>NC_052149.1:237434822-238765427 GCF_902713615.1 Scyliorhinus canicula | reverse complement strand
AAAGCCCTTGGTCGCCACATTCCGGCACCTGTTCGGGGAGGCTGGTATGGGAATTGAACCGTGCTGCTGGCCTGCCTTGCGAATCGGTTTTAAAAGCCAGCGATTTAGCCCAGTGTGCTCAATCAGCCCCTGGTTAGGTTTGCAAAGCAAATTGCACTCACAATTCGCAGAAAAACTAGCTGCGGGATTCCCCGTCAGTGGGTGTGGCCACAATGGGAAACCCCATTGTCCATTGGCCGGCTGGGGGAACGGAGAATTCCGCCTCGGATATTTGGTGACATTACAAGCTGATAAATCTAGCCCAAAAAAAACATTCTTTTTGACTCATCCCCTCTTTATAAGTAGGAAAGAGTTTGTAGGGATGAGTCTTTGCTGAATACCCAGAACCAGTGGTCTGGATATTGATTTTGAAGACAAGTAAAGAATTCAGTGATGGGATGTGGTGGTTAACATCCAGCTACTCAGCCTTCAGCCTCCCATTTGCAGCAAGTGATACCATCTTGGGGAAAAATGGAGAAGAATGAAAATACCCTTCAACTGGTGGATGCTGCCCATAATTAACATTGGTGGGCACGTATCGAGCAGACAAAGGGGCTTGGTTTAAAATGGATTGACAGGCTGACTAAGCTGAATTCTGCTTGCTGCTCAATTCCCCTTTCACAGTTTCCCAACCTCGATTAAAGAAAGTATCCCATTGTGTCTTGAACCACGTCCCGCTGTTTCGTGACCTCTGATTGGCTGCAGCTCATGCTTTTGGCTCCCAGATAAACTCAAGTACGGCAAATATTCCTTGAGACACAATCTTGTGAAGCTTATAATGTTGACACTGTCGAGGTTGGGAAGCTGCAGGGGTGGATGAAAATTAGGGTTAGAAAGCAATGATTTTTGCTGACTCCAAGAATGTTTTTTTTAAAAGTTTGCAGCTTGCACGAGGGAGGAATGATAGAGAGCCATGAGAATTTAGAATCATAGAATACCTAAGGTGCAAAAGGGGGCCATTCTGCCCATCGAGTCTGCACTGACCATCTAAAAGAGAACCCTACCTCGGTCAACTTCCCCACCTTATCCGCATAACTACACTTAACTTGCACAACTTGGACTGTGGGAGTTATCATGAAAAGAGCAAAACCAAAACCAACCTCCTAGGCCCCACACCCACATCACTCCGTACACACCCAATGCTCCATTAATGTCAACACATGCCATCTGATGCCCCTGACATCTCCAGGACCCTCATACCGACCATGCCAACCTAGTTTCATAAGAACATAAGAACTAGGAGCAGGAGTAGGCCATCTGGCCCATCGAGCCTGCTCCGCCATTCAATGAGATCATGGCTGATCTTTTATGGGCTCAGCTCCACTTTTCGGCCCGAACACCACAACCCTTAATCCCTTTATTCTTCAAAAAACTATCTGTCTCTGTCTTAAAAAAATTTAATGAAGGAGCCTCAACTGCTTCACTGGGCAAGAAATTCCATAGATTCACAACCCTTTGGGTGAAGAAGTTCCTCCTAAACTCAGTCCTAAATCTACTTCCCCTTATTTTGAGGCTATGCCCCCCCGTTCTGCTTTCACCCGCCAGTGAAAACAACCTGCCCGCATCTATCCTATCTATTCCCTTCATAATTTTATATGTTTCTATAAGATCCCCCCTCATGCTTCGAAATTCCAACGAGTACAGTCCCAGTCTACTGAACCTCTCCTCGTAATCCAGCCCCTTCAGCTCTGGGGTTAACCTAGTGAATCTCCTCTGCACACCCTCCAGCGCCAGTACGTCCTTTCTCAGGTAAGGAGACCAAAACTAACACAATACTCCAGGTGTGGCCTCACTAACACCTTATACAATTGCAGCATAACCCCCTAGTCTTAAATTCCATCCCTCTAGCAATGAAGGACAAAATTCCATTTGCCTTCTTAATCACCTGTTGTACCTGTAAACCAACTTTTTGCGACTCATGCGCTAGCACACCCAGGTCTCTCTGCACAGCAGCATGTTTTAATATTTTATCATTTAAATAATAATCCCTTTTGCTGTTATTCCTACCAAAATGGATAAGCTCACATTTGTCAACATTGTATTCCATCTGCCAGACCCTAGCCCATTCACTTAACCTATCCAAATCCCTCTGCAGACTTCCGGTATCCTCTGCACTTTTTGCTTTACCACTCATCTTAGTGTCATCTGTAAATTTGGACACATTGCACTTGGTCCCCAACTCCAAATCATCTATGTAAATTGTGAACAATTGTGGGCCCAACACATCCCTGAGGGACACCACTAGCTACTGATTGCCAACCAGAGAAACACCCATTAATCCCCACTCTTTGCTTTCTATTAATTAACCAATCGACTATCCATGCTACTACTTTACCCTTAATGCCATGCATCTTTATCTCATGCAGCAACCTTTTGTGTGACACCTTGTCAAAGGCTTTCTGGAAATCCAGATATACCACATCCATTGGCTCCCCGTTATCTACTGCACTGGTAATGTCCTCAAAAAATTCCACTAAATTAGTTAGGCGCGACCTGCCCTTTATGAACCCATGCTGCGTCTGCCCAATGGGGCAATTTCTATCCAGATGCCTCGCTGTTTCTTCCTTGAAACAGCGAGGGGCAGCAGGGTAGCATGGTGGTTAGCATAAATGCTTCACAGCTCCAGGGTCCCAGGTTCGATTCCCAGCTGGGTCACTGTCTGTGTGGAGTCTGCACGTCCTCCCCCTGTGTGCGTGGGTTTCCTCCGGGTGCTCCGGTTTCCTCCCACAGTCCAAAGATGTGCGGGTTAGGTGGATTGGCCATGCTAAATTGCCCGTAGTGTCCTAATAAAAGTAAGGTTAAGGGGGGGTTGTTGGGTTACGGGTATAGGGTGGATACGTGGGTTTGAGTAGGGTGATCATGGCTCGGCACAACATTGAGGGCCGAAGGGCCTGTTCTGTGCTGTACTGTTCTATGTTCTATGATGATAGATACCCACATCTTCCCTACTACCGAAGTTAAGCTCACTGGCCTATAATTACCCGTTATCTGCCTCCCTCCTTTTTTAAACAGTGGTATCACGTTTGTCAATTTCCAATCTGCCGGGACCACCCCAGAGTCTAGTGAATTTTGGTAAATTATCACTGATGCATTTGCAATTTCCCTAGCCATCTCTTTTAGAACTCTGGGATGCATTCCATCAGGGCCAGGAGACTTGTCTACATTTAGCCCCATTAGCTTGCCCATCACTACCTCCTTAGTGACAACAATCATCTCAAGGTCCTCACCTGTCATAGCCTCATTTCTATCAGTCACTGGCATGTTATTTGTGTCTTCCACTGTGAAGACCGACCCAAAAAACCTGTTCAGTTCCTCAGCCATTTCCTCATCTCCCATTATTAAATCTCCCTTCTCATCCTCTAAAGGACCAATATTTACTTTAGCCACTCTTTTTTTGTTTTATATATTTGTAGAAACTTTTACTATCTGTTTTTATATTCTGAGCAAGTTTACTCTCATAAGGTATCATACTCTTCTTTATAGCTTTTTTAGTAGCTTTCTGTTGCCCCCTAAAGATTTCCCAGTCCTCTCGTCTCCCACTAATCTTTGCCACTTTGTATGCTTTTTCGTTCAATTTGATACTCTCCCTTATTTCCTTAGACATCCACGGTCAATTTTCCCTCTTTCTACAGTCCTTCCTTTTTATTGGTATAAACCTTTGCTGAGCACTGTGACAAATCGCTTGGAAGGTTCTCCACTGTTCCTCAACTGTTTCACCATAAAGTCTTTGCTCCCAGTCTACCTCAGCTAGCTCTTCTCTCATCCCATTGTATTCTCCTTTGTTTAAGCACAAAACACTAGTGTTTGATTTCACCTTCTCATCCTCCATCTGTATTTTAAATTCCACTATATTGTGATTGCTCTTTCCGAGAGGATCCCTAACTATGAGATCATTAATCAATCCTGTCTCATTACACAGGGCAATATCTAGGACCGCTTGTTCCCTCGTAGGTTCCTTTACATACTGTTCTAGGAAACTACCGTGGATACATTCTATAAACTCCTCCTCAAGGCTGCCTTGACCGGGGAGTACTGTGCACATGGGTTTGGGGAGGGTGCTATCTCTTTCCCTTGTTGTCTGGGTGCTCTTTTGTTTTGTTTTTGTTTTTTGTTTTTGTTCTTTCCTTTTGTTTGAAGTTGCTCTTGAAGCTGGGGGGGGGGGGGGGTATTGTTCGTGGGGTGTTACCGCAGTTGTTTGTTAATAGAGTTAAGATGTTTATATTTTGTATTTTGTAAAAATTTCAATAAAAATTATTTTTTTAAAAAAGGCTGCTTTGACCGACCTGGTTAAACCAATCGACATGTCGATTAAAATCCCCCATGATAACTGCTGTACCATTTCTACATGCATCAGTTATTTCCTTGTTGATTGCCTGCCCCACCATAATGTTACTATTTGGTGACCTATAGTCTACTCCTATCAGTGACTTTTTCGCCTTACTATTCCTGATTTCCATCCAAATGAATTCAACCTTATCCTCCATAGCACCAATGTCATCCCTTACTATTGCCTGGATGCCATCCTTGAATAACAGAGCAACACCACCTCCCTTACCATCCACTCTGTCCTTCCAAATAGTTTGATACCCTCGGATATTTAACTCCCAGTCTTGACCATCCTTTAACCATGTTTCAGTGATGGCCACTAAATCACTAAATGAACTTCTGCAGGCCCATAACCCACAACTTTGTGATTACCCACTTATGTTTCACTAATGTAGTCAATGTAACCCCACTTTTTAAAAAAGGAGGGAGCGAAAGCGTGGAGTTACACACCGGTTAGCCTGACATAGGTGGTAGGAGAAATGCTGGAGTCAATTCTTAAGAATGAAATAACTGAGCCTTTGGAAAGTGGGGTCAGGATCGGCCCAAGTCAGCATGCATTCACTAAAGGGAAATCATGTTTGGCAAATTTTCTGGATTTTTTGAGGATGTGACCAGTAGAGTGGACAAGGGTGAACCAGTAGATGTTGTCTATCTGGACTTTCGAAAGGCTTTTGACAAGGTTCCACACAAGAGATTAGTGAGCAAAATTAAAGCTAATCGTTTTGGCGGTAATGTATTAGAAAACATAGAAAGCACAGAAGAAATAGGAGCAGGAGGAGGCCATTCTGCCCTTCAAGCCCGCTCTGCCATTCATTATGATCATGGCTGATCATCCAACTCAATAGCCTGATCCCACTTTCCCTCTGTATCTTTTGATTCCCCTTTGCCCGAAGTACATATCTAACTGCTTCTTGAAACCTTGGACAAAGGAATTACATGCATTATCTCCAAAATTGAAGACAACACGAAGCTGGGTGGCAGTGTGTGCTGTGACAAGGATGCAAAGAGACTGCAGGGTGACTTGGACAGGCTGGCTGAGTGGGATATAAATGCAAATGCAATATAATGTGGGTAAATGTGAGCTTATCCATTTTAGTGGCAAAAACATGAAGGCAGATTGTTTTCTGAGTGGTGGTAGCTTAGGAAAAGGGGAAGTGCAACGAGACCTGGGTGTCATGGTGGAAAGGGGAGTGAAGATTGGCATGCAGGTACAGCAGGCGGTGAGGAAAGCTGATGGTATGCTAGCCTTCATAGCAAGAGTGCTTGAATATAGAAGTAGGGAAGTCTTGCTGCAGTTATACAGGACCTTGGTGAGGCCACACCTTGAGTATTGTGTGCAGTTTCCTAGTTTCAAGAAGGACATTCTTGCTATTGAGCGTGTACCACAAATGTTCATCAGACTAATTCCCGGGATGGCAGGACTGACATATGAAGAAAGACTGGATCGACTGGGCTTGTACTGACTGGAGTTTAGAAGAATGAGAGGGGATCTCATAGAAACATATAAAATCCTGATGGGACTAGACTGGCTGGATGCGGGAAGAATGTTCCCGATGTTGGGGATGTCCAGAACTAGGGGTCACAGCCTAAGAATAAGGGGTCAGCCATTCAGGACTGAGATGAGGAAGAACCTCTTCTCTCAGAGAATTGTGAACTTGCAGAATTCTCTGCCACAGAAAGCTGTTGGGGCCGGTTTGTTGGATATATTCAAGAGGGAGCTGGATGTGGCCCTTGCAGCAAAAGGGATCAAGGGGTATGGAGAGAAAGTGGGAGTGGGATACTCAATTTGCATGATCAGCCATGATCATATTGAATGGTAGTGCAGGCTCGAAGGGCCCAATGGCCTACCCCTGCACCTATTTCCTATGGTTCTAGGTTTCGAAAAGAACTAGACCGGGCTATGAATATGTAACAAACATCCGGATACAGTGATCAACTTTGCAGCAGGATGTAGGACAGACAAAATGAGCCATCAGACTCCATAATTGGCTGGTTAGACGAAGGTGTTTCGGAGGACAATGTGTCTTTATTGAGTCACCCAGGATCAACAGGAGTATCCTGTTGGGGTTTGGATGGGACAATGGCCAGTTGTGGTTGTTTACCTATGGCTCAATGCAAGCATACTGGTATAAAGAATGAGACATCAGAACACATCCTCAGTGATAACCCAGGCACAACCATCACAAGAAGAAGGGACCTTGGGTTTCGAAGCCCAGAGAAGACATCCACATCGAGTGATCATAACCCAGCCAGCCTCCTTCACTAATTGTGGGTAATACCTTCAGCTCAGCTGGGAGTCTAAATTATACTTTGTTGAGTAAGAGAAGTGTGAATAAAATTGCGCTAAACCATGAACCTGTTTTATCCTTTGTTCATCTCGCAAATAAGGGCGCCTGGGTAAAATGTTTGAGTAAGTAAACTAGTCGAAAGTATCTGAGGTTTTACAGGTGCAGCAGTCTCAAGGCACTTCACATATAGATTTAGATTCAGATTTATTGTCACATGTACCAAGGTACAGTGAAGAGTATTGTTCTGCATACAGTCCAGCCAGATTGCTCCATACATGAAAACATAGAACGTATGATAAATACATGAGGATACATATGAAAATACATGAACATAGACAGCAGGTGAAGTATACGATATATAGTGCTACAACTGGAGAGAACTTGTGTAGAAAGTTCAGTTTAGTGTACAAGATCAGTTCAGACCTCAAGGAGTCTTGTAGCTGTGGGGAAGAAGCTGTTCCTCTGTCTGGATGTGCCAATTCTTCAGACTTCTGTACCTTCTGCCTGATGGAAGGGTCTGGAAGAGGGCAATGCCTGGGTGGGAGGGGTCTCTGATAATGCTGTCTGCCTTCCTGAGGCAGCGGGAGGTGTAGACAGATTCAATGTGGGGGTGGCAAGCTTGTGTGATGCATTGGGCTGTGTTCACCACAGTCTGCCACACTATATATGTATATATATATATACCACACAATATATAGCTTCGATAGAATGATAGAATAGTATGGGAAGGAATAATATTGAATTAGGTAATTCAAAAGGAACCTCTTTGGCCAAATAGTGGTAAGAATATATGTATAATAATCAGAACATAAGGATAAATTTACTGTAGCACAGTGGTTAGCATTGTTGCTTCACAGTGCCAGGGTCCCAGGTTTGATTCCCGGCTTGGGTCATTGTCTGTGCGGAGTCTGCACTTTCTCCCTGTGTCTCCCAGAAGTCCCGAAAGATGTGCTGTTAGGTAACTTGGACATTGTGAATTTTCCCTCGGTGTACCCGAACCCGGAATGTGGCGACGAGGGGAATTTCACAGTGACTTCATTGCAGTGTGAATGTAAGCCTACTTGTGTCAATAAAGATTATTATCATTATTAACTCTTTGATATCGGCATCCTGTTTGCTCAATCGGAAATCAGGATTAGTCTATTTAAGCTCCAGACACAAAAGCAAAAGTCTCAATGTTGAAAGAGTGAGCTTGGCGCCTGGAAGAGATGCCATGCCTTGTCCTGTATTCTATCCCGAAGGGATACAAAGCAGTATTAAAATCTGTATACATCATCACAACACGGGAACAGATTGATTTTCAATTTACCTTGCCTCTTTTTTTTCAGCTTGTGTGCAATTCCATCGAACCTGAACTTCCGTTGTGCAGCCATGTGAAAATCAGAGATAGAGCCAGTCATGTTTTCTGCCCCATCTCCGAATTTCCAGCACGGTTTTCCACTGGGACCACAGGGCCATTGAAGTTAGCCGTAAGTCCATCAGTCGAATACTGTTCTTTTATTCATCCTTTGCAAATAATCTCACCATGGAATATCCATCTAAGATTAACCAGTGGGAAGTCAAAAAAGTTTCCTTCCATTCCATGCAAATTAGGGATTGTATTTGTCAGTTTCCAGCTGATTGGAACACCCCTACTGTTTATTGGCTGTGAGATCTTGCTGTGAATTGTCAGCATGGCTGATAGAAATATTACTGGATATTTCACAAAATGCCACATAACGATAAGGTTTACTTGTTTGCTTCTCCTTTGGGGTGTTCTTCCCCCACTCATCCAATATTTTTCTCAGCTTTACAGAGAACCTCCACTCAAGCTGGGGTAGGACGAGCAAGCAAAACCCTCCAGAAATTCAACCCCACCCTGTTCTCTTTTCAAACGGAGTAGATTCCTGGGTAATCCTGTACCTTGTGTATTCACGAAAGCCCCTGAATTAATTAAGATGCCATGAGGTGGAGATGCCGGCGTTGGACTGGGGTGAGCACAGTAAGAAGTCTTAAAACACCAGGTTGAAGTCCAACAGATTTGTTTCAAACACTAGCTTTCGGAGCACTGCTCCTTCCTCAGGTGACTGAAGAGGTATGTTCCAGAAACATATATATAGACAAATTCAAAGATGCCAGACAATGGCAATGACAATGCCAGAATGTGAGCATTTGCAGGTAATTAAATCTTAACAGATCCAGAGATAGGGGTAACCCCAGTTTAAAGAGGTGTGAATTGTCTCTTCGCTGCCTTCAACACATCATCAATGAAGATGAACATCTTGCCAAGGTCATCCCCACACCCCCACTACTGGCCTTCAAGCAACCGTGCAACCTCAAACAAACCATTGTTTGCAGCAAACTACCCAGCCTTCAGAACAGAGACCACAACACCACACAACCCTGCCACGGCTATCTCTGCAAGACGTGACAGATCATCGACATGGATACCACCATTACACGTGAGAACACCACCCACCAGGTACGGGGTACATACTCATGCGACTCGGCCAATGTTGTCTACCTCATACGCTGCAGGAAAGGATGTCCCGAAGTGTGGTACATTGGCGAGACCATGCAGACGCTACGACAATGAATGAACGGACATCGCACAACAATCACCACACAGGAATGTTCCCTTCCAGTCGGGGAACACTTCAGCAGCCAAGGGCATTCAGCCTCTGATCTCCGGGTAAGCGTTCTCCAAGGCGGCCTTCAGGACGCGCAACAACGCAGAATCGTCGAGCAGAAATTTATAGCCAAGTTCCGCACACATGAGTGCGGCCTCAACTGGGACCTGGGATTCATGTTGCGTTACATTCATCCCCCACCATCTGGCCTGGGCTTGCGGAATCCTACCAACTGTCCTGGCTTGATACAATGCGCACCTCTTTAACCTGGGGTTACCCCTATCTTTGGATCTGTAAAGATTTAATTACCTGCAAATGCTCACATTCTGAGCATCGTCTGGCATCTTTGAATTTGTCTATATGTATGTTTCTGAAATATACCTCTTCATTCACCTGAGGAAGGAGCAGTGCTCCCAAAGCTAGTGTTTGAAACAAACCTGTTGGACTTTAACCTGGTGTTGTAAGACTTCTTACTGTAATTAGAATATAGAACAGTACAGCACAGAACAGGCCCTTCGGCCCTCGATGTTGTGCCGAGCAATGATCACCCTACTTAAACCCACGTAACCCGTATACCCGTAACCCAACAATCCCCCCATTAACCTTACACTACGGGCAATTTATCATGGCCAATCCACCTAACCCGCACATCTTTGGACTGTGGGAGGAAACCGGAGCACCCGGAGGAAACCCACGCACACACGGGGAGGACGTGCAGACTCCACACAGACAGTGACCCAGCCGGGAATCGAACCTGGGACCCTGGAGCTGTGAAGCATTGATGCTAACCACCATGCTACCGTGAGGCCCCATTAAGATGCACATGAGTGAGAAAAGAGTATAACAAGGGGCAATCAATGAAATTGATAACGTACTGGGACTTGTAGATCCTAACCATTATAATTTGCAGTTCCATTAACACACTGTATGAACAGTTTTCTTAAAAACGTGCAAAGGTTTTCCTGATACAGCTTCGTCAACATAAAAAGAAATGCTTGACTGAAATCGTTTCTCGCATCCACCAAGTATAGGTTTAAAATCCTCATATTACTTCTGATATTCAGGGAGAACAGTATTTTGCAAGACTGATCTGGTTTCTTCAGAAGCAGGAGATTAGATTACATTATTGACACAAGACTGGGCTGAATACATACTTCATTTAACTGTTTATATTGAATTTCTAACACATTCAGCCTGATTGCGGTTAAACTACAAACAGGCCCCAAATGGAACTTCCACATCTGCTCCAATGTTCAAGTTGCTTCCAAGGAAGGCAATTTTCTCTTTCAATTCATTCCCCTTCAACTCTCCTCAGATTGGAAAGAAAAAATAAAAACATGCACGTCTCTTACGTCTTTCATGACCACAGGATGTCTCAATGCACTTCACAGCCAATGGAAGGTTCTGAAGTGTTGTCACTGTTGTAGGAAACACAGAATCCAAACTGTGCACATCAGGCTCACGCAAACAACAAGCGTGATAATCGCAGGAAATCTGTCCTTTATAATGCTTAATGATGGTTAAATATTCAACAAGGCACTATGGATGACTCCCTGCTGTTCTTTGAAATCGTGCCCATGCAATTTTCTTTTTCCACCTGAGGGGCCCTTGGTTCTCTCAGCACCGCACTGCTTGTCTAGATTTCTGTGCTCTGGAGCAGATTGAACACACAATCTTCTGATTCCTAAACATACAGGTGCAGCAGGCAGAGAAGAAGGCAATTGGCATGTTGGCTTTCGTAGCAAGAGGATTCGAGTACAGGAGCAAAGATGTCTTGCTGCAGCTATGCAAGTTAGACCATGCCTGGAATATTGGAGGCAGTTTTGGTCTCTGTGTCTGAGAAAGGATGTTCTTGCTACAGAGGGAGTACAGCAAAGGTTTACCAGACTGATTCCTGGGATGGCGGGACTGGCATATGAGGAGAGATCGAGTCGGTTAGGACAGTGTTCTTCAAACTTTTTCTCCGGGGACCCATTTTTATCAACCGGCCAAACTTCGGAACCCAACCCGGCCGACCTTCACGACCCACCATTTTCTCTTACATTGTTTGCTGCTGATAAAAATAGAGGAAATGGTTTTGGGTCCCTTTGGCATCGTACACGATCCTCCAATGGAACCTGTTGGATGAAGGTGAAGCGTTCCAGTGTCGGAAAGTATGGAGTCTCCATCAGTCCAAAGTTCTGCATTTTTTTCCTGTAAAATGTTATCAAATAACCCCCCCCCCCCCCGAACTTGTAAAACAAAAATAAAACATAAAATGAATAAAATAAATGAAAAAAAAAAAATTTAATGAAAAAAATAAATGAATAAAATGAATAAACCACACCCCCCCCCTGAACTTGTAAAACAAAAAGCTGCGACCGTTTAAAACAAGTGGCAGCACTGCGCATGTGCGCCGATGATCGTGCGCGCATGCGCAATGCGGCCAAATTTATTTTACATGTTTGTGGCCATTTTGAAGGCCGCTTCCAGCGGCTTTATTGAAAGCTGGCTGCTGTGCGGGGATTTGCGCAATCGGGAGTGCCGTAAAGGACGGCACCGCGACCCTCCCGACATCCGCCCGCGACCCACCCGCGACCCACCCGCGGGTCGCGCCCCCGAGTTTGAAGAACACTGGGTTAGGATTATATTCGTTGGAGTTGAGAAGAATGAGTGGGAATCTCATTGAATTTGTAAAATTCTAACAGGACTAGACAGGGTAGATGCTGGAAAGATGTTCCCTATGGTCGGGGAGTCCAGTACCAGGGGTCACAGTCTTAGGTTATGGGGTAGGCCAATTAGGACAGAGATTAGGAGGATGTTCTTCACCCAGAGAGTGGTGAGTCGGTCCAATTCACTACCACAGGAAGCAGTTGGGGCCAAAACATGGTATGTTTTCATATGGAGTTAGTTGTAGCTCTGAGGGCTAAAGGGATCAAAGGATATGTGGGGAAACCGGGAATAGGTTATTGAACTGGATGATCAGCCATGATCATAATGAATTTTGGAGCAGGCTAGAGGGGCCGAATTACCTCTTCTAGCTCCTATTTTCGATGTTTCTAAGCAGAAGAGCTACCAACTGAAGCACGGCTGTCACTGAACTAAAAGTCATATTTCAGTTCTGTCAACTGTGAAGAGAAAACTTAAATGGTGATTTGATTCCCGTGGTGCTCAGTAAACAGAAGCATCAAATTAACAGAATTCCCACCCAAATAAACAAACCTCTGAACTGTTTTTTTATGCTCTTGACTTGGCATAAGCTGCTTCCTTGATGTGCACTCTGACAAAGAAAGGTTCAGACTTGGAGATAGCTTTAACACATTTATTAAACTGTTAACAATTCTCCCACTTGGATTCAACTCTCCTGCTAATCCTGCTGTAGCTACTCAGACTGACGAACCAGTCTGCTACAATCCGGGTGGTGGGTGTGATGTGTTTCAAATCAACCCTGTGTACTCACTGAGTGTCTCCACTGGAAAGAGGAAGATCATGTGTGCTGTGTCCTTTATATATGGGTTGGTGTAATGCCCCCCCCCCCCCGTGGTAGTGTCACCTCTGTGTGTGTCGTGAATGCCCATTGGTCGTGTCCTATCTTACTGACCTATTGGTTGAGTGTCTGTGTGCCATGTCTCTGCTGCTCCCTCTAGTGCCCAGCTAGTCTACGTGTATTTACATTAACCCCTTATGTATTTACAGTGATGCATATCGCCACATGAACAAGATGTCACTTCTTGTAACTTTACTTTAGCAGAGATCAGATTCAATATAAATTAATGCACAGGAACCAGCAAATCACAGTCGGTATGAAATATAACTTACACATGGAACTGAGACAATCTCACTGATTTAGTCAACAGTACACTATTATTCCAAGCACACGTCCAGTCCATTTCCTTCAAGGACTCAGCCAATGCTTCGCAGGCAGCAGTGTCCATGTAAACAGGGCCCCAGCTGTGTGATTTGCCCTGAATGCCCTTCCGGAACCTTCTCAACTCTTCTTCTGATTCTGATACCTTTTCAGCCTGTAATTGTGTGGACGTTTATACTGACCTCCTTTCCCCCCCCCCCCCCCCCCCCCCCCCCCACCCCCCACTGGCACCCCTACACCCGCGCAGGGGACTCCCCGACCCGATCACCGCTGCTCAAAAAATAGTCAGCCTGGCTCCCTGGCAGTGCCACTTGGGCACCTTGGCAACTGTTACCGTCTCTGGCTCAAAGGCTGCCACATGTTACTGCTTCCGTGTCAACTGTCAGGATAGTCACCAGGAAGTATTTATTTACTGAGAAGGAAAATCAATAGCTGGAAAGAATTGCTCAGGCCAGGATCCTGGGCTTCTCTATGGAACAGTTGGATGCAGGAATCACGGGCTGATGGCACAGGAGATCATTTGGGCCATTCTGCCTGTGTTGGCATTTTGAAAGAGCTATCCAATTAACCCTGCACCCCCTGCCGGTTCCCCGTGGCCCTGTCATTTTATTTTTCCCTTCAAGTATTCACCCAATTCTCCTTTGAATATTCCTGTTGAGTCTGTTTCCATCACTTTATCGGGCCATGCACTCCAGATCACAATAACTCTCAGTGGGGGGGAGAAAATATTATTTCCTCATGTTCCCCCAAGCTCTTTTGCCAATCACCTTCAGACTGTGCCCTCTGGTACGAACTGCTCTGTCACAGAAAATGGTTTATTCTGGCGGAGTTGGTTGTTTGCACAGGATGAGATCAAGTGGGCTGAAGGACCATCGTCACTCAGCTCTGTGCCGTCTCGCGGCGTTAGCTGGTTAATTAACTGGTATAGCTAACAACATTAACGTCACAGGCACTCACTCCAATTAGTTAGACTTGCTTTTTCGCAATTGCTCACAGCTAAGATCCTTGCCCTGGATTTCTGCTGCCCAAGTGGCTTTGTTGGAATCACATCACTCAGGCAAATTGTTACTTAACTGTCCATTCCTGTTAATTTAAAACTGGCGTCACTGAGGCAGTTTAAACTTTCCTGAGCCAATTTTCTACTGGCATTTGAACTTTACCTTACTTTCAATTTACTGATTTTTCTGTTTTTAATAATTGGTAGTTTCCCAGAATCGTTTCGATCGTTCAGCAAAAACATTTTGGATGCACTCTGCGTGTCATCCATTAGCCACAAAAAATAGAAAGAGCAAAAATTAACAGGAACCTTTTACAACGTATTGCTCTGGAGAGAGAAATGCGATGTTTCCGATTATAAATTGAAATACATTTTTGACTCCTAATGCAACGAGACACATTGGTGGCAGCCAGGTGGGCTCAGTATCTAGTTCTCCTGTCACTGCGCTGGAAGGCCCTGGGTTAGATCCCGCTGGAGTAGTGCCTGGGGAGCGAGAGGGCGAATAATCCAGATACCCAAGCTAATGCTCTGAGGCCGGGTTCAAATCACACCACGGCAGATGATGAAATTTGAGTTCAATGCAAATCTGGATTTAAAATGGTGGCCACAAAACCATTGTCGATTGTTGTAAAATTCCATCCGGTTCACGAATGTCTTTATGCAGAGGATATCTTAGAATTTACAGTGCAGAAGGAGGCCATTCGGCCCATCGAGTCTGCACCGGCTCTTGGAAAGAACACCCTACCCAAGGTCACCAACTCCACCCTATCCCCATAACCCAGTAACCCCACCCAACACTAAGGACAATTTATCATGGCCAATCCACCTAACCTGCACATCTTTGGACTGTGGGAGGAAACCGGAGCACCCGGAGGAAACCCACGCACACACAGGGAGGATGTGCAGACTCCGCACTGACAGTGACCCAAGCCGGAATCGAACCTGGGACCCTGGAGCTGTGAAGCGATTGTGCTACTACAATGCTACCGTGCTGCCCACAAATATCTGCCGTCCTTACTCTGAAATGGCCTCGAAAGCCACTCTTGTGTTAATCCAGATGCTCAGATTAATGCTCGGGGGACAGTGGTTCAAATCCCACCAAACCAGATGATAGAATTTAAATTCAATTAATAAACCAGGAACATGAAAGTTCGTCTCAGTAATGGTAACTGTGAATCTATTTTCGTTTCTCAAAAACATGTTTGGTTCCGCTTTAGGGAAGGAAATCTGCCGTCCTTATCCGGTCTGGCCGACACTCGACTCCAGAGGGGCAGCAATGTGGTTGACTCTTCACTATCCTCAGTTCAAGGACAATCTTGTGTTGCCCTATTATGTATTCTCATGTATTTTCTTGAATTCTGTTCAATTCCCTTTTCTTCCCATGTACTGAATGATCTGTTGAGCTGCTTGCAGAAAAATACTTTTCACTGTACCTCGGTACACGTGACAATAAACAAATCCAATCCAATCCAATCCAATTAGGGATGGGTAACAAATGTTGGCCTTGTCAGCCGACACCTACATCCGATGATGGAAAACAGATTCAAAATGCATCTGGGTAGAGGGATCTGGGTGTCTTTGTTCATGAATCGCAGAAAGCCTGTATGCAAGTACAAAATGTAACAGGAAAGTCAAATGGAATGTTGGCATTTATTGCAAAAGGACTGGAGTATAAAAGTAGAGAAGTGTTGTTGCAATTGTATAGGGTGTTGGTGAGACCACACCTGGAGTATTGTGTCCAGTTTTGGTCTCCTTATTTGAGGAAGGATGTGATGACATTGGGGGCAGTTCAGAGGAGGTTCACCAGACTGATTCCGGGGATGAAGGGGTTGACGTATGAAGAGAGATTAAACAGTTTGGGCTTATACTCACTGGAGTTTAGAAGAATGAGAGGGGTATATAAAATACTAACAGGGATTAATAAATGTAGACAAAATGTTCCCCCTTGTGGGGCAATCTAAATCAAGAGATCACAGATAAAGATTAAGAGGCGGTATATTTAAAACTGAGATGAGGAGGCACTACGTCTCGCAGAGGGTGGTGAATTTGAGGAACTCGATGCCCATTGTGCGGTGGAGTCTGTGGTGATATCATAGTTGTGTTGTAATTCACCAACTGACCACTAGGAGTGTCATTAGTATGTTAGTGAATGTTAGAGTCAGGTGACCTCAGACTGACGAGGGAGCTGGGAGAGAGGTTGCTTGTACATGTTAATACTGTTATTCATCTGTTGTTTTGTTTACTTGATGGACAGTTAATGTTAATAAATTGTTTATAGCTTGAGCTACAACTGTTCTTGTAATATAAATCAGTCCAACCAACAAGAACATTACATGGTACCAGGGTTGAATGGTTTTAAACTTTGAGAAAAAACTGTCACATCATCGAGTGAAGCCACGAGGTCCACAGAGATTTGAAGATTTTGCAGACTGCAAGAATGAACAACATGGAATCATTGAAGTCGGCAATTAATCTCAGATTTCATGGTCATGTGGACAGCAACTGGCGTGTGTTAAACAACAATTTAATCTGTTTCTTACTGCAGTAAATTTAGGAGATCAATCAGATTTGCATCAGGTAACGATGC
Organism: Scyliorhinus canicula; assembly: GCF_902713615.1. Lineage (NCBI taxonomy): Eukaryota > Metazoa > Chordata > Chondrichthyes > Carcharhiniformes > Scyliorhinidae > Scyliorhinus > Scyliorhinus canicula. The sequence continues at coordinate 238,748,734 of NC_052149.1, read as the reverse complement.
TCCGAACAGCAGCAGGGCCCGAAGCAATTTCTGTGTTTAATACGTTTAAATTAGCAAAATCTTAACAAAGTAATTCGAAGATTTGATGAACATTGCAACTTCAGAAAAAAATGCAAATTTATGAACAATATGTGTTTAGACCATGGGTACAGAAGACAGAAGAGTCCATAGATCATTTAATCATTGATTTAAAGATAAAAGCAAAAACTTGTAACTTTTCTGCGGAGTTTTCCCTGATTCGGGACCAGATTGTGTTCGGTGTGAATGAGAATATGCTGAGGGAAAGGTTGCTGAGGGAATCGGAGTTGTCTTTGGAACAAACAGTTACGATTTGTCAGGCTCACGAGCTAGCAGCTCAGCATTCTAAAATGATTCTCAGTAATGGCGGTGGCGTCTTGGAGGAAAGCACTCCGGTTGCCGTCCTTTTTCCAAAAAGGTTGGAAATTTCCACAAAGAGCGGGAACATTTCTGAAGCTCCTTGCACGCCAACAAATAGGTTAAAGATCAGGACAGACTATTTCTGTGTAAATGATGTGGCCAAAGGCACAAATTAAGGTAGTGCCCAGCGTATGGCAAGTTTTGTTCCAGGTGCAAAGCAGAAAAATAACTTTGCTCAGAATTCTTACCCTAAGCTCAACTCCAGACCAGTCAGCACAGTGAAAGACACAGGGCGGGATTCTCCGACTCCCTGCCGGGTCGGAGAATCGCCGGGGGGCGGTGTGAATACCGCTCCCGGCGTCCGCCAACTTCTCCGGCACTGGAGATTCGGCAGGGGTGGGAAATGCGCCGTGCCAGTCGGTCGCCGCTTGTAGCGGCCCCACCCCGGTGATTCTCCGGCCCGCGATGGGCCGAAGTCCCGCTGGTTCTTTGCCAGTCCCGCCGGCGTAGATCAGACTAGGTCCCTTACCGGCGGGACCTGGCGGCGTGGGTGGGCTCTGGGGTCCTGGGGGGAGGACGCGGGGTGATCTGGCTCCGGGGGGTGCCCCACAGTGGCCTGGCCCGTGATCAGGGGCTACCGATCCGCGGGCGGGCCCGTGCCATGGGGCACTCTTTTCCTATGCGCCGGCTGTGTCAGCCTCTGCGATGGCCGATGTGAAGGTGAACCCCCCCTGCGTATGCACGGAAATGATGTCAGCAGCTGCTGACATTCCCCCGCATGTGCGAACCCACGCCGGCTAGCGGAGTCCCTTCGGCCCCGGCTGGCGTGGCGTCAAAGGCCTTCCACGCTGGCGGGCTGGGCACCAACCACTCTGGGGCGGGCCGACGCTGGAGTGGTTCACGCCACTCCGTCCCGCCGGGACCCCCCGTCCAGCCGGGTACGGGAGAATCCCGCCACAATCTCCAGTGATGAAACATCATTGTTTGTTGGAGTAAAAACAGAGAAAAATAATTTTTTGGAGACATCAAAAAATTCTTCAGCACTTAAAAAAATGCAAACTGACACTCCATTGAAAATAAATGCAGATGATGAGGACAAATGGCTGCTACCACTTGAGGTGAATGGTACAGTGGTCCAACTGAAGTTCAACACTGGTGCCAAAGCCAATTTTATCAGCATGACTGATTTTAAAAATCTAAAATTTCAGCCGATTAGAAGAAATCACAAAACATCTCTGAGACATTAAAATGCTTCGAGCATTAAATGCTATGGTGCTTGTGACCTGAGTGTGGTGGTGAAGATCACAGCTAATTCCGTCCCATTCTGTATTGTATCAGAGGGCATGGATTCATTATTAAGTGACCAGTCCTGTAAAGAATTTGGTGTAGTGCAGTTGGTACACAGCATCCACAAAGGATTGGATCAACACTCCAATGATTCTGAGAACATTATCAGCAAATTCAGCTAATTTGTTGCACGGCCATTCACCGACAAGAGACAACTCAAATAGGATGCAGAACCTGTGATACAGGCACTAAGAAGAGTATCTGCACCTCTTTGGGATCGCCTCAAAAAAGAACTAGACAGAGTGACAGAATTAAAAGTAATCTGGAAGATGGAAGATCCTACTGATTGGATAAATACCATGGTATGTGTAAAGAAAAAAATTGGTGATATTCACATATGTGTGGATCGCAATGATCTTAACGAGAATATCAAAAGAGAACATTACCAAATATCAAAGTGTGAGGAAATCATATCTGAGAAGGCTGGTGCACAACTCTTTACAAAACTCGATGCATCTCGAGGTTTCTGGCAACTAAAGCTGGAGCAACAAGGTGCAAAGTGAATGTTATTGCTTTCTAAGAATGCAGTTTGGTTTCATTTCGGCATCACAAATATTTCACCGTGCCATGGAGCACATTATTCAAGGCGTTGAAGGTGTACGTGTCTACGTGGATGATATCATCATTTGAGGCTCAACCATAGAAGAGCATAATACGAGGTTGCTTAAAGTTCTAACGAGCGACAGGAGAAATGGGCTAAAGCTCAACAAGCGGAAGTGTCAGTTTGGAGTAACTGAGGTCACATTCCTAGATGACAAGCTCTCACCGCATGGCATTGAATATGACAAGGTCAAAATCCAAGCAATTCTCAACTTGCCAAAACCGCACAACAAGAAAGCCATCTTCAGAGTGATGGGTCGGGTCAATTTTATCGGGAAATTCATTCCAAATGTGTCAGCAAAAACAACACGTCTACGTGATCTCCTGCACAAGACAACTTGGACTGAGCAACATGAGTAAGAGTGGAAGAAGCTCAAGACTTCACGAACCACCACGCCAGTTCTCACATTTTTGACCCATCTACGCAGATTAACGTGTCAGCAGCTGTGTCGAAGGATGATCCAGGAGCAGTTCTTCTGCAACTCGAACATGATGATTGGAAAGCAGTCGGATATGATGATAGCAGAGCAGGGGTACGCTCAAATCGAAAAAGAATGCCTAGGTTTAGTTGTAGGCTTGGAGAAATTCCACAGCTATGTGTATGGACTTCCACATTACTACCAGTATCAGATACAAAATTACATGAGATCCAAGAAGAGATCAGGAAGGATCAAACTCTTCAAGAGGTAACGAGGAACATCAACTCACACTGGCCCAGAGGTCAATGCATGGAGTTCTACAACATAAGATCTGAACTCAGTGTCATTAATCGAGTGGTATTTCATTTGAACATTATACTCATACCTCAATCTCTTCGCAATGATGTACTTAAGAGGATGCATGAAGGACATCTCGGAATTAAGAAGTGTAACCGGAGAGCTCGTGACTCTGTTGACTGGCCAGGTATAAACCAGGAAATTGACAGGATGGTCAGTTGTTGTGACACATGCCAGACACATCATTGCAAGCAAACAAGAGAACCTATGCAAATGTCTGATTTACCTGTGGCATTATGGCAGAAAGGTAGCTATGAATCTCTTTCACCTATGAGGGAAAGATTATTTAATGATCATAGACTATTTTTCAAACTATCCTGAAATTGCTCTACTGTCAAGCATAACGGCAAGCAGTGCAATATTGCCCACCAAGTCAATTGTTGCTAGACACGGAATTCCTCAAGCCATCGTGAGTGACAACATTGCTTGTTTTGGCTGTAAAGTGTGGCAACACTTCGCAGTCGCGTATGATTTCAATCACGTCACGCCAAATACGTTGTACCCACAAACCAATGGCAAAGACAAAAAAGGTGGACGAAAAAATTGTTATGCAATTGTTAAATAAGGCAATGGACAGCCAGTCTGATCCATATCTTGCACTAATGAGTTACAGAGTGTCGTGATTGTCACATGGTAGATCGCCAGCAGAGTTACTCGTGACTAGAAGGTTGCGTACCACACTTCCATTCTTGGAAAAGGAGGAGAATGCAGTGGTACAGCAGGATACACACAACATTGAAGCAAAACAAAAACACTTCTTTGCTGGAGTGTCAAGAACGTTGCCACCTCTGTGTCATGATGACATTGTGAGAATACAGAATTCAGGCAATTGGTAAAGAAAAGCCATTGAATTTCAAGAAGTTGCACCTTGTTCCTACAATGTACAGACAGAGGATGGATTGGTTTTAAGAAGAAAGCGCCGCACGCTGTTAAAAACCAGAGAAGATTTTCAAAACAACATGATGGATGGTGAATCTTTGTCAGAATCAACATTAGCTGCATTGCCAGATAGTTCAGCAGTTCCTGAGCATGAGAATGTCATGGAGAATATTGAATCTCCAAGTTCTGAACAGCAAGGTCAAAGGTTGAGAAGATCAGCCAGAGTCAGAAGGAAACCTAATCGAAGAAGTCGAACAACACCCGGTTAAAGTCCAACAAGTTTGTTTCAAAATACTAGCCTTCAGAGTGCAGTTCCCTTCACCTGAGGAAGGAGCTGCGCTCCGAAAGCTAGTGATGCGATCCTGTTGGCTTTAACCTGGTGTTGCATGACCTCATATTGTGCCCATCCCAGTCCAATGCGGCATCTCCACATCATGAAAATTATTAATTTATTCCTTCAAAGGAAAGGGGATGAGGTGATATCGTGGTTGTATTGTAATTCACCGGCTGACCACTTGGAGTTCCATTAATATATAAGTGAATGTTAGAGTCAGGTGATCTCAGACTGACTCGGGAGCTGGGAGAGAGAGGTTGCTTGTGTATGGTCATACTGTTATTCATCTGCGGTTTGTATATATTTGACCCACAGTTAAAGTTAATAAATCGTTTATAGCTTTAGCTACAAGTGTTTTTGCAATATAAAGCAGGCCATCCGAAAGCTGCTAAAAGGTGGTGTTGGGTATAAGAACATTACCAAAGCAGATTTTCCCAGTAAATGCTTGTGAAAACACGGCATTGCAGTTATTTCAATAATCCTGCGTTTCAATTCCTGTTATCATGACCATTTAAACATAAGTCTCTTTCTTGGATTAATTTTGAAAGTTGTTGACAGAGCCATTAGAGGGAGCATTGTGCGGAGGTCAGACACTCATCTCAGGGAAGAGGGGCGGGATTCTCCGGGAATTGGCGCAGTGGAGTGGTGAGAATCACTGCAGCGTCGGGCCGCCCCAAGGGTGCGGAATCCTCCTCACCTTCAGGGGCTAAGATGACGCCGGAGTGGTTTGCGCTCCGCTGGCCGGCGCGGAAGGCCTTTGGCACCGTGCCAGCCAGGGCCGAAGGGACTCCGCCGGCCAGCGCGGGTTCGCGCATTCGCGGGAGCATCAGCATTTCTTGACGTCATCCCCGCGCATGCGCAATGGGGTTCTCCTTTGCGCTGGCCATTGTGGAGGCTTACACGTCTGGCGCGTAGGAATAGAGTGCCCCCACTGCACAGGACCGCCCGCAGATCGGTGGGCCCAGAACGTAGGCCAGGCCACCATGGGGGCACTCCCCCCCCGGGGCCAGATCGCCCCTCTCCCCCCCTCCCCCACCCCGAGAACCCCGGAGGCCGGACATGGAGCTGGGTCCCGCTGGTAGGGACCTACCTTGATTTACGCCGGCGGGACCCGGCAAAAACAGGCGGGAACTCGGCCCATCGCGGGCCGGAGAATTCGGGCGGCCACAGGACCCATTGATTCACGCCGGTCACCGCCATTCTCTGAGGCGGGCGGCGCGATTCACTCCGCAGCAACTTTTGGTTCACTTCATCCACCTCCATGCCCCTCTGCCTGCCATCATGATCCCCCTCCCCTTCCTCACCTCCTTGCCCATTCCCATTCTTCCATATTGCTCCCTTTACCTCACACTCTGCCTCCAGTTAAACATCAGATCTTTGTACATGTTGGTGTATGAGTCCCACGGCACAATATGGTCCATATAGAGACTGGTTTGCAGCACTTAGGGGGGAAGGTGACCCATGTACTTCCCAAATTGGTTTTGATGCCAACATGATTTCCTGCTGGCATGACGTAAGTTTGGGGTAGGCCTGACTGGACACCGGAACATTCATAAGATATAAATGAATGCAAACGGAATATGTGTCACCGTCCAGTGGGATGACCAACCTGCCATGTATCCTTCGTTGGGAGAACAGCAACGTGATTTTATGCCGGTGGCTTTCTGACTTTTTGGCTCCCATCCGATTAGCCGGGGCCGTTTAGGGGCTGTTTAACCTCGTGTTAAGGGGCTGTTTAGCACAGAGCTAAATCACTGGCTTTGAAAGCAGACCAAGCAGGCCAGCAGCACGGTTTGATTCCCGTACCAGCCTCCCCGAACAGGCGCCGGAATGTGGCGACTAGGGGCTTTTCACAGTAACTTCATTTGAAGCCTACTCGTGACAATAAGCGATTTTCATTTCATTTCGTCCGCGTCCGCCTGTTTGGACAGTTTGGGTGAATTCCGATGATGTAGCGATTCCCCGTTGATCAATTACAGAATGAACTTCAGCGCAGTCATATGACTGTCAAGCCTTAAAATTGTTCTGTGATTGAGCTGATAGTCATTGTTAATAGGAGAAAGAAAGTCGAGCACCTTTCATCTTGTTGCTCGTTCTGGGTGAGTGTGTTTACCACTCAATTTGGCTCTGTTTCGTTCCTTAGCTTTGGAGTCGCCAGGTATCGTTAAGATACCACCACAACTGGGGCAGCAGGGTAGCATGGTGGTTAGCATAAATGCTTGACAGCTCCAGGGTCCCAGGTTCGATTCCCGGCTGGGTCACTGTCTGTGTGGAGTCTGCACGTCCTCCCCCTGTGTGCGTGGGTTTCCTCCGGGTGCTCCGGTTTCCTCCCACAGTCCAAAGATGTGCGGGTTAGGTGGATTGGCCATGCTAAATTGCCCGTAGTGTCCTAATAAAAGTAAGGTTAAGGGGGGGGTTGTTGGGTTACGGGTATAGGGTGGATACGTGGGTTTGTGTAGGGTGATCATGGCTCGGCACAACATTGAGGGCCGAAGGGCCTGTTCTGTGCTGTACTGTTCTAAGTTTCAAGTTCAAGTTCAAAGCAATAACTCCACACACCAGTTAGTAAGTTCAAACAAGACACGTTTATTATATTACAGTAATCTACTAATCATGCATATAAAACTATAAGACTAGGCCAATCCTACCACTAATAGGCCAAATACTTATCTGGATAGGGGGACTGCCGGATCAGGGAACAACGGCTTCTAGCTTTGTCCTGGGCCCGCAGGCTTCCAGTAGTTATGGACTAAAGGGGGTCAGGAGTGTCTACTCTCGTAGCGTGCGTTGTGACACTTACTTGTTGGCGGCTGCTGTCCAGACCTCTCCTCCTCAAGGTTCTTCTGCTGCAACGGTGTTCTGCTGGGAGGGCTGGCTGGTCAAGGAGAGGCTGGCAGAGAGAGAGAGCTGGGGTTGGGGTCTCTGTCTTATACCTCTCTCAGGGTCTGGGCACACCCTCTATTCACTCACAATCGATTGGGTCTCTTCCCAATCGATTGATTTGAATTCCCCAATAACGGTGCAGTTTCTCGATCCCTGGGCGGTTCTTGGGACTTATTGTTTTGGACTTCTTTTGGCGCCGAGAAGTCTGGCCTTCCATTCAATGTATCGATTTGTGTTAACTTGTTTCCATTGTACCTGGCGATCGCCCGGTATCGCCTCATTAGTATGCTAACTTGTTTTCTTTCACAGTGCTGTCTGGTTTCTGCAGCCTTCAGAACTGGTTTCTGCAGTAGTCAGAATACACAGGCGCTTTGCAAGCTGCTTGCTTTTGCAACATGTCCATTTTCCCTGCATTCCTTGCAATCTTCCATTTTGTCTTGGGCAGTGGTCACCCCAGGTGGCTACAATCTTTGCAAGTTGCGCCAAAGCTCTTCATAGTCAATCAAATACATTTTGAAGCGTATTTATTTATTTGAACCATAAAGCAGGAAGCATGGCATTGAACTTACCCACGGCAAGCTCTCCGACCTGGCAATGTGTTCATGGTCAAATAATCTGAATTTAATGATGCTGATCGAGGGATATATATTGGCCAGAACCCCAGGAAAGTTCCCCCAATTTTCTTGAATTAGTAACCGTGGGATCATTCACATCCCCCTGGGAGGGTAGACAGGGCCTTGGTTCAACATCCTATCCAATGACGACGACACCTTTGACTGTGCAACATTCTCTCTGTACCACATTGGCGTGTCAGTCTAGCTTTGTGAGCTAAAGGTTATGGAAGACGAATCTGCAACTCTATTGCTGCAGGGGTAGGAACTTACCAACGAAACGGGAGGAGACACCAACAATGGCTCTGTAGCTCAAGTCAATTTTATATATAGCCCAATGTATTTGCTGGATTTGGGACAGAGATTTATTTTCACTGATGGGAGGCATTAAGTTGTCTGCTAGGTCAAGGGGACACCAAGCTAGATTTTCATGGTCAAGGGCAGAGGCGATTACACAGGTTTTGTGGTAAAGAAACAAAAGATGTGGCCAGATGAGGTGTGAATGGCTGGCAGGAAGCCATCCAAACGTAAAATGAAACAGGAAGAAACAAAACCCGGAGATAGGAAAGGGTGAGATCCTGGCGAATTTGAAAACAAGGATGAGAATTTTAAAATAGAGGCAATTCTGAAACAGGAGTCAGTGTGGGTCAGAAAGTAAATTGGGTGATGGGTGAATGGGACTCGGTGCCAGTTCGGATACAGGTAGCAGTGTTTTGGATAAACTGAAGTTATGAAGGATGGAAAATGGGAGGCTGGCCACGAGGGACCAATAAACAATTTCTCTATTTATTTGCATTTTAATTTCAGCTTTTCGCTACAGCAACGTGGGTAATGGTGTCAGGAGGATTGATGGAAATACAACAGAGGAAGGAAAGGCTTTGGCCTAATGAAGTGGCATGTGTTAAACACCTCACCTGATTGCTTGTGACATCTGAAGAAAGTAAAATGCCCTTGCTGTGTCAGAATCAGCAACAGGACACGGTAATTAGATGGAATTCTGCCAAATATAGCAATAAACAAATAGACTGCTCATGTTGAAACAAACTATGTACAAAGGTGCAATGTTACCATCAGTGAAAGAAGTCGCTCCTGCAATCCCAAAGATCCAAGGGTTTTACTCGCTTCCAATTCTGGGAGCGTTGGGTTGGGCAGGTTGATCGTAATGTTGACGTTACAAATCAGCAATCCCTGATATCTGTAATATTGCAATGTTTTGTGCTCAGAAAGGCTGGGTTTGTGACCTTCAATCAGTAGCCTATTTGAAATCCTTATACCTTTCACCTGCAATAATCCACAGAGAAGAATGACCCAATCTGGCAGCAATTGTCCAAGTATATTCTACGTCAGTAATGCAATATTGAGAAAATGAATTACGTTCAGCGCCATCCACAGCCACTGAATGGGTCAAGTTTCTTCATGACCATGGGTGGGATTGCTGGGTGACGGGGATAGGGTGGAGGCCTGGGCTTGGGTGGGGTACCAGAGAATCCAGCCTGCAGAAATCAAAATGGAGAATGATGTGAAAGGGGCTCCCGCTATTGTTGTGCAGTTTTCACGAACCATCACACAAATCCCCCAGCCATCAGGTAGGTCTGAACTGACTGGAGCTTTTTATTCGAGGAATGAAAAGACTGAGGGGTGAACGAGGCCTTCTAGATTATGAAAAGGATAGACATAAAGAAAACATAAAGGAGACCAGAATTCGGGTCCAAAGTGTAAGATAGCCACAAGATCGTTAAATAGGGATTTCAGGCGAAGCCTCTTTACAAAGAAACTGCTAAGAATGTGGAACTTGCAATCAAACTTTAGATAAATTTAAAGGAATGACTTGAGGAGGGAGAAAGGACTACAGAGATATAGACTGAATCGCTCAAATGAAGAGAGGTGGGAGGTCCATCTACTGTGTGAATAATGGAAAGAATCAGTTGAGCCAAATGGTCTCTTTTGATGCTATCCAATTCAAGTACTTGCATGAAGAGGCTGTTAGCACAGGGCTAAATCGCTGGCTTTGGAAGTAGACCAAGCAGGCCAACAGCACGGTTTAATTCCCGTACCAGCCACCCCAAGTGCCAGAATGTGGTGACTAGGGGCTTTTCACAGTAACTTCATTTGAAGCCTACTCGTGACAATAAGCGATATTCATTTTTTCATTTCGTTGAAGCTGTCTGTGTTCATGTGCAGCAAGACTTGTGCTCATAAGTGGAAAGTAATATCTGTATCATACAAGTGCCGGACAATGACCATCTCCAACAAGAGAGAATCTAACCATCTCATCTTGGCATTGCCATCACTCAATACCCCACTATCAACAGCTTGAGGGTTACTATTGACCAGAAACTGAACTGGGCCAGCCATATAAATGCTGTGGCTACAAAAGCAGGTCAGAGGCTAGAGATTCTGTGGCAAGTAACTCATCTCCTCACTCACTGAAGCCTGTCCGCCATCTACAAGGCATAAGTCAGGAGTGCGATGGGAGACTCTCCACTTGCCTGGTTAAGTGCAGCTCCAACAATACTCAAGAAGCTCAACACCATCCAGGACAAAGAAAGTCGCTTGATTGACACCCCATCCCCAAACTTTCACTCCCCCTACCACTGATGAACAGTAACAACCGTGTGTACCATCTACAAGATGCACCATAGGAACTCACCAAGGCGCCTTCAACAGTACCTGCCGGACTTGAGATCTCAGAAGGTCAAGGGCAGCTGTCACATGGGAATACTATCACCTCCAAGTTTCCCATCAACCCAAGCACTATCCTGACTTGGGATTATATCTTTGTTCCATCAAAGTCACTGGGTCAAAATCCTGGAACTCCCATCCTATCAGCACTGTGGGTGTACCTACACCAGCTGGACTGCAGCTGTTCAAGAGAATAGTTCACCACCTTCTCAAGGGTAATTAAGGTTGAGCATTAAATGCTGTCATTGTCAGCAATGCTCCCTATCTAATTGTAACGGAGCCTCCAGCAGAAGATGGTGATAGTGGGGGAGAGTATCGAGCAGCGAGACTGGTCAGTCCCTTTGGACTGCTCTAGGAATGGACTGGGGGGGAGAGCCAGATGTCAAGAGGAAAGAGCAAGACCGGCAGAAACACAAGGAGCTGCGTATTTGTACAGCATGGATAGAGACAAAGCCACGAATAGGGCAGCTTAAAGCTTCTGATGGTGGCCAGAGAACTAGGAAGTAGAGTGGGCACACAACTGCTGGAGACCAAGGTGGATTGAGTCTGAGAGGCCACAAAGAGCAGAAGATGCTCCTTCGCATCTGGGAGACAAGGTGATCTGGGTCACATGAGCACAGGAAATCAGCAGGCAAAGCTCCAACAACCAGCTGAGTAGAGAGCTCTTCATGGTCTCCTGGTGGACCTGGAGCATCAGCCAGAAAAAATTCTGAACAGTTTGCTTCCTTAAGTTAAGCTTGTCCATGAATGTTCAAGGGATAGCTGATATCAGATGGGCCGAATGGCCTCATTCTGCACTGTAGAAATTCTAAGGTTCTATGTTTGGCAGAATGGAGATGCTGCTGCAACTTCTGTACTGATATCCTGCTCTCCTGGGAAGAAAGCTTTCAGCTGGGACAGAAGTATGGGTGGTAATTGACTGTCACCCTTGCAATTTACCAGCTCTTCAGCAGCGTGATTCGATCTGGACTCAAGCAAAGAATTGTTGGAGGAAGAATCTTCAGGGACAACAAAAGATAAAGAAGAAGAAGAAAATCACTTATTGTCACAAGTAGGCTTTAATACGTTGGTAGATTTCAATGAAACAAAGATCTGAATACTACTCAGCCACTAAAAAACAAAGCTGACTCCTCAAAAAGGGCATCTGTGACGTCTAAAGGTCCATCCATCAACAAAGAGGATGAATCATTCTCATGGACCTCAGTCTTCGTGACTTTGCCAAGTACTGCAACAGATTCTTCCTCATCACTCTTTCCGAAGAAACAAATTCAGGTCCAACAGGTCTTCATGGGGGTGGCCACCATCTGCTGCACTGCCTCATGCGTCCTCCACTTTCAGCCTCACTTCATGAAGAACGGAGAGATTTGTATCTCCTGTGTCAGCTCAGGGTCTAATGGTTGGTGGTTGGTGCCTCTGGAAGAAAGCAACTTATTGCTGAGCACAGAAACTTCCTCAGCTTCTGAGGACTGAATGGCCACCTCTTCTGAAATGGAAATGAAAATTGCTTATTGTCACAAGTAGGCTTCAAATGAAGTTACTGTGAAAGGCGCCGAGTCGCCACATTCCGGCGCCTGTTCGGGGAGGCTGGTACGGGAATTGAACCGTGCTGCTGGCCTGCCTTGGTCTGCCTTCAAAGCCAGCGATTTAGACCTAAACCATAAAAGATTGAAGATTACTGCATGAAGGGTGGAGAGTCATTCAAATTCTGAGAATAATTTTAGTTTCTCTCGGATTCCTAAAAGCATGCCAAGATCACCAGTCAATAGGGACGTACATTGATTGTGGAGAACATAGAAGGAATCAATGATCTGTCACTCCTGCTGGTGAGAGGAGCAATAATACGCTTCTTAATCGGAAGGCCTATGCTACCTGGACTTTGTCACTTGATGTCTGATGGGTAAAGTGTCATCAGCTGAAGTTAGTCAATGTCATTGGCAGATTTATCAATAGCCACTCCAATATCGTTTTTTTTAAGGTACTGAAGCCTTGAACTTGAACTGTAACTGACCAGTAGTCTGGTTTAAGATTACTTACTTCCCCAGGACCTCTACAGGATTGCTGTTTTCAGGACTTCCATTTATTGGAAAGAATGTGTTTCAGAAATACTTGCTGTCTGCGACTTGGGTTAAAATTGCTGGACTTACAGAAATGCCTGAAATGTCCAGTTATGCCACAGGAAGCATTCCACTCCCCTGCTTGGCAGTCCGAGCATCCACTCTTGTTTTACACACTACCAAGCATTTGCGCCCTTTGGCATGGTTTTAAAAAAAATACATTTAGAGTACCCGATTCATTTTTTCCAATTAAGGGGCAATTTAGTCAATCCACCAACCCTGCACACCTTTGGGTTATGGGGGTGAAACCGACGGGGAGAATGTGCAAACTCCACACGGACAGTGACCCAGGGCTGGGATTGAACCTGGGACTTTTGGCGCTGTGAGGCAGCAGTGCTACTCACTGAGCCACCGTGCTGCCCTCTTTGGCATGGTTTTGACGGGCTTTCTTGTGGCTGGCATTGCTGCCTGTGAGTCTACCCAATCTTCAGAGTTACACAGATCCTCAGAGTTGGCCTGTAGCTCAATTCATCACTTGGAGCTGCGGTCGTTTTGCGCACTGTATCACCTGCTCGGTAATAGGTTGTTTGACGGATTAATAAAGGTATCAAAGGCAATGTGTCAAAGGTATCAAAGGCCAGGACAAGCAGCTCTCAATCTCAAAGGTGTGCAGCGTAGTTCCGCTTGTAGGTAGAGCTGAGCACTGAGCAGGGAAGCTGGTCGATCCCTGTGGGCCCCTCTATGTAGGGAGCAGTGTTGGGGGTTGGAGGGTCGGGGGGGGGGTGTGGGGGTGGACACATTGGGGGCGTGGGGAGGGGGTCGGGAGCAAGCCAGGGTAGAGACATTATCAAGGAGCAAAGCCCGGGATTTGTAAGTTGCAATATGGTAAGAGCCAAGGCCGGAGGACTGGAAAGTGGAAAGGAACCAGGGTTACAGCTGCTGGTAACCTCGTCCCATCGAGTTGGCTGTGACCCTGAACCCAAGAAGCTCCAAGTAGAGGAATTTTCCTTGCGTTTGCCAGACCAGTTCATCTGGGTTAGGTGTTAATGGGAAATTAGGAGCTCCACAAACTGTCCTCTGCAGGATTAGAGACCAGGGGCTGGATCCTCTGCCCCGTTGCCATCAGAATTCCCAATGCGGTGGAGCGACCAGCCTCAGGGAAATGAACGGGATTGGCGAACAGACATCGATGCATTTCCGATGCTCTGGTCCAACACTGGCAGGTAACATCAATGTTCATGCCTCAGCGCTCGTGGGAAGATGAGAATGGTCAAAATGACCTCACTGCCTCTTATTAACAAGCTGGGACACCAGATTTCTCCATGCCCTGCATCATTTTCTGACCTTCTGGGCTAAGATTCACGTGGGCCTAGATTGGTACAGGTATTTGCCAGCGTCGTCCTGGCATGGCGGACCTTGCGGTGGGCTAAGGGGGTAAGTATTTAAAGTGGTTGCGTCCAAGGACCATTGGAGGACTCCGTCAACAGAGGCTGAGGCAGTAGCTGTAAGGGATGGGTGAGTGAAAGAGCAGTAATTTTTATTTCCTGCCTGGACTGATCTTCAACCTCCAGGCAGGGGTGATTGATGGGGGAAGGGGGTTTCTGTTATGAAAGGGTCTCTGTTACGAGGAGGTTCCCTTTTATTGGGGTTTCCCTGTTATCTGGGGCCTCTGGTGGTGGGGGGGGGGGGGGGGGGGAATCTCTGATACCGGGTGACTTCTGGTGGGGATCACTGTTTTGGTTGGCTTCTGGTGAGTATCATGACAGAATCCCTCCCAATCTCCGCCTGCTTGCCTCAAGTTTGGCAAAAGTTTTGCCTTCTGAACCAAGAAAGGAGTTTGACCAGAAAACAAGTCAGCGATTTCAGCTGGGGACAGTGTTCAGAGGAGCTGGGATTGTTTAGCATCGTGTATATAAGGTTAAGGGGAGATTTAATGTAGCTGCTAAAGTCCTGAGGGGTTTCGATCGAGTAATTCCACTGGCTAGGGGATTGGCAACGAGAGAATGAACATTTAAAATGATTAGCAAAGCAGCCGGACAGGGTAAGATGAGCAGAATATGTTGGTCCCGTCAATGTGTTGGCTGACAGGGTGGTGAAAGTAGATTCAAAAAGGGATGAAATGAAAAAAAATAACAGTGGGAGGCAGAACAGAGGATTAATGACAGGTTGGATAGTTTTCTCAAAGTGTCGGAACACACATGATGGGTTTGCATTACCTCCTTCGGTACTGTGTTTTAGCACAGGGCTGAAGAGCTGGCTTTGAAAGCAGACCAAGGCAGGCCAGCAGCACGGTTCAGTTCCCGTACCGGCCTCCCCAAACAGGCGCCGGAATGTGGCGACGAGGGGCTTTTCACAGTAACTTCATTTGAAGCCTACTTGTGACAATAAGCGATTTTGATTTCATTTGATTTTCATTTCAAGTTTGAAGGTACCCTGCCGAAAGTAGTTTCAACAGTATGGAAACATGAATTAGGTATGAACAAAGATGTGTGAGATTTCTATCCTGAAGTGTGGATGTAAGCTACACTGTACTGCACAGTGCAATGATCTACGACACGGCTTAATAGGCATTTTCATTCCCAAGATCGTCTTCAATTTAAAATAGAAATTTCTGCTTCAAGGAGGTCGAACTTGCTCACTGAGTGACTTAAGATGTCGGCGTATAGTTTTACGAAAAATGTATAATTTACACTATTGAGAATAATTCATAGTAAATCATAGGGTGGATTCTCCGTCAGCCGACGTCAGAATCGCGAAATGCGAATTGGACGGAGAATCGGTTCCGACGCAGAAATAGCTGGCAGGCGGAGTGATTTCAGGCCAAATCGCAATTCTCCCCATCGCCTCAACAGCGGCGTCCATATGTTCTGGAAGACCTGTACAGTAACACCATCGGCTATATCATGAGCAGGCCTGACCCGGTATTCTCCGGGGGCCTCTGCAATTCTCTGCCCGACGGTGAGGTTCACTTATGCTTTTAAAAAGCGTGAAACCGACGTTGTGGCTGAAGGAGAGAGAGGGGTCGGAAATGTGTCCAACATCGCCATAGCTTGCTGACAGTTGCGCCGCTGGCTTCTGCCAGGGCCAGGGGTGGAGAAGTAGCGGTGTTGGCCAGAAAGTGGGCTGTGGGGGTCAGGGTGGATGGGCACGGAACACTATTGCCGCAGCCGGCAAGGCAGCCATGCAGCTGCGCACGTCGCTAACAGCCCATTGTGAATTTCGGGCCATGTGACGCACAGGTGTCCCCCCAGGCCACCCCACTTGGTGTCTTCTGGCACTAGCCGACCCATCAGCTGTATGGTCGTGCTCCAGCACAACCAATGCCATCATGTTGGCTGAGATGATGTATGTGGGGAGTGACTTGGCAAATCCCGCACTGTTTTCTCATTGAATCGATTTGTGCTTCCACGTGGTTCCGATGCTAGTCCCTCCACAGTCGCTGAATCAGTCAGGTTTGCAGCCAGATTTTGCTGTCATGAAGTACACAAATACTTGCCCTGTGGCCAAGGGAGAATCCAGCCCATGGGTTTCCCAAGCACAGAGTGTTCTGCGCCATGCTCTGTTGGAGGCCTATTGGTCATTCTGACCCTTAGGGCGGGATTCTCCGACCGTGAACCCTGTCCCCTCCGGCCGCTGAATTCTCCGGCACCGGAGATTCGGCGGGGGCGGGAATCGCGCCACGCCGGTCAGCGGCCGCTCGCAGCAACCCTCCCTGGCGATTCTCCGGCCCGCTGGTTCTTTGCCAATCCCGCCGGCGTAGATTAGACTAGGTCCCTTACCGGCGGGACCTGGCAGCGTGGGTGGGTTCTGGGGTCTGGGGGGGGGGGGGGGGGTACGTGGGTCGATCTGGCCTCAGGGGCTGCCTCCACGGTGGCTTGGCCCACGATCGGGGCCCACCAATCCATGGGTGGGCCTGTGCCGTGGGGGCACTCTTTCCCTACATGTTGGCCATGTCAGCCTCCGCATTGGCCAACACGTAGGTGAACCCCCCCCTTGCGCATGCGCGGGGATGATGTCAGCAGCTGCTGACGCTCCAACACATGCGCGGACCTGCGCCGGCCGGCGGAGCCCCTTCGGCCCTGGCTGGCGTGGCACCAAAGGCCTCCCACGCCGGCCAGCGGGGCGCAAACCACTCCGGCGCTGGCCTAGCCCCGAAGGTGCGTAGGATTCTGCATCCTTGGGGTTGGCCGAAGCGGAGTGGTTCACGCCACTCCGTCCCGCCGGGACCCCCCCGCCCCGCCGGGTATGGGAGAATCCTGCCCGTAATGTCTTTCTTACATCAACAATAACATCCAATGGGCAGCACGGTACTAATGGGCAGCACGGTAGCATGGTGGTTAGCATAAATGCTTCACAGCTCCAGGGTCCCAGGTTCAGTTCCCGGCTGGGTCACTGTCTGTGTGGAGCAAGTGTGTCTGTCAGCAGCAAGGAGATATCTTACGAATGTGCAGAAGGTGACACCAAATTATGAGAAGTTAGATCATAAAATCGTGTGGACTTGAATTTCAAAAGGACAAAGTTCACACTTGTGCCATCCAAACCTGGTACTCGACTGGTGTTGAAAAAGGGGACATGCTGTTGAAACTTTGTGTCCTGCACCCATCAGGACAGATGGAAGAATACAAATTTTTTAATGGAGGAACAATTTATACTGCATGAGAAACAGGATGCTGATTGGTGGGCAAGTCATTCTGATTGGTCAAGGGGTTGCCATAGAGAATGCACGAGGAAGCTATTACCCTCACTCTCTTGTTTAATTCATAAGGGGCAGAATACCTGGGCATGTTCCTTTTGCCTGCAGAGGATGCATCCTTGCATGTGAATGTTTGTATCCATTTAAGACTGATAATGACCAAAGTGTCCTCCATGCACAGAGAGATCATGACATGGATTGAACTTGGAGGAAATGGAAGGGTAAACCTTGATTTAGGAAATTAGCAATTGGGATGATTGCAGGTTCTTGCTGTTCGAATGAAGTACTCTGGGGTGAAACATTTCCATCATTCCTATTGTCTGGTGCAGAATAACCATTTAATTCCAGATTACCCAGTAAAACAATTATAGTCAGTGGATGGGTACCACAACAGGCACTGGTCTACACTGGGGCAGAGAGGGAGTGGCCCACCACTCCTGGTTGGAATGCAGTGTCCTGAATGTTTGCATCTGAGGAAGCCCCACCTGGGAGATGGGATACCGGTTTGGATAGATTCCCCAACCAGGGATGGGGGTGGAATTCTTCAGGTTTTATCAGGATATTTGTGCTCCTGTCTTCGAGTGCCAAGTGTTGACAGCGCCTGTTGAGAACCTGGAGGCAGAAGATAGCATCCATTCCTCCTGCCTCAGTATTTTTCATCTGAAACATTGCAATAAATGGAAATTGGTCTGTGAGTCAAGTGCTCTCTCCTCACCCTCTTACATTCCCAATGCGGCTTGTCATGATAGAAAGAAAATCATAACCCATAATATCTTAGTGAGCATCCTTGGATCTCTACTTTGCTAATGATGCAATATAATTGCAGGATGTGTTGTCATTGTGAGTCATTACTTCCTGGAGAGGAGAGGAGCAGGCGGAGGAAATACTACCTCCTATTCCATGCTGCATTAATTGCAGTTACAAAAAGCATATTTAGTCCTGTCTGGCATGGCAAGGATAAAGCTGCTCAAATGCCTGAGCCAGCAAAACAGGCAGGTACTGACACAGTGAACAAGCACAATATCTGCAAGGGTAATTACAAGGCAGCTGCTTCCAACATTTGGAAGATTAAACTGAACAATCCAAATTTCTTCATAAGAACATAAGAACTAGTAGCAGGAGTAGGCCATCTGGCCCCTCGAGCCTGCTCCGCCATTCAATTAGATCATGGCTGATCTTTTGTGGACCAGCTCCACTTTCCGGCCCGAACACCATAACCCTTAATCCCTTTATTCTTCAAAAAACTATCTATCTTTACCTTAAAACATGTAATGAAGGAGTCTCAACTGCCTTCACTGGGCAAGGAATTCCATAGATTCACAACCCTTTGGGTGAAGAAGTTCCTCCTAACTCAGTCCTAAATCTACTTCCCCTTATTTTGAGGCTATGTACCCTAGTTCTGCTGTCACCCGCCAGTGGAACAACCTGCCCGCATCTATCCTATCTATTCCCTTCATAATTTTAAATGTTCTATAAGATCCCCCCTCATCCTTCTAAATTCCAACGAGTACAGTCCCAGTCTACTCAACCTCTCCTCATAATCCAACCCCTTCAGCTCTGGGATTAACCTACTGAATCTCCTCTGCACACCCTCCAGCGCCAGTACGTCCTTTCTCAAATAAGGAGACCAAAACTGAACATAATACTCCAGGTGTGGCCGCACTAACACCTTATACAATTGCAACATAACCTCCCTAGTCTTAAAACTCCATCCCTCTCGCAAATGAAGGACAAAATTCCATTTGCCTTCTTAATCGCCTGTTGCACTTTGTAAACCAACCTTCTGTGACTCACTGCACTAGCACACCCAAGTCTCTCTGAACAGCGGCAATGCTTTAATATTTTATCGTTTAATAATAATCCCGTTTGCTGTTATTCCTACCAAAATGGATAACCTCACATTTGTCAACATTGTATTCCATCTGCCAGACCCGAGCCCATTCACTTAACCTATCCAAATCCCTCTGCAGACTTCCAGTATCCTCTGCACTTTTCGCTTTACAGCTCACTCTTAGTGTCGTCTGCAAACTTGGACACATGCCCTTGGTCCCCAACTCAAATCATCTATGTAAAGTATGCCAAAGTGGAAAGTAAATAAATAACGGAGACATTGCCGGAATATGGAATGCCGATTGTTGCAAATATTTCCTGAATGGACTGCGAGCAACACATTTTTTTTTTTCTCTTTTAAACAATTTCCTTGAAATTATAGATGGGGCAATTATCACTTCTAGCGATGGTGTGAACTTTTGGGAGATTTCCTAGGCGTTGTTTCACGTGATGTGTAAAATGGCAACTGCCCCAAAATATAAATTTGGAATGATATGTATATTGACTGGGATGTAGAGAGTTAACAAGTTAATGAAATTGCTTCTTACCACTAGAGGGAACGCAGACACAGTCATATATATATCACGTGACTTTGGGGATTCTGGGAATAGTGATGATTAGATGATTAGGAGTTAAGAGTTAGGAGAGAGCTGGAAGTGTGTCAGGCATAGCGAGAAGTTGTGTACTTCAGAGCTCTGTAAGTTAGAGATAGCATCGGTTTGTATAATTAAAGTTCTACGTTAGGAATGTGAACGAATCGGGCACAGTAGCAACAAGTGGATAGCACTGTGGCTTCACAGTGCCAGGATCCCAGATTCGATTCCAGCTGGGTCACTGTCTGTGCGGAGTCTGCACGTTCTCCCCGTGTCTGCGTGGGTTTTCCTCGGGTGCTCCGGTTTCCTCCCACAGTCCAAAGATGTGCGGGTTAGGTGGATTGGCCATGATAAATTGTCCTTAGTGACCAAAAAGGTGAGGAGGGGTTATTGGGTTCCAAGGATAGGGTGGAAGTGAGGGTTTAAGTGGGTTGGTGCAGACTCAATGGGCCGAATGGTCTCCCTCTGCACTGTATGTTCTATGTTCCATGAATCTTAGTTAGTTGTGTCATAAATTTATAGTTGTGTTTGTTAACAAAGCTTTGTGTTCTTTATTCAGGTAAAACAGAATAGAGAATACAACAAAATTGACATTGGAGGTCACACGATTGTGACAAACAATGGTGTACAAATCCAAACATCCAATTTTTGTAAAAGGAGAAAACAATAGGATCTTCACAAATAGCTGTCCCATCCGGAAGATAGGAAGGAAAATAAATGTCTCCGTGAAACTAGCTACTTTATAAAATTATTATTTTACTTTAAAATGAACAAAAGTTTTACCCTGACAGGCCTGACTCGTCATGAATCATACCAGAGGAATTCCTCGCCTTCAGAAAACCAGATTTTGTTATCTTTGAAGAGACATTAATTCCCCAGTGACTGCAGAGAATCAAATTCCAAAGAAATGCCCCAACACCCTGCACAACTCCAAGGCAGAACTCCGTCCCATAGAGACAGTATGATGGCAAGGACAGGAAACAGCAGCCAGGTTCATGGCACCGTGGCTGGCTCTGCTGCACAGCAGGGCAGGAAGAAGTATAGCAGGGCTATAGTGATAGGGGACTCAATCGTAAGCGGAATAGACAGGTGATTGCGGATGCAATCGAAACTCCAGGATGGTATGTTGCATCCCTGGTGCAAGGGTCAAGGATGTCTCGGAGCGGATGCAGGACCATTCTGGGGGGGGGGGGGGGGGGGAGGGGGGAGGGTGAACAGCCATCTGTCATGGTGCACATAGGCACCCAACAATATAGGTAAAAAAACGGGACAAGGTCCTACAAACTAATTCAGGAGTAGGAGTTAAACTAAAAGTAGGACCTCAAAGGTAGTAATATCACGATTGTACCAGTGCCACGAGCTAGTCAGAGTATACATGTCAGGATAGATAGGATGAATGCGTGGCTCGGGAAATGGTGCAAGAGGGAGGGATTTAAAATTCCTGGGGCATTGGAACGGTTCTGGGGGAGGTGGGACCAGTACAAACCGGACGGTCTGCACCTGGGCTGGACTGGAACCGATGTCCTGGGGGGGGGGGGGGGGTTTGCTAGAGCTGTTGGAGAGGGTTTAAACTAATGTGACAGGGGGGTGGGAACCGATGCAGGAAATTAGAAGGTAGTAAAACAGGGACAGAAGCAAAAGGAAATAAGGAGGAAAGTGCAAGGCAGAGAAGCCATAGTCAAAAATCAAAAAGGGCGACAGTACAAGGTACAGTGACTGAGGGGAGCTCAATGAATAGGCCCAGTAATACTAAAAGGAATAAAACTGGAAGTAAAAACATTAATGGTCAGCGACACACCAGATTGTTACATGAAGATATGGGTTAAACAACAAGGAAAATTAGGAGAAAAGTTAAGAGGAAATATAACTTAGGAGAGGTTACTGATCAAGATGTTAAGATTCAAAACAGAGGTAAAAAAGCCAACATAAGTGTACTTTACCTGAATGCTCGTAGTATTCAGAATAAGGTAAATGAGTTGATGGCGCAAATCATCGTGAATGACTATGATTTAGTGGCCATTACTGAAACATGGTTAAACGATGGTCATGACTGGGAGTTAAATATCCGAGGGTATCAAACTATTCGGAAGGACAGAGTGGATGGTAAGGGAAGTGGTGTAGCTCTGTTATTTAAGGGTGACATCCGGGCAATAGTAAGGGATGACATCGGTGCTATGGAGGATAAAGTTGAATCCATTTGGGTGGAAATCAGGAATAGTAAGGCGAAAAAGTCACTGATAGGAGTAGTCTATAGGCCACCAAATAGTAACATTATGGTGGGGCAGGTAATAAACAAAGAAATAACGGATGCATGTCGAAATGGTACAGCAGTCATGATGGGGGATTTTAATCTACATGTCGATTGGTTTAACCAGGTCGGTAAAAGCAGCCTTGAGGAGGAGTTTATAGAATGTATACGCGATAGTTTCCTAGAACAGCATGTAATGGAACCTACAAGGGAACAAGCGGTCCTAGATTTTGTGCTGGTAACGAGACAGGATTGATTCATGATCTCACTGTTAGGATCCTCTCGGAAGGAGCGATCACAATATGGAGGGTGAGAAGGTGAAATCAATACTCATGTTTTATGCATAAACAAAGGAGATTACAATGGGATGAGAGAAGAAACTAGCTAAGGTAGACTGGGAGCAAAGACTTTATGGTGGAACAGTTGAGGAACAGTGGAGAACCGTCCAAGCGATTTTCACAGTGCTCAGCAAAGGCTTATACCAACAAAAGGAAGGATGGAGAAAGAGAGAAAATCGACCTTGGATATCTAAGGAAATAAGGGAGAGTATCAAATTGAAAGAAAAGCATACAAAGTGGCCAAGATTGGTGGGAGGCTAGAGGACTGGGAAATCTTTAGGGGGGCAACAGAAAGCTACTAAAAAAGCTATAAAGAAGAGTAAGATAGATTATGAGAGTAAACTTGCTCAGAATATAAAACAGTTAGTAAAAGTTTCTACAAATATATAAAACAAAAAAAGAGTGGCTAAGGTAAATATTGGTCCTTTAGAAGATCAGAAGGGAGTTTTAATAATGGGAGATGAGGAAATGGCTGAGGAACTGAACAGGATTTTTGGGTCGGTCTTCACAGTGGAAGACACAAATAACATGCCAATGACTGATAGAAATGAGGCTATGACAGGTGAGGATCTTAAGAGGATTGTTATCACTAAGGAGGTAGTGATGGGCAAGCTAATGGGGCTAAAGGTAGACAAGTCTCCTGAACCTGATGGAATGCATCCCAGAGTGCTAAAAGAGATGGCTAGGGAAATTGCAAATGCACTAGTGATAATTCACCAAAATTCACTAGACTCTGGGGTGGTCCCGGCGGATTGGAAATGAGCCAAACGTGACACCACTGTTAAAAAAAGAGGTAGGCAGAGAGTGGGTAATTAAAGGCAGTGAGCTTAACTTCGGTAGTAGGGAAGATGCTGGAATCTATCATCAAGGAAGAAATAGCGAGGCATCTGGATAGAAATTGTCCCATTGGGCAGACGCAGCATGGGTTCATCAAGGGCAGGTCGTGCCTCACTAATTTAGTGGAATTTTTTGAGGACATTACCAGTGCAGTAGATAACGGGGAGTTAATGGATGTGGTATATCTGGATTTCCAGAAAGCGTTTGACAAGATGCCACACAAAAGGTTGCTGCATAAGACAAAGATGCATGGCATTAATGGTAAAGTAGTAGCATGGATAGAGGATTGGTTAATTAATAGAAAGCAAAGAGTGGGGATTAATGGGTGTTTCTCTGGTTGGCAATCAGTAGCTAGTGGTGTCCCTCAGGGATCCGTGTTGGGCCCACAATTGTTCACAATTTACATACATGATTTGGAGTTGGGGACCAAGGGCAATGTGTCCAAGTTTGCAGACGACACTAAGGTGAGTAGTAAAGCGAAAAGTGCAGAGGATACTGGAAGTCCGCAGGGGGATTTGAATAGGTTAAGTGAATGGGCTAGGTTCTGGCAGATGGAATACAATGTTGACAAATGTGAGGTTATCCAGTTTGGTAGGAATAACAGCAAAAGAGATTATTATTTAAGTGATAAAATATTAAAACATGCTGCTGTGCAGTGACCTGGGTGTGCTAGTGCATGTGTCGCAAAAAGTTGTTTACAGGTGCAACAGGTGATTAAGAAGGCTAATGGAATTTTGTCCTTCATTGCTAGAGGGTTGTGAATCTATGGGATTCCTTGCCCAGGGAAGCATTTGAGGCTCCTTCATTAAATGTTTTTAAGATAAAGATAGTTTTTTGAAGAATAAAGGGATTAAGGGTTATGGTGTTCGGGCTGGGAGTGGAGCTGAGTCTACAGAAGTTCAGCCACGATCTCATTGAATGGCGGAGCAGGCTCGAGGGGCCAAATGGCCTACTCCTGCTCCTAGTTCTTATGTTCTTACTTAATGACCCTGGCTCTTCTGTTGAACCTCTCAAGATTCCAGAGCTGATAAATACTGCTCTTCTCCAAAACCCAGGTATATAATCCATAGAATCCCTACAGTGCAGAAGGAGGCCATTTGGCCCATCGAGTCTGCACCGACCCTCTGAAAGAGCATTTTACCCAGGCGCACTCCTCCACAGTCAGCCGGTAGCCCCACCATTGATCATGTGCAATCCACCTAATCTACGCATCTTTGGACACTAAGGGGAAATTTAGCATGACCAATCCACCGATGTCCGTTGACCTCATGCTGAACGTGTAATATTGTCATGTGGAACTGAACCCAGGCTGACTCCCATTTTACTAGTCAATACAGGAGGGTAATGCTGACTCGCAGTGAGGAATGGTCTGTGATTATCCTCAGAGTTACTGCTTGTATCTGACACCTCAGCTCATGTCTGAGTGAGGTTCTGCGCTACATTCCTTTGTCCCTTTTCTCCAGAGCGGTATCAGGGGCAAGGGTTTAGGGTTCAATGCATCACGCCTGAATTCGATCATTCCAAATGAAACTTTTGCACTGAGAAAGTCTAACCGTTTGGTGGGCATGGAGGGCCAGTGAGAACAACTGCATCCCGTTGGGGAAAAGCGCTGTGCCACTGGGAGGTGGGTTAAAGATTCTGAGGTGTTGAAGTGTTGAGCAACAATAATATTTAATTAAATGTCTTGTATGTTTTGTTGTGCTCTTGACTTAGCATAAGCTGCTTCTTTGATGTGCACTCTGACAAAGGAAGGGTCAGACGTGGAGATAGCTTCAACACATTTATTAAACTATTCACAATTCTCCTACTTGGATTCGACTCTACTGTTAATCCTTCTATAGCTACTCAGACTGACGAACCAGTCTGCTACAATCCACGTGGTGGGTGTGATGTTGAATCAACCCTGTGTCTGTACTCACTGAGTGTCTCCACTGGAAATGGGATGATCATGTGTGCTGTGTCCTTTTTATATGGGTTGATGTAATGCCCCCCTGTGGTAGTGTCACCTCTGTGTGTATTGTGAATGCCCATTGGCCGTGTCCTATCTTACTGACCTATTGGTTGAATGTCTGTGTGTCATGTCTCTGGTGCTCTCTCTAGTGTCTATCTAGTCTACGTGTACTTACATTAACCCCTTGTGTAGCTACAGTGGTGCATATCACCACAATATCCAAATGTTACAAGTTATAATGTTCCCCAACCGATAGTGCCTAACTTCATCTGTACCCACACTGCGCCTATAAAATGTCTTCGACTTGCACACCCTCCCATTACATCTTGGTGTGTTAACAGGATGCACATCAGAGGCGATGCCTTCCCCACGCTTGGCCAATGTCCTCAGGAGCACTGAACCCTAGAGGGCCTCACTACTGGTGGGTGGCACTGGTGCTGTAGCGTCACCCTGTTCCATCAACACTGTTCCGAGGCCCACTCCCCGATGCTCCTCCGTAACCGGCCGAGTTCCGGTGGCGTCTGCCGCTTGTGATCTCATTCATTGGGAACTCGGCATGGTGGCTGCGGACTCAGTCCAGCGCTGCCATAGTCGGGGGAGGGCCGATCTGCGGCTCGGGTGACTTTGTCGGGTGCTGGGGGCGCTATTGGGTGGTGGTCCAGGGCTCGCGAGCCAGCCAAAGGGGTGGCACTATTTTGCAGGCCGGCTCCACCTGCGGCCGGCGCCGTGTTGCACACCACGGCCGTCGCAGGCCACCGCCGTGCACCTGCGCGGCCACGGACATGGCAGTTCTCAGGGCCATATCGGCAGCTAAAGCCGGATGCTCTACGTTGCCGGCATGCTAGCCCCCAGCCAGCCGGAGGATCGACGGCTGTTTTGTGTAGAATGTTCGGGCATTACATGCCACCGTTCCCACGCCGGCGTGAGGACATAGCCTCAGAATCGGAGAATACAGTCCCTCCTCTTTGCTGTGTTGCTGAATTCCAGACCATATCGTGCGGTTATTTCTTGCTGAATCTGGGAGATTTCACACTCTGTCGGAGCATCAGCAACATCCTTGAAAAGGTGTGCAGCTCTCAACATCATGTCAGCCATTTACTCCTGCTTCCCTTGCTTGGACTTCATTTTCAAGTGACATCACTACAGATAAAGTATCATCCTTGGCAAACGCTTTGTTTCAGATGGAAGCAATCTGAGAAAGATGATTTGAAATGACTTGTGGTCAGACTGTGTCGTCACTTTCTCTATCCGAAACAGGGACTGATTAAAATGCTCACAAGCAAAGACAATAGCCAAGCGCTCATTCCCAATCCATGCTTCGCAACATTCAGTTTGCGTTAACCCTCTGGATGCGAATAAAACTGGTCGTACAGCTCTACGGGAGGATGTTTTCTCTCTGAAGGCAAATTGGGTGGGTACTTGTTCAGCTAGCTCACAGCTCCGAGAAAGCATTGGACTGCTTTCACTTTTATTGGTAACTGCAGTTCTGCTATAGCGCGCACCTTACCAGCAGTCGGGCGAAGGTCTATGTACTTGGTTTCAATCATCCTCATTTGCAGCTTTTTCTTGTTTAGCTTCAGATTCATTTGGCCAACTTTCTCTTGCTGTCTCACAAGGTTCTGATTGTGGTCTTCAATGGCTTCTTCCATTGTATCTCTACATTTATAGATGAACAGATCTTTCAAGATCAGTTCCACACACAGAAGTTTCATTCTCTCTGCATTGATAATTCTTCCACAGATGTAGAAATGACAAACAACATGCAAAATATTGCCAGAAAACAAATGCCTTCACCTAACTTCACTTGTCTGTATCCATCCTTTGCACCCAAAATGTTGAAGGTCTTTGGCTCGGCAGGCTGTGGCAGAATTTCTTCAACTGTTGGCATGGGATAGTGAGATTTCTTCAAAATGTTACTGAGATCATTTGACTTGAAGCACACTGTCATCTTTCCTGTTTGTTTCACTGTTACCGCGCTGCTATTCAGGTCCACAGATGTTGTCACTTTCTAAATCACTCTCATATTTTCCAGATTCAATGGGAAATCCTGTAGTGGTTGATGAGACCATCAATTCACACGACACGTGGTTAGAAGTGAACAGTGGTTTTAATCGTCTTACAACAGAGCCTGCCTGTGATGAGATGAACTCTAGATGAACTGGCAGGCAGGCTACGACTGCCAAGCTTTATACAACCAGTGGGGTGGGAGGAGTCATGGGCGGAGCCAAGGGTGGAACCCAGTACAAACTTCGTACATTCCCAGTACACCTCCCCCTAGGGGCAGAGCCGCGCAACTGCTCGTGTGCCGAGCTTACAGAGGCATGGTGATAACAGTGTGAATTATGCTATTATGATTCACCACAGTGGTACCAGAAGATCCTGCGCTGGCCAATAGCGGGCTGCCTTCCACCACCGAGAAATACCACCGTGGGATGCGCGGAAAATCCCCCCCGTGTGTCTTTCAGGCTGGAAATTGAGGGCAGCTGGAACACTCCTTAAAAAATATTGAGTCCACCTCATACTCTCATCAACTGTGGGATGATATTCACCAAGAAAGCATCCAAGATGATCTGTTATCTCGCTGTGAGTCTTAACTTAGGTTGTCCTTGGTTAGGATTTATAGAGACTATCGGAGGAAAGGCTATTGGTAAACATGAACTTTCATTAAAAATTCTTCTAACTACATAGAGGACAAGGCTGAGCATGAGGCTTCACATAGAACCATCTCTCAGTAAGCTTTGTTCTCATGTCATCTTACATCACTGATGATGTGGACTTTCTATTTACCGATTTAACATTGACCCTTTACACAACAAATGTCATCTTTGCAATTTGTCAGAACCTGTACAGCAGTCAATGGTTTGCTGTCATGCAAAGCACAGGAAACCTCTTCTGGAACATGCTAAGTTACAAGTCCAAGCTTTAGACTTGATTCAGGTCAGATCAGTGCATGGTGTCCACTATCTGGAAGTCTAGTTCTTCTTTCTTCCTATTGGACTGGGCTGCCAGTTTAGTGTGTCACCTTGCAGTGAGAATCATTCCATCATAGAGCCACAAAATGTACCTTTGACAGTTTCATTTGTGAATCATCTCCTTGAGCTACTTCACGCAGGTTTGCAAAGCTCCTGATGTTGCACGGAGCACCGGTGCTCATCTGACTCGTTACTTTCAATTGATGCTCTTCGTCCACCATCATTATTCCAACAAACCACATTCTATCCGGACAGTTGACTACAACAACCTGTTCAAGGATGTAAAGTGATTCACCCAAATCATCGTCCGACATTTCTCCAGCAAACATCTTCCAGGCTAGCTTTCTTCTTTTCAGCATTGTGTCACCGTGCCGCCCACGATCAGCCTCACAGCGCCAAGGACCCGGGTTCATTTCTATCCTGTCTAAGTGGTGCTTTCCTGTTCTCCCCGTGTGTGCGTGGGTTTCCTCCGGGTGCATGGGTTTCTTCCCACAGTCCAAAGATGTGCAGGTTAGGTGGACTGGCCGTGCTAATATTGCCCCTCAGTGTCCAAAGATGGGCAGGTAAATTGGGGTTTCGGGGATACGGGGGGGGGGGGGGGGGGGGGGGTGGGAGTGGCCATAGGTAGGGTGCTCTTTCAGACGGTTGATGCAGACTCGATGGGCTGAATGGCCTCCTTCTCTGGATATCCCAAATTACTGCATTCAAAGTGGTTAGCTCCTTGCAGTTGGAGCGTTGCTTTCCTCACACCGGGCATGTTTCCCTTTCCATTTGTGCTGTTCTGCGCCCCCCATAGTATTTACATCCGGTACCCTGGTCTTGATCTTTCTCCTGGCCCCTATGCAATTTAGGCTTTCTTTGCTTCGCTGGCTTATACTTGCACTGCCTCTCAGCACGGTGCAAAGTCTTGTCAGTTCTCCGGTCAATACTCTTCAGCTGATGATTAGCAACCTCGGAGATTCTGTACATGTCGACAGCCTGTTTGAGAGGGGAGTTCTCTCCTTAGCAGCCATGCTCTCGCAGTAGGTGTTCTTATTCCGAAAGCAATTCCATCTCTAATGAGATCATCCTTCAGTTGCCCAGCCTCACAAGATTCAGTTAGACGTTTCAGTGCAGTCACATATTGATCAATACTTTCCCTCACTTCCTGAGCTTTATAGTTAAACACACATCGCTCATAAGTGGTGTGGTTATATGATTTGCATAGCTGTCTGCCATTGGGGCAGAACACCGGCTTACCATTGGCCTTGGTCAGTCATGTGCCTCTCGACCGATTGGTTGAGACCAGTCATGTGACAGCTCTCCGATTGGTCGAGAGGCTGAGTTAACCACGCCTCCTTACCGAGGTATAAATAGTCGAAACGCCCGGCAGTCGTCCATTTTATTGTAGACAACCGCAGGGCTAAGTTCTAGCTTATTAAAGCCTAACTTTTGTAAAGCAACTCGTCTCTTGTGCAATTGATGGCTCATCAAATGGCTTGAGGAGAGGATTCAAAGTGAGTCTTCAAGGCCCTCCGAATTGTACAATGTGAGCTCCTCTATTTAGCAGTGGGTTTTGGAGTGTGATGCAACCTCTGGCACTCTTCCTCCAGCACTGATAACAAAGTTGCTCTTCTAAGTTGTTCTTGTTTCCTGCTCAAATGTGTGAAAATCTCATAAATCTGTCATTGAGACTAGAAGGTTTTAAAATTTGCCCTCAAATCCCACTTCATCTCCACGGGAGGAATACTGGAATATTTGATGCCATGATGACTCGCCCAGCAGCCGACGTCCTGTACAAAGTTGCAGACTGAGGCTTTCATTATCCTCGATTGTTTTCCCCAGCTGCTGGCTCTCTTAGAGATATCAAAACGCACAAATTGCCAGCTACACGCTTCTGAAGCCATGGTCCATGGGGGTGAAAATGGACACGGTCCAAAACCTTTACTTACGAAAAATGAAATCAGAGGGCCCATGGGTCTGACAGGCCACATTGCACAAAGGTGTTCATCCAAACAGTGTCCTGTCATGGCCATCATTGGACGGCCATCATTAGACATTTGGGAAGCATCACGATTGTTGTATTTCGAACACATTATGATAAAGTAGCATTTATTTTATTGATTTTTGGCATAATGACTTAACTTAGTCACAAGTGCATAGCATTGATTATTGAATGCTGGAAGAGTGCTAATGGATTAGTTTTACAACCAAGCCTCGTCTTAATAGCTACCCTGTTGGCACTGTTACACTGTGCCTCTGCAATATCTGTGCCGTCTCAGATGGATGAGTGTTTAGCAAATTGTCAGGCAAGTTATATTTAGAGATAGTTTGTCACAACTGAGTGCCAACTTTAACTGCAGTGCTAATATATTAGACCAACCATAATGTGTAGCACTCGCAAATAGTTTGCTGGAAATGTGATCACTCCGAAGTGGTAGAATCATGGAGCGCAGGAGGCCATTCAGTCCACTGTGCCCATGCTAGCTCTTTGGAAGAACTATCTAATTAGTCTCTCTCTCCTGTTCATTCTCCATAACCCTGCAACTAATTCCCATTCAAGTATGTAACCTGCTCCCTTGGAAAGTTAGTGAATCTGCTTCCTCCACCTTTTCAAGCCATGTATTCCAGATCACAACTCACCCCATCAACGTTCTCCCCATCACCTCCTCTGTCAGTGGGAACGGTTCCTCTTTGTTTAGTCCACCAGACCCTTTTGATCATTTTAAAAGACTCTATTAAATCTCCCCTCAACCTTCTCTGCTCCACGGAAAACAATTCCAGGTTCTTACGCCTCTGGTTTCGTTGTGAGCACTGTATTGATTGCAGCATCGAGTGCAAAGTTTTACGTCCGACTCATTCACCAATCCAGGCAGATTGTGCAGCGGGAATCGAAGCTCATAAATAATTGATTAAGCATCAGCTCGAGTACTGTGTCTGATTTTGGTTATCAAAATCTACAGGGTTGAGGGAAGATCTACAAGGACGATAGAAAGAATAAACAATTTCAGTTATGTGGTGAGATTGGGGGAATTGGGGCTGTCCCCTGGGTCGAGGAAATGAAGGGGAAATTTAAACTGAGTTGTTCATAGAATCCCTACACTGCAGTAGGAGGCCATTCGGCCCATCGAGTATTCACCGACTCACTCTAACTCGGCCCACTCCCCCTTCCTATCCTCATAACCCCGTGGATTGATTATGTCTAATCCACCGAACCTGCCCACCTTTGGAACACGGGAAGAAACCGGAGCACCCGGAGGAAACACATGCACACACGAGGAGAACGTGCCAGTGCCAACAGTCACCCATGGCTGAAATCGAACCCGGGGGGTACCTGGCAGTGATTTTCTTTTTTTTTTATGTCGAGCTCCCAATTCATTTTTTCAAATTAAGGGGCAATTTAGCTTGGCCAATCCACCTACTATGCACATCTTTGTATTGTGGGGGCGGAACCCACGCAAACATGGGGAGAATGTGCAAACTCCACACTGACAGTGACCCAGAGCCGGGATCGAACCTTTGACCTTGGCAGCAGTGCTAACCCCCTGCGCCACCATGCTGTCCCAGGCAGCAGTGATAACTACTGTGCCATTATTCACCTTGAACTTTTTTACGACATTGGCACCAGTACTGGGGAAGGAGGGAGCTGTTACAATGGGACAGTCTTCACCTGACATAAGCTGGGATCAGAGTCCTGGCGAATTGCATGTCGAGGGATGTAGATCAGACTTGAAACTAAATAGGGGCGGGAGGATTTGATGTATGGAAAACTGGAAATAAAAGTTAAAGGGGAAGGTAAGATTACAGGTTGATGATGAGGTGGATTCTTACCAGAAAATAAAAGGAAGGGACAGATCGTGTGAAAGCCGTAAAGCACCAAGGAATCAGACAAGAGTCGGGAAATTTGAGAATGGAAGAAACTTAAAAGTTTTGTGTCTGAATGCACAAAGCTTTCGGAATAAAATTAATGAGTGAACAGCGCAAATGGAGACAAACGTGTATGATGTAGTGGTGTTTACTGGGACATGGTTGCATGGAGATGAGGAATGGGGTAATAAAGTAAATATGGGTAATTCATTGGCCTGGATAGAACTCGCTAACTGACAGAAGGCAAAGAGTCGGAAGAAATGGGTCTTTTTGTGGATGACAAGATATAACAGGTGGGGGGCCAGAGAGTTCAGTCCTCGGGCCCCAACTATTTACAATCTATATGAATGACTTGGTGAGTGAGTAAAATTTGGTAGATGGAGTTTAACATGGATAAGTGAGAGGTTATCCATTTTGGTCGCAAAAATGCAAAGGCAACTTAATGCCTCAATGGGGAGAAACCTCAAAGTGCTCTGGTGCAGATGGATCTGGGTGTCCATGTGCATGAATATCAGAAAACTAGTCTGCAGGTACAGCAGGTAATAAGGAAGGCAAATGGCATCTTGGCCTTTCGAGCTAAAAGAATAATGTTTAAAAGTCTGGAGGTGTTGCTGCAATTGGACAAGATATTGGTGAGACTGCATCTGGAGTACTGTGTGCAGTTGTAGTCCCCCTTATTTGAGGCGGGATGCAGTGGCATTGGAGGCACTTCAGAGGAGGTTCACTAGATTAATTCCAGAGATTAGGGGCCTGTCTTATGATGAGACATTGAATAGTTTAGATCCATACTCTCTCGAGTTTAAAAGAATGAGAGGAAATATAATTGAGGTCAATGTTGGAGGGTGAATCAGCATCTGGCATGTGGGAGGCTTTCGAGTGTTAGTTGATAGGCATTCATGACCGGCATGTTCCTGTGAGGAGAAGGATAAGTATGGCAAGTTTCAGGAACCTGAATGCATTATAATCTGGAATCAGGAATCATTTTCAAATTTAAAAAGGTTTACTCTTGGAGGAGGAAACTTGCAGGACTGTGTGGAAACAGTGGAACTAATTTTTTGGCCCTTTCAGAAATTTGGCAGAGGCATAATGGAACTAAAGCTTATGAAAATACACAATGGGTGAAATATTTCAAGGCAAGGCTGCCTGCCACTACAGAGAGATTGAAAGTGACACAAGGGTGTTCAGAAAGCCTTTGACAGAAGGAACCATCTGAAGATTCTGCTCCCTCCCTCCCTCACTTTTGGAATAAGAGTGACATGTGATTTGCGAATGAAGCTCTACCAGAAAACTACCAGTGAACCAAGGTTTTGAAATAATTACAATGTCTTCTACATCTGACCACAGCTAAGAAAACAGATAACCTATATTGGCTACAATGCACGGCAGCACAGTGGTTAGCACTGTTGCTTCAGAGAAACAGGGACATGGGTTCGATTTTAGGCTTGGGTCACTGTCTGTGTGGAGTCTGCACGTTCTCCCCATGTCTGCGTAGGTTTCCTCCAAGTGCTCCGGTTTCCTCCCACAAATCCCGAAAGATGTGCTATCAGGTAATTTCGACATTCTGAATTCTCCCTCTGTGTACCTGGACAGGCGAGAATGTGGCGACTAGGAGCTTTTCACGGCAAGTGTTAACATAAGCCTACTTGTGACAATAAAGATTATTATTATTATATGTGCTTCAAGAATCGTCTTCCCTTATTTCTAATCCATTTGTTTGTGTGTGTGCATGTGCATGTCTGTACATGTGTGCGGTGCACGTGTGAATCTGCCTGAACACATATGTGTATGTACGCATTTTGATGACTGTGGGAATGTTAGATATATTGTATTGTAGGTATTTGGTGCAGCCTCGGTTAGAGTGTGTGTGACTGCTGCAGTCATGTTGTGACAAATCCTGCTTTGAAAGGTTGGGAGCTAGGGGTGCAAATAAGACAATGTAAAAAGCTTGGACTA
The DNA here is from genome assembly GCF_902713615.1 of Scyliorhinus canicula. Lineage (NCBI taxonomy): Eukaryota > Metazoa > Chordata > Chondrichthyes > Carcharhiniformes > Scyliorhinidae > Scyliorhinus > Scyliorhinus canicula. Next base: position 238,714,929 of record NC_052149.1, on the reverse strand, counting down.
ATGCAGTTTTGTTTGGATTAAGGGAGTTCACTGTGGAGTTAATTTGATTTCAGCTTGGTAAACTGATGTTGTAACTGGGTGGGGCTAAGTTATCAGGCATTCTGCAGAAAAAAAACAGCCCACTTGAGTTCTCAATCAAGCTGTGAGCAGAAGTCAAACATTTTGCTCTCACTGCCGTTTAATTAAAGATACGTCTGTAGACAAATTAGCAGCTTCCTGCCAAGAATCTCAGAATGGTTGGATTAGATGGTGAGCCAAAACAAATTGAGAAGCAGCTTCTGAAGAACTACAGCCAGAGTTCCTGCATGCTTCTGATAGGATTCAGGTCTGTTTTTTTAAACAGCATCAAAAGATCTCTCATTCACAAAGAACATCTCTGTAAAAGCAGTTATTCCTGAGTGCTAATGGTATTTGACAGTGGATTGAGAGCTGAGATGCTTTCATTGTCATTTGAGTGGGAATAAAGACAACAGTTAAGGGTTAATGTATTCACTGTATTAAATTAGCATTGTTTAAGAGGTAATTGCACGTTACTTACTGATGTGATGTTAAAGGTATTTTAATACTGTGTTATACCACATACCTATTGTTTCATGAAGTATCTCCTGGAATGAGGTATCCTTTTCTTACAGTGTTACAAAATTAAAATAAAATATTGGGGTTTCTATGCGTACATGCATTTATATGTGTGTTTGTGTATGTGTGCATGAATGTATGCGCCTGTGCTTGCGTGTGTGTTTGCATGTGGGTGTGTACGTGTGTGTTCATGTCTGGGGTGCATGCATGTGTGTGTGTATGTGATTATGAGTATGCATATTTTGTGAGTATGTGCGTGTGCATGTGTGTGTGTGTGCACAGTGTATGTTTGTGTTGGAGTGTATATGTGTGTCCTTTCATGCGTGCCTGTGCCAATGTATATATTATATGTGTGTATGTGCATGTGCAGCTTTGTAGATGTCTGTGTGTATTTGTGTGTGTGTGTGCACACACATGCTTTTCACAGGGGCTTTTCGCAGTAACTTCATTGAAGCCTACTTGTGACAATAAGCGATTTTCATTTCACATGCGTGTATGTGCATGCATGATTTTGTGTATATGTACATGTGCGTGTGTCTGTGTTTGTGTGTGCATGTGTGGGAATGTTTCTGTGTGCGTGCATATATGCATCTGTGTGTGTGGTCGTGAATGTGTGTGTATGCACACACATTTATGTGGATGTCAATGTGTGAATATATGTGTGTATATGTGTGCATGCATGTCTGTGTGCATGTACATGTGTGTGTGCATGTCTATGTGCATGTATGTTTGCATATGTGCCCATGTGTGTGCTTGTCTATGCTTGTGCATGCGTGCATCTGTGAGTATACGCATGCATGAATGTGTGCATGTACATACATGTGTGTCTGTGCATGTGTGCACGTGCATGCGTGTAGATATGTGTGTTTGTGCATGTGTGTGTATGTGGGTGTTTAGCACAGGGCTAAATTGCTGGCTTTGAAAGCAGACCAAGGCAGGCCAGTAGCACGGTTCAATTCCCGTACCAGCATCCCCGAACAGGCGCTGAAATGTGGCAACTAGGGGCTTTTCACAGTAACTTCATTTGAAGCCTACTTGTGACAATAAGTGATTTTCATTTCATTTCATGTGCTAGTGTGCGTGTGTGTTTGTGTCTGTGTGTGTATGTGGCATGCATGTGTGCTTGTCTATGTGTGTGCGCATGTGTGTATGTGTCTGTACATGTGTAAATATGTGCATGTATGTGTGCATCTGTATGTGTTTGTGATTATGCATGTGTATGTGTCTGTACATGCAAGTCTGTGCATGTTTGCAAGTACATACAGATGTATGTGTATTTGTGCTTGTCTATGTGTGTGTGTGCGTTCACGCATGTGTGTGTCTGTGCTTGTGTGTGCGTGTCTGAGTGTCTACATGTATGAGCGTGTGTGTGTTTTTGTGTGTGTTACCGTGGGCCCAAGTGATTGAATGAGGGCGGAATGCTTTTTTTGTTATTTTTCTTGGGTTTAGTGGTTAATAAATTAGCACTTACTTTGACTGAATAAAACCTTATTGCTCACAGGTGAAATCATTAAGTTTCTGATTCTGAGTTCGGTAAATGCAAACACTTGCTGTAAAAAAAAAGCTTTGACCTGACCAACTGAAGAGGTGAATAGAACAGAACCAGATTTTAACCCCTTCCCACTCAACCGGTCACAACACAAGTAATATTCAAACTTTCTCATGAATACCTCAACAGAACTCGCCTCCATCACACTCTCAGGCAATACATTCCACGCGTTAATCACTCGCTGCGAGAAAGTTATTTTCCTCATGTTTGCTAATTACCTTCAATTTGTGCCCCCTGGTTCTTGCCCCGTCACCAAGGGGAACAGATTCTCTCTCTCAACTCTGTCCAGACCCCTCATTGTTTTGAACACCGCCTTCAAATCTCCTCCCAGCCTTCAATTCTCCAGGGAGAACAATCCCAACCTCCCCAATCTGCCCACACAGCTGTAATTCCTCACCCCTGGAACCATGATGCGAATCTTTTGAAGCGATGTGAAAAAGGAGTATGTTAGGATTCCAACGTTATTGACCTGGATTTTAAAATTCCACTCTGACCGTGTCTCAAGAAGCAGTACCAGCCTCCCCGAACAGGTGCCGGAATGTGACGACTAGGGGCTTTTCACAGTAACTTCATTTGAAGCCTACTTGTGACAATAAGCGATTTTAATTTCATTTTTCAGAGGTGGACCTTCTTCTCTCCCTTCACATCAAGGGCAGCATGCCTGACCAAATTCCACTCCTAACATCCTGTAAAAGTTGCAGCGACACTAAGGCAAAAAATTGCCCAATTTGTTTTTTCCAATTCAGGGCCAATTTAGCGTGGCCAATCCACCTACCCTGCACATCTTTGGCTTGTGGGGGTGAAACCCACGCAGACACCGGGAGAATGTGCAAACTCCACACGGACAGTGACCCGGGGCCGGGATCGAACCCGGGTCCTCGGCGCCGTGAGGCAGCAGTGGTTAGCACTGCACCACCGGGCCGCCGTCTCAACCAAACATAAGAGGAAGAGGAGGCCATTCGGCCTCACGAGTCTGTGCCGTAAGTCAGACCACAGCCAATCCGTGCCTAAACTCCATCCGCTACCTTGCTTTCGTAAGCCTCAATACATTTTGCTGACAGTCTCAATTCTGAAATTTTCAATGAACCTCCCCAGCCTCAATAACAATTCTGGAGGTGTTCATTCCAGTTTCTCAATGGGATGGGCAATAAATGTTATCCTTGCCAGTGACGTTTAGATGCTCAGAAGGCATCTGCGAAGGGCCTCGGGGTGTCACAGTGCGTTTAGGGCGCTTCTTTAATGTCAGTTGCCGTTGCTGCTGAATTTCAAATGGGTGATAGTGGAAAATAAAGACACAGGGTTTAGAATTGCACTTTGTCAAGCAGCACTGAGACAGGTGAGAAACAAGCATTTGTGTTTGTGGACGCGTTCCTTGTCAAGATAGGAGCGGATCCTGAGAACTGCTCCTTGTGATGAATTGTGTTGCTGCAGCAGAAACCACTCTCTGCAAGCGGAACAATTTGAGAGATTCCGCCGCCAACCAGATAAGAAGCTCGGCTATGCGGCCAATAAATGATTTGTGTTTCGCTGCTTTGGATTGTCCGGGAAAGGAGAGAGAGAGCGACAATATGAGAGCATGAATGAAGTGGCTGCAGGAGATTACCTGCGCTTTCTCAATCTTTAACGCAATGGCTACATGGATTTCGAGCTGATAAACCAGCTGTTGGCGGCAATCATAAATCTGGAATTGTTGCCATGCGTATTGCGGAAGAGGGGGCTGAGTGGTATTGTCATTGTACTAGTAATCCAGAGGCCCAAGCTAATGTTCTTGGGACCCAGGTTCAAATCCCGTCCCAGGTGGTGCAGTTTTAATTCAAGGAAAATCTGGAATTAAAAGTCTAATGATGACCAGGAATCGATTGTTGTAAAAACCCATCTGATTCACTAATGCCCTTTAGGGAAGGAAATCTGCCGCCCTTACCCGGTCTGGCCTACATGTGACTCCAGACCCACAGCAATGTGGGTGACTCTTAACTGCCTCCTCAAGGGGCAATTAGAGATGGGCAATAAATGCTGGCACAGCCTGCGATGCCCACGTCCCATGGACGAAAAAGAATCAAACTCCGGATGTAATTCTATTAAAGATACCACTTTTTGTCTTTTTGCAGATTGAGTCTTGAGACCCTATGGTGTTTCTGAAGGAGGAACAGAGAGTTCTCTCCTGGTGTCCTGGCCCATATTTATCCTTCTCCCACAGAGACTGAAAATCTCGATTGTGTGGTTATTTATTTAATTTCTGTTTGCTGGACCTTGCTCTGATTGAATGGCGGAGCAGACTTGATGAGCCAAGTGGCCTAATTCTGCTCCGATGTCTTAATATCTGCGGTCTTATGAGTGGTTCGCTGCCATTGAATGGTGGAGCAGGAGAAAGAGGCTGAGTGGCCTACTCCCAGTTCATATATTTGTGTTTCCAATATTACAACAGTGACGACACCTTGAACGTATCTCACGAGCTGTGAAGTGTTTTCATCGAATCATAGAATTCGAACAGTGCAGCAGGAGGCTATCCAGCCATCGAGTCTGCACCGACCTTCTCAAAGAGCACCCTAACTAGGCCCTATCCCCATTACCCCAACTAATCCTTTAGGACATGTTGACGTAATGAAAGGTATGTAAGCACGCCATCTTTCTCTCATCGAATCATAAAATGATCCTGCTTTGGGAGACACCATTCAGCCTGTCTGTGGATGCATTTTTTCCCAATACCTTGTACATTGCATTTTTGTACTGCCAATCAATTAGATCTGTGCCAAAGCATCATTTACCACCCTGGTACCGTAACCCTTAATATGTTTTGCCAACAATTTTTCAAGCAGTGAATAATGTTGCTCGGCATCTGTCAGCGTCCTGGATATCATAGAATTTACACTGCAGAAGGAGGCCATTCAGCCCATCAAATCTGCACCAGCCCTTGGAAAGATCACCCCATTTAAGCTCACACCGCCACAACCCAACCCTTTTTGGACACTAAGGGCAATTTAGCATAGCCAATGCACCTATCCTGCGCCTCTTTGGACTGTGCGGGGAAACCGGAGCACCCGGAGGAAATCCACACATACACAGGGAGAAAGTGCAAACTCCACACAGATAGTGACCCAAGCTGGGAATCGAACCTGGGACCCTGGAGCTGTGAAGCAACAGTGCTAACCACTATTCTACCGTGCAATTGCAATGAGCTTGTCTGTGCCATCCGCCCATTGATATGAGCGGACTACACCCGATCCATATAGAGAGGTCTCACAAGGCAGTATTAGGGCTGCTTTAGCACAGTGGGCTAAACTGCTGGCTTGTAATGCAGAACAAGGCCAGCAGCGCGGGTTCAATTCCCGTACCGGCCTCCCTGAGCAGAAGCTGGAATGTGGCAACTAGGGGCTTTTTACAGTAATTTCATTGAAGCCTATATGTGACAATAAGCTATTATTATTATAAGCTCTTGATAATCTCTTTTCTGGGGTCATAATAGGCCAGTATGTTCCAGGATAGCAATTGCTGTTTTACGTTTGTGACAGCTTCATCCTGCGGAACTGCCATGATCACCTTTGATGTTTTTTCAGTCACATGTGCAGAGTGACAACAAAGTGGTCAAACCTGGGGTGAATTTCCCAGAGTAATTTATCAGGCCGAAAAATATTTCAGCTCTGTTGCATTTTGCTGGGTTGGCGCCTCCTTGAGGGCCTTTACTTTATGCTTCACGGGGTGATAGCCTTTCTTATCGACCCGGTACCCGAGGAGGTCACTTTGCTTGCCTGAAATATATATTTATCTCTCTTGAGACTTAGGCCTACGTTGGAAAGTCACCTCGAGACCTCTTCCAAGTTGATAGGTGCTCTTGTTCAGTGGCCCCTGTGATTAATACTGCCACCCGAGGCTGTCCTTGATGAATATGTTCCGTGACATACTGAAAGACGGCACATGCCAATGAGATTCCGAACTTCAGGTGTGTATATTCATACAGCCCCTGATGGGTGTTAATTATGGTGCACTTTCTGGATGTTTCACCTAGCTTGAGCTGGAGGTAGGCTCATATCCAGTTTTGTGAAGGTTTGACCACCTGCCAATTTAGCGTACATATTCTCTATACACGGCATGGGGTACTGATCCAGTCGTGAGCCTTTGTTGACTGTAAGTTTGTAATCCCTGAAAAGGCCGGCTGATTTGTCGGGCTTGAGGACGGGGACCACTGGTGCAGCCCACTCCGTGTACTGTGTTGCCCGTATTATCCCAAACCTTTCCAACCACTCAATTTCCATCTACACCTTTGAAAGCAAAGAGTGTGGGACTGGCTGAGCCCTGAAATATTTCGGTAGTGTCGGGATCCACATAGATCTTAGTCAGCGCACCTTCTATTTTACCGAGGCCCATTTGGAATGCTTTGGGTTATTTGTCAAATTGAGGAATTAAAACTTTCCAGCCAGTCCAGATGGATTTCTGGAACAAATCCCTGCCCATGAGACTCGGTCCTGATCCTCGCACGATTTTGAGTGGGAGTCAAGCCAACTGCTGTCCATAGGCTACGGGGGTCGCAGTGGTCCCCATAATCTTCAAAGGTTCTCCCCTTGACGTGGCTAATCTGGGACTGATGTCCCTTGGATCTAAGGGCAGTATACCTGTTCAGAGATGCTGGAATGTCTGATCCCCAAGGACGGAGATGGCAGCTTCTGTATCCACCTCCACCTCGAAGGAATGACCATTGACTAGTAGCCTTATCCTTATCGGGGCAACCTTGGTGGTGCCGATGCAGTTTAACTGCATCGTTTCACCCTCTGAGGGCTGGTGTACTTGCAAGGCCAGGTCTTGGCTTTGGCTTCCGGTCTGGGCGGTACGCAGACCAAACAAATGGTCCCAGTCCGGGACTATCGGGAGCTGCCAGTCCGGGTCCTGGGTCGATATTTAAGATCTCTCTGTTGAATACCGATTTGACGGGCCTCTGCCTGCTCAACACAGGGACTCAAATTCTTCAAAGCCCACGGGAGATCAATCAGTGATTCCCCCATAGTGTTTGTGAGGGTTATTACACTACTCCCTCCAGATATTGACCATTCTGCCTTCTACATTATCAGAAAATCCAGGACTAATGTCAGCTTTACCTTTGTGAATTTGTTTGTCACTCTTCTGTGGTGTGTGGGTGTTGCAGACTAGGCCAGCATTTTCAGTGACAATAGCTAATTGACTTGGAGAAGGTAGTGGTGATCTGCCTTCTCTTGCTGCAGTCCATGTGGTGTAGAGGCAGCCACAGTGCTGTTAGGAAGGGTGCTCCAGATTTAACCCAGTGACAGTGAAGGAGCGGCGATACATTTCCCAGTAAGGATGATGTGTGACGTGAAGGGGAACTAGCAGGTGGTGGTATTCCCATGTGCATACTGCCCTTATATGAATTCCCAGCCTCTGACCTGCTCATGTAGCCACATTATTCATAAAGCTAGTCCCATTTAGGCTCTGTTCACCCTGAGTCATGGATTCAGACATTGAATGCCAAAGGGATATGGTTGGATTCGCTCTTGTTGGAGATGGTCACTGCCTCGTACTTGTGTTGCTCAAAGATTACTTGCCAAATGTCAACCCAAACCTGAATATTGTCTCAATCTTGCTATATTTGGACATGAACCAGCCGTTCATGTCCAAATCAGTATCTGAGGAGCAGTGAATGGCGCTGAACACACAGTGCAGAAGGAGGCCATTCGGCCCATCGAGTCTGCACCGACCCACTTAAGCCCTTACTTCCACCCTATCCCCATATCCCTGCAACCCAGTAAGGGCAATTTAGCATGGCCAATCCACCTAACCTGCACGTTTTTGGACGGTGGGAGGGAACCGGAGCACCCGGAGGAAACCCACGCAGACACGGGGAGAAAGTGCAGACTCTGCACAGACAGTGACGCAGCGGGGAATCGAACCTGGGACCCTGGCGCTGTGAAACCACAGTGCTATCCACTTGTGCACCCATGCTGCCCTAACAATTGTGCAGATGATTGAACATTGTGCAATCATCAACAAATTCCTCACTTCCTACCTGATAATGCACCCATTCACAGACCCTCAGCTTGGGCTTTGACAGGATTACTCAGCTCCTGAACTCATTGCAGACTGAGCTCAAACATGGACAAAAGAGTTGAATTACAGAGGTAAAGAAATAATGGCTGCTCTGGACATTAAGGCAGCATTTGACGGGTGCAGCATGAATAATCAAGAAGGCCAAGTTAACTTGAAGTCAATGGGAATCAGGGGAAAACTTTGGAACCACACCTGGCACAAAGGAAGATTGTTGTGGTTGTTGGAATTCACTCATCTCAGTCCCGGTAGGTCACTACAGAGGTTCCTCAGGGTAGTGACCGAGGTCCAACCGCCTTCAGGTACTTCATCACTGACCTTTATTCCATCATAAGGTCAGAAGTGGGGATGTTCGTCGATATTTCCACAATGGCCGGCATCATTCACGAGGCTAAATCACTGGCTTTTAAAGCAGACAAAGCAGGCCAGCAGCACGGTTCGATTCCCGTACCAGCCTCCCCGAACAGGCGCCGGAATGTGGCGACTAGGGGCTTTTTACCGTAACTTCATTGAAGCCTACTCGTGACAATAAGCGATTTTCATTTCATTTCATTCGCAAGTCTTCAGATGCAGAAACAGTCTATGCCTGCACGCAACAAGCAAGGCCTGGACAATTCTGCCCTGGGCTAATAAGTGATAATTAGCCACACAGGTTCCTGGCAAATATCATCTTCTATGAGAGATAATCTAAACATTGGGAAAGTTTATTCTCTCCGGAGAGAATCGCCCTGTGGTGAATGTAATGTAGTAATTCACACTGTATTTACCAATACTATTGTAAGCGCAGTAGCATTCTCCGACCACTAGGGGGAGTAGCTCTGGGAATGCTCAGGAGTTTGTACAGGGCTCCACCCTTGGCTCCGCCCATGACTCCTCCCCCTTGACTGCTGTATAAATAACCGTGTCCAGGGCCAGCCTGCAGTTCATCGAGAGTTCAACGGGTAACAGGCTGACTCTGTAGTAAGTAGATTAAAACCACTGTTCATATCTTAAAACACGTGTCTCGTGAATTGATGGTTCCATCACGCCCTTCCCGATTTTCCTCATCCCTCACCGGCGAATTCACGAGATCTACACCCTCACTAAATATTCACACCTCGCCTATGCGACATCACGTCTGCGAGGTTTACAACAGCCTCCTAAAACAGGATTCAGTCGAGGATTCCTGCGGGGGAGCAAAGGTGAGCATAGCCCCTGGGGGAGGAGAGAGAGACATGCCCAGGTAGTGCCCTGGCACTGTTCCTTGGCACTGACCCCTCGTACAGGTTATCTCTTCCAGGTTTCTCAATTCTCCCGGGATTTTGTGCCGGGGTGGCCCTTCTCCCTGACAGCGAACACTGAAGAAAAATCACCCCAGAAGGAATGGATGATGACAATGGTAACGTCTGGTGCATCAATGGCACAAGTGGAGCTGCTCAAGACAGTGAAATGTCAGTGGTTCAGAGATATGTGTAAGTCTGCAGCTTGTTAGGTTGTTAGGTCTGCAGCTTGCATTTGACACATGGACAGAGTCGCCAGAGGAAATATCGGGGCGGGTGAGGGGCAGGGATGTGATGAGCTGCCAACATTAAGAGGCAGTGGACAGGGTTCTGGCTCTGAAGCAACACTGCTACAAGATGGAAGGAAGCCCAACTCTATCTCCACGGGGCTACAAAGGGCTTGCAGTAAATGCTCAGCTTGCCGCCGATATCCGCATGCCGATAATCAATAATGGGAAGAAAACCGAGTGGTCCCATGATTGATTTTATTCCCATAAACTTTCAGATTGCAAAAGTGAGGAAAGAACAGTAGGGGTCAGAGAAGGGTTTTTTTTCAATATGCAAAAGGTAAAAGAGAGGCAAAAATAGACATTAGACCACTGGAAAATGGAGAAGTAATAGGAAACAAAGAAATGGCAGAGGAACTAAATAGTTACTTTGCATCATTCATCATGTTGGAAGACACCAGTGGGATGCCAGAGCTCCAGGAGAATCAGGGGGAAGAGGTGAGTTCAGTGACCATTACTAATGAGAAGGTTCTGGGGAAACTGAAAGTTCTGAAGTTGGATTAATCACCTGGACCGGATGGACTCTACCCCACAGTTCTCAAGGAGATATCTGAGGAGATTATAGAGGCATTGGTGGTGATCTTTCAGGAATCACTGGAGGCAGGAACGGTCCTAGAGGACTGGAAAGTGGCTAATGTAACACCACTGTTTAAGAGGGGAGGGAAGCAGAAGACGGGAAATTACAGGCCGGTTAGCCTGACTTTGGTCATTGGTAAGATTTTAGAGTCCGTTATTAAAGATGAGATCACAGAGTATTTGGAAGTGCATGGTAAAACAGGACTTGTGGGCAAAAAGGGGGCTAGTTTAGCACAGTGTGCTAAATATCTGGTTTGTAATGCATTATAAGGCAGCAACACGGGTTCAATTCCCGTATCAGCCTCCCCGAACAGGCGCCGGAATGTGGCGACTAGGGGCTTTTCACGGTAAGTTCATTGAAGCCTACTTGTGACAATAAGCGATTATTATTATTGAACCGGAGCACCCAGAGGAAACCCTTCAGACACGGGGAGAACGTGCAGACTTCACACAGACAGTGACCCAAGCCGGGAATCGAACCTGGGACGCTGACACAATGAAGCAACAGTGCTAACCACTATGTTAACGTGCTGCCCACGCTCAGACGGCAGTTAGGAAGGCAAATGCAATGTTAGCATTCATGTCGAGAGAGCTAGAATGTAAGATCAGGGATGTACTTCTGAGGCTGTATAAGGCTCTGGTCAGACCCCATTTGGAGTATTGTGAGCAGTATTGTGCCCCGTATCTAAGGAAGGATGTGCTGGCCTTGGAAAGGGTCCAGAGGCGGTTCACAAGAACGATTCCTGGAATGAAGAGCTTGTGGTACGTGGACCGGTTTAGGACTCTGGGTCTGTGCTTGTTGGAGTTTGGAAGGATGAGGGGGGAATCTTATTGAAACTTACAGGATTCTGTGAAATTTGGAAAAGTGCATCTGGAGAGAATGTTTCTACTAGTAGGAAAAACTAGAACTAGAGGGCACAATCTCAGACTAAAGTGACGATCTTTTAAAACAGAGATGAGGAGGAATTTCTTCAGCCAGAGGGTGGTGAATCTGTGGACCTCTTTGCCGTAGAATGCTGTGGAGGCCAAATCACTGAGTGTCTTTAATACAGAGATAGATAGGTGATTAATAAGGGGATCAGGGGTTATGGGGAGAACGCAGAAGAATGGGGATGAGAAAAATATCAGCCATGATTGAATGGCGGAATAGACTTGATGGGCCGAGTGGCCTAATACTGCTCCTATGTCTTATGGTCTTATGGTTGCAGGATCTTGTGCAAGAATCAATTAAAAGAGTAGAAGTTTTGGAAGCATTGATTAATGCAGCAAAGAGGTAGATTGGGCCGAGTATGTGGAACCTAGGTGTGAAATTGAAAGCAGCAATTACTGTATTGTACAACAATATAAGGAAAGGGATGAAAATGCTGCAGAAGAAGTAGGGAGGTAGGAGGCTGGACGTGAAAGAATTAATGAGGATAATGCATATTTATTTTTAATCATATTGAAGGTGTTGAAATAATCTCATGTATGCACCATGACTCAAGACTTGCACAAACTTGGTTTCTGCCGAGCTATTTGAAAAATATTAATTTAGAGTACCCAATTCTTTTTTCCAATTAAGGGGCAGTTTAGCGTGGCCAACCCACCTACCCTGCACAACTTGGGGTTGTGGGGCTGAGACCCACGTAGACACGGGGAGAATGTGCAAACTCCACATGAACAGTGACCCGGGGCCGGGATCGAACCTGGGACCTCGGCGCCGTGAGATAGCTGTGCAAAAGTCAAGTCATGGCAATGATCACACTTACCCTGGTAAACGTGCTAAAATGGATTTCTGAGTTGCTCAGCAATGACACTCGAGTGCAGAGCCAATGCTGAGGGGCCACTAGACCACTTAGCAATTGTGTTTTGTAAGATTTCCTTCAGCAGCCCCACTTCCCATCAGTCCTTTCCATTTGATAACCAGCAATGAGGCTTCCTCTTGACATCACATGCAAGTTTCTGTTTAACTAACCAATCCGGGATTAAAATGGGGCACCTCACCATCTCGCAATATAAATGTCGGCCGTGGCTCAGCTGCCAGTATTATCGTGCCTGAGCCAGGAGTGGGATGGTAGATTTGCAGAAAGCTGAACAAATATTCTCAGCTGACAGGTCCAGCGCGGAGCTCAGGGAGTGATGATCTCACATCTCTCAAAGAATATTGGCTGCTACTCAGGAACCTGGAGCAAAATCAGAAAAACAAGAGCAGTTTGAGTCAACAGAAGGAAGATAACACAGAGGTAAACAACTACGAGAACAGGACAGACATGAAGGTACACTGCAGAGAGCAGGTCCCAGGCTAAAGAACAGCAAGTCCCAGAAACCAAGGAATGGGGCAGAAGAGAGTTCCAGGAAGAGTGAGAAATCAAAGGAACAAAGAACAGGAATCTGGGCCGGGGGGGGGGGTGAGCGTTGGGGGGGTGGCGGGGGATGTTTTGTTCAATAACGTTTAAAATGAGGAGAAGGGACTGGCCTCAAATTCGAAGGCAAAGCTGCATGAAGCATAGATAAAGCATGCAGCTTTTGCGAAGCGTTTGATTGAGTTTTTTGAAGGGGTAACCAAGAGGGGAGATGAGGGCAGTAGTGCGGTCGACGTTGTCTACATGGACTTTAGCAAAGCCTTTGACAAGGTACCGAACGGTCGGTTGTTGTAAAAGGTTAAATCTCACAAAATCCAGGGTGAGGTAGCCAATTGGATACAAAATTGGTTTGCGACCGAAGCTAAAGGGTGGTTGTGGAGGGTTGTTTTTCTAACTGGAGGCCTGTGACCAGCGGTGGCCTCAGAGATCAATGCTGGGTCCACTGTTATTTGTTATATATTAACTTGAAGAATAAAGGGATTAAGTGTTGTGGTGTTCAGGCCGGAAAGTGGAGCTGAGTCCACAAAAGATCAGTCATCATCTCATTGAATGGCGGAGCAGGCTCGAGGGGCCATATGGCCTACTCCTGCTCCTAGTTCTTATGTTCTTACATTCCTGCTCCTAGTTCTCATGTTTACTTATGTTTAATGATTTGGATGAGAATGTAGGAGGCATGGTTAGTAAGTTTTCAGATGACACCAAGATTGGTGGCATAGTGGATAGTGAAGAAGGTTATATAAGATTGCAACAGGATCTTGATCAATTGGGCCAGTGGGCTGATGAATGGCAGATGGAGTTTAATTTGGATAAATGTGCGGTGATGCATTTTGGTAGCTCAAATCAGGGCAGGACCCACTCAGTTAATGAAATGAAAAAATGAAATGAAAATCGCTTATTGTCACAAGTAGGCTTCAAATGAAGTTACTGTGAAAAGCCCCTAGTCGCCACAATCCAGCACCTGTTCAGGGAGGCTGTTATGGGAAACGAACTGTGCTGCTGGCCTGCCTTGGTCTGCTTTCAAAGCCAGTGATTTAGCCCTGTGCTAAACATTGCAGAACAAAGAGATCTCGGGATACAGGTTCATAGCTCCTTGAAGGTGGAGTCGCAGGTGGACAGGGTGGTGAAGAAGGCATTCAGCATGGTAGGCTTTATTGGTCAGAATATTCAATACAGGCGTTGGTAAGACCACACAGGGAATACAATGTTCAGTTCTGGTCACTCTATTATAGGAAGGATATTGTTAAACCAGAAAGAGTGCAGAAGAGATTTACGAGGATGCGACCAGGAGTTGATGGTCTGAGTTATAAGGAGAGGCTGGATAGGCTGGGACTTTTTTCCCTGGAGCTTAGGAGGCTTATGGGTGATCTTATAGAGGTCTATAAAATAATGAAGAGCATAGTTAAGGTAGATGGTCAACGTCTTTTCCCAAAGGTAGAGGAGCCTAAGACTAGAGGGTATAGGTTTAAGGTGAGAGGGGAGAGATACAAAAGAGACCAGAGGGAAATGTTTTCACTCAGAGGGTGGTGAGCATCTGGAACGGGCTGCCAGAGGCAGTGGTAGAGGCGGATACCATTTTGTATTCAAAAAAGCAGTTAGACAGTTACATGGGTGTAGAGGGATATGGGCCAAATGCAAGTAATTGGGACTACCTTAGTGATAGCATGGACAAGCTGGGCTGAAGGGCCTGTTTCCGTGCTGTAAACATCTGTGACTCTCAACTGGAGACCTGAGGTAGGCATAAAGGTTGGTGACGTCTTAATACAGCCCGTGAAATAGCTGTGTTCTGTTGGCAAGGCTGGGATTCTGCAGAAAGGAAGCGTGGATGCATGTAACACTTCAAACAGAGGAACATCCGAATGTCAGGTTGCAACCTTCGAGCTGTGTACTTTCTGAGAACATGAGAGTTTGAGAAATTTGATTTGTAACATATGTCATTGTTATGGATTGAAGGTAGATAATTTAAGCAGGTCTGATTTTTCCTCTCACTACCTGGTCACAAACAGAGCGGTGTTTTTGATTTTTTATATTCCCCTTTATAACTGATGGCTCGTTTTCCATTACCCTTACATTTGAAATGTTCCGATTCTCTGTGAATAACTTCCACAGCAAACTAAAGTTAAGGGACTGGATCCTCCATTCTGGACACTAAATTTTCCCGCTGGAGTAGAATCGCTTCTGGTCTCCCCTGGCGCTAGGAGCGGCTTCCGGGAGTGATTCTCACCCTTTCTCCATGCAAATGTATGGCGGGAGCTTGCAGAATTCTTTCAGAATTACAATACCGGGCCGCCATTTTGAGCGGGCGGCCCAATATCGAGGACCGGCGACAGGCCCCCCTTCCCCCAACAATGCAAAACCTACACTCCCGCTGACGAGAAAGGTCTTCTTCCTCCCCCATCACTACAGGAATTATGCGTCAAACTCCCCCACCCCCCACCGCATGCACCCCTCCACGACCACCCATCAGACTCCTCTCGGTTCCCCATCAGGCTCACTCAACAGAATCTTCCTCAGGCACCAATAGTCACCCCATTGGACCCACCATCAAACGTCCAACAAAGCCGCCCCATCAGACTTCCAGTCATAACCTGCCCATCAGACCCCACAACAGAGACCCCCATCAAACCCCCAACAGAGATCACCCGATCAGAAACCCCCATATGGCCATTTAGTGGTTTAGTTCACTCGGCTAAATCGCTGGCTTTGTAAGCAGAACAAGCAGGTCAGCAGCACGGTTCAATTCCCGTACCAGCCTCCCCGGACAGGCGCCGGAATGTGGCGACTAGGGGCTTTTCACAGTGACTTCATTGAAGCCTACTCGTGACAATAAGCGATTTTCATTTTTCAAGACCCCCTCTAGAGACCCTCTGCCTAAAAGTGGAAGAGTAGTCCTGGCAATAGGATAAAAAAAATCATTGCATTTTCACTTACCATTTCCGAGCACTTGCTGACTCAGACAGAAGTGTTCAAAGCAACAGCTGTTACAAATGTCAGAGGCTTCCTTAAAAGTGCAGGACACTGCAAAGGGCATGAAATCCCTTGACAACCTTTGAAATGCAGATCTTCAATTCGATTTCACACAGCAATTCATTACATTAGCTAGTGATCGGCAGTTTTATTACTCCAGAGACAGCTGCTTGCTGGGTTGTTTATTTGTCTTTTGCTGCACACTTGAATGCATCGCCATGCCCTTGCTTTTATGCCAACCACAATGTTTCCAATCGCTCTTGCTATGGTTGATGGCACCTCACCACGTCAAAGGCAGCTAAGTGCTTCCTGCTATGAAAAGAGGAAGTCAAAGCACTTAGCTGCTTTTGACTTGGTGGGGACCTGTCAATCATCGCAAGAGTAAATTACACACTGACTGCCATGACTCACGTGGGGTTGACCGCGTCAGGCCATGCTTGAAAGTACCCATCAATCCATGCCCACGTGAATCTCGGGCAAGAGGTTCGGAGCATCGTGGGGTGCGGGTTCGGATGGGGGGGGGGGGCGGTTAGAATCAGGCTTCCTGCCCCTTAATCAGATGGAAAGGATCCATTTGTATCCCTCCACCGGCATCAGGTGTGTAACCCGCTGCTGCTACAGGTGGGGACGGCGCAACAGCGCTGTGCACTGATCCCGTATTTACCCTGATGCACGATTCCCGCTACTCGGGGTGGCCGGTAGAGAATCCATCCCGGGATAAAACAAAACGGCTGGTGTATTTCACACAGGCAAAATGTGGGAAAGTGGTTTTGCAATTTCTCTCCCTTTTGCACGCGCACGGGGACCAGGGGAATAAAGGGACACTTGCCAGACCACAAGAAAAATACAAGTTATGGTTTTATGTGAGCCCAGAATCCTGAATCAAACTCTCGTGGAGCGGTTCTGCAGAGGGCCAGTTGGTGAACTGTTTCAGGGTCTTTCCAGAAGTGAGGCTCTCACCAGGGGAGAAGGCAGATTTTTAGTCAGTTTCGGGTGTAAATTTGTTGACATAAAGTTGAACCAAAGGTTGTCATAGAATTACACGGAATTTACAACACGGAAGAAAATCTGCAGGTTCCTGTTCCTGTTCCACATGAGTTTCCTCCCACTCCACTTCAGCTTCCAAAGCACTTCATTGGCTGTCAAGCATTTGATATCGCAAAGGGGGCTAGATAAATAGAAGACTTTCTTTCCAATTTCTAGCTATTTTCAAGAGGAGTAAAAGTAACCAAACTCAACAACAGCAGCACCCTGTATTTTTAATGTAATTATACCCATGTCAGCATCAACGGGGCCAAGGTGGAGATGGTTGACAGTTTCAAATTCCTCGATGTGCACATCACCAACAATCTGTCCTGGTCCACCCACGTCGGCTCTATCACCAAGAAAGCACAACAGCGCCTATACTTTCTCAGGAAACTAAGGAAATTCGGCATGTCCACATTGACTCTTACCAATTTTTACAGATGCACCATGGAAAGCATCCTATCTGGCTGCATCGCAGCCTGGTATGGAAACTGCTCGGCCCAAGACCACAAGAAATTACAGAGATGTAAGCACAGTCCAGTCCATCACACAAACCTGCCTCCCATCCATTAACTCCATCTACAGCTCCCGCTGGCTGGGGAAAATGGGCAGCAAAATCAAAGACCCCTCCCACCCGGGGTATTCACTCTTTCATCAGGCAGGATATACAAAGGTCTGAGAATACGCACTAGGAGATTAAAAAACAGCTTCTTACTCGCTGTTACCAGACTCCTGAATGACCCTCTTATGAACTAAATTGACTCTCCACACATCTGCTCTGCTGAGTAGCACGAGACTCTGTATGCTTCACCTGATGTCTGTGTCGATATATTTACATTGTGTATTCATGTATGTCCTATGTTTTTTTCACATATGGAATGATCTGTCTGGACTGCTCGTGGAAAAATACTTTTCACTGTACCTTGGTATATGTGACAATAAAACAAATCCAAATGCGTTTTAATGTTATGAAAATTCCACCAGAGACACTGCATGGTCAAAGACAAAGGCAGCTGTTTGTGATTCCTAATTCCAATGTTAGAATATTCACATAATCCATGTAGAGTAGAATTGTCCACAGCCTCCCCGAACAGGCGCTGGAATGTGGCGACTAGGGGCTTTTCACAGTAACTTCATTTGAAACCTACTCGTGACAATAAGCGATTTTCATTTTTCATTTCAATGTTCCAATACTTCATAGTGAAGGTGAGGGCCGAGCAATGGTACCTGAACAGAGCTCCTTCTGATTGATGGTGGGATGGTAGAGAGAGACACAGGCTGCTTCCTGGAGTTACTATTTTATTTGGAGGTCACACAGTGACTTTAAAATAAGATTACAAAAATTCAGACAGCTCATGACTCAGTCTGTGGCGGTGTGGTTTTGGATTGACTAACGAGGTCCATGGTTTGGAACCAATTGTGTTTTGGAGCAGGTAATGGTTGGGCCATTGACACCACATTGGATAGCTGCCTCTGTCCTTAGAGACACAATGGGCAGGATTCCCTGTCCCACGATGGCCGAAGTGCATTGCCCGATGGGACGGAGAATCAGGTGGAACAACAGGATTGGCGTTGGCGCTGATCCAAACACAATGCTGGTGCCAGGTTCGAGGTTCACGACTGCTCGCCAGCGGGAAGATGCATCCATTTAGTGGGCCCTACACCAGTGTCGCCGGCCCTCCATGATTCTCTGGTCCCCTGGGCTGGGAATCACGAGGGTGTGGATCACTTCTGGTATTTACCAGTGTGGCCTTGAAGTGGAGGACCTTGCAGTGAGCCAAGGGGGTACCCCTTAGGGGGGTTGCCCCCAAGGTCTATCTGAGTGATTGGAAGCAGGTGCTTGGAATATACGTACCTTTACTTCTCTTCGATATGGTCACTGTTTGTATATATTGGGGTCTCACCACTTAGAGTTACTAATCCATGAAGGGAGATGCATGAATCAAGGCTACAGCTGGTTTATGGAATCTGTCAATCACAGCACACTACTAGAAAGTTATGAATGGCTTGGAGCTAACGGATCTGAGAGGGCAGGACGCAGGTCACAGCTGTTCTCATTTGAGTAATGGACATGTGGATCTTCCAGGTAAGTCTTCCAGCTGTAATGTTTCCACTGCCCCTGCCTGGACAGGAATCTCTTTTCTTGGGTGGGGGGGGGGAGGTCTGTGGGAGGGGCTCCTTCAGTCAGGAGGTCTTTAGTTCGAGGCTCCCTAGGGTCCCTGGGTGGGGGTCTCCCTATTGCAGGTGTCCCTGGGAGGATCTTGTTGGGGGTCCCAGGGGAGGAGGTCGGATCACTCTCCGTACTTGGGGATGGGGAGGCTCCCAGGCAATTCGGGGATGAGGGGCAGTTTTGCGGTGCGGTGGGTGGGGAGGTGGGTTCTGGGCTGATTTGTGTTGGGGGGGCTGGCTGACTAGCCACAGAACTTCGCTATCGGGCCACCTGCTCAAAATGGCGGCCTGATGGCGGGATTCCTTCGGGAATCCCTCGTATTCCACGCCATGCATAACCTTGCATGGCAAGCGACATAGAATTGCTTCCCGATTTGCGCTCCCGAGGGGATGGTAAATCGGTTGTAATTCTCCTCCGGCAGGAGAGCAGTCTCCCAAACAGAAATTTCATCCCAATTTCTCTGGTGGGACTTTTCCCTGACATGAAATGCAGATTTTCCCTGTTGTAAATTCTGTGTAAGTCTATTCCGACTGTTGGTTCAACTTTATGTGAGAAAATGTATGCCCAAAGCTCGACCAGCAAGCTGCTAATAGCTTTCTTACATGAAGAGAAAAACAAATACAGCTTAATGACCATCAATGAGATAAAGAAACCAGAAACCAGAAAGTAAATGGGGTGAGAATTCCTCCAGAATTTTCTGTGTTCTGGGAACTATTAAAAGCCATTCAGTATTCATTGTCTGCTCATTATTCGGTGTCACAACATAACAAATGTGCTTGTCAAGAATTCCTCTGTTCTGTATTTCGAGAAAAATTGGGAAATGTTTAATTCAGAAAATTGCAAAGAGTTTGGACAAGTCACATTTGACTGCCATGTTTCTCTTAAGCGTGAATGATATAGAATTGCATTGAATTCACAGAACAGTAACAGACCATTCGCCATAATTGCCCTCAGCTAATGTTCATGCTCCACCTGAATTTACATTTCACCTGATCACCGCATCCTTTTACTCCTTTCTCTCTCCTCTCGTGCACTTATCTCGCCTCTCCTTAAATGTATCTAAGTTATTTGCATAATCACATTGTCGCAAGTTCTATACTCTCACCACTATCTCAAGTTAAGAAGTGTATTCTGAAATTCGCATTGAATTTCCGGTGACTATTTTGTAGTTACAGCTCCTCACCAGGGTCTGCTCCAGAAGTGAAAACATTCCCTCTATTTCTACCCAGTTGGAACCCTTGGTAATTTGGTAAACCCTTTTCAGGTCACCCCAGGTCTTTGCTGGGGGAGCGAATCTCATTCTGTTCAGACTCTGGGTGATGATTTGAAATAAGAATAGAAGTGGTTGTGCTAATGTCCCATAGCACGGTAGCATTGTGGTTAGCACAATTGCTTCACAGCTCCAGGGTCCCAGGTTCGATTCCCGGCTTGGGTCACTGTCTGTATGGAGTCTGCACATTCTCCCCATGTGTGCGTGGGTTTCCTCCGGGTGCTCCGGTTTCCCCCCACAGTCCAAAGATGTGCAGGTTAGGTGGATTGGCCATGATAAATTGCCCTCAGTGTCAAAATTGCCCTTAGTGTTGGGTGGGGTTACTGGGTTATGGGGATAGGGTGGAGGTGTGGACCTTGGGTGGGGTGCTCTTTCCAAGAGCCGGTGCAGACTCGATGGGCTGAATGGCCTCCTTGTGCACTGTAAATTCTATGTAACATTATTCAGCAACATGAGGATGTGTAGGCCCTCTATCTTGTTGAATAAATGATAGCATTGAATAAAGAAGAACAGAGTCAATCACCAATTGTCATCTTGTCCTTGGTTTGACAAGCTTCTCAAAGACCATTATGATCATTGTAATTATATTTATTTTGTCGAATTTAATGGTAAAATGTGACATTGGCATTTGACCATGGAACATTCCATTCTAATAGATGCGGCATGCAGAGAAGAAAAACAAATATTGAAGAACGGCAATTCTTTTTGTGTGGGACAGCTGTTCAAACCCTCTTATTTAATGGTGAATGAAAGCATTTCGGGGCGTGTATCAAACAGGAGTGAAAGGAGCTTGAGAGAAATGCGGCAAGAGTTTGTGGTGATTATGTTCTGACCCAACGGGATTAGCTGTAAACCTCCTGAATGCAAGGCCCAACATGCCGTGAGTTTGCTGGAGAACTCACAACGTTATTATTTTACTGATAATGTGCTCCTATATCAGTAACGCAAAGGGAGTAAGGAAGGCTCAGCTGAGAGCATGTCGTCAGTTGGCAGGAGGAATTTGATGGCTGAGCCTTGAAGGATGGAAGAACTTGCAACGATATTGAGTCTTTCGCAACCTCAGTGCGTGCTGAAGTGGGCACCAGCCATTGAAGTTTTTTTTTATCAATCACAGCCATTGTTGTTATGCAGGATGCACAGCAAGATGCCACAGATAGCAATGAGATAATGACCAGATGATCTGCTTCCCTTTGTGATGTTGGTCCAAGGGAGAAATGATGGCAGCACCAGAGTGTTCGTCTAGACATTATAGGGCTGCAAGGACAGGGAGGGCGATGGTGGTGGTGGTGGGGGGGGGGGGGGGGGGGGGGGGGGTTAGTGGGATCCACTGAACTACGCATGCAGAGAGCTAGCATGAACATGATGGACCAAATAATCGCCTCCGATTCTGTGACCACTCAATGATTCCATGATTCTAAACAGTTCCTCAATTTCACAACAGGTTTGCTGAGGATGGGGAGCAGGCAAACCCTGCTGATGATTTTAAAACAGAAAGGTAAGAGCCAAAGGATTAAATCTTCTGCATTGTGCCCAGGCACCACCAGCGGTGCAGCAATTAAAGTCAGGAAAACCCAAGAGGCCACAATGAGATGATTGCAGATATCTCGGAGGGGCTGGCGGAGATTACAGAGGTGATCGAGGCCAAGGTGGAGTTTGAAAAGAAGAAAAAAATATTCTCATCAAGGTGTTGATTGGACAGAAGGCAGCTTGGGTCAGCAAGCACAGGGGTGATACGGGAACATGCCTTTCTGTGAAAGGTGCCAGGTTTTGAGATCACCTCACATTTTGAGATGGTAAAATGTTGGACAGCAACCGAGAGGCTCAGTTGAAAAAAGTCAAGGCGGGTTTTCAGCAGCAGTTGAGCTGGCACAGGGATGATGCCGGGGATGTCACAAAGGTGGAAAAAGGCACCCTGAGCATTGGCATGAAGATGAGGTCAAAAGTCATCAAGGTGTCAAATATGACACCAGGATTGTGAATAGAAATGGTCAGCCAGGGAGGGTTTTGAACCCTAGAGTTGGGCACAGAGCTTGGAGTGGGAACCATAAACAATAACAATGGGGCAGGCACAGTAGCACAGTGGTTAGCACTGTTGCTTTGTAGCGCCAGGGTCACTGACTGTGTGGAGTTTGCACGTTCTCCCCGTGTCTGCATGGGTTTCCTCCGGGTGCTCCGGTTTCCTCCCACAGTCCAAAGATGTGCGGGTTAGGTGGATTGGCCATGATCAATTGCCCCTTAGTGTCTAAAAGATGAGGTCGGATACTGGGTTGCGGGGATAGGGTGGAGGCATGGGCTTAGGCAGGGTGCTCTTTCAGGGGCCGGTGTACATTCGATGGCCTTCCTCTGGACTGTAAATTCTATGATAACACTATGATAACTTCTCAGTATTTAATGGGGGGGAATTTCTACTCACCCAGGACTGGATGTCGCAATAGCAGGCTGATAATTTAGTGACAGTGGGAGAGTCGAGAGAAGTGATGGTGAGGTAGAACTGGGTGTCGTCAGCATACATGTCATAGAATCATAGAATGTTACAGCACAGAAGGAGGCCGTTCGGCCCACTGTGTCTGCACCAGCTCCCGAAAGAGCTACCCAGCTAGTCCCATTGCCCAGACTGTCTCCGTAGCCCTCTAAATTAATCACTTTTAAATATATATCCAGCTCCCTTTTGAAACCTCCAATGGAATCCATCTCCACTGCTCTCCCAGAGAGCGCATTCCAAACCCCAACAACTCTCTGAGTAAAGAAGTTTCTCCTCATCCCACTCCTAACACTCTTGCTGACCATCCTGAAATTGTGACCCCTTGTCACAGACTTACCAATTAGTGGAGACAGAATATCCTTCTTTACCCTGTCAAAATGGAGATGTCATTTTAAAATAATTATTTTTAAAATGTGAGATCAGAGCGAGAGCAGGGCCAAGCCTTGAGGAAGTTTGGACTGATGGGCTCGTGGAAAGGAGGCAGGCAAGAGAGGCAGCTTGATTGGAAGTCTCAGGGTGCGATTCTCCGCTCCCCACGCCGTGTGGGAGAATCGTGGTGAGGCTGAGTGACTCACGACCCCCTGTCGCCCCCCCACGATTCTCCCACCCCCCGCTCGGAAGAATCGCCGCCCGCCGTTTTTCACGCCGACCGGCGATTCTCCGGCCCGGATGGGCCGAGCTGCCTGACGTTCCCGACCAGTTCACGACGGCGGCAACCACACCTGATCGCTGCCGTCGTGAACATGGGCGCCAAATGCTCGTTTGAAGCTTGTGGGGGGCGGAGAGGGGAGTGAACACCACGGCCGTGCTCGGGAGGCGACGCACTCTTTACCCTCCGCCGCCCTGCAAGATCAAGCCGCCACGTCTTGCGGGGCAGCGGAGGGGAAGACGGCAACCACACATGCATGGGTTTGAGCCGTCAGCCGTCGTGACGTCAGCCGTGCATGCGCCGATTGGAGCCGGCCAACCTGCGCATGCGCGGCTGACATCACTTAGGTGCCGCCGTCGCGTCATTCTCAGCGCGCCGCCTTGACGCAAGCGTCAAGGCCCGGCGGCCGAGAGTTATGGAGCGCCGCTCCTAGCCCCCTGGGTGGGGGTGAATAAGGGGCGAGGAGAGGCCTCCGAGGCCGTCATGAAACTCGGCCGAGTTCACAATGGCCTTCCCGATTTATCGCGGGAGCGGAGAATTCCGCCCTCAATCTTTGTGGCAAAGAACCTCCATGAGCTCTTCACGTTTGTGGTTGGAGGTAATAGTGGGGTGGCGGGGTGGGGCTGGGGGGGTGACAGGGAATGTATCATTATACAGGATCCATCCAATTACTGGGAATAAAGTACTAATTATCACATGCCAAAACCTGGGAGTAGAAATCGTTGTATAGCACTCCCTATCCAGCAATGATGTGCACCATCAGGGTGTCTTTCATGAACTGAAAATCTTGTGTGAAGGGGCTTGAGTAATTGTGCTGTGTATATTTGAACAGCACAACAGAAGCACATCAGTGGAAAACTTTGATCCGTTACTTTCATCCAAAAATTTATTTCCGATTTTCTGGCCAATATTTATGCTTCAGTCGATAACACAAATTCAATCTATCCCGTTATTATCACATTGCTGTTCATGGCAACTTGTTGCATATCCATTGGCTGCAGGGCTTCCAACTTTGTAACAGTGAATAGGCATCCAAAATACTTTGTTGGTTGCAAGATATGAAAGCAAGGAGAATCTCGAGGGGTAAAATCACAAAAACAACCATCTGGTTCGACAACAGGTGGTGTAAAGGCATTTCATTGGCCACATGACCCAACGATATTGTGTTGGAACTGTGCTTCTGACTTGCAAAATTGGTGCTGCTTTTTTATTTATTCAAGGGATGTTTTCACTACTGGCTGGACTGGCATGGAATGCCCAACCCTAATAAAAAGTATACAAAGTGGCAAAGACTAGTGGGAGACTAGAGGACTGGGAAATCATTAGGGGGCAACAGAAAGTTACTAAAAAAGCTATAAAGAAGAGTAAGATACATTATGAGAGTAAACTTGCCCAGAATATAAAAACAGATAGTAAAAGTTTCCACAAATATATAAAACAAAAAAGAGTGGCTAAGGTAAATATTGGTCCTTTAGTGGATGAGAAGGGAGTTTTAATAATGGGAGATGAGGAAATGGCTGAGGAACTGAACAGGTTTTTTGGGTCGATCTTCACAGTGGAAGACACAAATAACATGCCAGTGACTGATAGAAATGAGGCTATGACAAGTGAGGACCTTGAGAGAATTGGTATCACTAAGGAGGTAGTGATGGGCAAGCTAATGGGGCTAAAGGTAGACAAGTCTCCTGGCCCTGATGGAATGCATCCCAGAGTGCTAAAAGAGATGGCTAGGGAAATTGCAAATGCACTAGTGATAATTTACCAAAATTCACTAGACTCTGGGGTGGTCCCGGCGGATTGGAATTTAGCAAATGTGACACCACAGTTTAAAAAAGGAGGTAGGCAGAGAGCGGGTAATTATAGGCCAGTGAGCTTAACTTCGGTAGTAGGGAAGATGCTGGAATCTATCATCAAGGAAGAAATAGCGAGGCATCTGGATAGAAATTGTCCCATTGGGCAGACGCAGCATGGGTTCATAAAGAGCAGGTCGCGCCTAACTAATTTAGTGGAATTTTTGAGGACATTACCAGTGCGGTAGATAACGGGGAGCCAATGGATGTAGTATATCTGGATTTCCAGAAAGCCTTTGACAAGGTGCCACACAAAAGGTTGCTGCATAAGATAAAGATGCATGGCATTAAGGGTAAAATAGTAGCATGGATAGAGGATTGGTTAATTAATAGAAAGCAAAGAGTGGGGATTAATGGGTGTTTCTCTGGTTGGCAATCAGTAGCTTGTGGTGTCCATCAGGGATCAGTGTTGGGCCCACAATTGTTCACAATTTACATAGATGATTTGGAGTTGGGGACCAAGGGCAAAGTGTCCAAGTTTGCAGATGGTACTAAGATGAGTGGTAAAGCGAAAAGTGCAGAGGATACTGGAAGTCTGCAGAGGGATTTGGATAGGTTAAGTGAATGGGCTCGGGTCTGGCAGATGGAATACAATGTTGACAAATGTGAGGTTATCCATTTTGGTAGGAATAACAGCAAACGGGATTATTATTTAAATGATAAAATATTAAAGCATGCTGCTGTGCAGAGAGACCTGGGTGTGCTCGTGCATGAGTCACAAAAAGTTGATTTACAGGTGCAACAGGTGATTAAGAAGGCAAATGGAATTTTGTCCTACATTGCTAGAGGGATGGAGTTTAAGACTAGGGAGGTTATGCTGCAATTGTATAAGGTGTTAGTGAGGCCACACCTGGAATATTGTGTTCAGTTTTGGTCTCCTTACTTGAGAAAGGACGTACTGGCACTGGAGGGTGTGCATAGGAGATTCACTAGGTTAATCCCAGAGCTGAAGGGGTTGGATTATGAGGAGAGGTTGAGTAGACTGGGACTGTACTCGTTGGAATTTAGAAGGATGAGGGGGGATCTTATAGAAACATTTAAAATTATGAAGGGAATAGATAGGATAGATGCGGGCAGGTTGTTTCCACTGGCGGGTGACAGCAGAACTAGGGGGCATAGCCTCAAAATAAGGGGAAGTAGATTTAGGACTGAGTCTAGGAGGAACTTCTTCACCCAAAGGGTTGTGAATCTATGGAATTCCTTGCCCAGTGAAGCAGTTGAGGCTCCTTCATTACATGTTTTTAAGGTAAAGATAGATAGTTTTTTGAAGAATAAAGGGACTAAGGGATATGGTGTTCGGGCCGGAAAGTGTAGTTGAGTCTACAAAAGATCAGCCATGATCTAATTGAATGGTGGAGCAGGCTCGATGGGCCAGATGGCCAACTCCTGCTCCTAGTTCTTATGTTCTTATGTTCTTATCTGGCCCCTCGAGCCTGCTCCGCCATTCAATGAGATCAAGGCTTTCTGGAAATCCAGATATACCACATCCATCGGCTCCCCGTTATCTACTGCACTGGTAATGTCCTCAAAAAATTCCACTAAATTAGTTAGGCATGACCTGCCCTTTACGAACCCATGCTGTGTCTGCCCAATGGGACAATTTCTATCCAGATGCCTCGCTATTTCTTCCTTGATGATAGATTCCAGCATATTCCCTACTACCGAAGTTAAGCTCACTGGCCTATAATTTCCTGCTTTCTGCCTACCTCCTTTTTTAAACAGTGGCGTCACGTTTGCTAATTTCCAATCCACCGGGACCACCCCAGAGTCTAGTGAATTTCGGTAAATTATCACTAGTGCATCTGCAATTTCCCTAGCCATTTCTTTTAGCACTCTGGGGTGCATTCCATCAGGGCCAGGAGACTTGTCTACCTTTAGCCCCATTAGCTTGCCCATCACACCCTCCTTAGTGATAACAATCCTCTCAAGGTCCTCACCTGTCATAGCCTCATTTCTATCAGTCGCTGGCATGTTATTTGTGTCTTCCACTGTGAAGACCGCCCCAAAAAACCTGTTCAGTTCCTCAGCCATTTCCTCATTTCCCATTATTAAAACTCCCTTCTCATCCTCTAAAGGACCAATATTTTACTTAGCCACTTGTTTGTCTTATATATTTGTAAAAACTTTTACTGTCTGTTTTTATATTCTGAGCAAGTTTACTCTCATACTCTATTTTACTCTTCTTTATAGCAGTAGCTTTCTGTTGCCCCCTAAAGATTTCCCAGTCCTCTAATCTCCCAGCAATCTTTGCCACTTTATATGCTTTTTCCTTCAATTTGATACTCTCCCTTATTTCCTTAGATATCCACGGTCGATTTTCCCTCTTTCTTCTGTCCTTCTTTTTTGTTGGTATAAACCTTTGCTGAGCACTGTGAAAAATCGCTTGGAAGGTTCTCCACTGTTCCTCAACTGTTCCACCATAAAGTCTTAGCTCCCAGTCTACCTTAGCTAGTTCTTCTCTCATCCCCTTGTAATCTCCTTTGTTTAAACACAAAACACTAGTATTTGATTTTACTTTCTCACCCTCCATCTGTATTTTAAATTCCACCATATTGTGATCGCTCCTTCCGAGAGGATCCCTAACTATGAGATCATGAATCAATCCTGTCTCATTACACAGGACAAGATCTAGGACCGCTTGTTCCCTCGTAGGTTCCATTACATACTGTTCTAGGAAACTATCGCGGATACATTCTATAAACTCCTCCTCAAGGTTGCCTTGACCGACCTGGTTAAACCAATCGACATGTAGATTAAAATCCCCCATGATAACTGCTGTACCATTTCTACATGCATCAGTTATTTCTTTGTTTATTGCCTGCCCCACCATATCGTTACTATTTGGTGGCCGATAGACTACTCCTATCAGTGACTTTTTCGCCTTACTATTCCTGATTTCCACCCAAATGGATTCAACCTTATCCTCCATAGCACCGATGTCATCCCTTACTATTCCCCGGATGTCATCCTTAAATAACAGAGCAACACCACCTTCCTTATCATCCATTCTGTCCTTCCGAATAGTTTGATACCCTCGGATATTTAACTCCCAGTCGTGACCATCCTTTAACCATGTTTCAGTAATGGCCACTAAATCATAGTCATTTACGATGATTTGTGCCATCAACTCATTTACTTTATTCCGAATACTACGAGCATTCAGGTAAAGTACACTTATGTTGGTTTTTTTACCTCTGTTTTGAATCTTAACATCTTCAGTTTTATTTCTTTTGTTATTACTGGGCCTATTCACTGAGCTCCCCTCAGTCACTGTACCTTGTACTGTCGCCCTTTTTGATTTTTGACTATGTCTTCTCTGCCTTGCACTTTTCCCCTTACTTCCTTTTGCTTCTGTCCCTGTTTTACTACCTTCCAACTTCCTGCATCGGTTCCCATCCCCCTGCCACATTAGGTCAAACCCTCCCCAACAGCTCTAGAAAACACCCCCCCCTAGGACATCGGTTCCAGTCCTGCCCAGGTGCAGACCGTCCGGTTTGTACTTGTCCCACCTCCCCCAGAACCGGTCCCAATGCCCCAGGAATTTGAATCCCTCCCTCTTGCACCATCTCTCGAGCCATGCATTTCATCCTATCTATCCTGACATTCCTACTCTGACTAGCTCGTGGCACTGGTAGCAATCCTGAGATTACTACCTTTGAGGTCCTACTTTTTAGTTTAACTCCTAACTCCCTGAATTCCGCTTTTAGGACCTCATCCCGTTTTTTACCTATATCGTTGGTGCCTATGTGCACCACGACAGCTGGCTGTTCACCCTCCCCCCCCCAGAATGTCCTGCAGCCGCTCCGAGACATCCTTGACCCTTGCACCAGGGAGGCAACATACCATCCTGGAATCTCGATTGCGTCCACAGAACCGCCTGTCTATTCCCCTTACGATCGAGTCCCCTATCACTATAGCCCTGCCATTTTTCTTCCTGCCCTGCTGTGCAGCAGAGCCAGCCACGGTGCCATGAACCTGGCTGCTGCTGCCTTCCCCTGGTGAGCCATCTCCCTCAACAGTATCCAAAGCGGTATATCTGTTTTGCAGGGAGATGACCGCAGGGGACACCTGCACTGCCTTCCTACTCTTGCTCTTTCTTTTGGTCACCCATTTTCTATTTCCCTCAGTAACCTTCACCTGCGGTGTGACCAACTCGCTAAACGTGCTATCCATGACCTCCTCAGCATCGCGGATGCTCCAAAGTGAGTCCATCCGCAGCTCCAGAGCCTTCAAGCGGTCTAACAAGAGCTGCAACTGAACACACTTCTTGCACGTGAAGGAGCCAGGGACAGTGGACGTGTCCCTGAGCTCCCACGTCGCACGGGTCTGGGATCTCCTGCCATGTCTTAAACCCTTGGTAAACTTAAACAACTAGAATTTCAAAATAAAAATAAATAAATTAGACAATGAAAAGAAAAAGGGAGACTACTTACCAGTCACTTACCAGGGTTAAAAAGCACCTCCTCACACTCTGCACCGAATTACCTCACTGCACCAAATTACCAAGTTTCAATCCCCACTCTGGATGAGTCTCCTGGAAAAGTGCTAGCTTACTGTGTGCGCTGTCTGTCTGTCTTTTATGCAGACCTCAGCTCACCGATGACTCAAAAAATACCTTAACTTCAAAGAGAAGAATACAATGTGCCCCTAAACAGGCCTCAGGTGATTGACAGATAACTGCCTCTCAGCAATTAGGGTGGGGGCAGCTTCAACCAATCAGACACTGCACTTTTAACTGAAAAACAGCAGAATTAGATTTTCCACTTACCTTTGCTGATTTACCTCACTGCACCAAATTACCAAGTTTCAATCCCCACTCTGGATGAGTCTCACTCCGGATGTGTCTCCTGGAAAAGTGCTAGCAGATGGCCTACTCCTGCTCCTAGTTCTTATGTTCTTTTATGTAATAGCCCTTGAGAAGGTGGTGGTGAGCTGCCCTCTTGAACTGCTACATGTGGTGTAGGTACATCCACAGTGCTGGTATTTGGATTTGTTTATTGTCAGGTGTACCAAGGTATGTTTCTGCGAGCAGTTCCAAAAGATCATTTAATACATGAAAAGAAAATGCATAATAGGGCAACACAAGGTACACAATGTAACTTCATAACACCGGCATCGGGTGAAGGGGCTGGTTTAGCTCACTGGGCTAAATCGCTGGCTTTTGACGCAGACCAAACAGGCCAGCAGTACGGTTCGATTCCCGTACCAGCCTCCCCAGACAGGCGCTGGAATGTGGCGACTAGGGGCTTTTCACAGTAACTTCATTGAAGCCGATTCGTGACAATTAGCGATTTTCATTTCATTTCATTTCATTTCAAGCATACAGGGGTGTAGTATTAATCAGGTCAGTCCATAACAAGGTCGCTTAGGAGTCTGTTAACAGCGGGGAAGAAGTTGTTTTTTGAGTCTGTTTGTGTGTGTTCTCAGACTTTTTTACCTCCTGCCTGATGGAAGAAGTTGGAAGAGTGAGTAAGCCGGGTGCGAGGTGTCTTTGATTATGCTGCCCGCTTTCCCCAGGCAGTGGGAGGTGTAGACGGAGTTAATGGATGGGAGGCAGGTGTGCGTGATGGACTGGGCTGTGTTCACGAGCCTCTGAAGTTTCTTACGGTCTTGGGCCGAGCAGTTGCCATACCAGGCTGTGATGCAGCCAGATACCAGGATTTTATCTCAGTGACAGCGATCCGTTTCCAACCAAGTCAGGATGTTGTGTGACGTGAAGGGGGAACCTGCATTGATGTTGTTCCCATGCGTCCTCTGCCTCGCGTTGGCAGAGGTTCCTGGTTCGAATGGTGCAGTTGACGGAGTCTTGGTGAGCTGTGGTGCACCTTGTAGTTACCACATTGCTGCCACTGTGCATTGGAGGGAGTGAATGTTGAAGGTGGCGGCTGGGGTGCTAATCAGACGGACTACCTTGGCCTGGATGGTGCGCAGTTCCTTGAGTGTTGTCGGAGCGGCACTCAGCCAGGCAAGTGGCGAATATTCCGTCACAATACTGACGCGTGCCTTGTAGATGATGGACAGGCTTTGGGGAGTCAGGAGACGAGTTACTCACTGCAGAATTCCCAGCCTCTGACCTGCTCTTGTGGTCACAGTATTTAACAAGCTGGTTAACAAGGAGGCCTGTGTAACATGCTCACCATTCTCACCTTAATACTGAATCAATGCATTTCTGAGGTGAAAATGTTTGATTAAGGAAATAAATTTTCTTGCGGAAGTGTCATTGGGTTCATTACTGATATCTCGCACCACAATCTCCTCCGCTTTGTTTTTACATAATCCACATTAAAGCTCCTGAATAAAATATCACCCAGGGCAGCCCGATTTTATTAAAAAATGCATTTTAATATTGATACGGCAGCACAAATATTGGCTCCTTGGCACTGAATAAAGCATATTTTATTACTCCAGTCCTGAAAACTTCCCTTTGCGTTGTCAAAACAATCTGAGCAAATAATACTTGGCCTCACGCTTCATTTTAGTTGGATCTTGCATGTACAGCAACATCGTATCTGCGCTGAGGTGACAAGCTGGTAAATTGCTTTTTTGAATTCAAAGCCCTCCTTATCGCAGTTTCACTATCTGAGCTACACTGAACGTGAAAAGGGTGCTGTCACAGAGCATGGTGTCGCTCAGCATGACTCGGGAGGGGAGATAAAGGAGAGCGAGGTACTGCCAGGCAGGACGCGCCATCCACTGCAGCCGGGGACCAAGCGTTCTGCCTATCTGCGTGGCCAGATGGTGCAAAAGTATAAACATTTCTTTTTCTCAAATGAGAAACATAATCAAAAGGCTGCGGTTCAGAGAGAATCAAAACAGGTTAATTTAAAGATGCGGCAAAGTTGGAAACCTAAGCTGTAACCCGATGCTTGTAGGAAATATAAGAAAATGCAAAGGAAAGGGCGAGGGGAGAGGCAGCAGGAGGGATTTACAATGCAACCTGCCACATGTTTTGGGGAGATGGGATGTGGCCTGCCAATGCACAGCGGCGAAATCCTCTGGTCCCACTGTTGTCCACGGGCTTTCCCGTTTAATGAACCCCTCGTCGTCATGGAAACGACAGCAGGGTCGCGCCATCAGCAGAACAGTTGGTAAGTCCCAGCCAATGTCCCATTCCAGCACATGGTTATATCTGCCTGATCTTACAGTATTATGTGTCTGACAGTAATCTCTGTGAAATATGGTGCCAATGCTTTCACACTATCACATTCACTGGCCTGAACATTACTAGCTTCATACGAAATTCCAAAGGCCATCCCCATCTGTAAATTGAATGAGACACATTCCACCTTTGAGGAGTTCTTGTATCACATTGGCTGGTGCCCCTGCCTCTGGTCCGAGGCGTGGTACATTGGCAAGACCAAGCAGACGCTGCGACAATGGTTGAAGTGACATCGCGCGACAATCACCAGGCAGGAATATTCCCTTCCAGTCGGGGAACACTTGAGCAGTCAAGGATATTCAGCCTCTGATCTTTGGGGAAGCGTTCTCCAAGGCGGCCTTCAGGAAGCGCGACAACACAGAATCGCCGAGCAGAAACCTACAGCCAAGTTCCACACGCATCAATATGGCCCCAATCGGGATCTTGGATTCATGTCTCACTACATTTAACCCCTCACCATCTGGCCTGGGCTTGTGAAATCCGACCAACTGTACTGGATTGAGACAATTCACACCTCTTTAACCCGTGATTATCCCTCTCTCCAGTCGCACCGTCTGGACCTGTAAAGACTTAATTACCTGTAAAGACTCACATTCAAAGTATGATCTTGCATCTTTATGTGCTGTGTTTGTGTAACCTACCTCTTCATTCGCCTGATGAAGGAGCTGCGCTCCGAAAGCTAGTGATTCCAAATAAACCTGTTGGACTTTAGCCGGGTGTTGTAAGACTTCTTACTGTGCCCATCCCCGTCCAATGCTGGCATCTCCACATCTGTTCATAGAATGTACAGTGCAGAAGGAAGTTATTTGGCCCATTGAACATGCACCAGCTCTTGGAAAGAGCACCCTACTTAAGCCCACACCCCCAGTAACCCACCTAACCTTTTTGGACACTAAGGGCAATTTATCATGGCTATTGCACATCTGCACATCTTTGGACTGTGGGAGGAAACCGGAGCACCCAGAGGAAATCCACGCTCACACGAGGAGAACTCCGCACAGACATTGACACAAGCCGGGAATCGAACCTGGGACCCTGCAGCTATGAAGCAACAATGCTCACCACTGTGCTGCCGTGCCACCCAAAAGATCTGGCTGCAAATGCCAACCCAGGACCCAGAAAGGTGTGTTCACAGTGTGGCCAAACAGGTTGAATACCAACGTACAAATTCCTCCAAAGCAAAGGGAGCGAGAGTGGGAGACATTCCTGGTGAGCCGTGTGCAGGAAAGGAATTTGGAGCTCTCTTTAGCTACAGATCACAACGTGGATGGAAAGGCGTTTGCCACCACAGTTTGAGTGAATTGTAACACACCTGTCCACCTTTGGTGACAAACTGATTGGAGGTCATAAAATTCAAGTGAACATTGAAGGGTTGGGGAACAAATTGGGGGCAGGATGGGTACACAGGTATCCAAGTTAACAAGGCAATAAAAACAAAGTCCCGGGTTCATTCCTGTAGGATTAGAATTGAAAAGCAGAAGTGTTACGTTTGGTGAATTGGACATTCTGAATTCTCCCCCTGTGTACCTAAACAGGCGCTGGAATGTGGCGACTAGGGGATTTTCAAAGTGACTTCATTGCAGTGTTAATGCAAGTCGACCTATTATATATTATATTAAACCCGTATATACCTTGATTGGACCGAACTTGGAGTCCTGCAAACAGCTCTTGCCTCCATATTAAAACAGGAAATAGAGATACGGAAAAAGAGTGCAAAAAAAAAAGATTTACCGGAATGAAACCATAACTGAGAGGTTATATTGAGCAGGGAAAGATTGACCACACTCAGGCTTTTTAAACTTAGAAAACAGAGATTACCTGAAAGTGGCCTTGAAGATTCCGGAGGCATTTACATGATAGATGTCGAGTTAGAACATAGAACATTCAACAGTACAGCACAGTACAGGCCCTTCAGCCCACAATGTTGTGCCAACCATTTATTCTAATCTAAGACCGACCTAGCTTACACCCCTTAAATTTACTGCTGTCCATGTGCCTGTCCAAGAGTCGCTTAAATGTCCCTCATGACTCTGACTCCACCACCTCCGCTGGCAGTGGATTCCACGGACCCACCACTCTCCGTGTAAATAACCTACCTCTAGTTGTAGGGAAGACCAGAACTAGGGCCCATGGATATAAAATAGTCACAAATAAACCCAATAGGGAATACAGAGGTAGCCTCTTCACCCAGGGGTTAATGAGGATCTGGATCTTGCTACTACCTGTAATGCTGAGTTGAATAGCAGATATACATTTGAAGGGAAACTATGGCCTGAATCTTCCCCTCATTGGGCGTGTGCGATTGACGGTCCTGGAAGTAGACGAGAGAAGCATTTCCGATTGTGATCGGCCCCCGAACGTGATTTCACGCTGGTTGGCAATTAACTGACTGGCAGTATGAAACGCGCACTGAGAAAGGCTCAAACCCTGACAGGTGGGGGGTTTGGTGGGGGGGGGGGGGGGGGGGGGTGCAGGAAGAGGGAGAGCACCGAGCAGGCTGCTGTGGAGGGTGCGGCATTCGAGAGCTGCAGGTTCTGTACAAACAAAATCAGCTCAAAGGCTGCAAATTACAAATTAAAGCACCTGACAGCACCTCCGCCCTCAAGGGTCTTCTTGTTTTGATATTTTATCGTGTTCTGGAACGCGTTTGTTGTGACAACGTGACGACCGCCTGGCCGATTGGGCCATCTTCCCAATGTAAACGGAGACAGGCCACGTGAAATCGGCAGCAACAGCCTCCTTAATAGGCTTAACTGCCCATTAACTTGTCCACGGGCGTGCTCCCGACTCCCGTCCGCGCCCGCCGGCTGTAACGTTGCACACGTGCGCAAGGGCTTCGGGAGATGCCCCCGATATCTTCTCGCACGATTTCTCCTGCCTAACCAAATGTAAAATTCTGGCCAAGGTAAACACATGAGGGAGAAAGGCACAGAAGGATATGCTGATAGGGTGAGGTGAGATGAGGTGGGCAGGAAGGGTTGTGTGAAAGATAAACAGCAGCATCGATCAGATGGGCTGAATGCTCTGTGAGCTGTTAACTTTGGGCAATACTTTATAACAATGTATTAGTGCTGAAGTAAAGACTGGGGGTGTAATATTAGTCGGAGATAAAGATTATTATTGCTGAAAGTGAATTATAATGGAGTGAATCATAGACTGGTGACAGCACAGAATGAGGTTAGCATATAGCCTGCTGTGTCCATGTTGGCTCTTTGCAACTCAGCTGGTCCCATCTACTCATGATATTGGTACTGAAATTCAAACTGCTTTGTGGTAAAGGAAATTAGTTTTAAAAGTGAAATGTGTTGAAATTGATGTGAGTGTTGATAGTGAGGAACCTTGGAGGTGGGGCAGGATTAGTGCTTGTGAGAAAGTCATTCGTGCCTGGGCGACGGTTTACCTGCAAGAATAAATTACAAGCACTACTCATCGTCATTAAGCGGGGGTTCAATTCCCGTACAAGCTGAGGTTATTCACGAAGGCCCCACCTTCTCAACCTTGCCCCTCACCTGAGGTGTGGTGATTCTCAGGTTAAATCACCCCCAGTCAGCTCTCTCCCTCCAAGGGAACGATGGTGCCTTTACCTTTTTACTTGTGCACAATAGTCACTCATAAATCCAATAAAGAAAGCAAGAGAAAGTTCTTTACCTAGAAAGTAGTTAAAATATTGCACTTGCTACATGGAGTAATTGAAGTTAATGGTGCAGTAATATAGTAGCGATGTTAACTGAAGATAGGTAATGGGAGTAAAAGGAAATGGAAGAATATGCTGATAGGGCGATATGAAGTGAACAAAGAACATTACTGCACAGGAACAGACCCTTCGGCACACCAAGCCTGTGCTGACCAGGATTCCTTACTTAGATCTACTACTTATTGCCCAAATTATCTGTATCCCTCCTTTATGCAGATAGTCCAACTAGGGAAGGGGCTGTACTGGACGTGGCTTTGGGGAATGAGCCCAGCCAGGTGGTAGAAGTTTCAGTAAGGGAGCATTTCGGGAACAGTGACCACAAT
This sequence comes from Scyliorhinus canicula, assembly GCF_902713615.1. NCBI lineage: Eukaryota > Metazoa > Chordata > Chondrichthyes > Carcharhiniformes > Scyliorhinidae > Scyliorhinus > Scyliorhinus canicula. The sequence continues at coordinate 238,678,705 of NC_052149.1, read as the reverse complement.
TCAGTAAGTTTTAAAGTGCTGGTGGATAAGGATAAGAGTGGTCCTAGGGTGAATGTGCTAAATCGGGGGAAGGCTAATTATAACAATATTTGGCGGGAACTGAAGAACCTAGATTGGGGGAGGATGCTTCAGGGTAAATCAACATCTGACATGTGGGAGGCTTTCAAATGTCAGTTGAAAGGAATTCAGGACCGGCACGTTCCTGTGCGGAAGAAGGATAAATACGGCAAATTTCGGGAACCTTGGATAACGAGAGATATTGGATGCCTCGTCAAAAAGAAAAAGGAGGCATTTGTCAGGGCTAGAAGGCTGAGAACAGACAAAGCCTGTGTGGGATATAAGGAAAGTAGGAAGGAACTTAAGCACAGCGTCAGGAGGGCTAGAAGGGGGTCACAAAAGTCATTGATAAATAGGGTTAAGGAAATCCCCAAGGCTTTTTACATGTACATAAAAAGCAAGAGGGTAGCCAGGGAAAGGGTTGTCCCACTGAAGGATAGGCAAGGGAAGCTATGTGGGGAGCCAGAGGAAATGGGTGAGGTACTAAATGAATACTTTGCATCAGTATTCACCAAAGAGAAGGAATTGGTGGATGTTGAGTCTGGAGAAGGATGTGCAGATAGCCTGGGTCACATTGAGATCTAAAAAGACGAGGTGTTGGGCGCCTTGAAAAATATTAAGGTAGATAAGTCCCCAGGGCCTGATGGGATCTACCCCAGAATACTGAAGGAGGCTAGAGAGGAAATTGCTGAGGCCTTGACAGAAATGTTTGGATCCTCACTGTCTTCAGGTGATGTCCCGGAGAACTGGAGAATAGCCAATGTTGTTCCTTTGTTTAAGAAGGGTAGCAAGGATAATCCAGCGAACTACAGGCCGGTGAGCCTTACGTCAGTGGTAGGGAAATTACTGGAGAGAGTTCTTTGAGACAGGATTTACTCCAATGTGGACGCAAATGGACGTATTAGTGAGAGGCAGCATTGTTTTGTGAAGGGAAGGTCGTGCCTCACTAACTTGATCGAGTTTTTCAAAGAGATCACAAAGATGATTGATGCAGGTAGGGCAGTGGATGTTGTCTATCTGGACTTCAGTAAGGCCTTTGACAAGGTCACTCATGGCAGACTGGTACAAAAGGTGAAGTCACATGGGATCAGGGTTGAGCAGGCAAGATGGATACAGAACTGGCTAGGTCGTAGATGGCAGAGAGTAGAAATGGAAGGGTGCTTTTCTGATTGGAGGGCTGTGACTAGTGGTGTTCCACAGGGATCAGTGCTGGGGCCTTTGCTGTTCGTAGTATATATAGATGATTTGGAGGAAAATGTAACTGGTCTGATCAGTAAGTTTGCAGACGACACAAAGGTTGGTGGAATTGCAGATAGCGATGAGGACTGTCAGGACACAGCAGGATTTAGATCATTTGGAGACTTGGGCGGAGAGATGGCAGATGGAGTTTGATCAGGACAAATGTGAGGTGATGCATTTTGGAAGGTCTAATGCAGGTAGGGAAGATACAGTGAATGGTAGAACCCTCAAGAGTATTGAAAGTCAGAGAGGTCTAGGTGTACAGGTCCAGAGGTTACTGAAAGGGGCAAGACAGGTGGAGAAGGTAGTCAAGAAGGCATACGGCATGCTTGCCTTCATTGGCCGGGGCATTGAGTATAAGAATTGGCACGTCATGTTGCAGCTGTATAGAACCTTTGTTAGGCCACACTTGGAGTATAGTGTTCAATTCTGGTCGCCACACTACCAGAAAGATGTGGAGGCTTTAGTGAGGGTGCAGAAGAGATTTACCAGGATGTTGCCTGGTATGGACGGCATTAGCTATGAGGAGCGGTTGAATAAACTCGGTTTGTTCTCACTGGAACGACGGAGGTTGAGGGGTGGCCTGATAGAGGTCTACAAAATTATGAGGGGCATGGACAGAGTGAATAGTCAGAAGCTTTTTCCCAGGGTAGAGGGGTCAATTACTAGGGGGCATAGGTTTAAGGTGCAAGGGACAAGGTTTAGAGGAGATATACGAGGCACGTTTTTTACACAGAGGGTAGTGGTTGCCTGGAACTCGCTGCTGGAGGAGGTGGTGGAAGCAGGGACAATAGTGAAATTTAAAGGGCATCTTGACAAATACATGAATAGGATGGGAATAGAGGGATACGGAACCAGGAAGCGTAGAAGATTTTAGTTTAGACGGGCATCATGGTCGGCACAGGCTTGGAGGGCCGAAGGGCCTGTTCCTGTGCTGTACTTTTCTTTGTTCTTTGTTCCACACCCGTTCATGTGTCTATCAAGATACATCTTAAACGTTGCTCTGGTGCCTGCCTCCACCACCTCCACTGGCCATGCTTTCCATCTGCATGAAAAACTTACTCCGCACAACTCCTCTAAACTTTGTCCCTCTCACTTTGAACCTGTGCCCTCTTCGAATTGAATCTTCCACCCTGGGACAACGCTTGTGATTATTCACCCTGTCTATACATCTCGCAATTTTGAAGATGTCAATCAGGTCTCCCCTCAGCCTCTGTCTTTCCAATGAAAAAAATCCACATTTATTCTCCTCATTGCTAACACCTCCCAGACCAGGCAACATCCCAGTAGACTGGGAGTCCTTGGACTGAAGTGTGAGATACTGCCAGACCTGCTGAGTACTTCCAGCACTCTGTTCATGCTTTAGACTTCCAGCATCCACAGTCTTTTGTTTTGATGTTGGGTTGGGAGGAGATTCATTTGAAGCACAAACATAGATTGGCGGTACGGTGTCACAGTGGTTAGCACTGCTGCCTCCCCGGACCAGGGACCTGAGATCAATTTCGACCTTGGGCGACTGTCTGTGTGGAGTTTGCACGTTCTCCTGTGGCTGCGTGCGCTTCTTCCAGGTGCTCCGGTTTCCTCCCACAAGTCCAAAGGTTAGGTGGATTGACCGTGCTAAATTGCCTCTTAGTGTCCAAGCGTTGGGTAGGGTTTAGGGATAGGGCAGAGGCAGCGCCGGCTCTAGGGTTGCTGGCGCCCCGGGCAAGCTGAACTTCGGCGCCCTTGGGTGGGGGGGAGGGTGGGGGGGGGGGGGGGGGGCCGCGGGGGGGGGGGGCGGGGCCGGGGGGGGCGGCCGGGGGGAGGGGGCGAGGGGGGGCGGCCGACCGAGGGGGGGGGGCGAGGGGGGGGGCGAGGGGGGGGGCCAAGGCGGGGGGGGGCCGAGGCGGGGGGGGGGGGGCGAGGCCAAGGGGGGGCGGACCCGAGGGGGGGCGGGGGGGGCGGACCCGAGGGGGGGGCGGACCCGAAGGGGGGGCGGACCCGAGGGGGGGCGGACCCGAAGGGGGGGCGGACGCGGGGGGCGGAACCGAAGGGGGGGCGGACCCGAGGGCGGGGTGGGGGGGCGGACACGCGGGGGGGCGGACCCGAGGGCGGGGCGGCAGACCCGAGGGCTGAGCGGGGGGGCGGACCGAGCCGGGGGGCCGCCCTGGGGGCGGGCGGCCACCGCGCATGCGCTGGTTGGCACCGGCCCAACTGCGCATGCGCGGGACCCGAGTCTCTGGCGCCCCCGAGCACATGGTGCCCCGGGCAGTCGCCCGAGTTGCCGGTGCCTTGAGCCGGCCCTGGGCAGAGGAGTGGGTCTAAGGCCTAGTAGGCTGCTCTTCCAGAGGGTGGGTGCAGACCCAATGGGCTCAATGGCCTCCTTCTGCAGTGTAGGGTTCCTATGATTCTATGATAGAATAGTTGGGCCTGGCACTGCATTGCACAACTCAATCATGAAGCCAACACATAAACTTCAAAGTGACGATTAACAATTTATAATAACTTGACAAAACTTCATGATGAGATGATGGAAAGTCACTGCCTGTCACTAACTGAAATATTTAAAATGTCTCGCTGTTTCAAGTTAATACGATGGGAGCTGAAGTGGACTGGAAGCTGTATCTTCCCATTTGAGTAACTGTGATGAGCTCTGAGCTGATCCTGCACTCAGTACTATAAGTGCTAGACATGTCGTCCTTCAGCTGGGGTTTCAAGGCAAGGCCGAGTTACACGTTCCAAGTGTTTATGATATTTTAGAAGGTGTTAGCGCTGCTCACCATGTCAAATTCATGGTTCTTTTTGCTGCCACCACCTATTGTATTTATGGTGTTATAATCCGCAAGCGTTTTACGGGGTGGGAACAATTAACTTTCCGATGAACCTTACTGAATTCGAGCTTCCCTTTTAAACATTTTGCCTGCTTATGGATCTTTTCATTCATTCAGCTGATAATTTCTCAGCAGGTTGTAGACAACGTAAGACTGAGATGAGGGGGAAGTTCCTTTCCTAAATGGTTGTGAGTCTTTTGGCACTCCTGGCCGCAGAGAGCTGTGGGGGTAAGTTCTTGCGTATATTTAAGGCTGAGGTAGATAAATTCTCGATCAGTCAGGGAACCAAGGGTTACGGGAAAAGGCAGGAAAGTGGATGTTGGATCAGCCACGATCCTACTGAATGGTAGAGCAGGCTCGAGGGGCAGATCAGCCATCTCCTGTTCCTAGTTCCTATGGCCTTGTGGTCTCAGCCGGTGCTTTTACTTCTACCAGCTCCTTCCATTCCAGGGTCGGAATTTCAGTTACTGATCTTATTTTTATCTTCTCTTTCTCTGTCGGCAACATAACTTGGCCCTCGCCCCTCATTTTGTTTCTCTGTTGGCCAGGTCTGTCTCGAGTGAGGTCTCAATTTGTTTCAGTTCTGTTATTCTGCTCCTCGTCGCTTCATTATCCACTCAAAGCTCAGAAAACTCTATGGTTTTTTTCTTCCACTACCTCCTCGGTTTTCATCCGACTGCTTCTTCAGCTCTCCAGTCTCTTTCTTGTAGCTTTTTGCCTCCTCCAGAAATATGGAGCGTTGCTGCATCTTTTTTGCCAACTGATTCTAAAGTTCGCTCTGAGTGACGTGAGTAACATTTTGCTTTTCTTTGTCATCTTCCAGAGGACTAAACCTTTTTTTTTAATTTTAGAGTACCCAATTCATTTTTTTCCAATGAAGGGGCAATTTAGCGTGGCCAATCCGCCTACCCTGCACATCTTTGGACTGTGGGGGGGAAACCCATGCAAACACGGGGAGAATGTGCAAACTCCACACGGACAGTGACCCAGGGCCGGGATCGAACCTGGGACCTTGGTGCCGTGAGGCAACTGTGCTAACCACTGCACCACCGTGCTGCCCACAGGACTAAACCTTGACCTAAGGAATTCCTATCGCAAGTGAAGGTAGTTTGACACATTTTCATTTTCTTTAAGAAGCTCACTTGCCCCATCTTGGATTTTCCTGTAATTCGGTAGACTCGCCTTGAGTTTCTTCTGTTCTGGTTCCACACGGCTGTTTAAGACAATCTTCATTTCTTCATGTTGCTGAATGCTCACACATTCCTTTTGCATTCGATCTTGAAGGACAATCAACTGTTTTTTTCAACAGTTTATTTTCTTTGTGGCCCTCTCTCTCTGGGGTCGTTTGCTTCCCTCAGCAGATTTGTCATCCCTCTCGCCTCCGTTTTTGCTTTCTCTCTCTCTCCGGGTCTTTTTGTGTCCTTCCGTAGGGCTCCCTTGTCCCCTTTGGCAGAGTTGTCCTCTCTCTCTGAAGCACTTTTTTGTGGTCTCCTGTTTTCCTCGGCGGAGTTGCTCTGTATAATAATCTTTATTGTCAAAAGTGGGCTTACATTAACACTGCAATGAAGCAATGAAGTTACTGTGAAAATCCCCAAGTCGCCACACTCCGGCGCCTGTTCGGGTACGCAGATGGAGGATTCAGAATGTCCAAATTACCTCTTTCGGGTCTTGTGGGAGGAAGCTGGAGCACCCGGAAGAAACCCACGCAGACACGGGGAGAACGTGCAGACTCCGCACAGACAGCGACCCAAGCCGGGAATCGAACCTGGGACCCTGGCATTGTGAAGCCACAGTGCTAACTACTGTGCTACCATGCCGCCCACAATCTGGAGTCTCTTGTAATTTAAGCCATTTAATTTCCAGTAGCTCCTGTTTTAAATGTTGTTACCTCCTTAAAACTGAGTGAAGTAACCTCCCCCCTCCCCACAGGCTATAATTGCGAGGATGCAGTTGGCTGCCCTCCCAGAGGATCTGAAGCCTGGCCATCCTTATTTTCAAATGGAAGTGCTTGAAGTAATTTCCCTTTCAGTTCAGCGTACTTTGAAAACTGATATTTCAACATCTCCAAAATGCTTAGAAGGGTGGCTCACACGCCCTGTGTCGTATTTCCCTGGTATTCTGTTTATTATCCTCTGGTCCTACTATTTCCTTTTTTTCAAACCTTCAAAGTTTCTTCCTAAACTCTGCAGCCTTGTTCTTAGACTTTTTGCCCTGCCAGTTGATTTGTTTGATTACAGATGTTTCTTTAAACCTTTGTTTGTTGCTTGTAGCTCTCTTTCATTCTACAATATGCTGAGACTCTGGGGACCGCCACCTATTCTAAAATATAAAATACTTTTCTCATCCGTCTTGTGCAGTCCCGCTCAGACGTCTTGCGGTCTCTCTGTAATCTTGCTCACTCGCCTGGTGGCTGTGGAGCTTGTGCTCTGCCTCACCCAGGGCTTTTCAATGTCTCTTCTTAGAAGCATGTCTCTCTGGCTAGGCTTTAGTAGCTTTTAGTCTTTCATACCTTGGGAATCTATTCTAGGTTCATCGTTTTAAAAAAAGCTTCTTTTATACCACTGCTGATCACCACCGCTTTATGGTTCCACTATTGCTGTGATATCTTTGAGAAGCATCCAGCAATACACACCACGTTGTGATATATTTTAAAAGATGCCACGCTATGTTTTATTAATGTTTTTTTTTGCTGCTAACTTAGTGTGCTGTTTCGAGACCGTTTCCCCAGAGTCACTTTCCATTTGACTCTATGCATCATACCAAGGGTGGTGCCAAACAGTCCACATTAACTCTTGCTCTGCCAAGCACCTTTGCGTTACAATGGAATGCAGGCACATATCACAACACCAGTGGCTCAGAAGACATTAAACACCTTTCTGGTGCCCCAATCAATTTTGCTCCCTCGATTAGCATCACGGAAGATAAATGGTTGTTCATATCATTTGCTTGATCTAGGTCATCTTCAGCCAGTTTTATTGCCTGATGTACTATTTTGGTGTGGGATGGAGTATCATGTAGGCCAGACTGGGTGAGGGCCAAATGTTTACTTTCCCAAAGGCCGTCAATGAATCAGCAGGGACAGTCTAAAGGTCACACTGTCACCATTTACTGCTGCAAGGTTTTTAGATCCGATTTTTAAAATGAATTCAAATTCTCAAACTAACATGGTAGAACTTCAATTCACGTTTTAATGAATTGTTAGTCCAGGCTCCCTGGATTTTCTGACCAAATATGCCATCCTTAGAAATGTTGTACTACCTTTACAAGTGAAGTCAATTGTCAATTTTGTTCAAGATTACTTATCAAATTGATTAGTGTACATGCATCTTAGCCAAAATAAATTTGGTACTGCCCTTGTCACCAATAATTATACACGTCCTAGTAAAACATCTTGCACTGAAGCTAATCAAATAAAAATGTTCCCCTGTAAAACTAATATTGTGCCTAAGGTTTTCCTTGACTGTCATCTGAAATGATTTGATAAAACACCAAAACCCAGCTGGTTTATGACCAAATTCAGCACCAAAGACAATCCGCCAGCCAGCACTTATTTAATAAAGTGCGCACGTAGGCCTTAACAATCCAATTGTTTAAGCCTTGATTTAGTGACGAGAAAACAGCACTTTGCACATTTTGAAAGGTTTCATTCCGTAATTGGTGTGAGCTGCCTGAGTCTGAAGGTAGTGGGTTCACATCCCACTCCAGGACCTAGCGCACTAACTGAGGTAATGAGAAAGTGCTGCACTTCCGGAAGTGTTTGCCTCTTGGCAGGGATGTCAAATGGAAGTCCTCTCTGTTCTCTCAGGCGAGAGCAGACAATATCCATGGCCCTGTTTGGAAGCTGAGCAAGGGAGTAACTTATGGTGTCGTGGTCTATATTCAGCAAACAATCAGCATCACAACACAAAGCAAATAACCTGGTCATTCTCACGTTGCTGTCTGTGAGAGTGTGCAGATTAGCTGCCCTGCTTCCTGCAGTTACAACAGTGACTTCAACAGGCTGTAAAATGCTTTGGAACATTCGGTATTTGTGGAAGGTGCTATATAAAGGAAAATCATTCTTTCTTTAATTACTTTATTTGGTTTGTATCGTGGACACAGCGGCCGGGATTCTCCAACCCGGCGCTGGGTCCGAGAATCCCCGAGGGGGTGGGGCATGAGAATCGCGCCCCGCTACCTCGACGCTGGCTTCCCCATTCTCCGGTGCCACTTACAAACCTGTAAGGGGTGGCATGGTGGTGCTGTGGTTAGCATTGCTGCCTCAAGGTGCCGAAGGCCTGGGTTCGATCCCAACCCCGGGTCATGGTCCGTGTGCAGTTTGCACATTCTCCCCGTCTATGTGTGGATTTCGCCCCCACAATTCAAATCTCTTTGAAATAAAAAATAATTTTGACTATCGCTGCTGACCTTTAACCTCACCCTCCCACCACCCCAATCATTGCTCTTTTGGATCTTCATCCATTTTCCTCTGTAATAAACTGCCCAACAGAAAGGAGACGATAACATTACAAGAAACTGCGACATTCAGACGGAGTGAGATGAAGATATATTTTCTTTGTAAGAATTCATTCGCAGGATGGGGCCATCCCCAATTGCCCTTCAGAAGGTGGTGATGAGCTGCCTTCTTGAACCGCTGCCGTCCATGTGGTGTGGATACACCCGTGGTGCTGTTAGTGGGGGGTTCAGGATTTTGACGCGGTAACAGTGAAGGAACAAGGATATATTTCCAAGTCAGGATACTGAGTACCTCGGAGGGGCAAATTTCAGAGGCTGGTGTTGCTATGTATCTGCTGCCCATGTCAGAACGTTAAGTTACGCAAACAAGATGAGACCTTTGTGTCGAATGTATTGACCCAGCGTGTTCTATTTTGAGAGAGAGAAGGCGATATTTAAAAATAAATCTCTTTCATCACAAATTAAAGAACTATTTTCCTTTGAACTCTTTTAAATTCAACTTCTGGAACTATTTCTCATTCCAACCAGGTGTAGCTGGCGATAATTAACGGATGACAGGATTATATGTTTCAAAAGAATGAATGGTTGACCATTACCAGCTAGAAAGGAGGGGGGGGGGGTCATATTTTTATATGGGGAGAACAAAACACAGTGAAGTTTGTTTCTGTCGATAAGTAGACTTCAGATAAATTAATGCCCAGAGTCTGGTATCACCAGGGCCCTCTGTTTGCTAATTGTTTGAAACTTGCAATTCTTTCTTTCAACATTTCGCTGGTGTACAGCCATGGATAAGATGTCCGTCGGGAGAGGCTTTTATCGTGTTCTTTTTCAAAATTGTCCCAAAGGTCCGTCCATGCTACCCCTGAGGCACATTGGCGGCTGCAAAAATGTGCTTTTTAATCAACTTGTGCACGACAAGTTTCAGATCGAGCACGGCAGGAACATCGGAGACTACCAGCGCCAGATATGCCAGCCAAACTCGCGGGGAATACGTGCCTATTTATAAAAGCATGATTGTGAACAATTACCGCGATCTTCTCTCTGCCTGCAATGGAATGAGTTGCTCTGACTCTCCCACGGCACCATAGGTCACCTCCAACAAATATCCCTTAATTAACTCTCGGCTAGTTAGATCTTGCTTCGGGGGATAGTATTTAATAACCTTGGGGCCTTTTTCTTTGTAATGATAGAAGTGCAGTTCCATATTTTAACAACTGCAGTGTGCATGGAGTTGTCCCCTGACTGCTATTTGAAATAAAATAAGACTGAATTCAATTAAGCTCCAGCACACACAAACACAAGAAGGGACAGAGTCATAACATTTGACTTTCAGCCATGTTTACGGGGAACAAAGTGGCAATCGCACTCTTTTAAATAAACTTACATGTCGTAATTTTACTTTCCTCTCTTCTTGCCCTGTTGTATGACCAGTACAGGCTTAGAGTGCTGGATTTAATTCTTTGCATTTCATGGTTTGTGCGTCACAGCTGGTGTCAAATGATACTTGATAGCTCATACTTGATTAATCACAAATTAGTCACAAAACATGGACGGCACAGCGGCACAATGGCTAGCACTGCTGCCTCAAAGTGCCAGGGACCCGGGTTCAATTCTGGCTTCGAGTGACTGTCTGTGCAGGGTTTGCACTTCCTTCCCGTGTCTGTGTGGGTTTCCTCCGGGTGCTCCGGTTTCCTCCCACAGTCCAAAGATGTGCAGGTTAGATGGATTGGCCATGCTAAATTGCCCCTTAGTATCCAAACATGTGTCGGTTAGGTCATGGAGTTATGGAAATAGAGTGGGGGGAGTGGTCTTGGGTGGAGTGCTCTTTCAGCAATTGGTGTAGATTTGATGGGCTGAATGGCCTCCTTCTGAACTATATGGATTCTCAATTGACTGGAAACGGAATTCACTGGATAGCTCTTTCAAAGAGCTAGCACAAGTGCAATGGGCTGAATGGTCTCCTGTTATGGTGTACCATTCTATTACTCTAGACCATCAATGGCACCAGACTACTGAACCGTATTGGATAACATCGTAGCTGCGGTCAATCTCGTGTCCACGCACTAATCCTTTCTTGCATAGTCGCTAGGTAATAATCCATTTTATTTTCCTGCTTGTTCACGCAGACACATGGAGAACATGCAAACTCCACACAGAGGGTCAACCGAGCCCTGAATTAAACCTGGGCCCCTGGCACTGTGAAGCAGCAGTGCTAACCACTGTGCCAGCCGTGCTGGTTCCATCCCTTGAATGTTGGTGGGGTCCGCACTGTCCACCATCAAAATGCCTCGAAGGAATTTTTAAAAATGTTTCGATGAAGTTCTTCGAAAGTTGTGCATCTAGTGCATCCGATGTTACATGGCAAACAACCTACACTCGGTGATGGAGAAAATGAAATCCTTAGGAAAGGGGACAAGGATGTCAGGCAGGCCTTTAGGGAGCTAGGAAGGAAGCTCAGAGCGAGAACAAACAGAGTTGTTATCTCTGGGTTGTTGCCCGTGTCATGTGATAGTGAGATGAGGAATAGGGAGAGAGAGCAATTAAACACGTGGCTACAGGGATGGTGCAGGCGGGAGGGATTCAGATTTCTGGATAACTGGGGCTCTTTCTGGGGAAGGTGGGACCTCTATAGACAGGATGGTCTACATCTGAACCTGAGGGGCACCAATATCCTGGGGGGGGAGATTTGTTAGTGCTCTTTGGGGGGGTTTAAACTAATTCAGCAGGGGCATGGGAACCTGGATTGTAGTTTTGGGGTACGGGAGATTGAGAGTATAGAGGTCAGGAGCACAGATTTGACTTCGCAGGAGGGTGCCAGTGTTCAGGTAGGTGGTTTGAAGTGTGTCTACTTCAATGCCAGGAGTATACGAAATAAGGTAGGGGAACTGGCAGCATGGGTTGGTACTTGGGACTTCGATGTTGTGGCCATTTCAGAGACATGGATAGAGCAGGGACAGGAATGGTTGTTGCAGGTTCCGGGGTTTAGGTGTTTTAGTAAGCTCAGAGAGGGGGGCAAAAGAGGGGGAAGTGTGGCACTGCTAGTCAAGGACAGTATTACGGTGGCGGAAAGGATGCTAGATGGGGACTCTTCTTCTGAGGTAGTATGGGCTGAGGTTAGAAACAGGAAAGGAGAGGTCACCCTGTTGGGAGTTTTCTATAGGCCACCTAATAGTTCTAGGGATGTAGAGGAAAGGATGGCGAAGATGATTCTGGAAAAGAGCGAAAGTAACAGGGTAGTTGTTATGGGAGACTTTAACTTTCCAAATATTGACTGGAAAAGATATAGTTCGAGTACATTAGATGGGTCATTCTTTGTACAATGTGTGCAGGAGGGTTTCCTGACACAATATGTTGACAGGCCAACAAGAGGCGAGGCCACATTGGATTTGGTTTTGGGTAATGAACCAGGCCAGGTGTTAGATCTGGAGGTAGGTGAGCACTTTGGAAACAGTGACCACAATTCGGTGACCTTTACGTTAGTGATGGAAAGGGATAAGTATACCCCGCAGGGCAAGAGTTATAGCTGGGGGAAGGGCAATTATGATGCCATTAGACATGACTTAGGATGTGTTGGTTGGAGAAGTAGGCTGCAAGGGTTGGGCACACTGGATATGTGGAGCTTGTTCAAGGAACAGCTATTGCATGTTCTTGATAAGTACGTACCAGTCAGGCAGGGAGGAAAGGGTAGAGCGAGGGAACCGTGGTTTACCAAAGAAGTGGAATCTCTTGTTAAGAGGAAGAAGGAGGCCTATGTGAAGATGAGGCGCGAAGTTTAAGTTGGGGCGCTTGATAGTTACAAGGAAGCGAGGAAGGATCTAAAGAGAGAGCTGAGACGAGCAAGGAGGGGACATGAGAAGTCTTTGGCAGGTAGGATCAAGGAAAACCCAAAAGCTTTCTATAGGTATGTCAGGAATAAAAGAATGACTAGGGTAAGAGTAGGGCCAGTCAAGGACAGTGGTGGGAAGTTGTGTGTGGAGGCTGAGGAGATAAGCGAGATACTAAATGAATACTTTTCGTCAGTATTCACTCAAGAAAAAGATAATATTGTGGAGGAGAATGCTGAGACCCAGGCTATTAGAATAGATGGCATTGAGGTGCGTAGGGAAGAAGTGTTGGCAATTCTGTACAAGGTGAAAATAGATAAGTCCCCGGGGCCGGATGGGATTTATCTTAGGATTCTCTGGGAAGCCAGGGAAGAGATTGCTGAGCCTTTGGCTTTGATTTTTAGGTCATCATTGGCTACAGGAATAGTGCCAGAGGACTGGAGGATAGCAAATGTGGTCCCTTTGTTCAAGAAGGGGAGTAGAGATAACCACGGTAACTATAGGCCAGTGAGCCTAACGTCTGTGGTGGGTAAAGTCTTGGAGAGGATTATAAAAGATACGATTTATAATCATCTAGATAGGAATAATATGATTAGGGATAGTCAGCATGGTTTTGTGAAGGGTAGGTCATGCCTCACAAACCTTTTCGTGTTCTTTGAGAAGGTGACTGAACAGGTAGACGAGGGTAGAGCAGTTGATGTGGTGTATATGGATTTCAGTAAAGCGTTTGATAAGGTTCCCCACGGTCGGCTATTGCAGAAAATACGGAGGCTGGGGATTGAGGGTGATTTAGAGATGTGGATCAGAAATTGGCTAGTTGAAAGAAGACAGAGAGTGGTAGTTGATGGGAAATGTTCAAAATGGAGTTCAGTTACGAGTGGCGTACCACAAGGATCTGTTCTGGGGCCGTTGCTGTTTGTCATTTTTATAAATGACCTAGAGGAGGGCGCAGAAGGATGGGTGAGTAAATTTGCAGACGACACTAAAGTCGGTGGAGCTGTAGACAGTGTGGAAGGATGTTGCAGGTTACAGAGGGACATAGATAAGCTGCAGAGCTGGGCTGAGAGGTGGCAAATGGAGTTTAATGTAGAGAAGTGTGAGGTGATTCACTTTGGAAAGAATAACAGGAATGCGGAATATTTGGCTAATGGTAAAATTCTTGGTAGTGTGGATGAGGAGAGGGATCTCGGTGTCCATGTCCATAGATCCCTGCAAGTTGCCACCCAGGTTGATAGGGTTGTGAAGAAGGCCTATGGTGTGTTGGCCTTTATTGGTAGAGGGATTGAGTTCCGGAGCCATGAGGTCATGTTGCAGTTGTACAAAACTCTAGTACGGCCGCATTTGGAGTATTGTGTACAGTTCTGGTCGCCTCATTATAGGAAGGACGTGGAAGCTTTGGAACGGGTGCAGAGGAGATTTACCAGGATGTTGCCTGGTATGGAGGGAAAACCTTATGAGGAAAGGCTGATGGACTTGAGGTTGTTTTCGTTAGAGAGAAGAAGGTTAAGAGGTGACTTAATAGAGGCATACAAAATGATCAGAGGGTTAGATAGGGTGGACAGCGAGAGCCTTCTCCCGCGGATGGAGGTGGCTAGCACGAGGGGACATAGCCTTAAATTGAGGGGTAATAGATATAGGACAGAGGTCAGAGGTGGGTTTTTTACACAAAGAGTGGTGAGGCCGTGGAATGCCCTACCTGCAACAGTAGTGAACTCGCCAACATTGAGGGCATTAAAAAATTTATTGGATAAGCATATGGATGATAAGGGCATAGTGTAGGTTAGATGGCCTTTCGTTTATTTTCCATGCCGGTGCAACATCGAGGGCTGAAGGGCCTGTACTGCGCTGTATCGTTCTATGTTCTATGTTCTATGTTCTTACTTTACTCTGAGAAGATGATACACAAGTGCTATAATAAACTATGAAGCACTCAAATAAGTAGAAAAGGAAAAGCTCCAGGATCAATAAATGTACATTCTACAACCTAAGAGAGAAAGATAAGATATGAAAGAGAAGACACATGATGACTTAATTACGTTACTTCCAGGTATAACATGGTCAAAACTTAAAAGATTTTTTTCATGAAGCGTTTATGTGCATGGAAATTATGGAAAGAAAGCCTGAATGATTGTGTGTCAGCAGTATCTGCACTGGGAGCAATCGTCGCTCTGTGTCAGATGGTCGTGGGTCACGTTTCACTGCAGGACTTGAGCAGAATCATTAAGGCTGACACTTCATGTACGACTGAAGGAGTGCTGCACTGTCACATTATTATTTTACAGAGGCAATATTAATTTGAGGTGCCCAAATGATATTGAAGCAGCTGAGTTCTCCTCAGTGGCCTGACCAAACCTTATCCCAAAATCAGCATCACAAAAACACATTATTTGAGCACAATAATAATAATAATCTTTATTAGTGTCACAAGTCGGCTTACATTAACGCTGCAATGAAGTTACTGTGAAAATCCCCGAGTCACCACATTCCGGCGCCTGTTCGGGTACACTGAGGGAGAATTCAGAATGTCCAATTCACCTGACAGCACGTCTTTCGGGACTTGTGGGAGGAAAGTGGAACGCCCGGAGGAAACCCACGCAGACACGGGGAGGACGTGCAGACTCCGCACAGACAGTGACCCAAGCTGGAATCGAAGCTGGGACCCTGGCGTTGTGAAGCAACAGTGCTAATCACAGTACTACCATGCCACCCTATCACATTGTTCTGTAGGAACATAGAACACAGAACAGTACAGCAGAGTACAGGACCTTCGGCCCACGATGTTGTGCCGACCATTTATCCTAATCTAAGATCAACCCAACCTACGCCTAACTTAACAGTATGGGAGCTTGCTGTGCACAAATTGAATGCCTTGTTTCTTACATTACAACAGTGACTACACTTCAAAAAGTGCTTCATCGGCTGTGAAGTTTTTTGAGACATCCAATGGTTGTGAAAGGCCCTACATAAATGCAAATCTTTCTTTTTCTCTTACGAACCCTTGACCCTTCTGTGTAAATTCTTCAATGGCCTTTGGCGGGATTCTCCGGGAGCCCATGCTGAGTGTTCCTCGGCAAGCCTTTCGCTGGTGGTGGAATTCTATCTTCACGCTTCTTATCGATGGGATTTCCCATCAAAACCGGTCCAGTCTGCCACGAGCCCCGCTTGTGGGGGTGCGCTGTCAGCCGGGATAGTGAATCCCGATGACTGAAGAATTCTGGCCCTTGTGCTCTGCAACCCAGTCCAGCCCTATATTCCAGTGCACGCATTTGCTCATTCAACTATCCCCTTTTGGATCCCATCTCTCCCACCTCCTGCTCCAGACAGAGGGTTTAATTTTCCAGAGAGAGGGCGGGATTTTCCAGAGAGAAGGGTGGGATTTTCCAGGTCTGCCATGGTGTGTTCTCTGGCGATGGTGGCGGTGGATCACCTTTGGCTGCCGGTGGGATATTCCGGTCTCCCCGATATCAGCGGCTTTCTGCCTGGTTCGCCCGTCCCGGCCACCAGGGATCCCTCCGTAGGGGGTTACCTCCCGCGGGATCAGACGTTCCTCTCAGCGGGAAGGGCTGGAAAATCCCAGCCAGAATCTTCAGACATTTGGGTTGCACCCTTCATCGCACTCTCTCTGAATCCTTGTATCTATTTCCACCTTTGGACGCGCCCTCAAAATCAACCTCTTCACCCTTGGTTTAAGCCTCCTCCCTCAATCATTCCTTACTGCTGCTACACATCCATTTTTGAACCAGTCTCACTTACATAAAGCCGCTTTTGAGCAAACGTAGGCACTTTTTTGCAAATTTGGATCAGGGTCGCAGGAACGCTTTAACAGAGGGAGCTACATGGTGAGTTGGTATTTCCAGGTGTTATGTATTTATATTGAGTCTCAGTATTAATACATACACGTTGTCACTGGAAGTGATGCCACAGGTTGCTAGTCTGGTATTTGTAAAGGTCAGGCTTGCAAAGCACAAAGGTACAAACAAACAAGAGCTTTATTGGAAAGGTGGTAAACTGCCCGTACGCCCACGCAAATGAATACATCACGTGATCAGTCTCTTAGCGTGACCTTATTCCAACCAGGAAAACACATGAATACACAACACTTTCCTCCCCCTTTACATCAGAGGTTCCTGCAATGAAACACAATCTAACGTTAACAAGCAAAATGTACAATTTGTACAACTAATAAACAGAACAATGATTAAATTAGACATTTTAGAGCACGTAATTTCTGTGTGGTTGTTGGCAAATGGGTCTTAATGACCTACTTGGATCCTCTTAATGGGCCGGCCAGCATTTACCTCCAGGCCAGAATCACGTGGGTGAAAATTGGCAGAGGCAGTGAAAAGAAATCACTGCTCTAACACTCAGCTGAGCAACACACCTGCTGGCTCAGACACAGGGAGCAACACCTGTCAATTCCTGGAACGAGAAAACCTGTGCTGTTTCCTGTGTCCGAGCCAGCAGGTGGACAGCCCAGGTGAGTGTTAAAGCTGTCATTTTTTTCCACTCTCTCTCTCTCGAGACAGCTCTCCAGCCTCCATACAGGGCTCTCCCTTCTGGAGGGTCTCTGGGGGGGGGGGTCAGGTCACCCGGAACTGGGGTGAGAAGAGGGTGTGGGTGGTGACTGTGGAATTCTCGGTTGGCGGGTTCAGGGTGGGGAGATTGTGTTGCGGGGGTTGGGGGCCCACCTGCAAGACCTCACTACCGGGCCACCCACTCAAAATGGCGAAGGATTGGGAGTCGCTTCCTGATTTCCATTCCCAGCGTCAGCGCAAATCATGTATAATTCAGCTCCGGTGGGAGAACATAGACTCCAAATTGGGAATGCCGCCCATTTCCTTGAACAGTTGGAGTTGACCCGGTGAGCTTCCTCCCACACTGTTATGATTGATTGATTGATTGATATTTATTGTCACATGTACCGAAATACAGTGAAAAGTAATTTTCTGTGGCCAAGGGAACGTATTCAGTACGTACATAGTAGACAAAACATTAATCGGCAGAGTACATTGACAATGGTGCATCAACAAATAGTGATTGGTTACAGTGCGGAACAAGGCCAAACAAGAGCAACATAGGGCATCGTGAATAGTGTTCTTACAGAGAACAGATCAGTCCGAGGGGTAGTCGTTGAGGAGTCTGGTAGCTGTGGGGAAGAAGCTGTTCCTGTGTCTGGATGTGCGGGTCTTCAGATTTCTGTACCTTCTGCCTGATGGAAGGTTCTGGAAGAGGGCAAACCCTGGATGTGAGGGGTCTCTGACAATCCTGTCAATGCCTTTCTGAGGCAGCGGGAGGTGCAGACAGAATCAATGTAAGGCTGGCAAGCTTGGGTGATGCTTGCGTTGGGCTGAGTTCACCACACTCTGCAGTTTCTTGCGATCTTGGGCTGGGCAGTTGCCATACCAGGCTGTGATGCCGGGCAGTTGCCATACCGAGCTGTGATGCCGGACAGTTGCCATACCGAGCTGTGATGCCGGGCAGTTGCCATACCAGGCTGTGATGCCGGGCAGTTCCCATACCAGGCTGTGATGCCGGGCAGTTCCCATACCAGGCTGTGATGCCGGGCAGTTCCCATACCAGGCTGTGATGCCGGGCAGTTCCCATACCAGGCTGTGATACCGGGCAGTTCCCATACCAGGCTGTGATACCGGGCAGTTCCCATACCAGGCTGTGATGCCGGGCAGTTGCCATACCGAGCTGGATAGGATGCTCTCTATCGCACATCAAAGATGGTTGGGAGAGTCGATGCAGACATGCTGAATTTCTTTAGCTTCTGCAGGAAGTAGAGACGTTGTTGGGCTTTCTTGACTGTTGCATCAACGTGAGTGGGCCAGGACAGACTGTTGGTAATGGTGACCCCCATGAACTTAAAGCTATCGACCAGCTCCACGTCGGAGGAGGAGAGGGCATTCCAAATCTCTGACCTCGTCACAAAGATAAATGCAAGAGTAAAGATTAACTGTGGGGCCGGAGGACTGGAAGAGGCAGCAGGGGTGGGGCGGGGGGGGGGTGGGGGGGGGGGGGGGGGGGCGAGCAAGGTGGTAGTGGGGTGGTGGTGGTGGGGGGGGGGGGGGGGGTGGGAGCCAGTCTGTGGAAAGAATGACACGCAAAGGTGAAAATTTTGAATTTTGTTGTGTTCAGAGAAACAGAGGTCGAAGTAGGTCAGGAAGGGCAAAGGTGAAGAGGACTTGGTTAGCAATACAATTACAGACACCAGACCTGAACAACAGTGTCAGCTTCATCGTGGGTGGTGGGTGAGATCTAGACTTCAGACTGAAACAGCCGAGTGTGGAGGCGAAGGCAGCAATCTCACAGACGAGGATTTCAGTTGGCAACTGGTGGAGGTCAGGGAAGAGTCAGGCGATGTTAGAATGATGGTAAAATCAATGACAGATAACCGTGGGTTTGTGCCCACGTTAAAATTAATGAACAGAAGAGCTGAAATTATGTGAGGTGCCGTCTCTGTAAGCACCTGCTTCCCCTCACTGCTCCAGATCATGTTATCAATCCTCATTACTTACCAAAGAAGTATCTGTCTTCTCTTTAGCATCTTAATTGAGTTTACTTTCACAGGCTATGGAAGCTATTGACTTTCGCACAGTGCTTCGTGAAGAAATTTCCCAGATTTGGCATTTAACATCTTGCCGTGAATTCAAAGGTACTTTTCTCACATTCCGAATTTCCCTTCGCAGGGAAAACAAATTTCCCACCTATACTTCACCGCTTCCTAGAACGAGAAAATCAAACCCACCTTCAGAACAGTTCTTCCTCCAATTCATGTCGAAGGACCAGAAAGGGTTCATTTATGAGGGCAGGTTTCAGTCAGTAGACTTGTACGCCATTGTGTATCGGAGTTTGAGGTGTTTCAGACAATAATAATCTTTATTGGTCTCACGAGTCGGCTTACATTAACACTGCGATGACCATAGAACATAGAACAGTACAGCACAGAACAGGCCATTCGGCCCTCGATGTTGTGCCGAGCTTTGTCCAAAACCAATATGAAGCTATCCCACTCCCAGTCATTCTGCTGTGCTCCACGTGCCCAATCACCGCTTGAAAGTTCCGAAAGTGTCCAACTCCACTATCACAGCAGGCAGTCCATTCCACACCCTAACCACTCTCTGAGCAAAGAACCTACCTCAGATATCTCTGTTAAATCTCTCACCCTGAATCTTAGAATTATGCCCCCTTGTAACAGCTACATCCACCAGAGGAAATAGTCTCTGAACGTCCACTCTATCTATCCCTCTCATCATCTTATAAACCTCTATTAAGTCACCTCTCATCCTCCTTCGCTCTGAAGAGAAAAGCCCTAGAGAAGAGAAAAGAGGAGCAGCAGCGGAGGGAGAGGAGCAGCAGCGGGAGGAGAGGAGCAGCAATGGGGAGAGAGGAGCAGCAGCACGGGGAGAGGAGCAGCAGCGCGGGGAGAGGAGCAGCAGCGGGGGGAGAGGAGCAGCAGCGCGGGGAGAGGAGCAGCAGCGCGGGGAGAGGAGCAGCAGCGGGGGGAGAGAGGAGCAGCAGCGGGGGACAGGAGCAGCAGTGGGGGGAGAGGAGCAGTAGCGGGGACTGGAGCAGCAGCGGGGGGAGAGGAGCAGCAGCGAGGGGAGAGGAGCAGCAGCGGGGAGAGAGGAGCAGCAGCGGGGGGAGAGGAGCAGCAGCGGGGGGAGAGGAGCAGCAGCGGGAGGAGAGGAGCAACAGCGGGGAGAGAGGAGCAGCAGCGGGGGGAGAGGAGCAGCAGCGGGGAGAGAGGAGCAGCAGCGGGGAGAGAGGAGCAGCAGCGGGGGGAGAGGAGCAGCAGCGGGGAGAGAGGAGCAGCAGTGGGGGGGAGAGGAGCAGCAGCGGGGGAGAGGAGCAGCAGCGGGGAGAGGGGAGCAGCAGCGAGGGGAGAGGAGCAGCAGCGAGGGGAGAGGAGCAACAGCGGGGAGAGAGTAGGGAGAGAGGAGCAGCAGCGGGGGGAGAGGAGCAGCAGGGGGGGAGAGGAGCAGCAGCGGGAGGAGAGGAGCAGCAGTGGGGGAGAGGAGCAGCAGCGGGGGGAGAGGAGCAGCAGCGGGGAGAGAGGAGCAGCAGCGGAGAGAGAGGAGCAGCAGCGGGGGGAGAGGAGCAGCAGCAGGGGGAGAGGAGCAGCAGCGGGGGGAGAGGAGCAGCAGCGGGGGGAGAGGAGCAGCAGCGGGGAGAGAGGAGCAGCAGCGGGGGGGGAGAGAGGAGCAGCGGAGAGGCAGCACGGTAGCATGGTGGTTAGCATAAATGCTTCACAGCTCCAGGGTCCCAGGTTCGATTCCCGGCTGGGTCACTGTCTGTGCGGAGTCTGCACGTCCTCCCCGTGTGTGCGTGGGTTTCCTCCGGGTGCTCCGGTTTCCTCCCACAGTCCAAAGATGTGCGGGTTAGGTGGATTGGCCAGGCTAAATTGCCCGTAGTGTAAGGTTAATGGGGGGATTGTTGGGTTACGGGTATACGGGTTACGTGGGTTTGAGTAGGGTGATCATTGCTCGGCACAACATCGAGGGCCGAATGGCCTGTTCTGTGCTGTACTGTTCTATGTTCTATGTCCCCGCTGCTGCTCCTCTCTCCCCGCTGCTGCTCCTCTACCCCCGCTGCTGCTCCTCTCTCCCCGCTGCTGCTCCTCTCCCCCCGCTGCTGCTCCTCTCCCCCCGCTGCTGCTGCTCTCCCCCCGCTGCTGCTCCTCTCTCCCCGCTGCTGCTCCTCTCCCCCCGCTGCTGCTCCTCTCCCCCCGCTGCTGCTGCTCTCCCCCCGCTGCTGCTCCTCTCTCCCCCCGCTGCTGCTCCTCTCCCCCCGCTGCTGCTGCTCTCCCCCCGATGCTGCTCCTCTCCCCCACTGCTGCTCCTCTCTCCCCGCTGCTACTCCTCTCCCCCCGCTGCTGCTCCTCTCTCCCCGCTGCTACTCCTCTCCCCTCGCTGCTGCTCCTCTCTCCCCGCTGCTGCTCCTCTCCCCCCCGGCTGCTCCTCTCTCCCCGCTACTGCTCCTCTCCCCCCCGCTGCTGCTCCTCTCTCCCCGCTGCTGCTCCTCTCCCC
This sequence comes from Scyliorhinus canicula, assembly GCF_902713615.1. Lineage (NCBI taxonomy): Eukaryota > Metazoa > Chordata > Chondrichthyes > Carcharhiniformes > Scyliorhinidae > Scyliorhinus > Scyliorhinus canicula. Next base: position 238,657,288 of record NC_052149.1, on the reverse strand, counting down.
CCGCTGCTGCTCCTCTCCCCCCGCTGCTGCTCCTCTCCCCCCGCTGCTGCTCCTCTCCCCCCGCTGCTGCTCCTCCCCCCCGCTGCTGCTCCTCTCCCCCGCTGCTGCTCCTCTCCCCCCGCTGCCGCACCGGTCACCCCACTGCTGCTCCTCTCCCCCCGCTGCTGCTCCTCTCCCCTTGCTGCTGCTCCTCTCTCCCCTTGCTGCTCCTCTCTCCCCGCTGCTGCTCCTCTCCCCCCGCTGCTGCTCCTCTCCCCCCGCTGCTGCTCCTCTCTCCCCGCTGCTGCTCCTCTCCCCCCGCTGCTGCTCCTCTCTCCCCGCTGCCTCTATCGAGGCACTCGTTACACTCGACCAGCTGTGATGGGTGGGTCTCATTGCCTGCATGCCCGATACAATACTCCCAAAATAAGTGCTCTACTCGAGCTCCGTAATGGCAAGCAATCACTAGGAGGACAGAGGAAACGCTACAAGGACACTCTGAAAGCCGTTCTAAATAAATGCAACATCCACGTCGACATGTGGTTATCGCCTGCCTTAGAATGCACAAACTGGAGAAAGATTATCCACAGAGGAGGCAATGACCTCGAGCGTGGGTCAAGTGTAAACAGCAGAAGGAAACCACAGAATCCAGAGCGTCGCACCCACCCACCTCATCAAACACCGCCTGTCAAATCTGTGATGGAGTCTGCAGATCCAGGATTGGACCATTCTACCACTGCAGAACCCACCTCCCCGGAATAGCCATTCCCGATGGTGAGGAATTAACTAAGAAGAACATGGGTCCTCCAGAATCCAGTGTCAAAGCATTTTGTGAGGTCAAGGATAGCCATAGCTCTGCTGAACAGGACATGTCACCCGTGTACCTGACGCCAGGCTCCCAAAGCAACAGCTTGGAACTCCGTCGTGGAAGGAAGCTCTCAGGAGTAGAGTGGAAATGCGTCAGGGATGTCATCAAAGCATCTCTGAAGAGGGCGAACATTATCCCCGCCAACCCCCAGGAGGTCCTGCCCTGTAACTGACCAAAATAGAGAAGGTTCATTCGGGAAGTCAGTGAACACATTGAGAGGCTTCATCAGGAACAGGCAAAGGCTGAGGTGAGGCATCGGAAAGAGCGAACACACCTCCAACCAACTGATCCAGCCAACCATTCAGCCACCACCTGCCCCGCATGCGACAGAGTCTGTAGTTGTGCATTGGACTCACCAGCCATCTTACGTGGAAGCAGTGTGGAAGCAAGTCACCCTGAAACTGCCTGGGAGGGTGTTAGCCAAGCAGCCTGACTGAGTTGGTGTGATGGGAGGGTGTCAGCCAAGCAGCCTGACTGAGTTGGTGTGATGGAGGGAATGGGTATCTGGGAGGATGGACAGGCTGTTGATCATGCAGCCTGCTTGGTGTCACTGAAAATACTGGCAGGTCCTCCCCGAAGGAACAACCAAGCAAACCTGGTGCCAGCTCATACCAGTACCAGGGTTTGGCCACCAGTTCCAAGCACAGCACGTAGCGCAGTGGTTAGCACTGTTGCTTCACCGCGCCAGGGTCTCAGGTTCGATTCCGGGCTTGGGTCACCGTCTGTACAGAGTCTGTACGTTCTCCCCGTGTCTGCGTGGATTTCCTCCGGGTGCTCCGGTTTCCTCCCACAAGTCTCAAAATTCGTGCTGTTAGATGAATTGGACATTCTGGTTTTACAGCTTTTAAGGCCCTGGGACCAGCTTTAATAACAATAATCATCTTTATTGTCACAAGTAGGTTTACATTAACACTGCAATGAAGTTACTGTGAAAAGCCCCTAGTCACCACACTCCGGCGCCTGTTCGGGTACACCGAGGGAGTATTCAAAATGTTCAAATTACCTAACAGCGCGTTTTTCAGGACTTGTGGGAGGAATTCGGTACACCGGGAGGAAACCCACGCAAACACAGGACTCCGCACAGATAGTTACCCAAGCTGGGAATCGAACCTGGGACCCTGGCGCTGTGAAGCCACAGTGCTAACCCCTGTGCTACCCTGCCGCCCTGATTTTCAGCACCCCCAGTACTTTGTTTCCATTTTTACCTTGTGCACCTCATGGCGATTGGTGCATGGTATAGCCTAAAGTCCGAATATTTGTCCGCACATCCACTGTCCCGTCCACATTCACTGCTTTCGCTGTTTGAAGTGGCATTTGTCAGTAACTGGTGGGTAAATCCTGATTAAAAATGTGAAAGTTGCCTCCATGAGGAAAAAGGATATTCAGAAACTAAAGACTGTGAGTACTTAGCTCTAGCAGAATGTCTCTAATAACCACGATGAAGCAACGTAAATCATCCAGTTTTTCTTCATGGTGACAAATCCCAGACTTGCTTTGTCCCTTTAAGTACCCAAACTGTCCTCTTCAAATGGCTTTGTCTCTTGTTTCGCACTTGCCTGTTGCCAAATAGATTGACATTCGATTTGAGAGAGTGATAAACAAGGATTGCTGTATTGTAGTTGAGATTGATGAAGAATTATGTGCATTCACATGCCCCCCGCTTAATTGTGCATGGCCATTCACAGAAAACAAGAACGAAAATTCATCAGAGATGATCAGCTGCAGAAATTGCTCTTTTCATGGTCAAATCGATCACGGAGAGAAATCAACTAACTTTGAAACCTTCAGCGCTCAGCTTCAAGACTGACCTGAATTCCCCCATTCATCAATCTTCATAGCAAGGTTACGATGATCGGCATCCGTCAAATTGATTGTGACGGGAGCGTTTAAAGAGAATTGCTTCTGCATTTTAATCTGCCTCTCCGCCCCTGACCCCACCCTCCCCAGGATATTGTAATATAACTTCGCAAATCATGTCTAAATGCTTGAAGATTATCAATAAATATTTTTTTCCAGCACTAATTTATTTAAACGCTGTCCTTATTAGTTGTAAATGAGCTGAACATATTGTTCATTTGCAATTATATTTTACCACGCCCTTCGATTTTTTAAATGAATTCCTTCACCTCAATTCTCCCGAAGGTCAACCTTCGTCAATGGACTCGTTTGGACTGAATTGGCCCTCATTTCACCTGTTTTACAGGTGCCTAATGGATCTTAAACTTATGGATAGCTGGCTGTCGCTGCTCATTCCCGTAATCTTACAACTTTTTCCTCTTCAAATATTTATCCAATTTCTCTTTTGAAATTTCTCATCCACTTCCACCAACTTTTCAGGCATCCAAATCATTCTGACTTGTGTCAGAAAGATTGACCTGCTTTTTTGACTAATTTTTAAAAAAAATTTAATAATAAATTTAGAGGACCCAATTCATTTTTTTTTCCAATTAAGGGCAATTTAGCATGTTCAGTCCACCTGCCCTGCACATCTTTGGCTTGTGGGGGCGAAACCCAAGCAAACACGGGGAAAATGTGCAAACTCCACACGGACAGTGATCCAGAGCCGGGATCGAACCTACGACCTCGGCGTCATGAGGCAACAGGGCTAACCCACTGTGCCACTGTGCTGCCCTTCTATGACGAATAGCCATAAATCAATGTCACATGGTGACTGTTCCTCTTGTCGGTGGAAGGGGCTTTTCTCCCTGCCTCCTCCAGCAAACTTTCAGCAACTCTAGTAAATCTCCTCTTACTTTTCACTGCTGTCTAGGGAACAAGTCCAGCTTCTCCACCTTTTACATGTTTCCAATGGCAGGGTATCCTACCCCGCCCGCTGAGAGGTCGGTGGGAAAGACAGCCCCACCAGTGCTGCCGTTAAATGGCTGAAGGTGAGACCTCCATTAAGCCAGCATCCCAGTCTCAGACGGTTGCCGGCCAATGGGATTGATCAGCAGTTGTGAAGGCCTAGTGACGCTCTGAGAACTACCGGCAGACCCCAGAGTCGAAGTGCCGGTGTGCCAGGAAACAGTAAAGCCGAGGTTCTTGTGGTGAGGGGGGAAGCAGAAGCCCAGGTGGGTGGTGGTGAAGGGAGTGGGGTTTGTGTTTTGTGTTGACAGCGCAGTCAGTAAGGAAGCATTTGGCAGCCCCGATTTCTAGGCGGTGGGCATGGGATTGGTGCCAGATCTCAAAGAAGGCAATCAATGGAGAGGACATCAATCAGCAGAGGGTAGCCGAGCGGAGCTGCTGATTGGCTGTTGCGGGGAAAATCTGCATCAGTGCATTGTGGTCACTGTATCTAGAACGTGTACCTGAGCAAGGCACCCTTCGTGTTCAAGTGAAGGCAAGCATCCAGCAGAGGGCAGCAAAGCGGAGCTGCTGATTGGCTGTTGCGGGGAAAATTGCGGGGTATGTTGCCTCCTGGGTGCCAGGGGCCGTGATGTCTCGGACCGTGTTTTCAGAATCCTTAAGGGGGAGGGGGAACAGTCACAAGTCGTGGTACACATCGGTACCAACAACATAGGTAAGAGAAGGGATGGGGAGTTAAAACAGGAATTTCGGGAGCTACAGTGGAAGCTGAGAGCCAGGACAAACCATGTTGTCATCTCTGCTTTGTTGCCAGTGCCACGTGCTAGCGAGGTGAGGAACAGGGAGAGAGTGCAGATAAACACGTGGCTGCAGGGATGGTGTAGGAGGGAGGGTTTCAGTTACGTGGATAATGGGAGCACATTCTGGGGAAGGTGGGACCTGTACAAACAAGACGGTTTGCACCTGAACCAGAGGGGCACTAATATCCTGGGAGGGAAATTTGTTATGGCTCTTCGGGGGGGGGGGTTAAACTAACTTGTCAGGGGGCTGGGAAAACGAGCTGTAGTCCAGAAGCCAGTGCTGAGAGTAGTGAAGTATTGAGGAGGGTATCAAGGTCGCAGGAGTGTACCAGCAGACAGAAAGGTGGGTGTTGTGGCCATTATGGAGACATGGTTAGAAAAGGGACAGGAATGGTTGTTGGAAGTTCCGGGGTATAGATGTTTTAGTAAGAGTAGGGAAGATGGTAAAAGAGGTGGAGAATTATCATTGTTAATCAAGGATAGTTTAACAGCTGCAGAAAGGCAGTTTGAAGGGGATCTGCCTATTGAGTTAATATGGGCCGAAGTTAGAATTGGAAAGCAGCGGTCAAGTTGTGAGGAGTTTTCTATAGGCCCCCAAATAGTAATAGAGATGTGGAGGAAGAAATTGCAAAACAGATTATGGATAGGTGTGGAGGTCTCAGGGCAGTTGTCATGGGTGACTTTAACTTTCCAAATATTGATTGGAACCTCTATAGGTTGAACAGTTCAGATGGGGCAGTTTTTGTACAGTGTGTGCAGGAGGGTTTTTTGATAGTGTGTTGCCGTTTATTAACAGGGGGCTTGAGTTGAAGAGCTGCGGGGTTATGCTGCAACTGTACAGGACCCTGGTGAGACCACATTTGGAGTATTGTGTGCAGTTCTGGTCACCTCAGTATGGGAGGGATGTGGAAGCATTGGAAAGGGTGAAAAGGAGATTTACCAGGATGCTGCCTGATTTGCAGGATAGGTCTTATGAGGAAAGGTTGAGGGAGCTAGGGCTTTTCTCTTTGGAGAGGAAGAGGATGAAAGGTGACTTAATGAATGTTTATAAGATGATGAGGGGGATAGATAGAGTGGACATTCAGAGACTATTTCCTCGGGTAGATGTAGCTGTTACAAGGGGGCATAACTATAAGATTCAGGATAGGAGATATAGGAGGGATGTCCGAGGTAGGTTCTTTACTCAGAGAGTGGTTAGGGTGTGGAATGGACTGCCTGCTGTGATAGTGGAGTCGGACACTTTAGGAACTTTCAAGCGGTTATTGGATAGGCACATGGAGCACACCAGAATGACAGGGAGTGGGATAGCTTGATCTTGGTTTCGGACAAAGCGCGGCACAACATCAAGGGCCGAAGGGCCTGTTCTGTGCTGTACTGTTCTATGTTCTAATGTAGGCATGCTTCCTGCGCCAACTGTGCACACAGCCCCGCAACCCCTAACCCAAATCCCATGCAGGATAACCTGCCAGGCCACCCCTCCTGCCACACAACATCTCCTGCTGCCCTCAAAATTGAATCAATGGAGAGAAGCAAATTGGGTAAGGGCTGTTGGAACATCATAGGCCTCACCACATCCCGTTACATTGTGAACAGTTTGGGAGCTTGCGGAGGGCAGAGGAATGGCCACAGGGAAATTCTATGGGCCCCTCCCACCTGCAAAGTTGCTGGCTGGTGTCAGGGTGAGAGCAAAAATGTAGAGGTAGACAAACAGGAAAAGATTAATTGGGCAGCACAGTGGCACAGTGGTTAGCCCTGCTGCCTCATGGCGCCGAGGTCCCAGGTTCGATCCCGGCTCTGGGTTACTGTCCGTGTGGAGTTTGCACATTCTCATGTCATTTGCACATCCTCGTGTCTGCGTGGGTTTCGCCCCCACAACCCAAAAGGATGTGCAGGCTAGGTGGATTGGCCATGCTAAATTGCCCCTTTATTGAAAAAAATAAATTGGGCACTCTAAATTTATTAAATAAAAGGAAACGATTATCTGCCTGGTCTCTGATTTCTAGAAAAGAGAGTGCTGAGGAGTGAACTAATAAAGGATTTAAAAATTATTTTGCTTGAATAGACACCAAGAGAATGATTCCTCTCATGGGGAAGGGCGAATCTGGAGGTGATCAATATAATGTGGTCACCAGGAATCCAGTAGGGAATTCAGAATGGCCTTCTTCACCCAGAGAGTGTGAGAATGTGGAACTACCTTGGTGGGTGGAAGGGGCCCCAAGTTAAACATGAGTGAGAGATGGGAATTAAGGGTAAGCTAATCGACTTCAATGAGAAAAGATAGAACATGATTTCAATGGAGCAGAAAGACTTGTGGAGGTGGTGGCATTGTGGTATTTCCATTGGATATTTCCGATTACCGCACACCGCTCCCTGCCCAGCACATGAATCAATGTTCCTCCATATTGAACACCACTTGGAGGAGGCACGAAGGTTGACAAGGGCGCAATTGACTTCAACGGCAATCGCCAGGAGTGGTTCGGTAACACCACCACAGACCGAGCTGGCCGGGTCCTGAAGGACATTGCTGCTAGACTGGGACTGCGGCAGGTGGTGAGGGAACCAACAAGAGGGAAAAACATACTCAACCTCATCCTCACCAACCTGCCTGCCGCAGGTGTATCTGTCTCTGACAATATCGGGAGGAGAGACGACCCGTCTTCCCACTGAGGACACCCCTCATCATGTTGTGTGGCACTACCACCGTGCTAAATGGAAAAGGCTTCAAACAGATCTAGCAACTCAATACTGGGCATCCATGAGGCGCTGTGGGCCATCAGCAGCAGCAGAATTGTATTCAATCACAATCTGCAACCTCATGGCCCAGCATATCGCCCATTCTGTTTAGGACAGGGCTATATCGCTGGCTTTGAAAGCAGACCAAGCAGGCCAGCAGCACGGTTCGATTCCCGTAACAGCCTCCCCGAACAGGCGCCGGAATGTGGTGACTAGGGGCTTTTCACAGTAACTTCATTTGAAGCCTACTCGTGACAATAAGTGATTTTCATTTTCATTTCATTTCATTCTACCATTACCAGCAAGCCAGGGGATCAATCCTGGTTCAATGAAGAGTGCAGGAATACATGCCAGGAGCATACCTGGCATATCGAAAAATGAGCTGTCAACCTGGTGAAGATACAACACAGGACTACTTGTGTGCCAAACAGCATAAGCAGCAGGTAATAGACAAAGCTAAGTGATCCCACAACGAACGCATCAGTTAAAACTCTGCAGTCCGGCCACATCCAGCCATGAATGGTGGAGACATTTAAAAGACTCACCGGAGGAGGAGGCTTCCCAAATATCCCCATCCTCAATGATGGAGGAGACCAGAAAACCAGTGAATAACATAAGGCTGAAGCTTTCCCAACAATCTTCAGTCAGACATATTGAGTGAATAATCCATCTCGGTCTCCTCCGGAGGTCTCCAGCATCACAGGTGTCAGTCTTCAGCCAATACGATTCATTCCACTTGCTATCAAGAAACGGCTGAAGGCACTCGATATTGCAAAGGCTGTGGGCCCTGACAATAGTACTGAAGATGTGTGCACCAGAACATGTGGCACCCCTAGCCAAGCTGTTCCAGTACGGCTGCAACACTTTACCGGCTGGTTTAGCTCACTGGGCTAAATCGCTGGCTTTTAAAGCCGACCAAGCAGGCCAGCAGCACGGTTCGATTCCCGTACCAGCCTCCCCGAACAGGCGCTGGAATGTAGCGACTAGGGGCTTGTCACAGTAACTTCATTGAAGCCTACTCGTGACAATAAAGCGATTTTCATTTCACACTGGCATCTACCCAGCAATGTGGAAAATTGTCCAGGTGTGTCCTGTACATAAAAAGCAGAACAAATCCCAGCCAGACAATTTTGCCCCATCTGCCAACACTCAATCATCAATATTGTGATGGAGGGGGATATCAACAGTGCTATTAGATGGCACTTACTCAGCAATAGCCTACTCATGGAAGATTAGTTCAGGTTCTGCCGAGGCACCTCAGCCCCTGGTGCCATTACAGCTTGTTCAAACATGGAAAATCGAGCTGAACTCCAGGGCAGAGATGAGAGTGACTGCCCCTGAACATCAAAGCAATATTTGACTGAGTATGGCTTCCAGAAGACCTATCAAAACTGCGGTCACAGGAAACCAGGGGGAAACTCCTTCCTTTCATCATAAGGTCAGATATGGGGATGTTTGTCCGTGATTGCACAATATTCAGCACCGTTCGTGACTCCTCAGATACCACCCAGGCAGAGGCACTGGGAATCAAATAAATGCAAGCTTGGCTCCAGAAAATCAGGGATATGACTCAGCTGAGTGGGTCGCAATGTCGTCAGAAAACCAGTTTACTCCTCGTTGCCAGTTTAAAAAGGGCACAGGAAGTCCACACCGAATGAAAATAAGAAAATTTTTTATTTATAAACAATACAGTGCCACGGTAGCACACTGGTTAGCACTGTTGCTTCACAGCTCCAGGGTCCCAGGTTCAATTCCCAGCTTGGGTCACTGTCTGTACGAAGTCTGCGTGGGTTTTATTCCGGGTACTCTGGTTTCGTCCCTCAGTCAAAAGATGTGCAGGTTAGGTGGATTGGCCATTCTAAATTGCCCCTTCGAGTCCCAAAAGTTTAGGTGGGGTTTCTGGGTTACGGGGATAGGGTTGGGTGTGGGCTTGAGCAAGGTGCTCTTTCCAAGGGCAGGTGCAGACTAGATGGGCCGATTGGCCTCCTTTTGCCCTGTAAATTGTACGAACTGTATGAATTTCAATTCCCACCTTGGGTCACTGTCTGTGCAGCGTCTGCTCGTGTCTGCGTCGGTTTCCTCCGGGTGCTCCGGTTTCCTCCCACAAGTCCTGAAAGACTTGGGTCTTTTGGTTAGGTGAATTAGACATTCTGAATTCTCCATCTGTGTAATCGAACAGGGGCCGAATGTGACGACGAGGGCGTTTTCACAGTAACTTTGTTCCAGTGTTAATGTGAGCCTACTTGTGACAATAATAAAGATTATTTGGCAGCAACCACTTCCTCTGATTCCTGGCACTGAGCTGGCATCTGGAAAGGGCATGGGTACAGATGAAAGAATAAAGTGTGTCTGCACTCGGTAAAGTAGCGTGTTAAAAGGGATTAGTTTGAATGTGTGCATTTCCGAATGTGCACACAGGAAGCAGAAGGTGCACTGATGTGGCATTTTGTAATTGATAGAGAAACTTTTATCCCTTTAGCCAAGTTGATTAGCTTTTTTCATTTTACTCTAATTTGGCACCAAATCCATTTGTAATCACGCGAGTGTGAAAGGATGCCAGCGTGTGAAAGCAAGTTTCTCTCATTAGTTGCCAGGTAACCTTTAAATTGAACAGGAAAACAGTAGCCCGAGGGTTAGAAACATATCGTGGAAAAATCTATTGACGAGCGAATTAACAGTGTAAAAGGCTGATCTGTGCTGCACTTTCCTGGAGCAAAGCTCAGATTGACTTTACGAAGCGAGTCTTTCATCAGAGAATTAAACTGAGACACCCGTATTTTGTCATCCCCAGACATGCCAATATAGAAGGGCTTTACATTCCCTGAATAATTTGACCTGTCCAATGTCCATATTGGACTCTGGGTGTTAATTTTGCCAATTGTGTGACCATGAAAAATGAACGATGTTGATTCACCCAGTCTTGATGGATTGCTCTTAATGTCAGTCTGACTGAGTGAGACGTGCCCTCGTTACTCAATCAGTAACGTTCAAGACTCCAAACCACGGGCTCCAGTGCAGCATTAAGGGAGTGCAGCACTGTCTTTTGGGTGCTACATTGAATCCTCTCAATGTGCGACATAAATGCAAAACATTCCCTCCATTTTCATTGTCATTAATTTCAATTAAGGTTTACCATGTTACACGATCACACAAAGTGAAAACAGTTCCCTTTGAACATTGGATTGTTGCACAGCAATTGCACCATGAAGCAAATGAATTTAATATGACCACATTGATGTTAAACATGCTGTCGGCCCGACAGATGAACAAAGCACAATTGTGAATCGTGGACTGCACATGAAGGTGATGAGGCAGATTGGTTCTAATACAAAATAAATACTTAAAACGATGGATAAATTCAGCAGGTGTGGCAGCATCTGAGGAGAGAGTGGGAGTCAATGTCGGGGATTCTCCGTTGGCCAACACCAAAATCAGGAAAGGCGATTGGGGTGGAGAATCGGTCGTGAGGTCACAATCCAGGCCGGCACCGGCGCCCACCTGAACGCCGTATTCCGGTGCCTCGACAGCGACATCAATGCACTTTACTCTGCATCTACAGCAAACACCGTCTGCTTATCATCAGCGGGGCCTGACCCGGAATTCTCCGGGGCTCCTGCGATGCTCCGCCTCCACCGGGAGGAGTTGCAGAGGCCGAGTTTCACTTGTGGTTTCAAAAATCGGGAATAAGGCGGCGAGGTTGCTGAGGGGGAGAGTGGGGGGAATACAGAAATTGTCCAACATCATCATAGTTTGCTGACAGTTACGCCGCTGGCCGGGGTGGGCTTCTGCCAGGGTGGGGTGAGTAACGGGGTGTGACCAGGAGATGGGCTGTGGGGTCAGGGTGGACGGGCACGGAACACCATTTATGCGGCTTGCCTGGCAGCCATTTGGCTGCTCATTCCTCTACGATCTTAGTGCCACGGGTCACATGGGTATCCCCCAGACAACCCCCCTTGGTACCTTCAGGCCCCAGCGGGATGGGCGTGCTCCAGTACAACCTGTGCTATCTGGCTGGGATGAGTGTGTGGGGGTTGCGGAGTGCTCATATGCGGTTGTAGCATGTCCGCCTCTCGAGTACCAATCTTGACCCCAGCGAATCCGACGCTATTTTCCATTCGAAGCGATCGTGATCCACATGGAGCCCGTGCTAGCCCGTTAACGGTTCATGAATCGTTCCATCAGCTCCGCCAATTTTGCTGTCATGCAAGTTCACCGATGTGGTCCTTCACTGCTTTCCATCAGCAATCAGAGGGAATCCTCGGTCCCAAATATTGGGCAGAATTCTCTGTTTCAGAGAATTCTGCCCAATATTTGGGACCGAGGATTCCCTCTGATTGCTGATGGAAAGCAGTGATGTTAATTCAGCAAACTTGGGACCAGCATTGATTTTAATGATGGGGGAGCTCTGACAATTATCTGTTCAAACTGAGTGGTGAGCGTGAAGCAACACAAAAGTGGAAAGAAATTATGGGATAGGTAATGGCATAAGTCACATATGCATCGCAGTGTTAATGTAAGCCTACTTGTGACACTAATGAAGATTATTATTATTATATGCGATTAATTTTCACCCAATGTGTAATAACCTGTACAGAACATGCGGAGCTGGGTTGATTGTTTTCACCATGTGGGTCGGTGGGGTATGAGCTGCCCCGCTAACTCTGGGACTGACACCAATTTGTATATAAGGTTGGCCAGATAGGCACCGAACGACAGAGAGAGGACCTGGTGAGGTATAACCCCTTTGTAAATAGTACACATTATAAATAAACATCTTCTGCATATTAATCCTCTGACTTTGCTTTTATTAAACCATGGTTGCACGTTTCAATGTTCTCAATGTCAGAGAGACACCATTGTGAGCCACAGCGAAATTCTGAGGGAATATTAAACATGGAAGGTGAGGGGTAATCTTTTTCCACGCAACAGGATATCACAATCTGGAATGTGCTGCCTGTCAGAGCAATGGAAGCCGATTTAAGAGTGACCTTCAAAGTGATATTTGCAATGAGCAATTTTGGAGCCCGTATCTAAGGAAAGATGTGCTGGCCTTGGAAAGGGTCCACAGGAGGTTCACAAGAATGATCCCTGGAATGAAGAGCTTGCCGTATGAGGAACGGTTGAGGACTCTGGATCGGTACTCGTTGGAGTTTAGAAGGAAGAGTGGGGATCTTACTGAAACTTACAGGATACTTCGAGGCCTGGATCGAGTTGACGGAGAGAGGATGTTTCCACTTGTAGGACCATCTAGAACCAGAGGACACCATCTCTAAAGGGATGATCCTTTAATGCAGAGAGGAGGAGGAATTTCTTCAGCCAGAGGGTGGTGAATCTGTGGAACCCTTTGCCGCCGAAGGCTGTGGAGGCCAAATTGCTGAGTGTCTTTAAGACAGAGATCGATAGGTTCTGATTAATAAGGGGATCAGGGGTTATGGGGAGAAGGCAGGAGAATGGGGATGAGAAAAATATCAGCCATGATTGAATGGCGGAGCAGACTTGATGGCCCGAATGGCCTATGTCTGCTCCTATATCTTATGGTCTTATATACTCGTAAAGAGAACAAAATGCAGGGCTACAAGGGCAGGGCGGAGTGAGTGGGATGAACTGGAGAAGCAATTGCAAAGCAGCCAGCAGAGGTAAAATGAGACCAGGGAGCTCCTTCTGTGCTGTGTGTCTCTATGATTCTAAATTGATACTCAGGCACTTGGCTGAGTGTTTAGATGGTGTTAAGAGAAAACAAAAGACCATTTGAATGGAGGATTGACAAGAACATTGTCCGTGTGAACAAAACATATTGGCAGCCATTCTGCGAGGCATACGCTCTCCAGGATTTATCTGCACAGGATAATAGTGATGGTTGCTTTGATATTTTTAATGAGGTGTTGCATTTTCTAGTCTCTATGAAGGGTTCATTACTCATTATCTCAGACCTGATGGATCCATTGAGCGTTTCCAGATTTCTCCTGTATTTCAATTCAGAATCCTCAGTTGTTCTTTATTCCTTTTTTTAATCATCTATGCAGCAAACATCTTGAGCCTTAGGCCATCGGGGGGCTTGTTGGTGGGAGGAGGGGAGATGGCAGCGGTGTGAGGGGGGGGGGGGGGGGGGCTTCCGTTTCCATAACTGTGGACAACAGGTTCGAAAGCCTGGTGTCCTGAGGGTATTGAATGTTTGAGAATCCGTGATGTAAAGGTTCATAGAATTTATTCATAGAATTTACAGTGCAGAAGGAGGCCATTCAGCCCATCGAGTCTGCACCGGCTCTTGGAAAGAGCACCCTACTCAAGGTCAATACCTCCACCCTATCCCCATAACCCAGTAACCCCACCCAACACTAAGGGCAATTTTGGACACTAAGGGCAATTTATCATGGCCAATCCATCCAACCTGCACATCTTTGGACTGTGGGAGGAAACCGGAGCAACCGGAGGAAACCCACGCACACACTGGGAGGATGTGCAGACTCCGCACAGACAGTGACCCAAGCCGGAATCGAACCTGGGACCCTGGAGCTGTGAAGCAATTGTGCTATCCACAATGCTACCGTGCTGCCCTTCAGAGCAGCAGTAGACATAAATCGAAAAAGTGGAGGTCGTTTTAAGCTTCTCCAGTCTGGGGTGTGGAGGCGGCCGGGGAGGGGGGGGGGGGGGGGGGGGGGGGGGGTTGAGAGGGTCGGTGTCAGTTGTGTGAGGGACATTACCTATGTCATGAAGAAAAAAGGGAAAATACTCCTTTCTTTCGGCAGTCGATGATCCAATAAGATTAGAGAGCACACATTTCAAAGCATAGCATATCCAGGGTTTCATGAAAGCCGTTTTGCATGGACATCAAATGGAACAGGGGCCAGTTTGGATTCGATGGGCTGAATGACCTCCTTCTGCACTGTAAATTCTATGATTTTATGATGAGAGTACAGGCCTGATTGACTGACCTCCCTTATTTCTGTACGTTGACGTTTGGAACTATCCTGGCAGTCGAAAGGAAGATGTACTTTTTTTTGCGCACCTTTATGATGTCCCAAGGCACTTAATGGACAATGAAGTACTTTTGAAGTTTCACCATAAGAAATAAGGCAGCCAATTTGCAAACAGCATGCTCTCACTAACAGCAGAGGAGCAAGAGCAGGTGGGGGCTGAATGTACGGTACCTCTGACAGGGCAGCACTCCCCAAGGAAATAAATGCACTGGAGTGTCAACCTGGATTTGTGATCAACTCCAGACCAAACACTAGTTGGGCTTCAACTGGACTAACGTGGCAGGTTCTAGGCAGCACAATTTAGGGTGGATGTAAAGGCGTGAGGAAGAGTGTGGAGAAGTTTCCCAAGAATGGTTCCAGAGGTGAGGAAATCAGTTTCGTGGATAGGTTGAAGAAGCTGGGACTGTTTTCCTTGGAGAAGAGAAGGTTGAAAGGAGACTTGATTGAGCTTTTCAATATCATGAGGGGTCTGGATAGAGCAGAGAGCGAGAAACTGTTCTTACAGAAGGGAGGATCGAGAGCTAGAGGGGCATAAATTTAAAGCTATCGGCAAAAGAAGTAATGGTGACATGAGGAAAATCTTTGTTACGCAGCGAGTGGTTAGGATCTGGCAAGCACAGCCTGAGAGTGTAATGGACGCAGGTTAACTCATAGCTCATTTCATTCCAGATCATCACTGTTGGAGTTCCTCAGGATAGTGTCCGAGGGCGAACCATCTTCAGCTGCTTCACCAATGACCTCCCTTCCAACATTAGGCCAGAAGTGGGGATATTCGCAAATGACTGCACAATGTTCAGCACCATTCGTGACTCCTCAGATACTGAAGCAGTCCGTGTCCAAATACAACGAGACCTGGACAATATCCAGGCTTGGGTTGGCAAGTTAAATTTGTGCCTCACAAGTGCCAGGCAATGACCATCCCCTATAGGAGAGAATCTAACATTCGCCCCTTGACATTCAACAGCATTACCATCGCTGAATTCCACAATCAACATCTTGGGAGTTACCATCTTGGGAACTGAACTGGACTAGCCATATTAATACTGTGCCTACCAGAGCAGGTCAAAGGTGAGGAATCTTACGGCAAGTAAATTACCTCCTGACCCTACAAAACCTGTCCACCATCTACAAGGCACAAGTCTGGAGTGTGATGGAATAATCTCCACTTGCCTGAATGAGTCTAGGTCCAACAACACTCAAGAGGCTCAACACCATCCAGGACAAAGCAACCCCCTTGATTGATAACCCTTCCACAAACATTCAATCCCTCCTCCACCGATAAACAGTGGCAGCCCCGTGTACCGTCTAGAAGATACACTGCAGTAACTCATTGAGATTCCTGCAAATCTTTAGAACTGTTTCATTAAGTACATCGTGCCTCTCCCTATTCCTTCTGGCAAAATGCATGAAGATAGCTGGCTTTACCTGTCACTACAGGGTTGTGATAATGATATCCAACTGCAATGGACATTTGGATAATTGGACTGCCATTTCTCAAATGCATTTCCACCAGAGTTGCAGTGTAGGTGCACTGTCACCAACCTTTATAGATCAACTTGGCAGTTTATCCGATAATGACCTTCATTCTGACCACTTTGTGCAGCATTACCACCTTCCCCAGCTTTGGGATTTAGGCTATTTTGACGGCTGAGTTGGGTAAAAATAAAGATGCTGCTGGGGTGATGGCACCCGGTCTGTATGGGGATTAATACTTGATAACTTTCAGTCAGGTTCCTGAACAGGTTACTGAGGGGAGTGGAGAGCTTCGTTCACATCAACCCATACTGTCTGTTACTAACGTGGAATTACTCTCGACTCTGTATTCATCAGGTTCAAAGTTAGTCTGTTCCCATTGACAAAGGATACTGCAATTCTGAAGTAACCAATGGGGACCAGGCACTGCAAATGCTTTTGTCAATTGTAATGTACAAAATTGATGTTCACAGAACACTGTTAAAATGTCCTTGAAGACAAGAAAAAATAAAGTTGAAAAATGAAAATCGCTTGTGGTCACGAGTAGGCTTCAATTAAGTTACTGTGAAAAGCCCCTAGTTGCCACATTCCGGCGCCTGTTCGGGGAGGCTGGTACGGGGATTGAACCGTGCTGCTGGCCTACCTTGGTCGGCTTTAAAAGCTAGCAATTTAGCCCAGTGTGCTAAACCAGCCTCCAACAATCATGTTCTTCTGAAACCCCTGCACCCCTCCAATTCTGGTCTCTTCTGCAAATTCAAGTTTTCAACATTGACAGTCCTGCCTCCAGCCTCTTTGCCTCATATGGCCAAGGTTTTCACTGAGTCAAACCAACTTGGGATGCATTTAAAAATGGCAGGCAGGATGCGATTCTGGGGTGCCTGCCCCCACCCCTATTTCTGGAATTGTTTGCCAGTGTGGGATAAGGGTGTGGGCATCTCAAACATCAGCCCCGCTATCTTGATGGAGCTGAGGCTCTTTCCGTCAGTAGACATGACCTCTCAGAAGAATTGTGAACCATGGGCGATCTCTACTCCATCCAATAAAAAAGAGTCATGCAACATTGCCATTGACTTAGGTTGGTCATCTTACCATCTCATAAATCTGTAATTCAAACACAGCCATTCACAGCACCAATGTCAGAACCTATAGTTATGGGCCAGGGTTTAGAGAACCCCAAAGTGTATCATGGAGTTCACCTGACCCACAACTTTTACTAGATTGTGGTTATGGGAGCACATGGGCCCACTTTACAGGTGTGCTGCAACAGAGAGTCAAGGGACCTTTAAATTAAAACAATGTTTATTTTACCAATTAAAATTTTATAAACCCACAGTAAACATCTTAACAACTATCAACACCAATCGTCCCCACAGATACAATATTCTATAAGTAACCCTTAATCTTTCCTTGCAACATCCATAAGCCAAAAGACCCTTTTTAATCACAGAGATCAGGTTTAAATTCTCTACTGAGAGCAGTTATCACTTTGAAATTACCTAAATGATCTGGAGACAGTCTTTAGATTGCAGAGAGATCCTTATACAGCTGCTTGCTTTTCCTGCAGCTATCCAGCTCTCAAAACAAATCTAAAAACACCCTGGAGCTGCCTGCTCAAAAACGAAAGTGAAAGACAGACCCCCAGCTCCACCCACACTCTGACATCACTGCAGCTATCTGACAAACACCCATTTCTTAAAGGTACTCACACATGACACTATTATCCACCTCAGACCTCGTAATCTTGTGTGAATGGATACACAAAAAAGAGGCTTCAAGGAAACAGCCTGTTTTCATTGGCATAACTGCCAGATGGTCAGTTTATGAATGCCTGGCTGAGTTCCAAGAATGGTTAATCCACTTTGATCTCAGCAAGCTATGTTTACACAGCAGCAAAGAATAGTGAAGGCTTTGTTTGATTGACATCTCTATTACCTTGTATTAACCTGCTGTTTCTTGATGCGTTTCTCCATGCCTGTGTGTTTATTTACTCAAGATTAAGCTGTCTGAAGTGGATACAAGTTTCTGATATTGATATTATGAATGGCTGATTGACACTTTGAGGAGTTTGTAAACTGAGGTTTGTTTTTCACAGAATCTTTTCAAAGCCTCTGTTTATTGCGCCAGTTTCAGAATCATTTCAGTGATTTGCCAGTCTTGCGAATGGTTTATTGGCTCTGTACATAGTTGATACTGGGAGATTGAATATAGAAGGTGTCTGGGAGGCATGGAAGGAGAATGGGAGATGGGAGAGAACACACGGAGGTGGATGGGAGGCTGGGAGGTGGTTTGAAGCCCTGAAATTCATCATTACAACTGAGGCACTGTCCAAGTAAACAGAGGCAAGCGTTACAGCCTGCTGACCTCACCACATGTCCCAGGCCTGCCTTAGAGACAATGGCCTGGGCAGGACTACAATTGAATTCAGACTGGAGGACCACACAAAATCAGTCAAGTGACTCCTGTGAGGAGAGGGCACATGTCCAGGTGTCGCCATTGCCAAAAGCATGTGACCACTTGGAGCTACGGGTGAGAGTTGCGTAAGACAAGAAAACCAAACACATTGCCATGATCCAGGCAGCATTTGCTGTTGGAAAACACAAATTTTCCCAACATCCGCCAAGCACAGAACTTCACATCACTTTTAAAAGTGCAGAATTCTCATAAAATTAATATCAAAACATGAGCGTGACAAATTGTGGAGTCAACAATGAGTTATGCAAAACCCAGTCGACTCCAGGTGGAGTCTATTGCAGTGCGACCTGTCTTAATCTACCCATCTGGGGAAATCTTGAATCTGTCATAACTATTTCATATCAGGGCTGACTGTAAACTAATGACCCGTTAAAATATGATCTGATTATCAAAAAGGCAGATGAAATTGATCCCAAAGGTGATCATTATGGAAGAACTTTTATCTGCTGTCTGACTGCCTTGATGCAAGCCACCAGCATGTAGCACAGTGGTTAGCGCTGTTGCTTCACAGCGCCAAGGACCTAGGTTCGATTCCCGGCTTGGGTCACTGTCAGTGCGGAGTCTGCACGTTCTCCCCGTGTCTGCATGGGTTTCCTCCGGGTGCTCCGGTTTCCTCCCACAAGTCCCGAAAGATGTGGTGTTAGGTGAATTGGACATTCTGAGCGCAATTCTCCCAGCCCTGCGCCGGGCCGGCGATTCACTGCAAACGCGCCACACTGCCCCGATGCTGGCGTGCCATTCTCTGAGGCGCGGAGAATCGGCGCCATTTGCACCGGCGCGTTTGGTGCAGCACCGGTCGCGGGCTGCTGTCCAAGGCCGGGCCACCGGTTCTCCGGCCCGGATGGGCAAAGCGGCCGCGCGGAAAAAGCAGAGTCCCGCCGCGCTGTCCACACCTGGTTGCTGCCGGCGGGAACTCTGCGTGAAGGGTCGGGGGCGGCCGGTGGAGGGGGGGCTCTGACCCTGGGGGGACCCCGAATGGGTCTGGCCCACGATCGGGGCCACCGATCGGCGGGCTGGCCTCTCCCCCCCGGGCCTACTTTGTTGTGCGTCCGGCCCCAGATCCCCCACGGCATGTTGCATACAGGCCGGCGCATTCCGTAAAGCCACTGCGCATGCGCGGGTTGGCTCGTCACCACTGCGCATGCGTGGGTTGGCTCGTCACCACTGTACATGCGCGGGTTGGCTCGTCACCACTGCACATGCGCGGGTTAGCGTGTCACCACTGCGCATGTGCGGGTTGGCTCGTCACCACTGCACATGCGCGGGTTAGCGTGTCACCACTGCGCATGTGCGGGTTGGCTCGTCACCACTGCACATGTGCGGGTTGGCTTGTCACCACTGCACATGCGCGGGTTAGCGTGTCACCACTGCGCATGTGTGGGTTGGCGCTGTGCTGGAATCGCTAGTGCCCGCGCCTGTTTCATGCTGTCGTGAAACGCGACGGCGTCCACAACGGAGCAGACACTCTGACCCGCGATCAGATAATCGTGCCATCTGAATTCTCCCTCCATGTACCTGAACGGTGCCGGAGTGTGGCAACTAGGGGACTTTCACAGTAACTTCATTGCAGTGTTAATGTAAACCTACTTGAGACAATAATAAAGGTTATTATTATTGTATGACTGTTGATATCAAATCTAACATCTGAAGTTATAGAACTAGTCAGGTCGATGGAGTGGCAAGAATGGCCTTGGGAAGATAGAACGATAGAAAGATAGACAAATACGAAGCAGGCTTATGTCTGAAGCCAAAGGCATTGGTTTATTGGTGTAAGCAATTTCTGATAGATACGTCCGACAACATTCTCTCCCTCCACCAGCGATGCACAGTGGCAGCAGTGTGTAGTATCCAGAAGTTGAACTGGGGCAATTCACCAAGGATCATTCGACATCACCTTGCTAACCCATCATCTCCAGCACCTAGGAAGACAAGAGGAGCAGATACCTGAGAACATCACCACCTGGAAATTCCTCTCCCAGTTGCTCACCATCCTGACTTGTAAATGTATCCCCGTTCCTTCACTGTCGCTGAGTCAAAATCCTGAAACTCCTTCCCTAACAGCACAGTGGTGCACCTACACCACATGGACTGCAGCGATTCAAGAAGACAGCTCACCACCACCTTATCAAGGTCAGTTAATGATGGGCAATAAATGCTGGCCGTGTCAGCAATGACCACATCCATTGAAAGAATTTTTGAAAAGATAGCGTGGGTCCCGGTACACTGCGTGGGACACTGCGTGGGGTCTGCGCGGTACACTGCGTGGGACACTGCGTGGGACACTGCGCGGGACACTGTGTGGGGTCTGCGCGGTACACTGCGTGGGACACTGCGCGGGACACTGCGCGGGACACTGTGTGGGACACTGTGTGGGACACTGTGTGGGACACTGCGCGGGACACTGCGTGGGACACTGTGTGGGACACTGCACGGGACACTGCGCGGGACACTGCGCGGTACACTGTGTGGGACACTGCGTGGGACACTGCGTGGAACACTGCGCGGGACACTGCGTGGGACTCTGTGTGGGACACTGTGTGGGGTCTGCGCGGTACACTGCGTGGGACACTGTGTGGGACACTGCGTGGGGTCTGCGCGGTACACTGCGTGGGACACTGTGTGGGACACTGCGTGGGACACTGTGTGGGACACTGCGCGGGACACTGCGCGGGACACTGCGTGGGACACTGCGCGGGACACTGCGTGGGACACTGCGTGGGACACTGCGTGGGACTCTGCGTGGAACACTGCGCGGGACACTGCGTGGGACACTGCGTGGGACACTGCGTGGAACACTGCGTCGGACACTGCGTGGGACTCTGCGTGGGACTCTGCGTGGGACACTGCGTGGGACACTGCGCAGAACACTGCGCGGGACACTGCGTGGGACTCTGCGTGGGACACTGCGTGGGACACTGCGCAGAACACTGCGTCGGACACTGCGTGGGACTCTGCGTGGGACACTGCGCAGAACACTGCGTCGGACACTGCGTGGGACTCTGCGTGGGACTCTGCATGGGGCTCTGCGTGGGACACTGCGTCGGACACTGCGTCGGACACTGCGTGGGACTCTGCGTGGGACACTGCGTGGGACACTGCGCGGGACTCTGCACGGGACACTGCGTGGAACACTGCGCGGGACACTGCGTGGGACACTGCGTGGGACACTGCGTGGGACTCTGCGTGGGACACTGCGTGGGACACTGCGCAGAACACTGCGTCGGACACTGCGTGGGACTCTGCGTGGGACTCTGCGTGGAACACTGCGTGGAACACTGCGTGGGACACTGCGTGGGACACTGCGTGGGACACTGCGTGGGACACTGCGTGGGACACTGCGTGGGACACTGCGTGGGACTCTGCGTGGGACTCTGCGTGGAACACTGCGTAGGACACTGCGCGGGACACTGCGTGGGACACTGCGTAGGACACTGCGTGGGACACTGCGTGGGACACTGCGTGGGACACTGCGTGGGACACTGCGTGGGACACTGCGTGGGACACTGCGTGGGACACTGCGTGGGACACTGCGTGGGACACTGCGTGGGGCTCTGCGTGGGACTCTGCGTGGGACTCTGCGTGGGACACTGCGTGGGACACTGCGTGGGACACTGCGTGGGACACTGCGTGGGACACTGCGCGGGACACTGCGTGGGACTCTGCGTGGGACTCTGCGTGGGACACTGCGTGGGACACTGCGCGGGACACTGCGTGGGACTCTGCGCGGGACACTGCGTGGGACTCTGCGTGGGACACTGCGTGGGACTCTGCGTGGGACTCTGCGTGGAACACTGCGTAGGACACTGCGCGGGACACTGCGTGGGACACTGCGTGGGACTCTGCGTGGGACACTGCGTGGAACACTCCATGGGACACTGCGTGGGACACTGCGTGGGACACTGCGTGGAACACTGCGTGGGACTCTGCGTGGGACACTGCGTGGGACTCTGCGTGGAACACTGCGTGGGACTCTGCGTGGGACACTGCGTGGGACTCTGCGTGGAACACTCCATGGGACACTGCGTGGGACTCTGCGTGGAACACTGCGTGGGACTCTGCGTGGGACACTGCGTGGGACTCTGCGTGGGACTCTGCGTGGGACTCTGCGTGGGACACTGCGTGGGACACTGCGTGGGACTCTGCGTGGAACACTCCATGGGACACTGCGTGGGACTCTGCGTGGAACACTGCGTGGGACTCTGCGTGGGACACTGCGTGGGACACTGCGTGGGACACTGCGTGGGACTCTGCGTGGGACACTCCGTGGGACACTGCGTGGGACACTGCGTGGGACACTGCGTGGGACTCTGCGTGGGACACTGCGTGGGACTCTGCGTGGGACACTCCGTGGGACACTGCACGGGACTCTGCGTGGGACACTGCGCGGGACTCTGCGTGGGACACTGCGTGGGACACTGCGTGGGACTCTGCGTGGGACACTGCGTGGGACACTGCGTGGGACTCTGCGTGGAACACTGCGTGGGACACTGCGTGGGACATTGCGTGGGACACTGCGTGGGACTCTGCGTGGAACACTGCGTGGGACTCTGCGTGGGACACTGCGTGGGACACTGCGTGGGACTCTGCGTGGAACACTCCATGGGACACTGCGTGGGACTCTGCGTGGGACACTGCGTGGGACACTGCGTGGGACACTGCGCGGGACTCTGCGTGGGACTCTGCGTGGGACACTGCGTGGGACTCTGCGTGGAACACTCCATGGGACACTGCGTGGGACTCTGCGTGGGACACTGCGTGGGACACTGCGTGGGACACTGCGCGGGACTCTGCGTGGGACACTGCGTGGGACACTGCGTGGGACTCTGCGTGGGACACTGCGTGGGACACTGCGTGGGACACTCCATGGGACACTGCGTGGGACACTGCGTGGGACTCTGCGTGGAACACTGCGTGGGACACTGCGTGGGACACTGCGTGGGACACTGCGTGGGACACTGCGTGGGACACTGCGTGGGACACTCCATGGGACACTGCGTGGGACACTGCGTGGGACACTGCGTGGGACACTGCGTGGGACACTCCGTGGGACACTGCGTGGGACTCTGCGTGGAACACTGCGTGGGACTCTGCGTGGGACACTGCGTGGGACTCTGCGTGGAACACTGCATGGGACACTGCGTGGGACACTGCGTGGGACACTGCGTGGGACACTGCGTGGGGCTCTGCGCGGGACTCTGCGTGGGACACTGCGTGGGACTCTGCGTGGAACACTCCATGGGACACTGCGTGGGAACACTGCGCGGGACACTGCGTGGGACACTGCGTGGGACACTGCGTGGGACACTGCGTGGGACACTGCGTGGGACTCTGCGTGGGACACTGCGTGGGACACTGCGTGGGACACTGCGTGGGACACTGCGTGGGACACTGCGTGGGACACTGCGTGGGACTCTGCGTGGGACTCTGCGTGGGACACTGCGTGGGACACTGCGTGGGACACTGCGTGGGACACTGCGTGGGACTCTGCGTGGAACACTGCGTGGGACACTGCGTGGGACTCTGCGTGGGACTCTGCGCGGGACACTGCGTGGGACACTGCGTGGGACACTGCGTGGGACACTGCGTGGGACACTGCGTGGGACACTGCGTGGGACACTGCGTGGGACACTGCGTGGGACACTGCGTGGGACACTGCGTGGGACACTGCGTGGGGCTCTGCGTGGGACACTGCGTGGGACTCTGCGTGGGACTCTGCGTGGGACACTGCGTGGGACACTGCGTGGGACACTGCGTGGGACACTGCGTGGGACACTGCGCGGGACACTGCGTGGGACTCTGCGTGGGACTCTGCGTGGGACACTGCGTGGAACACTGCGCGGGACACTGCGTGGGACTCTGCGCGGGACACTGCGTGGGACTCTGCGTGGGACACTGCGTGGGACTCTGCGTGGGACTCTGCGTGGAACACTGCGTAGGACACTGCGCGGGACACTGCGTGGGACACTGCGTGGGACTCTGCGTGGGACACTGCGTGGAACACTCCATGGGACACTGCGTGGGACACTGCGTGGGACACTGCGTGGGACACTGCGTGGGACTCTGCGTGGAACACTGCGTGGGACTCTGCGTGGGACACTGCGTGGGACTCTGCGTGGAACACTCCATGGGACACTGCGTGGGACTCTGCGTGGAACACTGCGTGGGACTCTGCGTGGGACACTGCGTGGGACACTGCGTGGGACACTGCGTGGGACTCTGCGTGGGACACTCCGTGGGACACTGCGTGGGACTCTGCGTGGGACACTGCGCGGGACTCTGCGTGGGACACTGCGTGGGACACTGCGTGGGACTCTGCGTGGGACTCTGCGTGGGACACTGCGTGGGACACTGCGTGGGACACTGCGTGGGACATTGCGTGGGACACTGCGTGGGACACTGCGTGGGACTCTGCGTGGGACACTGCGTGGGACACTGCGTGGGACACTGCGTGGGACACTGCGTGGGACACTGCGTGGGACTCTGCGTGGAACACTGCGTGGGACTCTGCGTGGGACACTGCGTGGGACTCTGCGTGGAACACTCCATGGGACACTGCGTGGGACTCTGCGTGGGACACTGCGTGGGACACTGCGTGGGACACTGCGTGGGACTCTGTGTGGGACACTCCGTGGGACACTGCGTGGGACTCTGCGTGGGACACTGCGTGGGACACTGCGTGGGACACTGCGTGGGACTCTGCGTGGGACACTCCGTGGGACACTGCGTGGGACTCTGCGTGGGACACTGCGCGGGACTCTGCGTGGGACACTGCGTGGGACACTGCGTGGGACTCTGCGTGGGACTCTGCGTGGGACTCTGCGCGGGACACTGCGTGGGACACTGCGTGGGACTCTGCGTGGGACACTGCGTGGGGCTCTGCGTGGGACTCTGCGTGGAACACTCCATGGGACACTGCGTGGGACACTCCATGGGACACTGCGTGGGACACTGCGTGGGACTCTGCGTGGAACACTGCGTGGGACACTGCGTGGGACACTGCGTGGGACACTGCGTGGGACACTGCGTGGGACACTGCGTGGGACACTCCGTGGGACACTGCGTGGGACACTCCGTGGGACACTGCGTGGGACACTGCGTGGGACACTGCGTGGGACACTGCGCGGGACACTGCGTGGGACTCTGCGTGGAACACTCCATGGGACACTGCGTGGGACACTGCGTGGGACACTGCGTGGGACACTCCGTGGGACACTGCGTGGGACTCTGCGTGGAACACTGCGTGGGACTCTGCGTGGGACACTGCGTGGGACTCTGCGTGGAACACTCCATGGGACACTGCGTGGGACACTGCGTGGGACACTGCGTGGGACACTGCGTGGGGCTCTGCGCGGGACTCTGCGTGGGACACTGCGTGGGACTCTGCGTGGAACACTCCATGGGACACTGCGTGGGAACACTGCGCGGGACTCTGCGTGGGACACTGCGTGGGACACTGCGTGGAACACTCCATGGGACACTGCGTGGGAACACTGCGCGGGACACTGCGTGGGACACTGCGTGGGACTCTGCGTGGAACACTCCATGGGACACTGCGTGGGAACACTGCGCGGGACACTGCGTGGGACACTGCGTGGGACACTGCGTGGGACACTGCGTGGGACACTGCGTGGGACTCTGCGTGGGACACTGCGTGGGACACTGCGTGGGACACTGCGTGGGACACTGCGTGGGACACTGCGTGGGACACTGCGTGGGACACTGCGTGGGACTCTGCGTGGGACACTGCGTGGGACACTGCGTGGGACACTGCGTGGGACACTGCGTGGGACTCTGCGTGGAACACTGCGTGGGACACTGCGTGGGACACTGCGTGGGACTCTGCGTGGGACTCTGCGTGGAACACTCCGTGGGACACTGCGTGGGACACTGCGTGGGACACTGCGTGGGACACTGCGTGGGACTCTGCGTGGAACACTGCGTGGGACTCTGCGTGGGACTCTGCGTGGGACACTGCGTGGGACACTGCGTGGGACTCTGCGCGGGACACTGCGTGGGACACTGCGTGGGACACTGCGTGGGACACTGCGTGGGACACTCCGTGGGACTCTGCGTGGGACACTGCGTGGGACTCTGCGTGGAACACTGCGTGGGACACTGCGTGGGACTCTGCGTGGGACACTGCGTGGGACACTGCGTGGGACACTGCGT
This sequence comes from Scyliorhinus canicula, assembly GCF_902713615.1. Lineage (NCBI taxonomy): Eukaryota > Metazoa > Chordata > Chondrichthyes > Carcharhiniformes > Scyliorhinidae > Scyliorhinus > Scyliorhinus canicula. The sequence continues at coordinate 238,631,012 of NC_052149.1, read as the reverse complement.
GGGACACTGCGCGGTACACTGCGTGGGACACTGCGTGGGACACTGCGTGGGACTCTGCGTGGGACACTGCGTGGGACACTGCGTGGGACACTGCGTGGGACACTGCGTGGGACACTCCGTGGGACACTGCGTGGGACTCTGCGTGGAACACTGCGTGGGACTCTGCGTGGGACTCTGCGCGGGACACTGCGTGGGACACTGCGTGGGACACTGCGTGGGACTCTGCGTGGAACACTCCATGGGACACTGCGTGGGACACTGCGTGGGGCTCTGCGTGGGACACTCCGTGGGACACTGCGTGGGACTCTGCGTGGGACACTGCATGGGACTCTGCGTGGGACACTGCATGGGACTCTGCGTGGGACACTGCGTGGGACTCTGCGTGGGACTCTGCGTGGGACACTGCGTGGGGCTCTGCGTGGGACTCTGCGTGGGACTCTGCGTGGGGCTCTGCGTGGGACTCTGCGTGGGACACTGCATGGAACTCTGCGTGGGACACTGCGTGGGACACTGCATGGAACACTGCGTGGGACTCTGCGTGGGACACTGCGTGGGACTCTGCGTGGAACACTGCGTGGGACACTGCGTGGGACACTGCGTGGGACTCTGCGTGGGACACTGCGTGGGACTCTGCGTGGAACACTGCGTGGAACACTGCGTGGGACTCTGCGTGGGACTCTGCGTGGGACACTGCATGGAACTCTGCGTGGGACACTGCGTGGGACACTGCGTGGGACTCTGCGTGGAACACTGCGTGGGACTCTGCGTGGGACACTGCGTGGGACTCTGCGTGGGACTCTGCGTGGGACACTGCGTGGGACTCTGCGCGGGACTCTGCGTGGGACACTGCGTGGGACTCTGCGTGGGACACTGCGTGGGACACTGTGTGGGACTCTGCGTGGGACTCTGCGTGGGACACTGCGCGGGACTCTGCGTCGGACTCTGCGTGGGACTCTGCGTGGGACACTGCGTGGGACACTGCGTGGGACTCTGCGTGGGACACTGCGTGGGACTCTGCGTGGGACACTGCGTGGGACTCTGTGTGGGACACTGCGTGGGACACTGCGTGGGACACTGCGTCGGACACTGCGTGGGACACTGCGTGGGGCTCTGCGTGGGACACTGCGTCGGACTCTGCGTGGGACTCTGCGTGGGACACTGCGTGGGGCTCTGCGTGGGACACTGCGTGGGACACTGCGTGGGACTCTGTGTGGGACTGCGTGGGACTGCGTGGGACTGCGTGGGACTCTGCGTGGGACACTGCGTGGGACACTGCGTGGGACACTGCGTGGGACTCTGCGTGGGACTCTGCGTGGGACTGCGTGGGACTGCGTGGGACTCTGCGTGGGACACTGCGTGGGACACTGCGTGGGACACTGCGTGGGACACTGCGTGGGACACTGCGTGGGACTCTGCGTGGGACACTGCGTGGGACACTGCGTGGGACACTGCGCGGGACACTGCGTGGGACACTGCGTGGAAGACTGCGTGGAACACTGCGTGGGACTGCGTGGGACTGCGTGGAAGACTGCGTGGGACACTGCGTGGGACACTGCGTGGGACACTGCGTGGAAGACTGCGTGGAACACTGCGTGGGACTGCGTGGGACTGCGTGGGACACTGCGTGGGACTCTGCGCTGTCGGTAGGACAGCTGCTGGTCTGTTTGTTTATTTCAAAATTGGAAAAAAAACAGAAAGTGATGTCACAGGCGACTTTGACCTGATTGGCTGAAAGGCAGACTGGGCTAAATTTGAATATTTGTGGAGTTACTAGTTTTAGTTTGACTTAAATTTCTATTTTTAAGTTGATTTGAATGACTAATTTTTAATTTTCAAATCTCACTTAAACAACTATTTTGGATTGATTTTAAATTATTATTTTTAAGTTGATTTAAATAACTTTTTAAATTTTAATTAAATAACCTTTTTAATTTCAATTAAATAACTATTTAATTTGTTGTCAGATGAAGCAAGATAAATACTCAGGGATAAATCTAATTAAATAGTACACAGGATTGGATTTGATCTGACACAAAAATATCTTTCGAAAGTTTAATTTCAAAAGTTTAATTTAAAGGAATAAATCAGGGCAGGACAGCTCCAAGGCGTGGTCTGCTCCTCTTGCTCCATGTGGCAGGCTGGGGACTGTTCCAGGCCCCAGGGTCAGCATGTGTGCAGGAAGTGTCTCCAGTTACAGTTCCCGGAAGCTCAAGTTTCAGAGCTGGAGCAGCGGCTGGAGACACTGTGGAGCATCCGCGAGTTGGAGAGCATCGTGGGTAGCACGTATAGAGAGGTGGTCACACCACAGGCTCAGCCACCACAGGCAGGAAGGGAATGGGTGACCACCAGACGGAGCATGATGGCGAGGCAGGTAGTGCAGGAATTTCCTGTGGCCATTCCCCTGCAGAACAGGTATACCGCTTTGGATACTGTTGAGGGGGATGGCCTCTCAGGGGAAAACAGCAACAGCCAAACTCGTGGCACCATGGTTGGTTCTGCTGCAGAGGGGAGGGGTGATAAGTTTGACAGTGCAATAGTTATAGGGGATTCAATTGTAAGGGGAATAGACAGGCATTTCGGTGGCCGCAAACAAGACTTCAGGATGGTATGGTGCCTCTCTGGTGCGAGGGTCAAGGATGTCTCAGAGCGGGTACAGGACATTCTGGAGGGGGAGGGTGAACAGCCAGTGGTCATGGTACACATCGGTACAAACAACATTGCTAAAAAAAGGGATGAGATCCTAAAAGCAGAATACAGGGAGCTCGGAAGGAAGTTAAGAAATCGGACCTCGAAGGTAGTGATCTCAGGATTACTACCGGTGCCAAGTGCTAGTCAGAGTAGAAATGACAGGATATATAGGATGAATACGTGGTTGAAGGGATGGCGACAGGGGGAGGGTTTCAGATTCCTGGGGCATTGGGTCCAGTTTTGGGGGAGGTGGGACCTGTACAAACTGGACGGGTTACACCTGGGCAGGACTGGAACTGATGTCCTAGGGGGGCTATTTGCTAGAACAGTTAGAATTACTGTTTGAAATCCAGGATTGAATCTGCCCCTGCCATCCTCACGGGCAGTGCATTCCAGACACTAACCACACATTGTGAGAAATGTTTCCCCTCAGGTCACTTTAGGTTCATTTCTCGTTCACATTAAACCGGTGTCCACTCGTTCTTCGCCCTCCCACCAATGGGAACATCTTCCCCCCGTCTACACCTTCTGAAACCCTCACAATTTTGGCAATCTCCATCAAATCTCCTCCTGACCTTTCCTTCCCCAATGAGAACGGTGCCAAATTCTCCAATCTGTCTGTGTAATTTAAGTTTCTCAAGCCGAGAACGATTCTTGTGAAGCCTTTTTCCATTTTCGCCAATGACTTCACACCCTGCCCAAAGTCTGGTGCTCTGAAAAATACACAGTGTTTCAGTTGAGGGTAAACCACTGCTTTTGTACTCAATGCATTTATTTCTAAAGCCCTGGATCTCACATGCTTTATGCACTTTCTTAACCTGTCCTGTCATTTCCAACAATTTTTGTACATGTTGCCCTCGCCCTGCCTACTCCTGCACACCTTTTAGAACGCCGTCCTTTCATTTATATTGCCTCTTCATTCTTCTTAACAAAACACATAATTTCACCCAACATTCCAACAGCCTGTCTTTTCAACTTGAAAGTTTGCCGAAATACAGGCTCGAGCTGATAATAATAATTGCTTATTGTCACGAGTAGGCTTCAATGAAGTTACTGTGAAAAGACCCCTAGTCACCACATTCCGGCGCCTGTTCAGGGACGCTGGTACGGGAATTGAACCTGCACTGCTGGCAATGTTCTGCAATACAAGTCAGCTGTTTAGCCCACTGTGCTAAACCAGCCCCTATACCAGATAAGTGGTAAACGAGAACCTTTCTATCTTCCTTTGACATTAAATGGCATTGCCACCGCTGAACCCCCGACCATCAACAACCCAGACATTACTGTTAATCATAAATTTAACTGGGCCAGCTATCTGATTGTTATGACTACAAGATCACGTCAGAGGCTGGGAATTCTGCAGCGAGTAACTCACCTCCTAGCTCCCCAAAGCCTGTCCACCATCTACAAGAGATAAGTCAGGAGTGTAATGGGGTACTCTCCACTTGTCTGGATGAGTGTAGACCCAACAGCACTGAAGAATTTCTGCACCATCCTCCAGGACAAAGTAGCTACTACCTTAAAAATTCACCCCTCCCCCACAGTAGCAACAGTGCATACCGACTATAAGATACACTGCAGCAACTCAATAAGGCTTCTTCGACAGTACTTTCCAAACCTGTAATCTCTACGACCTAGAAAAGCGAGGGCAACAGACACCACCACCTGCAAGTTTCACTCCAATCACACATCATCCTGATTTTGAACTATATGAAAAATGAAATGAAATGAAATGAAATGAAAATCACTTATTGTCACGAGTAGGCTTCAATGAAGTTACTGTGAAAAGCCCCTAGTCGCCACATTCCGGCGCCTGTCCGGGGAGGCTGGTACAGGAATCGAACCGTGCTGCTGGCCTGCTTGGTCTGCTTTAAAAGCCAGCGATTTAGCCGAGTGAGCTAAACCAGCCCCTCGCAGCAACCTCTGTTGCTGCGTAAAACTCCTGGAACTCCCTTTCTAAGAGCACAAGTTGTTACTACCAGACAAACCACAGCCCAGTGTGATAGACCTTACTTATATTTTTTGTCATGTAGGGTGGTACTAAACACAGTCACAGGAATCTGCTGATTAACTTTTAACAAAAGAATAAAACATTTATTAATGAAGGAAGAAGAAAGCTATTACACTTTTCTTCCACCCACAGCAATGATTCACAGATACACTCATATTCGTAAAGATAACAGAAGTTACAAAATCCATTTTATACTCTGCATTAAAGTAGAAGTATGTAGTCCATGTACTGAAAGGTGATCTGTTATCAGACAGCCCACACTCTGAAACCAATAGACAAGTGACATTAATTTACCTACAAGTTACATTGCAACTTCTCTGGTTTCTCATTAACTCCCCCAGATGCTTGTCACACTGTGAACCAACTGGTCTCATAGAAGCTTTGTCGACTAACTTGGGTTTCCAATCTCCACTCACAAAGACTTCAGAAAGTTCCCCAAATTATGTTTTCACTTGGACACCTTCAAAAAGGATCTATCCACAGGATTTGGATCGTTCCCCCTGATGTTCCTCTCCCCTGGCTCGCCACGTGCATTGAAGCATCACCTTCCACACTCTCTCGGACACTCAGTCTTGCCAATGGAACACCACTTCTTCACCGGCCCATATTAAGGAGTCAACCAGCTTTGAGTGTTCCCTCTGATGCTCTGATTTCTCACAAGTTCACTTGTTTCTCCTTCGTACAACTTCAGCCTATAAATTGTAGAATTCTCCTCTGCTCCTTACCTTAACTCCGCTGAACAGGACTTTGTTTATGTATTTGGTCATCTTGTTCCTGTTCCATGACGTAAGTGTTTTTCTGGACCTTGTTTCCCCGCTCCCTGGTTTCTGGTACCTTCTCCTGTCCTTTCGCGAAATCTTCTTTCGACAATTGCTTCCCCTGTGTCTGGCCTCTCCACTCACCTCCATTCAACTGAAATAAAACCGCTCTCCATTTCTCCCTATGCCTGTGTGAACCCCCTGTTGACAGCCAACGGCACCAATTTTTATACTTTAACTTCCCTAAGCGACTGAAGCCTTTTGACAAAATAGCTACCCACTTTGCGGGTCACAAAACCTCATTAAAAAGCAGAAATAATTATATATCCACAGTGCATAGCTGGTGAAAAGGACACAGTAACAGCAACTACCATCCCAGCCACACCCTGCTGCAGAGAACAATCTCTCCTGAGAACAAGTTATTGCCAGAAGAGTAGCCGTTTAAAATCCAAAACTCACACCGAGAAGATTACGCCTTTGCTGAAACTGAAGATGGTTTACCCAAATGGGGACAAATAATCTGTGCGTGGTAATTATCTGCTGGCTTTAGCTCATAGAATTATATAATATTGGATGTTGTTTGGGAACAAGGGGAGTCTCAGAGTTCAGGACATGTAGGTAGTTGGCAACAAAGGGGTAACCTCATGCAATACTGTGTGCCCAGCCATCAATGCAGTTAAGTGTACTGCTGTAGTGTATTAAAGTCCTTCTTGTTGTGTGTTTCTCTTTTAAATTAATAAATATTCTTTATTAGTTGCTCGCGAAAAGACTGGACTGTTCCTGCCTGGTTTGCATCTTTTCTCACAGTAAACCAACTTAAAATTGAAAATATACACCATTAAGAACAGGTGTTTCACGTTACCCTTCTGGGTTTTGAGATACCCTCGCATTTAACATCAGCAGCTTCTTCCTAACAGCAGGCAGAAAGTGAAGGCTCCTTTAGGAAATCAAGATTCAATTTACTTTGGTGTTATTACAAGTTGGCTTCAGGACAAGACAGTTGCCTTGATCCCAACACATGTCATGTTAATCCAAAGGAGGGAAAATTGCATTACAAGTTTCCAGTGTTCAACCAACATCGCCTATTTGTTTGCGACAAAGAGGTGCAAATGTAAATGTACATAATTTATATGTTTTGTGTGTGTGTTGGGCTTAGCCACAGTCTTAAAAGTCACACAAACGGCATCCACACACTAGCATCAGATTAACAGCTGCGCACCACTGCTAGCAAACAGAAGATCAGGACAACAGATGTAGAGCTGAAATTTTAATGACTTCCTCAGTAAGCCATTCCAGTTTAATTTAATTTTTTATTAAGACTGGAAGCCGTCACATTAAAATATCTTCATGGGATTGAAGAATATATATTTGCCGTTTCTGCACCAGTTCACTAAGTGAGTTCCTTAAGTTTCGGAATATGCGTAGAGCGAGGAGCCTGATAGGCTCAGTACCACTGACTGACATAATTGTGCATTCTGAAAAACTGTCCTTTGCTCTTGAAGGCGACAATGACTGCATAGATTACATTGAGCTTGACAGCGGAGGAACAGGCCATTCAGCCCAATTTGTCCATTCCAGAATGGTGGTGCAGTGGTTAACACTGCTGCCTCACAGCTCCAGGGTCACGGGTTCGATTCCGACCTCGGGTGGCTGTTTGTATGGAGTTTGCACTTTCTCCCCGTGTCAGCGTGGGTTTCCTCCGGGTGCTCCAGTTTCCTCCCACAGTCCAAAGATGTGCAATTAGGTGGATTGGCCATGCACAAATTGCCCCATAGTGTCCCCAGGTCAGGTGGGGTTACTGGGTTACAGGGATAGGGTGGAGGCTTGGGCTCAAGTAAGGTGCTCTTTCAGTGGGTCGGTGCAGACTTGATGGGCCGAATGACCTCTTTCTGCACTGTAAATTCTATGATTCGGATGTTTATTCTTCACTCAGTTCTCTTTCAGGGGATATGGGGAGAAGGCTGATGAATGGGGATGAGATGATATCAGCCATGATTGAATAGTGGAACAGACTCGATGGGTCGAGTGAACATAGAACATACAGTGCAGAAGGAGGCCATTCGGCCCATCGTGTCTGCACCGACCCACTTAAGCCCTCACTTCCATTCTATCACCGTAACCCAATAACCCCTCCTAACCTTTTTGGTCACTAAGGGCAATTTATCATGGCCAATCCACCTAACCTGCACATCTTTGGACAGTGAGAGGAAACCGGAGTGCCCGGAGGAAACCCACGCAGCCACGGGGAGAACGTGCGGACTCCGCACAGACAGTGACCCAGCGGGAAATCGAACCCGGGACCCTGGCGCTGTGAAGCCACAGTGCTATACACGTGTGCTATCGTGGCCTAACTCTGCTCCTATATTGTATGGTCTTATGGTCCTACATGGCTTTATCTCAATCCCATCTACGCATTGTTCTTTCCCTCTCTCCCTCCTCCTTCCCTGGTTGGCCGATCGTCTTCCACCTTCTGTAAATTTAAGCTCATCTGTAAACTCTCCTGACTGGGTCCTAACTCACACCAAGTCCCATTCCCCCAACACTCCCGGGCTCACTAACTTACGTTGTCTCCCGCTCAAACAAGGCCTCAGTTTTAATTACTCATCCTTCTATTCAAATCCCTCCATGACCTGACCCACTCTCCATCTCTGTATGTCCTTTCAAGCCTCCGACCCTCAGAAATATCTCAGCTCCTCCATCCAGGTTTGAGGATCTCCGATTTAATCTTGCGGACGGCACTGTCATTTGCCTGGGGGCTAAACTTTGGGATTCCCAACCGAAACTTATCGACCTCTCTCTCCTCTTGGAGACTCTGACCCAGCCGTGTGTCACCCACCCTAATATCACCTTGTGTGTCTCGGGGGCCACACTTTGTTTGATAATAAGAAGCGCCTGGGGACATTTCACAACATCAAACATGCAATATAACTTGCAGGTAAATTAATGTCACATGGATAATTTTAGTTAAGTGTAATAATCAACTTACTATTATATGATTCTGATTGAACTTGTAGCGAATTTCATGGGGTAGCACTGTGGCACAGAGGTTGGCACTGCTGCCTCACAGCGCCAGGGACCTGTGTTCAATTCCGACCTTGGTTGACTGTCTGTGTGGAGTTTGTATATTCTCCCCGTGTCTGCGTGAGTTTCCTCCGGGTGTTCCGGTTTCCTCCCGCAGTCCAAAGATGTGCTGGTTAGGTGGATTGGCCACGCTACATTGCCCCTTAGTGTCCAAAGGTGTGAAGGTTAGATTAAGAGATTAATGGGATAGGGTTGGGGAATGAACTTAGATGAAGGACTCTTTCACAGGGTTGGTGCAGATTCAATGGGCCGAATGGCCTCCTTCTGCACTGTAGGGATTCTACGATTCTGAGCTTCACTTGACAGGTTGTTGCATCTTGGTACTTTAGACAGAATAAAGCTAACTATGGATTAACTGATCACAAATGATGCCTGAAGTGGCTCGTGTTGGAGGTTGAATGGGCAGTTGGTTATCGATAAAACAGCTAGCAGGAATTTATGGGTGCAAAGGAGTGCAAAGGAGGGAAGCAGAACAGCAGACATACCAACTTACATTAATTTAGCTCATAGGTTTTAAACAGAAGCAATTACCTTTAACTTTGTATTAGAGTTAAATTTTATGACAGCGTGTGATGAATTGCAATAGGAATATAGAAATTAGAAACAGAAATTGGCAATTCAGCCCTTTGAGGTTCTCCGCAATACAATTAGATCACAGCTGGTCCCTTCCTGGTCTCAAATCAAACTCCTTCCCTGTTCCCCACAGCCCTTTAACCCTTTTTTAAAAATCAGAAATATATCTATCTCCTTCTTGAAACCATTTAATGACTCAGGCGGAGAGGAGCTGAGCCAGAGATAAGCGGATCGACATCCATTTAGAATATCCAACCGACGAGAAGAGAAATGATGTGATACATAATTTGTACAGTGTGTGCAGGAGGGTTTTCTGACACAGTATGTAGACAGGCCAACAAGGGGCGATGCTACATTGGGTTTGGTACTGGGTAATGAATCCGGCCAGGTGTTAGATTTAGATGTAGGTGAGCACTTTGGTGATAGTGATCACAATTCGGTTATGTTTACTTTAGTGATGGGCAGGGATAGGTATATACCGCAAGGCAAGAATTATAGCTGGGGGAAAGGCAATTATGATGCTATTCGGCAAGATTTAGGATGTATAGGATGGGGAAGGAAACTGCAGGGGATGGGTACAATCGAAATGTGGAGCTTTTTCAAGGAACAGCTACTGCGTGTCCTTGATAAATATGTACCTGTCAGGCAGGGAGGAAGTTGTTGAGCAAGGGAACCGTAGTTTACTAAGGAAGTTGAAGCACTTGTCAAGAGGAAGAAGAAGGCTTATGTTAGGATGAGACATGAAGGCTCAGTCAGGGCACTTGAGAGTTACAAGTTAGCCAGGAAGGACCTAAAGGGAGAGTTAAGAAGAGCGAGGAGAGAACACGAAAAGTCGTTGGCGGATAGGATCAAGGAAAACCCTAAGGCTTTCTATAGGTATATCAGGAACAAAAGAATGACTAGAGTAAGATTAGGGCCAATCAAGGATAGTAGTGGAAAGTTGTGTGTGGAATCAGGGGAGATAGGCGAAGCGTTAAATGGATATTTTTCGTCAGTGTTTACACTGGAGAAAGACAATGTTGTCGAGGAGAATACTCAGGTTCAGTTGACCAGGCTAGATGGGATTGAGGTTCACAAGGAGGAGGTGTTAGCAATTTTGGAAAGTGTAAAAATAGATAAGTCCCCTGGGCCAGATGGGATTTATCCTAGGATTCTCTGGTAAACCAGGGAGGAGATGCCAGAGCCTTTGTCCTTGATCTTTATGTCGTCTTTGTCAACAGGAATAGTGCCAGAAGACTGGAGGATAGCAAATATTGTCCCCTTATTCAAGAAGGGGAGTAGAGACAACCCTAGTAATTATAATGTGGATATGCCAGCGTTGGACTGGGGTGAGCACAGTAAGAGGTTTTCCAACACCAGGTTAAAGTCCAACAGGTTTGATTCAAACACGAGCTTTCGGAGCACTGCTCCTTCCTCAGGTGAATGAGGAAGAAGCAGCGCTCTGAAAGCTAGTGTTTGAATCAAACCTGTTGGACTTTAACCTGGTGTTGTAAGACTTCTTACTGGTAATTATAGACCTGTGAGCCTTACTTCGGTTGTGGGTAAAATGTTGGAAAAGGTTATAAGAGATAGGGTTCATAATCATCTTGAAAAGAACAAGTTGATTAGCGATACCCAACACGGTTTTGTGAAGGGTAGGTCATGTCTCACAAACCTTATTGAGTTTTTTGAGAAGGTGACCAAACAGGTGGATGAGGGTAAAATGGTTAATGTGGTGTATATGGATTTCAGTAAGGCGTTTGATAAGGTTCCCCACGGTAGGCTATTGCAGAAAATATGGAAGGCTGGGATTGAAGGTGATTTAGCGGTTTGGATCAGTAATTGGATAGCTGAAAGAAGACAGACGGTGGTGGTTGATGGCAAATGTTCATCCTGGAGTTCAGTTACTCGTGGTGTACCGCAAGGATCTGTTTTGGGGCCACTGCTGTTTGTCATTTTTGTAAATGACCTGGAAGAGGGTGTAGAAGGATGGGTTAGTAAATTTGCAGATGACACGAAGGTCGGTGGAGTTGTGGATAGTGCTGAAGGATGTTATAGGATACAGAGGGACATAGATAAGCTGCAGAGCTGGGCTGAGAGGTGGCAGATGGAGTTTAATGCGGAAAAGTGTGAGGTGGTTCACTTTGGAAGGAGTAACAGGAATGCAGAGTACTGGGCTAATGGCAAGATTCTTGGTAGTGTAGATGAACAGAGAGATCTCGGCATCCAGGTACATAAATCCCTGAAAGTTGCCACCCAGGTTAATAGGGCTGTTAAGAAGGCATATGGTGTGCTAGCCTTTATCAGTAGGGGGATTGAGCTTCGGAGCCACGAGGTCACGCTGCAGCTGTACAAAACTCTGGTGTGGCCGCACCTGGAGTACTGCGTGCAGTTCTAGTCACCACATTATAGGAAGGATGTGGAAGCTTTGGAAAGGGTTCAGAGGAGATTTACTAGGATGTTGCCTGGTATGGAGGGAAGGTCTTACGAGGGAAGGCTCAGGGACTTGAGGTTGTTTTCGTTAGAGAGGAGAAGGCTGAGAGGTGACTTAATAGAGACATATAAGATAGTCAGAGGGTTAAATAGGGTGGACAGTGAGAGTCTTTTTCCTCAGATGGTGATGACCAACACGAGGGGACATAGCTTTAAATTGAGGGGTGGTAGATATAGGACAGATGTCAGAGGCAGTTTCTTTACTCAGAGAGTAGTAGGGGTGTGGAACACCGTGCCTGCAACAGTCGTAGACTCGCCAACTTTAAGGGCATTTAAGTGGTCACTGGATAGACATATGGATGAAAATGGAATAGTGTAGGTCAGATAGGCTTCAGATGGTTTCACAGGTCGGCGCAATATCGAGGGCCGAAGGGCCCGTACTGCGCTGTCATGTTCTCTGTTCTATGCTCTACATCCTTTTGTGGGGATGCTTTGAATTTGGGATCTTGGCAGAGATATTCTCGCTTCTGGAAAGACTGGGCGTTCTTTACCCTTTCTTTTTCTCCAGTTTCTTTGCTGAGTTCGGAATGTGTCTGTGTTCTTACAGCGGACACAGATTCTCCACTGGAAGGGATTGAGTTTCTCCAGCTGTGCGCCCAGCCACATCTTAAACGAACTGCTTCAGTTGAAGAGCCGAACCCTCCAGATACAATCTGTGATTTATATTTAATCTGCACTTCAACAGGGCCAATTTAATCTCGTAAGGTTGTATTTTATTCTGCCTGCTTGGAGCTTGCATGTGCGTTTACACGTGTTAGTGAGAAGTCGGACATACTTGTATATTTGTAATAATAATAACATTTATTGTCACAAGTAGGCTTACATTAACACTGCAATGAAGTTACAGTGAAAATCCCCGAGTCGCCACATTCCGGCGCCTGTTCAGGTACACAGAGGGAGAATTGAGAATGTCCAAATTACCTACAGCACGTCTTTCGGGACTTGTGGGAGGAAATCGGAGCGCCCGGAGGAAACTTCGCGGACGCGGGGAGAACGTGCAGGCTTGCACAGTGCCCCAATCCGGGAATGGAACCTGGGACCCCGGCACTGTGAAGCAACTGTGCTAACCACTGTGCTACCGTGCTGCCCATGTTTTATTTCCCCGGGACTACAATAAACATGTTTAACTCAGGAATATCAGTCTAGTTTCTGCAAACTGCACACAGTCATGTACATACTGGACGAGCAATCTAGCATCCTTTTCAAATTCAAAAACTCGACAAGAAGCAAACAAGGAGCAGTCAAAGAGAGGAGTCATTCTCACCTGGCCATAGCAATAATCAATGTCTGCCATGCATTAAAAATGGAACTTGTCCTGTCCACACATACCAATTTGCAGCTTGCATTCAGCATCACTGTTCAGCAGCAGGATGCAAATTCAAAAGCTAAAAGGTGAAAATAGTGGGAAAATGAGGAGCAAGGCTCACAATAAGGGTGGAATTAGATATTTGACCCAGTTGCCACTCCACCTGGAGTTATGGCTCATATAAAACCAGAACCCTAGGCGGGGTTCTCTCAGGCTGAACGGGCTCAGAGAATCAGCAATCGCGACGGTTTTTTCCGTGACGCCGGTCTGACTCCGTTTCGCGATTCTCAGAACCAGTGAAAACGGTGTGATCGTGATCTGCGGCGCGCTGCCCGAAGAATCGACCGAGGGGGTCCGCTCATTGATTCTCCCGGCTCCCGGGGATTCTGCGGCCCGGATGGTTCGAACCTGCCAATAACAATTGTCAGCCAGTCGCGCTGGCTGACGATGCAGGAGCAGGATGTGAGGAGCCGGCGTGTGGGGAGATCTATGTCTGTTGGGATGGGCACCATGGTTGGGGGCGAGGGGGTGTGGGCCTCCATGTTCGGTGGGAGGGTGTAGGTGGTGTGGGACGACAGGCCCAGCGGCCTGAAACGGCCGCCCATAGTAGGGCGGCGCCAAACTCACGGCCGCCGTTATGGCACCAATCTGATGGGCAGCTGACTGAGCGCAAGCCTGCCGGACGTGCCAATGGGTGCCGGACCCCCCAGTGGGCGGCCGCCCCAGCCAGCAGCACCCACCAGCTGGTAGGACCAGGGCCGCACCCATGGCAGCCCCCCCGTGAGGGCAGTGCCATCCAACAGTGGCATTAGCAGGTGGGGCGGGCAATAGTGGTCAGAGCACGGAGGGTTTGGACAGAGGTCTGGGTGGATGCGAGGCTGTGGCACAATCAGCCAACCAGGCCAGACATGTAGCCCATGGCAACTGGCTGCCGGGGGGGGCCATGTACCATCGCTAACATGTTTTCTACCACCCCCCCACACCCTGCAGATTATAATGTTTGGGCACCAGCCAGCGATGTTGGCCGACGTGGCGGGAGCCGCTGTCCTGCATGTAGCCCTGTGGCAGCGTCGGCGCAGGCGGCTCAGAGAGGCCGCGGCAGCGGCAGCAGGGGGAGGGGCTGCAGCACAGGGAGGGGCTGCAGAGGGAGGGGCTGCAGCAGAGGGAGGTGCTGCAGCAGAGTGAGGGGCTGCAGCAGGGGGAGGGGCTGCAGCAGAGGGAGGGGCTGCAGCAGGGGGAGGGGCTGCAGCAGAGGGAGGGGCTGCAGAGGGAGTGGCTGCAGCAGAGGGAGGGGCTACAGCAGTGGGATAGGCTGCAGGGGAGGGGCTGCAGCGGGGGAGGGGCTGCAGCAGAGGGAGGGGCTGCAGCGGGGGAGGGGCTGCAGCAGGGGGAGGAGCTGCAGCAGAGGGAGGGGCTGCAGAGGGAGGGGCTGCAGCAGAGGGAGGGGTTGCAGGGGGAGGGGCTGCAGCAGTTGGAGGGGTTGCAGAGGGAGGGGGTGCAGCATGGGGAGGGGCAGCAGCAGTGGGAGGGGCCGCAGGGGAGGGGCTATAGCAGGGGGAGGGGCTGCAGCAGGAGGAGGGGCTGCAGCAGGGGGTGGGGCTGCAGAGGGAGTGGCTGCAGGGGAGGGGCTGAAGCAGGGGGAGGGGCTGCAGCAGGGGGAGGGGCAGCAGGGGGAGGGGCTGCAGAGGGAGGGGCTGCAGCAGGGGGAGGGGCAGCAGCAGGGGGAGGGGCAGGAGCAGGGGAGGGGCTGCAGCAGGGGGAGTGGCTGCAGCAGGGGAGGGGCTGCAGCAGGGGGAGGGGCTGCAGAGGGGGGGGCTGCAGCATGGGGAGTGGTGCAGCAGGGGGAGGGGCAGCAGAGGGAGGGGCAGCAGCAGGGGTTGGGGCTGCAGCAGGGGGAGGGGCTGCAGTAGGGGGAGGGGCTGCAGCAGGGTGAGGGGCAGCAGGGGGAGGGGCTGCAGAGGGTGGGGCAGCAGCAGGGGGTGGGGCTGCAGCAGGGGGAGGGGCTGCAGAAGGAGGGGCTGCAAGTGGAGGGGCTGCAGGGGGAGGGGCTGCAGCAGGGGGAGGGGAAGCAGCAGGGGGAGGGGCAGCAGCAGGGGGAGGGGCTGCAGCAGGGGGAGGGGCAGCAGCAGGGGAGGGGCTGCAGCAGGGGGAGGGGCAACAGCAGGGGGAGGGGCAGCAGCAGGGGGAGGGGCTGAAGCAGAGGGAGGGGCTGCAGCAGAGGGAGGGGCTGCAGAGGGTGGGGCAGCAGAGGGTGGGGCAGCAGCAGGGGGAGGGGCTGCAGCAGGGGGAGGGGCTGCAGGGGGAGGGGCTGCAGAGGGAGGGGCTGCAGAGGGAGGGGCTGCAGAAGGCAAGTTTGCAGGACCGGCCGCCTGACGGGTGTAGGAGGTGGAGGAGGAGGAGGTTGAGGTGCCAAGGTGCCGGAGTCGCACGATGAGGCCTCGTGTCTACCGGCGCCACATGTCCTTCGAGGACCCCTCGGACAGGGTGTTCAGGAGGAGACTCCGGATGAGCCGGGAAACCGTCGCCCACATCTGTCACCTGATGGCACACCTGGCACCGCATGGCACTGGGGGAGGACACCCTTTCCCCGAGGCCGTCAAGGTTACGGTGGCCCTGAACATTTGTGCGATGGGGTCGTTTCAGTCGCCGAGTGGGCACCTGTCCGGCATCTCCCAGTCATCGGCGCACCGGCGCATCCGTGCAGTGACTGATGCCTTGTATGACATCGCAGGCCGGTACATGCAGTTCCCTGTGGACTGAGCCCACCAGGATGCCCAGGCAGCGGGGTTCGCTGCCGTGTCCAGGACACCCATGGTACAAGGGGCAATTGGTGGGGTGCACGTTGCCATGCGGCCACCAGCAGATAACAGGAAGGGGACCCACTCCGTGAACATTCAGGTGGTCTGTGACCACCAGGTGAAGATCCTGCATGCCTGCGCCCAGTACCCAGGCAGTGTATATGACGCGTTTATCCCGGTACAATCATTCATCCCCGCCATGTTCGTGGGATGCCTCCCCCCAGCTGAGGGGCTGGTTGCTGGCCGACAAGGGTTACCCGTTGCGGTCGTGGCTGATGACGCCTATACGGAGGCTACAATGAGCCATAAAGCAACTAGGGCTGTGATCGAGAGGTGCTTTGGGTTCTTGAAGATGCGTTTCAGGTGCCTGGACCGCACTGTGGGGGCCTGTCAGTTCCTGTCGGAGAGGGTAGCTCAGCAGAGGGGCAATGTGCTGGAGGAGGAGGAGAGTGTGAGCCCGAGGAAGGGGCTGCCTCTCCAGATGAGGAGGATGGGGAAGAGAGGGGCAATCGGCGCGACATGTGGTCTGGATTGGCCAGCGAGCACGCGAGGCGTTAATCACCACACGTTTCACCAACTAGAGTGGTCGGGGTTCGCTGAGCAGGAGCACTGGCACCACTGTACCGCACCACCTCACCACCCCACACCCCCACCTCCCACAACACCCACCACCCTTAGCTCCCACACGACCACATCCACAACACCCCTCCCCCACACATCCACCTGCGGCACAACGGGCTGGGCTCACACGGTTCCTTGTGGAAGCGGGCGTGATCGATGCCATGGAGGATAATGACAACCCGCTCTGCGATGAGCTGTTAGCTCCAAATCGTCCGGCACTGTCTGACTCATGGCCACAGCTACACCCTCCACCTGGGTGGTCCCTGTCTGCGTGCTGGACATTCCATCACATGGCCATGTTGAATCGCTGGTGGTGGGGTGCCATGGACATCTGGAGGGGGTGGGGGGGGGGGGGGAAATTACACCCACCCCAGGGCTCAACGTTCCATCACCCCTCGACCATAGTGGCACTCAGTCCCGTACCCCACCCTGTAAGCATTGAAATATCAGAGGCAGCTTGCGTTGGTGTCACAGTGAGTTTAATTGGAAAGGTTATATACACGTGCCCTAGCCCCCATAACTAAACTGTGCCCTGCACCCTGCACCCGTGCCAACTTACTAGGTGTCTAACTTCCTGGCCTTACGAGCACTACCACTACGTCTCTGTGCCTCCCCAGACGGTGCAGCAGGAGTGGAGGCAGACTGCTGAGACTCTGCCCTGCGACCTGGCTCCCCATTGGCGCTCGTTTCCTGGGGCGGCTCAGCTTGAATGGGCCAGGCTGCTCCGCGGGTGTGCTGGATGGTGTGGTGCCACCCTGGTCTGCCCGCTGCCCACCAGATGCACCAGGGACTGAACGGGGGGAGTCCCAGGATCCGCCGTGGTCCGAGCCCTCCCTTGCAGGAGTCACCGGAACGGGCCCCAGAACCTCCTCCTCCTCCCTTGGGGTGCCCGATGGCCCCCGGGCCTCTCTTTGGGACGGGGGAGCGAGTGGAGACAAGCCCCAAGGCATCCCGCTGCCAGTCCTGGAGGCCCGCTGCTGTATCGACCAGGGTCCTAACGTCAGCTGCGATGGAGCCCAGGGAGTGCACCACCTGTCTCTGGGCTTGTGCGACGCCATCCAGCATCTGGGCAATGCCGTCGATGCTCTCAGCGATGGCTTGCTGAGATTGGGCCATGGCCTGCTGAGACTCGGCCAGACTGCGGAGCGCAGCTGCAATGTCCCGGTGGCTCTGGCACATGGCTGCCTATGAGTGGGCAGCCCTGTCCTAGGCCATGTATGACGCATGCACATGAAGCTGCACACCTGGCATAACCTGACCCGTGTCCGACACTGTTGCCCCCATTGCCTCCACCGCGGATGCCACACATGCGGTGTCGGCCTGGGTGGCAGCCATGACTGGCACCATTCCCTGCTCCTGGACCCGGATGGACTCCTCCACCTGCGTCTGCAGATGCTGGAAGACGGCCGTCATCCCATTGTCTAGTCCCTGGGTGTCCAAATGCATTGGATCTGTGGGTGGGTCTGGAAAGTCCAGGAACCCGGGAACTGTCTGGGCGGCAGCTGATTGTTGGGACCCAGCTGCCCTCTGACTGTCCGGCCCCTCGGCTGCTCCAACTCCACCTGCTGTACCAGTTCGGCTGTGTGCTGTGCACCAGTCAGTGTCCCAGAAGCCTCATCACTAATGTGCCCAACCGAGGTGAGAGACTCTGCGATGATGGAGGGTGTGGGTGACAGCAGTGACGCAAAGTCGAGGTTCTCATCGGATCCAAAGTCAGGGATCTCCTGCATCGATCCTTGGCCCGATGGTCCTTATCTCACCCCTGTCTGAGGGTCACTGTCCGGTCTGTCCGGCAACTGGGTTCCCGTCCTCTGTGTCACAGTGTCCTGGATGTCGTGAGCATCTGTGTCCTGCATCTCTGAGTCCTGGCTGTCGGTATCCTGGGTGTCCGTCCTCTGTGTGTCAGTGTCCTGGGTCTCAGTGTCGGTGATAGGCCTTCCTTGCCGTCTGCCCTCGCCGCTGTGGCGTGCGCCCACTGGCATTGGTCATGGGCGAGGAGCGCCAGACGGGCTGGGACGATGGGCGGCAGGTCCTGGAAGACAGAAGACAGCAGGTATCGTTAGACAGGTGGGCTGGGGTGAGCGGGTGGAGTGGGGGGAACGGGGTGAGGGGGTGGAGTGGGGGGAACGGGGTGAGGGGGTGGAGTGGGGGGAACGGGGTGAGGGGGTGGAGTGGGGGGGAACGGGGTGAGGGGGGGGAGTGGGGGGAACGGGGGTGAGGGGGTGGAGTGGGGGGAATGGGGTGAGGGGGTGGAGTGGGGGAACGGGGTGAGGGGGTGGAGTGGGGGGAATGGGGTGAGGGGGTGGAGTGGGGGGAACGGGGTGAGGGGGTGGAGTGGGGGGAACGGGGTGAGGGGGTGGAGTGGGGGGAACGGGGTGAGGGGGTGGAGTGGGGGGAACGGGGTGAGGGTGTGGAGTGGGGGGAACGGGGTGAGGGGTGTGGAGTGGGGGGAACGGGGTGAGGGGGTGGAGTGGGGGGAACGGGGTGAGGGGGTGGAGTGGGGGGAACGGGGTGAGGGGGTGGAGTGGGGGGAAAGGGGTGAGGGGGTGGAGTGGGGGGAACGGGGTGAGGGGGTGGAGTGGGGGGAACGGGGTGAGGGGGTGGAGTGGGGGGAACGGGGTGAGGGGGTGGAGTGGGGGGAACGGGGTGAGGGGGTGGAGTGGGGGGAACGGGGTGAGGGGGTGGAGTGGGGGGAATGGGGTGAGGGGGTGGAGTGGGGGGAACGGGGTGAGGGGGTGGAGTGGGGGGAATGGGGTGAGGGGGTGGAGTGGGGGTGATGGGGTGAGGGGGTGGAGTGGGGGGGATGGGGTGGAGTGGGGGGGATGGGGTGAGGAGGTGGAGTGGGGGGGTGGGGTGAGGGGGTGGAGTGGGGGAAATGGGGTGAGGGGGTGGAGTGGGGGGAATGGGGTGAGGGGGTGGAATGGGGGGGATGGGGTGAGGGGGTGGAGTGGGGGGAATGGGGTGAGGGGATGGAATGGGGGGGATGGGGTGAGGGGGTGGAGTGGGGGGGATGGGGTGGAGTGGGGGGGGTGGGGTGGAGTGGGGGGGTGGGGTGAGGGGGTGGAGTGGGGGGATGGGGTGGAGTGGGGGATGGGGTGGAGTGGGGGATGGGGTGGAGTGGGGGGGAGTGGGGGGGATGGGGTGAGGGGGTGGAGTGGGGGATGGGGTGGAGTGGGGGATGGGGTGAGGGGGTGGAGTGGGGGGGATGGGGTGAGGGGGTGGAATGGGGGGATGGGGTGGAGTGGGGGGGTGGGGTGAGGGGGTGGAGTGGGGGGATGGGGTGAGGGGGTGGAGTGGGGGGATGGGGTGGAGTGGGGGATGGGGTGGAGTGGGGGATGGGGTGAGGGGTGAGGGGGGTGGGGTGAGGGGTGGAGTGGGGGGGATGGGGTGAGGGGGTGGAGTGGGGGGAATGGGGTGAGGGGTGAGGGGGGGTGGGGTGAGGGGTGGAGTGGGGGGGATGGGGTGAGGGGGTGGAGTGGGGGGGATGGGTGAGGGGGTGGAGTGGGGGGGATGGGGCGGAGTGGGGGATGGGGTGGGGTGGGGGATGGGGTGAGGGAGTGGAGTGGGGGGGATGGGGTGAGGGGGTGGAGTGGGGGGATGGGGTGAGGGGGTGGAGCCAGGCAGGGGAGTCTCATTTGCTGGTGCGCCTCCAATCTGGCAAGGGGCAACCTCCGGGTCCTCGGTCCCTCAACGAGGTCCCGTGACCTCTGCTCATGGACAGTGAGGGGGTGCAGTACGGGTGGACCCCCTCTGGTTCTCTCACGCTCCCTGTGGTTGTGGGTGGTCGTATCCTGGAAGGGGGGGGGCGCGAAAGCATCAGAGTTCGGCGGTCCGCTGCATGCCGCGGAGCTGTTGGCTGGATGATGGCATGGGAACACGGAGCACCTCGCCAACGCGGCTCACATGGGTGGGTGCAGCCCATGTGTGTTGTGCCCTCCTCCTGGGGGGTTGGGTTACTGTCACATGTGTGGGTGGTAGGGGTTGGGTGATGCCAGGGCCACGTCTCGGTGTACTCATCCTGGCTGCCCTCGTTAGGCCGTGCATCTTCTTGCTGCACTGTTCGCCGGTCCGTGGGGTGTGCCCCACTGCGCTGACGGCATTGCCCACCTCCTTCCAATTACGCCGGACTGTGCTGCTCGGGTGGCGGTGTCCCCGTGTGGGGCATAGGAACGCCCTTCTCTCCTCGACCGCGTCCAGCAGCGTATCGAGGTCGTGGCCCCTGTACCTCGGGCAGCACGGCGGGTGGCGGCCACCTTGCGGGTCTCAGGACCTTTAGGCGACGTGGCGACACGTTACCGACGCAGGTCTGGCGCCGCTCCCCCTGTGCTCGCGGCTCCCATGCTGGCTCCATTTGCGGGCAGAATCACTCCTCAGAGGGGCCTGTTCACACCGTCGGCCTTTATGACGGCATCAACACTCTGCCGCGGGAAGAGAGAATCCCACCCCCTGTCTGCCCTCTGAGTAAAAGATCTTCAGGCACCGCTTAGAAGAGGAACCAGGAAGGTATTCCACATTTTTACCCCTCACAATTCTGTTAAGGTTAACGTGCAGGTTCAGTCGGCAGTTAGGAAGTCCAATGCAATGTTAGCATTCATGTCGAGAGGGCTAGAATACAAGACCAGGGATGTACTTCTGAGGCTGTACAAAAAGAACCTGGGGTCCTGACGCAGTGAAGCAACAGTGCTAACCACTATGTTAACGTGCTGCCCACGTTCAGACGGCAGTTAGGAAGGCAAATGCAATGTTAGCATTCATGTCGAGAGGGCTACAATATAAGATCAGTGATGTACTTCTGAGGCTGTATAAGGCTCTGGTCAGACCCCATTTGGAGTATTGTCAGCAGTTCTGAGCTCCGTATCTGAGGAAGGAAATGAAATGAAAATTGCTTATTGTCACGAGTAGGCTTCACTGAAGTTACTGTGAAAAGCCCCTAGTCGCCACATTCCGGCGCCTGTCCGGGGAGGCTGGTACGAGGATGTGCTGGCCTTGGAAAGGTTCCAGAGGAGGATCACAAGAATGATCCCTGGAATGAAGAGCTTGTCGTATGAGCAATGGTTGAGGACTCTGGGTCTGTACTCGTTTGAGTTTAGAAGGATGAGGGGGGCCTTATTGAAACTTACAGGATACTGTGAGACCTGGATAGAGTGGACGTGGAGAGGATGTTTCCACTTACAGGGAAAACTAGAAGCAGAGGACACAATATCAGATTAAAGGGACAATGCTTTAAAACAGAGATGAGGAGGAATTTCTTCAGCCAGAGGGTGGTGAATCTGTGGAACTCTTTGCCGCAGAAGGCTGTGGAGGCCAAATCACTGTGTCTTTAAGACAGAGATAGTTTGGTTCATGATTAATAAGGGGATCAGGGGTTATGGGGAGAAGGCAGGAGAATGGGGATGAGGAAATATCAGCCATCATTGAATGGCGGAGCAGACTCGATGGGCTGAGTGGCCTAATTCTGCTCCTATGTCTTATGGTCTTATGGTCTCAGCCAACCAAATCAGGTCGTCTGATCATTATTATGGGCTGCGTGTTGGGTAGTGCTGTGCTCAAATGGGCTGCTGTGTTTCCGAAACTTTTGCAGCGACTGTACTTCAGAAAAAGGTCTTGTTGGGTGTAAGGGCGAACCTGAAGTTGTAAAGGACCTTGTATAAACACAGGTCTATCATTTCCCTTTCAGCCCCTCCATTACTTTCTGATCTGGCCAATAGAACCACGCTCAGAGTTCATTTGGTAATTGTGAACACCAGGAAGATTTAATGATATCCGACTGCTGACTGGAATGTGAGCTCTTTATTAATATTAAGAAGTTGTAGATTAAAAACTAACTTCAAAAGGTTTTGAATCAATCTGTGGGTAAGCTAGAATATGTTTAAGACTTTGCAGTGGTTAGCACTGTTGCTTCACAGTGCCAGGGTCCCGGGTTCGATTCCCGGCTTGGGTCACTGTCTGTGCGGAGTCTGCACGTTCTCCCCGTGTCTGCGTGGGTTTCCTCCGGGTGCTCCGATTTCCTCCCAAAAGTCCCGAAAGACATTCTTGTTAGGTGAATTGGACATTCTGAATTCTCCCTCTGTGTACCCGAACAGGCGCCGGAATGTGGCAACTAGAGGATTTTCATAGTAACTTCATTGCGTTTAAAAAAAAAAAAAATTTAGAGTACCCAATTCATTTTTTCCAATTAAGGGGCAATTTAGCGTGGCCAATCCACCTAGCCTGCACATCTTTGGGCTGTGGGGGCGAAACCCACGCAGACACGGGGAGAATGTGCAAACTCCACACGGCCAGTGACCCAGAGCCGGGATCGAACCTGGGACCTCGGTGCCGTGAGGCAGCAGTGCCGCTGTGCTGCCCCTTCATTGCAATGTTAATGTAAGCCCACTTGTGCCACTAATGAAGATTATATATTAAACTTCACATGGCCTCAGTTATAATGCGGAGCATATAAAGACTGAAATGTTCGAGTCTGCCTTTGTCACATCACTTTACTTAAATGAGTTGTGTGGGCAAACACCGTAGTTACACTGGAGACTTGTAATGATTACGGAGAAACTATTTTATGTGATTATTAACTGGTGTCAGTCCTGTACCTTCAGTGTTGATTTTGAAGGAGCCGTACAAGGTTTGGCCAATTCACATTGCCAGATCACTGCTCAGGTGTTAAGGTAAAACTTTAACCATTTGGCCCAGGGCAGCGATCTTTTCAGGGATTATTTGGCTGAATCTCACTCCAACGTAACGGGCAGGAGGTACTTTGGGCTGAAAGGGCACTCGTATTCGATAGGGACAAACGAGATGTGTCTGTAACTCCTGCCTGAAGGATCGTCAGAATTCATCATGTTGGGTCAGAATGCTTACCCTTCACCCAAGCTGCCCCTGAATTGTGAATAATGGCAGGGTCCCGAATTTCAATAGGTCATCATGCGATCAGGTGACCCAGCCACCAGCCGTTTGGTCCATCCTGCCTGTGCTATCTCAGAGACCTGCCAATTAGTCTCAGCTTCCTGTTCAATCTCCAGGACCCCACCATCTTTACCCTTTCTTCCCAATTCCCTTGTGGAAGTTACCATCACAGATACTTCCACCACCCCTTCAGGCTGAACATTCCAGATCACAACTCGCTCGATAAATAAACTTTACTGCACCTTCCATCTGCCAATTAATTGTATCCTCCGGTTATCGATGAAACAGTTTCTACTTCTTTGCTCTGTGAAAAACCCTCATGATTTTCACAACCTCTGCAATGTCTCCTCTTAGTCTTCTCTGCTCGAGGCATAATCAAACTGGGAATAAAACCGGTATATAAAAATGAATCTGACAGCAGTAAATTCTGGGTGGAAAGAACACTGCGATTTGAGCTATTTTAAATGGAGTACCTTTGTCAGGTACATTAACAAAGGTGTATTAACCATTTCATGTTCTGTGGGAACAGCTGGCAAATGGGCTGGTTCTCTGATTTTGAGGCTGTGTCCGGAGGAAGTGTTGAGTTCTACGATGAAAAACTTGGTGAGGCCCCAGCACTGACCCTGTGACCAGTGAGGGGTTTAGCAGTCACGCCACGTAAAACACACGGCCTTCACAAAATTAAAGGACGGAGAATTGCCTGGTTCGTGGCCACGCATGCGCACGGCGATGATCTGCAGCGGTCGAGCCGTCCAACATGGCGCTGGCTGGGCGACCTTCCAGATAGTGCCCCCCTAGCCACACCCTCGCCACCTCTGGACCATCCCCCACCAGTCCCCCCAGCCCTCGCTGAAGCACCTCCACCCCCTGCCAACGGCATGGCTCCCCTCCCTCCTCCCGACTGTGGCAACCCTGGACACAGTCCGCAGCCACCTCGCCAGGTTCACAAAAACAAGTGGACTGTGGCGTCGTGACCCCGGCCCATCGGGGACGGAGCACTGGGGAAGGTCATTCAGCCAAAGTCCTGAGGCCATCCCAATGGCGTGCGGCGTACTCCCCGATGATGCCACTTTGGAGGGAGCGGAGTATCTGATTCTGCCTCCGATTCGGTCGTAAAGAGTGATTCTCCGTCCAATCGCTGATTGCGAGATTGGCGAGCGGGGAACGGAGAATCCCTCTTAAGGGCCGAGATTCTCCCCTACCCGGCGGGGCGGGGGGGTCCCGGCGTGTTGGAGTGGCATGAAACACTCTGGCATCGGGCCGTCCCAAAGGTGCGGACGTCTCCACACCTTTAGGGCTCAAGCCCTCACATTGAGGGGCTAGACACGCGTCGGAGTGGTTCCCACTCCACTGGCTGCCGTGAACGGCCTTTGGCACCATGCCAGCTGGGCCGAAAGGACTTCGCCGGCCGGCGTAAATCCACGCATGCGCCGGAGCGTCAGCGGCTGCTGATGTCATACCGCCGCATGCGCAGGGGAGGGGGTGTCTTCCGCCTCCGCCATGGTGAAGGGGGCCCACCGACCGGCGGAGCGCGATTCCTGCCCCCGCCGAAACCCGGGGGGGCGGAGAATTCGGGACATGGCGGGAGCGGGACTGACGCCGCCCCCAGGCGATTCTCCGACCCGGTGGGGGGTCGGAGAATCCCGCCCAAGTTCTCCAGCCAGATGAGAATTTTGCCTAGTCTGCGCTGGTACGGGAGCGTGCTCAGGAGCGACTCCCTCTCCCTTGCCATGTGAATGTGAGAATGGCGGGGGGGGAGGGGGGGGGGGGCTCTCAGGATTCCATTCCGATTCCCGCTATTGGCCCGCCATTTGGAATGGGCAGCCTGATACTGACCAAGGTCTCGTGCTGGTCCCCTCCACCCCACACATCGCACGTCTTGCCCTCCCTCTCCCCAGCTAGAGTCAGCATTGTTTTGTGAAAGGGAAATCATGTTTAACCTGTTTATTAGAATTATTTGAAGGAGTAACATGCTGCGGATAAAGGGGAACATTTCGATGTACTGTATTTAGATTTCCAGAAGACATTTGACAATGTGACACATGAAAGGTTATTGCGGAAAATAGAAGTTCAGTGTACAAGGGGCTACACATTCACGTGGATAGAAATGAAGAGTATGTTTAAATGGGTCTTTTTCTGATTGGGAGGATGTGATGCGTGGAGTCCTGCAGGGGCCTGTGCTGCTGCCTCAACTGGTTACAATTCTCAATTTTTGTGACAAAGCCTGATGGTGGGCAGCTCCGGTGGCACCTTTCTCACCAGTCAGAATAGCGAGATCCCACGTCAGATTCCACACTTGGAATCTCATTAATAATGCACAGACGACTTCCCCTCTGATTCGCCCGGCAGGCCGGCACTGATGTGTCTGGCCGCCATCAGCTAACGGGTTCAAATGTCCAGGTGCCAGATGTAAACGCCATCCCAAAACACTCACGTCACTCTCTCAGGCCAACCTGTCCTCATGAGAAGATGAGGGATGTCAGAAACCCAGAGAGAAAAAGGCCCACAGCCTCAAGGAGATGCCTGCAACTCAGTTCAACCACTCTCATTTGCAACCATTTGCACCCGATTCTCCAACACCCCCTCCTCCATGCCTATCAGCCGGGATTCATGCACGTAAGTCAAGGGGGTGAGAGTGTGATGTGGGTGCCCCCCAAAGTCCATCGGAGGGCCTCATCTCCCAAAGC
Organism: Scyliorhinus canicula; assembly: GCF_902713615.1. Classification (NCBI taxonomy): domain Eukaryota; kingdom Metazoa; phylum Chordata; class Chondrichthyes; order Carcharhiniformes; family Scyliorhinidae; genus Scyliorhinus; species Scyliorhinus canicula. Next base: position 238,605,120 of record NC_052149.1, on the reverse strand, counting down.
ACAAACCCTACCCCCCCCCCCACCCCACCCCCCAGCCTCCCCCAAATCATGCCACCCGCCAGACCGCCATCAGACCCCCAACAGCGACCCCAACTGTCTGAAAGTGGAAGAACCGGTCAGGCACTAGCTTGAATAATCACTGCATTTTCACTCACCCTTTCCCGACATCTGCTGCCTCAGACAGACGTGTTGGAAGCAGCAGCTGTTACTAATGTCAGCGGCTTCCTCGAACGCTCAATACACTTCGAAGGGCTTGAAATCCCATGGTGGCTGATTTTCTGTTCAATTTCACACAGCAATACAAAACTGTGCTTCTCGCTGTGAAAAAGAGGAAGTCAAAGCACTTAGCTTCTCACTGTCAATCACAACAAGAATGCTTATAATCATTGTGGGTAGCATCAAAGCAGTGTAACGGATATGCGTGCACGCGAGGAGGGAAATATCAAGAACAATCCACAACGCAGCTGTCTCTGAAGTAATAAAATTGTCAATCACTGGCTAATGCACTTCAGCTTTCAGACAAGGGGGCCGGGATTCTCCATTCCTGCGGCCAAGTTCTGACGCCGGTGTGAAAAGTGCCACGAGCCACTCCGGTGTCAATGGGCCTCACCTGGCAGCTATCCACCCCTTCCCAGGGGGCTAGTATGGCGCCGGAGTTGTCTCCGCAGCTCTGGCGCCCGAAAGCCAGGGTGCCATGGCCGGTGTGGGTTCAAGCATGCGTGTGGGTTCCCAACTCCGCGCCGGCCCCCGGGCAATATGGCGGAGTCCTACAGTGGCCTGGCGCGGAGGAACATGTGTCCCCATGGAACCAGCCCACCGGCCGATCGGTAGGTCCCGATCGCGGGCCAGGCCACCGTGGAGGCCCCCACCGGAGTCGGATCCCCCCCCGCAACCCCCCCCCCCCCCCAACCAGGACAGCCGCCGCAGACTGAACGCCCAGGTCCCGCCGGGTGGGACTATACGTGACCGATTCGGGTCTCTGATGAGGGGGCAGGTTCTGATGGAGGTCTGTGATGGGGGTCTCTGATGGGGTCTGCTGTGGATTCTGATGGGAGATTTCTGTTGTGGGTCTCTGATGGGGGTTCTGACCACAGAATCATAGAATCATAGAATCCTTACCGTTCAGAAGGAGGCCATTCAGCCAATCGAGTCTGCCCTGGCCATCCAAAAGAGCACTCTGCCCAGGCCCACTCGCCCGCCCTTTCCCTGTGACCCAACCTACCCTTTGGAGCACCCAGAGGAAACCCACTCAAACATGGGGAGAATGTGCAAACTCCACACCAACAGTCACTCATGGTTGGAATTGAGCCTGGGTCCCTGGCACCGTAAGGCAGCAGTGCTAACCACTGTGGCAGTCCTGATTTGGGGGGTCTCCATTGGGGGTCTGAGAGAGATTTTATGAGGGGGCCTGATTGGGGGGGGGGGTTGCTGTTTGGGGGTTCTGATGGAGGACGGCGGCGCCCATGCCGTACCACATGGTGGCGGCCGTGCGCGAGTGCAAAAAACTGCCCCCCTGTAACCCCCCCTCGCCACGACGGATCACCAGCCACCAGTCCCTCCAGCTCCCGCTGAATGCCCCCCTGCCAGTGGAACAGACCCCCCCCTCCCAACTGTGGCGGGGCAGGACAGATTCAGATTCCAGCATCCGCAGTAATTTGCTTTTGTCTTACGTAGGAGTCAGCAGTTTGACTTAGTTATAATATAGAATCAAAGGAGCTACATGTAATTTTGTAAGCGGTAAGTAAGAGTTTTGAAACCGTATGATTATTTTTACTTTAATCACTGTGACTATACCAACCACAATTGAATGTGTGAGAATATTTTACCCAGCCCCCCATTGTAATCCACTTATGTTGCACAGACTTTGTTTAGATTTTTAAGTATTACCCACTGCGTAATCCTCTGTCTTAGGTTGATGTCGCTTTATTGAAAATTATAAATAGCTTCGCAATCTGTCTTAAAATTAAAATAGTCACTCTGAGCACAACAGCCCCAGTAAAACATAGAGACCTTCCAAATCACAGACAGACATATAAAAACTGATCTAATCCACAACACTTACAGACACTATAAGATGTGTCCGATTTAATTAGGGATTCACACTAAATATGCAAAGTCTGAGACAGTGAGCTAATCATGCTTCCTGCCCTGGTAGAATGGACATCAGGAGATGACCTGTACATATCTCACCTAGCCAATCAGAAACTAATCATGTCCTACGTGGCCCAACCACAGTTCAGGGGTAACTGGTCAGGCTGCGGCTGTGATCTGGAAAGGGTTAATAAGACTCGATTGTCAGTCATACCAGGCGAAGAAAGAAGATAGAAGTTAGTAGGAAGAGGAATTTTGCAGAGAGGGCCCCAGCTGACCGAAATGCAATAGTGCACCATGGGGGAGCTGCATCTACCATCTGGTTAAGTGTCATTTCTGCCGTCATTTTGATAACTCGATAAATTGGTGAATCTTGTCTGAACACGCTTGTACCCAAACCCAACCCTTCTTTAATCGGACCACGTGTCTTACGATTGCAGCTAAATTGGATTTCAGAATCCGACAATGCAGGGGCAGTAAGTAATTAAAAGGTTAATGAAATACCGTCCTTCCTTATGGGAGGAATTGAGCCTAACGGTAGGGATGCTGTGCTTCAGTTATACAGGGTGTTGGTGAGATAACGTGTGGGATTCTCCGACCTCCTAGCCCTTTGATGCCACCCTACGTTGCCGGGAAACAGACGAGCGGTGATGTTTTCCCAGCGGGAGCGGAGAATCCCCCAGCCGGCGAACGGGAATTCCGGCTCACATCTTGGATATTGCTCCTGTTTTAGTTTCTTTAATGAAGGAAGGTGGTGAATGATTTGGAGGCGGTTCCGAGGAGGTTCACTTGATCGATACCTGGAACGGGCGCGTTGTCTTATCTGGACAGACTGGCCTTGTTTAAACTGACCTTTAGAAGAGTGAGGTTGGCCTGATTGAAGATTAGAAGATCCTGAATGGCATTGACAAAGTGGACGTGGAAAGGATGGCTGGAGTTCTCCAGCCGTTGGGACTGTCTTTTCTCTCCAGTGGCACAGCTCTGCCCGTGGGTCTGCTGGCCATGTGAGGGGCTTCAATGGGAAGTCCCAAGGACAAGCAGCAGGGGTAGAGAATCCCGCCATCAGCGTACAACACGCCGCCAAGAAGCACACAGCTGGGGAACTAGAGAATCCCGTCCGATGCCACCTCTTTTGGATGACTCGAGAACTGGGCCGAGTTACACTTAACTTGAAGATAAACACTCAAAGTATTGCTGTTGGTGACAAATTATTAATTGAGTAACAAAATAATATGCATGTGAATTCTTTACTTTAGTACTTTGACTAGTAGTTGAATTAACTAAGAGTGAATTAAATTAACAAGGAATATAATGCACTACACTCTGAGCCAGTCACAATCCTGTCCTCTAGCTACAGCACACACTGGGAGAAGGGGAAAGAGAGCGGGAAAACTGCTTGAGCTTGCTTATATACTCCCTGTTAGTGTTGCCCTCTAGTGATCATCTGACTGTACTGACTGTACATTAACTAATCATGTATTTCCAAACACAGAGATCACTACAAGGTGAGGAGAATTATTTTCTCTCAGCGGGATGTGCAACTTTGCAACTCAGCCTCAGGAGACGGTAGAGGCGGGGCCATTGAATATGTTGTTCGCAAGCACAGGTAGCTGGAGGCCAGAAATCTCTGTTGCTGCCGGCAGCGCACCCTGCCCGGCAGCAGGGTGGGTTCAATGGGAGATCCCAAGGACAAGCGACGGTAGACTAGAGAATCCTGCCGCCAGTGAACAGCCCACTGCCGAGAAACACACAGCTGGGCAAGTGGAGTATCCAGCCCAGAATCTTGTCGGGTAAGAGAATCAAAGGTTACCGGTAATACAACTTCTCGAGTGATGGTGATGGCATTTAAATGCTCCCCATATTCTTTAGTATTAATGGAATGTTCAAAGTATCTTCCGCCTTGAAGACTGATGCAAAATATCTGTTTAACTCTGTAGTGATCTTTGTATACGTGCATGTACATAGGGTATGTGTCCAGAAATCTGAAGACCCACACATCCAGACATAGGAACAGCTTCTTCCCCACAACTACAAGACTCCTCAACGACTCTCCCTCGGACTGACCTGTTCTCTGTAAGAACACTATTCACGACGCCCTATGCTGCCCTTGCTCATGTATTTGCTTTGTTTGGCCCCTTGTTCCGCAGTGTAACCAATCACTGTTTTGCCGATGTACCATTTGTCAATGATTCCTGTTGGTTATTCTTGTGTCTACTATGTACGTACTGTGTACGCTCCTCAGCCGCAGAAATATACTTTTCACTGTACTTCGGTACATGTGACAATAAATCAAATCAAATCAAATCAGAAGATCACTAGAGGGAAGCACTAACGGGTATAAAAGCCAGACGCAGGCTGTTCCGCTCTCTTCTTTTGCTTGGACTGTAACGAGAGCAGGAGCATAGTCTTATCTCAGAGTGCTTAGTGTAGTCAAGCATAGATGTATTTAGATCTTGAAACCTTACTACCAGTATTGATCTTAAATTAAAGAACGCACGCAATTGTTAATTTAGTTACTCAATAAACTTTTCATTACTTCTGGATGACTTTGAGTCTTTTTCATCAAGATACAGAAAACCTCATCAGCAACTGGATTGAGTAATGCATGTTACATTCAGCAGTGTAAGCAAACACACTCTGAAAGAGTAACAAAAGAAACTCCTCTGCCATTTCCTTGTTTCACAAAACTACCTCCCCATATTCATTGTCTAAATGGTCTATGTTCACTTTGACCTCTCCCTTCCTATTTAAAGAAGTTCTTATTGCCAGTTTTTATATTCCTTGCGAGCTCCATCTCACAGTTTATTTTCTCCTTCTTTATTATCTTTTTAGTCCTCCTTCGTTGGGTTCTGAATTGATCCCAGTCTTCGGAGCTGTCCCTGACTTTGCCTCATTAGCTGCTTTTTCTTTCAATTTAATACTCTCCTTAACTTCCTTGCTTAACCATGGTTCGTTTATCCTGCTCTTGCAATCTTTCCTCCTTATTGGGCTTTGTAAAGAGAGCTATTGAGTGCAAAGGCAGGAGGCTGGGTGGGGGGTGCAGTTAGACTGAATAGATGGTTTTAAAATTCTGGAAGTTTGATCATTCACAAAGAGTTGATATTCCCACTTTCTGAAATGGAAGGCCATTTAATATAAGTTAGCTAATAATAAACCTAATAGGAAATTCAGGATAAACTCTGTCTGCGTGGGTTTCTTCCAGGTGCTCCTGTTTCCTCCCCCAGTCCAAAGCTATGCAGGTTAGGTGGATTGGCCATGATAAATTGGCCTTCGCGTCCCAAAAGTTGGGTGGGGTTACTGAGTTACAGGGATGGGGTGGAGGTGTGGGCTTAAGTGGGGTGCTCTTTCCAAGGGCCGGTGCAGACTCGAAGGGCCGAATGGCCTCCTTCTGCACTGTAAATCCTATGACACTGAAAGACTACACTGTCCAATTGTACGGTGCTTTGACTAACATTTAACCATACCACATAGAAAAAAATAACAGAGACAGGTAGCTCTCATTGACGTTCATTAAATATTGAATGTTATATATCCAGTAAACCCACTCTATTAGTTTATAATTAACCCAGGAAAGTAGTGCTTGGGGAGATAAATTTAGATTAACGTTGATTGAAGGTGTTAGAAACAACCTTTATTACTTGAAGGGAGATAAATGTGAGAAATAATTTGTTCCGGAAACATATTCAGAGAGCGTTAGCTGTGGTGGATAATGGTCACAAGTCTGAGTTAGAAAGCTTGTGGCAACGAGTCCAATATCGGAGGTTTAAGCACAAGTTCGGAGTTGATATTCATTGAGGAGGTGCTGTGCTGTATTTCCAATGTGGGTGGCTTGCAGCACAGTGATTAGCACTGTTGCTTCACAACACCAGAAACCCGGAATCGATTCCTGGCTTGGGTCACTGTATGTGCGGAGTCCGCACATTCTCCCCGTGTTTGCGTGGGTTTCCTCCGGGTGCTCTGGCGTTGATGTGAGGTGAATTGGACATTCTAAATTCTCCCTCAGTGTACCCGAACACTGCGCTATGGAGAGTGGCGACTGGGGGATTTTCACAGTAACTTCATTGCAGTGTTAATTGTAAGCCTACTTGAGACACTAATAAAGGTTAATGTTATGTTTTATTAAACGGAGACCTTTATACTCTCTCGTGTGGACATAAAAGATCATATTGCACTATGATGAGGAAGAGCAGGGCAGTTTCTCTTAATCCCTCTCTGGCCAATATTTATCCGTCAACCAATATCAGTAAGCTCGATTATCTAGTTGTTGTCACAGTGCTGTCTGTGGGAGCTGGATAGGTGAAAATTGGCTGGTGTGTTTCAAATGATAGAACACTGCAGAAGTAATTAATTGAAGATAAAACGCTTCAGGGATACCCTGAGGCTGTAAAGGTGTGAAATAAATACAGGTTCTTCATTGCAGACAGTCAAAATACAGCAGGATTCAATAACAGGAGCATTAATGGCACTGACACAGAAACCTTCATGGGTTTACGTTATAGTTCGACTTTATTTATAACTTTATAAGGGAGCAGCATACTCAGTTAGTGCTCTGTCATTCAGGCATTGACTGGTCCTGGAGAAAGCTGACAGCCATTTTCTACATTGCATATCAATGAGTTATTTCAACATCTTTAAAAGAAAATCAAATGGCGCTAACCAGTTTCACCATTTACTATGTAAAAATGCAATGTTTCAATGTTTTTGCATTGAAAATTTTATTTTGCAAACTATTTCCTTTGCCTATTCCCTTCAAAGTCGGAAAACTGGTGAACATTTCAAACAGAAACTCAGGTGACTATTGTTTGCTGAATCCTGTAACACGGTAGCACAGTGGTTAGCACTGTTGCTTCACAGCATCAGGGTCCCAGGTTCCATTCCCGCCTTGCGTCACTCTCTGTGTGGAGTCTGCACGTTCGCCCCGTGTCTGCATGGGTTTCCTCCGGGTGCTCCAATTTCCTCCCACAAGTCCCGAAAGACGTGCTTGTTAGGTAATTTGGACATTCTAAATTCTCCCTCTGTGTACCCGAACAGGCGCCAGAATGTGGCAACGAGGGGATTTCCACAGTAACTTCATTGCAGTGTTAATGTCAGCCTAATTGTGACAATAATAAAGATTATTAATATCACTGGTTGGAATGTTTTTCATCAAGTTTAATAAGTTTCGACTCTTTTTTTCATATTCATATATCAAACATCAGGAATTACAGGGGTTAATGCAAGTGTTTTATATCATGATAACCTTGAAATAAATGCTGGAAAAAATCAGCAGGTCTGGCAGCATCTGCGGAGAGGAAACAGAGTTAACGTTTCTTGTCTGTGAGTCTTGTTCAGTGATGAAGAAAGGTAGAAATGTTGAAGAGAAGAAGGTGGAGCAAAGTAGAAGGCCAGGGACAGGTTTGAGAGGTTTGACAAAGATGTCACGGACACAAAACAAAGAGACGTTAAAGACGAAAGAAGGTGCTGACGGTGGGAACAAGGCCAGAGAGCAGAATGAGTTAATAGCAGAACAAGAGTCTGTGCTCTGTGAAAGCAAAACATCAAAAGAAATTGCGAGCATGGCTCTGTGGAGGGAGGAGCTTGGGGAAATTGCGCAGGATTCTCCGGCGACTGCGGTCTCCCGACTGAGCTGAATTGCACTTGATTTTCGCTCCTGCCGGGAGTGCAAATCAGGAAGCGATTCCCAACGCTTTGCCACGGAAATGTTTGCATTGCTACACCACAGGGACGTCAGCAGCTTAAGTAGGCAGCTCACCACTACCCTCTCAAGGGCAGGTGAGTGTGGCAGCGATGCCTGCGTCCTGTAAATTAATTTGAAAAATGTAAACTTAAAAAAAGAAGAAAGAAAAAGTTGCCAATTGTATTGCACCTTTCACAACGTTAGGACTTCCCAACGTGCTTTACAGCCAGTGATGTCCACTGGAAGAGCAATCGTTTTTGTGGAGTAGTAAATGCGACACAGGTTTCCACTCAATAAGCTTTCAGAACCAACACTGTGTGACCATGACTAACTTTTTCCTTTGTTAGTGATTTTGATTGACGATAGGGCATCAGGAAATTTCCCAGATCTCCTTTGGAAAGTGCTGCCGGATCCTTTGCCTAAGGAAGCAAGCCAGCTTCTGTGTTTAACATATCATCTAAAAGGTGTGATGTTCCAATCTCTGTCAATTACAGGACCCGGCGAAAGCCGAGCTAGCCAGTTAAACTGGAGTTTCTTATTCTTAACACAAAATCAGCACAGCTTTCGACATTAGATACCATCAGTACCTTGCTGAATGCACAAACCATTAAAAACTCACGGCACAGTTGAACTTTCAATTAAGTTTCTCAAAGACAAAACTATGCTGTTGGGGATCAGTAACTACCCACTCACCAAACAAATGGATAAAATTAGTTCAAGCACAAATAAGGTATAATGATTTGTTATAACGAGCAGATTACACAGTGATGATGGTGACAACTTTGAATTAAACACAATAAATCTTCATTCAGTGAGTAGCTGAGGTAGAGAGACAACAAGAACGTTGGTTAAGTCACCAACCAGTCTTAACTTTGCTAATCTCAGACAGAATGGGCATAAAGACTGCCACAATTGCACTCACGGCTTCCATGAGAGAGAAAGATTGTCCAGGGATCCTCACTCTTGCTCACCACCTAACAGTCCATGCTGGTGTGGATATTAATGAAGGTCTGATCCACTTGCACTATGTGAAGCCTTCACTTTGTCAGGGAGCCTCCTGATAGTCATCTCAAATACTCAAGCACAAATGATAAGAAATTAAATAGACATTCAGCAGAGTCAACGACCCGGATTTTTGCCAAATTGGGGAAACTCTGGAGTTCTTTAAAAATGGTGGGGAGGAGCTGATTTGGGAATACTTATCCCTGTTCCCTTTTCCAGCATTTTTCACCAGCGTGGGATAAGGATGCGCAAAGGAAGCCCGCGCACAAACGTTTTTGCTCTGATTGGCTCCAATGCAGGGGAGGGCAGTTCAACCCCCACCCCCCGCAATTTTGCAACTGTATCAACAGAAGCAGACTCTGTTTTTAATCCCAGGTGGCCTAATTATGAATGTTTGGCTGTGCTTCAACTATACCTAATGCACTCAGCTCAGCAGCTAATGTTTATAAAGCATGCGGGGGGTCAGAGGTGTTTCTCATTGGCATCTCTAATATCTTGTTATATTTTCTTTGATGTTATTCATGCGATTATTTACAGAAAATTAAGAAATCTAACGCTTCTGATGATCATCTGATGAATGGGGGAGGGAGGGAGGAGGACCCCTTTGTGAATCTGATGCTGGCCCTGGCCAAGCACAGGCAACGAGCGACCGAGGAGGTCATCTGATCTATCTATCCGCCCCTCCACTGCAGCTATATTCATGGTATGTGTCTTTAGAGAGGGAACATGCAGCGTCCACCAACACGATCGAGGTTTACCATGGCCGGTGGGCACCACAGGGACGGGGGTGTTTTATCAACATGTTTTATCACCTTTTGTTTTGATTTTTTGAATTTCCTTTGGGATATGTTTGTGTTTGATGCCGTGTCCCTTGAAGAGGATTTTCTTTGGATTTGTCCCTTAATTTATTTAATTTGGTTTAATTGGTTGTCCAAAATAGAATCCTATAAATGGTTGTGTTTGACTGGCACTTTTAACAGGTTGGAAGCTGTGCAGTTTATTTTCCTGAGTATCTTTTCAAAGCCTCTGCTAATGTTAATAATAAAAGCAAAATAGTGTGGATGCTGGAGATCTGAAATAGCAGGTCTGCATCAACCCTCACAAACTTCTACAGATGTGCAATAGAGAGCATCCTATCTGGCTGCATCACAGCCTGGTATGGCAACTGCTCAGCCCAAGGTCGCAAGAAACTGTAGAGTGTGGTGGACTCAACCCAATGCATCACCCAAGCTTGCCACCCTCGCATTGATTCTGTCTACACCTCCTGCTGCTTCAGGAAGGCAGACAGCAATATCAGAGACCCCTCCCACCCAGGCGTTGCCCTCTTCCAGACCCTTCCATCAGGCAGAAGGTATAGAAGTCTGAAGATCCACACATCCAGACATAGGAACAGCTTCTTCCCCACAGCTACTAGACTCCTTAACGAATCCCCCTCAGACTGATCTGTTCATGAATAATGATTCATGATGCCCTATGCTGCTCCTCCTCATGTATATACTTTGTTTGGCCCTTATTCTGCACTGTAAACCAATCACTATTTGTTGATGTACCACTTGTCAATGCTCTCTGTTGATTATTCTTTTTGTCTACTATGTACGTACTGTGTACGTTCCCTCGACTGCAGAAAAATACTTTTCACTGTACTTCAGTACATGTGACATTAAATATCAATCATTTTTTAAAATAAATTTAGAGTACCCAATTATTTTTTCCAATTAAGGGGCAATTTGGAGTGGCCAATCTACCTATCCTGCACATCCTTGGGTTGTGGGGGTGAAACCCACGCAGACACGGGGAGAATGTGCAAACGCCACACGGACAGTGACCCAGGGCCAGGATTCGAACCCGGGTCCTCAGCGCCGTAGACAGCAATGCTAACCACTGCGCCACCGTGCTGCCTATTAAATATCAATCATAAATGCTGGAAAAACTCAGCAGATCTGGCAGCATCTGTGAAGAGTAATACAGTCTCGACATGTTTCTCTCTCCACAGATGATGTCAGTCCTGCTGGGATTTCCCAATCTTCTGACTCGGGCCTTTTAAGAAATGTGCAGCATTCCGGCACATGGGATTCGTCTGTGCAAATCAACAGTGTCAGGGGGAGTGAAGTCAAGCCCCGTTTCTACAGTTTTAGCTGCCAGAAAACAGGTCAATTTAAAAGTCCCAGCCACGTTGAGAAGCCAGAAACAAGGTAAATTGGTAGGATTGGTCAGAGGGTGAAGCATGGGTCTGGGTCCTTCAGATCGATTAGGGGGGGGGGGGGGGGGGGGGGTGGGTAGGAATTGTTGGGTGGTAGTCAGTCGAGGATGTGGGGGTAGTATGGGGTATGAGAGGATAGTTTTCGGGATGTGGGCGGTACGACAGCACAGTGGTTAGCACTGTTCCTTCACAGCACCAGGGTCCCAGGTTTGATTCCCGGCTTTGTTCACTGTCTGTGCGGAGTCTGCACAATCTCCCTGTGTCTGCGTGGGTTTCCTCCGGGTGCTCCGGTTTCTTCCCACAAGTCCCAAAAGAAGCGCTGTTAGTTAATTTGGACATTCTGAATTCTCCCTCTGTGCAGCCAAACAGGCGCCAAAATGTGGCGACGAGGGGATTTTCCCAGTAACTTCATTGCAGTGTTAATGTAAGCCTACTTGTGACAATAATAAAGATTGTGATTATCCAATCAATGGTAGAGAATTCCTCAAGTAAACACGCGGCAGTGACACTGCAGTTGCAGGCTACGGTCATGAGGTGGCGATGCAGCATCACTGCATCCGCTGACACAACATGAAGAACATGGAGAATCTACTAGTTGGCTTCAAGCAGCTACTTCATTTAATGATGAAAGAGATTACTCTGTTTTTACATCCAGCATCAGTGATTTACTCTTTTGTCACACGCTAAAAAAAAAATTGAACCCCTTACAATTGTTGTCCAGAGGATAAGACATTATGATGAGTGCAGCACTGTGGGTTCATACCCAGCAGAAGTTCACTGAACTAAGTTCATGTCATGTATGATCCGTATAGTTCTTCCAGTTCATTAGACTGAGTTGGGGAACCAGTAGAAAAGTCACCATCTGTTTCACCACAATACTCAATCACCGGGCAGAATATTCCGTCACTGCATTCACCTGTACCTTCCGCCAATGCAGATACACCCACCTCAGTGATCACAGTTCTGGAGTAAGCTGGGATTCCCACCCTGGCGATCATCTCACAGACACGTGACTACAGCAAGTGGAGGCATTGGCAGCCACTGGGTTCTCCGCCGTCAGGACGCTCCATTTTTCCGGCAGCCCGGGGGTTTCCCGACGGCGTGGGGCTGCCACACAATGGGAAACACTATTGACCATCCGGCGAAACGGAGAATCCCGCCGACGTGCTGAACCAGAAATCTGGCGCGGCGGGAGGAGAATCCGGCCCAGTGTCTCTGACACTTTGAAGTCGATGATGTTGAGGTTTTGGTGCTGGACTGGGGTGGGCACAGTAAGAAGACTGACAGCACCCAGGTCAAAGTCCAACAGGTTTGTTTGAAACCACAATCTTTCGGTGCGCGGCTCCTTCATCAGGTGACGGAGCAGTGCTCCAAAAACTTGTGATTTCAGATAAATCTGTTGGACTTTAACCTGGTGTTGTCAGACTTCTTGAAGTCCAATGATCAGCCTCTGCCATGGAAGACTTTTGGAGATGCAAGGTTGAGCAAGGGAACATCAGGCAATGTTGCCAGAGGTTATCACCAGATTCAAACCGCGGAAGTCTGTCCACATTCTGTCTGATGTTGTTGCTCTGAAATTATGAGATCTTCATTGGAAGGATGGTGGTCACCTTAGAGACCCAGGTCCAGTAGAAAACTGCCGGATTTGCACTCAGACTTGCATTCCATCTCTCTGGGTCTGGGTATGTTCCAGCAGTAGCGAGACTGAAGGAGGACAGGGCACCTCAACCTCCTTCAGATGCCCTTCCTGCTCAAAGAGTTAAGAAGGAGCCCTTGGGTACTAAAAGGGAGGAGGAACATCAACTGGACAACCTTGGGCCATCCACCAGGGTCATCAAGGGGCTCCAAACCCCCTCTGCCTGTGACGCTCTCACCTCCAGTAGGTCAGGTCGAGGAAGGTGTACCACAAGAGTAGAACACCGTTAGCAAGCCGGGGTCCTTCAGACCTCAGGCCTTCAGAGGGTGTCCACTAAAGCCAGCTCAGACAACTGGGCATAATAGTCAGCAAGCGGTCTCCACCTCTCCTGTGAATGTTGGGGGTACACCTAGAGTTAGTAAAATTAAAATGTTCTGAAAGCACAATGATAGCATAGGTGTTAAATCACTGTACATACATTTCTCCTTCGTAGAGATATTTCACTGTTGTCTCTCAGTGAATGGCTCTTTGATGGATACAATAACCTGCAATGAACATCAGTTCATTGTGCATGTTGTTGCTCGTTCTGGGTGAGTGTGCTTTACACTCAATTTGGCTCTGTTTCGTTCCTTAGCTCTAGAGTCGCCAGGCATCGTTAAGATACCCCCACAAGTTTCAAGTTCAAGTTCAGACCAAGAACTCAATACACCAGTTAATAAGTTCAAACAAGACACGTTTATTATAATACAGTTATCTACTAATTGTGCATATAAAACTACAAGACTGGGCTAATCCTACCACTAACAGGCCAATGCTTATCTGGAATAAGGGAACTGCCGGATCAGGGAACAACGGCCTCTAGCTTTGTCCTGGATCTGCAGGCTTCCAGTCAGTGTGGACTAAAGGGGTCAGGAGTGTCTACTCTCGTAGCATGCGTTGTGTGACACTTACTTGATGGCGGCTGCTGACCAGGCCTCTCCTTCTCAAGGTTCTTCGAGAGCTACTGAGATGTTCTGCTGGGAGGGCCGGCTAAGAGAGCTGGTCAAGAGCGTTGGTCAAGAGCGCTGGTCAAGAGAGCTGGTCAAGAGAGCGAATCAGATCTGGGACCTGTCTTTTATATGTCCCAGGGGCTTTGTCTCCTTCAGGGCGGACCCTCTATAAACCTGCAATCGATTGGGTCTCTTCCCAATCGATTGATTTGAATTTCCCCAATAACGGGGCTGTCCCTCGATCACCGGGCGGTTCCTTACACCTTATTGGTGTCCTTTGTCTTAGACTCCACTGGCGCCGGAATGTCTGGCCTTCCATAGAATGTTTAACTGTTGTGTCCATTGTGCCTGGGAATCACCGTAAATCGCTTCATTAATATGCGCAGCTTGTTAGTTACAATTCTGTCGGGTTTCTGTGGCAGCTAGAATACAGGGGATTCTGCAGGCTGCTGGTTTCTTTGCCAATGTCCATTTTACTCTGTAATCTTTGCGTTCTTCCATTTTGTGTGAGAAAGTGGCCAACCCAGGTGGCTACAATGTTGTCAGTCCTTCTTGCAAGTCACGTCGCAGTGCCGAGTACTGACCACTTTGAAATTGGTCTTCACTTTCTGCACGTGAGGTTTTTGTTGAAGTATTAATCATTGTCAGTCTTTCATGTCTCCAAAAGGCTACAGTTTTATCTCATTAATGCTTTTAAGGCTGAACAGTCCTCCTCCATTAAGTCCCACATTCCCAATACATGACCTTCCTTTTCTAGATCGAATGTACCTGTTCAGTTTTACACATTGCCGGGGAGATGCCAGGTGCTGGAAAGACTTGGCTTAGGCACAAATCTTCAGGACTGTTGCCGGAATATTGTCAGGGCCCAGAGCCTTTGCCGTATTCAGTGCCTTTAGCCGTTTCTTGATATCACATTCAATGAATGGAATTGGCTGAAGAATGGCATCTGTGATGCTGGGTACCTCCGAAGGAGGTCTCAATCAACTAATAAACAATGATTTTCTCACAGACATTCAGTTTGCGTGTACCCAAACGCACAGTTGGGGACTTCACGATCATGATGTGCTCAATACCATTAAAAAAAACCCAGAGGGGAAGATACAGCCACTGCACTCAACAACCTATTGGGAACACTGGGCCCTCGACAATAAATTGGAGTTTACCATCATTGCCCACATCCTGGGAGCAAATGGCTAACATTGTGAAAAGAATACGGAATTGTAGAGGAAATCAATCAAAATGATCAGAGAAATTGAAATCTAAGATTGGCAGGCAAAACCGGAATGGAAAAATGGGCTGCATTTAAAGAGCTAATACTTTGGGTAGAGGTATGTTCCCATCAAGGGGAATAGTAGAATATCCAAATTTAGAGCTCCACAACTGGCAAAAGAGATAGAGAGCAGGACCAATTGGAAAAATGCATAGATAGGAGCTATGTCAGGGTAATAATACAGTTGAAAACAAAAGGGAGAGTGTGAGAAGAGATAGGCAGCTAATTGAAAATGGAGAAAAAAGTCTTCTCGAGACATATAAGTCGTGAAAATGCGTGAAAGAGGACTGGGATTGATTTTTGGATTCAAAGGGGGATTTACGCATGGAGACAGTGGGCATGGCTGAGGTACTAAATAAATACTTTACACCTATCTTTACCGAGGGAGAGTATTCTGCGCAGGTCATAGTGAAAGAGAATGTAATTGAGACACATGCGTTAAATATAGATGAAGAGGAGGCATTAGGTAAATTAGTTCTACTTAAAATTGAAAAGGCACCAGGACCAGTCCGAAATGATAACTTGGGTGAAAATTAACAGTCACTTCGACGACTAGGCCACACTTGGAGTATAGTGTTTAATTCTGGTCGCCACACTGCCAGAAGGATGTGGACAATTTAGAGAGGGTGCAGAAGAGATTTACCAGGATGTTGCCTGGTATGGAGGGCATTAGCTATGAGGAGCGGGTGAATAAACTCGGTTTGTTCTCATTGGAACGACGGAGGTTGAGGGGCGACCTGATAGAGGTCTACAAAATTATGAGGGACAGAGACAGAGTGGATCGTCAGAGGCTTTTTCCCAGGGTAGAGGGGTCAATTACTAGGGGGCATAGGTTTAAGGTGCGAGGGGAAAGGTTCAGAGTAGATGTAGGAGGCAAGTTTTTTACACAGAGGGTAGTGGGTACCTGGAACTCGCTGCCGGAGGAGGTGGTGGAAGCAGGGACGATAGTGACATTTAAGGGGCATCTTGACAAATACATGTTTAGGATGGGAATAGAGGGATACGGACCCAGGAAGTGTAGAAGATTGTAGTTTAGTCGGGCAGCATGCTCGGCACGGGCTTGGCGGGCCGAAGGGCCTGTTCCTATGCTGTACTTTTATGTTCTTTGTTCTTTTGACTAGGGGATAAGTAAGAAAAGCCAACAAGGATTGGTTAAGGGAGAATTGTCTTGAACTAATCTGCTTGAGTTTCTTTGATGAGGTGAAAGAGAGGGTTGATGAGGGTAACCTGGATGTTGTGGTATGCCTGGGCTTCCACGAGGAATTTGACATCTGACCTGTGCGCAAAGCTGGAGCCCATAGCGTAAATGAGGCAGCAGCATCATGGATGCAGAATGATAGGAAAGAGATAGCGGTGGAGAATCGTTGCCTTTCAGGCTGGAGGAAGGTTTATAGTGGAGTTTCCCAGCGGTCATTTTTAGGACCCCTGTTTTTCTTGCTATGCATGTTACATATATAATTTTTTGAGGACATTACCAGTGCAGTAGATAACGGGGAGCCGATGGATGTGGTATATCTGGATTTCCAGAAAGCCTTTGACAAGGTGCCACACAAAAGGTTGCTGCATTAGATAAAGATGCATGGCATTAAGGGTAAAGTAGTAACATGGATAGAGGATTGGTTAATTAATAGAAAGCAAAGAGTGGGGATTAATGGGTGTTTCTCTGGTTGGCAATCAGTAGCTAGTGGTGTCCCTCAGGGATCCGTGTTGGGCCCACAATTGTTCACAATTTACATAGATGATTTGGAGTTGGGGACCAAGGGCAATGTGTCCAAGTTTGCAGATGACACTAAGATGAGTGGTAAAGTGAAAAGTGCAGAGGATACTGGAAGTCTGCAGAGGGATTTGGATAGGTTAAGTGAATGGGCTAGGGTCTGACAGATGGAATACAATGTTGACAAATGTGAGGTTGTCCATTTTGGTAGGAATAACAGCAAACAGGATTATTATTTAAACGATAAAATATTAAAGCATGCCGCTGTGCAGAGAGACTTGGGTGTGCTAGTGCATGAGTCACAGAAGGTTGGTTTACAGGTGCAACAGGTGATTAAGAAGGCAAAAGGAATTTTGTCCTTCATTGCTAGAGGGATGGAGTTTAAGACTAGGGAGGTTATGTTGCAATTGTATAAGGTGTTAGTGAGGCCACACCTGGAGTATTGTGTTCAGTTTTGGTCTCCTTACTTGAGAAAGGACGTACTGGCACTGGAGGGTGTGCAGAGGAGATTCACTAGGTTAATCACAGAGCTGAAGGGGTTGGATTATGAGGAGAGGTTGAGTAGACTGGGACTGTACTCACTGGAATTTAGAAGGATGAGGGGGGATCTTATAGAAACATTTAAAATTATGAAGAGAATAGATAGGATAGATGCGGGCATGTTGTTTCCACTGGTGGGTGAAAGCAGAACGAGGGGACATAGCCTCAAAATAAGGGGAAGTAGATTTAGGACTGAGTTTAAGAGGAACCTCTTCACCTAAAGGGTTGTGAATCTATGGAATTCCTTGCCCAGTAAAGCAGTTGAGGCTCCTTCATTAAATGTTTTTAATGTAAAGATAGATAGCTTTTGAAGAATAAAGGGATTAAGGGTTATGGTGCTCGGGCCGGAAAGTGGAACTGAGTCCACAAAAGATCAGCCATGATCTAATTGAATGGCGGAGCAGGCTCGAGGGGCCAGATGGCTTACTCCTGCTCCTAGTCCTTATGTTCTTATGTTCTTATGTGAATGACCTAGACTATGGTGTACAGGACACAATTTCAAAACCTGTAGATGACATGAAATTTGGAAGTATTGTGAAGCGTGGAACGGGAAGCACTAAAGGATGTAGACAGTCTGGTGGAATAAGCAGACATGCAACAAATAAAATTTACTGCAGAGATACGTGAAATGATTAATTTTGGGAGGAAAAATGCGGAAAGACACATTAAATAAATGGTGCAATCTTAACGGGGTGAGGATTAAGGGGGTCTGGGGGCTGTCAACTCATTGAAGGTGGCTAGCCAGGTTGAGAGGGCTGCTGATAAAGCATACGGGATCTTTATAAATAGGGGCAGAGAGTTAAAAAAAACAAGTGAGTTGTGATAAATCTGAATAAAACTGGAATATCTGCTGGTGAGTGACACACTTTAGGAAGAATGTGAAAGCGGGAGAGAGGCTACAGAAAAGATTCATGTGGATAGTTCCTGGGTGAAGAAGTTGTAGATTGAAGAAGCCAGGGCCATTCCTCCTGGCGAAGAGAAGGTTGAGAGGAGATCTGGACCGGAATTTTCGGGCTGGTTCATTGGTGGAGTGGTTCTCTGATCCCGCTGTCAATGCACCCCCCCCCCCCCCCCCCCCCCCGCCCATGGGTTTCCCAGCAGAGTGGGGTGTTTCAATGGGAACACTCACTGAGGGTAACGGGAGCAGAGAATCCCTCCGCCACCGAGCGACGCGCCGCCTACCGTTGCCGAGAAGCACGCAGCCGGGGGACTGGCAGGTCCCGCCGCCCTATTGAAATGTAAAAGAAGCACGTGCGGTCTGAATTCGGCTGATACAGTGAAATTGTTCCCACTGGTGGGCTGCAAGGATCAAAAAAAAACCCAGAGAGATTTCAGGTGATTGGAGAAACAACAGCATTACGAGGAAAAAGTCAGCACAATGGGACTTGCCGAGTTTTAATTTCAGGGGGCTAGCCCAGTCACGATGGGATGAATGGCCTCCTCCTGTGCTGTAACCATTCTATGGTTCAGTAATTATGAGAACAATCACCGTGCCCTGGGCAAAGCAGAACTTCCCCCGAAACCTGTCGGAGTATTTACACAACACCTTGGTATTCTGGTTGAAGAAGCAGCTCATGTGGAGAGCCTGCTGTTAATTCTGACAAGTGATATTTATGTTTTCTATTTTTCTCATAAATAAATAGCATCACAGCAATTCCAACACAAACACCAGCAGGCCCCTGATGTTTACAAATGTCTTGTCAGTTCCTTGTTTTCTTTTTAACTCATTCTCGTGGTACGGGCGGCTTTGGCAAAAACTGAGAGTCTTCACTTTGGAACGAGGAACTTCGGTCGCCACACACTGGGGGGAACTTTGCCTTTGTTTTGCGGAGTGTGGCAGCGGGCAGAGGGCAGCGGTACCAATGGCGGCTTCTCCTCTGTCCGGTCAGGGACATAGTGCAGAAAATCAGACATGCCCTGATGGTGCCAACCCCGTCAGCAACTTGTTTCTTTAAAGGCCGGGTCGTTGTTTTTAAAGGCCACCCTGGTGCCCAAAGATAAAAATTGAACCACTTCTAGGGGTGGCAGGGGGTAGTGCCAGAGGGCAGTGCCATGGGGCAGTGACAGGGTGTAGTGCTGGGGTACTGCCTGGCCACGCTCCTCTCCCACCTGAGCGATGCACTCACCTGAGCCGCTCCAGCGGGTCTACACGCCAGGTGCATGCCAAAGGAAACCAGGTGTAATTCAAGCCTGCGTACCCTCACTCCAACATGGATGGGTTAACTAACGGTGTGGAGGAGGGGGTGTTGAGGCAGGCAGGGTGGGACGATCTGATTATCAGCTCACTGTTGTCCATGACCAGCTCAGCACGGAGATAGGGGCAGAAACTGGTCAGCTCCAGCTGAATGTTGCACAGTGAATTAGGCAGCACGATGGCAGTGTTGCACTCAGCTTGAAGGTTCTTGCCAACTGAGGAACGTCTTTAGCTGTTTGGTTTGGCGCTGACGTGATTGCCTGCTGCCGTGAAGCACGATGGGCAGGCTTGATGGGATGCCGGTGGGCAGCTGTTTTAATGGACATTCATGAAATGTAAATGAATGCAAATGGATTTGACGCGACCAGCCAATGGGAAGATCGAACCACCATTGACCGGCAATTGGGAAAACTGCGACCTGATTTTAAGCCGACAGGTTTCCAACTTTTTGGTGGGGTGCAGGGGGGTGGAACCGTGGGGGGAGAAGGGGGGGTGTTGCAAGCAGACGTGGGATGGGATGGATCAGATGCCAGTGGCCAGGCTGCCTAGTTGGTGAACCTGGAGGCGATCAGGTTGTCCCGTGCGCGGTGGCCCCGACGCACACGTCGTGTAGCCTCCAGTGCCTGGGCAAGCCCCACGTCCCGCCCATCCTGGCCATCCTCCTCGTCGGACAACGCATGCCGTTCCTCCACCTCCTCCTCTAGCATGTGCAATGTTGTGGACGTTGCAGCAGCCCACCATGATGTGGGAGACCCTCCCGGAGCAGTATTGGAGTCCAGACACCTGAAGCGCTGGATGCACCGCTCGATAAAGACTCTGGTTGCTGCATGGGCATCGTTATAGCAGATCTCCGCGCCAGTCTGGGGCCTCTGGATAGGTGTCATCAGCCACGACTGCAGAGGATATGGGTTTGCCCTGAAGGTGCCAGGCACCATCAGATTCACCAGGAGGACGAAGGCGTTGTGCATGCTGCCTGGGTATCGGGGGCAGACATGCAAGATGCGCAACTGGTAGTCACACACCAACTGCACATTGAGGGATTGAAAGCTCTTCCGATTAATGAAGGGAACCCCCTCATGCGCCGGTACCTGCAGAGGGACATGTGTCCCATTGATCATTCCCTGGACCTGGGGCATACCAGCGATGGCAGTTAATCCCGCTGCCCAGGCGACCTGGTGGGCTCAGTCTGCATTGAAGGTGACATATTGAGCTGCACGGGCATAGAGGGTTTGCATCACAGCATGGATGCACCTGTGCACGGAGCCCTGAGAGATCCTGGACAGGTCCCTGCTCCGTGCCTGGAAGGACCCCGTGGCATAAATGTTCAGGGCGACTATCATCCTGACAGCCACCAGGAGCGGGTGTCCTACCCACATAACCCTGTGGTTCCAGATGTGCCACGGTCCGGTGCAAATGTCACATGGTCTCTGCTCAGCCGCAATCGTCGGCAACACGCCTGTTCTGACAGGTCCTCGTACATCAGGCGCTTCCGGTATACACGATGCGATGTCTCCGTCCCACCTCCTCCTGCGGCCTGTGCGGCTGTCACTCCATCCTCACCGGCTGCCTTCTGCTCCTCTGAGGCAGCTCCTGCTCTGCAGGGTCCTCCCAGAGCAGCTCCAGCTCGTGCGGCCTCAGTGCATCCCACAGGGCTGCGGCAGCCAGTCCGATGCCAACCACACCGGGCTGTACACCAGAATCCATTTTCTGCAGGGATGGAGGATGGACATGCCAGAATGGTGAATACTCCTGTGCCCAACCTGGTCTAATGGGCTACGCTGCAGACCATGCCCCTGCATGTCCCCCTCTCCCCTCCCAATGTTGGCCCTACTCCCTGGGCGTTCTCCCTGACACTGTTCCCTCCGCCCCTCTCCGCCGGTGCCTGGCACTGGGGGTGCCTCCTGCCCTGGCGCCTATCCCTGCCAGCGTCACGCTCTGCGGCCAGTGTCCTGTGTCCTACCCTGGGGCCTACCGTGTGTGCCCTCCTTGTGTGGGCTGCGTATTCGTCTGCCAACAGGGTGGCACCTGGGTTCCGTGGGGGTCGGGTGACCTTGTGCCACTGGCCATGGCCATGCATGGTGGCATGCATGCGGGCAGGGACCACAGACAGTGCTGGGCGGCTGTTTAAGCACCTGTTGGGACTGTAGCTGTAGTGTGCCATGAGATGAATGTGTTGTGCCCACTTGTCCGGGGGCAGGGTGGATTCGAGCAATGGCGCAGTAGGCAGGCGGGGCCTGGTGGCGGCCGGTATTCCTGCGGGGTGGCCTGGCTGGTAGTGCTACTGGTGGGGCACCTGCTCTGTGGGGGGGGGGGGGGGGGGGGGGGGGGGGGGGTGCAGCATGGCAAGGGCCACATTGCATGTGACCGCTGTTCGGGGTGCACTCGGCACCCCCCAACCCGCATCCTCCGCCCAATCGCGATTCGCGATTCCAGCATCGACCCATGGAAAATGCAGCCCAATATGTGTAATGCGATTTCCCTTCCCACCGAATTAGCACTCATCCCCAGGAGAGAAGGAAGAAATGGCACACTGAAAGATTAAATGTGGGAGAGAGAGAGAGAGAGATGATGACTGACGGATGATAAAGACAATAATACGGGATACTTGATAAACACAGATAGACCATGTTTGGGAATATATATAATATAGTGAGAACACTGGCTTCTTTTCATCTTCCCAGGACTCTGAGGCAATAAATAAAGAACAGCAGATTGGAAATGGTGAATAATATTACAGCAGAGCGATGCTAACATGGCAAACTGACCACAATTCATCACCGTTGAGGGACGTGAACACAGGCACGCTAAACAGCTTCTGAATTGCAATAGTATGGATTTGAAGTGACTACGCACGTTGCAACAAGCCTGCTCTTCCTCCGCCACGGGGTTTAGCTTACTCGCCAGGACAACTGATTTGTGATGCAGAGCAAGGCCAGCAGCACAGGTTCAATTCCCCGTACCGGCTGAGGTTATTACCAAAGGCCCCACCTTCTTAACATTGTCCCTCGCCTGAGGTGTGGTGACCCTCAGGTTAAATCACCACCAGTCAGCTCCCCCCCCCCCCCCCCCCCCCCCCCTCAAACGCCTGTGGTCACCTGGGATTCTGGCAACTTCACCTTTACCATCCGCTACACGTGGTGATGATTTCCACCCAGTCTGTAGAACATTTCACAGCCAGCGCAGCCTCGTGTTAAGGAATTAAATGGATTTTCTCTGAGATTTCTGTCGAACAAATTGATATTAATGGTGATCCAACGATTTGATTGGTTTTGCTTGAGGGGGGGGGGGGGGGGGGTGGGGGTTGGGGGGGGGGGGGGGGGGGGGGCTCTGGGGCAAGTCCAGAACAAGTGGGGCAGAATCTTAAAATTAGGGCCAGGCTTTTCGGAAACGATGTCACGAAGCAGTTCCTCACAAAGATGGCTGTGGAAATCTGAAACTTTCTCCCCCAAAATATCTGCTGAGGCTGCAGTTTTAATGGAACATTTTGGAACTGAAGTTTTTGTTTGGGGATTTGAAGCGTTCCAGAATCGAGGTGAATGGATGGAAATAAAAGGCAGAAGTGCGAGGATCTAATTGGATGGCGGCATTAGCTCGAAGGGGTTAATGGCCTCCTCCTGGGTGTAGCCACCGAAGCTGGCCACTTCCCGACCCAAAATGGCGATTTACAAAGGTTGCAGGGAAAACTGGACAATTATAAAGAGACAAGCAGTTTGCAGAAGTTCATGTATATTCTGGCTGCAAAGAAAGCAGACAGCACCGAAACCAGCAGTTTGCATATTAATGAGTGATCCCCGGGAACAATGGATACAACGATTATCTACATTTGGGACATTCTATAGCAGGTCAGACTTCTCGGCGCCAACGGGAGTCTGAAACAATAAGTTACAAACAGCCCCAAGAACTGCCCAGCGATCGGGAAACAGCCCCAGTATTGGGGAATTCAAACCAATTGATTGGTATGAGATCCAATCGATTGCAAGCAGGTATAGGGTCCACCCAGATGGGCGCGAAGCCCCTGTGACCTATAAAGGACAGATCCCAAGTCCAGCTCGCTCTCTTAGCCGGCCCTCCCAGCAGAACACCTTTGCAGCAGCTCTCTAAGAACTTGAACGTGAGAAGGAGAGGCCTGGCCAACAGCTACACCGACAAGTAAGTGTCCAACCAACGCTCGCTATGAGAGTAGACACTCCTGACCTCTTAGCCCGTACCCACTGGGAAGCCTGCAGTCTCAGGACAGAACAAGAAGCCATTGTTCCCAGATCCAGTGTGTTCCCTTATTGAAGATAAGTATTGGCTTATAGTGGTAGGAATAGTTTAGTCCGTTAGTATTAGTTGCATGAGTATCGATTTACTGTGTAATAATAAATGTGTTTGATTGAACCTTACTAACTGGTGTATTGAGTCATTGATCTGAACTTGAACTTGAACCTCGTGGCGGTATCATAAGGATACCTGGCGACTCTAGAGCTAAGGAATAAAACAGAGCCAATTGAGAGTAAAACACACTCACCAGAATGAGCAACATGGGCAGTAACATCGGCTTTCTTCTGTCGACAGAGCATTTTGCAACGTGAATGAGTGAGGTGTTTGGGGTCCGCTCTCGTTCTTTTGATCAGTGATGCCTTCCCTGTTGTTCCAGCTCTTTTCCATATGGTGTTTGGTGCTAAAATCAGCAGATAGAAATTCCCACAGTGGGAAACCAGAGACAGATGGTGCAGGGGGTGAAAAATAATTAACAACACATGGAGATGACGGGGGGCCTGGTGGGTCCCGCCGCACGCAGTCCCCATTCTGAGCATCCAATCATCAAATCTAAAGCAGCCGTCTGTTTGCACTGAAATAAACAACAACGAATCATGACCCCCCCCCCCCCCCCCTGCCCCCCACACATCCACTTATTAACAATGAATAAACAATTGTTCTTTTCACAATGTTGTAGGAAATTGTCAATAGCAGGAAATGCTGGAAACAACAAGAGCAACAATGGCTATAGTTATATAGCACCATTAATGCAATTAAACATGGCAAAGTTATTCCTCCAAACCACATATGCTAATCGCTTGGATTACCAAAGGCCGGCTGAAGGAGATAGGTTTAAAGAGGCTCTGAAAAGACTCCAATCAGCCCAGTATAACTCACCAGAGCTCGTGACAATCTATTACAAAAAGATAGACATGAGGCTGGATTCTCCATGTCCGGAGGAAGTGTCTAATCTTACGACCAGAGCGCTCCGCCCAGTGGTGGGGGGTCTAACAGCCGCGCCAAGTGCAGCCCCCAGCTTTACCTGCAGATACAGACGGAGAATTGCCGGGCCTGTGGGCCAGTGGAACGGCTCACGCCCCCCCCCCCCCCCCCCGACTGTGGCGGCGCTGGACGCAGTCCGCAGCCGCCATGCCAAGTCTCTGAAACTGGGAGTACCGGCGCCCACGCCGTCGAGAAGTCAGCCCATCGGGGGCGGAGTATCAGGGGAGGGCCTTAGGTGACGTCCTCAGGCCGTCCCAACGGCGTGGGGCGTACTCAGCGGTGACAGCGTTTTGGAGGGGGCGGAGCATTTGAAAAAGGGCACCGCCCCTGATTTCCAGCCCATGGTATTATTTTCATTTATATCGCACCTTTCACAGTCTCCGCACATCCCAAAGTGCTTTATAGCCCAGGAGGCACTTATGGTCTTCCGAAGTGCAGTTACTGTTGTAATGTAGGCAACACGGCAACTAAATTGCACAGCAAGATCCCACTAACAGTAATGTGATAATGACCAGATAGTCTCGTATCAGCTAAATTGTTTGAAGGGTAGATATTGGCCAGGAGACCAGGCAAGCACTCCTTGCTCTTCTACTAAATAATTCCATGGATCTTTTATGTCCGTCTGAGAAATAGACAGCACCACCACCAGTGCAAAACTTCAAAATAAATTCACGCAAAAATTATTTTGAAAGCTTTGTTAAGGATGTCAGAAAGGACTTCCATTACGTTGTGAGAATCCACACGAGCTAAAGTAGCATTTCGTGGAGTGACAACATGGGGTCCAGAGAAAAATGAATGAAAACCATTTATGTTCAAACAATGTCATTAAAACGAACAATCTGACCATTATCTCATTGTTGCACAGCTGATGTGTTTTCCACATGACAATCGGCATTGCAATTCAAGAACTATTTCATTGGCTGTAAACTGCTTTGGGATGGCCTGAGGTTGCAAAAGGCACAATGCTTAGCACTGCCGCCTCACAGCGCCAGGGTCCCAGGTTCGATTCCCCGCTGGGTCACTATCTGTGCGGAGTCTGCATGTTCTCCCCGTGTCTGCGTGGGTTTCCCCCGGGTGCTCCGGTTTCCTCCCACAGTCCAAAGATGTGAAGGTTAGGTGGATTGGCCATGATAAATTGCCCCTTAATGTCCAAAAGGTTAGGTGGGGTTACGAAATTAGGGGATAGGGCAGGGACACAGGCGAGACCCTAGGTTGGGTGCTTTTTCGGAGGGATGGTACAGAGTCGATGGGCTGAATGGACTCCTTCTGCACTGCAGGGATTCTATAAATGCAGATTTAAAGAGTGATGGCAGTGCAATGGTAACGTCACTGCACAAGAAATCCAGTGGCCAAGGCCACTTGGGGGAAATGAAGTCCGACCAAGGCAGCGGGAGGCAGTTAAATTCAATGAATAGAAACCTGGAACTGAAAGCTGGCCTCGTTAATGGTGATTGTGAAACTAAAATCAATTGTTTTAAGCATTCATTTGGCTCACTAATGTTCTTTCGGGAAGGAAATTTGCCGCTCTCACCTGGGGTCTGGCCTACATGTGACTCCGGGCCCTCAGCAATGTGATTGACTCTGAACTGTTCTCTGAAATGGCCGAGCAAACTGCTCAGTAAAAAGCTTTGGGAAAGCAATGCTGATCTTCACGGTGATACCGATCTATAAGTTTGCAGATGATACGACTGTGGTGGGTCGTATTTCAAACAACGACGAATCAGACTACAGAAGGGAGACAAATCACTCGGTTGCATGGTGTACCGAAAACAACCTCTCTCTAAATGTTGGAAAGACCAAGGAACTGATCGTCGACTTCAGGAAGCGCAGCTCGACACACATTCCCGTCTGCATCAATGGCTCCGAAGTGGAGATGGTTGATAGCTTTAAGTCCCTGGGGGCCACCATCACCAACAGTCTGTCCTGGTCCACTCACGTTGATGCAAGAGTCAAGAAAGCCCAACAACATCTCAACTTCCTACGGAAGCTAAAGAAATTCGGCATGTCTGCATTGACTCTCACAAACTTCTACAGATGTGCCATAGAGAGCATCCTATCCGGCTGCATCGCAGCCTGGTATGGCAACTGCTCGGTCCAAGATCGCAAGAAACTGCAGAGTGTGGTGAACTCAGCCCAACGCATCGCACAAGCTTGCCACCCCCACATTGATTCTGTCTGCACCTCCTGCTGCGTCAGGAAAGCAGACAGTATTATCAAAGACCCCTCGCACGCAGGCTTTGCCCTCTTCCAGGCCCTTCCATCAGGCAGGCGATACAGAAGTCTGAAGACCTGCACATCCAGACATAGGAACAGCTTCTTCCCCCCAGCTACTAGACTCAATCAATCAATCTCATGAAATATCTTTTTAAAAGATTCCTTCAATCTTTATTCCCTTCTTGCTGGGTTGTGTTCAGAAGGTGGTCGGCTTGCTATTCTAGTTTTGCTTGTGTCCATCCTTGGATTCTTCTTGGCTCAGGTACTTTCCTCGGGTCATGTCTTGCTGCTTTGGATAATTTATGCTGACACTCAGTTTATTAGTGGTCAGCGTGAGGTGAGTCATCAATGCGCTGCTCACCGCATGCCTTCCTCAGCTGCTACCTACTTTCATATTTTAATTTCATGTTCAAATTTCTGTTTAAATGTATTTGGATAAACCATCGTCTGTGATCTTTCACCACAGTAATTAAGTTATTTATTTCAAACGGGTGGGTTAACAATGACTTTAGAAAGAGCTGTCAGGAATCTATTTGGACCAGGCAATGGGGGAGTTCAAAACAACACAGAAAGCAAATGAAAGCTTTTTGTCAACTTCCTCCCCAGTTCAGCGGCTCCGGCACTGGGATTCACACTCCGTCAGCTGGGATTTTGTGACAGGGAATGAACCTTTCCATTCAACAAACTCCGCTGTTGGCAATCGCCTATGTTCTGCATCATAATCAAAATGGGAGTGAGTGAGTAACACTCGATTTTCTCACTCCCGAGTGCCACGGGAAGACTAAACAAGGAGGTTCTCAATTAACTTTCATGCAAAATCTTCTTCATGCCGATTCAGAAATGTTGACTTCTCAATAGTGTCAATATTGAACAGGTAAATCTGACAGGCATTTGCACAGAGTTTGTTTTCCCTCACTGTGGAGCAGGGCAGAGACAGCAGTATGACTTTGGTCTGTTTTGAATCATTCGTCAAAGATATCACGAGGATTTCATAGAATCATAAAATTTACAGTGCAGAAGGAGGCCATTCGGCCCATCGAGTCTGCACCGGCTCTTGGAAAGAGCACCCTACCCAAGCCCACATCTCCACCCTATCCCCATAACCCAGTAACCCCACCCAACACTAAGGGCAATTTTGGACACTAAGGGCAATTTAGAATGGCCAATCCACCTAACCTGCACATCTTTGGACTGTGGGAGGAAACCGGAGCACCCGGAGGAAACCCACGCACACACGGGGAGAACGTGCAGACTCTGCACAGACAGTGACCCAAGCCGGGAATCGAACCTGGGACCCTGGAGCTGTGAAGGAATTGTGCTAACCACTATGCTACCATGCTGCCCATATGTAATTTGGACGATAAGAGATCAGGAAAATCCCTTTGGCCAATGCAGCCTCTTCCACACAATTGTGACACCCTCACCCCACCTGAAAATAGATGATAGCCTGGGAGTGACAAATTTACTCTCAAACTGCTTGCGTACAGGGCGACCCCACTGTCCACTGGCATGTCGCTGCTCAACTCCTGATGAACAGGGACCTGCAGACAACACTTCCAGCCATTCACTTGCCCAACCTGGATCACCTCCCGGTTCTGCAGAAGGTGCACGCGACCCTGATCCTATGATGAGGGAGAATAGTTTCTCTGTCCAGACCCCTCATGATTTTGAAAACTTCTGTCAAATTTTCTCTTTGTCTTCTCCTCTCCAAGGAGAACAGTCCCAACCTTTTGGGATTATCCTCATAACTGTAGATTCTCGTCCCTGGAACCATTTTTTTGTAAACTGCGCCTGCACCCTCCCTGTCGCTCTTTTGAAGAGGTTTTCAATTGGTCCCATTTGAAGAAACAATTCATTTACGGGGAATGGGACCTCGCTGGTTAGGCCAGCATCGATTGCTCATCCCTCGCTGCTCATCGGAAAGGGGTATGATCTGTCTTCTTGAACCGCCGCAGCCCCTGAAGTGTAGGTGCATCCACTGTGCTGTTAGGGTGTTCCGGGATTTTGACCCAGTGGCAGCAAAGGAATGGGGATATATTTCCAAGTCAGGGTGGTGCGTAACCTTGACGGGAACCTCCAGGTGGTGGGGTACCCAGGTATCTGCTGCCCTTGTCCTTCTGGATGGTAGTGGTCGTAGGTTTGGAAGATGCTGTCTGAGGATCCTTGGTGAGTTATTGCAGAGCATCTTGTAGATGGTACACACGGCTGTCACTGTTCATCATTGGTGAAAGGACTGAATGATTGTGGAAGGCGGAGCAATCAAGCAGGGCTCCTTTGTCCTGGATGGTGTTGAGCATCTTGAGTGTTGCTGGAGCTGCACTCCTCCAGGCATGTGGAGAGTATTCCATCACACTCCTGACTTGTGCCTTGTAGATGGTGGATGGGCCTTGGGGATTGGTCATTGTCTGGCACTTCTGCAGCACAAATTTAACTTGCCACTTGTCAGCCTAAGCCTGGATATTGCCCAACTCTTGCTGCATTTGGACATGGACTGCTTCATTATTTGAGGAGTCACGAATGGTGCTGAACATTGTGCAGTCATCCGCAAACATCCCCAATTCTGACCTAATGATGGAAGGGAGGTCATTGATGAAGCAGCTAAAGATGGTTAGGTCTCGGACACTAACCTGAGGAACCTCTGCAGTGATATACTGGAGCTGAGATGATTGACCTCCAACCATCACAACCATCTTCCTTTGTGCCGGGTGTGACTCCAACCAGCGGAGAGTTTTCCCCCTGATTCCCATTGACTCCAGTTTAGCTCGGGCTCCTTGATGCCAAACTCGGCCAAATGCTGCCTTGATGTCAAGGGCAGTGACTCTGACCTCACCTCTGGCATTCAGCTCTTGTGTCCATATTTGAATAAAGGCTGTAATGATGTCAAGAGCTCAATGACCCTGGCGGAACCCAAACTGAGTGTCCGTGAGCAGGTAATTGCTGAGTAAGTGCCGCTTGATAGCACTGCTGATGACTCCTTCCATCACTTTGCTGATGATGGAGAGCAGATTGATAGGCCCACAATTGGCTAGGTTGAATTTGTCCTGTTTCTTGCGTATAGGACACACCTGGGCAATTTGTCGGGTGGATGCCAGTGTTGTGGCTGGACTGGAACAGCTTGGCTAGGGGTGCGGCAAGTTCTGCAGCACAAGTCTTCAGTGCTGTTGCCGGAATATTATCAGGGAACATAGCCTTTGCAGTCTCCAGTACCTTTAGTCATGTCTTTACATCATGCTGAGTAAATTGGATTGGCTGAAGACTGATATCTGTGATGCTGGGACCTCAGGAGGAGACCGAGATGGATCATCCGCTCGGCACTTCTGGCTGAAAGTTGTTGCAAAATCTTCAGTCTTATCTTTTGCTCTGATGTGCTGGGCTCCTCGATCATTTGAGGATGGAGATATTTGTGGAGCCTCCTCCAGTGAATCATTTAATTTTCAACCACGCCATGAATGTGACAGGACTGCAGAGCTTAGATCTGATGCATTCATTGTGGAATCGCTTAACATGTTGCTTCACAGCGCCAGGGTCCCAGGTTTGATTCCTGCTTGATCACTGTCTTTGCGGAGTCTGCATATTCTCCCTGTGTCTGCTTGGGTTTCCTCCTGGTGCTCCGGTTTCCTCCCACAAGTCCTGAAAGACGTGCTATTAGGTGAATTGGACATTCTGAATTCTCCCTCAGTGTACCCGAACAGGCGCCGGAATGTGGCGACTCGGGACTTTTCACAGTAACTTCATTGATAATGTAAGCCTACTTGTGATGATAAAGATTATTATTGCTTGCTACTTACGTTGTTTGGTACACAAGGAATCCTGTGTTGTATATTCACCAGGTTGCTCCTGGCATACTGTCCTGCACCCTTCATTAGACCAGGGTTGACCCCCCTGTATTGGTGGTAATGGTTGAGGGGGTATATGCTGGGCCATGAGGTTGCAGATTGGGGTTGAATACAATTCTGCTGCTGCTGATGGCCCACAGTGCCTCATGGATGCCCGCATGGAGTTACCAGATCTGTTTGAAGTCTATTCCATTTAGCACGGTGGTAGTGCCACACAACACGATGGAGGGTATCCTCAATGTGAAGACAGGACTTTGTCTCCACAGGACTGTGCATTGGTCACTTCTACCGATACTGTCATGGACAGATGCGTCTGCAGTAGGCAGATTGGTGAGGATGAGGTCAAATATGCTTCTCCCCCTTGTTGGTTCCCTCGCCACCTGCTGCAGTCCCAGTCTAGCAGCTATGTCCGGCCTGCTCGGTCGGTGGTGGTACTATCCAGCCACTCTTGGTGGTGGACATTGAAGTCCCCCCATCCAGAGTATGTTCTGCCACCTTGCCACCCTCAGTGCTTTCTCCTAGTGGTGTTCAACATGAGGGAGTACTGATTCATCAGCTGATGGTGGATGGTACGTGGTCATCCACAGGAGGTTTCCTTGCCCATGTATAACCTGAAGCCAGGAGACCTCATGGAATCCAGAGTTGATGTTGACAACTCCCAGGGCAACTCCCTCTCGACTGTTTACCATTATACCGCCACCTCTGCTGGGTCTGTCTTGCCGGTGAGACAGGACATACCCAGGCTTGGTATGAGTGTATTAATTCTGTGAGTGTGACTACGTTCTTACTCTTTCGGTGTAATTTACCTAAATCCCAAAATCGGGAATGGTGATCAGGTGGAGAATGGCTCCCGACGCCGAAATCACGCAAGGCGGCGATTGACACTGGGTTGCGATGCTCCGCCCCCTCCAAATCAGCGTCATCGAGGCGTGCGCCAGTCGTGTGTGCTATCATTCGTCGGAAACTCGGCATGGCGGCAACAGACTGGGTCCAGCACCACCACAGCTGGGGGAAAGCCAATCCGCGGGCACGGGAGGCCGTGAGTCAGCCAAAGGAAGGGCACTATTTCACAGGCACGCAGCCGGCGCCATGTTGCGCGGCTCGTCCGCTGCAGGCCGTCGCCGTGTGCATGCGCGGCCTCGGACCCGGCAATTCTCCAGCCGTATCGGCAGCTAGAGCCGTGTGCTCTACGGCTGCCTGCCTACCAGCCCCCACCAAACGGAGGATTGGTGGCGTTTTTTGCGCCGGATTTTCGGTCGTAAAACGCCGGCGTCAGGATGTAGCTGGAAAATCGGGGAATCCGGCCCATTACCTTCACCTACCCTTTCTGTTGCTGCATTGGAGAACTCAAGGCAAATTTCCTGAACATTACTCTGCTTTCGTGAACATGTTCTTGTCAGCATTTATTAAGACAGATATTTTGAAGTGGCAATTAATTTTGTCTCAGATTAATATGATCCAGTGAGGGACCAGTAACTTTGATTGTGAAGCAATTGAAACTTGAAGTCTCCAGTATTTACTCAGAGAATAAAAGATTCCATGGTTCCAAACAACTGGAATAGTTTCACCACTCAAGAGTCAACAAGGCAGGGTCAATATTATCTATTCTGCACTCTAACATATAGAATTAACAGCAAGTAAACATGAATTAATAGACAATCTGTTGTCGAATCTAAACCACAAACTGCACACTAAATGACAGGCACAAGGAAGACAGATTGTGCAAATTTTTTCCGCAGTCCAGCCAGGCATTAATGATCATCGTGAATCACCAAAAATAAATCCTGCAAACTCTGTTTTCCTTGCCAGGAATTTCTGCTTTTCACCTTTGACGATTTACTCTCTGATTTCTCTCCAAAAAGAACTCAAACTCAGTCTGTCCCGATGACTTATCACTAACTCCCTCAGCTGCACAATCTCTTCTCCTGACACCGCGCCCCACTGGGTTTCCAAGGCTGTGTCTGAGTGTCTAACCACTGGCATTATTCCATCTCTTGCCACCTCACTGAACTGGGCGGCACAGTGGCAGAGTGGTTAGCACAGCTGTCTCACAGCGGCAGGGACCCTGGTTCAATTCCAGCCTTGGGTGACTGTCTGCGCAGAGTCTGCACGTTCTCCCCGTGCCCAAAGATGTGCAGGTTAGGTGGATTGGCCATGCTAAATTGCTCTTAGTGACCAAAAGAAATGATGAGTTGGTTAGATTAAGGGCTTAATTGGATAGGGCGGGGGAGTGAGCTTCGGTGAAGCAATCTTCAGAGTGGTCAGTGCAGATGCGATGGGCTGAATGGCCTCCTTCTGCACTGTAGTGATTCTATGATTCTAGAACATCAGCTTCACAGGGCAGTCGCCCACTTCAGCATCGCAGAGCTGACACCCCACGGGCTTCACTCCATGCCCTGGCTTTAAGCTTCACTGAGCTGATACTTCTCTCGATCTCCTTTGGGCTCCAGCTCTCCAACAGCACGGAGCTAGCAACTGCTCCCAGACTTTTGTTGGGCACCATCCACACAGCATACGTACAGCATTTCAACTGGCCACCTTCTTCTTCTGCTCCCAGTTAACTGTTCGCGTGAGCTCCTTCTTTCCCCACACAACGAACCACAGTCCCCTCAGCAACACTTTACACCATCTTGCAAGTCCTATGGTTTGGTTTATTCAATAACCTTTGAGTATGTTATCAATGGAAATCCAAAGCCAAGCATGTAAGGCTCATCCCCACCAACTTCTCTCTACGCTTCCATTAAAGTCCCGGGCGTGCTGAGAATTATAGTCCATCAGCCAGCATCTGCCCCTTGAACACAAAGAGATATTCAGAAATATTGATTCCCGGACAGTACCTATGTCAGTATCTATGTCAGTTCCCTATGTTAGTACCTATGTCAGTTCCCTATGTCAGTACCTATGTCAGTTCCCTATGTCAGTACCTATGTCAGTTCCCTATGTCAGTTCCCTATGTCAGTACCTATGTCAGTTCCCTATGTCAGTACCTATGTCAGTTCCCTATGTCAGTTCCCTATGTCAGTACCTATGTCAGTTCCCTATGTCAGTACCTATGTCAGTTCCCTATGTCAGTTCCCTATGTCAGTTCCCTATGTCAGTACCTATGTCAGTTCCCTATGTCAGTTCCCTATGTCAGTACCTATGTCAGTTCCCTATGTCAGTACCTATGTCAGTTCCCGATGTCGGTTCCCTATGTCAGTACCTATGTCAGTACATATGTCAGTACCCTATGTCAGTACCTATGTCAGTTCCCTATGTCAGTACCTATGTCAGTTCCCTATGTCAGTACCTATGTCAGTACATATGTCAGTACCCTATGTCAGTACCTATGTCAGTTCCCTATGTCAGTACCTATGTCAGTTCCCTATGTCAGTATCTATGTCAGTTCCCTATGTCAGTTCCCTATGTCAGTACCTATGTCAGTTCCCTATGTCAGTTCCCTATGTGAGTTCCCTATGTCAGTTCCCTATGTCAGTTCCCTATATCAGTACCTATGTCAGTTCCCTATGTGAGTTCCCTATGTCAGTTCCCTATGTCAGTTCCCTATGTCAGTGTCCTGTCACTGACATTAGGCAGACTGGCCCATAGTTGCCGAGTTTCTTCCGCTCCTTTTTTGAAGCAGGACGTAAGGGCCGAGATTCTCCGAAATCCCGGCCAAGTGTTGACGCCGGCGTCAAAACCAGCGCGAGCGACTCCGGAGTCAACGGGCCTCCAGGCCCAGACATTCACCCCTTCCGAGGGGGCTAGTACGGCGCCGGAGTGGTGTCCGCTGCTCTGGTGCTCGAAAGCCGTCGCGCCAGGGTGGGTGCGGGTCCGCACATGCGCGCCACGGCCGGCGGGGGTCCGTGCATGCGTGTGGTTTGCCGTCTCCTTGCCGGCCCGCGGGCAATATGGTGGAGCCCTGCAGAGGCCCGGCGCGGAGGAACATCGGACCCCCATGGAATTAGCCTGCCCGCCGATCAGTAGGCCCCGATTGCGAGCCTGGCCACCGTGGAGGCTCCCCCTGGAGTCGGAACCCCCCGCCCCCTGACCAGGACGGGCCCGCAGCCAGAGCTCCGAGGTCCCGCCGGGTAGGACCATGTGTAACCCATGCCGGTGGGGTCGGCCCGTCGAGGCATGGAGAATCGTCGGGAGGGGGGGCGCTTTCAATGGCCCCCGACTGCGCGGCGGCGATCCTGCAGGCGCGATTAGCGCCGATTCTCCGGTCGCCGGAAAATTCAGCGGCCCGGCGTCAGAATGGCGTGGCATGTTTGTTGCGCCCCCCCCCCCCCCCCCCCCCCCCCAGCGATTCTCCTGTTTCTAACATTCTGAAGGAAGTTTGGAGGGTTATGGTCAGAACTTGGCAATTTCTACCCTTACGTCCCTCAGTAATCGAGGATGCGGCCTATCTGGTGCCTGCCTGCTTTGAGCGTTGCCAATCTTTTAAGTGCCTCCTCATTATCTGCTCTTATTCTGTTCACCTTCTTGGCTCCACCCTTCTTGACATTGACAGCATCCTCCACAGCAAAGACAGATGCAAAATACCCACATATTACATCAGCCATGCCTTCTGGCTCCACAAGAAGATCGCCTTCATTCCTCCCCACCAACTTAGACAATGGAAACTCGTCTCCGATTGAGCACTCTAACAGTACTCTCAGTCTCCGAGATCAAAAATGATTAAAATATCCATTCAATGCCCTGTTCTCCACAATCACATGGCATAATTATGACTTGCCCCTTTAACAAATTGTATTTCGAGAGTTCAACTGTTTCCATTTAAATATCTTTCTTAACAAATCAATTAGACAGGATTGGAGCTCGACTTTGTTTGACAAGATTTATTAATTTTCTGTAATATGGAAAGTGATGAGAACAGTTATTAAGTTTGCTATTGATAAACTGCAAAATATGGCATTAAAAATAGAATTGAATACATAATTTAAAATATTTTCAACTACTCAGCTACATAATAAATTGTTGAGGTGCAGTGGCTTAAAATTCACTTCCTTTTTGACAAGCTAGGTGATGAAACATATCCAAGAATATTAGGCAATCACTCAAAACTTCCCTTCACATTATAATCCTCTTTTGATTAAGGCAATATACGGTGCGGAAACGGTAATTACTTCAGATGAGTTTTTTTTGCAGATTTAGGTCAGTGCCTAAAGGTTCTGCCATTCTTGGCTGATCCACCACTTTTTTTTAGAAGCAGGAATGGTTTTGTCTACGGCTGGTCTGTAGATTTAAATCACACTATGTTATTTTTAACATATCTCAGTGCTAAAAATGTACGTTCATTGAAGCCGACTTTTGACAATAACCGATTATTATTATTAAGCTGACTTTGACGGTTTGCTCTCCCGATTGCAGTTTTGTCAATTCAGCAAACAATTGAAGATCCACTGAAATATGAGTTCACAAAATTTACAGTGCAGAAGGAGGCCATTCAGCCCATCGAGTCTGCACCGGCCCTTTTGGAAAGAGCAGCCTACCTAAGCCCACACTCCCACCCTAACCCAGTAACCCCACCCAACCTTTTTGGACACGAAGGGCATTTTAGCATGGCTAATCCACCTGACCTGCACATCTTTGGAATGTGGGAGGAAGCCGGAGCACCCGGAGGAAACCCACGCAGGCTCGGGGAGAACGTGCAGACTCCACGCAGACAGTGACCCAAGCAGGGAATCTGGGACCCTGGAGCTGAGAAGCAACTGTGCTAACCACTATGCTACCATATCCCCCTGAGTTGCAAAGGATATGAGTTTCACTCGCAAGGAGAATTTATTTCTCGTCTCCAGCATTTAAAAAAAATTATCCACAGGGCAGCACGGTGGAGCAGTGGGTTAGCCCTGTTACCTCACGGCGCCGAGGTCCCTGGTTCGACCCCGGCTCTGGGTCACTGTCCGTGTGGAGTTTGCACATTCTCTCCGTGTTTGCGTGGGTTTCTCCCCCACAACCCAAAGATGTGCAGGGTAGGTGGATTGGCCACTCTAAATTGCCCCTTAATTGGAAATAATTAATTGGGTACTCTAAATGTATTTTTAAAAAATTTTTTACAGGTCCCGGGCGTCACTTGACCACATAACGGTCTCAATTGGAGCAAGGGTGGACTTCCTGATGATGCCTTGCCCATCCCAGCATGAAATAGCCATGTGGTTATAGTGGATAGTCAAGAAGGTTACATAAAATTGCAACAGGATCTTGACCAATTGGGCCAGTGGGACGATGAATGCCAGATGGAATTTAATTTGGATAAAGGTGAGGTGATGCATTTAGGTAGATCAAATCAGGGCAGGACCCACTCAGTTAATGGGAGGGAGTTGAGGGGGGTTACAGAACAAAGAGATCTCGGAGTACAGGTTCATAGCTCTTTGAAGGTGGAGTCGCTGGTGGACAGGGTGGTGAAGAAGGCATTCAGCATGGTAGGCTTTATTGGTCAGAATATTGAATACTGGCATTGGGACGTCTTGTTGAAGTTGCACACGACATTGGTAAGATTACACATGGAATACTGTGTTCAGTTCTGGTCACCCTATTATAGGAAGGATATTGTTAAACTAGAGGCTGGGACTTTTTTCCCTGGAGCGTAAGCGGCTTCGGGGTGATCTTATCGAGGTCTACAAAATAATGAGGAGCATAGATGCGGTAGATAGTCAACATCTTTTCCCAAAGGTAGAGGAGTCTAGAACTAGAGGGCATAGGTTTAAGGTGAGAGGGGAGAGATACAAAAGAGGCCAGAGGGGACATTTTTTCTCACAGAGGGTGGTGAGCATCTGGAACGGGCTGCCAGTGGCAGTGGTAGAGGAGGGTACAATTTTGCCTTTTAAAAAGCAGTTAGACAGTTATATGGGCCGGGTGGGTATAGAGGGATATGGGCCAAATGCGGGCAAGTGGGACTAGCTTAGTGATAGAAACTGGGTGGCATGGACATGCTGGGCCGAAGGGCCTGTTTTCATGCTGTAAACATCTGTGACTGTCTGACTCTGTGGTTTGGACTGCTGGGGACCTGGAGGATATCCCGCTCTTTCCATTCCCCTTACCCCCACCGTCCCCACACCTAAAAACCCGACTGTAGGGAAACATAACCTTCTGGCCTCCAAAGCCACTTAACAGCAACATCAAATGGTCACAAATCATCACCTTCACAGCCATGGTTTAAATTTTTAGTTTCTTAAAACTATGACTCCTTAGTTCTACACTTTCTAGACCAGGAAACAATTTCTCACATTGACCCTGTCAAGCCCTCGAAAAATGATTCATGTTTCACTGAGACTATCTCTCATTCTTCTAAACTCCAGAGAGAATCAGCCCATTCTGCTCGACATCAGGAAAGCAAAATATTTTAGATTCTGGAAAATGAAATATAAACAAAACAAAAAATGCTGGACATACTCAGCAGGCAGCTTCTGTTGAGAGAGAACCAGAGTTAACCTTCCAGGTTGAGTTAATCTTTGATCAGAATTTTGATGAAAGATCAGCTTGATCTGAAACATTGGCCCAATCATGAGTGAGAAACTAAATGCATTGCAGCCGGCTGCATAGATCATTGTGCACTGAAGGTTTTGTGAACTTTCTGCTCGACCTTCAGATCCAGAGAATCCCGACAGTGCAGAATGAGGCCGTTCATCCCTTTAAGCCTGTACTGACCCTCCGAAAGAGCACCCTACCTCAGCCCACTCTCCCCGTAACTCCGAAACCCCAATCTAATCCGCACATCTTTGGATCCTGGCTGCAACATTGGAGACTTGGCTTAGTGGTCCACATGGAAGGTTAGTAAAAGAAGCAGTCAGAGAACATCCCTTTTTTAACTTTGTAGCTGCTGTATTCAGGTAAATGTTTAAACCCCTCAAGTTTTTTAATGGGTGAGTGAGTGAGTGAGTAATTCAATAAGTGAGTGAGTGAGTGAGTGGGTAAGTGAGTGAGTGAGTAAGTGCGTGGGTGGGTGGGTGAGTGAGTGTGTGGGTGAGTGAGTGGGTGGGTGGGTGGGTGGGTGAGTGAGTGTGTGGGTGGGTGGGTCAGTGAGTGAGTGAGTGAGTGGGTGGGTGGGTAAGTGAGTGAGTGAGTGAATGAGTGAGTGAGTGCGTGGGTGGGTGGGTG
Organism: Scyliorhinus canicula; assembly: GCF_902713615.1. Taxonomy (NCBI): domain Eukaryota; kingdom Metazoa; phylum Chordata; class Chondrichthyes; order Carcharhiniformes; family Scyliorhinidae; genus Scyliorhinus; species Scyliorhinus canicula. The sequence continues at coordinate 238,566,434 of NC_052149.1, read as the reverse complement.
AGTGAGTGTGTGGGTGAGTGAGTGGGTGGGTGAGTGAGTGAGTGATTGAGTGAGTGGGTGGGTGAGTGATTGAGTGAGTGGGTGGGTCAGTGAGTGAGTGAGTAAGTGGGTGGGTGGGTGGGTGGGTGAGTGAATGAGTGAGTGAGTGAGTGAGTGAATGAGTGAGTGAGTGAGTGAACGAGTGGGTGGGTGAGTGAGTGAGTGGATGGGTGAGTCTGAGTGAGTGAGTGAGTGGGTGGGTGAGTGGGTGGGTGAGTGGGTGGGTGAGTGGGTGGGTGAGTGATTGAGTGGATGGGTGGGTCTGAGTGAGTGAGTGAGTTGGTGGGTGAGTGGGTGGGTGAGTGATTGAGTGAGTGGGTGGGTGGGTCAGTGAATGAGTGAGTGAGTGAGTGGGTGAGTGGGTGAATGAGTGAGTGAGTGAGTGGGTGGGTGGGTGGGTGGGTCAGTGAGTGAGTGAGTGGGTGGGTGAGTGGGTGAATGGGTGAGTGGGTGAATGAGTGAGTGGGTGAGTGGGTGAGTGAGTGAGTGAATGAGTGAGTGAGTGAGTGAGTGGGTGGGTGAGTGGGTGAGTGAATGAGTGAGTGAGTGAGTGAGTGAGTGAGTGGGTGAGTGGGTGAATGAGTGAGTGAGTGAGTGGGTGGGTGGGTGGGTGGGTCAGTGAATGAGTGAGTGAGTGAGTGAGTGAGTGGGTGGGTGAGTGGGTGAGTGGGTGGTTCAGTGAGTGAGTGAGTGGGTGAGTGGGTGAGTGGGTGGGTCAGTGAGTGAGTGGGTGGGTCAGTGAGTGAGTGGGTGGGTGAGTGGGTGAGTGGGTGGGTCAGTGAGTGAGTGGGTGGGTGAGTGAGTGAGTGGGTGGGTGAGTGGGTGAGTGGGTGGGGCAGTGAGTGAGTGAGTGGGTGGGTGGGTGAGTGGGTGAGTGGGTGGGTCAGTGAGTGAGTGGGTGGGTCAGTGAGTGAGTGAGTGAGTGAGTGAGTGAGTGAGTGGGGCAGTGAGTGAGTGGGTGGGTGAGTGGGTGAGTGGGTGGGTCAGTGAGTGAGTGAGTGGGTGAGTGGATTATTGAGTGAGTGACAAGTGGATGGATGTGTAAAGTGGGAGTGGGGGTTGGTTCGGGGTGGAAGTAGCTGGACATGTTGGGGAATTTGGGTCATGCAGTGGGGTTTGTAGTTTCAGAAGAATTGGTTTGGGGAGGTTGTCAGAGCTCGGAGAGAGTTTCTCAGACTGGAAGTTAGTCGGAATGATTTCAGGGTAGCAAGGTCAGGTTTGGCGGGGGAGGAGGGGTGAGGGGGGAATTTGCTCAGACCGGAGCATTTGTTGGGTTCAATTGAGGGGGACAGTTGTGACTGGGCAATGGCTAGGTTGAGGGTGTAGTGATATTAGACCATAAGACCATAAGACATATGAGCAGAATTAGGCCACTCGGCCCATCGAGGCTGCTCCGCCATTCAATCTTGGCTGATATTTTCTCATCCCCATTCTCCTGCCTTCTCCCCATAACCCCTGATCCCCTTATTAATCAAGAACCTATCTATCTCTGTCTTAAAGACACTCAGTGAATTGGCCTCCACAGCCTTCTGCGGCAAAGAGTTCCACAGATTCACCACCCTCTGGCAGAAGGAATTCCTCCTCGTCTCAGTTTTAGAGGATCGTTTAAAAGATGTTAGGAGTAGTCGGCAGCGAAGGACAATTGGGTTGGGGGTTGAAATAAAAACAGAAAATGCTGGAACTCTTTGGCAGGCGAAGCAGCAGAGAGGGTTGGGAGTTGGCTGTGTTAGTGTGGTGGGTGGGAGGTAGGGTGGTTATGTGGGGTGGGTGGGAGGTTATGATATGCTGTGAAATATTGAGTTACACCTGAGAATATATAACGTAACATGGATATGGGAGGTATTTGGGCAAGTAGTGTATATTTAGCCAAAGGCTTAGACCTGAGACCACATTTGCACAATGTCCAAGGCAGTGTAAGTCAGCTCATAGAGTGTTTAAACTCTTTTAATAACAATCTTTATTATCACAAGTAGGCTCACATGAACACTGCAATGAAGTTACTGTGAAAAGCCCCTAGTTGCCACATTCCGGCACCTGTTCAGGTACACAGAGCAAGAATTCAGAATGTCCAAATTACCTAATGGCACGCCTTTCGGTACTTGCGAGAGGAAACCGGAGCACCCGGAGGAAACCCACGCAGACATGGGGAGAACGTGCAGACTCCGCACAGTCAGTGACCCAAGCCGGGAATCGAACTTGGAACCCTGGTGCTGAGAAGCAACATTGTGAACCACTGTGCTACCGTGCTGCCCATTCCTGGAATATTCCAGCATTTACCCGCACGTCAGGACTTCCTGAGGGTCCCAAAGTGCAACTTATGTTCAGTGCATCGCCGCTCCTGATATCGGGAGGTCTGGCGCAGTAACTCTGCTGCCTGACCCCCTCTGTAATGTGTTAACTGGATTAGCCCACCCAGCCCATCTCCCTATCGTAGACCTTCTTCCCATCTGTGCTTTCCACTCCTTCCCATTCCCAATCGTGCACCTCCTGAGGGAACGTGGGTAGAAATTGCGGATCACTGGCCATAATAATAACAAGAATCTTTATTGTGTCTCAAATAGGTTGACATTAACACGGCAATGAAGTTACTGTGAAAATCCCCTCGTCACCAGACACTTATCAATGTATCAACCTTGTTAATAAAAAAGGCTATAAAGATATACCCAGCAACTACAGGCCAATCAATTTAACCTTGGTGGTAGGAAAACCTTTGGAAATGATGGGCGGGATTCTCTGATCCGGACGCTAAGTGTTGATGCCGTCGCGTTTTACTGGCCCCCAGGAGCAGTGATTCTGAGCCCTACAGGGGGCCAGCACAGCACTGGAGTGGCTCACGCAGCTCCAACTGCCGATAACGGTGTAAAATTGGCGCCGTGGGCCTGCGCATATGTGCTACGGCCAGCACGAATTCATACATGCGCGCTACGACCGGTGCGAACTCGCACATGCGCATTATTTTCCTTCTCCGCGCCGGCCCCGACGCAACATGGTGGAGAACTACAGGGGCCCAGCGCGGAGGAACATAGGCCCCAACCAGGAGAAGCCGGTCCCTCCGATCGGTAGGCCGCGATCGTGGACCAGCCCACGGTGGAGGCCCCACCCCCCCCCCCCCCCCGGGGTCAGATCCCCCCTCTCCCCCACCAGGCTGCTCCCTACAGGTTGAACGCCGCGGTCCCGCCGGGTAGGACCACATGTGAACGGCGCCGGCGGGACTCGGCCTATCTTGGCGGCCACTCGGCCCATCACACGCGGAGAATCAGTGGGGGGGCCGCATAGTGCGCCCCCGACCGGTGCCGCACCGACCGCGCCGGCGCCAATGACCCGTGAATCGGCAGACCGGCGTTGGAGCGGCGTTGTGTGAATCGCGCCCCCCCCCCTCAGCGATTCTCCGACCCTGCCCAAATCGGAGAATCCCGCCCGATATTCCAAGACAAAATTAACAGTCACTGCGAATTAATTAAGGAAAATCAGCGCAGATTTGTTAAAAGGATGTTGTGTTTAGCCAACTTGATTCGAGTTTTTTGATGATGTAACTGAAAGGATTGTTCAGGGTTAAATGGTTGATGTGATTTCCATGGACTTCCAAAAGACATTTGAGAAAATGTCACCAACTGGGATGGTCAGCAAAATCGAATGCTGTGGAATAAAGGGACACTGGCAGCATGGATATGGAGCTGGCTGAGTGACAGAGAGAGTTGTGGTGAATGATTGGTTTTGTTTGGGACTGAGGAAGAGTTACAGCCGAGTTCTCCAGAGGTTCATTGAGGACCATTGATTTTCTTGATCTACAAGACTTAGAATTGGGTCTACAACGCACGATTTCAAAGGTTGTAGATAACACAAAACGTCAAAGTGTTTCAAACTGTGAAGAGAATAGTGATGGACTTAAAGAGGACCTAGAAAGGATGGCGGAGTGGCAGACATGTGGAAACTGATATTTACTGCAGAGAACTGGGGAGTGATAACTTTGGGCTTAGAGAACAAGAGAGACAACATAAAGAAGGTGCTGAAAAAGAGTCCTGGGAGTGTATAGATGCTCGGAACTGTTGAAGGTGCCAGGCAGGTTCAGGGAGTGCCGGGATCCGGGGCTTTATAAAGACAGGCATGGAGTTCAAATGTAAGGAAATTATGCTGAACCTTTATGAAACATTGCTTTGGCTTCAACCAGAGTATAGTGTCCATTTCTGGGCGCTGGACTTTAGTAAAAATGTGAAGGATTTAGAGAGAGTGCAGAAAGAGTTTGCGGGAGTGCTTCCAGCGAAGAGGAACCTCAGTTCGGCGGATATATTGGAGGAGCCGGGGATGTTGTCCTTGGAGAAGAGAAGATTGAGGGGAGTTTTGATCGAGGTATTCAAAATCAGGAGGGTTCTGATCAGAGTAGATGAGGAGAAGCTGCTGCATTTGGCAGATTTAAGGTGATCCGCACAATACCAAAAGGCAAAATATCTTTGTGCAGTGAGTGGTCAGGCCCTGGAATGTGTCATGTTCTTGTGCCCTGGCCGGTGTTAATGATGCACAGAAGAATATCTTTGGGCAGCACGGTAGCACAAGTGGATAGCTTCACAGCGCCAGGGTCCCAGGTTCGATTCCCCGCTGGGTCACTGTCTGTGCGGAGTCTGCACGTTCTCCCTGTGTCTGCGTGGGTTTCCTCCGGGTGCTCCGGTTTCCCCCACAGGTTAGGTGGATTGGCCATGCTAAATTACCCTTAGACCAAAAAGGTTCGGGGGGGTATTGGGTTACGGGGTAGGGTGGAAGTGAGGGCTTAAGTGGGTCGGTGCAGACTCGATGGGCCGAATGGCCTCCTTCTGCATTGTATGTTCGACGTTCTATCTAGTTCTTGACTAGTTAAAAGTATTTTATTATAAAATAAATGCATGGTAAAGATAACTATAATAAATATATTACAAACTACTAATACTGATAAATTATCTTAGAGCTACTGCAAGTATGATTATACACTAACACGTCTATCTCCCAACTCCTCGAGATCCAGAGTCACATGGTGGACTTACACTGCCACCTACTGGTCAGAGGTTGTTTACATCATTATATGCAAGATAGCATATGCATATCATTACAGAATGCACTGGCCGAGACTTGGATTCAATCGAGGCTTTCAATTGAAAATTAAATAAGCACCTGAACAGAAAAGATCAGCTGGGCTAGTGGGAAGAGGTGGGATTAACTATTAGTTGGAAGCAGAGGCAGCACAGATTCAATTACCCCCTCCTGTGCTGTAACTATTTTATAATTATTGAATCATAGAATTTACAGTGCAGAAGGAGGCCATTCAGCCCATCGAGTCAGCTCTTGGAAAAAGAACCCTACTTAAGCCCACACCTCCACCCTATCCCCAGTAACCCCACCTAACCTAACCTTTGGACACCAAGGGTAATTTATCATGGCCAATCCACCTAACCTGCACATCTTTGGGCTGTGGGAGGAAACCGGAGCACCCGGAGGAAACCCACGCAGACACGGGGAGAACTTGCAGACTCTGCACAGACAGTGACCCAAGCCGGAATTGTCTGATTCTATGAAAACTGGTGACAGATTAAGATTTTCAAGTTTTGATGAAATATCATCAGCATGAAACATGATCTCTCTCCAGAGACACTGCCTGGCGTACTGAGTATTTCCAGCATTTTCTGATTAAAGCCAATATAAAGATGGCTGCTAGGCTCTTTAGAGAAGCTGATTGATCTCAGTCCCTCAGTAATGCTGGAGATGCCCAACGTGGTCTAAGCCTTGACACTGCAGCGTCACTTTGTCACTTTGGTGTTTGGAATTAAATCTCCCTGTCAGATAAATGGTCAAGGGAACAGAAGCTGAGGTGAGAATGTTTGTCAGGATTAAAGCTAAAACTCCTGGTATATATCCAGCCATTATCGCCCCTCTCCATTCGAGAAACATTTTAGCTACCTGCATTTTGAGGGGCACCTCTCCGCAAGGCGAGGAGACCGAGCTTCCAAGTATGACCGTAGTCAGCACAAGGATTGAACCCACTGTTCCGCGTTAGATGGTAGCCCTTTAGGCTGCTGGGGTACCCAATCCCCACAATTGTTCGTAAGGAACCTTTTAACTTTGACACCATGCCTACCACAGTAACTTACTGTAGATTCGTTTCAGATTGACGAATGATTGATTAACGCCTTGCAGGAGTGCGATACGGATGACTGCTGAAATAAGGAACAAGAATCAACATTTCAAATATTAATTTAAATAATGTGTGCGGCAATTCACGGGTTTAATCGGCCAGAAAGCACAACGGAATGAGGTTGTAAGCGGTTTAACTTCTCCTTTGAGAGCTCATTAGACTCTTTTAGATATAGTATAATTCCTGTGGGATTTACAACCTGTTGAATCACTCACAGGATTTATTTGGATAAAAATAACTTGTTCCTATTTATTAATTTACTCGGAGTTGAATGGGGTTGCTGGGTTGCGGGGATGGAGTGGAAGTGTGGATTTAAGTAGGGTGCTCTTTACAAGAGCCGGTGCAGACTCGATGGGCCGAATGGCACTGTAAATTCTATGATGATTCTATGAATAGAAATAATGGGCAGGGTTATGGGTTGAAGGTAGGGGACTGGCATCAGATGAAATGATCATTCAGATGTGTAGTTCAGGCACGATGGGATGAATGGCCTCTGTCCGCACTACAGAAATCCTGAAGTATGTGTGTGCTATCCTTGGGATGAGGGTGAGCATTTGAGAGGTGCTGTGAAAACAAGCTTGGTGAGTTGCTGCAGTGCATCTTGCAGATGGTACACACGGCTGCCACTGGGCATTGGTGGGGGAGGAAATGAATGATAATCTTTATTCGTGTCACAGGTAGGCTTACATTAACACTGCAATGAGGTTACTGTGAAATGGTGGCTGTGATATCAAATATCGAGCCGTTTTGGCCTGGATCATGTCAAGTCTCTTGAATGTTGTTGCAGCTGCACTCATCCAGGCAAGTGGAGGGTTTCCCATCACACTCCTGACTTGTGCCTTGTAGATGGCAGACAAGGTCTGGGGAGTCAAGAGGTGAGTTACTGACCACAGGATTCCTAACCTCTGACCTATTCTTGCAGCCAAAGCATTTATGTGGCTCGCCCAGTTCAGTTTCTGATCAATGGTAACCCTCAGGATGTTGATAGCGGGGGATTCAGTGATTGTAATGACATTGAATGTCATGGAGCGATAACCAGATTCTCTCCTGTTGGAGATGGTCATTGTCTGGACCTTGTGTGGCGCAAATGTTATTTGCCACTAGTCAACCCAAGCCTGAATATTGCCCAGGTCTTGCTGCATATGGGCGTGGACTGCTTCATTATCTGAGGAGGGGGGAATAATGCTAAACATTGTGAACATCCCTCCTTGAACATCTCCACTTCTAACCTTATGATGTAGGAAGGATTATTGATGAAGTAACTGAAGATGGTTGGGCCTCGGGCACTACCCTGAGGAACTCCTGCAGTGATATCCTGGAGCTGAGATGATAGACCTACAACCACCACAGCCACCTTCCTTTGTGACAGGTATGACACGAACCAGCAGAGAGCCTTCCCCCTGATTCCCATTGATTTCAAATGTGTCAGGGCCCTTTGATGTCACATTCAGTCAAATCCTGCTTTGATGTCGAGGGCAGCCACACTCACCTCAACCTCTTGTGTTCAGGTTTGGACCAAGGTTGGAATGAAGTCAGAAATTGAATGGCCCCGACGGATTCCAAACTGAACATTGGTGAGCATGTTCTTGCTGTGGAAATGTAGTTTGATGTCACTGTTAATCACACCTTTCATCATTTTGTTGATGATCGCGAGTAGATTGAAGGGGCAGTAATTGCCAGGTTGCATTTGTCCTGCTTTTTATGGACAGGACATAACTGGTCGCTTGACAATGTTGATAGGTAGATGCCAGTGTTTCAGCTGCACTGGAACATGTTGGCGAGGGATGTGACTCGGCTAGAGCACAAGTCTTCGGTACTATTGCTGCCATGTTATCAGGTCCCATAACCTTTGCAGTATCCACTGTCTTCAGCAGGAGGTGGGACCAGTACAAGCTGGACAGGTTGCACTTGGGCAGGACTGGGACTGATGTCCCAGGGGGAGTATTTGCTCGTGTGGTTGGAGAGAGTTCAAACTAAAATAGGAAGGGGACGGGAGCCTATGCAAAGAGACAGAGGAGGGGGAATGAATGATAAGGACAAAAGACAGAAAGGGAAATAAGAAAAGTGATAGGCAGAGAAACCAAGGCCCAGAATCAAACAGGGCCACTTGGAAATATATCACCGTTCCTTCACTGTCGCTGGGTCAGAATCCTGGAACTCCCTCCCTAACAGCACAGTGGGTGTACCTACACCTCAGGGACGGCAGCAGTTCAAGAAGGCAGCTCACCACCACCTCTGAAGGGCAACTAGGGATGGGCAGGGGCTGGTTTAGCACACGGCTAAATCGTTGGCTTTGAAAGCTCGCCAAGGCAGGCCAGCAGCACGGTTCAATTCCCGTACCAGCCTCCCTGAACAGACGCTGGAATGTGGCGACTAGGGGCTTTTCACAGTAACTTCATTTGAAGCCTACTTGTGACAATAAGCGAGTTTCATTTCATTTCATTTCAATAAATGCTGGTCTATACCCATATCCATACCCATAAATTAATAAGCTCCACCCGCAGGCCCATCGCCTGCGAGGCCTCCATGTGTCGCATAGACCTGTACTCTCCCCATTTGGAGGCTGTATGCCCATCACTTAGAGGCCCCACCCCCATCATGGGAACTTCATATATGACCCCCCCCCCCCCCCCCCCCCCCCCCCGCCGGCTCCCATATTATGTGACCATCACCATACCCTCTGCAGCCTAATACAGAGCCTGCTACACCCAGGGACCCTGCCCCTTGCCCTCGCTCCTTCCATAGCCCTCCTTCCAAATGGCCTCCTTTGTCTTCATCTGCCCACCACCTGCCCTCAGCTCACAACCTGACCCCGGCGACACTTCAGGCCTTTGTTGCAATGGTTGCATACATCCCACAGCACAGTGCTGTCCAGATAGACACTGGTGTGTGGCAGCAGGGGCAGGTTGACCCCTGTACTCCCCAACAGGCAGGTCCGTGGATCTGGCAACCCGTTGTTGTCCATGACGACTAGCTCGGCTTGGAGATGGAGAGCAGGAATTTGTATGCCCCGGCAGAGCGTTGTATGGGAAGGTAAAGCCACTGTGATCCCAGATGACCATAGGATGTTTCTCCCTTTGAATTGGGAGAGCTGACTGGTGGTACTTTGACCTGAGGATCACCACACCTCAGGCGAGGGGCAAGGTTGAGAAGGCGGGATCTTCATGAATTACCTCAGCCGGTGCGGGAATTGAACCGACGCTGATGGCCTTGCTCTGCTCACAAACCAGCTGTCATGCCGACTGAGCTAAACCTGCCGCCCCCCCCCCCCCCCAGTACAGGGGATCAGGATCAGAGCAGCACTATGGCTGGCAGGCTTTGCATGTTGCACTCACTTCAAAGCCTCTGGCAATTGAGGGGCCACCTTGTGCAGGCCAGCCTTGATCAATCGGGTTTGCCGCTAATGTGACTTCCTGCCAGCATGAAGCAAGATTAAAAAGCTGAACAGGATTCCCGTGAGCAGCTGTTTTAATGAGCATTCATGAAATGCAAATTAATTCAGTGGCATCTGTGCTACCTGCCAGCGGGAAGAGTGACCCACGAATAACCTTCCCTTGGGAGGACCACAATGGGATTTGAAGCTTTAGAGTTTCCAACTGTTTGGCTCCCGTTAGATTCTCCGAACTCGCATGTCACCAAACCCGCCAGGGCGGGTTGGGAGAATTCCACCGATGGGGTCAGGGCTCCTGACTTGCTGCAAATGAGCCACTGACCATTCTGACAGTATTGAACAGCAAGACGGTTTCCCAGCGGCATCAAGATGAAACATTGGACTTGAGTCGGAAGAAAATTGTGCCGCGGTTGCTGTGGCATCATTTGGGATGCACCTGAGGAAGGAGCAGTGCTCCGAGAGCTAGTGATTCAAAAGAAACCAATTGGACTTTAACCTGGTGTTGCAAGACTTCTTACTGTGCTCACTCCAGTCCAATGCCAGCATCTCCACATCATCATTTGGGACTGACATTGACCCACCACTGACTGTGTGTTACCTCACTATTTCAGAAATAGACCGGGGACTCGTCCAGGAATAACAGAAGCGCAACTCTGCTCCAATGGATCTCTGAACAACTTTCAGATTTGACTTTGGGTAAAATACGTTGAAATGAGGAACGTAGGCCGACTTATTCCGGTCCCTTCCACCACATGGATGGTCAGGGGCGAGAGGGGTCACTTGGTGGACCAGCAAGAGGCCCGTTGACCATCTGCGGGAATTTCTGAACCCAGGGTAGGCAGGGTTGGGAAATCCCACCCATTAGTGTCCGTTATACCGTACTTTCTTTCCTCAAAAGACAGAGCGCTTAAATATTTTTAAGATTGACATAGATAGATCCTTTATAGGCAAGGATTGAAAGATTATCGGGGCACGGGGGTGAGGGTAAGCGGGAAACTGGAGTTGAGGCACAGTCTTATCAGCCATGAACTTATTGAATGGCTCGAGTGGCCTCGTCCTGATCCTTATTCACATGTTCATATGTTTCATACCCTCCTTACTTATTCCTCCCATTATTCCTTCCCTTCCTCCCTTGTCCTCTCCTATAAAGAGCAGGCAGGTTACCATAGAATCATAGAATTTGCAGTACAGAAGGAGGCCATTCAGCCCATCGAGTTTGCACCGGCCCTTGGAAAGAGCACTCCATCCAAGCTCACACCTCCACCCTATCCCAGTATCCCCACCCAACCTTTTTGGACACTAAGGGAAATTTTGCATGGCCAATCCACCCAACCTGCACATCTTTGAACTGTGGGAGGAAACCGGAGCACCCGGAGGAAACCCACGCAGACACAGGTAGAACGTGCAGACTCCACACAGACAGTGACCCAAGCCGGGAATTGAGCCCTGGACCCTGGAGCTGTGAAGTAACAATGCTAACCACTGGGCTACTGTGCCGCCCATTATTGATATAATAATCTCATTCCCTTTTGAAAGTCTCAGCTGAACTGGTCCGACTAACCATATTCTCTGGCCGAGCAGTCCAGACTTGCTTTGTGAAAAAGTATTTCCTCAGACCGCTATCGCTTCCTTTGCCAATTATTTTAAATCTGGGTCCTCACATTCTCATTTCTCTCGGATCACGGACCCAGATCCTCCAGTCTCCGGATGGCCCTACCCAGATGTAACCTGGGCAATGTGCTGGGGATGGGGGGGGGGGGGGGGGGGGGGGGGGGGGGGCTGCTCTCAGAGATCCCAAAGCAATGATTCCCTGGGAATGGCCCAGGAAGCTTCAACTTCCAATACCTAGAGCCCTCTGAAAAGTTTTCAGTTCTGAGTTGGAGCGGGTGACTTTGGACAGGAAGTCCCAACCTCTCACTGCTGAGTAACTGTACAATTGAGAGCTGCAGTGGTTCACGAAAGCAGCTCACCACCACCTTCTGAAGGGCAACAAGGGATGGGCAATAAATGCTGACTGCTCGCAATACTTACATCCCGTGAACGAATACATTTTAATAAAGAGCTTATCCAAAATTTTAAAAGCCCCCTTCCCCTCAACACTCCCACGCACAGTGTTTGCCTGAGATATGGGAAACAGGGAGATCAGTGAATCTATCGCCCCCACACACACACACACACCCCTCCCAACGTCACCCACCCCCACATCCACCAGCTGCTCCGTGTGCTTCAAAGGAAACACTGAAGTTTGTGATCTTTAAATTAGTCGCCGCAATACAAGTGAAGGTGAAAAGCTGGTAGCTGCATGATCTTCTGAAGGCCGTTTGTGTGAAATGGAAATGCATTAATTCCCTTCCTTCCTTAACTGCAGAGTAGCCGAGTTGCCGTCCTCTATGAGAATAAATTACTTCCTCCACATGTAGACTCCTCAAACTATAGCAGAAACAAGCTGCCAGTCTAACGTCCTGCCAGATGAGGAGTTGGTTTAATTGGACACCTTGAACATTTGGCAACAGCCTAATCTGTACAAAGCGGTTCACAACTTTCCTTTGCAATCATTGAGACCCTTTTAACATGGAGGCGAGAAGACGATAGCTGCACAACATCTGGCTCACCCCTGCTGGCTCATTGGGTGGAGCCCGCATCTCAGGAGCATTGCGTCCTCCAGGTCAAGCCCCTGGGGCATGACCTCCCAACTCTGGTCATCACTATCACTGCTCAGGTTGCAAACAGCCTTTTGTCTCAGATATTGCAGCTGCTGGGATTATCCCGTGACCCTGCTGTGAAAGGAGTGTGGGGCCAAGGTCAGGGAGAGAGGGTCGAGTGTAATGGGGGTTGGAGGTGGAGGGGGGGTGTTCCTGGGGAGGTCAGCCAGCTAACCTGAAGCACTTGATCAATTAGCTGCAGTTCTGGGCCATGAAATTGAGTTTGGCCTTCACTATCTGGACGCTTTCTTCCCCTTTGTGAATGCGTGTGTCAAAGAGTCTTCTGTGAGGAGTCAAACTAACTCGAATTTCATGTGTACTTTGGAATGTGCATTAACACTGGCGTGTCCAACATAGGCTGCAAAATTCCTTTTTCCTGTGACATACCCACAACTCCATTGCACCAAAATAATTGTAGGCCCACACAGTGCATAAGAATATTTGTTGAATTCTCCAAACAATTCAATCCCAAACAATCTCTTGAGTGCTTTTTGAATGGAAAATGTCTCAACTCAGTGATAAAACTGCAGGTCAGCACGGTAGCACAATGGCTAGCACTGTTTCTTCACAACTCCAGGGTCCCAGGTTTGATTCTCGCTTGGGTCACTGCCTGTGCGGAGTCTGCACATTCTCCTTGTGTCTGCGTGGGTTTCCTCCGGGTGCTCCGGTTTACTCCCACAAATCCCGAAAGAAGTGCTGTTAGGTAATTTGGACATTCTGAATTCTCCCTCAGTGTACCCGAACAGGCGCCAGAGTGTGGCAACTAGGGGATTTTTACAGTAACTTCATTGCAGTGTTAATGTAAGCCTACTTGTGACAATAAAGATTTTTATGAAAGTACCTCACGTTTATCTGCACAGTAGCATTGTGGATAGCACAATTGCTTCACAGCTCCAAGATCCCAGGTTCAATTCCGGCTTGGGTCACTGTCTGTGCGGAGTCTGCACACCCTCCCCGTGTGTGCGTGGGTTTCCTCCGGATGCTCTGGTTTCCTCCCACAGTCCAAAGATGTGCAGGTTAGGTGGATTGGCCATGATAAATTGCCTTTAGTGTCCAAAATTGCCCTTAGTGTTGGGTGGGGTTACTGGGTTATGGGGATAGGGTGGAGGTGTTGACCTTGGGTAGGGTGCTCTTTCCAAGGGCCGGTGCAGACTCAATGGGCCGAATGGCCTCCTTCTGCACAGTAAATTCTATGATTACCTCAACAGAAATAATTGCCACATCTAAAATTAATGGATTCACCTGAGGATTATGGAAGAAGCACAGAAGATGCTGGAAATACTTAGAAACATCTGAAAAAAAATAATCAGCTCATCATTTCACCTCAAAATTGACCTTTTCTCACATCTGTGTCACTGAATGGGTGCTGGCAGATACAGCTGGCGGCCACAATCTTGCGGGATTCAACCTGCCTCACCCTTTCTGACTGTTGCTTGGGTAAGGAGTTAGCCTGTCCACGTGGGTTCACCTAACCTTGTCCTGCAACAAAGGAAATAAAGGTTTTTATTCAATGCCTTTCCAGACCTCAGGAAGTCCCAGAGCACCACACTGCCCATTGAGATCTCCCGACCTGCAGTCACTGTTATAAATTATAATAATTTATTATTATAATAAATACTTGCTCCCACTTGTTCCCATGCAGTAAGGCCCCAGAGCAGTGTGCCAATGACAAGAGAGCCTCTCTTAGATTTTAGGGGGATTTTCCGTCTCTTCCCGTTGTTGAGATCTTCCAGTCCCACTGGAGGTGCCACCCACCCACCGCCCTCCTGCCAGCAGCGGGATTCTCCCTTCCCGCGGCCGGCCAATGGGGTCTCCCATTGTGGCCACCCCACACCGTCGGGGAAATCCGCAGAGTGGGTGCGCTGCCGGCGAGCCGGAGGAACCCTCCACCAGAGAATCCCACTGCATATTCTTCTTCAGATACTGCCATGATATTTTTAATATCCACCTGAAACTTGGCTTACCGTCTCAATTAAAAGCTGTCACCATTGATGGTCCAGCCTCGATTATATCTGCTCAAGCCTTTGGTGTGGGATTTGAGTCCACAACCTTTTAATTCTGACTAAACTCTGGCCTGGCATCAATATTGTTCTATATCTAACAGAGCCGAGCGTACTTTCACTATGTAGATTGCAGAGATTCAAGAGGAAGCTTCCCCACCAGCTTATCAAAGGACAATAAGGATGGGCACTACATGTTAGCCGGACTGGCAAAGCCCACATCAAAGATAGGAACAGGAGGAGGTTATTTCGCTGATCGAGGTTGCTCTGCTTTCAATGAGAACTTTGGCTGATCGATGACCTAACTCCATATACCCATCTGCTCCCAACACGTTCATAACACCACTGGTTAACAAAAATCGTTCAATCTCATTGTAAAATCGAACAATTGACCCGCTCTCTGTGGATGAGACTTCAAAATTTTTACCATCTTATGTGGTACCTTTTGTTTTACCTTGGAATGCAGATTACAGGCCAACGGCAGGGTTCTGAGGAATGTGGAGGAACAGAGAGATCTTGGGGTTCACGTCCACAGATCTCTGAAGGTTGCCACTCAAGTGGATAGAGCCGTGAAGAAGGCCGACATTGTGTTAGCGTTTATTAACAGGGGGCTTGAGTTGAAGAGCCGTGAGGTTATGCTGCAACTGTACAGGACCCTGGTGAGACCACATTTGGGGCATTGTGTGCAGTTCTGGTCACCTCATTATAGGAAGGATGTGGAAGCATTGGAAAGAGTGTGTGCTGAATGGTATCAGTAGCTGCTGTAACGGTACCTTACCTTTAATGCATTGGCCCTTTAAGACCGGGCTTGGAACCCTGGGGGACTCCGCCTCTGGCTCCGCCCCCAGAAAATGGTATATAAGATGAGGCTCACTCGGCAGCATGTGATGAGCACACTTCTCGGCTACTGTTCAGTTGTCAGATGATTAAAGCATTTGAATTACCTATCTTCTCTCCTGTGTCCTAATTGAGGGTATCTCAGAGTGCAAAGGAGATTTACCAGGATGCTGCCTGGATTGGAGGGTAGGTCTTATGAGGAAAGGTTGTGGGAACTGGGGCTTTTCTCACTGGAGTGAAGGAGGATGAGAGGTGACTTAATAGAAGTTTATAAGATGATGAGGGGGATAGATAGAATAGACGTTCAGAGACTATTTCCACGGGTGGATGTAGTTGTTACAAGGGGGCATAACTATAAGATTCAGGGTGGGAGATATAGGAGGGATGTCCGAGGTAGGTTCTTTACTTAGAGAGTGGTTAGGGTGTGGAATGGGCTGCCTGCTGTGATAGTGGAGTCAGACACTTTCAGAACTTTCAAGCGGTTATTGGATACGCACATGGAGCACACCGGAATGACAGGGAGTGGGATAGCTTGATCTTGGTTTCGGACAAAACTCGGCACAACATCGAGGGCTGAAGGGCCTGTTCTGAGCTGTACAGTTCTATGTTCTATATGTGTCAAAGTGTTTCACTCCTACCAGCTTTGGCACTAATGTTTTGACCATGTCCTCGGGCTCTGGACTCCTCAACCAGCACCAATAGTTTCCCATGTGATCCCATCAGTTCTTCTTAATAACTTTTATCAAATTATCCTTAACCTTCCAACACATTTCATGAAAGAAGGAATATATTCTTCAGCGCAATACCAAATGATTTGTTGGACATGCTCATTTTTTTTTTGATCAGGCAGGGAGGATCGAGTCCCCCTGAATGGAACAGTTTGAATATCTCTCGATGTTGCTCCCACAAGGACCACAGCATCAAATAATAGACCGGCTTGGTCACTGATCTCACTGTTGCGGAATCTTGCTGTGCTGCGTTTTCTTGCATCACGGTGGCTATCGTTCGGCACTAATCCATGGGCATGAAATACTTTTCCTCACTCTGCCTCTCTGCACCAGCTCATCCCCTGCCAAAGCCCTCTTCCATGACTTTCCAATTTCTGGATTGACTATTCTCAGACATTCCTGGGCAGATAAAGGGTAGCTCATGGAATGAAAGAGACAGTAGCAATGGGATTAGTGGTCACTGGGTGTTTTTCAGGCTGGACGAAAATTTGTGGTGGGGTTTTCCAGGGGTTGGTGTACTTCTCCTAATTTCTTTAATGACCCAGACGTTGGTGTACGGGGCACAATTTCAAAATTAGCGGATGATATGAAACACTGTGAAGTGCGACAGGGACAGTGCAGAATTTCAAAAGGATAAAGACAAGTTGGTGGAATGGGTGGACAAATGGCAGATGAAGCAGTGGATGTGGTGTACATGGATTTTAGTAAGGCATTTGATAAGGTACCCCATGGGAGGCTTATGCAGAAAGGAAGGAGGCATGGGATAGTGGGAAATTTGGCCAGTTGGATAATGAACTGGCTAACCGATAGAAGTCAGAGAGTGGTGGTGGGTGGCAAATATTTAGCTTGGAGCCCAGTTACGAGTGGCGTGCCGCAGGGATCCATTCTGGGTCCTCTGCTGTTTGTGATCTTCATTAATGACTTGGATGAGGGAGTTGAAGAGTGGGTCAGTAAATTTGCAGACGATACAGAGATTGGTGGAGTTGTGGATAGTGAGGAGGGCTGTTGTCGGCTGCAAAGTGACATAGCTAGGATGCAGAGCTGGGCTGAGAAGTGGCAGATGGAGTTTTACCCTGAAAAGTGTGACGTTGTCCATTTTGGAAGGACAAATATGAATGTGGAATACAGGGTTAATGGTAGGGTTCTTGGCAATGTGGAGGAGCAGAGAGATCTTGGGGCCTATGTTCATAGATCTTTGAAAGTTGCATAGAGCTGTGAAGAAGGCCTATGGTGTGCTAGCGTTAATTAGCAGAGGGATTGAATTTAAGAGCCGTGAGGTGATGATGCAGCTGTACAAAACCTTGGTCAGGCCACATTTGGAATACTGTGTGCAGTTCTGGTCGCCTCATTTTAGGAAGAATGTGGAAAAGGTGCAAAGGAGATTTACCAGGATGCTGCCTGAAATGGAGAGTAGGTCTTACAGGGAAAGGTTGAGGGTTCCTGGCCTTTTCTCATTAGAACAGAGAAGGATGAGGGGCGACTTGAAAGAGGTTTATAAGATGATCAGGGGAATAGATAGAGTAGACAGTCAGAGACTTTTTCCCCGGGTGGAACACACCATTACAAGGGGACATAAATTTAAGGTGAATGGTGGAAGATATAGGGGGGATGTCAGAGGTAGATTCTTCACCCAGAGAGTAGTGGGGGCATGGAATGCACTGCCTGTGGAAGTAGTTGAGTCGGAAACATTAGGGACCTTCAAGCGGCTATTGGATAGGTACATGGATTACGTTAGAATGATGGGGTGTAGATTAATTTGTTCTTCATCTAGGACAAACTTTTGGCACAACATCGTGGGCTGAAGGGCCTGTTCTGTGCTGTATTTTTCTATGTACTATGTTCTAAACAGGCAGTTTGTACTATGGTGAATACGTTCACCACACTCTGGAAAGCTTTTGGACAACTATCTTTTTTTTTATAAATTTAGATTACCCAATTATTTTTTCCAATTAAGGGGCAATTTAGCGTAGCCAATCCACCTACTCTGCACATTTTTGGGTTGTGGGGGCGAAACCCACGCAGACACGGGGAGAATGTGCAAACTCCACACGGACAGTGACCCAGAGCCGGGATCGAACCTGGGACCTCAGCGCCGTGAGGCGGTTGTGCTAACCACTAGGCCACCGTGCTGCCCTTTGGACAACTGTCTTAACATATGACCATAACCATGAGATGTCGGAGCAGGACTCGGGCATTCGGCCCATCGAGTCAGCTTCACCATTCAATGAGATCATGATTGATCTGAAATTATAATGCTCAACTCCACCTTCCCGCCTTATCTCCATAACCCTTCATTCCCTCACTGATTAAAAATCTGTCTTTCTCAACCTTGAATATATTTAATGATCCAGCCTCCACAGGACTCTGCGGTAAAGATTTCCTTACTTGGGTCAGTGTCAGATCTTGTTTGATAAGTCATCTTGGGATGTTTCAGATAGAACATCCAAGTTTGATGTTATAACTATAACCTTGACGATATTTATTTTATCTTTACATTCATCTACTTATGTTGACAGCATATTGCAGCCGGCACAGTGTTTAGCACTGCTGCCTCACAGCTCCAGGGACCCGGGTTCAATTCCAGCCTTGGGTCACTGTCTGTGCGGAGTCTGCAATTTCACCACGTGTCTGCGTGGGTTTCCTTCGGGTGCTCCGGTTTCCTCCCACATTTCAAAAATGTGCAGGTTAGTTGGATTGGCCATGATAAATTGTCTCTTAGTGTGCAAAAGGTTAGGTGGGGTTACTGGGTTACAGGGATAAGGTGGAAGCACGGGCTTAAGTATAGTGCTCTTTCCAAGGGCGGGTGAAGACTCGATGGGCCGAATGGCCTCCACTTGCATTGTAAATTCTATGGTCTGTGATCTAACCATTGATAACAACTGAACCTTTGGTTCTATCTAGCCTTTGGTTGTCTATTCGCCACAGTTGATCTGCACCTTCACTTCCATATTTAATGTCCTATTCCCCTATCAAACTATTGCTCTCTCTTATCCGAGTCTTTCCCCATGGTCCAACCCTCATCTCCACTCCCTCAAATCCAAAGTCCACAGGCTTGAAAGGTAACTGGTTTTACCGTCCAATACTAGGTCCGGCTCCATCCCATAAAGCGCTATCAGATCCTGCTCCCATCTGCTAAAACTGCAAAGATAAACCCGGCTTCCCTTCTCCACTGCACACCACCTCCTCCAGCTCATCTACCCCATCTCCTCTATCCCCACCTCCATAAATAAGCGCAAACAGTGAAGGGATTTCTTTGACACCAAGACTGAGACGACCCAATCACCTGCCTCTACTCCTTCCTTCTCTACCTAGACCATAAGCTCTGAAATTATTTTCCTAAAACTCTCCAACTCTCCAGCTCGTTGCCTTTAAGATCTTCCTTAAAATCTACCCCTTTAACCAAGCTTTTGGTCACCTGACCTAATGGACGGAATTTTTACACTTCAGATTGATAACCGACACGTACCTCTCCAGATGCACAGACAACTTTTCAGACCAGGTTTTCTGGCAGCCAGTGCACAGAAAATCAATAGAATCCCTACTGTGAAGAAGGAGGCCATTCGGCCCACAGTGTCGTCACCGATCCTCTGAAACAGCACCCGACCTTGGCCCACTCCCCCGCCCTATCCCCTTAAACCTGTAACTCCGCCAAACCTGCACATCCTTGGAGCACCCGGAGGGAACCTACGGGAAACCCACGCAGACATGGGGACAAAATGCAAACTCCACCCAGGCAGTCACCTAAGGCCGGAATCGAGCCTGGGTCGTGCCAACCACTGTGCCGCCCTATTACAGTGCCAGTGTTCCACTCTGCAGTTTGGGGGAGTGATTGCACCACTCTGGCGTGGCGGGGCCTGGTGGAACTGACCAGGTTGACTCCATAGAGATCGGGGTGCCACCTTGAAAGGGTGCCCTGATCTACCCTGCAAATAAACCCCTTCCCCACCCCTCACCACTCGCAACCCCACACAGATATGGAAACCCCTTATAAGCACCTAGGCGTCGCCCCCACCCCCCTCCCCCCACACACACACACACACACACAAGTATTGGGGACATTCAGCCCCGTGACCAACACGGAAGTATCGTTGGCACTCCCCCCACCACCAGGACGCCCTCCCTCCCCGACTCCACCATCACGGGAATATTGGGGGCACTCCCCGTCCCGACCCCCACAATGACCACAGAAGTAATGGGGGACACTTACCCCCCCCCCCCCCCCATCCCCACATACATCCCACCACCAGCACAGAAGCATCACAGCATCCCCCCTCCTCACAGGCACCAGCACCCCATCCCCACAACACGCAGAAAGAGAGGCCACTCCCCTGCCACCCCATGGTGATCAAAGAAACGAACAAAGAAAAGTACAGCACAGGAACAGGCCCTTCGGCCCTCCAAGCCCGTGTCGACCATGCTGCCCGTCTAAACTAAAATCTTCTATACTTCCGGAGTCCATACCCCTCTATTCCCATCCTATTCATGTATTTGTCAAGATACCCCTTAAACATCACTATGGTCCCTGCTTCCACCACCTCCTCCGGCAGCGAGTTCCAGGCACCCACTACCCTCTGTGTAAAAAAACTTGCCTCGTACATCTCCTCTAAACCTTGCCCCTCACACCTTAAACCTATGCCCCCTAGTAATTGACCCCTCTACCCTGGGAAAAAGTCTCTGACTCTCCACTCTGTCGATGCCTCTCATAATTTTATAGACCTCTGTCATAATATCCACTCATGTATATAATGAGATGCAGACAGGCAGTGATTCACATACAGGATGACCAATGAACACACAGCACAGAACAACCAATCACCAGACAGGACATCACCACTATAAAGCCCAGAGGGCATTAAGACTCTCTCTCTCTCTCTCAGGACCCAGCTACTGAGACAGTCAGAGTGCACAAGCTAGTGAGCACTATCACCATGCAGTAGCTAGTAAGTCTGGTCAAACCAGTAATAGGTCATCAGTTAGATTAGTAGAGTGTCGACCCACAGCTGAACATGTACAGCAGTCCACCAGTTAAATAAAACAGTGTTGGATCATCTCCTGTGTCAGACGTCTGTTTCTAGTTTCACTGCATCCAGTTGCAGTCAACGTCGAACCAACCTGCCTCACACATCAACCTCTATCAGGCCGCCCCCTCAACTTCCTTTGTTCCAGTGAGAACAAACCGAGTTTATTCAACCTCTCCTCATAGCTAATGCCCTCCACACCAGGCTCTCCAGAAGATACATCTTATAAAGCACCTTGGGATATTTTATTTCATGAATACAAGTTGTTGTTGGTAAGAGCCTTTTGGTTGGCGTAATCTTTAATGTAACGATAATGTTGGTCCTGACAACCAAGAATGTGTCAGTGCCCTCTTCCAACCAACTCATAACCTTCATCTTGATCACCGACATTTTCATCTGCAAGATAAAGTGAAGTTTAAAAGACAGATGAATGTATGTGCTCATATGGGCTGGTTTAGCTCACTGGGCTAAATCGCTGGCTTTTAAAGCAGACCAAGCAGGCCAGCAGCGCGGTTCAATTCCCGTACCAGGCGCCGGAATGTGGCGACTAGGGGCTTTTCACAGTAACTTCATTGAAGCCTACTCGTGACAATAAGCGATTTTTATTTTTCATTTCACTCAGTTGCACCCTTTGCTGGGACTGGGATCATTTTCAGATTCTTCGAGCCAGCGTTCGCATCAATTACTTTCCGTTCTGGGCTCACATGGGGAGGTGCAATGCACAGCTCCCTTTACACTGTTCAACAATACTGTATGTTAATCCCAACCTCAAACTGCCTCCTTCATTTCCATCTGTGCAGGAAATCCATTTGTTTACTTAATTAACATCAATTAGTGCTGAATAACAGGCAGGATTGTACTACAGGCACACAGCCATTAGGAGCTGGGGTGTGACTACGCATTCTAATTTCACAGAGGGAGAAGGGAGCAGAGGGAGAGAGGCTTTCATGATTCATTCAGCTTGCCTGGGCGAGGTTCCAACTGAAGCTGGAGAGATGAAAGAAAAACATCCAAGCCTAATGCATGGTCTTCAGGATCGGAGCTGACTCACCTTTCAAAGGATGAGCAGTTAGAAAAGGGTTTGATCAGATCAGATCCGTTTTTTTAAATAGCTTCTAAAATATTTGGATCCAGAGGTTCTCCTTTATTGCTTCGCAGAATTAACGCAGCAGAAGCTTTGAACATCAATTCTGTTAATGATGTACAACAGAATCAATGAAAATCAAAATTGTGCATATTTGTATCAATGGCGGTCTAATCTGCTGCCTCACAACAAAACACTTTTTCTTCTCTTTGAATCACGGTTCAATACGAAAGACAATTGTTATTTATTCCCAGGTGATAATTTCCGATCAGGTTAATTCAGTTCATCTCAAAATCCTTAATAATGTTGAGCAGAGAATAATAACTCGGATTTCAGAGCAACCTTACCTTATCGAATTGGGGAGAGGTGTGAAGATCGAGTTATCTCTGCCCAAGGCCACTCATACTAGACCCTGCTGTGGCACACTTTTTGTTATTCATTGACGGGATGTGGGCATCACTGGTTATGCCATTTCTTGCCCAACCCCAGTTGCCAACAAGGTGGTGATGAGTTGAATTCCTGAACCGCTGCAGTCCTTGAGGTGTAGGTACGCCCACGGTGCTGTTAGGGAGGGAATTCCAGGATTTTGCCCCAGCGATCGTGGAGGAACGGCGATATATTTCCAAGTCGGGGTGGTGAGTGACTTGGCCGGAACATCCAGGTGGTGGAGTTCACAGGTATCTGCTGCTCTTGTCCTTCTAAATGGTAGTGGTCGTGGGTTTGGAAGGTGCTGCTGCCGAACGAGCCTTGGTGAGTCACTGCAGTGCATCTTGTAGATGGTACACATGGGTGCTACTCTTCGTCAGTGTTGGAGGGTTTGAGTGTTTGTGGAAAGAGGAGCAGTCAAGTAGGCTGCTTTGTCCTGGATGGTGTTGAGCTTCTTGAGTATTCTGGAGCTGCACTGATCCAGGTAAGTGGAGAGTACTCCATTATACTCCAGACTTGTGCCTTGTATGTGGTGGACAGGCTTTGGGGGGTCAGCATATGAATTACTTGCCGTAGGATTCCTAGCCGAGGATTCCAGGATGTTGTTTGTGGGGGATTCAGCGATGAAATGCCATTGAATGTCAAGGGCAGACGGTTAGATCCTCTCTTATTGGAGAAGTCCATCACCTGGCACTTGTGTGGTTCGAATGTAACTTGCCACTTATCAGCCCAGAGCCTGGATATTGTCCAGGTCTTGCTGCATTTGGACGTGGACTGCTCCATTATCTAAGGAGTCGTGAATGGTGCTGAACATTGTGCAGTCATCCACAAACATCTCCACTTCTGATGAAAGGCAGGTCATTGATGGAAGCAGCTGAAGGTGGTTGGGCCTCGGTCACTACCCTGAGGAACTCCTGCAGTGATGTTCTGGAGCTGAGATGATTGAACTCCAACCACCACAACCATCTTCCTTTGTGCTGGGTATGACTCCAACCAGCAGAGCGTTTTCCCCCGATTCCGATTGACTCCAGTTTACCTCGGGCTCCTTGATGCCATACTCGGTATGATACTGCCTTGATGTCAAGGGCAGTCACTCTCACCTCACCTCTGGCATCCAGCTTTTTTGTCCATGTTTGAGGTCAGGAGCTGAGTGACCCTGGCAGAACCCAAACCGAGTGTCCGTGAGCAGGTTATTGCTCAGTCAGTGCCGTTTGATAACACTGTAAATGATTCCTTCCATCACTTTGCTGATGATGGAGAGTAGACTGATAGGGCGGTAATTGACTGGGTTGGATTTGTCCTGTTTCTTGTGTACAGGACACACCTGGGAAATTTCCACATTGCTGGTTCGATAGCAGTGTTGAGATGGAAATCCATTGACACTTCTGTCTGAAGATTGTTGCGAATGCCCCAGCCTTGTTTTTTTGCACATAGGTTCAGGGCTCCTCCATCATTGAGTTTCAGCACATTTGTGAAGCCTCCTCATCCAGTGAGTTGTTTAATTGTCCACCACCATTCATGACTGGATGTGGTAGGACTGCAGAGCTTAGATCTGATACGGTGGTTGTGGAATCGTTTAGCTCTGTCTGTTACTTGCTGCTCATGCTGTCTGACACACAAGTAGTCCTGTGTTGTAGCTTCACCAGGTTGACACCTCATTTTTCGGTCTGCCTCATGTTGCTCCCGGCATGCTCTCCTGCACTCTTCATTGAACCAGGATTGACCCCCTGGCTTGGTGGTAATGGTAGAGTAGGGGATACGCTGGCGGATATACCCGGGGAAAATTGTCATCGTGTGTGGGGTATGACCTTGCCATGTGCAGGGTGATGTCACCATCGTGTGTGGTGACGTTATTTTGTTCGGAGTATCACCATGATTCCAGAGAGAAGGAGGGTAGGGAGATGGGTAAAAGAATATAAACAAAAACCCTGTTCTTTTGCTGCTCCATATCTTTGAGGCAACTGGAAACAGTGAAAAGATCAATCTCCCAGCCTCCATTGGAGTTTCACTAAGCTGAGCGTGCAAAAACACAACGCACCAAGGATGTAGCCGCCTAGAACCAAACAGCGGCCAGACCAGGTACAAATTGAATGTTCCCGTACAAAACCAAACTTCAGGCCGCTGTGGAGGGGCATGGAGCTGAGTCATTTACTGAACACACAGCCATCGGCATCGTACACCATGAAGGCGTGGAGTCACGCTGTGCAAGGTTGGCAAGCTTCGCTTATTAGTCCACAATCTGTCTGTAAAGGCAGTGAGAGGTGGGTGTGAGACATTGAGTGTGCATTGGAAGGTGTGTTTGCCAAATTCAGGATGCAAATGTTCGACGTGAGTCCTGAGTGCCAGAGGGTGCTGGGAGAGCGATGCTTGAAGAAAAATGAGAGAATGATGCTGCATGGGTAGGGTGCATTGAAATGTGTTGGATAGGTATCCAATGCAAAACTCACGGATGGCCATTAATTTACAAAGCTTGACATGAGTCAGGTCTATGTTCAGCTGGAGTTAGATCCTGAATCCTGACAATAGGTGATCATGAATATGCACAGAGGCCTTGACGAGTACATGAGGTTGCTCTTTGGTGTGACTTCAGCTTGTGCTATTTTCCAGCGATTTATGGAATACATTCTGAGGGGCTGTAATGTGTGATGGTTTAGTTGGATGATGTATTGGCCAATAATAATAATAATAATAATAATAATAATCTTTTATTGTCACACGTATGAAGTTACTGTGAAAAGCCCCTCGTCGCCACATTCCAGCGCCTGTTCGGGTAAGCCGGTACGGGAATTGAACCTGCGCTGCTGGCCTTGTTCTGCATTACAGGCCAGCTGCCTCGTCCACTGAGCGAGAACACTTGAGAAACTTGGACGAGCTACTCAGCCGCTTTCCAGAACCAGGCGTCGATTTCAAAAGATTTCTTTCCAGGGAGGTCATTTACTTAGGTAACCCCGCAGACCGGGATGGACTACACACGATAGAAGAGAGGGTGCAATCGATCCAATAGGCCCCCACGCTGGAGAACACGACCGAGCTGCATTCGTTCCTGGGCCTCATGAATTATTCTGGAAAATTCTGCCCCGGCTCTGCAACATTTGCTCCTCCCCAACCCCCTACGCATCCTGCGAGAAACAAAACAGCCATGCGTGTGGAGAGCACCGCAGGAGAGCTGTTTACTCACGTGAAGATCAAACTAATTTAATCCGGCATGGAGACCCTCTACGATCGCACCAAACCACTGGTAGCCATGTGTGATGCCTTACCATACGGCATTGGTGCCGTGTTGCCATCGACGACAGGAGTTCAATCAATGCGTATATGGGCGCATTTTACGATACCGATGGTCCACAAACTGTTGTTGGGTGTCTTCAAGGAGGACAAGGGTGTCCCCGCCCATCATGTCAACCCGCATCCAGAGATGGGCCTTGTTGTTAGTGTTGTTTTAATACGGGTTTGAGCACGGATCGCAAACAGATTGCGTACACTTCCGCTGCCGACACAACCCTCGATTCCCCTCGGAGCCGACAAAGTGGTAGACACGATGAACCTCATGGATACATTTCCCGAGTACGTGAGTGGACACAAACCGATGGAAATGGCATTAGCAGACTAGATCTACACCTCCCGCTCCAGTCCAGCAGGGGCAAGAGCCGCAATCGTGGGAAAGTAAGAGCAGGCGCCCACCTGTACCACCTTCTTCCGACAGGTCTTCGGACTCTGGGGGGGGGGGGGGGGGGGGGGGATGTTATAACCTGCACGAGACCTATGGGAATGGACCAATTACCCTCCCCCTGAGCCTCGTAGAATATGAGCTTCCCGGCTGAGGGGCGGGAGCCCATCAGCAGAGAATGGAGTCTGTCATAAAAGCCGGCCCACATGAGGGTGGAGCAGAGTATTCCCAGTTGGAACCCGGGCTGTACTGTGCACATAGCTCACTTTGTAATAGTTCATTTACACCTCTCGTTTTGGATTCCTCTTTGGCCACTCAAGTTAGGCTTTTCAGCTCACTGAGGTACATTCTACATGCCGAATGATTCTCTGTGTTTGACTGCTTAAAATTAAATGATGGCTTTATGTCTTTGTGATTGGTTGTTTACTACATGACCAGCGCTACAAATTACATTCATTTTTCTTTCAGGTGGAATTGCATCTTCAAAGTGTTACAATAAAATCTCTCCAAGTGTGTCACCGGTGACCATCAGGCCAACTAATTAAAATGTTAGCTACAACAATAAAATCCCCTCAAGCAGTTTTGTTGAGACCACAGCTGGAGTACTGTGTGTAGTTTCAGTTCTTAAGAAAAGTCGTATCCAACTCAAAATGTTAACTTTGTTCTCTCCACAGATGCTGCCAGACCTGCTGAGCATTTCCAGCACTTCCAGTTTTTAATTCAGGTGTCCAGCATCCGCACTATCTTGCTGCTATCTCAGGGAGGATATCATTGTCTGGGAAGGCACGAAAGGAGATTGGCGTTTGTGATGATGCTCATCTGAAGTGTGGAGATGGAGTGTGTGGTGTGCTTTGTGTTTCTTATGCTCAGCATGGGTGTCGTAGTGTTCCCAAAGATCACACAAGCTAAGTTCAATAACAAAGCTAACATTTGTTGTACTACTTAATATACAGCTTGACCACTTACTCCTATAGCAAGCAATAATGTATTAAACACAATACTATTACTTGTGTCATGCACCCTGCCTTAAACTGTACTCTGCTCTCTCCTACACTCTCTCCTACACTCTCTCCCAGATAGCCTCAGAGTCACTCCTTTTTATAGATCCGTTCCCAGCTCCATCTAGTGGTCAGATATGATATTACATTAACCCTTTATATATTAGACATTCTACGTAATGTCACAGAGTGGGCCAGGTCAATATTCGCCCCAGACTTTAGACGAATGAGAGTTGATCTTAGAGACGTGTCAAATTCTTCCAAGCTCGGCAGGGCAGAGTTTGAGAAGTTATTTCCCCCGGCAGCATCCAGAACTTGTTATCTTTGGTCTCAGGGAAAAGGAGTTGGTAATTTTGGACTGAGGTAAGAAAACATTCCTTCCCTCAGAGGATTGAGTGCCTCTGAAATTCTCTACCTCTGAGAGCTCAGTTGATGATACATCAAGGCTGATAAGGATAGAAGGGCAACACGGTAGCATTGTGGATAGCACAATCGCTTCACAGCTCCAGGGTCCCAGGTTCGATTCTGGCTTGGGTCACTGTCTGTGCGGAATCTGCACATCCTCCCCGTGTGTGCGTGGGTTTCCTCCGGGTGCTCCGGTTTCCTCCCACAGTCCAAAGATGTGCAGGTTAGGTGGATTGGACATGATAAATTGCCCTTAGTGTCCAAAATTGCCCTTAGTGTTGGGTGGGGTTACTGGGTTATGGGGATAGGGTGGAGGTGTTGACCTTGGGTAGGGGGCTCTTTCCAAGAGCCGGTGCAGACTCGATGGGCCGAATGGCCTCCTTCTGCACTGTAAATTCTATGATTATCTATGTGTTGATGGCAAGAAAGAGAAAGGTTGGGTGGGAACGAAGCTGATGTTTAAATTCAGGTGCGGTCATATTAAATGGCGGAACAGGCTATGGGATTTAATACTGACCTTACCTCTAATGTTTATAAGATATGCAGCCATGGTTAACAAATCCCATGCATCGTTAATGGAAAGTAATTTTACATCTTGCCTCGCTTCCATGGCCAATAATCTGCACGCTTTTCATAGTAAGAGAAACAGCCCTCAGAAACCACACACATGTGAAGTTCATACAAGGTCAGAGAACTTTGGAGGGACATCCAGTAGCTAACAAACATAGAACATAGAACATAGAATGATACAGCGCAGTACAGGCCCTTCGGCCCTCGATGTTGCACCGACATGGAAAAAATCTAAAGGCCATCTAACCTACACTATGCCCTTATCATCCATATGCTTATCCAATAAATTTTTAAATGCCCTCAATGTTGGCGAGTTCACTACTGTTGCAGGTAGGGCATTCCACGGCCTCACCACTCTTTGCGTAAAAAACCCACCTCTGACCTCTGTCCTATATCTATTACCCCTCAATTTAAGGCTATGTCCTCTCGTGCTAGCCACCTCCATCCGCGGGAGAAGGCTCTCGCTGTCCACCCTATCTAACCCTCTGATCATTTTGTATGCCTCTATTAAGTCACCTCTTAACCTTCTTCTCTCTAACGAAAACAACCTCAAGTTCATCAGCCTTTCCTCATAAGATTTTCCCTCCATACCAGGCAACATCCTAGTAAATCTCCTCTGCACCCGTTCCAAAGCTTCCACGTCCTTCCTATAATGAGGCGACCAGAACTGTATGCAATACTCCAAATGCGGCCGTACTAGAGTTTTGTACAACTGCAACATGACCTCATGGCTCCGGAACTCAATCCCTCTACCAATAAAGGCCAACACACCATAGGCCTTCTTCACAACCCTATCAACCTGGGTGGCAACTTTCAGGGATCTATGTACATGGACACCGAGATCCCTCTGCTCATCCACACTACCAAGAATTTTACCATTAGCCAAATATTCCGCATTCCTGTTATTCTTTCCAAAGTGAATCACCTCACACTTCTCCACATTAAACTCCATTTGCCACCTCTCAGCCCAGCTCTGCAGCTTATCTATGTCCCTCTGTAACCTGCAACATCCTTCTGCACTGTCTACAACTCCACCGACTTTAGTGTCGTCTGCAAATTTACTCACCCATCCTTCTGCGCCCTCCTCTAGGTCATTTATAAAAATGACAACAGCAACGGCCCCAGAACAGATCCTTGTGGTACGCCACTCGTAACTGAACTCCATTCTGAACATTTCCCATCAACTACCACTCTCTGTCTTCTTTCAACTAGTCAATTTCTGATCCACATCTCTAAATCACCCTCAATCCCCAGCCTCCGTATTTTCTGCAATAGACGACCGTGGGGAACCTTATCAAACGCTTTACTGAAATCCATATACACCACATCAACTGCTCTACCCTCGTCTACATGTTCAGTCACCTTCTCAAAGAACTCGATAAGGTTTGTGAGGCATGACCTACCCTTCACAAAACCATGCTGACTGTCCCTAATCATATTATTCCTATCTAGATGATTATAAATCGTATCTTTTATAATCCTCTCCAAGACTTTACCCACCACAGACGTTAGGCTCACCGGCCTATAGTTACTGGGGTTATCTCTACTCCCCTTCTTGAACAAAGGGACCACATTTGCTATCCTCCAGTCCTCTGGCACTATTCCTGTAGCCAATGATGACCTAAAAATCAAAGCCAAAGGCTCAGCAATCTCTTCCCTGGCTTCCCAGAGAATCCTAGGATAAATCCCATCCGGCCCCGGGGACTTATCTATTTTCACCTTGTCCAGAATTGCCAACACGTCTTCCCTACGCACCTCAATGCCATCTATTCTAATAGCCTGGGTCTCAGCATTCTCCTCCACAATATTATCTTTTTCTTGAGTGAATACTGACGAAAAGTATTCATTTAGTATCTCGCTTATCTCCTCAGCCTCCACACATAACTTCCCACCACTGTCCTTGACTGGCCCTACTCTTACCCTAGTCATTCTTTTATTCCTGACATACCTATAGAAAGCTTTTGGGTTTTCCTTGATCCTACCTGCCAAAGACTTCTCATGTCCCCTCCTTGCTCGTCTCAGCTCTCTCTTTAGATCCTTCCTCGCTTCCTTGTAAATATCAAGCGCCCCAACTGAAACTTCATGCCTCATCTTCACATAGGCCTCCTTCTTCCTCTTAACAAGCATTCATTTATTTTTATTGAACTGCTTTGACATTTTTTAAAAATGCTTTCTCCATCGAGAGAGTCTAAGCATTCAACAGCATTATTGTTGCTGAATCTGCCACCCTTAATATCCTGGTGCTACCCATTGCTGGAAACATCACTGAAGTAGCCAAATGAATATTGTGGCTCCAGAGCAGGACACCGTCTGTGTAATACGTGCGGAGTAACTCCGACCGACTCCATGGGCACAGGTTAACCACCGTGTTGTGCCCAGCACGGATCTGGCGCACCGGGTAGATAGTGGGAAAGGCCAAAATCAAGATTTGTGCTGGGCGCAAGGCAGCTTGAGATTCACCCAGCCCGCTCCCTATAGCAGGTTCTGAATCGTGCGCCAAAATAGTGGGAATATCATTAATGAAATGAAATGAAATGAAAATCGCTTATTGTCACGAGTAGGCTTCAATGAAGTTACTGTGAAAAGCCCCTAGTCGCCATATTCCGGCGCATGTCTGGGGAGGCTGGTACGGGAATCGAACCGTGCTGCTGGCCTGCTTGGACTGCTTTAAAAGCCAGTGATTTAGCCCTGTGAGCTAAACCAGCCCCCTCGTTTGTAATTATTTCTTGATTTTTTAAACAATCTTTATTGTCACATGTAGGCTTACATTAACACTGCAATGAAGTTACTGTGAAAAGCCCCCAGTCGCCACACTCCGGCGCCTGTTCGGATACACTGAGAGGGAATTCAGAATGTCCAAATTACCGAACAGTATGTCTTTCAGGACTTGTGGGAGGAAACTGGAGCTCCCGGAGGAAACCCACGCAGACACAGGGAGAACCGTGCAGACTTCGCACTGACAGTGACCCAAGCTGGGAACTGAACTTGGGGCCTTGGTGCTGTGAAGTAACAGCGTGAACCACTGTGCTACCGTGTTGCCCATGTTCAGAGAGGTGGGAGTGAGTTAAACACTGGATAAAAGCAAATTACTGCGGATGCTGGAATCCGAAACAAAAGAGGAAATGCTGAAACCTCACTGCCACCTCTCTCCCGGGAATGCCAACCCTGAAGAAGTACTGCTCCTCTCTCCGACAGGATTTCCGTATGTCCCTCCCCCACTATCCACCTTCACTGCTTTCCATTTCCCTCTTAGTGTTGGACAAGGTACAGTTCATCCCCTGATGTTAGTTTCCCTGCTGATTGACCTTTCACATCTTTGGTCCTCTCTGGGGACTGCCATTAGCATCCTTGGTTTCTGTAGCCATTAGCACCCGGTTTCCCTGGGTTTCTGTGGCTATGATTCATCTTTCATTCTCACTCCACAATATAAACATTTCCCACTTCCCCTGATAGCTTTGACAAAGAGTCATCGGCCTCGAAACGTTCGCTCTTTTCTCTCCCTACAGATGTTGCCAGACCTTCTGAGATTTTCCAGCATTTTCTCTTTGGTTTCAGATTCCAGCATCCACAGTAATTTGCGTTTATCTCCTAAGAAACCCTGCATGGACTTAGACCGTGGCACCTCTCATTATATTTTTCTTTGCGGCAACAACAAAAATATAGCGTTTTCAAATTAGACTATTAAATAGTGAACGAGGAAACAAAAGACAACATGGTTGAATAAGAGTCGGCACAACTGGTTGAATGGTTACCCTCAGTGCCGTTAGTTATCACCTGGAATTAGAGCACGAAGGAGGCCTGGAGGGAAGAAGAATAAAAAATTGGAAGAAGAAAGAGGAAACAGCAAAATGAAGGGGTGAACTTCTCGTCCATCTCAGGGAGGGAGCACTGTTCCCTGGGGTACTTCAGGGAAAGATGGCCTTTGAGGCCTCTTATTGTCCAAGATTGCTCGGGGCGTGTGCCGTCTCCATGGAAACAATTAACGCACATCTGCAGCTGTCCACGCATCAATGCACGTTCATCAGTCAATCCCTAACCATTGTGTTCAATGATCTTCCCTCAGCGACTTGTGAAATTTTAATTTTTCAATTCATTTTTATGGGATGTGGGTGTTGCTGGCTGGGCCAGCATTTATTGCCCATCCCTAATTGCCCTTGTGAAGGTGGTGGCGAGCTGTTTTCTTGAACCGCTGCAGTCCACGTGGTGCAGGTACAGCCACAGTGCTGTTAGAGAGGGAGTTCCAGGATTCTGAGCCAGTGACAGTCAAGGAATGGTGATATAATTCCAAGCCAAGATGGCGAGTGACTTCTGACGGGGAACCTCCGCGTGGCGGGGCTCCCAGGTATCTGCTACCCGTGTCCACCGAGATCGTAGCGGTCGTGGGTTTGTAAGCTGCTGTCAAAGGAGTCTTGGCGATGGGCTGAATGGCTTAAAGCCACTCCTATTTCTTATTTAGGCTTAGTCACTTCCTATCTCCGACTCCGCCTCTGAGAGTGTCAGATTATCAGTTTTGAACAGATCGAAACAAACCCCCACGCAGCTCCCAGTGTCTCACTCAAGTGAAAAGAGCTCCCACAGTGAGTCACCTGAACCATATTAAAGTTACCCAAGATGTTCAACAGACTGATTACTGAGGGCACAGGAGATTCATCTCAGTTTCATCTGATTAGGGAGGTTGCATTAAATCCCAGTGAATTACATTTAACCTCCATACCGTGGTCTGTTTTGACTATGTCTGGGGTTGCCTCGGTAACGGGCCACCTCTGCAATTAGCACCTGAATCTGTCACAAACTGGAGGTCTAATAATAAAGCAAAACATTCTGTCCAGGCACAGGAGCACGGTTAGCATCCGGAAGGTAATAAGGCAGCTTACTGTTCTTCACCCTGATCCTTAGAATTAAGATGAGGAAGAAAGGGAGCAATGAGACACACGGACGTCTGCAAATTAGAATGACCAGTCAACAATCGCAATGGTGAAATCTCCCCCTGACTATAACAGGTTATAAAAGGAGCGAAGGGAATTCTGACAAATCTTTTAAAACATGTTATTTGAGAAAGGGATTTTTGATTTTACTCGAATGAAATGAAATGAAAATCACTTATTGTCACAAGTAGGCTTCAAATGAAGTTACTGTGAAAAGCCCCTAGTCGCCACATTCCGGCACCTGTTCGGGGAGGCTGGTACGGGAATTGAACCGTGCTGCTGGCCTGCCTTGGTCTGTTTTAAAAGACAGCTCTTTAGCCCTGTGCTAAACCATCCCCCATGATTACCATTGTTCCACCACTTAATTCTTCCAACACCCTGTGATGATATGGATATTGTATGGTAGATGAGGGGTTAACAATTTTATGTAAATACAGCCAGCCACCAGATGGTCACCAAGAGTAGTCACGTACATCACGTGACATCCTTGATTCTGGGGGAAGGTGTTTAGGCATGAGAGACAGCAGTCGTGTGTTCAGGAGATCTGTAGATAGAGTTACAGCATAGTTTATTGAGTAACCTTTGTATCTTAGTGAGACGTCCAAATCTAGTTATAAGTACTGTTAATAAATTAGCTTTGTTAATCAACATAGCTTGATGTTGCTTGTTGAACACTGCACATCAAAGCCATCCTTATCAACAAAGCAGAGAACATCACACACCCTGCTTGGAAATTACAAACACAAAAACGTTATTAGTCTTTTGGTCATAACATAGAACATAGAACATACAGTGCAGAAGGAGGCCATTCAGCCCATCGAGTCTGCACCGACCCACTTAAACCCTCACTTCCATCCTATCCCCCCAAACCCAATAACCCCTTCTAACCTTTTTGGACATTAAGGGCAATTTTAGCATGGCCAATCCACCTAACCTGCATATCTTTGGACTGTGGGAGGAAACCGGAGCACCCGGAGGAAACTCACACAGACACAGGGAGAACGTGCAGACTCCGCACAGACAGTCACCCAGCAGGGAATAAAACCTGGGACCCTGGCGCTGTGAACATAAGAACTAGGAGCAGGAGTAGGCCATCTGGCTCCTCGAGCCTGCTCCGTCATTCAATGAGATCATGGCTGATCTTTTGTGGACTCAGCTCCACTTTCCGGCCCGAACACCATAACCCTTAATCCCTTTATTTTTCAAAAAACTATCTATCTCTATCTTAAAAACATTTAATGAAAGAACCTCAACTGCTTCACTGGGCAAGGAATTCCATAGATTCACAACCCTTTGGGCGAAGAAGTTCCTCCTAAACTCAGTCCTAAATCTACTTCCCCTTATTTTGAGGCTATGCCCCCTGGTTCTGCTTTCACCCGCCAGTGGAAACAACCTGCCCGCATCTATCCTACATACATTCCCTTCATAATTTTATATGTTTCTATAAGATCCCGTCTCATTCTTCTAAATTCCAAAGAGTACAGTCCCAGTCTACTCAACCTCTCCTTGTAATCCAACCCCCTCAGCTCTGGGATTAACCTAGTGAATCTTCTCTGCCCACCCTCCAGCGCCAGTACTCAGGTAAGGAGACCAAAACGGAACACAATACTCCAGGTGTGGCCTCACTAACAACTTATACAATTGCAGCATAACCTCCCTAGTCTTAAAGTCCATCCCTCTAGCAATAAAAGACAAAATTTCATTTGCCTTCTTAATCACCTGTTGCACCTGTAAACCAACTTTTTGCGACTCATGCACTAGCACACCCAGGTCTCTCGGCACAGCAGCATGTTTTAATATTTTATCATTTAAATAATAATCCCTTTTGCTGTTATTCCTACCAAAATGGATAATCTCACATTTGTCAACATTGTATTCCATCTGCCAGACCCTAGCCCATTCACTTAACCTATCCAAACCCCTCTGTAGACTTCCAGTATCCTCTGCACTTTTTGCTTTACCACTGATCTTACTGTCGTCTGCAAACTTGGACACATTGCCCTTGGTCCCCAACTCCAAATCATCTATGTAAATTGTGAACAATTGCGGACCCAACTCTGCTCCCTGAGAGACACCACTAGCTACTGATTGCCAACCAGAGAAACACCCATTAATCCCCACTCTTTGCTTTCTATTAATTAACCAATCCTCTATCCATGCCACTACTTTACCCTTAATGCCATGCATCTTTATCTTATGCAACAACCTTTTGTGTGGCACCTTATGAAAGGCTTTCTGGAAAACCAGATATGCCACATCCATTGGCTCCCCATTATCTACCGCGAAGCCATAGTGCTAACCATTATGCTGCCGCGCTGCCCTAAATGCCTTTGAATTATATCATGGATGATCTGCATCTTTATTCTGTCTATCCACCTTGGTTTCAGATCTTTTAGCTTCTTTGATGAACAGAATTCTACCCATCTCGGTTTTGAAATTTTCCATTGATCCCAGCCTCATCCGTTTTTTAGAGAGTTCCACATTCCCACTGCCCTTTTAGTGAAGAAATCCTTCCTGACATCATCTCATTAAAGGTTCAGCTCTAATTCTTTCTTGGTTTAAACTCTACCCACCCCCACAAAACAAAGTAGTTTCTCTTTTTCAGCTCCTTTAATCACCTTAAAACACCCCAGTTAATGTGAGTGTCTTAACCTTGTTTTTGCTGAATGAGCCATTTATACATTTCCATCTGACCCACATGGATATTTCGACACTTTAACCTACAGGGTAAATTTCACTACACTGTGTCCCTTCACACTCTCACGCCAAGAAAGTGCGGTCAGAGAACAGGCACTCTTCGGGGTTGCTAACCCTCCAGGATTGCACTGGAGTCTCCAGAAATTGAAGATCAGGCTCCAGTAGACCGCTATGTGCAACCCCGGAGGAAAATCATCAGGACATAGACATAGATTGTTTATCTTTGTAATTTTCTCTGATCATTTCTCTTCACCAGATACAAAAATAAAGGCCGGGCTTCTCCGGTATCCGGCGGGCGGGCTAGACTGGCGCCAAGGAGCGGCATGAACCACTCCAGTGTCGGGCCGCCTGGAAGGTGTGGAATCCTCCACACCTTCAGGGGCTAGGCCGGTGCTGGAGTGGTTGGCGCCACGCCGACCGGTGCCGAAGGGCCTCCGCCGGCCGGCGCGAGTTGATGCATGCGCAGGAGTGCCACTGTGTTCCCAGAACTGCTGCCGTGTTTCCTGCTCATGCGCAGGGGGTTTCTCCTCTGCGCCGGCCATGGATGAGCTCTACAGAGGCCGGCACGGAGGGAAACAGCGCCCCCATGGCACAGGCCCGCCCGCAGATCGGTGGGCCCCGATCACGGGCCAGGCCACCGTGGGGGCCCCCTCCCCGGGGCCAGATCCCCCCACGCCCTCCCCGAGGACTCCGCAAGCCGCCCTCAAAGCCAGGTCCCGCCGGTACAGACCTGGTCTAATCCACGCCGGCGGGACTGGCCGAAAACGGCCGGCCGTTTGGCCCATCGGGGACTGGTGAATCGCAGGGGGGGGCCACTGCCAACGGCCCCCGATCGGCGCGGCGCGATCCCCGCCCCCACCGATAAACCGGCTCTGGAGAATTTGGCAGTCGGCATCGGAGCGGCGGGGCGGGATTCACGTCTTCCCCCCCCCCCCCCCCCCCACCCCCGCCGATTCTTCAACCCAGCGGGGAGTCGGAGAATTCCGCACATTGAAATGGAGCAAGAGAGCCTGATCATCTGGCATCACCCAATTGGGTAATGAGTCATTTTGCTTTCCAATTGATGTAGGAATGCAATGCGGAACACGATGGATGTGTTGACCGGAGACAGGGTGGGGGTGGGGGGCTGGCGCCATGTGATGAAATCTCCAGGGATAGACTGAATCACAGTTGGCAACCCACGTTAGAGCCCTGTCCACTATCTATGCATCTTCTCAGGACAGCAACCCACTGGGATTTGAACTGACCCTTAACGAAGCGTTGAGTAGCTCTTTTTGAGTTTTGCTGAAAGGCCATCAACCTGAAAGATTAACAGTTCCTTTCTCCACAGATGTTACCAATATTT
Organism: Scyliorhinus canicula; assembly: GCF_902713615.1. Lineage (NCBI taxonomy): Eukaryota > Metazoa > Chordata > Chondrichthyes > Carcharhiniformes > Scyliorhinidae > Scyliorhinus > Scyliorhinus canicula. The sequence goes on along the minus strand of NC_052149.1, from coordinate 238,529,445 downwards.
ACCAGCATTTCCTGTGTTCATTTATCATAGATGACTTTCCCATTAGCTGTACATTACTTCACTCCCACTCTGCTGTAAACATTTACACCGTCTCTGGTCATATATTTTATATAGAATTTACAGTGCAGAAGGAGGCCATTCGGCCCATCGAGTCTGCACCGGCTCCTGGAAAGAGCACCCTACCCAAGGTTAACACCTCCACCCTATCCCCATAACCCCACCCAACACTAAGGGCAATTTTGGACACTACGGGCAATTTATCATGGCCAATCCACCTAATCTGCACATCTTTGGACTGTGGGAGGAAACCAGAGCACCCGGAGGAAACCCACGCACACACGGGGAGGATGTGCAGACTCCACACAGACAGTGACCCAAGCCGGAATCGAACCTGGGACCCTGGAGCTGTGAAGCGATTGTGCTATCCACAATGATACCGTGCTGCCCTTTAATTTTGATGCTACACTTGTCCCATCATCCTTGCGTCTTGTATCATCATCTTTTTAGTCACTCCTTAAGATAATGAAAGGGGTTAATAGGCCAGCCATAGAGAAGATATTTCTATTTACGGATGCTCAGAACGAGGGAGTCATTAATGGAGCAAATCAGTTATTCAGGAGAAACCTCTTTACCCAGGGGATGAAGTGTAATACAAAGAGTTAATAGATGGGATATAATAATAACAATCTTTATTAGTGTCACAAGTAGGCTTACATTTACACTGCAATGAAGTTACTGTGAAAATCCCCCAGTCTCCACACTTCGACACCTGTTCAGGTACACAGGGGGAGAATTCAGAGTGTCCAATTCACCTCACAAGCACGTCTTTTAGGACTTGTGAGAGGAAACCGGAGCACTCGGAGGAAACCCACGCAGACACGGGGAGAACCGTGCAGACTCCACACAGACAGAAACCCAAGTGGGGAACTGAATGCGGGGCCCTGGCTTTGCGAAGCAACAGTACTAACTGTGGTGAATGAGATTCACACGGTATTATAATCTGTATATATATGTATCAATATTGTAAGTGCAGTTGCACTACCTGACCACCAGGGGGAGTAGCTCTGGGAGTACTCGAGAGTTTGTACTGGGCTCCTCCCTTGGCTCCGCCCAGGACTCCTCCCCCTGGAGCTGCTGTATAAAGATCCGTGCCACAGGGTTAGCCAGCCAGTTCACCGAAAGTTCAACGGCTAACAGGCTGGCTCTGTTGTAAGTATATTAAAACCGCTATTCTAATCCTACAAGCACGTGTCCGTAGAATTGTTGGTTCCAACAATTTAATATACTTACGAAACAGTCGAAGTAAATCATGGAAGCAGCCCTCAAGCCCGGACGTCTAGAACTCGACCCGCAGGATGCAGAGGCTAAGGAAATTTTTTCCCACTGGCTGAGATGTTTTAAGGCCTACCTGGCAGAAGCCAGCACCGCCGGAACAACGGAGGAACAAAAACTCAGCCTACTGCACGCGAGGGTAAGCCACAGAATCTCCACACAGCTGAATCCGGCCGGTTCTTACACCGCAGCGCTGGCAATATTGGACAAAATGTACGTTAGGCCCATTAACGAGGTTTATGCACGCCACGTGTTTACGATTTGCCGTCAGCGGCCTATAGAAACGCTAGCCGAGTTTGTACGGGAACTGAACAATCTTTTCAATGACTGTAATTATCAAGCCGTTACCGCGGCTGAACATAGGGAGCTTGCTGTGCGGGACGTTTTCGTAGCGGGCCTTAGATCTAACTATGTGCGCCAAAGACTGCTAGAAAATGGGGCCCAGGACTTAGATACTACTGTGGAAGCTGCTACCACTATGGAAGTTTCCTTCCGCAGCCTCAGCTCGTTTCCCGCGGACCCCGCGACCTCATCGTGGATCCCCGACCAACAATCTCCCCAGGCCTGTGCCGCACGGCCCCCCAGCTACCGCGCTGCCAAAACCAGTTACTCTGCTGCGCCAGCCAGCTACTCAGCTGCCCCAGCCAGCTACTCAGCTGCTCCAGCCAGCTACTCAGCTGCCCCAGCCTGCCATTTCTGTGGCCAAAGCCAGCACCCGCGGCAGCACTGCCCAGCCTGATCCGCGACCTGCAGCAGCTGCGGGAAGAAAGGCCACTATGCCAGAGTGTGCCTCGCGAAAAGGGCCCCAGTTTTTAACTCCCTAGTAGAGAGAACAAATCGCTCCCAACACCAGCGGGCCCGCGGGGCCCAAAACGCTGCGGCCTACGCCTCGACTCCGCCCCCTCCCGCCACGTGCGATCCATGTGGGCCGCCATCTTGGCAAACGCCCACCATGCGGCCGGCCACGTGCGACTCATGGGGGCCGCCATCTTCCTCGCCGCTCACCACGTGCGATCCACGGGCCCCATCTGCATCGGCATGCTCAGAAAGCTCATCTGAAGACTACGACTTCCCCGGGCACCCATCACGCGGCTCGCAACTCAGCGCAGCGATCCGGCATCAAGCTCGCCAGAACGTACCGGCATCTACTCAACCGGACGCCAACTCGGAAGACTACGACTTTCCCGGGCACTCATCACGCGGCCTGCAACTCAACGCGGTCACACTAGATCAATCCCGCTCCAAGCACCTACGGAGTTCGATGGCGGAGGTCCAGATCAACGGGTACAGCACGCCATGCCTCTTTGACTTCGGGAGCACCGAGAGCTTTATACACTCAGAGCTGGTAAGATGCTGTTCGCTTCCTATTTTTCCTGTGAGCCAAACTATCGCCCTCGCTTCGGGCTCCCACTCAGTCCAAATCCAAGGACGCACCGTCACTACGCTCACAATTCGAGGCGCTAGTAATTCTAAATTTAAGCTTCATGTCCTGCCTGACCTCTGCGCGCCACTCTTACTAGGCCTGGATTTCCAGTGCAACCTCAAGAGCCTCATCCTCAGCTTTGGCGGGCCCCTGCCCCCACTCACTATCTGCACCCTAGCCACGCTGCGCATCGCTCCCCCCTCCTCTCTTCGCCAATCTCACTCCAGATTGCAAACCAGTAGCTACTCGCAGCAGGCGATACAGCCTACTGGATAGGGTCTTTATCCGATCGGAGGTCCGACGGCTGCTCAGTGAGGGGATCATAGAGGCCAGTAATAGTCCCTGGAGAGCTCAGGTGATGGTCGTCAAGAACGGGGAAAAATTTTGCATGGTCGCCGATTATAGCCAGACCATAAATCGCTTTACGCTCCTAGACGCGTATCCCCTCCCCAGAATTGCAGACATGGTTAATCAGATCTCCCAATATCGGCTATTTTCCACGGTGGATCTAAAGTCTGCATACCACCAGCTCCCAATCCGCCCGGAGGACCGCCACTACACGGCGTTCGAGGCCGATGGCCGCCTCTTCCATTTCCTCCGGGTCCCTTTCGGCGTCACTAACAGGGTTTCGGTGTTCCAACGAGCAATGGACCGAATTATAGACCAGTACGGGCTGCGGGCCATGTTTCCGTATCTGGACAATGTTACTATCTGCGGCTATGACCAGCAGGACCACAACGCCAACCTCCACTGTTTTCTTCAGACGGCACAGAAATTAAACCTCACTTATAACAAGGAGAAATGCGTTTTCCGCACAAACAGACTGGCCATCCTCGGCTACGCCATGGAGAACGGAGTCCTGGGCCCAGACCCAGACCGCATGCGCCCCCTCTTAGAACTCCCCCTCCCTCATTGCCCCAAGGCCCTCAAACGGTGCTTGGGGTTCTTTTCATATTACGCCCAGTGGGTCCCCCCAATATGCGGACAAAGCCCGCCCACTTTTTAAGGTCACACGATTTCCCCTGTCTGCTGAGGCGCGCCAGGCCTTCAGCTGCATCAGGGACGACATCACCAAAGCAGCCATGCGGGCGGTGGATGAATCCACTCCCTTTCAGGTTGAGAGCGACGCCTCAGAGGTAGCTCTAGCAGCCACATTAAATCAGGCAGGGAGACCAGTCGCATTTTTCTCCCGTACCCTATCTGCTTCAGAACTCCGACATTCCTCTGTCGAGAAGGAAGCGCAAGCCATCGTGGAGGCTGTTCGTCACTGGAGGCACTACCTCGCAGGTAGGAGGTTCTCCCTCATCACCGACCAACGATCGGTTGCCTTTATGTTTGACAACTTGCAAGGGGGCAAAATAAAAAATGATAAAATCCTTCGGTGGAGGATCGAATTCTCCACCTATAGTTACGATATTAAATATCGACCGGGGAAGCTCAACGAGCCCTCGGATGCCCTATCCCGCGGGACATGCGCCAGCGCGCAGATCAGCCGTCTGAAAGCCATCCACGTAGACCTCTGCCATCCAGGGGTCACCCGGCTCGCCCACTACATCAGAGCCCGAAACCTGCCTTTCTCCAACGAGGAGGTAAAAGCGATCACCAGGGACTGCCCGATCTGTGCAGAGTGCAAACTGCACTTCTATAGACCAGACAGGGCCCACCTGGTCAAGGCTTCTAGGCCCTTTGAACGCCTTGCGATTGATTTCAAACGGCCACTCCCCTCCACTAACAAGAACATTTATTTCCTCAACATCATCGATGAGTTCTCCCGATTCCCTTTTGCCATTCCATGCCCCGATATGACCTCCCACACAGTCATTAGGGCCCTGCATAGTGTCTTCACCCTGTTCGGTTTCCCCAGCTACGTGCACAGCGACCGGGGTTCATCCTTTATGAGCGACGAGCTGCGTCAGTACCTGCTCGACAAGGGCATCGCCTCGAGCAGGACTACCAGCTACAACCCCAGGGAGAACGGGCAGGTGGAGAGGGAGAACGCATCGGTCTGGAAGACCGTCCTACTGACCCTCCGGTCTAGAAAACTCCAAGTCTCCCAATGGCAAGAAGTCCTCCCAGATGCGCTCCACGCAATCAGATCCCTCCTCTGTACAGCTACAAATCAAACTCCTTACGAGCGGCTCTTCATTTTTTCTAGGGCACTACCACGGGGGTCTCACTTCCGGCGTGGCTGAGGACACCAGGCCCGGTTCTCCTGAGGAAGCACGTCAGGGGACACAAAACTGGCCCCCTTGTTGAAAAGGTGCGCCTACTCCATTCCAACCCCCAGTACGCATTCGTGGAGTTCCCGGACGGTCGCCAGGACACAGTATCCCTTCGGACCTGGCACCCGCTGGATCCAGTCCCCCCCTACCCCCACTGAGGAACCCCTTACTCCATTCCCTATGCTGCCGCCCCCTCGCGCCCCCGATTCCGCAAGCTCGCCCCATCGGTTCCACGCGCCAGCACCAGCCCGCCCCCAGCGCCCCCAGTCTCTGGTCGAGCCAGAGGTGTATGAAGTTTGGACGAGACCCGCCCCGGAGTCTGCCATCGTACCCCAGGTCTCAACACCCACCCAGCCACCGCAAGAGGCTGCAAACCCGGTGCTCCGCAGATCGAAACAAACAATTCGTCCACCGGACAGACTAACTCTGTGAGCCACCACCCCCGCCGGACTCGATTTTTTTCACAGGGGATGAATGTGGTGAATGAGATTCACACCGGATTATAATCTGTATATATATGTATCAATATTGTAAGTGCAATTGCACTACCTGACCACCAGGGGGAGTAGCTCTGGGAGTACTCGAGGGTTTGTACTGGGCTCCTCCCTTGGCTCCGCCCAGGACTCCTCCCCCTGGAGCTGCTGTAAAGATCCGTGCCACAGGGTCAGCCAGCCAGTTCAACGAAAGTTCAACGGCTAACAGGCTGGCTCTGTTGTAAGTATATTAAAACCGCTATTCTAATCCTACAAGCACGTGTCCGTAGAATTGTTGGTTCCAACACTAACCACTGTGCCACCATCTATTGTGCGACATAGATCATGGTGTACCATTGACGCTAGTCAGTCACCTGTTCGCCCATTTCAAGTGAGAGTGAGAGAGAGGCTGGAATTATGCCTAGGAGCAATGTTCCTACTCCGTAACCTGTTTGGACACTGTACTAATACAGAAGGATTAAACAGATACCAGAACGTGACTACACTCTGTCTAAAAACCAAGTCCCAGCTTTACCTAGTGTCCAAGACAGCACGGCACAAACTTAAAACATGTAAAACCGGTCACCGCAGAGGGTGGTTGAGGCAATTAACAGGGATGCTGTAGGATATATTGATGACACTCAATAAGGTAGGGTGGGGGGATGCTCATGTTGGCATAATGAACCAAATGGTCTGTTCTTGTGCTGTGCATTCTGTCCGCCTGCTACCCTATCACAGACCTCTCGTGTTTTGTTCATTCACTGCTCCTTTCCCCCAGCACTCTTAAAATCTGCTCCAACTCCAACAACTTCCAGCTGCGCAGTGAGGTCATCGACCTGAAACTTTAACCATACGCTTCTTGCTGGGCAGGTATTGCCTGACCCGCTGAGTGCTTCCAGCATTTTCTGCAGTTACTTCAGATTTCTGGCAACTGCGGCGATTTTCGTTTGTCTCCCTGTGAGATTGTTTATCCCCAGGGTTTTGAAGAGCCTCTGCTGGTACTTTGCAAATGGATCGTTAATAAGGTGCTTCGGCCTTTTTTTTATTTAGGTAGCTGGCTCCAGGATAAGCCAGTTCTGGACTGAGGTCCTTTGTTTACCTGCAATCTTGAATCAGCATCAATTATATTTCTAAAATGTATTTCTGACCGCGTCACTAACAACAGGAGACTGATGAGAATGCAGAACCGGCTACCACCTCAAGGCAAATAGTAATGATTTATTTAAAGGGAAGCTGGTGTCAGGAAAGTTGAGAAGGCTGTGGAGGAACATGTGAGATCTAAATAAAACACTGGTTCGGCTTCAGTTAGTTGTAACACTTTCATTCCTGGCTGCAGTGATTTGGGAAGGTTTGGGGGATGATGCAGAGCAGATTTCCAAGGACGACAGGAGGGTGGAAGCACTGAGTTTACTGGAAAGATAGAATGCTGCATTCTCCGTCTCAGTGGCGAATTGTTAACGCCAACGGAGAATGTGTGGTCTTTTACGACTACAATTTCTGCCTGAAACCCTCACCGATTTGGGGGCTGGTGAGGAGTAAAACTCCTGCCTCCTGCACCGAAAACGGGCGCAGAGTGACCGAGTCCCGGGCCACGTATTTGCGCGGCTGATGACCCGCGGTGGTCGCACCGTACAACATGGTGTTGGCCACACGTGGACCCGATCCGCCATTCGTGACCTCACAGCCCACCCCCTGGTCACCCCACGGCAGTCCCCCCAGCCCTCACAGAAGCCCCCCCACCCCGGTCGAGTGTGGCGGTGCTGGACACAGTCCACACCCACCATGCCGGTTTCCCGCACGGCTTACACCACACGTGTCCTGCTCCAATGGGAACCCGGCCCATCGGGGATGGAGCATCACAGCAGGGCTGGCCGCTGAAGCTGCAACACGTTGCAGCAGCGCATGGCACGCAACACGAGGACACTATTTCCGAGGAGGCGGAGCGTGGCTGACTGTTATCAAGCCGGCGCCGGCCCCGATTTGGGCATCAGAGTCGATTCTCCGCCTGATCGCCGATTACACTCACCCAGTATCCACCATGGGCAGGCATCAGGACTCATACAGAGATGAGATAAAGTCAAGTCTTATAAATGAAGTTCGAAGTTTCTATCATGTACTTCACTTTATTAAGAAAAAAAAGCACCCATTAAAGAAACCCATTTACTGCATCTGCATCCCTTAATCTACATGAAGCCTTATAAGAAAAACATTATTCAAGTACACAATTATTCAAGTAGATAGATTATGCTGCAACTGTACAAGGTGTTAGTGAGGCCACACCTGGAGTATTGTGTTCAGTTTTGGTCTCCTTACCTGAGAAAGGACATACTGGCACTGGAGGGTGTGCAGAGGAGATTCACTAGGTTAATCCCAGAGCTGAAGTGGTTGGATTATGAGGAGAGGTTGAGTAGACTCGGACTGTACTCGTTGGAATTTAGGAGGATGCGGGGGAATCTTATAGAAACATATAAAATTATGAAGGGAATAGATAGGATAGATGCGGGCAGGTTGTTTCCACTGGCGGGTGAAAGCAGAACGAGGGGGGCATAGCCTCAGAATTAGGGGAAGTAGATTTAAGACTGAGCTTGGAAGGAACTTCTTCACCCAAAGGGTTGTGAATCTCTGGAATTCCTTGCCCAGTGAAGCAGTTGAGGCTCCTTCATTAAATGTTTTAAAGATAAAGATAGATAGTTTTTTGAAGAATAAAGGGATTAAGGGTTGTGGTGTTCGGGCTGAAAAGTGGAGCTGAGTCCACAAGAGATCAGCCATGATCTCATTGAATGGCGGAGCAGGCTCGAAGGGCCAGATGGCCTACTCCTGTTCCTAGTTCTTATGTTCTTATGTTCCCACCCAGCTCTATCCTTCTAACCCTGCAAGTTTATTCCTTTCAAGTGCCCATTCAATTTCCTTCTGAACTCATTGTTGTTTCAGCTTCCAACACCCACATAGGAATCGGATTCGAGGTCATTGCTATGCATTCCCTAAAAAACTTCTTCCGCACATCCTCCTGGATCTCTTGCCCAAAACCGTAAATCTGTGTCCCCTGGTCCTTGTGCCATGAGCTAACGGGAACAGTTTTCCTCATCCACCTTATCAAACTAAACCTCTCATATCCTAATCTCATATTAGGGGCTGGTTTAGCTCACTCAGCTAAATAGCTGGCTTTTAAAGCAGACCAAGCAGGCCAGTAGCACGGATCGATTCCCGTACCAGCCTCCCCGGACAGGCGCCGGAATGTGGCGACTAGGGGCTTTTCACAGTAACTTAATTGAAGCCTACTCGTGACAATAAGTGATTTCATTTTCATTTTCATTTTCATATCCTTAGTACCGAGGATGATATCAGCCTTTCCAACCTACCTGGCAACGAAAACTCCCTATTCCCTGGAACCATTCCGGTAAATCTCCTCTGCGCCCTCAAGGGCTCACACATCTTTCCAGAAGTGTAGTGATCAGAAGCGGACACGATATTCTCATTCAGGTGTAACCAGCGTAGCTTTGCTGATTTTCTAGTCAATCGCTGGGAAATCCCACCCAGTGCCTCCCTTGGCAAAGTCCAGGAGCTCATACGCTGCCCTAATAACTCTCCCAATAAGCCCTTGAGAAGACATTTCCACTTGGGGAGAAGATCAGAACACAGGACCAGAAATATGAGATGGTCAAGTCGGAAAATAAGGGAACATTGTTGCTATATTTATCTGGTTCTAAATACAGCGGTCAATGTGGTCGCCTACCTTGATCCTAATTATGTTGCTCTAGAGTCGCCAGTTATCTTTCGATTCCGCCACAAGGTCAAACCCGAATACTGATCAAAGAACCAATGCACCAGTTAGTTAGTTCAAAGTCAATACTATTTATTTACACACACAATAATATCTACTCATGCACAAATACCACAAACTAAACTATCTCTAACGCTAATGCCTATACTTAACTTCGGGTGCCCACTCATGCAGAGGAACAATGGCCGTTGTTCGGATCTGAGGCTGTTGGGTACGAAGGTGTGACAGGAGAACCGATAATGTCATCCGTCTGATGCCGAGCGTTGACCTTGGACTTACTTGCTTCTGGTACAGCTGGTGGATGGGTCTCTCCGCTTCGAGAGCCGAGTCCAAGAGAGCGATTCTCTCTTGGGGTCTTCTTCTTATACCCAAAGGGGCTTCGTGTGCTTTTGGGCGGGCCTTGAACTTGGCCCAAATTACTTGGGCTGATGAACCATCAATTGAACGCGAGACGAATTGCTGTACAAAAGTTAGGCTTTAATAAGCTAGAAGTTAGCCCTGCGGTCGACTACAGTAAATGGACGACTGCCGGGCGTTCTGGGTATTTATACCTCGCTCTGGAGGCGGGGTTAACTCAGCTCTCGACCAATCGGGGAGCCGTCACATGACTGGTCTCAACCAATCGGTCGAGAGGCACATGACCGACCAGGGCCAATGGTAAGCCGGTGTTCTGCACCAATGGCAGACAGCTATGCAAATCATACCACCACATGGGCCATATCTTGATCACTCGTAATGATCTTGACCAATAAAGGGGTGGGTGCCCTGATGGCTGGGCTTGTCTTTGGTGGCCGTTGGCCTTGCTTTGTTTGGGTCTTTCTGGCGCCAGGCTGTCTGCTATGGTATCGGTTACTTGAGTGTCATTCCTTTGTTCCCGGACATGGGCCATCAATATGCTAATTGACCCACAGTTTCAGTCTTGTCTGGGAGTTGCCCAATACGCATCCAAGCTCTGTGCCTGCTTGCTTTCTTAGCATTGTCCATATTTCCCTATAGCCTTTGCGAACATCCATTTTGTATTCTGGAAGTGGCCATCCAAGATGGCTACAATATTTATTTCCCCAAAAAGCAGAAGCGAACTCACTCTCTCAGGGAATTGTGGTGGGACAAGTATAGGCGTGCTTAAAAGAAAGCTCGCTGAGTACATAAAGAGGAAAGCAACAGAAGCAAATGCTGACAGAGTTTGAGAAAGAAGAGCAGGTGGAGGTCTGTGTGAAGTATAAAGACCAATGTGGACGGCCTGTTTCTGTGCTGAAAATTTTGCACAGATCTTTTAACATCATCAAAACCTTCATCAGCCCAGCAGGTCCTGTATCATTCCACTCCATTTTAGGTTAGCAACATGGAATTAAAAGACGACAAGTTAAATTCTAGTGACAAAGGGCGGTTCAGAGAAAATCATCTGAATCCTTTTTGAGATCAGGTGGCTGTAGGAATTTCGAACGGAGCTGGAGAATAAGCAGCAGAGTCCTGTGTATTTGTGGATCCCTATCCAGCAACGTCTCAAGTTTAAAATAATAATAATCCTTATTATTGTCCCAAATAGGCTTACACTAACACTGCAATGAAGTTACTGTGAACATCCCCTAGTCGTCACATTCCGGCGCATGTTCAGGTACTCAGAGAGAGAATTCAGAATGTCCAATTCAACCAACAGCCCGTCTTTCGGGACTTGTGGGAGGAAACCGGAGCCCCCGGATGAGATACCCTCAATTACGACACAGGAGAGAAGATAGGTAATTCAAAGGCTTTAATCATCAGAGAACTGAAAAGCAGCCGAGAAGTGTGCTCATCACATGCTGCCGAGTGAGCCTCATCTTATATACCGTTTCCAGGGGGCGGAGCCAGAGGCGGAGTCCCCCAGGGTTCCAAGCCCGGTCTTAAAGGGCCAATGCATTAAAGGTAAGGTACCGTTACAGCAGCTCCTGATACCATTCCTCACACCGGAGGAAACCCACGCAGACACGGGGAGAACGTGCAGACTCCGCACACACAGTGACCCAAACCGAGAATCGAACCTGGGACCCTGGCGCTGTGAAGTAACAGTGGTCACCACTGTTCTACCCTGCCGCCCTCACATGCCTGTGTTCAAATTCCAACTTGGTCTCCCTCCCTCTCTATAACCTCGTCTTGCCCTACAACCCTCCATGAGATCTTCCAATTCTGGCCCCTTCCGTGCCCCTGAATTTCATATCTCCATCACCTGTGGCTGTAGCTGCCTGAGCCGGAAACTCTGGAATCCTCTCCCTGAATGTTTGCCCCTCTCCACAGCTCTCCTTTCAGTATTTTTAAAAAACTTACCTCTTTGTCCAAGCATTTAGTCCATCTGTTCTAATGTCCCCTCATGTGGTCAAGTACCAAATTAGTGCGCCTTTGAAACACCTTGGGGATTTCTATTCCATCAAAGGTGTTACAGGAAGGCAGGAGGTGGTTGCTAAGTGCAGTCAGTGTAACAATGTGCCACCTACTGACACTCCTCCAGTCTTGGCACCACTATCACACTGGCAGCTGTATCCATCTGCATTGAGGGAAGGTGGTCCGTGCTCCTCTCTTTGTGCACAGGCAGTGGTTCGAATGTGTGTTCTTTGCCAGCAGTGAAGTTAAGCTCTCCAAAGAACACTTTGATTTCCTGACAGCCACACTGACAGCGCTGGAGCGCAGCCAGGATGTTATCTCTGAAAGCAACAACTATAACAAATCACTGGATTACAAACTCTGCTTGCAGGGGAGAAATGCTGGAGAAATGGGCTCTCTCTCTTAGATCAACCAGTCTCTGCACCGGCCATCGAACATCTTCACAACCGATTCAGGTAGCCCAACGGAGCAGAGAGGTGCTTGGACAGACGGAAGGAAGTTCCGAATGAGAGAATAAAGGAGACAGGGAGAGGGGGGGGGGGGGGGAGAGAGAGAGAGAGGATGTGTGGGTTGGGTTCAGGGTCAGGGAAGTTGGTCAGCACATTTGCACTGCACACAGATGATTAAACCTTTAGTTTTGAGCATAAACGGCATTACATGGGTGGATATTAATTAATCATCAAATAAACGCAACCCATGATAGCTGAGCCAGTGAAACGTGAATACACGTGCTTTCCTTTGAAAATTATTTTTTCTGTTATCATTTTATTGGACAGAAATGGAGGGGGTAGTCATTCACTAAATGTTAGGGTGACCAGCATCTATTCCCGGTGATACAACGTAACACTTTGTCCAACTGCCCTCTGGATTAAGCAATAAAACTTTTTTTTTAAATGATCTATTGATGAGGGTTTTGAGCATGTGACAGTGAAGGGACAGCCGCATGGTTCCAGCTCACGTTGATCTGTTGCCCTTCTTATTCTCGGTGGTAATGGCCTTGGGTCAGGAAGGTGTTGTCAAAGAACCTTGGCGAGCTGGACCTGCATTGTGTAGATGGCACCCATTGCTGCCACTGTGCCTCGGGGGTGAAAGGAACAAATGCTTAAGATGGTGGACAGAGTGCCAACCAAATGGTTCAGCGATGACCACTGACCTTTCAGGCTTTGTTGAACTAAGATGGATAGAGCATGGCTGTAATTGGAATTGACTACCTCAAAACTACTGTTTAACATTTATAATCATCTGACCAGAGAATAATCTGTCCTGTTTTGAAGTTAACTTTCATATCTAGGCCCAGAATTTAGCTGCAACAGAGAACCCCTGCACCATTGCAAAAATAGCGGATGTACCCGAAAATCATAAATCCCACCCACGAACACGGCACTTCCCATTTTCATGGGGGAGTATTTACGCCGGGTTGCATTTTGTGCATGCACAGTTCACTGAGGCAGCTGGAAATTTAAGTCATGTGTGCCTCACAGAAGTCGGATATTGGTGAGTTGTGAAATATGATATGCGCAGCGTAGACCTGGTACGATCACATCTGGGGCTGGATTCTCTGCAATAGCGTTCGCTGACGGGGCAGGGAATCTGGTTTCCCGCATGAAATCGGGCCCGCCGACAGTTCCACGATTCTCCGCCCCCCGGAAAGTGGGCGGGCCGATCGGAGGGCGGGGGGGGGCTTCATTTGGGACTGGGGTTATTTTGTGCGGGCGGTCCGGGTCTGGCGAGTGGCCAATCGGGGGCACTATTTCCGCAGTTCAGGTCCGCGGGCCAAGTCCGCCGTGGAGCACGGCGCGGTGGCGGGAGACTGCCGCCATGCGCATGCATGACCTCTGACCCAGAAGTGCGGGAGGCTGTATCAGCAGCTGGAGCTGTGAGGTCCACGACAGATGCCTGCTGCACCCAGCAAGGCTGTGAATCTGTGGCCTTTTGATGCCAGATTTCCTGGAGGAAATGACCACAGTTTTCATGGTGGTGTAGTCCCGGAAATGGAGAATCCAGCCCTTGGACTTTCTGGATATCCAGAGTACATGTTTAAGAGGTAAGCTACAGCTTTGAATCTATTCCCAGGAAAACCCAGGTGAGGTTAGGTGCCTTTTGAAATTGTTAAAAGTTGGCATGAATGTGCGTAAAAGTGCATGAAGCCATTAACTGTCAAGCTCATGAGAACTATCCACAACCTTCAAAATCAATTGTCAAAACTGACAAAAGTATTATTTTTGTAAAATAAATTTAGAGTGCCCAAATCATTTTTTCCAATTAAGGGGCAATTTAGCGTGGCCAATCCACCTACCCTGCACATCTTTGGGTTGTGGGGGTGAGACCCACGCAGACACGGGGAGAATGTGCAAATCCCACACGGACAGTGACCCGGGGCTGGGATCGAACCTGGGACCTCGGCGCCATGAGGCAGCAGTGCTGCTAATGCGCCACCGTGCTGCCCTAAAACTGACAAAAATACCTGTTACAGGGAGCTGTCAAAATCTTGCCCTTGAATCTTTGAAGAAAATGTCCTTGAGTATTAAAAGAAGCCGAGGGATCAAATTCCGTAATGGCCGTTATATTGCGAGAGACCAAAAAAGGGATTTGCGGCAGCAGGATTTTGGTTTTGGATCTTCCTCGCCCCTTCGCTGATGACTCAATCCGGTTCACACCGAAGATTGGTGTTATCAGGTTATCCAGCCTGATAAGCATATTTATAATAAATTTGAATATTATTATAGGGCTTAATGCCGCTACTTCCGCCCTCAATGTATTGTCCCACACCATTGGCGTGACATCCTGCCGGCGCAAATCACTATTGGTTTTCAAAAATGGAAAACAGTCATGATAACTGTGACAAAGCTTCCTATAGCCTCCAGGTGGTGAGGGAAAAATGAAATGAAAATCGCTTATTGTCACGAGTAGGCTTCAAATTAAGTTACTGTGAAAAGCCCCTAGTCGCCTGTTCGGGGAGGCTGTTAACGGGAATCGAACCGTGCTGCTGACCTGCTTAGTCTGGTATAAAAGCCAGCCCAGTGACCTAAACCAGCCCCTAAATTGGCTGGACAGTGCCCCGTTACTGCCGCATGGCACTTCCCCTGGCAGTCCTGACCCAGTCTGTCAGACAGGTGACTCCAGACACACAGAAATGTGGCTGGCAAGCCATTTTGTTCAAGGATCATGAAGGCTGGGGCTGCAAATATTGGTCAAAGAGTTCCACAGCACAGAAAGAGGCCCTCTGGCTCATCGGATCTTCACTGGCCATCAAGCACCTATCTACTCTAATCCCACTCTCCAGCAGTTGATCCTGGGCCATGTATACTAAAGCCTTTCAGGTGCTGATCTAAATGCTTCTTAAATGTTGTGAGGGTTCCCACCTCTGCCACCCTTTCAGGCAGCGAGTTCCAGATTCCCAGCACCCTCAGGGTGAAAAGGTTTTCCCTCGCATTCCCTCTAAATCTCCTGCCCCTGACCTTAAACCTATGCCCCCTGGTTATTGGCCCCACTGTGAAGGTGAAGGTTCCTTCCTATCTATCCTATCCACGCCCTTCATCATTTAATTCACCTCAGTCATGTCCCCCTCAGCCTTCACTGCTCCATTGAAAACAACCCCAGACTGACAAACCTCTCTCCATCGCTGAACCACTCCAGCCCTGTCAACATCCTGGTGAATCTTCTCTGCACCCTCCCTAGTGCAATCACATCCTTCCTGTAGGGTGGCCAGAACTGCACACAGTACTCTAGCTGTGGCCTAACCAGCAGTTTATACAACTCAGTTATAACCTCCTTGCTCTTATAGTCTGTGTCTCGGCTAATAAAGGCAAGCGTCCTATATCCCAATTCATAGTTTTATTTGACTCTTTGACGTGAAACTATGAATTCCAATGTTTGTGATATCTTAACTCACCCTTTTTGTCGGAAGCGGTTAATAAGTGGTGTGGGCGGCATGGTAGCACAGTGGTTAGCACTGTTGCTTCACAGCGCCAGGGTCCCAGGTTCAATTCCTGGCTTGGGTCACTGTCTGTGCGGAGTCTGCACGTTCTCCCCGTGTCTGCGTGGGTCTCCTCCGGGTGCTCCGGCTTCCTCCCACAAGTCCCGAAAGACGTGCTTGTTAGGTGAATTGGACATTCTGAATTCTCCCTTTGTGTACCAGAACAGGTGCCGGAGTGTGGCGACTAGGGGCACAGATGCTGTCAGACCTGCTGAGATTGACCAGCATTTTCTGCATTTGTGTTTTAGTCATTTATTCCTGCTTTGTCGGCGGCAGGATACTTTACTACTGGCGATTATTTTAAATGTTCCCCACTGATTTCCGAGTCAACCTTTCCAGTTTTTCTTCCCCAAGTTCCCACTCTCATCACCTGAAATCAGCTTTACCCAATATATGAATGTGACATTTATCTTACATGTGTACTTCTCCATCTGTATCTTGAAACATGTTACGTTGTCTTCACCATGAAATGAAATGAAATGAAAATGAAAATGAAAATCGCTTATTGTCACAAGTAGGCTTCAAATGAAGTTACTGTGAAAAACCTCTAGGCACCACATTTCGGCGCCTGTTCGGGGAGGCTGGTACAGGAATTGAGCCGTGCTGCTGGCCTGCCCTGGTCTGCTTTCAAAGCCAGCAATTTAGCCCAGTGTGCTAAACCAGCCCCAATATTAACTGGATTTCCCCCCCCCCCCAACACTTGCTTCTCTTCTTCCTGTTGGTTCATCTACCATTACCAGATGTGGCAATGCCCCCTCTCTAACTGGCCTTATTTGCTGGGTAAGAAAGGAATCATGCACGCATTGTGAAGTCTCCATTGCCCCGGCCATTATACGTTGTCCCCTTCTTGCCAGTTTATTTGGGGCTGGTTAAAATATTTTATGATTATTAATCTGTGTCCGTAATTCATTTCACAGATTTGTTTAAGTTTTCTACCTGGGCTTCCTTCCTTGTGGCCTGCAGTGTACACCGATTAGCATGATCGATCCGTTCTTATCTTTTATTTCAATCCATATGGATTCTGTTTCTAACCTGTTACTTATGTCTCCTTGATCTACTGCTGTTAAGTTATTGCTAATTAGTGCAGCTATCCAAATTCTTCTTAATCCTACCCTATCCTTTCTGATACAATAATCTGCAATATTTAGCATCCTGCTGTGCTCTTCATGTAGTCACAGTCCTGTTATTCCGACTATATTGCTGATTACAGGTTATTACTTCCAGTTTCGCTGTTTTATTTTGGAATTGGTGCACATGGAATTTAATTCATTTTTAATTATTGTTCCTTTTTTTAGATTTTGTAACCATCCTTTTAGGCTTCTGTTTTGCAATTGCATTTGCTCCATGGACATTGAATTCTTTTTTGTTTCATTTTCATCTCCTATTTCTTTTACCTTCATATTTATGTTATTTTCACTCGATCCCTCCCCCTTTCTTCTTCATTGAAAACCCCGGCGGTAGCTCACCTACATGAGTGGGATAGTTGATTCCTGAGATTCCTAACCCTAACCCATGACATATTGTTTTCCATAAATTTAAGCCGTAACTGCTGATGTTGGCAAAACAGTAACTCCTCCCTGTTGTTTCCTAAGTCACAGGTCCAAACAAGAATCATCACAACTCGATCTCACCCCTTCTTTTCCAAGTTCCTCTCCAGTTGTTTGAAGATATAGATGTTCATAGAATGTACAGTGCAGAAGGAGGTCATTCGGCCCATCGAGCCCGCACCAGCTCTTGGAAAGAGCACCCTACCCAAGCCCAGACTGCCACCCTATCCTCATAACCTGTGTAGCCATCTGGGATGGTCACTTTCAGTATATAAAATGGACACCCGCAGAGCCGATAGGGAAAATAGACAATGCAAAGCGAACAAGCAGGCACAGAGACTGAATGTATATTTGGAAGGCAGTCTGCAGACGGAACCGAAACTCTGGGTCGATTTATATATTGATGGCCCATCTCCGGGAAACAAAGAACGAGTGCTCAGGTAGCCGATACTGTCCCACACAGTCTGGCGCCACTACCCCAGCAAGAAGACACAAACAAAGCAAGGCCAACGGCCACCTAGGACACTCCCAGCCGTCAAGGCACCCGCCCCTTTGTTGGTTTAGATCGATGGCGGTGATCGAGAAGCTGTCCAATTAATTGGGACCAAGTTTAAGGCCCGCCTAAAAGCGCGCGAAGCCCCCCCCCCCCCCAAGTATAAGAAGGAACTCCCGCCAAAGGTTCACTCTCTTGGATTTGGCTCTCAAGCGGAGAGACCCATCCACCACCAGAAGCAGTAAGTTCAAGTTCAACGCTCGTTACCATATGGACAACCTCAGCTGTTCTCCTGTCACCTCTTCGAACCCAACAGCCTCAGGTGCGAACAACGGCCATTGTTCCTCTGACCTAAGTGGGCACCCGAAGTTAAGTATAGGTGTTAGTGAAAGATATAGTTTAGCCTGCAGTGTTATTGTGCATGAGCGAATCATACTGTGTGTAAATAAAGTATCATTGACTTTGAACTAACTAACTAGTGTATTGGCTCTTTGATCGGTATTCGGGTTGAACCTTGTGGCGGTATCGAGAGATACCTGGCGACTCTGAAAGTTTACTCATAATTAGGATTAAGAAAGGCGACCTTATTAACTACCATATTTATAGCAAGTAAACAGAGTAACACCCAGTAACCCCACCCAACACTAAGGGCAATTTGGACACTAAGGGCAATTTAGCATGGCCAATCCACCTAACCTGCACATTTTTGGACTGTGGGAGGAAACCGGAGCACCCGGAGGAAATCCAAGCACACACAGTGAGAACAGGCAGACTCCGCACAGACAGTGACTCAAGCCGGGAATTGAACCTGGGACACTGGAGCTGTGAGGCAATTGTACTAACCACTATGCTACCGTGCTGCCCTATATATATAGGCTTTCCACCGTGTAGACAAGACACCCTTCTGGATGCTTCATTGCGACCTCAGATGGTGCTATCCATCTCTCTAATTATTGAATCCCGTATAGCTATAGCCATATCCTCTCTCTCTCTTCACACTTTGTGTTGTCTTCTGTTCTGTTATCATCCTGGCTGTCCTGGCTGCATCCTGCCCATCAACATAGGAAATGTGAGCAGGAGTGGGTCCATTTAGCCATGAGCACACTCAGAATTGTTCAGCAAGTGCTGCCCGACCACAGAATCACATTTAAAAAAATAAATTTAGAGTACCCAATTTTTTTTTTTCCCAATTAAGGGTCAATTTAGCGTGAGGAATCCACCTAACCTGCACATCTTCGGGTTGTGGGGGGTGAAACGCACGTAGACACGGGGAGAATGTGAAAACGGACAGTGACCCAGGGCCGGGATTTGAACCTGGGTCCTCAGCGCCAACGTCCCAGTGCTAACTGCTGCACCACATGCCACCCCACAGAATCACATTTAACAGTATACGTTGTTTATGAATTTCAGTGCCGGTGCCTGACAGGTATGTAGGCTGTAGTCCCAGAAATTGGCTGATTGAATCAATTGGCTTGTTCCTTCAGTTATTTATAATGGGTAAGATAAAGGTAAAGTAGCCACAGTCCCAGGTGACCAGAGGCTGCTTTCCCCTTTGAGGGGCGAGAGCTGGCCCGTGGTGATTTAATCTGAGGGTCACCACACCTCAGGCAAGGGGCAAGGTTGAGAAGGCGGGGCCTTCATGAATAATGGGCAGGGTAGAGAGTGTACTCTTGCTAAACCCCAAAATAGGGGCTGAACGGCCTCCTTCTGTTGTTAAAGTTAAAATTGCCTTGTTTCATTTCATAGGAGGTCTCGTTCAAACACATAATTAACGGAAGATCTGGTGATCATCAGTGGCATGAGGAGATTAGGAGACCAATTACTCCATCTGCATTTCTTTAGAGAAAGGGCATTAGCCATGGTGCCAAATGGTCAGATGAAAAGGAAGAGATGGGATGGCTAATTGGTCCACCTAGCCTGCTACTCCAGAGCAACCATCAACTTCCCTCACTCCAGTTCCGTGAATGATTCCAGAGATTTGAATCCCCCACTTTCCACACCTGGGAAGACCATTGCAGGCGTTGGATGAATCTTGGTTTCCCAGACGTAGTCCGGCACTTGCTTTTTCCATGGGTATCGATGCTTTAACTTATTGGAAACATCAGGAACATGGAGTGAATGCAGCTGGGAAAGTGATTCTGAGCTTGCTGGAGGATAAAGAAAGGAGGCAGACGTGACTGACACAATTGTTCAGGGTGGGTTGAAGGCGTGCTATCGTCAACAGAACTGAAATTTAATTGCTGCCCTTCACCGTACAATGCTTCAGTTTCTTGTGGTTGAGTTTTTAAAATTTACCTTCAAGGCCATCAACTTTTCATGAAATAAAACTGGAAAAATAAAATCAATATTTTTGTAAAAGTGCTGTGATAGGCAGGAAGGCTTATTGAAAATTGGTACCTTGCCACTTCAAGCAGCATCGCTGACAGTCAGTGATTACAGAATCAAAAATGGACCTATTTCTGACAGCAGTTTAACCAGAGGTATGCTTGAAGGCATTGTTTAAGATTTAACAAAGTGTTTCAATAAATAAAAGGGCTTGTGCTTGGGGCCTGTCTATATGATGCTTGACTTGTTTATTTGAAGACATTCCGTGGCAATTAATGGTTTAACTGCTCCAGAGCAGCGAGAATCTTCTGTTCCTGGGCCAGTGAGGTACAGCTTCCATTGTGCTTCAGTGCAAACTACGCTTTCCATGGGATCAGTGTGAGCCCTGTGGTGAAAGAGCCGAGATCCCACTATTCCCTGTCTTTGAATTCCTGATTTAATGAGTGGTCAGAAGCAATGAACAACTCTCTCCCTCAGAAGACAGTGGAAGCAGTGTCTTTGCATTTTTTATTGAGGCAGAGCTAGAACGATTCTTATTTTAAAAATTTAGAGTACCCAATTCATTTTTCCAATTAAGGGACACTTTAGCATGTTCAATCCACCTACCCTGCACATCTTTGGATTGCGTGGAAACCCACGCAAACACGGGGAGAATGTGCAAACTCCACACTGACAGTGACCCAGAGCCGGGATCGAACCTGGGACCTCGGCGCCGTGAGGCAGCAGGGCAAACCCACTGCGCCACCGTGCTGCCCAAATGATTATTAACGAGCAGAGGGGTGAAAGGTGATGGAGGTGGGCGGGAATGTGGTGTTGAGGTTTCATTCGTGTCAACTGGGGTCTTCTTGAAGGGTGAGCAGGCTGAAGGGCTGAGTGGCCTACTCCTATTTCTAATTCGGGCGATTGTATGGAGATCACGGACACATCAAATGAAGGTGGGAGGGTGGGACTGGGGTGCGGGCCTTCACGATTTTCTGAACCCCCTCTCTGCTGGAGGTGGTAACCCTTATTTGGTTTGACACCCGGTAGGTTTCCAGCCTCTCAAGTTCCGGTCTACACAGTAGTTTTGTGAAGAAGCCATGATGTCGAGATGCCGGAGTTGGACTGGGGTGGCCACTGTAAGAGGGATTCATGTCACATTACATTCACCCTCCCACCATCTGGCCTGGCTTTGCAAAATCCTACCGACTGTCCTGCCTTGAAATAGTTCACACCTCTTTAACCTGGGATTACCCCTCTCTCTGGATCTGTAAAGACTAAATTACCTGCAAATGCTCACATTCAAAGTATTGTCTTGCACCTTTGATTTTGTCTATATATATATATATATATATTTCTGGAACCTACCTCTTCATTCACCTGAAGAAGGAGCTGTGCTCCGAAAACTAGTGATTCGAAACAAACCTGTTGAACTTTAACATGGTGTTGTAAGACTTCTTACTTAGTGAAGAAGGGTCTGGGGATAAAGACTGGGAGCGATCTGAATATGAAGAGGAATCTTGGCAGAACTTTCATTATAATTATCTGCACTCTTCCCACCATGGAGTGAGGGAGAGAGTTCCACCTCTGCAGATCCCTCTTCCCCTCCTCAACCAGGTTGGTCAGGTTCCACTTGTGGAGCCAGGTCCAATCGTGGATATGTGGATCCCCAGGTATCTGAACTTGGTCTGGGCTACTTTGAATGGCAGCGTTCCCAGCTCTAATCCTCCCCCTTGGAGGTTCACCGGGAAGATTTCGCTCCTGCTCAGGTTTAGTTTGTAACCTTGAACTCCCTCAGGAGTTCTATAATCTTCTCCATGCTGACTCGGGGGTTTGAGTTCGAGAATGAAACTCTGTGCCCATTGCCTCCCCTCTGAATGCCTCTTCATTCCTTTGCTGACCTGAGAGTGATGGCCAATGGCTCATTGCCAGTGTGAACAGCAGCAGGGGTAAGGGCCTTGGACCTCATCCCTGCCTCGTGCCTCTGTGTAGTTGGAAATAGTCAGAGCTGGTGGTGTTGGATCGTACGCTCGCCCTGGGGGCACAGTACAGTAGTTTCACCCATGAGGTGAATGCTGGTCCATAACCGAAGTGTTCCAGTACCTCCAAGAGTTCCTTCCATTCTACTCAGTTGAAGACCTTCTTTGCATCCAGGAAGATGATCCCTCTGGTGTCTCCTCTCCAGGTAGTGTCATGCCCATAGTCAGCAGGAGTCTGGTGTTTGCTGTCAGCTACCTACCCGAGATAAAACTTCTGGCACGCAACTCTCCAGTCGCCTCGCTAGAGCTTTCGCCAGGACTTTAGAGTCAGTGTTCAGGAGTGAGATGGGTGTGTAAGACCCACACTCCATCGGGTCTTTGTCCTTCGCTGGGATCGATGAGATCGAGGTCTGTGCCAGCAAGGGCGGCAGTCAGCCATTGAACATCTCCAGCAGGTGCAAGGCCAAAGCTGCGACAAACATTTTGTAACAGTCCACCGGGAATCCATCCAGTCCTGTGCCCTCTCTGATTGCAGGGAATTGATGGATTCCATATCCTTCTCCAGAACCAGCGGTGCTTCCAGTCCCTGGGCAGGATTCCCCGTTGGCTGACGCTGGAACCACAAAACTTGATTGGGCGGAGAATAGGTTCCAACGCTAAAATTGTGGCAGGCGCCGATTTGACGCCAAATCACTCTTCTCCGTCCACCTCGACAGCGCCGTCAATGCGGTCTGGAACGCACTTACAGTAAACACCGTTTGCATATCATTAGCGGGCCTGGTATTCTCCGCGGCTTTCGCAGTACTCTGCCTCTGATGGGCCGAGTTCCCGATGGCGAGGTTCACTGGTGCTTTTACAAATCGTGAAAACGGCACTGTGGACGCTGAGGGAGAGAGAGAGGGGTTACGGAAAGTGAACAACATCACCAGGGCTGGAGGGAGTAGCAGGGGGTGGCCAGGAGGCGGACCATGAGGTCGGGCTGGACTGGCACGGAACACCATTGCCGCTGCCAGAACGGCAGCCATGCAGCTGCGCACGCCGCTGACAGCCCACTGTGAACTTAGTGCCACGGGTCATATAGGTGCCCTCCCCAAGGCACCCCTCAGGGTGTTCCCTGGCCCCAGCCGACCCATCAGCTGTATTGGCCGCGCTCCAGCGTAATCAGTGCCATCTTGTTGGCTGGTGATTAGTGTGTGTGGGGAGTGTAATGTGTATGAGCGGCTGCAGCTTGTCAGCTTCCAGAGTGTCAATCCTGGACCCGGTGAATCCGGCCCCGTTTCTCATTGGAATTGGTTGTGTTCCAGGTGGCACAGGTGCTCGCCCCTCAACGGGAGCGGAATCGATCCAGGTTCGGAGTCGGTTTTTCTGTTGTAAAGGTCCACGGATTCTGCGTTGGCGTCAACACTCAGGGTGGGATTCTCTGATTCCCGACGCCGGAATCGCCTTTGGCGATTGGCCGGAGAATTCCTTTTTATGCCGAAATCGGGAGCGGTGCCGAATTTCAGATGTCACCTGAGGCCTTCCCAAAATGCTCCGCCCCCAATGGGCCGAGTCCCCGATGGCGCGGGACACGTGTACTCACACCATTCGGGGACCCTGCATGGCGGCTGCGGTCTATGTCCAGCACCGCCACAGTCAGGGTGAGGGGGTGGGGGAGCCATTCCGCTGGCAAGGGGGGGGGGGGAGGCTTTGGCGGGGTTGGGAACTGTTGGGGGGTGATCCGGGGGTGACGAGGCAGGTTACAGGGGGGGCACTATCTGGCTGGCTGGGTCCACACGCGGCCGGTGCCATGTTGTACGGCACGGCTGCCGCAGATTGCCGCCGTGTGCATGTGCAGCCATGGACCCGGCCATTCTCTGCCCGTATCTGCAGGTAATGCCAGGGGCTTTACGCTGGGCAACTACTGGCCCCCCATCGGGCGGAGTATCAGTGCAGGGGCGGCGCTAACATTTTGGTCCTAAGGCCAGACTCTCCCTCTGGAAATAGCCTCAAAATCGGAGAATGCTGCCCTCAGTCTCAGAAATGGAGAATCCCACCACCGGTCTTTTGAGCCATTATTCTATTCTGAAATTTTCCCATCCAATTCTGTCCACAACTGGGATTATATCAATAATGCTCGGTGTGACCTGAAGCGCAGGAGACTAAACCCTGAATGAACTGAGGTTTATGGGTTGAAAGGTGAGAGTCCAGTTGAGGAAGGGAATTGGAATCGTTGAGTCTGGAGTTAACAAAGGCATGAATGGGGGTTTGGACAGCAGACAAGGTTACAGTAGTGCACAGAACAAAGAACCAGGCTTGATGGGCTGTACAGTGTCATTGTGTCATGTACTATTCTATGATTTTCTGATCCTATGAGTTGTGTTGGGGGTAGGAATGAGCAATGTTGTAGCAGTGGAAGTTTGCAGTTTGGGTGCTGAGGCACACATTTGGAACTCCACCCGACCTCGATGAAATACGTCACCATACGTCACGTCTCTAAAACAATGATAAAACTCACAGGGTGTCAAATATCCTTTGTGTTAATTGTTAAAAATTAGGGAGAATTGCAAAGGAAGGCAAACTTTCCTTTTGCGATTGTTCCATCTGTACCCACATATGACTGTCTGTTAATAGAAATTTAAGGAATAGAAATTTTTTCATGTGACTGAGTAATTTTATTTCTTTGTTCATGGGACATGGGTGTCGTTGGCTGGGTCAACGTATATGGCCCATCCCTAATTGTCCTTGAGTGGGCAGTTAATAGTCAACTGTTATGGGCCACGGTTTAGAAAACTCCAAAGAGCCTGCCTTTCAGATGTTATTGAACAGAGGCCTGGAGCCACCTGGGGTGGCCACGTCCCGATTCAAAATGGACACTCGCAAGGAGCGCAGGGAAAATTCAAGGGGCAGCAGGGTAGCATGGTGGTTAGCATAAATGCTTCACAGCTCCAGGGTCCCAGGTTCGATTCCCGGCTGGGTCACTGTCTGTGTGGAGTCTGCACGTCCTCCCCCTGTGTGCGTGGGTTTCCTCCGGGTGCTCCGGTTTCCTCCCACAGTCCAAAGATGTGCGGGTTAGGTGGATTGGCCATGCTAAATTGCCCGTAGTGTCCTAATAAAAGTAAGGTTAAGGGGGAGGTTGTTGGGTTACGGGTATAGGGTGGATACGTGGGTTTGAGTAGGGTGATCATGGCTCGGCACAACATTGAGGGCCGAAGGGCCTGTTCTGTGCTGTACTGTTCTATGTTCTATGTTCTACCAGAGAACACAAGCAGGTGCAAGGTTTCCCGCGTATTAAGATTTGCAGAACCCAGACAGAACTGAAACCAATAGCCTTTAACATATTAATGAGCTATCTCCAGGGACAAAAGGCAACATTAAAACAATCCAGACCAAGCCAGACTCCCCGGCGCCAGCAGGAGCTCAGACAAAGGCAGACCAACGACCACCTAGGGCCCGCCCAACGATCAGGGAACAACTCCGATATTGGAGAAATTCGATAAGAACGAGTGGGAGTCCGGGATCCGCCCAGAAGGGTGCGAAACCCCTGGGGACTATAAAACAGAGTCCCCAAGTTCAGTTTGCTCTCTTGGCCTTGGCTCTCAGCGAGGAGAGACCTGCCTAACAGCTGCATCCACCAAGTAACTCTAAGGTCAACGCACGCTACGAGATAGACGCTCCTAGCTACTATTCTATACCAGTTCAAAGCCAGCAGTATCAGAACCAGACACTGGCCATTGTTCCTCTGACCTGGTGGGCCACTCAAGGCTTTAGTAGCAGTTATAATTTAGCAAATAGAGTTTATGCATGAGTAGTAATTGACTGTGTGTATAATAAATGTGTATTGATTTCAAACTTACTAACTGGTGTATTGAGTCATTGATCAGTACTTGGCTTTGAACCCTGTGGTGGTATCAGAAAGATACCTGGCGACTGTTGATCAAAGGTAATTAAAACAGAGAAAATTAAGGGAAAGCATAATGAGCAACATTTACGAGACGCTTTTAATCAAAAAACAAGCTTTATTCTACAAATTTAGTTAACATTTTTATAAACACACACAGTCAGCATTTTTATCAACTACAAACATAAATACAGCTACAGTAATCTATGTATAACCCTTAATGAATTCCCCCCTGTTCTGTTCCAATTTAATAACAAGATCCAAGTAGAAAACCAGTATCCCCTTTTCAAAGGTGTGGCCCAGCACATGGCCCTCCAGACTTGCTATTGATGCTCTTGGTTCCTTTCCAAAGCAGCAGGTTTGAATTCCTTCCTGAAATCAATTTTTTCTTTTCAGTTATCAAGCAGTCTGGAAACAGCTTTTCAAATGCAGATAGAGAGACACTTCTTTTAAACCTGTGCCGTACCAAACCCGTTCAAACACAAAGCAAAAAGTAAAATTCAGAACCACAGCCAGCTCCCAACTCAAAAACGAAAGTAAAAACCCAGAGCCACAGCCCAGCTCCACCCACACAATGACATCACTGAAGCCATGTGATAAGACAAAAACATTTCTTAAAGGTCACTCCCATGACACCTCCCCCAAGAAAAAATAATAAACCATCAACTTAAAGATGGTTTAATTTTTCACCTTGTCCCTTCCCCATTATTAGCAATAAATATTCTTGTTTAAACAAAAATGAAACAGGCAATAATTGATAATAATACAGTCCATTTTAGTTCTTCCACCATCGAGCCTGATTCTCTTCATCACATTCATGACAAAGCATCGGCTATCATATTTTCTTGTTCTACCACATGTATAATTTTTAAATGATGTGGCTGTACCAATAAACTCCATCGAAACAGTCTGGCATTGTTATTCCGGAATCGCTCCAAAAACGTCAATGGATTATGATCTGTATATATCATGGTTTCAGACGAACTGCTGGTAACAAAAATGTGAAAATGTTGCAAAGCCAGCACCAAGCTCAAAGTCTCCTTTCCAATTGCTGAATACTTCCTCTGGCAATCATTCATTTTTTTGGAAAAATATCCAATAGGCCGCTCTATTCCTTCGTCATCTTCTTGCAAGAGCACAGCACCTACCCCCACAGCATTGGCATCAACAGCCACCTTAAATGTTTTGTGTAATTTGAATGGCCAACACAGGTGCAGTGGTTAACACAGCCTTCAGGCCAACAAATGCCTGTTGACTCTCCGCCGTCCACTGAAATTTGCTACGCTTCTTTAGCAATTCCGTCAGTGGAGTAACCATGCTGCTAGAATTCGGCACAAATTTCCGGTGAAATCCAATATATGTTTGACCAGGTTCTTTCCTTACATTTCTAAACCTTTGACTGTAGGCTTCAGGCATTAGTTCATATGCACCTAAGATGGATTTTTCCACCTTCTCATACATCCCAGATACCTTCTCTGATATTGATGCAAACACTTCACTCGCCCTACCTACCAACCTTGTTTAAATCTGTAATATCCACATGTCCTGCGGCCATTTCATTTGTTTAGCTACCTTCTCAAATGAATTGAAAAAGGCTTCTTTCTCAGCATCCTTCTCAGCAAACCTTGGCAAAGCTTGGAATATTTAAATCGATCCCCACCAATCCTTCGACTATGATGCTGTTGGTCACTATCCTCCATCACTGTCCTCAGACTGTATGTTTCTGTTTACCTCTGCCAATTTTAACTGACTTACATGTTTCATGATCAATTTCTGAAGTTCAATGTCTCTATCTTTTTATTTTCCCTGATCTGTATCTCCCTTTCTCTCTCTTTTTGTTCTGCTCGGTCTATTCATTCTTTTTCCCTCATTTTGTATTCAAGTTGCTTTGATTCTTTTTCATGTTCAAGCTGCTTGATCTGTAATTGAATTATTGCCATTTCCAATGATTCTGACTGTGTCTCAGGCAATTTTAAATGCTCACCCGGAAATGAATGCCGACTCTTTGATGTGCCGCTCCAGAATATTTTAAGCATTTTTATCAACTACAAATATTTTTTTTTAAAATGTATTTGTTTATTTTTAAGTAAATTTAGAGTACCCAATTCATTTGTTTCCAATTAAGGGGCAATTTAGCATGGCCAATCCACCTACCCTGCACATCTTTGGGTTGTGAGGGTGAAACCCACGCAGACACGGGGAGAATGTGCAAACTCCACATGGACAGTCACCCAGAGCCGGGATTGAACCTGGGACCTTGGCGCCGCGAGGCAGCCGTGCTAACCCACTGCACCACCATGCTGCCCTATCAACTACAAACATAAAGACCCCACACAGCTCCAGTAATCTGTGTATAACCCTTAATAAATCCCCCCTTAACTGTTCCAATTTAATAACAAGATCCCATCAACCAAAAACCCCTTTTTAACAAAACAGCAGGTAAGTATAATCATTGGGTTTCTTCCTGGGAATAACTCTTTAAAATTGAAAACAGAGAGAAAGACCAAAAACGAAAGTAAAAACTCAGAGCCACAAACCAGCTCCAAACCAAAACGAAAGTCCTGTACCGGCGTCCCCGAACAGGCACCGGAATGTGCCGTCTAGGGGCTTTTCACAGTAACTTCATTGAAACCTACTTGCGACAATAAGCATTCAACATTATTTTTTTAAAAACTAACTCCCAGGGCCACAGCTCAGCTCCATCCACACAATGGCGTCATTTTTGTAGCCTCTGGACTTATCTGCTGATTTAGTCTCAGATTTGTATTTTCTATTACATCCTATCATGGTCAGTTTATTATTTCTGCCAGAAATAACTTCCTCTATTGCCCTGCCTCTGCTCTTTGACTGACCAGATTCGCATAAGGCTCTGGATTGGGTGGCGTATAACGGGAAGGGAAACAGTGCTTCCAAGTTGAAGTGCATTAGCGTGCAGGCCATGGGACCGAGGACTCCCCCTTGGAGTTGACCTGCGTTTCCATCTTGGAGTCAGAGTCCAGGACCTCCGTCATCGCGGTGTCCCCATATTCGTGGGGTTCTGTAGGGACCCGAGCAGGCCGTGAGTGCAGTGCCAGAGCGAGTCCTCGAGGATGCACATTCCCCGTATCAGAATCTGGCATCTGCAGCGACTGGAGAAGCGATTTCCAGGGACAGGAAATATGTGGGAGAGGCGGCCTTCTGGACTCAATGTGGTCTAAATGCTTGGGTTAAATGCGTCACTGGACTTGCCCCGGTAGGAAATCGGTCCCGTTCGTCGAAAGCCAACTCCGGGGGCCCACTGGGCACCCTTCAGCAAAATTTCCAACAAACACCAAGACTCCGGCCGCAAACTGGAGGATCGACTGATGCCGAGAAGGGCCATGCCCCTGCCGTTCCTGAGTGACAATGTCCGGGAAAACCATTCTGAGGTGGGTATGAAGTCTGCGGCCTATTAGGAGTTCTGCGGAAGCTACCCCAGTCACCGCATTGGGAGTGGTCCTATCAGAAAACAAAGAACGAGCCAGTCTAGTGTCCGTGGGGCCAGAAGGTTGTTTCTTCTGGCCGTTTTTATGTCTGCCGTACGCGCGCCGCCAATCCATTGGAAGCCGGGTGGTACAGAGCGGTGAGGATATGTCATATGCCGTTCATGAACCCCTCAAACTCCTCACTTGTGAAAAGAGTGCCATTGTCAGTGCCGAGCACCTTGGGGAGTGCTAAAAGATAAACGTATATTCTCTATGGTTACACGGTACCTTGTTCCCGCAATCCTAAGCACCTCAAGCCACTTTGATTGGGCATCAATCAATGAGAGGGACATGGATCCTTGTAAAGGGCCAGCGAAATCTGCATGTAAGCGTGCCCCAGGCGCCGCAATGACCATACCTAATGATGCAGGGACGTGGCCGGCGGAAGCTTTTGAAACTCTTGGCAATCGGAGCAGTGTTGGGCCATATTCTCGGTGTCGGGGCCTGGCCACCAGACATAACTCCATTCCAACGTTCTCATTTTGGTAATGCCCAGATGACTATTGTGGAGGCCCTTTAGTATCAGCTCCTGCCCTTTAGTTGGGACGACCACATGCGTCCCCCCAAAAGAGGATCCCATCCTCGTCAACAGTTTTGTGAGGGCCCCGCAGAATCCAGCACGAGTTTGTAGAGTCAAACTTTATTTAATAGTATGTACATAGCAGCAGTAATTTATCACTGCTCACTTCTCTAGCCGTTACCTCACTGGCCAACTCCATTAATACAGCTACAACTACTAATGATTTCCACACCCACCTCTTTGAAGATCTCATATTCTTCCAGAGTCCTGGGATAACCAATTGTCCCCGCCAATAGGATTCGGGCAGGTTATAACACAGAATTAAGAACAAAAACTGCTGTTCACCTTCGGTCTGATCTGAACAAAATGAAAGTTGAAATATGTAATACAGAAATCAAATCCAGGCTTTAAAATACAGATGAGAGAAATTCTTTGAAAGTCTGCTGAACTAACGGGTGAATTGAAAGAGTCCAAGGAGCAGTTCGTGGCCGAGGAAGAAAGCTTCTGAACAGAACTTAATCATCTTACCTGCTAAAACACCAGCACAGTCACACCGATGAGAGACCTTTTCAATGCCCAGACTGTGGGAAGTCCCATCAACGTGTTCCCACGGAGGAGAGACGGTTCAGGTGCTATCACTGTGAGACTGGGCTTGGGCGATCATTTAACATCACTGAAAACCAGCGAGGTCACACTGGGGAGTGTCCTGTGAGAGTACCTTTAAGAAATGGGTGTTTATAATGGGTGTGTATATAAATATCTGTAGTGAGAGTACCTTTAAGAAATGGGTGTTTACTACTGCACTGATGTCAGAGAGTGGGTGAAGCTGGGCTTTTTGCTGCATGGTGTGTTTTAGTTTCGTTTTCAGTGTTGGAGCTGAAGCCAGACACAGCAGGTGCGCTGTTGATCTCTCTGCCATCAAAAGACTATCTCTTGATTATTTGGTGAATTCAGAATTATAAATGTTCTCAGTAGTGAATGTAAACCTAATGTGCTTCTGTTTAAAGGTTCTTTTTAAAAGTCTTCTAGATGTTAAAAGGACAGCTTACGGATTACTTAGTGTTGTAGTCTTTGGGGGTTGTATTTGAATTAATGGTTGCTAAGATGTTCACTGTTTGTTTTAGAAAGGTTGAGTTGAGTTCATAGAATAAACATTGTTTTGCTTTAAAAAATACTTCTCCATTTTTGCTGTACCACACCTGTAGAGCGGGCCGTGTGCTCCGCATACCACAACCAATAAAAGTTGTGGGTCACCATGCTGCCCACAAGAAATTAGCTCCAAGGAGCAACCAATGACCAACGCAAAAGCCAAACTGACCAAGTACATTTCAACGGAAAAGGATGAAAACGGATACAAATGCCAGAACAACCTCCAAATCTTTGGAAAGAAGCATCAGTGACGAGCCAGTCACTCCTCCGACATTAGTGAGAATGAGTTATGGAAGGGTCATAAGACCTCCCGACCACCTGAGACTTTTAATTCAAGGACTCGAAGTGGGGAGACGAGGTGGTGACAATGCAACAATGACAATGTGAGAGATAAGGTAAATGATGATCACTTAAAATACATTGATAAAGACTTGGGGAGAGATGTGGTATAAAGGATTGGCACATATCGGGTTAATATGGAGCTGAGTACAATACTGTCCACACCGGAAGACGGCACATGACCCGCGCCTAGGGTCAGATTAGTATTGGAAGAGTCGTGCGCACTAGTCAACAGGGAGACAGTTCCTACTTGAGCCTTTTAATGTATATTTGTAAGTACTTCTAAGAGTCCATAAAGATTTACAGTTAACCTACGCATGACGATAAAGAATTCTTTAGACCTTTCAAGCTGCAAAGAACACCATTCACCAGTAAGAACAACGTAGAGTGTGCTTTGCTGCAAGTGGTGATACTTTTCATGTGTGAGGTCAAGCTGCTCTTAGTTGTTGCTATTCCATTGCGTGCCTGGCCATTGTTCAATGTTAAGCATAAGCACTTGAGTTATTTGAAGCACTTTGATGTGAAAAGCAGAAATGCCAAACCCAGAAACGTTGTGAGGGCACTTTCTTGCCTGCAGTAGAAGTACGAATTCTTCCTGGCTGAGAAACCATTCATTGGTGGGCTCTTTATGAGTTTGCCTTTTCACAGGGTAGAAAATAGTCATCATTTGTGGAGTGAGGTTGAACATTCATCATAAAGAGATCCTCAACAAAACAGGAAAAGCTCTTGTTTAAGAAAACATTGCCACATGACCATGCTGAGTACACATCAAAAATATTTCATTGGAACATCCTCCGGTCATGAAAGGTGTGATGTAAAAATGCAAGTTATTTTTTGCCTTTCTTTCATCTTCCTTCCATCCATAATTTCACCTTTCTGAAAAAAGAGGCACAGTGGTTAGCACTGCTGCCTCATGGCGCCGGGGTCCCAGGTTCAATCCCGGCCATGGGTCACTGTCCGTGCGGAGTTTGCACATTCTCCCCGTGTCTGCGTGGGTCTCACCCCCACAACCCACAAAGATCTGCACTACCCACAAAGATCTGCAGGGGGGGTGAATTGCCCACACTAAATTGCCCCTTAATCGGAAAGAAAAGAATTGGGTCCCATAATATTGTTAAAAAAGAGACATGCTATCAAAGCTTTTCAGCTTGCACTCATCAGGGTAGCTCACAACAATTTCCCAACCGTAATGGGAGAATGGTGACTTATACTGAGTGAGAAGGAAGTGCTGATTGGTTGGTTCGTGGACTCTGATGGGTGGAGCTGTTGCCATGGAGAATGTTACGTGGAGTAGGCAACTGCCCAGTTTTGTTCAAATTCAAACCAGGCAGGTCAACTCTGACTTTTTTAAAAATTTGTTCATGGGACAAGGGTGTTGCAGGCTGGGCCCATATTTATTACCCATCCCTATTTGCGCTTGAGGAGGCAGTTAAGAGTCAACCACGTTGCTATGGATCTGGAGTCACATGTAGGCCAGACCAGTTAAGGACACCAGATGTCCTTCCCTAAAGGACATCAGTATACCAGATGGGTTTTTATGACGATCGCCAATGGTTTCTTGGCTATGATTAGGCTTTTAATTGCAGATATTTATTGAATTCAAATTTTAACATCTGTAGTGGCAGGGTCTAATCCTGGGACCCAGAACATTACTTTGGGTCTCTGGTTTATTAGACCAGTGACAATACCACTATGCTACCGCCTCCCCAAGGTATGGTCCTGAGGAATGAACCAGGAAATGACTGTTCGCTAAGCTTGGAAAATGTGCAATGTGAAGACAATTTGCACAGGGCAGGGCCCTGTACATGAATGTATGAGGCTTCCAGAATGGTGAAGGAATCTGACTATTTCTGAGAAGTAAAAAGATTCATTAATTAACCTTTCAATTATAGATTTTAAAAGCTCAGTTTTAAAGTCATTTTAAAATGGATTCCATCATGACACTGCAAAACTGTACAAACTTAACATCAGTTTGCAAAGCACATAGGTTACAGAAATAAGACACACCATTTGAAACAATTTACAAATGAGCTAAAAGCAAATGCAACATTTCTACTGAAGGTCAAGTTGACATTGGAGTTCATACGAGCTTTCCATTGTCCAAAAGAAGAAATTGTAGGATTCAGCACATACCAGTCCATGATAAGAACAGAGTTTGCATTCCAACATACATTAAAGAATTCTAAGATGCAACATGGCTAATAATTCAAAATTAATGTTGCA
This sequence comes from Scyliorhinus canicula, assembly GCF_902713615.1. Classification (NCBI taxonomy): domain Eukaryota; kingdom Metazoa; phylum Chordata; class Chondrichthyes; order Carcharhiniformes; family Scyliorhinidae; genus Scyliorhinus; species Scyliorhinus canicula. The sequence goes on along the minus strand of NC_052149.1, from coordinate 238,495,946 downwards.
TATTGAAGACTGACAACCCAATCATCGAATCAAATATATTGAAGACTCATCCAAACCAATCAGCATGTTACAAAGGTAGGAATAGATTGACTTAGACTGATAACAAATTTGTCAATGTTAATAGTTTTAGGCTATCATTCTCCATTCTAGAATCATCCTATCATTTTTGCCTAAGAAGCTATCTACTATCTTTGTTCCATATTTTCCTTTTCTACTTCAAACCTGCTGTTTTGCTTTGAGCAAAGAAACCATTATTTCTATTGTATTTTGAATTCAAGTTGTTCTGCAAGTTACAAAGTATAACCATTTCAAGTAAAGCCTTCTGCTGGCAGGGGCCTGTATTGAAAACATTTAATTTTGTAACACAAGAAGATTACTCTCTTTTATAATCATAGATACCAATAAAATGTCATTCCGTACCCGAGAGTGTAGTGCATATTTCTGCCTAGTTAAGTGTATAGGAGAACACATTAACACAAGGGAAGGTGTGTCAGATGGGTAGGTCTGCCTATTATGGGCCAGGGTTTAGAGAACCCCAAAGTATATCATGGAGTTCACCTGACCCACAACCTTTATTGGATTTTGGTTATGGGGAGCACAGCGGCCCACTTTACAGGTGTGATGCAACAGAGATCTAAAGTATGTTTAAAACAAAACAATGTTTATTCTATGAATCCAGTTAACATTTTATAAACACACAGTAAACATCTTAGCAACAATCAACTCAAATACTCTCCCAAAGAATACAGTACTCTATAAGTAACTCTTAATTTTTCCTCGCAACATCCATAAGACAAATATCCTCTTTAACAAAGACAGCAGGTTCTAAATTCTCTACTGAGAGCTGTTATCACTTTTAAATTAGCAAGTGATCTGAAGACAGTCTTTTCATGCAGAGAAAGATCAAAATTACGCCTTGTTTGGCTGAATGCAGATCCAATTCTGAAAACGAAACTAAACACACTAGCTGCCAGCTCAAAAACAAAAGTAAAAACAGACAGACAGCCCAGCTCTACCCGCACTCTGACATCACTGCAGCTATTTGATAAACATCCATTTCTTAAAGGTACGGTGCAACTCTGCAAAGCCGACTGATAATCTTAAATTTGTTTTCAGCATAATTATTAATGCAAACAGGATTGTGTAGCAAGTGTTATCCGATGCCAGAATCACACCTGACGTTGGAGGCTATGTTTTGGGTTTTGCAAGCATGGATTGATTGGATATAGTCAGTACTTTGCCTGTTGTGCACAGCCAAAGGGATGTGATCGACCAGAGAGGTATGGCCGCTAAACCTGGAATCACACCGCCACTGAAACTCAGACACCAGGGGCGGGATTCTCCCCTACCCGGCGTGATGGAGGGTCCCGGCGTAGGGGAGTGGCGCCAACCACACAGGGGTCGGGCCTCCCCAAAGGTGGGGAATTCTCCCCACCTTTGGGGGCCAGCCCCGCGCCGGAACGGTTGGCACCAGAAGACTGGCGCAAAAACTGGCGCCCCCGGCAGCGGGGCTGGCCGAAAGGCTTTCACCACCGGCGCATGCACGATGTGGGTTTCTCTTCCGCTTCCGCCATGGCGGAGGCCGTGGCGGCCGCGGAAGGAGAAAGAGTGCACCCAGTGCACTGGCCCGGAGTCTGAGTGCAGGGCCCCAATCGCGGTCTAGGCCACCGTGGGGGCACCGCCCTGGGTTCGATCGTCCCCCGCCCCCCCAGGACCCCGGGGCCCACTTGCGCCGCTGATCCCGCCGTTACAGAGGTGGTTCAAACCTCGGCGGCGGGAGAGGCCTCCCAGCGGCGGGACTTCGGCCTATCCAGGCCGGAGAATCACCGCAGGGGCCACGCCGATCGGAGTGCCAAGATTCCCGCCACCGCCACTTCCCGGGTGGCGGAGAATCTCTGCCACGGCGGGGGCGGGATTTTCGGCGGCCCCAGGCGATTCTCCGACCCTGCTGGTGGTCGGAGAATTTCGCCCCACATTCTTCATTTTTGTGACAGGCAGAAGATCGTTTGGCTAAATGGCCGCACCCTGCTAGTGGTGAACTCTGCCGGTGTCGCTAACGCATAACCACAGTGTGAAACCGCTAGCTCCACCTGTTTCTGAGATTTTTGTGATATTTTGCCATCCCAGGGTAACCTGAGCACTTTTCACGACCAAAAGTGGCAACTCAGGCCCATTCTTGAGTTTGTGTGACGTAAAATGAGCAAAGACCTGATCAATGTAGCCATTATCCTGCAAGATGGCATTGATGCCAATTCAGAAGCTGTTTTCATGACCGTAGGAAGTCCCAAGACATTTCTCAGGCAAGGACGTACTTATGATGTGTTATGATGCAGGAAATGCATCAGGAAATTTGTGCACAGCAAGCTTCCACAAAAAGGCGGGTGAAAATAATAATAATAATATTATTCTTTAATAGTGTCACAAGTAGGCTTACATTAACACTACAATGAAGTTACTGTGAAAATCCCCTCGTTGCCACATTCCGGCGCCTCTTCGGGTACACAGAGGGAGAATCTAGAACGTCCAATTCACCGAACAAGTTCGTCTTTCAGGACTTGTGGGAGGAAACCGGAGCACCCGGAGGAAACCCACGCAGACACGGGAGAAAGTGCAGACTCCGCAAAGGTAGTGACCCAAGCCGGGAATGGAACCTGGGTCCCTGGTGCTAAACACTGTGTTTACGTGCTGCCCATGTGGGGAGATCTGTAAGAAATCATTGTTTAATAACCTAATAAAAGTTTCAGAAATATATTGAATATTACAGGAATAGCTCTGTGTATGTGTTGGAATCTTCTCAGACCGGGCAGCACGGTAGCATAGTGGTTAGCACAGTTGCTTCACAGCTCCAGGGTCCCAGGTTCAATTCCCGGCTGGGTCACTGTCTGTGCGGAGTCTGCACGTTCTCCCTGTGTCTGCGTGGGTTTCCTCCGGGTGCTCTGGTTTCCTCTCACAGTCCAAAGATGTGCGGGTTAAGTGGATTGGCCATGCTAAATTGCCCTCAGTGTCCAAAAAGATTAAGTGGTGGTTGCTGGGTTGCGGGGATAGGATAGATAAGTGGGCTTGAGTGAGTTGCTCTTTGTAAGGGCCGGTGCAGACTCGATGGGCCGAATGGCCTCCTTCTGCACTGTAAATTCTATGATAAATATATTTTTTCACCTGGACAGCTTTTTCCAAATTTTCAATATTCTTCATTATTCTTCAGCATTGCTTTACTTGAGAATGTCATCCAACTTGCACACTGTATTCACATTTTTAAAATTTATTTCTGATGTTGCATCATTTGATGCATTACGCACATGATGTTGTCCGTGAAGAATTTTTTTTTTGAGCAAATTTGAAGCTGAGGATAGATTTGTAAAAAAAAACAGGCTTCGCAGTGTAAATAATTGAATGTCTTTGGAAGGAAACTTATTTCCCAACTAATCAAACCACTATGAAATATTAAGCAGCTTTTCAGTCATCAATATTAGTTAATAAAATGAGCTTGATGAATAATTAATTATCCATCTCTGAGATATAATATTCAAAACTCTTCATCATTTACTAAAATAATTGCATGGCAGCCCTGACATTATTATATTGATCAATGTTCAGGATTATACACGAAAACAGATCATTATTCAATGAAAATATTGATTATTTGTCAAAGAGGTTATTCGCTAATTAAAAGGAGTGTCTACTTACACACAATATTATCGGTGCAAAGAGAAATATGTAATGCTGAGACTGAATGCTTGAACATGTCGCCACTGTATTTGCACGTTCTTTGCAGATTATCAAGGAGCAACTAACAAAAAAGTATAGAGTATAAAGAATGGGCGGGATTCTCCGCCCAGAGACGGCAGAATCGCGAGGCGCGATCGGGCAGAGAATCAGCTGAAAACCGTGGCCTGCCCTGAATGCTCGACGGAATGCCATGCTCCGGTGCCTCAACAGCAGCACCTATATATTATACTCCGCATGTACAGTAAACGCCATTGGCACATCATTAACGGGCCTAACCTGGTATTCTCTGGGCATCCGCGATGCTCTTCGTCCACCAGGAGGAATTACCGACGGCGGATTTTAAAAATCAGGAAACAGGTGCCGCGTACAACCGAGTGTAACACCCATGGTAGCCCCGACAGATGGGTGCCGGACAAGGGTGGTAGAGCGTACCGCTGGCATGGGTAGTGCCATCCACAGGTACCCCTGTCAGCAGTGACGGGTGTTGGGGCCAGGGCCACTGTGTGCTGGGCACTGACGGGGTTAGGGGTGCGGTGCAGAGGGCAGAGTGGCAGGAGGAATGGCCGCGGGAGAGGGAATCATAGAATTTACAGTGCAGAAGGAGGCCATCCGGCCCATCGAGTCTGCACCAGCCCTTGGAAAGAGCATCCCACTTAAGCCCCACACCTGCACCCTAGCATCTTTATCCCCATAATCCAGTAACCCCACCTAACCTTTTTGAACACTAAGGGCAATTTATCATGGCCAATCCACCTAACCTGCACATCTTTGGACTGTGGGAGGAAACCGGGGCACCCGGAGGAAACCCACACAGACACGGGGAGAACGTGCAGACTCCGCACAGACAGTGACCCAAGCCGGAAATCGAACCTGGGACCCTGGAGCTGTGAAGCAACCGTGCTACCGTGCTGCCCTAATGTTGGCCCTGGGGCTGCAGTGCAGGCTGGGGCCACCATGTAGCCCATTGGACCTGGTTCGGCACGGGGGTACGCTCCATGCTAACATGTCTGCCTTTCACTCCCTGCAGACAATGGATTTCAGAATCCAACCAGGAATGGTTTCGCCATGGAGTCCTTCCAGGCGCCCAGTGGGGACCGATCAGGAATCTCGCCGACCTCGGTGCAGAGGTGCATTTACGCTGTAACGGAAGCCCTACATGCCCGTCTGGCACAATATATCAAACTCAATGTGGACCGAGCCATCAGGATGCTTGGGCAGTGGGACTTGGTGCCATCGGCGATATGCTGCTGGTGCAGGAGTGATTGACAAGACGCATATCCCCCTTTGAGAACTGGAGCATGAGGGGCCGATCTTCACAAACCAAAAGGGGTTTAACTGGAATGTACAGCTGCTGTGTGACCACCCAACGTACATCATGCACGTCTGCACCCGATACGCGGGCAGTGTGCACGACGTACTCGTTCTGCCACAGTTAACGGTTCCCAACATCTTCGTGGGGCACCCCCGGGTGAAGAGTTGGCTCCTGGGTGACAGGGGTTACCCACTGCCGTCATGGCTGATGACGTCTATCCGGAGGCCATAGACCAATGCAGAGACCTGCTAAAACGGCGCTCATACAGCGTCCAAGTCCGTGATCGAGCGCTGCATCTGCGCCTGGAAGATGCAGTTCAGGTGACTGGACCGCTCTGGAGGTGCCTCCAGTTTAGCGCGAGGAGAGTCTCCCATATTGTGCTGGCCTGCTGCATCCTCCACAACATCGCGCAGCAGAGGGGCGACATGCTGGCGAAGGAGGATGAAATCCAGGCCTCGTCCGATGAAGAGGATGTGGGGGAGGGCCAGGCTGGGCAGGGCATAGCGCCCGGGCAGGCATGGGAGGCCACACAATGTGTGCGTCAGAGCCGGCGGGCACGGGATGCTCTAATCGCCTGCCAGGTTTGCCGAATAGGGGGCCTGGCAGACGGCACAAACATCCCGTCTCATTCCCAAAGCCACCCATATCCCCAGATAACCATCCTCTCCCATGACCTCCTTCCCTCAGGCGATGTCAGGAGAGACACGCTAAAAGTGAGGAACTTAAGAAGGACGAAGTGAAATCAAATAAATTTTCAGCCAAAGGTGAGAGACCAACTAGAAAAAACAGTAAAACGGGGACATTAGAATGCTGCTTGGAACTGGTTTTCCCTCCTTCATGGAATGGATTACCAGGGAAATGAACTGTACAAATGGGTTCATGAAACATATTAGACACGCTCTGAGAGGGAAAGGGAACTGAAAGGTATGCTGAGGAGGCAGCAAGGGACGGTAATCCATGCAAGGGTTTGCAATGCTTAATGGCTTTTTCCTGCTCCAAGAAATTCCTAAGCTTTTAAAAAATGTATACACATACACACGTACTATCTCTAGGTATCAATATCAGACAGGTCAGGGTGACATGTGGCGCAGTGGTTAGCATTGGGACTGCGGCGCTGAGGTCCCAGGTTCGAATCCCGGCCCTGGGTCACTGTCCGTGTGGAGTTTGCACATTCTCCCCGTGTCTGTGTGGGTTTTGCTCCCACAACCCAAAGCTGTGCAGGATTTGCCACACTAAATTGTCCCTTAAATGGAAAAGAAAAATAATTGGCTCCTCTAAATTTATCAAAAAAAAATATCGGACAGGTCTGGCGAGGGACGGTTTCAATTGGGAGCTAAAGAATGACACATGACAACACTTCCGACATGAAGCAAGAGAATGACAACGTTGCTTAAAAGCATCAAGGTGAGCATGTCCCGTGGCTGGAACAGCCAACTGACATCCAGGTACACACTTCACTCTCTTGCTGCTGTGATTCCCCCCAATTCCCGACACTTCTCATCAGAACGTGCTTCGCTGTAGGACGCGTGTTCACCTTTCCTGAGCAAACTCAGTCTTCTTCATACTCTCAACTGGATTGCGAGGTGGTGGATAACTTGTGTTATTTTTATGCTGCACATGTTCCATTCTAAAGCCCGGATTGATGAGGCCCAGACTGACTGCTAACTCTCTACAGTTCAACAGCAGGGCATTGATGCGACCATCAATTCACTCGGAGACATGAGTCGAAGTAAACAGTGGTTTTAATCAGCTTACAACTTTGCCTGCCTGCGACTGGTACATTACCGAAGGCGGTCCCGCAGGTCAGCTACTCTTATACGTCCTATAAGGGGCGGAGCCCATACATGCTCCACATCTCCCCCTGTGGGTGAAGCCATACAGTGGCCCATAGCTGGAGCCCACAGGGTAAATGGCATGGCACAATGCAAGACAGTATACTGGTGAATTACTCATGCTTATACATTCACCACAGGCATATCCTGGCTGAATTCATGCCAAACTGAGGGGGGGGGGGGGGGGGGGGGTAGATTCTTGATTAACAAGGGGGGGTGAAAGGTTATCGGGGAGCATGCAGGAATGTGGGGTTGAGAATGCAGTCAGACCATCCATGATCTTATCGAATGGTGGAACAGGCTCGAGGGGCCGAGTGGCCAATCCCTGCTCCTAATTCCCATATTCCCACATTCTTCCTGTTGTCCTGGCCAATATTCAACCCTCCAGCAACAGCATGGGATGGTGGCACAGTGGTTACCACTGCTGCCTCACAGAGTCCAGGTCCCAGGGTTCAATTCTGGTCTTGGGCGACTGTCTGTGCGGAGTCTCCATGCTCTCCCCGTGTCTGCGTGGGTTTCCTCCGGGTGCTCCGGTTTCTTCCCACCGTCCAAACATGCGCAGATTAGGTAGATTGTCATGCTAAATTGCCTAGGTTAGCTGGGGATAGGGTGAGGGAGTGGGCTGAGGCGGGCTGTTCTTTCGGCGGGTCGGTATAGAACCAATGGGCCAAAGGGCCTCTTTCTGGACTCCAGGGAGTCCAAAGCAGATTATCTGGTCATGATCACAAATGGGAGCTTGCTGTGTATAAATTAGCTGCCACACCAACTACATCACTGTATCAATGACACTTCCAAAGAGTATTTAATTGATGTAAAGCACTTGGGGAGGTCATTAAAGGTGCTGTACAAATGTACGCTATTTCCTTCTTAAGCAGCTCTTCATTTCCCCATCATCTAACCTGTCTGTGTGTGATTAGTAATTTAGCTATTGTCTTCAACTGGTCGATGTTCAAGGAGATCTAACAGCCAGCCGAGAGAGGGAAGTTGCTCAGATTTGAACCTTTCAAGATGAAAGGACAGTTAATAGCCTATTGCACCAGTCAACCTGTCCCTCGGAGTTATTATTTTTACTGTGTTATATAAACTTAGTTGTACTGATGCCCTAAACCAAGATCTCCACTGAACTGTCGTGTTATTGATGTCAATTCAGACCTTGTGAAAATTCCAGCTAATCTTGTAACAACACAACCATATATTGCACTCAACTGGTTTAAATTAACATTGATTTTTTTTTTCTTCCCAATTCAACAGCTGACGAAAAAAACCCCCCAGAAGAATATCCTGCCTATTCTTGTCCGTGTGTTCAGGAGAATAATTCATGACAAGAAGCTATGTTTTAATGTTGATTCCAGCCTTGTTTATCGAATGTTACTGCACTAAATGACGACCATATCTGTTCATTTTATGGCAGCCACAGGATTTCAGAAAGGAAAAGAAATAAATTCTGTCAGGAGCTTTAACTTGGGAGCGAAAGGCTTTTTAATAACCAAAAAGAAAATGCTGGAGAACCTCAGCAGGTCTAGCAGCATGTGTAGGGAGAGAAAAGAGCTAACGTTTCGAGTCCAGTTAACCCTTTGTCAATGCTGACAAAGCATTTTATAAATGCAGGTATTACATCAAAATGGAGGTTTGTGGATTTGGCTGGTATTTCTTTCAAACAATTACCCTTTTATGTCCAACATATTTTCTGAGAGCAACTCGTGATTTTTTCATAATTTCCTCAGTGACTTTGATCATTTATTCTCAAATTATGAACAACCCTTGCATTGTGGGCCTGCGACCCCGAGGGTACGGGGAGTTGAGAAAGGCCAAACTCACTAATAAGACCATTAGACATAGGAGCAGAATTATGCGACTCGGCCCATCGAGTCTGCTCCGCCATTCAATCATGGCTGATATTTTTCTCATCCCCATTCTCCTGCCTTCTCCCCATAACCCCTGATCCCCTGATTAATCAAGAACCTATCTATCTCTGTCTTAAAGACATCCAGTAATTTGGCCTCCGCAGCCTTCTGCGGCAAAGAGTTCCACAGATTCACCAGCCTCTGGCTGAAGAAATTCCTCCTCATCTCTGTTTTAAAGGATTGTCCCTTTAGTCTTAGATGGTGTCCTCTGCCTCTAGTTTTTCCTGCAAGTGGAAACATTCTCTCCACGTCCCCTCTAGCCAGGCCTCGCTGTATCCTGTAAATTTCAAGAAGATCCCCCCCTCATCCTTCTAAACTCCAAACGAGTACAAACCTAGAGTCTTCAACCATTCCTCATACGACAAGCTCTTCATTCCAGGGATCATTCTTGTGAACCTCCTCTGGACACGTCAATCAAAGTCCTTGCCAGACGCAGCATCCATCTCCTCTGAGTCGGAAGATTGTGGCTCCCATTCCAAGGAACTCGAGAAAAAGGTCAAGGTGGAGACGCCTGAGGGAAGAACCGCATTTCAGATGAGATGCTGAACCAATCTGCTCTCACGGGTCAAAATAAACGTCACTGTAGCACTAATCCAAAGGAAGAGCTGTAGAGTCCTCTCTGGTGTCCCACCCAACATTTTCCACTCTCTCAACATCATTAAAACAATTAAACACAGTGATTAGCACTGTTGCTTTACAACGTCAGGCATCTGGGTTCGATTCCGGGCTTGGGTCACTGTCTGTGCGGAGTCTGCACATTCTCACCGTGACTGGGTGGGTTTCCTCCGGGTGCTCCGGGTTCCTCCCACAAGTCCTGAAAGACGTGCTTGTTAGGGAAATTGGACATTCTGAATTATCCCTCTGTGTACCCGAACAGGCGCCAGAGTTTGGCAACTACGGAATGTTCACAGTAACTTTATTGCAGCGTTAATGTAAGCCTACTTGTGACACGAATAAAGATTATTATTGTCACTATTTGCACCAGTCTTTTTGTGGAAGCTTCCTGTCCACAAATTTCCTGTTGTGTTTTCTGTGTCTTAAAACAGCATGGGCGGGAATCTCCCATCGGGTGGCTAAATGCCAACGCTGGAGTAAACACGGGAGTGTTTTACTCCAGCGTGGCACCCGTTCCGGGACACCATTCCGCGGCACACAGGGGGCTAGGGCCGCGCTGGAGCAGCTTACGCCGCTCCAGCTGCTGATCCGGACTGGACCCAGCACCGCAGGGTCCGCGCATGCGCAGTTGGTCTGGCGCCAACTAGCGCATGCGCAGTGGCCTTCTTCCCTGCACCAGTACCGATGCCAAATGGCACAGGGCTACAGGTGCCGGCGCAGAGAAAAGGAAGCCGGGGGGCAGAGAGGTCGGCCTGCGGATCAGTGGGCCCCGATTGTGGGCCAGGCCACTAGGGAGCCCCCCCCCCCCCGGGTCGGACCCCCCCTCCTCCCCACAGGCCGCCTTGCACCCTTCAGCGCCAAGGTCCCGCCGGATCAGAGGATATTAGTATGGTGCCGGCGGGACTCGGCTTTATGATGACGGCCGCTCAGGGCCGGAGAATCAGCGTGCAGGCCCGTGCCAGAGAGTCGGCACATACCCCGACCGGCGCCACGCCGACCATACCGCCGCCTATGACGCCGATTCTCCGCACTGCTTCGAATTGCATCCCAGCGTCGGGGCAGCGTGGCGCGATTCACGCGGCGTCGCGCCGTTTCGCCGGCCCGACGATGGGTCAGAGAATTCCGCCCCATAAGTACGACCTTGCCTGAGAAATGCTTTAGGACGCCCTGAGGTCATTAAAAGTGCTTTGGAAACGCAAGTCTTTGCGGCTGTTTCGAGAAAGAGACCCTCAAATAGCATTCAAAATAGACTCGAGTCCACCCTCAATGTTCACAACCTACCTCTGGCAATGTGGATAGCTGCAAGAATCACCCAACTTCATTTCCGTTGCATTTATTCGGGGTGAAAATTGGACGGTTACCAAGATACATGAGTCACCTGGATGCTGAATTTGAAAACTATATGGGTGATTTCATCCTGCTTCAAGAGCATTTAGTTTCCCAAAATGCTCAGCCCTTGAAATAGCAATGGAAATTCAATGTCAACTTTGAAAATAATTGTCTGCATTTTTTAATATATGAGAATCGCTGGCAAGGCCAGCTGTTGATTTGATTTGATTTTGTTTTGTTTGTTGTCATGTCTACCGAGGTACAGTGAAAAGTATTTTTCTGTGAGCAGCTCAACAGGTCATTAAGTACATAAAAAGAAAAGGAAATAAAAGAAAATACATAATAGGGCAACACGAGATACACAATACACATTACCGCTGGCATCAGATGAAGCATACAGGGTGTAGTGTTAATGAGGCCAGTCCACAAGAGGGTCATTTAGGAGTCTGGTGACAGTGGGGAAGAAGCTGTTTTTGAGTCTGTTCGTGCGTGTTCTCAGACTTCTGTATCTCCTGCCCAATGGAAGAAGTTAGAAGAGTGAGTAAGCCGGGTGGGAGGGGTCTTTGATTATGCTGCCCGCTTTCCCCAGGCAGCGGGAGGTGTAGATGGAATCAATGGATGGGAGGCAGGTTCATGTGATGGACTGGGCTGTGTTCATGACTGAAGTTTCTTGCGGTCTTGGGCCGAGCAGTTGCCATAACAGGCTGTGATGCAGCCCGATAGGATGCTTTCTATGGTGCATCTGCAAAAGTTGGTAAGCGTTAATGTGGACATGCCGAATTTCCTTAGTTTCCTGAGCAAGTAGAGGCACTGTTGTGCTTTCTTGGTGGTAGCGTCGATGTGGGTGGATCAGGACAGATTTTTGGAGATGTGTACATGGAATTTGAAACTGCTAACCATCTCCACCTCGGCCCCGTTGATGTTTACGGGGTGTGTACAGTACTTTGCTTCCTGAAGCAAATCACGTAGTCCACATGGTGTCCAAAGTAGCTTTCTCTAGTTTCCCCCCTGTATCCCCTCATGCGCAGCACGGTAGCACAAGTGGATAGCACTGTGTCTTCACAGGGTCAGGGTCCCAGGTTCGATTCCCCGCTGGGTCACTGTCTGTGCGGAGTCTGCACGTTCTCCCCGGGTCTATGTGGGTTTCCTCCGGGTGCTCCGCTTTCCTCCCACAGTCCAAAGACGTGCAGGTTCGGTGGATTGGCCATTTTAGTGCCCAAAAAGGTTAGGAGGGGTTATTGGGTTACGGGGATAGGGTGGAAGTGAGGGCTTTAGTGGGTCGGTGCGGACTCGATGGGCCAAATGGCCTCCTTCTGCACTGTATGTTGTCTGTTCTATGCCTTCTCTGAGTTCACCTTCTGCATGAGGCCCACCTCCTGAACCCTCAAGCCTATTTCCACTAAATTGCTTATTGCCCAATTTCCCCTCCTTGTTCCCTTATTCGTCAATGCTTTAAACGATTCTCTCTGTTCAGGTGGTTCCCTTTCCTGTAAATTTGCCTTCCTCCCTCTGCTAAAAAAATACAACCCTTGACTTCACTGGCCTGGCAAAGCCTCGCCAACCTCCTTTATCTCTCCAAAATTCTTGAACGCGTTGCCACCTGTACCATGTCTCCCAGAAGCTGGATTCTCCACTGGCGGGATTCTCTGTTATACCAGCAGCGCACCCACACTCACAGATTTCCGGACGGCGTGATGTGGCTACAATGGGAAATCCCATTGGCAGGTGGCGGGAACGGATAATCCTGCTGCGGGCGAGGGCGTGCCGCCCAGGAAAACGCGACTGGAGGATCCCGCCCCTAATGTTTATCTCCCTCCAGTCAGGTTGCTGCCCATTCTCACCGTAATGAAACAGACCCCATCAAAGTCACAAATTATATCCTGGGCGGCATTTAGTGGCTAAATCTCGTGAAAGGCCACAAACGGGATTTGCGCCGGTCAGATTTTGGATCCTGAACTTTGTAGGCCGGGCCAATGATGCGATCAGGTTCACGCCCAAGAAAAACATTTTCTCACCAAGACTGGCCGCATCGGGAACTTCGACACTGGCTGCGGAGGGCAGAGAATCCAACCCCCTGCTTACGTCTGACCCCTGTCTGTCTGTTGGCAACGCACTGACTCCTCGACCCATGTCTGAGTGAGGTTCAGTGCTACGTTCCTTTGTCCCCTTGCTTTAGGGGGGTATTCGGGGAAAGTGCCTTGGGTTCACCTGAGTGCTATCTCTGCGAGTGAAACATTCGCTCTGAGAGAGCCAAATCGTCAGGCGGGCATGGGGGCCAATAAGAACAACTGTGTTCTGATGGGGAGAAACGCCATGTGACTGGGAGGAGAGGTGAGGGTTCTGAGGCATTCAGGTGGTGATGAACAATAATATTTAATTCAGTGACATTGCCAATTTTAACATGTGACATTGATCCCAACTACCTGCGCCTAACTTCACCCGTGACCCCACTCACCCTTGGGCAACAGAGAACACTGGATCTGCGAGAGACACCCTTCTGAGAGTGGAGGATAAAGGCAGTGCAAGACTCGGGACCCTCGCTGTCCTTTGGGCAGCGGAGAGCAACAGGCCTGGGCCCACTCTTCAGAGAGCACGTTGAGTTTGAAACCTCCACGTGTGATGCCGCAGGAAAGCGGTAAGCTGATTGGTTGGTGAGTAACTTTATTAGGGATCATCTTTAAATAGCTGAAACTTAAATAACTAAATAAGGTGACAGTTAGTGAAGAAAGCTGGGAGGATAAAGGAGTAAAGAAAAAGTGAATCTAAGACCTGAACCAGGTGGTTAAAAGACTGTAAGAAAGAGCGGAGTGCAAGTTTACATTAGAATTAGAACAGTACAGCACAGAACAAGCCCTTCGGCCCTCGATGTTGTGCCAAGCAATGATCACCCTAATCAAGCCCACGTATCCACCCTATACCAGTAACCCAACAACCCCCATTAACCTTATATTTTTTAGGACACTAAGGGCAATTTAGCCTGGCCAATCCACCTAACCCGCACATCTTTGGACTGTGGGAGGAAACCGGAGCACCCGGAGGAAACCCACGCACACAGGGGGAGGACGTGCAGACTCCGCGCAGACAGTGACCCAGCCGGGAATCGAACCTGGGACCCTGGAGCTGTGAAGCATTGATGCTAACCACCATGCTACCGTGCTGCCCAAATCTCCTCAGGAAAACTAAATAGCTGTTTGGATGAATACAATTCGGTAGGTACTTGCGACTACTATTGATTATAATTGTTCAGATATCATTCCGTGATTTATTGTTTTTAAGAAATATATCCTATAATAACAAAGAGCGGAGAAGAAGGGGCAGAATTGATATTGAAAGAGAAAACGTTGGAAAATCTCAGCAGGTCTGGCAGCATCTGTAGGCAGAGAAAAGAGCTAATGTTTCGAGTCCAGATGACCCTTTGTCAAAGCTCAGCTGAAAGTAAGCGGCAGGTACAGCAGCCAGTTAAGAAGGCAAACCATACGTTGGCCTTCATAACCAGAGGATTTGAGTATAGGAATCGAGATGTTTCACTGCAATTGTAAAGGACATTGGTGAGGCCACACCTGGCGTATTCTGTACAATTTTCTTTGAGTCCTTATCTGAGGAAGGATGTTCTTGTTATGGAGGGATTGCTGCGAAGGTTTATAAAGGATTACCAAGCTGATTTCTATCATACGAGGAGAGACTAGATTGGTTAAGATTATATTCATTGGAGTTCAGAAGAGTGAGAGGGGATCCCATCGAAACGTATAAAATTCTAACAGAATTAGACAGGGTAGATTGAGAAAGAATGTTCCCGACGGTGGGGGAGTCCTGAACTAGAGGTCATGGTCTGAGGATACGGGGTAAACCTTTTAGGACTGAGGTGAGGAGACATTTCTTCACCCAGAGAGTGGTGAATCTGTGGAATTCCCATCCACAGAAAGTAGTTGAGGCCAAATCGTTGTGTAATTTCAAGAAGGTATTAGATACAGCTCTTGGGGCTAAAAGGATCAAGAGATATGGGGGCAAGGCGGGATCAGGGTATTGAACTCAATGTCAGCCATGATCATAATGGCAGGCAGAGCAAGCTCGAAGGGCCGAATGGCCTCCTCCTGCTTCTATTTTCCATGTATATTTCTAGGTATGTGTGTGGCTTGGAGGGAAACTTGCAGGTGGTGTGTCCTGAGATACTAACAAGAGGGCAAGAGAAAATTAATATTCCGTTTTGCACAATGGAACCTAAATTCTGATTCAGGATAATGCGAATGCTGGAAATCTCAAATTAAAATAGAAAATGTTGGAGACACAGTGTAGGCCTGGCAGTGTCTGTGGAGAGAAACCGAGTCAATAGACTGGTTCTTAAGGCCCCCTGCCAGGCATGTTTTCAGCGTTTGGGGGGGGGGGGGGGGGTATTGGGTCAGGCGAAATACAAGAGGTGGACAGCCTACTACCTTCTCACACACCCACGAGCTGTCTCCATAATTCAGGGGGGTGAGCAGATTCTGAAATCAGCAGCCCACCTGTCATTAACAAATGAATAATTAAGGGCCAATCGAGCTTGTTAACAATCATGCTACTCACACCAGAGTTCAGGTGGTGTGGTCGGCCATACGGGCGGCCTGTTCTTTCAAAAACATTGTTAAAATGGCGGTAACGAAGCAAGGCGGGGTGGGGGGGGGGGGGGGGGTGGGGTGGGGGGTGGGGGGGTGGGGGTGAGTAATATCTTCAAGGGGGTACACTTTGTACGTTCGTGCCAGCCCCTGCCCAGAAGTTAGTCCTCGCTACCTGCGCTACAAAACCCACACCCTCCATCTCACTTGAACCGCCCCCCTCAGGTGCTCGATTCCTCCATGCCCATTACCCCTGACTTAGCCGAGACCAGGATCCATTGAGGCCTTTGCCCTGGGCCTGTTTGCAGCCCCGGCAGCCAACACTACTGAGTTCTGGTGCTGCTGGGTCTGCAAGGCCCATCCATCAGTCAGCTTGACTGGCAGCTCTTCAGAGAGGCCTTTCAACACAGTGAGGGCTACAATTCCCACACGCTCTTTGTTGCTGTCATCTGCAGCATCTTACTGGTGCAGGATGGACTTTTCTTTTGCCTGTGGATTGTCGACCGAGTTCTCAGTTGGGTCAGGATTTCAGAGGGTGAGCAGTAGGCATGGGACGTCCCTTGTAAAAATCAGTCCAACATTTCAGGCCAGTGGCTTTTCAGCACGACTGTTTTGATGAAAGCTGACAGACCTGAAACATTAGGCAGGATTTTCAGTCCTCCATACTCGTGCGACTCGGCCAACATTGTCTACCTCATACGCTGCAGGAAAGGATGTCCCGAAGCGTGGTACATTGCAGACGCTGTGACAACAAATGTCACGCGATGTCCGTTCAATCACCAGGCAGGAATATTCCCTTCCAGTTGGGGAACACTTCAGCAGTCAAGGGCATTCAGCCTCTGATCTCCGGGTAAGCGTTCTCCAAGGCGGCCTTCAGGACGCGCGACAACGCAGAATCGCTGAGCAGAAACTGATAGCCAAGTTCCGCACACATGAGTGCGCCTCAACCGGGACCTGGGATTCATGTTGCATTACATTCATCCCCCACCATCTGGCCTGGGCTTGCAAAATCCTACCAACTGTCCTGGCTTGAGACAATTCACACCTCTTTAACCTGGGAGTACCCCTATCTCTAGATCTGTAAAGATTTAATTACCTGCTAATGCTCGCATTCTAAGCATTGTCTGGCATCTTTGAATTTGTTCATATGTATGTTTCTGGAACATAACTCTTCATTCACCTGAGGAAGGAGCAGTGCTCCGAAAGCTAGTGTTTGAAACAAACCTGTTGGACTTTAACCTGATGTTGTAAGACTTCTTACTATTAAAATCCATGACATGGACGTGGGGTCCGCTCTATTCATGCTTAATCATTAGCGATAATACTCTCCCAAAATGCACTTTGTTCCACAGAGATACGCAGAAAATGATACTGGTTCACGGGTAAAAGGTAACATTTTACAAAATAGGAGTCATTGATCGGTCATGTTGGGCAGCACGGTAGCACAAGTGGATAGCACTGTGGGATCAAAGCGCCAGGGTCCCAGGTTCGATTCCCTGCTGGGTCACTGTCTGTGTGGAGTTTGCACGTTCACCCCGTGTCTGCGTGGGTTTCCTCCGGGTGCTCCGGTTTCCTCCCACAGTCCAAAGACGTGCAGGTTAGGTGGATTGGCCATTCTAAATTGCCCTTAGCGACCAAAAAGGTTAGATGGGGTTATTGGGTTACGGGGATAGGGTGGAAGTGAGGGCTTAAGTGGGTCGGTACAGACTCGATGGGCAGAATGGCCTCCTTCTGCACTCTATGTTCTCTGAAAGAGCATTTTGTTGAGTCCGATTCAATTCTCCAATGTTTTCTCCATAGGCTTTGAAAGTTCCTTTGTCCTCTGCCCTTTTACTAGCTATAGTGAAGTGTGTACCATCTACAGGATGCATTGCAGCAGCTCACTAAGTCTCCTGAGGCAGCACCTTTCAAACCCGAGACCGCTCCCATCTAGAAGGACAAAGGCAGCAGAAATCTGGGAACACCTCCACCTGGCGGTTCCCCACCAAGCAACACACCATTTTGTCTTGGAAATATGTCCCCGTCTGCAGCCCCATTTAGGGGCGAGCTCTCCCAAGTCCACAAGACCGGCTTGCGGTCTATCGTGCGAAAGGAGCGAACCCCTGCCAGTGGGGGGGGGGAAAAAACCCACAGGGCCCTGGGAATGGGGTCCCGGGCTGAGTGGACCCTGGAGCCAGAGAGTGAAGACGTGTTTAGTGACCCTGCGCCTGTGTATAGTTTACCCTCAATTGGTACCAATAAACCCTTGTTCAGTTATACTGGGCACCTCCCTCGTTCTCCCTCAAGCCACCGCACAGCCCCTTCACTGTCACAAGGTCAAAATGTTGGAAATCCCTTCCTAACAGCACTGTGGGTGTCCCGACACATCAAGGATTGAAGCAGCTCTAGAACAGCAGGGGGCAGCAGAGCAGAGCTTCTGATTGGCTGTTCCGGGGAGATTTGCATACGTGCAGTGCGGTCAGCGTAAGTTGCATCAGCGACCCAAGGAGTTCGACGGAAGTCAAGCACCCAAGACACTCCACGTGTAGTGTCTCCCACCCGCCCTCCTCCTCTAACCTAATAATAAGACCCATTGGGGTGAGCAGGTGAGTGCCTTATTACATTATTATTTTTCTTTTTCTTATTTGTTAACCAGAACTAGGTTGAAAAAGACTATAGCAGAGGTATCCAAGTTTGTTTTTTTTTTAAACTGAAATTTATACAAAGTAATAAATTAATTAACTAATCAGAGATGGCTGGGCAGGTGATGTGCTGTAGCTGTGTGATGTGGGAGCTGGCTGTTCCCCTTGTGAATGGCAATGACCACATCTGCAGCAAGTGTTGGTTGCTGGAAGAACTCCGGCTCAGAGTTGATGATCTGGAATCTGAGCTTCAAACACTGCGGCACATCCGGGAGGGGGAGAGTTACCTGGACACTTTGTTTCAGGAGGCAGTCACACCTGGGAGATTAAGTAATTCACATTCAGTAAGTGATCAGGGATTTCAGAGTGTGACTGTTAGTGAGGCAGGCAGGGGGAACCTGAGTTCAGGAGTGCAGGAGCCTCAGCCCTTGACCTTGTCCAACAGGTATGAGACTCTTGCTCCCTGTATGGATGAGGAAAAGGGCTCTTGACAGGATGAGCCAGCTGACCACGGTACCATGGTGCAGAAGGCCATTCAAGAGGGGGGAGTAAAAAGACAAGTAGTTGTTATAGGGGATTCTATAATTAGGGGGACAGATAGTATCCTATGCAAGCCGGATCGGGAGTCTCGCATGGTGTGTTGCCTGCCCGGTGCCAGGGTGCGGGACATCTCTGACCGGCTTGAAAGGATATTGGAGCGGGAGGGGGAGGATCCAGTTGTTGTGGTCCACGTTGGGACTAACAACATAGGTAAAGCTAGGGTGGAGGACCTGTTCGGGGACTATCAAGCACTAGGAAGAAAATTGAAATACAGGTCCTCAAGGGTCATAATCTCCGGATTACTGCCCGAGCCACGTGCCAATTGGCATAGGGACAGGAAAATTAGGGAAGTAAACACGTGGCTAAGGGATTGGTGTGGGAAAGAGGGATTCCACTTCATGGGACATTGGCATCAGTTTTGGAACCGGGGGGATCTGTACCGTTGGGACGGTCTCCACCTGAACCGATCTGGAACCAGTGTTCTAGCGAAGAGGATAAATAGGGTGGTCAGTAGGACTTTAAACTTCTGAGTTGGGGGAAGGGAAAGTGAAAGCGACAGGGAGCATGGAGTTAAATGGCAAGATACGCAGGAGGATTACATGTAGGCAGGTGGATTTAAGCTTGATGCAGACTAGGAATTCAACAAAAAGGAAGGATAACTTTGGACATCTTAGGACTTCCAATATCTGTAATGATAAGAAAGTTAGCATTAAGGTATTTTACCTGAATGCTCGTAGCATTTGTAACAAAGTAGACAAACTAATGGCACAGATCATCGTGAATGATTATGATCTGGTAGGCATCACAGAGACATGGCTGCAGGGGGTTCAGGACTGGCAGTTAAACATCCAAGGATATACAACCTATCGAAAAGACAGGGAGGTGGGCCGAGGGGGTGGGGTTGCCTTGTTAGTTAAGAACAAAATTAAATCTATGGCACTAAACGACCTAGGGTCGGATGATATGGAGTCTGTGTGGGTAGAATTGAGGAACCACAAAGGCAAAAAAACCATAATGGGAATTATGTACAGACCTCCTAACAGTGGTCAGGACCAGGGGCGCAACATGTACCGGGAAATAGAAAAGGCATGTCAGAAAGGCAAGGTCACGGTGATCATGGGGGACTTCAATATGCAGGTGGATTGGGTAAATAACGTAGCCAGTGGATCCAAAGAAAAGGAATTCATGGAATGCTTACAAGATGGCTTTTTGGAACAGCTTGTCATGGAGCCCACAAGGGAGCAGGCTATTCTGGACCTAGTGCTATGTAATGAACCAGACTTTATAAAAGATCTTAAAGTAAGGGAACACTTAGGAAGCAGCGATCATAATATGGTTGAGTTCAGTCTGCAGTTTGAAAGAGAGAAGGCAAAATCGGATGTAATGGTGTTACAGTTAAATAAAGGTAATTACGAGGGCATGAGAGAGGAACTGGCGAAAATCGACTGGAAGCAGACCCTAGTGGGGAAGACAGCAGAGCAAAAATGGCAGGAGTTTGTATGCATAATTGAGGACACTGTACAGAGGTTCATCCCCAAGAAAAGAAAGATTATCCGGGGAGGGATTAGACAGCCATGGCTGACAAAGGAGGTCAGGAAATGTATCAAAGAAAAAGAGAGATCCTATAAAGTGGCCAAAAGCACTGGGAAATCAGAAGATTGGGAAGGCTACAAAAACAAACAGAGGTTAACAAAGAGACAAATAAGGAAGGAGAGGATCAAATATGAAGGCAGGCTAGCCAGTAATATAAGAAATGATAGTACAAGTTTCTTTCAATACATAAGAAACAAACGACAGGCCAAAGTAGACATTGGGCCAATTCAAACTGATTCCGGAAGGCTAGTGATGGGAGACGAGGAAATGGCTGGAGAACTTAATAAGTACTTTGCGTCTGTCTTCACAGTGGAAGACATGAGTAATATCCCAAAAATTATAGAGGGTCAGGGGGCTGAGTTGAGTATGGTTGCCATTACAAAAGAGATGGTGCTAAAAAAGCTAAAAGGTCTTAAAATTGACAAATCTCCCGGCCCCGATGGGCTGCACCCTAGGGTTCTGAGAGAGGTGGCTGAAGAAATAGCGGAAGCGTTGGTTGAGATCTTTCAAAAATCACTGGAGTCAGGGAAAGTCCCGGACGATTGGAAGATCGCTGTTGTAACCCCCTTGTTCAAGAAAGGATCAAGACAAAAGATGGAAAATTATAGGCCAATTAGCCTAACCTCGGTTGTTGGTAAAATTCTAGAATCGATCGTTAAGGATGAGATTTCTAAATTCTTGGAAGAGCAGGGTCGGATTAGAACAAGTCAACATGGATTTAGTAAGGGGAGGTCGTGCCTGACGAACCTGTTAGAATTCTTTGAGGAGGTGACAAATAGGTTAGACCAGGGAAACCCAGTGGATGTGGTCTATCTGGATTTCCAAAAGGCCTTTGATAAGGTGCCACACAGGAGGCTGCTGAGTAAGGTGAGGGCCCATGGTGTTCGAGGTGAGCTACTGGCATGGGTTGAGGATTGGCTGTCTGACAGAAGGCAGAGAGTTGGGATAAAAGGTTCTTTTTCGGAATGGCAGCCGGTGACCAGCGGTGTCCCACAGGGTTCAGTGTTGGGGCCGCAGCTGTTCACCATATATATTAATGATCTGGATGAAGGGACTGGGGGCATTCTAGCGAAGTTTGCCGATGATACGAAGTTAGGTGGTCAGGCAGGTAGTGCTGAGGAAGTGGGGAGGCTGCAGAAGGATCTAGACAGTTTGGGAGAGTGGTGCAGGAAATGGCTGATGCAATTCAACGTGAGAAAATGTGAGGTCTTGCACTTTGGAAAAAAGAATCCAAGCATAGACTACTTTCTAAACGGTGAGAAAATTCATAATGCCAAAGTACAAAGGGATCTGGGAGTGCTAGTCCAGGATTCCCTAAAGGTAAACATGCAGGTTGAATCTGTGATTAAGAAAGCGAATGCAATGTTGTCATTTATCTCAAGAGGGTTGGAATATAAAAGCAGCGATGTGCTACTGAGCCTTTATAAGGCTCTGGTTAGGCCCCATTTGGAGTACTGTGTCCAGTTTTGGGCCCCACATCTCAGGAAGGACATACTGGCACTGGAGCGTGTCCAGCGGAGATTCACACGGATGATCCCTGGAACGGAGGGTCTAACATATGATGAACGGCTGAGGATCCTGGGATTGTATTCATTGGAGTTTAGAAGGTTAAGGGGAGATCTAATAGAAACTTACAAGATAATACATGGCTTAGAAAGGGTGGACGCAAAGAAACTGTTTCCGTTAGGCGAGGAGACGAGGACCCGTGGGCACAGCCTTAGAATTAGAGGGGGTAAATTCAGAACAGAAATGCGGAGACATTTCTTCAGCCAGAGAGTGGTGGGCCTGTGGAATTCATTGCCGCGGAGTGCAGTGGAGGCCGGGACGCTAAATGGCTTCAAGGCAGAGATAGATAAATTCTTGATGTCGCGAGGAATTAAGGGCTACAGGGAGAATGCTGGTAGGTGGAGTTGAAATGCCCATCAGCCATGATTGAATGGCGGAGTGGACTCGATGGGCCGAATGGCCTTACTTCCACTCCTATGTCTTATGGTCTTAACACAGCTCATCACTACCTTCTGACGGGCAATTGGTGACGGGTAATACATTTTGGCATGACCAGCCACGCCCAAATCTCTAGGATAATTTTTTTTTAAATGGATTCTAGTTTCATCGCTAATTATAAGGGTGGCCTCTGTCTTAAGAAACCTCTGTTGGAAAGCTTTGCACCGAAGCCGATCATTCTATCGTTTTGGTGACCACCTTAGATTGATGCCACAGGTTTTAGCCTGTGACCTTCAGGCTGTAACCAATGCCGAGTTAATGCTGCACTGTCAGAGGTGTCATTTTCTGACTGAGGCCTTAAACTGGGATGAAAGCAAATGACTGCGGAGGCTGGGATATGAAACAAAAACAGAAAATGCTGGACAATCTCTGCAGGCCTGACAGCGTCTGCGGAGAGAGAGAGGAGGGAGCTAATGTTTTGAGTATCGGTGACTCTGTCAGAGCGAGCTAATGAGACTCGAAACGTAAGCTTCCTCCTCTCTCCGCAGTTGCTGTTGGGCCTGCGGAGAATACCCAGTATTTCCTGCTTCTGTTACAGTAAACTGCGTTCGCATTTGCTCTCTCGAGTGGATGTCAAAGGTGCCTTGACACCATCTTACAGAAGAGCAGGGAATCTCTCCACTGTGTTGTCCCAGTGCTCTCAATTAACATGAATGAAAGCAGATTACCTGGCAATTGTCTCATTATCGTCTGTGGACTTTGCTTTGCACAAATTGGCCAGAGTGTTTCCTGTGGTACATTATTAATGACACCTTAATGCAAAGCACTTTGGCACACCCTGAGCTTGGGGAATGCACTACTTTAATGAAAGTGTTTTGTTCTCCTTTCTCATGCACTCCAATGTATTTAATTGCAGGTGAAGTGCCTTCAGATGTTTCAGAGAGAAGCAATAATGTGGGTTATGCAGAAAAATATTTTAATAAAATGTAAAAACCCAGTCACCCAGTCATAAATAGGGACTGTGTAATGATGTACAGCTCAAACTGAGGGGATTAGATGCATTATTTACAAAAATGAACATGAGGTAGCTCGTACATTTCAACTCTTAACCATTGACCTTAAAGCCCAGCGCCAAAATGATCCAAAATGAAGTGCTGCAACTTTTTGATTGACCCTGACCTTTATTTAAAAGCATTCCTCACACAACCCTGTGCTTTATTAAGATAAACCCCCTATTAGGAGGAACTGAGTCCTTCAGGCACAGCTGAAGCCCGTAAGTGTATGTCACATCTCACCAACCAAGAGGTGTTGTGCAGCCGTCGGAAGAAATTAATGTCCATTTTTTGCCAAGTCGAGCGAGGGCTGTTTCTGGAAGCTTCCCAGTTTCGCTCGCCGCCCCGAGTTATTCCAAAATGTTTCAAAGTTTCCACCGAACAAAAGTGGGCCTCTCTCCCCGCAGCAGGTCCCTGCTCGTGTTCATGCTCCGCACAGGCCTCCTCCAATCCTGCTTCATCAAACTCCGTCAATATACTCGCCGCAACCACCCCACTGTGCTTGCGGGTTACAAGTTCGCTCCATTCTCTGGATCAAGAGGTTCCTCCTTAATTTCCTCATTGGATTTGTTCATGACCAACTTGTGTTTCTGGTTTCGAGTTCTGGTCCCACCTGCAAGTGCAAACCAGCTTCTCTGTGACTACCATGACAAACTCTTACATAATTATTGACAGGAATGCTCATCGAAAGAGATTAAAATCGTGCTCAGAAAGGTTAAAATTCTGCACCGTGAAGGTTGGATTACTCGGTTGATGCTCCTCATGTGGTTATGTCCTAATGTTCAGATGCAATGTGACTTCCATAATCATATCCTTATTGAGTCAATAAAATTGTCACGGTCCATCCATTCTCCATTAATAGATATAAACCATGAGTGTTAGGTGAACAATGTAAGTTGAGATACTGGTCTGTCTGCATTAGCCCATAAAATCAATAGATAATAAGTATTATAGAAGCAAATAATGTGCACATTGCCTCAATGCTTATATTAGGTCCATAAGGACATAAAGAAATTGAGCAAGAGTAGGTTATTTAATCCCTCGAGCCTGCTCCACTATTCAATAAGGTCATGGCTGACTTGACTGGAACCTTAACTCTACTCTCCTGCCAACCCCCCCTTGAGGGCAGCACGGTAGCACAGTGGTCAGCACAGTTGCTTCACAGCTCCAGGGTCCCAGGTTCATGTGCAGGTTAGGTGGATTTGCCATGCTAAATTGCCCTTAGTATCCAAAAAGGTTAGTGGGGTTACTGGGTTATGGGTGTGGGCTTAAGTAGGGTGCTATTTCCAAGGGCCGGCACAGACTCGATGGGCCGAATGGCCTCCTTCTGCACTGTAAATTCTATGATTCTCTAACTCTGTTGAAGATCAAAAATCTGTCGAACGGACAGATCTGACTGGAACATTTTCTCTTCTGCGCTGTGAAATCTGTTCACCATAAAGAGAGAGATAACAGGCGTGCTTTTCCCCTTTCACCTTACCTCTCTGCTGTCTGCCACAAGATGTGTATTTTGGAGGTGTTACAAGTCAGAGTAACACCATTGGCAGGTGTAAGCTCACGTGTTTGCAATGACATCATCAGAGCGTTTCATGGGCTTTTGCAGAGTTCAGCGTTGTACCTGTTTGAGCAACATCTTGTAAATAAACTCCTTGCACTGAGTTATATTAACTCACTCGATGGGTGCTGTGGTATTATCATAATTGTAAGAACTGCAAGGGTTAATGAAATGTCTAGAGTGGCCACTAGAGGGAGCTACAGATACAAGTATATAAGGCATTGATGCTAAGCCTTGTGGGGGAGAATATTCCAGGAGTTAGCTAGAGATAACAGAAGTATTATTAGTGTAAGTAAGAGCAGATCATAGTTTATACCAGTATTAAGATTAGTGGTAGATGAGTGTAGTTTCTATGTTAAATATCAACTGTGTATTCTGTAGAAGTACGTGTCGAATCCAAATTGGTAGTGTTAATAAATTTATAGCTTTGTTTAAGTTTAAGCTATTTTGTGATCTTTGTGAACACTACGTCAACCATCCTGAATTAATCAACTCATAGAACACCACAGGTGCCAACTCTGATTCTTTCTCTTTACAGCTAAAACAAAGAACATAACAAAAGACAATCTGGCGACGAGATCTGGGCAATAAACAAAAAAAAGGGGAGAAAACAATTTTGATGCCGATTATGTGAGCCAGAAGGTGGAATCTCTGACGGAGACCCAGGCGCATTCACCATCGGGAGTGGGATCGGGAGGAATATTGTCGACTTCCAAGATGGAGTTACCATTGTGCCAAGTAAAAACAACTTGCAAGTACATATTAGTTTGTAGCGAGACATCGGCGAATCATCGGATCGATCGCGATAGCCGCTTGTGCCAAACAAAAACTCGCGGACAACTGCAAATTTCTGGGCTCATTTCAAGTCGAGGATTGAAGTTTCAGTACACTTACTGTTGTCGTGGGTAGAGCTCTGGAGACGGACACAAGGAACTGAAACGGGTCAGGGGAACGTTAACCTCAGGGGCTGCGTCTCTGCGGCCTAGTGTGCGAGAATCAACAGCGAGGCTCAGAAACAGCTGGTCTGCTTGTGCACTGTCCGTTTGTCTGCTGTAGGCAGAGAGAAAATAAACAGCAGGGAGACAGGCTGAAGACTGAGTAACCCAGATCAGGGGGCTGCAATCCAAAATTGGCGGGAGGAAAAGGCACCATGGACGCATTTGATGAGGAGAAGGAGACATGGAATTGGCTTTAGATTTTTTTATTGTCACATGTACCGCAGTACAATGAAAAGTATTTTTCTTCATGCAGTTTAGACACATCATTTCGCACATGAAAACAAAACATAGAGCAAACATAAATACACAATGTAAATTCATAGACACAGGCATTGGGTGAAACATACATTGTTTGGGAGATCTTGGTTAAGAAAGATTAAGCTAAACTGGGCCACCCTGGACCAACTTTTTGATTCCACAAATCATCTTCGGCCACTTCTGAGAAAGTTGGCAAAGGTACTTGAGGAGTCACTTAGATCCATGACTGGGGTCGAAGTGAAACTCAAGATAGAGGCAGACCTGACTGAAGCCTTAACTCCACTTGCCTGCCAACCCCTCTTAGGCAGCATGCCTCAGTGTTCGAAAGCACGTACCGTAACCTATGCAGTTCAATCTAAAGTGCAAGAAGAACTTGAGAGGTTACTGAAGACAGGAGTCATTGAGTCTGTTATCCTGTTAATTCAGTACAAATATGCATGGATTTCAAAATGACCATCAACCCTGTATTATGTGCTGATCAGTACCGCTTATTGAAGATCTTTTTCAGGCCTCTCATAGGCCAAAAATTTAGCAAAATTGAAGCCTGTCTGCAAATGATCGTAGCTTTTGATTCTCAGCCATTACTGAATATAGTACCACACAAGGGTCTGATTTGGAATTGGGAGCTTACATTCAGGATACAATCTATGGATTAGATCTTTTTTAAAAATGTTTTCAAAGAAGGGACAATTTAATATGGCTAATGCACCTACCCTGCACATCTTTGGGTTTGTGGGGGTGAGACCCACGCACACACGGGGAGAATGTGCAAACTCCACACGGACAGTGACCGATGCTGGGATAGAACCGGGGTCCTCGCCACCATGCTACCCTATGGATTAGAATGTGCAAAGCTACCTGGATGACATTCTGATTACAGGTGCGAACGATATAGAGCATGGAAAGAACCTAGAAGCTATTCTTACCATGATGTGGAGATGCCGGCGTTGGACTGGGGTGAGCACAGTAAGAAGTCTTAGAACACCAGGTTAAAGTCCAACAGGTTTGTTTCAAACACCAACTTTCGGAGCGCAGCTCCTTCGTCGGGTGAGCATTCACCTGAGGAAGGAGCAGTGCTCCGAAAGCTCGTGTTTGAAACAAACCTGTTGGACTTTAACCTGGTGTTGTAAGACTTCTTACTATTCTTATCAGGCAACAGCTACATAATGTCAGGGCCCAAGAAAGAGAAGTGAGAATTTTTAATATCTTCGATTCACTATCTTCGACACATCATTGACTAAGATGATCTTCACAAAGAACTGAAGAGGATGTTGGAGGTCCTGGATGCTCCACGACCACAGAACGTGACTCAGTTAAGGTCGGTTCTTGGATTATTACATTTTTATGGAAAGTTCGTACCGCACTTAGCAACAAGGCCTTTCCACATGTTGCCATGTTACAAAAACGCTAGGCTCTGGACTAAACATTCTGAGGATGCTTACAAGTTTGTAAAAAATTATATTACAGAAAGTAGAGTTATTGTTCCATTATAACCCAAAACTGAGGATGTAGTTTGCTTGTGACACATGGGATTGGAGAAGTTGTCCAATATATAATCCCTTCAGGCGAAGAGTGACCAATAGCATTTGCTTCCAGGACATTGACTGGCGCTGAGTCCAACTGTGCTCAACTTGAGAAAGAAGCTCTCAGAACTAGTTTTGGTAATCAAAGGTTCCACCTTATTTATTTGGTCGTCAGTTTACACTGTTGACCGAACATCATCCCTTAACAATAATCTTTAGATCACATAAGGGGATCCCTACGCTCGCTGTTAGTCGATTACAACGTTGGCTGTTAATCTTGTCGGTACGTGATTATATCATAGAATCATAGAGTTCCGAAGGTGCAGAATGAAGCCATGTGGCTAATTGAGTCTGCACTGACTCTCTCAAAGAGCACCCCACCCAGGCCTACTCCTTCGCCCTATCCCCGTAACCCCCTTGACCCCTTATAATCTGCACATCTTTCGAAACTAAGGGGCAAGTGACCATGGCCAATCCACCGAACCTGCCCATCTTTGGGCTGTGGGAGGAAACCTCAGCACCCGGAGGAAACCCACGGTGACGTGAAGAGAAAGTGTAAACTCCATACAGTCACCGAGGCTGGAATTGAACCTGGGTGCCCGGAGCTGTGAGGTAGCAGTGCCAACCACTGTGCCACGGATCCAATGATGGGGAAGGACAGAGCACAGAAAGAATCTAGATCTTAAACCCTATCTTACCAGGCATCTTGAGTTGACCATCCAAAATGGAGTACTGTTGTGGGGTGTTTGAGTAATCTTTCCGCCGTGCCTACAAAGTAGAATCCTGAAACAGCTGCACGAGGGTCATCCCGGTATAGTGAGAGTGAAGGAGTTGGCAAGAGGCTTCATCTGGCGGCCCGCCTTGGATGCCCAAATAGAGGAGAAGGTGGGGTTATGCCAATCCTTCACCGCACTGAGAAATGTACCTCCCCTACAACCTTTACGTCCATGGGAATGGCCTACCAGACCATGTGTCGCTCTTTTATAACCACAGTGTGTTTACCCTTATACAATGGACAAACGATCACACAAGTTTGTTTGGTACAACGATAGTTTATTTAACATACACAATATTGTTTACTTAATTAATCACACGTTCATGCATATTGGGCTATAACTAAGTTCCAGGTGACTGGCAGATACAGAGTAGATAAGGCCTTATCTGGTTCTAATAATCTGGCGGAGGCTTTAGTTCTTGTGGGTAGTCTGTGTTCTGTTGTCGTCCTTCGGTGGCTGCCATGGGCCCTTGGTCTTGGCTGATGTCAGCGGTTGATGCTGCAGTCAAGAGAGAGCGAGTGATGGTTTGGAATTTCTCTGCCCCTTTTGTGGGCGGTCTCTGGGTCGCTATCAATCAATTGAGCAGGGCTCCGTCCCCCTGATCGGTCAAGTCCAATCAGGGGATGCCACAATGATTTTGGGGTGGGCACTCAGTGACCATGGCTGGGAGTGTTCAGAGCAGGGTGCCGCTGCGTCTGGGAGGCAATGTGATTGACAGGACAGTTTTGTTGTTCCCGAGAAGTCCTTTTTCACGTGTGAGTTTCTGCATACAGTCTGGGCTGCAGCCTGTATGTGTTCCAGCTTGTCCAAATTTCCCATCACTCTTTGCGGGCGGCCATTTTAGGTGGCCACAACGAGGAGTAACTTGATTTTGTTGCTGTCGCTCTACAGTGGTGGAAGTATCAGGAGGTAAGAGCAAATTAAGCTTGGTTTTCAACTTCTTTTCGTGGGATATTGTTACCCTCTTTTTGACGATGGTGATGAAAATTCAATCTCTCTGCACAATGGGCCAGAGGTGTTCTTCAAGGGACATGGTCAATTCCTCGGAAGTAATTGTACCAGGCTTGGCAGGATGGACAAGACGTTGTCGAGGAGTGAAAGTTTTCTGTCCTATTTCACCCAAGCACATTGCTGCTTTAATTTCACCCGGTATTCCGGGATGGATTCTCTGATCCCCCAGCCATGTGTTTCTCACCGGCGTGCCATTTGCTGGCGCCGGGATCCTCTCTTCCCGTTGCTTGTCAATGGGATTTCCCATCGAAGCCTCCCCACACCACTGAGAAACCCAACAACCAGAGAATTCTGGCACCTGTTTGCAGCAAGGTAATATTGGAAGCTGACTTCAGAGGAACTCCATGATTCCGAATTCTCATCCAATGATTCCGTAGCGCCACCTTTTTCTGCCATCACAGTTACCTGTTCTTAAGCTGCCGTACTTTCTTTAAATTTTCCCCTCCTTCTAATTTTATTTTTCAATTTAAGTTGTATTATTCCTTCTGTTGTTTCTTTATAAATATATTTATTTTCTTAGTTGGGCTGTGACTTTAAGACAAAAAATTTTGTTTTCTTTTACAAACACCAGTCTGTGTTATAAAAGCAGATTTCAGCTTCAGTCTAGTCTAATGTTGGTTACTATCGCTTTATCTTTCATTTCAGGCAGTTCCTTCCCAAAAGCAAGTCTCCCTCTCTCCGGGTTTGAGGATAAGACGCTATTGCCCGTCACTTGTGAAGGCGGCAGCTGGAAAAACTCCCAGCTCAATGAGTGACTCCTTTTTACAGCCTAGCCCCTTGTTTATTGACTTTCTCTCTTCTAGGAAGTTTGTTTCGAGCCCACCGATGCTCAAATCGACCCGCACAGCAGTCGACGATCTGGCTGAAATAATTTTCTCCATTCCCGACTCCGTCTCTCCGAGCGTTTCCAGGTCGCAGTCGCATGGATAAGGTTTAAGGAATGGCGCTGAGTGCTTCCTATCACTTCGAAAATTAACATGCACTGTGGGCAAGGCTAAAATCCTCGATCCCCACGGCCAGTTTTACCGCACATTTATGGATGGTGGGGCGGTCGCTCGAATATCCGATCCTCGCCTCGAGGTCCGGGTCTGGGCTGTGTGTTTTTCTCTATTATTTTCAGAAAAAACATCCTCTGCGCCATCTTTGTCTTTTTCTGGTAGGTTTTAAGGATTTTCTTTTGATTCACATTGGTGACAAGGGATAACCAGGTTACTTATTAATAATGATAACAACCTTTATAGGCTTACATTAATACTGCAATGAAGTTACTGGGTAAAGCTCCGAGTCGTCACACTCCAGCGCCTGTTCGGGGCCACAGAGGGAGAATTCAGAATGTCCATATTACCTAACCTTACTTAATTACTTAACCAGTTGTTGAAGTTTATTTACAGAGGTGTTGTTTGCTCACAGTCTAAAATGGAAGAGAGGGAAAATCTCCCAAATGCCTCTGATAATATCAACATGTAATCATGTGGCAAACTACACCAAGAGGTATTGGTTACAATATGGAACAGTTTCCTATGGCTATTTTTTGAGAGTTGCCCTTTACCTGGAATCTGCTCTATTGTTTCTACGCTTCGCTGTTTGTTTCTTCATTGTTACCAATTTAAATGTATTCCCTCTGTTATTTCTGCTGCTGCTGGTGGCCCACAGTGCCTCATGGTTGCCCAACAGATGAATAGCAGTATGATCATGCACAAAGCAATCTCTCTGTCCAGCTCCCTCCAGTCAGTCTGCTGTCATCTGACTCTAACATTCGCTCATATATGAGTGAGACCCCTAGTGGTCAGTCGGAGAATTACAACACAACCATGATATCATCACACCCTCCAAACCCTACTCCCCCTCGCACTGAAAATTTCTCCGGCAGGATCCAATGCCTCACTTTGGGAACGAGATTCTCAAATCACAACTGCAACCATTCCCAGCCCCACTGGCAATTGAAAATCCAGCCATCTGTTCCAGGTCAATACCAGTGTAAAACATATGCAGACAGGGAAAGAGTTTTTTTTGGGGGGGGGGGGGGGGGGGGGTCAACACACACGGGAAGATCTGTGAAAGGGTGGAAAGGAGATGAGATTAAATGGCAAAAGAGATGGTAATGGAACAAGGAAAGAACACAAGGAAATAACTAATGGGCAGCACGGTAGCATGGTGATTAGCATCAATGCTTCACAGCTCCAGGGTCCCAGGTTCGATTCCCGGCTGGGTCACTGTCTGTGCGGAGCCTGCACGTCCTCCCCGTGTGTGCGTGGGTTTCCTCCGGGTGCTCCGGTTTCCTCCCACAGTCCAAAGATGTGCGGGTTAGGTGGATTGGCCATGCTAAATTGCCCATAGTGTCCTAAAAAGTAAGGTTAATGGGGGTTGTTGGGTTACTGGTATAGGGTGGATACGTGGGCTTGAGTAGGGTGATCATTGCTCGGCACAACATTGAGGGCCGAAGGGCCTTTTCTGTGCTGTACTGTTCTAAAAAAAAATAAACTGTGTCTAGAGGAGGTGTGAATGGCAATAACAGAATCACCAGTAACAGCTGCTCTCTGAAAACTGTAGGCTAGAAGGTTACAGCCTAATATAGTTGAGTTCAAAGTTGAGACCCGAGGGCAGGACAGTTCCTTATCGATAGATGAGGCTCTGTCCTCAAATGTACATTGTGCTTCATTGGAAGTGCAAGAGGCAGAGGACAGCGAAGAGGCGTGTAGCAAAGAATCCAAATGAAAGGAGAGATCAAATCTGTGTCCTTTAGGCAGTTGCTGGAACTGTTCCTGCTGACAGCAGTGCTGAAAGACAGAGATTTAAGAGAATTGGCAGAAGAGCCAGAGATGAGGTGAAGATAATTTGGTTTGTGTGGCCTGTGGTTGTGATCAGGAATGGGCTGCCTGAAAGAGTGGCAGAAGCAGATTCAATAACTTTTCAAAAGAGAATTGGATAAACACTTTAAAGGGGGGGGGGGGGGGAGGAGCAAGGCTCCAGTGGAAGGGCAAGGGATATGGACCAAATGGCCCCTTTCTGTGCGATACGTTTCTTTGATATGTTACCTCACCTTGACAATCCACGATCGAAAGCCCGCAGTCTGGATTCTGCTGATTTCAAACGGGGTGTGAATTTCGGAATTGAGCCATTAAGCAGTGACCCAAAATACACAACACCTGCCAGGGAAATATATAAATATCCAAATTACTGGGACTGCGCAAAACTCATCAGAACACAGTTACCATTTCCCACCCTTAAAGTTCAATTGTGAATGCAAAAACAGGAAATATAAGACATGAATGTCACTCCATGCTGCTACTCACCTACTCAACAATGTTTCATAGGGATGCTGATGGAGACTGAAGAAAATTGGATGGGACCGGCGAATGTTGGTATTGCCAACATGAAACAGGTTCTCCTAATGAGCTATCAGTCAGCAGTAACAGGTACATAACGCAGCATGCTATTTGCATCCTCCCAGAGGCTTCGAGAATTAATGAGGCATCAATCTAGATGTTATTGGTGCTTCTATTTGAACATTCCACATTATTTCTTTGTGCGGGTCTAATTTGCCTTCACTGCCGCCCTTTTCACCGACTGGAAGGGCGTAGGAGCGGCCACCAGTTGCGAAAAGGGAGCCCGGACGATACTCCAACTAGCAGGTGGACAAGCAGAACGGCAGATGAGTTGACTGGCAGACGTTCTGATGCAAACTTTACTCAGACAAAGTTAAACTAAAAGATTAAGTAGCCCTTTTTATTTCAGAGTTTAAAGAAAGGTGAATTGAGAATAGTTAGTTGTTTCAAAGAGAAAACTTCATTCAGAAGATGCCCGACATCCTGCACCTTCTGTCCAGCCTCTGCTTCGTCATTTTGGCCGTGTGGGTCACAACAACAACCTGCATTAACACAGAACCTGGCTCACACCTCAGTTAAATAACTCATGCCTGTTCTAAAATAATCAAAGCACTGAGTTGCCAATGTTATTAAAATAATGGCCTCTTTTTAGAGGCAATAATCTTTATTACTGTCACAAGTAGGCTTACATTAACACTGCCATGAAGTTATTGTGAAAGTCCCCTAGTCGCCACATTCCGACGCTTGTTTGGGTGCACGGAGGGAGAATTCAGAATGTCCAATTCACCTAACAGCACGTCTTTCGGGACTTGTGGGAGGAAACCGGAGAAACCGGAAGAAACCCACGCAGACACGGGGAGAACGTACAGACTCCACACAGTGACCTAAGCCGGGAATCGAACCCGGGATCCCTGGCGCTTGAATTAACAGTGTTAACCACTGTGCTAATAAAGAACCAAGCCATTAAAAGAATCAATGGAATGGGATTACCCAGCAGATGTACACACTCAAGGATTTCAAGGTGGCAGGAAGAGTTGAAACTTCTATTAATAAACCGTACAAGAGCTATGACACAGAGTACAAAATAAAGGAAGCAATGCAAAGCGTGGCGAGACATCAATTGAGAACAATGTAGGGCAGTCTCCATCTCATTCGTGAGATGAAAGCCCAATATGACGGACTCCCAGGAACACCTAGCTCCCAGCGAGACGTCGCGCAGGCACCATTTAGCACTCACATTTAAAAAAGATAAGCTGGAGAATTGGCTGCTGACAGGCAGCTGAGGAGGTGAGTAGCTATTTCCAATCCCCGGCATGCAGCCCAGGGGCACGGGAGCTGCTGCCCCAGTTCTCGGGGGAGGGTGGGGTGACTCCTCAGGGGGAGGGGTGGGTTTGATCAGGGCCTGGGTGCCAAAGAGCGAGGTTGCCCCTGGGTTGGGGGGGGTGAGGGGCACGCCGTCTGTATGGCCGACAGGCCATCCTCCAATATTGTGCATGCCCATAACTGGGGCAATTACACTGCTGCCCATCTGACCACCAAATACTTCCAGGACAGAGCCCTGTTTGTGGTTATATGCTGTCGGCCACTTTAACTCCCTTTAACTGTGAGCTGCCTCTGGCTGCACAGCTGAAGACAATCGATAATAATGAATTAGCCTTGTTAGTTGTGAGAGCAGTTCTCAGCTGCAGGTTGTGTTTGCTGTTTGCTCCTGCTGGTGGCTGCAGATGCCTGGAGGCTGGTGTTGCTGTTTCCTTCCCTTTCTGTGGCAGGAAAGAGGGACAAGTTTTTCGGAGATACCAGGGTCCTGGTGTACCAGGCTCAGGGGGGTGTGTTGTTTCAGAGGGCAATCCAGTTTGAGGCGGGACCTGGTTGATCCAAATGGGCCCCATGATGACGCTGTTGAAGAAATGCTTTTACAGATTGCTGATGTTTTTGTTGCTGGTGTGGTGAGTGCTGCATGTAACTGGCACGTCACCATGGGTTAAACACGCTGGAATCAAGGATGTTCAACTGCACCTTGAGCACCAGTGGAATATGTGGATGCCAGGATTAGGTTCCGGTGAGATTGAGCCGTGTGGGAGGGGCCTGCACGGCTGCGGCTCCTGGACAGAGAATGGCACTGATACGGGGAACAATCACACATTGGTGGCAGGTCATTTCTACAACAATGTTCTGGACATGACACCATCCTCAGGCTTATCTTCAGTTTCTGTTGAGGAACCTCTGAGGAATGAAACCGTGGGTCTGATTGTTTTTTATGAAAATGAGCTGACATAACTTTGTACTGGTAGCAATGTGGCCTTGTTGTTTGATGCAGGTGTGATGCATGGAATGTTACGTAGTTGATTTTCAAATCTTTGTTACTGTTGACTGTTCAAAAAACAAATATTCTCATGTGCATTCTTTTGGGTTACAGGTGCCATGTCCCAGACGAGTGTAATCGTCAATCATTCCAATCAAACTGTGAGGCCTGGATGCTTTACCTGGGCACAGGAAGTGCCAGCACCGCAGAGCGAGCAGCCAACCATCAAACACACTCCAGCTGGGCTTCAGCACTGGGGATATCCTCACAAGCAGTGGCTGAGTGTGTAGATCAGGGGAGGGCACCTGAGCAAGGTCTCACTAATGTTTCTGGAGACAGACTGGGGTCTGGGTTCTGCCGTGGCTGAGGGTGAGCGTGCAGAGCGGGGTCCTTCAGTACAACAGACTCATTGTAGGCAGTTGTACTCTGAGATGGCAATCTGAGAGAAGGCGGAACATTAAGAGTGGGAGAAGATCGGGGGATATGAGGGGTCCCAGGGTGGAAGCCCGAAGTGATTGTCGGTCTCCCTCCTTCTCAAATTTCTGACAAGGAGAAGGAAGGCACCCGCTGCAGATGGCCGTCAAGGTTACTGCAACCCTGAACGTTTTTTCAACGTAGTCATTCCAGGGCTCGAGCGGAGACTTGTGAGACATTTCCCAAGTTACAGCCCCACATGTGCACTCGTGAAGTCACGGATGCCCTGCATGCCCAGTCAGCTGACTATGTTAACTTTGAGCTGGATTAAGTTCATCAAGATGCCCGGGCAGCCGGATTCTCCACCATCGCCGTGATGCCCCAGGTCCAGGGGGTGATAGGTGGCATGCATGGTGCCTTGCATGTACTTAAACAGGAAGGGGGTTCCACTCCCTGAATATTCAACTCATGTGTGACCACCATCTCTGGATTATGCACGTGTGTTCCCAGGGAACGTGAATGACAGCTACATCCTGGGACACTCAGAGATTGACAGCATCTTCGAGGACCACCCCAGGATGGCAGGTTGACTCTTTTGGGATCAGGGTTACCTGCTGAGGTCCTGGCAGTTGACCCCAGTGCAGAGGCCAGAGACTGAGGTGGACACCCGATATCATGAGGTCCATGTTGGCACCTGAGCTGTCATTGAGAAATCGGATTGCTCAAAATGTGGTTCCAATGCCTGGACCGCTCTGGTGGTGCCCTTCAGTACACCCCCTGGAGGGGTGCCCACTTTGTGCCAGTCTGTTGTGCCCTCCGCAACCTGGCACAGCATGCGGCCTTGTCTGAACAGGAATGAGGAGATGCTGGACCAGGAAGGGAAGGAGGACGAACCCAGAGAGCATCTGCGGGAGAAGCCAGAGGATCAAAGGCAGGCGGCGGCAAGGATCCGGCCTGCCTTTAGAGCCAGGGAGGCCCTCATCGGCGCCCGCTTCTCATAGGATGAAGCTTTGTCCATCAGCTCACCCCCTTTCCCCCCAACCCATTGCAACACCACTCAAATCACCCTATCCCTCTCCCAACCCTCCCCCCAAATTATCCTATCCCTCCATTGGCCACCCCTTCCCCCCATTGACTGCCACCACCCTTACCACCATTCCTCTCCCTCGCGTCCATTTCCCCCTTCCAACACCAACAGCTCTCATTCACCAACCCTGTTACACACACCCCTCTCCCCCACCACCCTGTTCCACCCTCCCAGGGTCTGTGTAACATCACTCCAGGGTGATGGGCTGTGTGGGCACTGTCAGTGGGTCACTCGACAAGGCAGGAGAGTGACGATCACTCGCTGTGAGGGAAGCTCTGGAGCTCCTCCGTTTCTGCCAAAGTCTGACTCCTGTCTGTCTGGTGACCGCGCGCTCACACCCATCAGCTGCACGGGTCTGTGCCCGGGGCTCTTATTGCCCAGGGAGCAGGGATGGCGGGAGCAGAGGGCAGCTGGGGGCGGGGTACGGGCTGGACCATTGCGAAGAATAACGTGTTGGTGGATTCACCTGTAACAGGTGTAACATGTTTTAATCATGAATGCTTGAAAACTCCATTCTCCCCAGTTACAGATGGTGTGCCCAAAACCCTCCTCACTGCCATGCCCTCCCCACCCCCATCTCTCCCCACCTCCCTGTGCCCCCAGTGCCCACTCAGTGATCCTCAATCTCGTTCCTCTTCCATGCTCTATCACTACGTTAGGTAATTTGGACATTCTGAATTCTCCCTCTGTGTACCCAAATAGGCGGCGGAATGTAGCGACTGGGGACTTTCCACAGTAACTTCAGTGCAATGTTAATGTAAACCTACTTGAGACAGTAATAAAGATTATTATTATTAGTATGACGAGGTGTATCCCCAGGATGCACATCCGAGGAGGAGGAAAGCCGCTGCTTCTCACGCCCTGTGGACACTGATGACCTTGGCGGGCGTTCTCTGGGGGCCAGGAGCTGGAGGGCACTGGCCGGCTTACTGGAGTCACTAGCATAGCCATGCCACCCTGACCTTCCCCCCCTGACCTTGAGATGCGATTGTGTCAGGACTGGGGGGGGGGTGGCAGTTTAGGTGAGGTGCAGACCATCGCTGAGGTCCTGGCAGATGATGCCAGTGCAGAGACTGAGGTGGAAATCCGATATCGCGAGGTCCATTTTGGCACCTGAGCTGTCATTGAGAAATTGCTCAAAATGTGGTTCCAATGCCTGGACATCTCTGGTGGTGTCCTCCAGTATACCCCTTGGGGGGGGCGCCCACTTTGTGCTGGTCTGTTGTGCCCTCTGCAACCCCGGTGGAAGTCACTGGGTCAGCCCTCCCTCCTGCCGGTAGGTTCCTGGGGTCTCTGTGGGACTGAAAGGCAACTGAGGTGAGCCCCAGAGGCCTTTGCGCCATCTGGCTCTGCCAGTCTTGGCACCTACCCATTCTGGACCATGGTGTTGATGCCCTCAGTGACTGGCCCACACTCTGTAGTGCCCTGACAATGGCCACCTGGTCTGGGGGTCTGGCGAATGCCACTCAGTGATTGGGACATGATGTCGAGGCCCTCAGTCATGGTTGACGCTGACGGAGCCAGGCCTTGGACACCATCACTCATGACGCTGACGTTGTGCTCCAGGTTTTCCACTGCGGTCACCACCCTCGCAGTGTTGGCCTCGCTGCCAGGCATTGACAGCGCCATCTACTGCGACTATAACCTCGCAGTCAGTGACCGCTCGCTCCTGGGCCAACCTCGCAAACTCCAGGGCATGTTCCTCATAAGGCGTGAGGAATCTGATTACCAGAACTCCGCTGCCCATCCAGCCCTTTTCCTGCCTGTTTTGGGCCAACATCTTCTGTGGGGTCAGAGAGGGGGCATTGAGAACTGCACGCATCTTGCATCAGGGGGAGTCTCTAGTTGGTGGCATCTGTGGGCACTGCTCTTAGGCATAGTGGAGTTGTGCTCGTTGGTGCCAGTGTGTGCAGTAATATTCTGTAGGGATGGGAAGTGGGGGGTGTGTGCGAGGTGCCAGCTGCCGACCTGTTGGCGGGGGGGGTGGGGGAGTGAGGTTGCTGGGGGTCAGAGGGGTGGCCGGCCGGACTGCAGCCAGCGGGCTGATGGAAACTTACCTTTGAGACCCGGTGGAGATCGTTGGGCTTCTTCCTCCTGCTGACGCTGCCTGAACTGCCTTCCCAGGTGGCATTGGCGGACCTATTGCTGGTTCTCCGACCCCTTTAGTGTCCCGTATCGCCTCCGCAGTGTCCAGCAGCCTGGCCAGGTTGGTGTCGCCGAAGCTTGGAGCGGGTCTACGTGGCGCCCTGGTCATGTCGGTCCTGGGAGTGAGTTTGGAGGGAACGTTTCTGAGCAGCTTCCCCTTGTTATTAAGGAATTGCCGGGCAGGGTTCTGGTGAATCAGCTGGCGGGATATGCAGTTTCACCATGAAGTTTGTG
Source organism: Scyliorhinus canicula (assembly GCF_902713615.1). NCBI lineage: Eukaryota > Metazoa > Chordata > Chondrichthyes > Carcharhiniformes > Scyliorhinidae > Scyliorhinus > Scyliorhinus canicula. Next base: position 238,457,260 of record NC_052149.1, on the reverse strand, counting down.
GAGGATCATTTTCAGCACTGAGTGTCGTTAATTAGGGTCCAATCTCGCCCACTCCCCCATCGGGAAGTTGCCTCGAACCAGTCTCATTAAATCGTGCCGAGTGTGTCAATTGAACTTAAATTAACCATAAGTACTAAACTTCATGTGGAAAGGCAATCAGATTTCTACCTGATTTGATAGACAAACATGCAAACATAAGAACCTAAGAACTAGGAGCAGACAATTCAGCCCCTCAAGCTCGCTCCGCCATTCAATACCATCATGGCTGATCACCCCTCGGCCTCAACTCCGCCGTCCTGCCCGTTCTCCAGAACTATTCAACCCATTCTAATAAAAATCCTGTCTGACTCCTCCTTAAATTTACTCAACGTCCCAGTATCCACCTCACTCTGGGGTCGTGAATTCCTCAGATTTCCGACCCTTTCTGAGAAGTAATTTCCCCTCATTTCCATCTACCCCTTATCCTAAAACTGTGACCTCTCATTCTAAGAGGAAGCATCTGCTCTACGTCTACTTTGTCAATACCTTTTATCATCTGATGTACCTCAATTAGGTCTCCTCTGATTCGTTAAACTCGACAGAGTCTGGACATAAACTGCTGAATCTCTCTTCACAAAAGAAGCCCCTAATCTCTGGAATTAATCTAGATGGCACGGTGGAGCAGTGGTTAGCGCTGATGCCTAATGGCACCAAGGACCCGGCTTCAATCCCGGCCCCCATCACTGACGTGCGTAGTTTACCCATTCTATCTGTGTCTGTGGGGGTCTCACCCCCACAACCCAAAGATGTGCATGGTGCGTAGATTGGCCACGCTAAATTGCCCCTGAATTGGAAAAAAGTAATTGTGTACTCTAAACCTATTCTTAAAAATCTCTGGAATCAATCTAGTGAACCTCCTCTGAACTGCCTCTAATGCAACTACATCCCTCCTCAAATAAGGGGGACCATAACTTTGCACAAGGTAAGGTCCCACCAATGATGTGTCCAGTTGCAGCAACACTTCCACACTTTTATACTCTATTCTTTTAGCTATAAAGGACAAAATTACATTTGGAACACATGATCGGATTCACAAACATCAAAGGGGAAAGCCGAACCCGGGTATCCATCGGAGGGATTCCCCGCCTTTGCCGGCAGCGCACCCACACCCGCAGGTTTCCCTACGGTATTGGTGACCACAATGGGAAACCCCATTGGCCGGCTGCAGGGACGGAGGATCCCGCTGACGGTGGGGGCTCACCAGAAAACGGGGCTACCATGAGGAAGAATCCCGCCCACGATTTTTCAATTGTTTCAATTACTCTGTGAGAACATTATCATCTGCATACTTAATGATTCACACAAAATTGCTCAACAGGAACATTCACCTATTTAAATAAGCAGGGTTAAAATCTCCATTAAAACAGCAGTCCGAGCGAGGACTGTCTTCCCAACATGTTAATTATTGGTATGCTAATATTCACTCTGTAATTTCAAGGTTTGCAAAACATCTCGAAATAAACATTAAAGTGTCTCTAGTGGCCTCTATTAAGAAAGATTACCCATCCAATGCCGAATGTAGTGTAAACTGAAGCAAGTTTCTTCTTTTCAGTTTTAGTGAACCATTTAACACTACCGTTAATGGTAGGAGGTGATTTATAAACTCTGTCTCCCACCAGGGGTTGAAATTCCCAATTGGGTACCCTGTACAGAAAGGCGAAATCGAAATAGACCAGAGAAGCTGATGAAATGCGACATTGTTAAGCCTGAGATACGTGACGTCCACGTCTGTACGTTACTCGGGCCAACAATTATTTCTAACCGCCAGTTCCCTTCAACCACTAAAGTCTAAGATGAACAATTAACTGTCTGTTCTGCAGGATTCAGAAATTTCCATTCTCAGCTTTGAATCAGGAAATCATCGATTCAAACTCCACTCCAGAGTCCTGAACATTAAAAAATAACAGGAAGAAGTCTGACAACACAATGGGGCAGCACGGTAATACAAGTGGACAGCACTGTGGCTTCACAGTGCCAGTGTCCCAGGTTCGATTCCCTACTGGGTCACTGTCTGCGGTGAGTGCGTGGGTTTCCTCCGGGTGCTCCGGTTTCCTCCCACAGTCCAAAGACGTGCAGGTTAGCTGGATTGGCCATGATAAATTGCCCCTTAGTGTCCAAAATGGTTAGGAGGTGTTATTGAGTTACGGGGATAGGGTGGAAGTGAGGGCTTAAGACAGTCGGTGGCGGCTCGTTGGGCCGAATGGCCTCCTTCTGCACTGTATGTTCTATGTACTAACACCAGATTAAAGTCCAACAGGTTTGTTTTGAATCACTAGCTTTTGGAGCATAGCTGCTTCCTCAGGCGAATGTGCTGCAAAGCAGTGCTCTGAAAGCTAGTGATTCAAAGCAAACCTGTTTGACTTTAACCTGGTGTTGTAAGACTTCTTACTGTGCTCACCGTAGTCCAACGCCGTCATCACTACATCATTAAAAAGTAAGTTAGATTGATTCGCCGGTGCAGTACTGAAGGACTGCTGCGCTGTTTGAGGATCCGTCTTTTACATTAATAATAATAATCTTTATTGTCACAAGTAGGCTTACATTAACACTGAGTGGGCAATGAAGTTACTGTGAAAATCCCCCAGTCACCACATTCATCCGCCTGTTCAGGTACACTAAGGGAGAATTCAGAATGTCCGATTCACCTAACAAGCACGTCTTTCGGGACTTGTGGGAGGAAACCGGAGCACCCGGAGGAAACCCGCGCAGACACGGGGAGAACGTGCAGTCTCCGCACAGACAGTGACCCAAGCCGGGAATCGAACCTGGGACCTTGGAGCTGTGAAGCAACAGTGCTAACCACTGTGCTACCATGCCACCCACGGTACCATTATATTAAACCGAGATCCCTCCTGCTCTCTCAGGTGGGCGTAAAAGATCTCTTGGTAATATTACGACAATGTGCGGCGGAATCAAACAATATTTATCCCTCAAGCAAGATCATGTCTCCCCCCCACCCCCCGTGAACGCGTTGGGCCGCTTAACCTGCCGTTTACTTTGAACCGTCATGTCCCACTGGGTGGGAGGGGCATTAAAATCCTCGCCCAAAATAGATCTGATCATTCTTACACCCCTATTTGTGGGGGTTCCAGTGTGAAATTGATGGTTATCATAGCGGTTGCACTTCGAAATAAATCATTAACTGCAAGTTGCCTGAGGCTGTGAAGGGCACTATACAAATGCATGACATTTTGTAACAACAGCTTGAATTTATATGGGTGAGTTTAACATCGGAAAATGGCCCAAGATGCTTCACAGGGGTAATAATCAACAAGGTTTGACACCAAACTATGTCAGGAACTGCCAGAACAAATGACCAAAATCTTGGTGAAGGACGCAATAAATTGAGGACCATCTTAAAGGGTGAAGAGAGCGGCAGGCAGGTGGAGTGATTTGGGGATGATATTCGAGAACCTGGGTGCAGGCAGTTGAAAGCATCTCCACCAAGTGTAGAATAATTAAAATCGGGGATTCACAGAAGGGATGGAGTTTGGAATGTTTGGGGGGTTTTAGTGCTGGAGAGGACAGAGAGATGGGGGGGCATTGGGAAGAAAGCTCGGATACAGTGCACGAAACCCTTCAGCGGCCACACGAGCTTGGAGCGGATTTTGGAATTTCTGCCAAGTAATGTCAGTCCAGAGGCCGGACCTCTCACGCACGGATTATCACCTCTCTGGTATCAGCACTCTGCAATCTCGATGAGACCTTCGTAGAGGGAATATTGAGAAAGTGAATAGGTGTTTCAGGATGAAAGCATCATGGCAGCTCCGAATGGAACTGGCGCAGACATGCATCCATGATATTGACCATGCACCTGTAGGAATGACATAGTGTATAGGTGCAGTGGCAATGTCACTGGGCTAGTAATAGAATCATACAATTTACAGTGCAGAGGGAGGCCATTCAGACCATCGAGCCTGCACCAGCCCTTGGAAAGAGTACCTGGTTACGCCTGCACCTCCAACCTATCCCCGCATCCTCACCTAATCTATTGAACACTAAGGGCAATTTAGCATGGCCAATCCACCTAACCTGCACATCTTTGCCAAGACCCCACCAAGCAGCTTGCTTAAATTGCTTGAATTAATTAATGATTTTTTAATAAATTAATTCATGAGATGTGGGCATCGCTGGGTGGGCCAACATTTATTGCTGATCCCTAATTGACCTTGAACTAAGTGGCTTGTTAGGCCGGTTCAGAGTCACACCAGGTAAGGATGACAGCTCCTTTCCGAAAGGACATTAATGACACAGACAGGCTGCAGCTTGCCAAGGGCTGCGGACCAGACCTTGCAGAAACTGACACAGGGAAAAGACCATTGAAAGGCCATCCCGGACAATGGGCTCCGGGTAGAAAGTAACAATATGTGGCAGACTTGGTGGTGTCGGTTTCCTTATTTGGGAAGTCCGACGTGACTCGGACACTAATGGCCATGGCCGACTGGGACCCGCCCCGCCAATGAGGTGTCCAACACCAATTGGTTGAGATCGATCAGGGTGCCGACCTCCCTTTCCTATGGGCCGCCTATAGCGTCCAGTGCCCTCTGCTCGGGCACGGTGAGGTGGTCTGGTGGTCCCCCTCCGCTCATCTCCCACTTCCGGCGGTCGTGCAAGGCCTTCTCCTGGGGACAGGGGTAGGGTTACAGGGGTGTGGGGTGTTAGTGCCAGGGGCATGGAGCAGCTGACCCGCCCTGGCCGCCCTGAGCATGTCAAGAAGTCTCTCCCGGCACTGCTGGCAAATCCGGACGACGTTGCCCACGGCGCTGACCGCCTCTGCCACCTGTGCCGAGGCACGTTGAATGGCAGCGCCTGGTGGCCTTACTCCCGGGCCGGGGTACAGGGTCATCCTTCTCTCCTCCATGGCGCCCAGGAGGATGTCCATGTCAGCGTCCCTGAACCATGACGCTGCTCTTCTTCCAGCCATCTTGTTGACTGGGACGGTGTGTGTGTGGTGGGAAGGATCGTTTAAGTGCGGCTGCGGCGTGTGAGTCTTATGTGCGGCAATCACAGACCCGGCGAATCTGGCACCGTTTGGCTTGGAACCGGTTGTGTTTCATGTGTGGCAACTGTGCCAGCCCCTTTAGAGCTGCACCATTTTTCCTGTCGTAAAACACCACAGTTCCCACGCCGGCGTCAGCACATGCCACTAATAAGATGTAGGAGGGCACTTTTCTGGAACAGTCTCAGGAAAAGAGATTGAACTCTTGGAAGGTGAGCTGTCATTGAGGCAGTCGAAGTTAGAGCGACCTTTTGAGGGAATCCAGAAGGTAGATCTTCAACAGTGGTCAGTGGAATTCCACATGATGGAGACAGAGTTTTAATGTGATTTAGTGACTCACAGTGGTCACTGATATCTGAGGGGGTCACTGTGAATTCCTTGGGAACTGTCAAGGTTGAAGCTGCCATTTAATGTGCGGTCTGATAAGTTCAGCCACAGTTTGTCTGTTAATTCACATTTACCTCATGTTAATTCTGAATGTTAGAATATAAACCAGACATTGTAGATTGTTTTAATTTGCTGACTTTGTTCAGGAAGTTTACGCTGTATTTTTAAAACCGTGAAATCTTTTGCCTTTACTCTCTTGGCAAGTACTTAGGATTCCAAACTTTATTATTTGGTACCTAACCGAAATGGAACATGGTTCACATTTTTCTGATGACTGTTAATTTTGTCCGAGATTATCGTTTCTAAAAGCTGCCCCTCCACCAAGTTTAAACTCACTGGTCTCTTGTTGCTGGGTTCATCGTCATGCTACTCCAATATTTAATGGCGGTACAGTAGTACAGTGGTTAACTCTGTTGCTGCACAGCGCAGGGTCCAAGATTCGATTCCCGGCTTTGGTCACCGTCTGTGCGGAGTCTGCACATTCTCCCTGTGTCTGTGTGGGATTCCTCCGGGTGCTCCGGTTTCCACCCACAAGTCCGGAAATACGTGCTGTTAGGTAGTTTGGAAATTCTGAATCCTTCATCTCTGTACCCAAACCGGAACCGGAATGTGGCGGCGTGGGGCTTTTGAAATGAAATGAAATGAAAATCGCTTATTGTCACAATTAGGCTTCAAATGAAGTTACTGTGAAAAGCCCCTAGCCGCCACATTCCGGCGCCTGTTCGGGGAGGCTGGTTTCGGGAATTGAACCGTGCTGCTGGCCTGCCTTGGTCTGCTTTCAAAGCCAGCGATTTAGCCCAGTGCTAAACAGCCTCTTTCATAGTAACTTCATTGCAGTGTTAATGTAAGCCTACTTGTGACAATAAAGATTATGATAAAAATGATTAGAAGATTTTGGCCAGTCCCTCTATCATTTTGACACTTACCTCCCTCCGTACCCCTGGATGCATCTCAACCAGCTCTGGTGATGTTAATTCATCAACAGCCATCCTATTTGATACCTTGTCTTCATCATTTTATTCATCCAGCTCAGTGCTGAACTACCTCCTTTTTCACTATGCCTTGGGTAAAATCTTCTTCCTCGGTAAAACCAAATGCAAAGTATTAATTTAATATCTCAGCCATGCTCTTGCTTCCTTGTGTAAATAACCTTGTCGGTCCATCTGCCCCAATGACCATCTTTTTATAGATAATGTCTGGAGAAGCCATTTGGATTCCCTTTTATGTTCGCTGCCGGTCTCGTCTCATACTCTCTCTTTGCTATTCATTTTTTTTTAACTTTCCCTGCAAACCTTTTAAATTCAGCCGAGTCTCAATTGTATTATCAACCTGATAACAGTCCTATACACCTTTTTTACCTGTTTCACTTTACTCTCTGTCTCTTTCACCTGTCAGGTAGCTCTGAATTTGGGTCTCCTCACATTCCCTTTTGTTGGAATATATATTGGGCAGAACTCTCCAACACCCCGCCGAGTCGGAGAATCGCCGGCGGGCCGCGCGAATCGCGCCACACCATCCCGATGCTGGGACGCGATTCTCCGCAGGGCGGAGAAGAGGCACCTTTGGAGCCGGCGCGGCGCCGGTTGCAGCATGCGCCGACTCTCTGGCACGGATGGGCCAAGCGGCCGTCATCAAAAAAGTCGGGTCCCGCCGACGAAGTTCTAACATCCTCTGAGCCGGCGGGACCTCGGCGATGAAGGGTCCGGGGTTGGCCTGTGGGAGGGATGAGGGTCCGGGGGGACATCCGTAGTGGCCTGGTCCGCGATCAGGGTCCACCGATCGGCAGACCGGCCTTTCTGTTCACGGGCCTCCTTTCCTCCGTGCCAGCTCCTATAGCCTGCGCCATTTGGCGTCGGGGCTGGCGCAGGGAAGAAGGCCACTGCGCATGCGCTAGTTGGCGCCGGGCCAACTGCGCATGCGTGGACCCGGCGGCACCGGGTTCACGCAGCGATTGGGAGCTGGAGCGGCGTGGGCTGCTCCAGCGCCGTGCTACCCCCTGTGGCCCAGAGAATCAGGTCTCAGAACGGGTGCTGACGTCGGAGTAAAACACTCCCGCTTTTTACGCCGGCGTCGGCACTTAGCCGCCCGATGGGAGAATCCCGCCCATTGCCTGTCAGTCATATTTTGGTGAAATGAGGTGTGTTTTTTTTCCGATTCAGAGACGGGTTGGAATTGTGCGATGCACTCCCACAGGAAGTGGGTGGGGAAGTAGCTCAGGTGCTTTTGCAGGGAAACTAGATAAATACCTGAGGCATCATGAAAGATTCTGAAAGGCTGAGATGAGGCTGGTGGATTGGAATGGGATTGCCATCAATTATATAAATGTACCCCACAGCCCTGATTCTGTGCTGTTAATTCCATATATTGATAAACCTGATGCATTTTGCAAGAGGTTAATTGGTTAATAATAGTCCTGCTTTGTTTTGACTTGGAGAAATAAAGTCAAGCCGATTTGATTAACCTTCCATTAGGTTGTGTATTCAGATTGAGCTGAATTTGTGACTTTTGAGGCACTCAGTATGTACCACAAATTCAACAATGCAAAGCAAGAATTGTCCATTTCTCTGGAGATTCGACTTCTCCGATGCCTTCAGATATTTGCACAGTGTGATTATGAAATGATAATGTCTCCTAAGCATCAGCTGAAACACATTTAAAGATAGAAATGTAATTACTTACCATCTGTGACAACATGGAAGTAACAATTGGGGCATTATTTTCTCGTTGGTGAAGGGATTCTTTACCATTCTATAGCATCAGGCTGCAGTTATGAATGATCCATATCTGAGCAGAGTTTCCTCTTTCTTTGGAAGGGATTGTGCTTTGCTTTTTTTAATCAATGACCCACATCTTCATGGTGCGTGTACTGAATTCTACTGCCATTTTGTGGAGGGTGATTCGGATCTATCTGGCTGCATCACAGCCTGGTATGGCAACTGCTCGGCCCCTATCTGGCTGCATCACAGCCTGGTATGGCAACTGCTCGGCCCCTATCTGGCTGCATCACAGCCTGGTATGGCAACTGCTCGGCCCCTATCTGGCTGCATCACAGCCTGGTATGGCAACTGCTCGGCCCCTATCTGGCTGCATCACAGCCTGGTATGGCAACTGCTCGGCCCAAGACCGTAAGAAACTTCAGAGAGTCGTGAACACAGCCCAGTCCATCACACAAACCTGCCTCCCATCCATGGACTCCATCTACACCTCCCGCTGCCTGGGGAAAGAGGACAGCATAATCAAAGACCCCTCCCACCCGGCTTACTTACCCTACCAACTTCTTCCATTGGGCAGGAGATACAGAAGTCTGAGAACACGCATGAACAGACCCAAAAACAGCTTCTTCCCCGCTGTTACCAGACTCCTAAACGACCGTCTTATGGACTGACATCATTAACACTACACCCTGTATGCTTCACCCGATGCCGGTGCTTATGTAGTTACATTGTGTAACTTGTGTTGCCCTATTATGTATTTTCTTTTATTTCCTTTTCTTTTCATGTACTTAATGATCTGTTGAGCTGCTCGCAGAAATATATGTCTCACTGTACCTCGGTATACGTGACAATAAACAAATTCAATCCAATCCATCTTCTTGGATATCAATCAATGTTGATTGAGTCACATTAATCTTCCTTTACCACTTTGACCGCAGTTAACCTGACATTTAAAGCAAAGCAAAATACTGCAGATGCCGGAAATCTGAAATCAAAACAGAAAATGCTGGAAATACTCAGCAGATCAGACAGCATTTGTCGAGGGTGAAACAGAAAAGCGAGTTCTGTTGAAAGATAATTGATGTTGAATGTTAATTCCCTGTTTCATTCTCCTGCCTCGCTTTCTGTGTTTTGCCTGTGCTTTCTGTATTTACAATAACACACAGCTCGATACAAATGATGAAAGGTTTGATAGCTGAGCTGGATGCAATGTTCTCATGCAGAATATTTCAATGAAAGTAACGGCAATCGTGATCTGCCCATGATAACAAGAAAAACAGCTTGCATGATAAAGCGCCTTCAGGATGGCACGGCGGCGCAGTGGTTAGCACTGCTGCCTCATGGCGCCGAGGATCTGGGTTCGATCCCGGCCCTGGGTCACTGTCAGTTTGCACACTCTCTCCGTGTCTGCATGGGTCTCACCCCCACAACCTAAAGATGTGCCGGATGGGTGAATTGGCCATGCTAAATTGCCCCTTAATTGGAGAAAAAAAAGAATCGGGCATTCTAAATTCAAATAACTAAATAGATAATGCTCCTTTAAATTAGTATATTGCCTCAAAGTGATTCACACCAGCATAATCAGTCAATGTTTGATGCTGAACTCCATAATGAGACAGTGCAACAGGTGACCAATAACCTGTTTGGAGAGCTAGGTGTAAGGAGTGGCTTAAAGGAGGAGGAGGGAACGAAGAAAGTTATGGGAGAGAACTCAAGACCCCATCATCGAGATAGGTTAGGCAATGTTGCCAATGATGAATTGACGAAAATTAGGAATTGAATTGGTCTTAAAAGGATTAAGGAGCAATAACTTGCATTTACATTGTATTTATAAACATGAAATATTCTGTTATTCATGGAGGCTCCGCCTTCTCAATACTTCCCCTTAATTTGCACCTCCCTGGGCCCATCTTCCTGTTTCTTTACACATCCATTTACCAGACCAGGTTTTGCCTTGCACAATCATCACTTTTGTCATTTGACCTCTTTTGCCTTCCTTGCCCTGTAAATCCTCTGATTTACTCTCCGCAGTTGCTGACAGACCTTCTCCTTTTCTGTGTTTTTTCTTCAGGATTCCAGCATCTGCAATATTTGGCTTCAGTTCGAAGAAAGACTCATTTGGCGAAGGTAACCCAGGATCACCACTTTCCGGTACCTCTTTTTCAGCTCTTTCTAAACCATCTACTTGCTCAAAGCCTGTTATATCTCTGACATGCTCTGATGAAGGTTCGTCAAGTTGAAATGCGGAATCATTCCTCAGTTGTGATTATTTAAGTTACAAGGCTGCTTTTTTGCTCCTGAGGTGGGCAACTCAAATAAGGACATTTGATGGATCAGCTCACCCAACCTGGGAAAAAGTGCCCCAAGTGGCGTAATTTTGACTCCGAGAGGGGGAGAGACAGGCCCACTGTCCTCAGACACATTGGAGTTGGCCTCAAAGGGCTGAATAGGAGGGATGTTTAAAGGGCCTGCCTTGGTCCCCTGAGACTTCATCACTGTTGTTTTGGTAAATAGCTGGCACTCCAGTCCTCACCTTTCACACCCCCCAGGACGCCCAATCCCCATGCCCTATACATGCCAACATCTGCCCCCCACCCACATCCTGGTAGCCTCATGCCCTCTATGGAACTCACTTCTTCCCACTACTCAAATTGACCTTCAAAGTACTTGCCAACTTTATACCAACTCATGCCAAACAATGCCTCTCCCACACAACAGCCTTTCTCCTTACGTCCTCCATGCCTATCCACCTATATAAGCCACAACGGATCTCAGGAGCCAGAGTAAGTTGAAATAAAATACATGTTTAAATTGTAAGGACCCTTCCCTATGATTTCCTTATTTCCCATTTCTTTTATTTTTGCCATTATCATTTTGATCCATGGATGCTTAATGGACATGTGTCTTAAAGTCAAGCAGCCGAGAGAATGAGGGATTCAAAGAGTTGCGTAATTGCATTGAGTGCTGGTTTTTCAAACAGGAGAACTCAGACTTTTCAGAACCCAGGAGATGGGGTGGGACTGGCTGTTGGCCAATGAATTGGCCATATTCTGCTCAGTACCAGATGGTGATTGGATCTTGCCAGAGTGGGATGACTTCCAGGGACCTATGGAAAGCAGAGTTGAGGCCTGGACACACAGAGAACATATGAACATAAGAACTAGGAGCAGGAGTCGGCCGTCTAGAAATGGATCTGCTCTATCTCTGGTGTTTCCTCCAGAAGGGTGGGCTGCTGTATTTCTGTAACTGTGGAGACCTGAATGAGTCTACAGTGAAAACCATGACAGATGGGAAAGCAGAACTCAACCTGAAAGCCTGGTTTGAAAACAACCATCTGAAGCAAAGACTCTTCTTTCCATTTGCTTTTTATTATTCACTGCACCCTTCCCCCCTGTTTGTTTGTCTTGTGTGCGTGTGTGTTAAAGTGGGGGATTAGGAATCAGCCAATAGTTCACCAGTTGTATTTGCTGCACATTTCATTACTGTTCTTGTTGTAAATAATTGTGTTTACGTTTACAAACCTGGTGACTGTAATTATTGAGCAGCCAAGGGCCAAAGTCTTCAGGTATTTTGCTATGAATCATTGGTTAAGACAATTGTGTTGCGATTCCGGGTTACTGGAGGCTGGAATTGACCGCGCATTAGCCCAGGATGTCATAGCAAAATACATATGTTACATCTCTAATTAGTCACAAAGGGGAAAGGTATGGAGCTGCCCTGACAATGGATTCTTTCTATCGCAATGAGAAGTTTTATTAAGAGGTGTTGCTCATATGCTCTAAGATGTAAAAGTGCAAAGCCCACACAAACGTTCTGCTGACTCCGCTACATATCATGTGATGTTTCACCAGCAAGGGTATATTCTCTGACACATAACACCCCCTCTCCCTCTTCAGTACAACGACAATGACTTAACATTTATTCAACAGATCCACTGATGCATTATCTACATACATATAAATACAATTCAAAGAGACAGTCTATCAGGTGGATGTCTATTCCGTTTGGGGTGAATTTGATGCTCTGGACCCGGGCTACGTGAGGCCTCATTTCCTGCAGTAAGTGGTAGGTACTTCCTGGGAAGTTACTCCAGTGTCTGTCGCTATGGCTACCGGAAAGTCCTCTGAGCAAGAATCTGAACTTTTCTCTGGGTTTGGTCTCTGTCCCAAATTATCGCTGTCTAGTTTCTCTAAGGGAAGTGCTTCATGAGAAGTCTCGGCAATTTTGCTTTGTGAAGCTGTTACCTGATCAGCGTGGCATAGCCAAACATAGTTCAATCTCTGGTCATTGTCAGTTTAATTCTTCACAAATTCTTCGCATCTGATCTTTCTGTTTTGTAACCTCACAGTCATAATTCATATCTTGAATGTTCTCATTCCTTTTGTGACTCTGACTCATTATAATCAAGCACCATGTCATTTGCTCTTTCTCTTTCTTTTATTTATGTATTTCCAAGTCTTTCAAATATCATCAGGAGACCATTGTCCCTTCGCATCATGCAACTTAAAAATTACCTGCTCAATGGTCTTGCTGACCTTGGCCAAATCAAGGCATCGTTCTGTATAAATTTTCGCTGTCTGAAATATGTCTTCGAAAGAAATTTCAGTTGGATCCGGCATGCCATCAGAGTTCCCCATTTTTCAATCACAGCGGACATATTTGGTTCGTAAAGAAAACTTAAAGAATCAACCGATTTCTACACAGTTACAGATATCTTACCTCGCTTCCATTCTTCTGTGTCCGGTACTCTGGAAACATCCAATCTCAGTTATGAAATTGTTTCTAGCTTGTCGAATGTACCTTCATATCAGTACTTGAAGTACGTTACTCGGAACATTTGAGACAGTCATGGACGATTATAAATTACTCATTTCTAAAAATTCAGTAATTTTCAAGAATCAGTTTAGCTAATATTTTAAAGGATCCCCCCCTATAACTGTTGAATCCAACACAGAATCATCAAATCAAACTGTGTTCACAGTTTCCTCCTGATCAACTGCGTTGCTGGAGAACTCTGTGTTGTCACATGTGCAGTGATCCAATAAGACATTAAGAATTTGTTCACTCTTCTTACCAATGTACCGTGTCTTTCGATGCCTTTATGGAATGCTTCAATGATTGAACAAAACATGTGGCTGATTCTATTGTTACAGCATGGTACAGAGCTGACCTGATGTGGTGAATACTGTTTCCTTCAGGTAGACCTCAAAGTCCTTCAAAGTGAATTGACTACCCTTGTTACTTACGATCTGCTCCGGTGTTCCAAACCGTGCAAAGATTTCAACCAACTTTTTAATGGTTTGTTCTGTTGTCGTGGATTTCACGATAATGACGTCCGGCCATTTGGAGTGCACGTCCACAATCACTACGAACATGTGACTCTCTAGTGGACCAGCATAATCAATGTGCATTCTCTGCTATGGCTGCGTCGGCCATTCCCACAGTTGTCATAGTTGCAATGGTGGAGCGTTCCTTAGTTTCGCACAAGATTGGCATTGCCCAACTTTCTCTTCAATTTGAGCATCTAGTCCTGGCCACCAAAAAATAACTGCATGCCAATTCCTTGATCGTCAACACACCAGGATGTCTCTCGTGCAGTTGGTCAAAGGCTCTACTATGTATGCACTGAGGAATAATCACTTGGATTCTCCATAATAAAACTCCATTCTGGATTGTCAGCTCAGGTTTTCATGTGATGTAGGGCCTAAGGTCTGGATTTTCCCTATGAATGTCTGAGTGCATTTCTTTATTGACCATGTCCATCATCTTTTCCCATCACTCGAGCAGTTCTCTGAACAAGAGATGAATTCCCAGGTACTTGATCCACGAGTGAGAAATACGGGGTGTTGAGGAAATGCTCTTCACGTTTATGCTTGATTTGTAATGGCAATCTTGACAAAACACCAGCCTTTGAATGTTGCTCTGCCTTACATATTAGATATCAGATACCGTATATGTGTGTAGAGAATATCAAAGGCCAAGGGCTGGATTTTCCGATTCTCAGGTTAGGTCCCGAATCTGGCGTGGGAACGGTGGCCATTTACAACCGAAGATTCAGTGCAAAGTGGCCACCGATCCTCCTTTTGGCTGGGGGCTAGCAGGACGGCAGCGTAGGGCACCCAGCTCTAGCTGCCGATATGGCCTGGAGAATTGCCGAGTCTGTGGCCACGCATGCGCATGGTGGCGGCCTGCAGCGGTCGCGCCGGGCAACATGGCGCCTGCCGTGCATGAACCCCGCCTGCAAAATAACGCCGCCCTTTCGTCAGCTCACGACTCCAGGACCACCTCCCAACAGTGCCCCAGCCCCTGCCAAAATCCCCCTTCCTGTGGATCGGCCCTTCCCCGACTGTGGCGATGCTGGACTGAGTCCGCAGACGCCACGCCGAATTCCCGACAAATGGTAGCACACGCGACTGACGGCGTTGGAAACTCGGACAGTCGGGGAGGAGCATCAAGGGGCGGCCATACGGCATGAGGAGTACTCCTAGAATACACCACTTTGGAGTGGGTGGAGCATCGCAAAAGCAGCGCCTCCCCGATTTTGCCGTTGATTCTCCGGCCGATCGCCGAACGAGATTTTGGCATCGGCGACGGGAGAATCCGGCCCAATCTCTGTAACCTACTAGCTGCTCAAGAAGGAACCTTCATACAGCCAAAAGATTGTGGTCAAGGGGTGACAATCCATCAAAAGAGTAAAATGGCATCCGGAAAGGTAGTGGTGGATCATTCTTATCCCGAATACACTGTTCAAAGCCTGTTTTTCTATCTGAATATATTTTGTTTTTGTGCTAGTAGGAGTTCATGATACTCCTGAAGGCATCATTCTGCTCCTGACGGCATTATGTGCAAGACAGCAGCAACAGCCCCATATGGTGATGTATCACAAGAAAACTCCAACATCACTGACTCTTGTGAGGTATATTTTACATTCGCATTCTTCTGACCAGTACCATACCTAGTTGGCATATAACAAGGCGTGTAAAGGCTTCAATCACGTTGCTAAATTCAGCACAAATATATCGGGATAATTGATCAATCCTAAAAACGATCTGAATTGTGACACATTTTGAGGACAAGGTTCTTCTAAGATTGCTACCATCTACTTCGGCTCCTTTTACCGGCCAACTTTATCGATGATATGACCCAGGTAATTTATGGATGACTTGAAAAACTCACAACTTCCCCTTTTAGCTCAGAAGTCGTGACTCTGAAGATGCTTCGGAGTAGCTTCCAAATTCTTCAATTGTTCCTGTTCGCTTGAACCGGTGATGAGTAGGAGCAGATGTTATTCCAAAAGAAAGTCCTCTGTAACAAAACGGGCCTTTTTGTATCACCAAGGTGAGTAATGCCTGTGAATATCAAATTTGTATAATTTCTGCCCTTCAGAAAGTCCAGTAAACAGGTCTTCAAACAACAGTAGTGGGTAATGATTTGCGCACAGTACTGGGTTAATAGTTGTTTTAAAATCTCTACATATCCTCACTGAACCATCATATTTGAACACAGGAACTATTGGTGTTGCCCAATCACTTGCAACTAGTTCAATGACTCCTGTTTGAACCAGCCTACCTAGTTGTTCTTGGACCTTGGCCTAATGGCATATGGCATGGTTCTAGCTTTGAGACATTTTGATGTACTGTTTGGCTTGGGTTTTGGGTGCACATCAACTCCAGACATTAAGTCCAATAATTCTTCGAACACCTTCTCATACTTGTTGTTGCAAGTTGCTCTTTGTATCCATTAATTGATTGACTGTCCTCAGTTGAGTCTAATCTTAGCAAACGAGGCTTTACCAAACAAAACAGGAAAATGTCCACGGGCAACGTGAAGAGTTAACTTCGCCGTCTGCCCATTTGCTTCTACTTTCACCATTGCCTTCTGCCAGACCCTTCCATCAGGCAGAAGGTACAGAAGTCTGAAGACTCGCACATCCAGACATAGGAACAGTTTCTTCCCCACAGCTGCAAGACTCATCAACGACTCTCCCTCGGACTGATATGTTCCCTGTAAGAACACTATTCACAACGCCCCATGCTGCTCTTGCTTTGTTTGGCCCCTTGTTCTGCACTGTAACCAACCACTGTTTGTCGATGTACCATTTGTCAATGTCCTCTGTTGATTATTCTTTTGTCTACTATGTACGTACTGTAGTTCCCTCGTCCGCAGGAAAATACTTTGCACTGTACTTCGGTACATGTGACAATAAATGAAATCAAATCAAATCAACTCAAATGCATCCTTTTAATGGTATGACTGCTTCAGTGCATCTCCTTAGGATCATATTTGATGGTTTTAAAGGCAGGTGCTTCAAATTTTGATTATAAATTGTCTTGGAAATCAACAATACAGCTGTGCCAGCATCCTCTTTCATTTTGATTTTGTGACCCACCCCACTTTCCCGAGTTTTAATTCAGCCCAAAAGCATTGTTGATTGCCCTGCACTGATAAGGCATCTAATTGTAGCTACTGGTCGGCTATGTTGTCTTCTGGGTGGTCTCAAATGTGTCAACTAATTTATTGACATGACTCGTCTTAACAGAAGGTTTTTTTTTCTTGCATGTCCTTTGCGTAGAAGGCATTTTCACACAGAATTACTACAGTGCTGAAGGAGGCCATTTGGCCCATCAAGTCTGCACCGACCCTCTGAAAGAGTGCTTCACTCAAGCTCACTCCCCCGCCCTATCCCATTAACCCCTTAATCTAGCTTACATATCTTTTTGGACACTAAGGGGCAATTTTAGCATGGCCAATCCACCTAATCTGCACAACGTTTGAACTGTGGGAGGAAACCGGAGCACCCAGAGGAAACCCATGCAGACATGGGGAGAAAGTGCAAACTCCACACAGTCACCTGAGACCGGAATTGAACCCGGGACATTGCCTTGGCAATATGGCCCTTTTAGCCACAGTTCTCCCATTTTTTCATTTGGATGAACTAAATTCTGTAGCAGCATAATGCACTCTCCTGAATGGAGAAATGTTGCAACCGTTAGGTCCTCGGGTGTTTGATTTACTAAAAGATATAATTGGAACCTTTCCTCTCATGGGTTCCATGTCTCATCGTTGTTACGACACTCTGGGTGGTGTGCGATTAATTCCTGCCCTTCATGTCCTACAATCCAATACACGTGAATTAACCAATAATTTGTATAAACATTCCCAAAATATTTGGCCTTTGACTGACCAATAATGTATTGTCACCAAGTTTCTGAGTTGAAACAAAATTGCTGATTATTTATAACAGAAATAAAGAGTAAACATGTCGTAGTTACAATGGAAAACAACCAGGCTACCCTACTACCCGTCCCACCTTTAACTTCCCCTCCCTCCACCCAATCACACCAGACAGGCAAACACAGAGGGGTGGAAAGGGCCAGAAATAATAAAGTTTAAGGTGCAAGGATAAGAGTCCTTGTGTCGTGGAAATTATAATAAAGACAAATTCTTTGAGGTTCGATTTAAGGACATTTATTGGACACAGATATATTTGCGGAGAGAGGAGTGGTCTGGCTGCATAGCCATTCCACAGCACTCTGAGATTCGACTGAAGAAAGCATCGTCTGAAATTACTGTTTGAAGTAAACAGCCATGTTTATATTAAATAGACCTTGGAAAGTACACAAGATGAAATACTTAGTACGTATGTTCTTGCCCTTGGCTAAAAACAACTCGAGTACACATTTTGTTATCTTTCGGAGGACAATGTTTTATCATAATAAGGCCGAGGCCAAAATATTAAGCATTATTTTGTTTACGTTACTTATTTTCATTCAAAAGCAGTGTTCAACTATAGTCAAGCATTTCACAGCATTCTTCTCAGTGGGCAACTCATTAATTTCCCTGCCACACCTTGCTTTTGATGATGAGTTAACAGCAGGCATTCCTCCCAGCACACTGATTGATCAAAGCCACTGGTGTAAATTTGGTGATGGTCTTCTTGCAGAAACATACATTCAGTATTCACAGGCAGTAGGATTACTTCTGGAGAGACACTTTAGCCTTGATGGAATTGGTCCGTCAACTCAAAGGTCCACCCTTGAGACTCCCTAAGACCTTTGTCTCACACCAAACCCAGCTTGCAGCCCATGATTTGACCTCAGTCCTTTGCAGTTTCAATAAAATGACATCCAGAGCCTGACTGGGGAGAGTGAAGAGTTCTTACACTGGCATTTCACAGAGATTTAATTATATCCGAGTGGGAAAATCAGGGGTGCTTCTTCCAGCTTCAGACTCGGAAGTGAAACTAGAAACAACCCAACCTTACTGGAGAAAGAAACACTCCTAGCGTCCATTCCTCAGCCAATTTCCACTCTTCCGATTCTTTGCGATGCATGGCACGAAAGATCCCCTCATCCGCAAGGCAACGCAGGATACTTTTCCTGTTGCCTGACTCTGGTTGACATTTTCCTGAATGGCGGCCTGCACAGAGTTGGAGGCCTCCAGAATCCCTGTTAGCCGCAGCCAGTTTATCTTTGGCACGTTGGGGGATCCCTGGAGCCCGCACTTCACCCACTTCAACAGTGAGTACGTTTCCCGAATTGTCATTTTTCTTTACTCCCAGCAGAAGTCGGTATTTTGTTTAAAACTTCGGCACCGGTGGCTTTCTTCACCCAGTGTCCTGAGAATCTTCCTCGACTCTCGACGCTGTCTCCAAAGTTTTTGAGGATGATTTTGCAGCAATTTTAAACAATTTATTTCCTTGCCTCAATCCCTATCGCTAGTTTTCTCTTCTGTTATATCTCTAGTTGTCGACAAAGAGAGAAGGTATGGAGGTGTCCACACATTGGTTCTCTCAAACATGTTCAGAGGATTTATCAAGAGGTATTGCGCATAAAATCTAAGATGGAGAACTGAAAGCCCACGGAAACACTCTGCTGCCATCGCACGTCAAGTGACACTTCTGTCATGCGAGAGTACCTTTAAGAAATGGGTGTTTATAAATGGGTATGTATATAAATATCTGTAGTGAGAGTACTTCTAAGAAATGGGTGTTTACCACTACAGTGATGTCAGAGCGTGGGGGGAGCTGGGCTGTCTGTCAGCTTTTTACTTTTGTTTTAGGCTGTTTGCTGCAGGGTGTGCTTTAGTTTTGTTTTCAGAGCTGGATAGCTGCAGTCACAGCCAGAAGGTGTATGAATCTCTCTCTGTAATCTAAAGACTGTAAATCGATCCTGGTGATTTAAAGCTAATAACAGTAGTGACTTTAACCTGATGTGCTTCTGGTAAACGGTGTTTTAAGTCTTATGGATGTTAAAAAGGAAAGCTTAAAGATTTACTTAGTGTTGTAGTCTTTGGGGGTTGTATTTGAATTAATGGTTGCTAAGATGTTCACTGTATATTATAAAAAGGTTAACTTGAGTTCATAGAATAAACATTGTTTTGCTTTAAAAAATACTTTCCATTTCTGCTGTACCACACCTGTAGAGTGGGCCGTGTGCTCCCCATACCACAGTCTAGTAAAAGTTGTGGGTCAGGTGAACTCCATGATACACTTTGGGGTTCTGTAAACCCTGGACCATAGCACTTCACCAGCAGGAATGTATTCTCTGACACACAAGACATTTGCAGCATTTTCAGCAGTAAAAGATCTCCCATTCAGGAAGGCCATGCAAAACATTAAAAGCCCCTCAAATACTTAACCCCTTTTCCCCAAAATCAGATTTGTATCCATATCCTGACATCAGACAATGCTAATTATTTTGTCACCTCTTTGAGCTTCTGGGGAAGGCACGGTGATACAGCCGTCAACACCGCTGCCTCACAGCGTAAGGACCCAGGTTCAATTCCGGCATTGGGTGACTGCCTGTGTGGAGTTTCAACTTTCTCCCCGAGTCTCCGTGGGTTTCCTCTGGGTCCTCCGGTTTCCTCCCACAGTCCAAAGATGTGCAGGTTCGGTAGATTGGCAATGATAAATTGCCCCTTAGTGTCCAAAGATGTGCAGGTTAGGTGGGGTAACTAGGAGTGGGCCTAAGTAGCGTGCTCTTTCAGAGGGTCAGTGCAGACTCGATGGGTCAAAAGGCCTCCTTCTACACTGTAGGAGTTCTATGGTTGAGCTGTCAATCAAACTATGAATGTTTACCATCCTGCTGGGGCAATTATAGTTTGTGGAAATCAGCCAACCATTAAGAAAAAGATAATGATAGCCCTTGCGGTGATGTCAATAAACAGCTACTGTAACTGATTGAACAATTTTAAAAAATCTAAAGTACCCAATTATTTTTTTTCCAATTAAGGAGCAATTTAGCGTGACCAATCCACCGATCCTGCACATGTTTGGGAGTGAGACCCATGCAGACATGGTAAGAATGTGCAAACTCCACATGGACAGTGACCCGGGGCTGGGACCGAACTCGGGTCCCCGGCGGCGTGAGGCAGCAGTGCTAACAATATTTTTAAATTCCCATTGACACAGGCAGCCTATTTTTTAGAACCTTTTTTTTGTTAGAGAGTTCGGGATTCAATGAAATTTGCAACTTGAGCATTTTCAACTCTCACGGACACAGAAAACGTGTTTTTTGAAGTTTTAAAAGAATGGGGATTAAACCATCACTCAGCATGGCAGTTCTATCTACGTTGTTCGTTCTTTGTGTGCATTTGCATCTCCTCGATATATTTCTGGCTCCAAGATTGTGGTTAAAAGCCTTGCAGCGGCAAATCTGCTTGAAGGCAGCACAGAGTTTGAATGGCTCTGCACAGTTATGGGCTCCTTCTGTGCCATTCCAGACCCACCCCTTTTCCCTACCAGCATCTGTCTGAGATGGAGATCGTGATTCCGGATCCAGCCCTTGACCACCATTTTTAAAGGTCTACAGTCCACAGCTCCACTACTCTGTGGAAATCTAGCCCAGAATCTTTCCGTAATGATGCATCCAGCATTTGTACTCAACAATGTAGCAAGCAGGTTTGTTGCTATGGTGATTTGAAGTGTTCAAAGGCAGAATTGTCACGCACATAAACAGAAACCTGTGAATACTTGAAACGGGAAGAGAGGTTAACAGGCCATTGGAAAAGAGGAATTGCAGTAATTGAATGGGTCCTACTAAAGCTGGTCAGAGGATGATGGGCACAATGGTCTCTTTCTGTGCCACGTGATTTTCTGATCCAATAGAATATTTCCGGTTAGAACTTCAGTCCTGGCAACACCTGTGCATCCAGATGTTGTTCTGTTCTATGGTCCGAATGGTTCAATGGCTTTGAAGTGGAGATAGTCGATAGATTTAAGTTGCTGGGGGTCACTATCACCAACAGACTGTCCTGGTCCACTCACGTTGATGCAACAGTCAAGAAAGCCCAACAACGTCTCTACTTCCGAAGGAAGCTAAAGAAATTCAGCATGTCTGCATCGACTCTCACAAACATCTACAGATGCACCACAGAAAGCATTCTATCCGGCTGCATCACCGCTTGGTATGGCAACTGCTCGGTCCAAGATCACAAGAAACTGCAGAGTGTGGTGAACTCAGCCCAACGCATCACACAAGCTTGCCACCCCCACATTGATTCTGTCTGCACCTCCTGCTGCCTCAGGAAGGTAGACAGCATTGTCAAAGACCCCTCCCACCCAGGCTTTTCCCTCTTCCTGGTCCTTCCATCAGACAGAACATACAGAAGACTGAAGACCCTCACATCCAGACATAGGAACAGCTTCTTCCCCAAGACTACTACTAATAATAATCGCTTATTGTCACAAGCAGGCTTCAATGAAGTTACTATGAAAAAGCCCCTCGGTGCCTGTTCGGGGAGGCCGGTATGGGAATTGAACCCCCGCTGCTGGCATTGCTTTGATTACAAGCCAGCTGTTTAGCCCACTGTGCTTAACCAGCCCCATTAGACTCCTCAACGACTCTCCCTCGGACTAATCAGCTCCCTGTAAGAACACCATTCACGACGCCCTGTGCTGCTCTCACACATGTATTTGCTTTGTGTGGCCCTTGTTCCGCACTGTAACCAATCACCGTCTGTCGATATACTTTGTCGATTATTCTTTTTGTCTACTATATATGTATTGTGTACGTTCCCTTGGCTGCAGAAAAATACTTTTCACTGTACTTCGGTACATGTAACAATAAATATCAATCAATCAAATAAAGAGTTAATGTGGAGTGCATTAGGCTGTGCACACTTGGTAGTAATATGAAAAAGTAATGCTGCACATGTTCAAGGCAGACAGCATTTGCAACAGACCAAACAGTCACCTAATTGTGGCTGGCAAGATGGTCTGGTCCCGTCGCAGCCAACAGAGATTTGAACAGATCGCCGCCACAGAGCTGGAAA
This sequence comes from Scyliorhinus canicula, assembly GCF_902713615.1. NCBI lineage: Eukaryota > Metazoa > Chordata > Chondrichthyes > Carcharhiniformes > Scyliorhinidae > Scyliorhinus > Scyliorhinus canicula. Next base: position 238,434,847 of record NC_052149.1, on the reverse strand, counting down.
TTCCCAAAGAGTCTTCTGCTGGGAACCGGGTAAAAATGAAGGAGACATTTGCTTTTGTTTGAGGCCTTTCATGACCAAATGATGTCCCGGAATGTTTTGCAGCTGCTGAGTTAATGTTGAAATGTGACCACTGTTATGATGTCAGAAATCCAGCAGCCAATTTGCAGACAGGGAGCTCCCACAGACAGCAACGTGATCATGGCCTGGTGACCTGATGTTGGCGGAGGCTTAAACATTGGCCAACCCCCCCCCCCCCCCCCCCCCCCCCCGTGGAGAACTCTGCTGCTCTTATTCAAAACCGTGCGGTGGGATCTTTTCCCCCTCTCAGAGAGCAGACAGAGCCTCTGTTCTGGCATCTCGCACAAACGATAGGACAAAGGAAGGGGGGAAAACAGCAGGAGGACCTGGAGAATGCCTGAGTGGCAAACATGATATGGCTAAGTGGCGACAATTATGTGTAATCACTGGTGAGGTGGTCCACAAGTTTGGATCTCAACTCTGGCTCAGTGGGTCTCTTCCCCATTTGAAGAGGATGTGGAATGAGGTCCTTCTCCAGAGAATTGGGCACAAAATCTGGGCTGACACGCTGGGTGCTGTACTGAGAGGGGTGCTACACTGCCAAAGGTGCTCTCTTTCCGATGAAACCCCCTCTCTCAAGTGAATGTAAATCTCCCAGCGCACTATTTCAGAGAAAAAGAGGGAAGTTCTAGGTTTTTTGACCAGATTATAAAACCATTAGGCCTAGGAGAAGAATTGGGCCATTCGACCCATCGGGTCTGACTTCATGACTGATCTGATATGACAATCCTCAACTCCACTTTCCCGCCTTAGCCCCGTAACCCTTATGCCTCTTACTGAATTAAACCTTGTCCCTCTCAGCCATGAACATACTTAACGACCCGGCCTCTACAGCTCCCTGGTATGAAGAATTCCTCACATTCACTACCCTCTGAGAGAAGAAATTCCTCCTCATCCAGACTCCAGATCCACAGCAATGTGGTTGTGTCATGGGAGTGACCCTTTAAGAATGTTTTTGTCTTATCACATGGCTTCAGTGATGCCATTGTGTGGGTGGAGCTGGGCTGTGGCTCTGGGTTTGTACTTTCGTTTTTGAGTTGGGAGCTGGCTGTGGTTCTGAATTTTACTTTCGCTTTGAGTTTGAACGGGTTTGGTACTGCACAGGTTTAAAAGAAGTGTCTCTCTATCTGCATTTGAAAAGCTGTTTCCAGACTGCTTGATAACTGAAAAGAAAGAATTGATTTCTGGAAGGAATTCAAACCTGCTGCTTTGGAAAGGAAACAAGAGCATCAATAGCAAGTCTGGAGGGCCATGTGCTGGGCCACACCTTTGAAAAGGGGATACTGGTTTTCTACTTGGATCTTGTTATTAAATTGGAACAGTACAGGGGGAAATTCATTAAGGGTTATACATAGATTACTGTAGCTGTGTGGGGTATTTATGTTTGTAGTTGATAAAAATGCTTACTGTGTGTGTTTATAAAAATGTTAATTAAATTCATAGAATAAAGCTTGTTTTTGATTAAAAGTGCCTAAGGCCTCTGTTGAATAACAGCTGAATGTCAGGCTCTTGGGCTCATCATAACCAAAGTCAATAAACAGTTGTAGGTCAGGTGAGCTCCATGATATGCTTTGCCGTTTTCTAAATCCTGGCCCATAACAAATTGGGGACTTGTGGGATAAAAGTCTATCTTTCGTGATTGGGTTGGCTAAGTGAACTTAAAGACAGTGAGGGATGAGCATATTTGTGTTTGCTTTTCAGGTGCTGTATTCCAGTTTCAATGGGGAGCGGGTTGTGTAAAATCACTCTCTCAGAGGCTCAGACGTTTTTGGGGGTGAAGAAGGTCACAGGCAGTATCTTACTGGGGCTGGTTTAGCACAGTTGGATAAACAGCTGGCTTGTAATGCAGAACAATGCCAGCAGCACGGGTTCAATTCCCATACCGGCCTCCCCGAATAGGCGCCGGAATGTGGCGACAAGGGGCTTTTCACAGTAACTTCAGATAAGCCTACTTGTGACAATAAGCGATTATTATTATTATAAACAGAGACTAAATAAAGGCTTTTAGATTTGGCAAAAACATTGCAGTTGACATTACCTGATGAAATACGAAAAGACGAGGTAATTGCGGTGGGGCTGAGCATTTAAAATTGCCTGAGACACAGACAGAATCATTGGAAATGGCAAGAATTCAATTGCAGATCAAGCAGCTTGAACATGAAAAGGGATTAAAGCAGCTTGAATACGAAATGAGGGAAAAAGAAACAATAGGCCTACCAGAACAAAAAGAGAGAGAAAGGGAGGTACAGATCAGAGAAAAAGAAAAAGAGAGAGAAGAAAAATAAAAGAGAAAGACATTGAACTTCAGGAACTATCCATAAAACGTGAAAGTCAGTTAAAATTGGCAGGGTTAAAGAGAGACGTACAGTCTGAGGATAGTGATGAGGGTAGTGAGCAAGAGAGTCACTGTCGAGGGCTTGGTGGGGATGTCCAAGCATTGCAAAGATTTGATGAGAAGGATGTAGAAGCCTTTTTCATTTCATTTGAGAAGGTAACTAAACAAATGAAATGGTCACTGGACATGTGGGTATTACTGATTCAAACAAAGTTTGTCGGTAGGGCTAGTGAAGTGTTTGCATCACTATCAGAGGAGATATCTGGGACATATGAGAAGGTGACAAAATCTACCTTAGGTGCATATGAACTAGTTCCTGAAGCCTACAGATGAAGGTTTTGAAATTGAAGGAAAGAAACTGGTCAAACATGATCAAACAGAATAATTTGGATACTGGCTTTGAAAATAGACCAAACGTATGAAGTTCTTAGAGAAATGATAGTTTTGAGGAGTTTAAAAATCCAATTCCTGATGTAGTGAGAGCTCATGTGGAAGAGAAAAGGGTTAAAACTGCAAGATTAGCAGCGGAAGTGACAGATGATTATGAATTAGTTCATAAATCAAAGTTTGGTTTCCAAAAAAAAAGGTTTCAGCCTGTGACGGTTAGAAACTGGGGAAAAGAGAAATACTCAAGTGCTAAAGGTAAAGGGAGTCTGATGGGAGATAGTAAGGATAGTGTACCTCAGATTAAAAAAGAAATCCAAAGTTTCAGATGTTTTTACTGTAATACAATAGGCCATGTAAAGTCAGAGTGTTGGGGGTTGAAAAAAAGCACTGGGAAGGCTGATGTGGTAAAACAGGATAAGACAGTGGGGTTTATTAAAGTGGTAAAGGAAAGCCCAATTGAAACAAAGGATGTGCAAGAGAATGTACAGCCTGATTAAGAAGTGATTGATAAGAAGGTGCCAGATCTCTTTAAAGAATGAACTTGTGTGGGTAAAGTGTGCCAAGAGGAGTAGGTAAAGAAGTCACAATTTTAAGAGGTACGGGAGCTAGTCAATCTTTGACAGTAAGAGATGAGGAGTTATGTAGTTTGGGAGGAATATTGCCAGAAAATGTGGTAATATGTGGAATTCAGGGTGAGAGGAGTAGTGTTCCATTATATAAGGTAAGTTTGGAAAGTACAGTGAAGAGTGGTGAAGTGGTAGTCGGAGTAATGGAGAAACTATCTTGTCCAGGAACAGTTTATTTTGGGTAATGATATAGCTGGATCGCAGCTGGGAGCAATACCTACTGTGGTTCATAAGCCAGTGGAAAATCAAACATCTGAATTCTTGAAGGATGAATATCCTGGGAATTTTCCGGATTGTGTAGTAACAAGGTTGCAAAGTCACAAGTTAAGACACGAGGAGAAATCAATGAGTGAAGATAAAGTTGAAGTTCAATTATCAGAGACGATTTTTGATTAGATGGTTGGAAAAGAACAAGAACAGGTGGAGGAAGAGGCAAACATTTTAGTTCAGGAAAATTGGTGGAGTTACCACAGAAAGATATAGAAATAGAGCGGATGTATCAGAAAGCATACACGGAAGAGGAATCTGAGTGTATACCAGAATGTTACTACCTTAAAAACGATGCCTGAATGAGAAAATTGAGACCTTTACATATGCAGGTGGATGAAAAGTAGGCCGAAGTTCATCAAGTGGTATTGCTGGTAGGGTATAGAAAGGAGGTGTTGCGAGTAGCACATGAGGTACCAGAAGGAGGTCATTTGGGAGTAAGAAAAACTCAAGCTAACATACAAAAACATTTTTATTGGCCTGGACTAGATCAAGATGTAATTAAATTTTGTCGATCATGTCACACATGTCAAGTGATAGGGAAACATCAAGCAGTGATAAAATCAGCGCCCTTAATACACATTCCAGCATTTGAGGAACCTTTTGCAAGGGTCTTAACTGATTGCGTAGGACCACTTCGTAAAACGAAAAGTGGGAATCAATATCTTTTGACTATAATGGATGTGTCTGCTAGGTTTCCAGAGGCAATTTCAGTATGCAATATTACAACTAAAAAGATTAGGGAAGAGTTACTCCAATTCTTTACTACATATGGGCTACCCACAGAAATACAATCGGATCAAGGATCAAATTTTACCCTGAGGTTATTCAAGAAAGTTATGGATAGCTTAGGAGAAAAACAATTCAAATGAACTGCATACCATCCAGAATCACAGGGAGTGTTAGAACGGTGGCACCAGGTGTTAAAGACAATTTTGAGGGCTTATTGTCAAGATTATCCAGAGGATTGGGATAAAGGAATTCCATTCATACTGTTTGCAATTAGGGATGCACCTAATGAGTCAACCAAATTCAGTCCTTTTGAACTAATTTTTGGTCATGAGATAAGAGGACCAATTAAATTGATTAAGGAGAAATCGGTGAGTGAGCAGTCTGAACTTACATTATTGGATTATGTGTCAAATTTTAGGGACCCATTAAATAGAGCAGGTGAATTGGCTGGACAACATTTAAAAGTTGCAAAGTATGTGATGAAACAGGTTGCGAACAAGAAAGTGAAAGTTCGATGTTTTGACAGTGGAGATAACGTTTTAGTATTGTTACCAGTGGTAGGTGAAGCCTTAGAAGCAAGTTTTTGTGGACCTTATCAGATTGAAAGGAAATTCAGCGAGGTGAATTATTTGGTACGAACGCCAGATAGAAGAAAAACTCACCGAATGTGTCATGTGAATATGCTTAAAAGGTATTTTGAAAGGGAAGGAGAGCAAAAGGAGGAGGTTTTAGTGATTTTAACTCAAAGTGATGAACCAAATGCAGATGACTCTGAATTTGACACTCCTCAAATTAAATTGGATAATGAGTATGTTCTTAAAAATTGGGATAAATTGTTGAGTTACCTTCCAGAGGAAATATGAACAGACCTGAAAGAGTTATTAATATCACATGTGCAAGTTTGAGGAGAAAAGTTGGGAAGTACTGGAATGGCTATGCAGAATGAAGATGTGGGAAATACTATTCCAGTTAAACAACATCCATATCAACTTCAACCTTTAAAATTGGCACAGGTTCAAAAAGAAATTGAAAGTATGCTTACAAATGGCATAATTGAAGTGGGTTGCAGCCAGTGGAGCTCACCCATAGTGATGGTACTGAAACCGGACAGTACCCAACAATTGTATGTGGACTATAGAAAGGTTAATGCAGTTACAAGAACAGACTGATATCCTATCCCACATTTGGAGGGCAGCATTGAGAAGGTGGGACAATCAGCTTTTATCTCCAAACTGAATTTACTTAAAGGTTACTGGCAGGTATCTTTATCCGAAAGGGCAAAGAAGATTTCTGCTCTTGTGACTCCAAATGGTATGTACCAATTCAAAGTTATGCCATTTGGCATGCAAAATGCCCCAGCCACATTTCAACGGTTAACTAACAAAGTCATTTCAGGATTACCCAATTATGTGGTATACATGGACGATCTGGTGATTTTTAGTCAGGCATGGAAAGAACATTTGAACCATCTGATGGAGTTATTCGATCGACTTCAGGAGACGGGCTTGATGGTAAACCTCGCCAAAATTGAGTTTGGAAAAGCCCAGGTCACGTTCCTTGTCCATACAGTTGAACTTGGACGAAAGGTCCCACGGGATGTGAAAACAAAAGTTATTGGGGAGCTTCAAATACCCTCGACACAAAGGGAAATAATGCGATTTCTTGGCATGAGTGGTGTTTGCCGTAAATTTGTGTCAAATTTTAGCAGCGTGGTTTCTCCACTGACGGACTTGCTGAAGAAGCATAGCAGATTTTAGTGGATGCGGAGTGTGTTGCTCCTGTGTTGACCACCCCAAATAACACAAAAGTGGCTATCGATGTGAGTGATGTGGGGGTAGGTGCTGTACTCTTGCAAGAAGATGACGAAGGAATAGAGCGGCCTATTGGATATTTTTCCAAGAAATTAAATGATCACCAGAAGAAGTATTCAGCAATTGAAAAGGAGACTTTGAGCTTGGTGCTGGCTTTGCAACATTTTCACATTTGTGTTACCAGCAGTTCGTCTGAAACCATGATATATACAGATCATAATCCATTGATGTTTTTGGAGCGATTCCGGAATAACAATGCCAGACTGTTTCGATGGAGTTTATTGTTACAGCCACTTCATTTAAAAATTATACATGTGGCAGAACAAGAAAATGTGATAGCCGATGCTTTGTCATGAAGGTGATGAAGAGAATCAGGCTCGATGGTGAAAGAAAAAGAACTAAAACGGACTGTATTATTATCAATGTTTGCCTATTTCTTTTTGCTTAAATAAGAATATTTATTGCTAATAATGGGCAAGGGAAAAGGTGAAAAATTAAACCATCTTCGAAGTTGATTGTTTATTATTTTTTCTTGGGGAAGGTGGCATGGGAGTGTCCCTTTAAGAAATGTTTTTGTCTTATCACATGGCTTCAGTGATGTCATTGTGTGGGTGGAGCTGGGCTGTGGCCCTAGGAGGTGGTTTCACTTTCACTTTGGTTTTGTGGCTCTGAGTTTTTACCTTCGTTTTTCACATTTAGCTGCTGTAGACTCAGACAGAGAAGTATTTTGGCCTGTCTCTCTATTTGCAATTTTAAAGCGTTATTGCAAGGAAGAAACCCAATGATTATAGTTACCTGCCTTTTTTGGTAAAAAGGGGTTTTTAGTTTATGGGATCTTGTTGTTAAATTGGAACAGCTAAGGGGGAATTTATTAAGGGTATACATAGATTACTGGAGCTGTGTGGTGTCTTTATGTTTGTAGTGGATAAAAATGCTTACTGTGTGTGTTTATAAAATGTTTACCTAAATCCGTAGAATAAAGTTTGTTTTTTGATTAAAAGCGCCGAAGAATCTGTTGAATAACAGCTGAAAGGGAGGCTCTTGTGCCCATCGTAACCAAAATCAATAAACAGTTGTAGGTCAGGTGAACTCCATGATATACTTTGGAATTTTCTAAACCCTGGCCCATAACAACGAACAAAATGGACAAAAAGGCTCTATACTTGACGCAGGTAGCATTCAAAACACAACAGGTGAACTGATAGCTCAAAATGAAATACAAGTGTCGCCACAGTCTGAGAGGACCATAGGCTGCTCTCCCTTTGAGAGCTGATGGCTGGTGTTTCTACACGATCCCACCGAACCCTTGGGGTGGGGGAGGAAGGGACAAGGTGTGGGTGCTTTGGGGTGGAGAGGGATTGGGGTGTGACCGGATACCGGGGCGGTGCGCGTTGTCTGAGCTGGGTGCCCTGGTCGGTGCCCAACTCCAACGACCGCCAACGCCCCCCCCCCCTCCCACGCCCAGCAACCCCATCTGCAGCCAGCTCAGCCTCTCCCATCCCTCACACCCTTCTAACAGAGCACCGAGCTATGTTGAAACGTTTGTAAACGGGTGTTTATTGTGAAAGGTGAATGTTTTTAAAATTCCAATATGGTTCGTGGGTGTCACTGGTTAGGCCACTGTCTATTGCCCATCCGTAGTTGCCCTTCAGAAGGTGGTGGTGAGTTGCCTTCTTGAACCGCTGAAGGTCCTGAGGTGTAAGTATACCCGCTGTGCTGTTAGGGAAGGGGTTCCAGGATTTTGCCTCCACTTGCCTGCATGGAAGCATCTCCAACAACACTAAGGATGCTTGGCACCATCTGGGACAAAGAGGTCCATCTCTTCCACAATCATTCACTCCCTCCGCCACTGCTGCACATTGGCAGGCGTGTGTATCATCTACAAGTACGCAGAACAATACTTTTCACTGTACCTCAGCACACATAACAATAAACACAAATCCAAATCCAACAAACAATGCAGCAACTCACCAAAACACATTCGACAGCATCCCTGATCTCTCCCACCCAGAAAGACAAGGGCATCAGACACATGGGAAATCCATTTTCCCCTCCAAAAACAAACCACCCTGACTTGGAAATATATCACCCTTCCTTCATTGTTTTGGGGTTAAAATTCTGGAACTCCCTGCCAAACAGCACTTTAGATGTACCTACACCACATCCACTGCAGCGGTTCAAGAAGCCGGTTCACCATTCCCTTCTCGGGGGTAATTAGGGACAGAAACAAAAGCTGGCCCTGCCTTCAAAACTCACATCCCATGAAAGAATTAAATAAAATGATTCACCTGTTCCTTTGTGGTTGTCAAAGCTTTGAAACAAATGTTTTCCACAAGAGCTTTCAAAAATGAAAGTTTCTCTCAATCTCTGTTAGTGTAAAATTAGAGCTTTTATTGATGATGGCTTCACTTTGGCTCGGGTTTTGCTTTATATATAATAGCTTATGAAAAAAAGCCAGAGAGAAGTGTTACCAGCAGCATTAATAACCATATCATTGCACACCACTGCACCCAACCTTGCCTCGCTGCCTCAGGGCATTGCATTGAATAGTCACTTAGGATTGTCCTCAGTGTGTGTGTGCGTGCGTGAGTGTGCGTGTGTGTGGGCGGGGTGTGCGTGTGTGGGGTGTGTGTGCATGTGTGGGTGTGTGTGTATGTGCATGTGCGTGCGTTTGCATGTGTGGGGGTGTGTGTGTGTGCGTGGAGGTGTGCATGTGCGGGCGTGTGTGTGTGTGGGGATGTGTGTGTGTGTGTGTGGGGATGTGTGTGTCTGTGCGTGTGCATGTGTGGGGATGTGTGTGTGTGTGGGTGTGCCTGTCTGTGGGTGTGTGTGGGTGGGTGCGTGGGAGTGTGTGTGTGCGTGTGTGTGTGTGTGTGTGCGTGGGGGGTGTGCCTGTTTGTGTGTGTGTGTGTGGGGGGGTGCCTGTCTGTGGGTGTGTGTGTGTGGGGGGGGGTGTGCCTGTCTGTGGCTGAGTGTGGGTGGGTGTGGATATGTGTGTGTGTGGGGGGGGGGGGGGGTGCCTGTCTGTGGCTGTGTGTGGGTGGGTGTGTGCGTGTGTGTGTGCGTATGTGGGTGTGTGGGGGTTGCGTGCCTGTCTGTGGGTGTGTGTGTGTGTGTGTGGGTGTGTGTGGGTGGGTGGGTGTGGGTAGCGCTTTGAAAATTGCGGGGGCGATGGGAACAGTAAACAATGCGATGGAAATCAGAGAAGATAACTTGTCCAATATCTAATCAAATTGGCATTTTTGGCTGTCATGCTGATCGCAGCTTTATCGAGTCAAGACATACATTTAAAGCTAAAAATAGAGTATAAATGTTTCTAATCCATGCAGATCAAAGAGAAAGGTTATAGTTTTAAATCCAAACCAGGCTGGAACTGTGATTCAAATCCACTTTGCAATGAAGATTGAAAATTACAACCAACCTAATGTCTGTATTTGCACGGACAAACAATCTTCCTCATGCTTCAAGTGGATCCCAATTATGTGCCATACCTATAATCGCATTAAGTAGGAGTTGGGAACACAAGGGGAAAGACCAGTTTGTTCTCTGTCCTGGTCAGCTGCTCACAAGGGGTGCAGACGGCAGCTAAAGAGTGCCCCATTTGTTCTCTGCACCTTCTCCTGGTTTAGCACAAGGCTAAATCGCTGGCTTTGAAAGCAGACCAAGGCAGGCCAGCAGCACAGTTCAATTCCCGTACCAGCCTCCCTGAACAAGTGCCGGAATGTGGCGACTAGGGACTTTTCACAGTAACTTCATTTGAAGCCTACTTGTGACAATAAACGAGTTTCATTTCATTACGATTCAAGGTTCAAGTAGCAGGAACTCCGTTGGAAAATGAGGAAGGGATGTGTTTGAAGCGGAAAGGAAAGCCAACTGAGTTTTTTTCACCAAATTGTAATGGATAAATAAAATCAGTTGTCAGAAAAGACTGTAGACACTCGGCACGATAAAAGGCTCAATAATAGCCGGCACAGTGGCACAGTGGTTAACGCTGCTGCCTCACAGCGGCAGGGACCCAGGTTCAATTCCTGCCTTGGGTCACTGCCTATGCGAAGTCTGCACTTTCTCTCCATGTCTGCGTGGGCTTCCTCCGGGTGCTCCGGTTTCCTCCCACAGTCCAAAGATGGACGGGTTAGGTGAATTGGCCACTATTTAATTGCCCCTGAGTGTCCTGGGTGTGTGGGTTAGGTTATGGGGTTAGGGCTGTGTGCATGGGTGAGTGGACATGGGTTTGGATGCTCTTTCGAAGGGTCAGTGCAGACTCGATAGGCTGAATGGCCTTTTCCTGTACTGCAGGGATTCTATAATTCTAGGAATAAATGATACGTATATTTCTAAACCATTTCAACTTTGAGACATTTCAGGTGTTTTTCACGGTTAATATTTTAGTTTGGATAAAAGAGTGGATGATGGACAGAAGGCAGAGAGTCGGAATAAATGTTTATTTTCCTGGATGGTAAGATGTAACTAGTGGGGTGCCACAGGGTTCGGTCCTTGGGCCCCAGCTATACACAACCTATCTTAACAACTCGGATACAAGGATAGAAGAATCTGTAGCCAAATTTGCAGATGACACAAAAATAGGCGGGATAGTATGTTGCAATGAGGACATAAAAGCCTTACCAATGGATACAGATCGGTTAGGTGAGTGGGTCAAATGTGGCAGATGGAGTTTAACGTGGATAAGTGTGAGGTTATCCATTTTGGTCGGAAAAATGAAAAGACAACTTATTGTCGAAATGGGAAGAGACTCCGGGGTGCTCCGATGCAGAGGGATCAGGGTGTCCTCGTGCATGAGTCACAGAAAACGGGCATGCCGGTACAGCAGATGGTAAGGAAAGCAAATGGAATGTTGGCACTTCCAGCTGAAGGAATTGAGTATCAAGGTAAGAAATGTTGTTGCAACAGTACAAGGTGTTGTTGAGACCATAGCTGGAGTATTGTGCAGTTTTGGTCCCCTTATTTAAGAAAAGATGTAGTGGCATTGGAGGCAGTTCAGAGGAGGTTCGCCAAATTGATTCCATGAAGAAAGTTTGGGCAATTTCGGCATATAGTCTCTCAAGATTAGAAGAATGAGAGGAGATCAAATGTAAGATGATAAAAGGTATGGATAAAGTAGACATGGAACGGATGCTTCCACTTGAGGAGCATTCTGGAATGAGGGATTGTAGTCTCACGATAAGGGGGAGCAAATTTAAAACAGAGATGAGGGGAAACTACTCCTCCCAAAGGGGCGTGAATCTGTGGAATCCACTACCTTAGAGTGCGCATTGGTGGATGCTGGGACAGTGAGTAAAATATAAGGAGGAGTTAGACAGATTATTAATGGGTAATGGGTTGAAGGGTTATGGAGAACGGGCAGGACGGTAGAGTTGAGGCCAGGGTGAGATCAGCCAAGATCGTATTGAACGGCGGAGCAGGCTCGAGAGGCTAAATTGCCGACTCCTGCTCCTCGTTCTTATGTTCTACCAAAGAACTATTCTGTCTCATTCCACCTTCCAGCTCATGGTCTGTAGCCCTGTAAGTGCCAGCTCCTCAAACACAAATCTGGTGTCCTTGCTCAATAAGGGTATTTCTTGATTAATAAAGACACCAGGGATTGTGGGGAGAAAGTAGGAGAATGGGGAGGGTGAATGTATCAGCCATGATTGAATGGCAAAGACTCGATGGGCTGAATGGCCTAATTCTGCTCCTATATTTTATGGTCTAAATACTTCTGGAGTGCAGTGATTGTTATTGCATATCATCTGGTAGCATTCTGGCCTCTGAGTCAGAATGTCGTGAGTCTAAAACTTTCTCTGGAGACTTGAGCACATCACTTAGGTAAGGGAGACACATATCATCTCCTACACCAGTCACTGAAGGTAAGCATGCAGATACAGCAGGAGGTAAAGAAGGCAAATGGTATGTTGGTCTTCATAGTGAAAGGATTCAAACACAGAGGCATGAATGTGTTGCTGCAATTATACAGGGCCTTGGTGAGGCCACACCTGGAATATTGTGGGCTGTTTTGGTCTCCTTATCTGAGGAAGAATGTTCTTATTATGGATGGAGTGCAGAAAAGGTTTACCAGACTGTTTCCTGGGATGATGGGACTGACGTATGAGGAGAGATTGAGATGGTTAGGATTGTATTTGTTGGAGTTCAGAAGAATGAAGGGGGTATTGTAGAAACCTATAAAATTTTGACAGGGCCACACAGGGTTGATACAGGAAGGATGTTCTCGAACATCCTGTGACCAGGAGTCCCAGTCTGAGGATACGGGATAGAACATTTAGGACAGACGTAAGGAGAAATTTCTTCACCCAGAGAGTGGTGAGCCTTTGGAATTCTCTGCCACAGAAAGTAGTTGAGGCCAAAATATTGTATGTTTTCACAAAGGAAATAGATTTAGCAGTTGGGGCTAAAGGGACTAAGAAAAATGGGGGGAAAGCAGGAGCAGGTTACTGAACTGGATAGTCAGCCATGATCACATTGAATGGCAGAGCACGGTGGAAGGGCCGAATGGCCTTCTCCTGCTCCTATTTTTCTATTTCCTGAGGATCTGATGTCAGTGATGATCCTGGCACAACAGCTTGACATTGCGTTTTCGAGCCATGGTTCAGGGGGGAGGTAAGAGGAAGTGTGAGAGAATTAACATTCAGCCTCTGCTCGCTGGACGTTAGTACGCCAGACAATATCAGTGTCACTGTTGTCAATCGGTCTGGTATCAATGCCAGGGTTGGACCTCAGAGAACAGAACGCAGCAAATTCAGAGGGAGAGAAATGAGAGCAGGCTCCTCCTATTTAACCTGTCCAGACCCCTCTTGATTTTCAATATTGTAAGGTTCCTTCTTGTTTATTTCCTTATTTCCCCTCTACTTTATTTTGCCATTACCATTTTTGATCCGTGGATGATTAATGGACATGTGACTTTATGTCAAGCATCAGAGGGGAGTGATTCATTCAGAGGTGACAGGACAGAACACCCTGCTGGTCATTGCTGGCTTGAACAGGAGACCTCGGACTCTTCAGCACAGTGAGAGGGATGAGGTGGCACTTGATTTGATTGATTGGGCGATGTTCAATGAATTGGTCAAAAGGCTGTACTCTTCTCAGTAACAGGAGGTGATTGGACCCTCTCCCAGTGGAATGGTTCTCAAAGACATCATGGAGACGTTGAGTCTGAGACGCACAAAGACAATGACCTGCTTTTACTCTCTCCAGGAAGGATGTGAGTTCTGTATTTCTGAAGTTGCAGCGAATCTGAAAGAATCAATTGTCACCTTTACAGGCAGCAAACAAAGACAAGGACCTGCTCTGTCTCTCTCTCCATAGAAAGGCTGTGTGTGCTGTATTTTTGAAACTACAGATTCCTGAGTGAACCTACGGTAAAAACCTTGGAGTTAAAGCAAAGTTTGAAGAGGAGAAAGGTGCTGGAAACAATCATCTGAATCAAAGACTCTTTTTCCTTTTATTCATGATTTTCACCCCTCTCTGTTCCCTCTGTGCTTGACTGCCTTGCGTGGTGTGTGTGGAATTAGGAATTAGATAACTGTTAACCAGCTGTATTTGCTGCATATTCCATCATAGTTCTTGTTCTAAATAAACAGTAATTGTGTTTATATTTACAAATCAGGGGCAGGATTCTCCACGAACCGGCAGGGAGGAGTGGCGTGAACCACTTCGGCGTTGAGGTGATCCGAAGATGCGGAATCCTCCGCACCTCCAGGGGCCAGGCTAGCGCCGGAGTGTTTGGCGTCATGCCAACCGATGCCGAAGGCCTCCGCCGGCCGACGCGAGTTGGTGAATGCGCGGGAGCGCCAGTGTGTGCTGGCTTCATCCCAGCGCATGCTCAGGGGGGTTCTTCTCCGCACCGGCCATGGCGGAGGTTGACAGCGGCCGATGCGGAGGGAAAGAGTGCCTCCACGGCACAGGTCCGCCCGCGGGACGGTATGCCCCGATCGTGGGCCAGGCCACAGTGGGGGCATCCCCCGGGGCCAGATCCCCCCGCGCCCCTCCGAGGACTCTGTAGGCCGCCCGTGGAGCCAGATGCCGCGTATAAGGACCTGTTGTAATTTACGCCGGTGGGACCCGCCAAAAATGGGCGGCCATTTGGCCCATCGCGGGCTGGAGAATCGCTGGGGGGGGGGGGGCGGCTGCTGGCAGCGGCCAGCATTCCGCGATTTCCGTCCCTGCCAAAACCCCAGCGGTGGGGTCGGAGAATCCCGCCCCAAATGTCTGTAATTGTTGAGCAGCCACGGGTTAATTCATTTGTGTTGTGACTCTGGGTTAAGTGGGGCTGGAGTTGACTGCGCACTAACCCAGGGTGTCATAACCATATATCAAATCTCCTCTCAGATTTCTCTTCACATCTTTCCAGAATTACTGTCCAGCATGGAATGGAATACTCTTGTCGACGTCGGACATCTGCCTGATTTGTATGGTACCATGGGAGGATCTAAGCAGAAGAAAGTGATTCGGTCACATTTGAACTTTTCTTCAAAGGACAACTGCCAACAATCCACCCTGCCTTCAGTCTGATTTCTGCAGGATGCTGATGTTCATGTAGGTGCCTTAAAGCGACAGCATTTTGATCGAGAGATGAGGCGAGTAGGCGTGAGCTTTAGTTCTGAAGAGAGAAGTAACTAGGATTTATTGTGTGGAGCTGTGTGGGTGAGCTAGATCTACCAAAGAAAGGTTGAGCCTCTTGGGCTGAATGAATTACCCCTCGTAAAAAATATTCATGTTCTTAAAGCAGAATTGTAGCAAAAATCACAGCATTTCTCCACTATCCTCAGAATAAGATGTGAAGCTATAACCTTGTAATAATTCCAATCTGCAGCGAGGCAGTCTTACTGTGGGCCTTAGAAGATTAAACTTCAGAAAAGCCTGGTACAAAGTTTCTCACAGTATTAGTGAGATCAATACTCCACAGGCCTTTCATCCGTACTGGCAGAGATTGCTGAGGGCCAGAAATATGAAATGAATTTAACTCTTTGCAAACCTGAGATATGTCAACTATTTATGTTATAACAGCTGAAACATTTTACCTCAAAGGATGCATACAATGTCTTGTACAGCACATTAACTGTGAGTACATAGCTATGGCTGATACCGTGAACACTTTTGTTTGTTACCTCTGCACTGCACCAGTCCAGCGGCCTCCTGGTCACCCTCCCACCTATTACCCTCTGAAAATTTGAGCTCCTCCAAAACCCATGTTTTTATACTCTGATTTACAGTTAAAACTCATGGAAAACAATTCTTTGTTAAAACTCCCCCATGTTTAACTTCCGATAACAGAAGCTCAGGTTAGGATGTGATTTTTGTTTCTTTATTCTTTCACAGGATGAGGTTGTACTGATATCCACGTCTATCATCTTTGTGTATATGAATGATCATGTGGAATAATGTGTAATTACAGCATCCGGCCACTAGATGTAGTGAGAGCACATTTCACTTGCCACACATTGGTCCACGTGATCTTGGAGAGTGAGTTAGTAGAGAGGGTTGGAGACAATCGTGTTTTTTCAGTAGCTCTGTGTATTGTAATTATTTAGTCGAAGGCTTAACTGCAGGAAAGGATGTCCCGAAGCGTGGTACATTGGCGAGACCATGCAGACACTGCGACAACGAATGAACGGGCATCGTGCGACAATCACCAGGCAGGAATGTTCCCTTCCAGTTGGGGAACACTTCAGCAGTCAAGGGGCATTCAGCCTCTGATCTCCGGGTAAGCGTTCTCCAAGGCGGCCTTCAGGACGCGCGGCAACGCAGAATTGCCAAGCAAAAACTTATAGCTAAGTTCCGCACACATGAGTGCGGCCTCAACCGGGATCTTGGATTCCTGTCACATTACATCCACCCCCCATCATCTGGCCTGGACTTGCAAAATCCGACCAACTGTTCTGGCTTGAGACAATTCACACCTCTTTAACCTGTGATTATCCCTCTCTCTGGATCTGTAATGATTTGATTACCTGCAAATGCTCGCATTCCAAGCATTGTCCAGCATCTCTGACTTTGTCTATATAAATGTTTCTGGAACATACCTCTCCATTCACCTGAGGAAGGAGCAGTGCTCCGAAAGCTCGTATTTGAAACAAACCTGTTGGACTTTAACCTGGTGTTGTAAGACTTCTTACTGTGCTCACCGCAGTCCAACGCCGGCATCTCCACATCTTAACTTTTTTTGATATACTTAAGAATTCACAATTTATAGCGCAGTGTAAATAATTTAACTTTGATTTAGTACAAAGTCTGCATGTTCTTTGCAGCAACACTACACCCTTAATAATATTAATTTGAACAACCAAAGAACATCACATGGATGTCACTGGTTGGGCCTACATTTATTGACCATCCCTAATTGCCACTGAGTGCCTATATGGGCCATTTCAGAGTTCAGTGAAGAGTCAACCACACTGCTGTGCCTGGAGTCACATGTAAGGCCAGGTCAAGGCTGGCAGATCTCCTTCCCTAAAGGACTTCAGGGAACCATATGGTTCAGATGAACCGAGGATAGTTTAAGACTAGTTTTCAATTCAGATTGAAATCAAATTTGAATGCATTTAAAATTCTACTAGCTCCATGGTGGGAGTTTGACCCCGGAACACGAGCTTGAGTCTCTGGATTAATACCCCTGTGATAATACCATTCACAGCTTTCAGTAAACCAAACGGCTATTGATACCAGAAACTGTTAACTGTTATCTGGTAATGCAGATGAAAATGCACATCTGGATTTGAAACTCACGCCGTTATCACCTTCGTAATTTATACATGCCAATCACAGCTGTGTTTCTGGAATAATAACCATTAAACTCTGTCTTGTGCATTCAACATTGACGACCTTTCCTTTTTCGTTATGCTTCCATGGGTTTTGGGTGTCACTGGCAGTTTTTTGCCCATCAACTGAACAGTTTACGTGATTAGCACTGCTGCCTCACAGCGCCAAGGGCTCGATTCTGACCTTGGGTATATGCGTGAAGTTCTCACTTTCTCCCCATGGCTGCATGGGTTTCCTATGGGTGCTCCGGTTTCCTCCTGCAGTCTAAAGATGTGCAGCTTAGGTGGATTGGCCATGCTAAATTCAGCTGAGTGCCCAAAAGGTTAGGTGGGGTTACAGGGCTGTAGTAATAGGGTGGGGGCATAGGCCTAGGTAGCGTGCTCTTTCAGAGGGTCGGTGCACACTCGATGGGCCAAATGGCCTCCTTCTGCACTGTAGGGATCCCATGATTTCAGAGACCAGTTAAGTCACACCCACATTTCTGTGGGTCTGGAGTCACATGTAGGTCAGACCGGGTAAGGACGGCAGATTTCCTTCCCAAAGGACAAGGGATTTTACATGATTGTTTCATGGTTACCATTTACTGTGATTGGCTTTATATTTCAGTTAATGGAATTCATATTTCACCAACTGCCATCGTCGACTTTGAACTTATTTCCCCAGAACATTAGCCTGGGTCGCTGGATTACTAGCTGAGTAACATTATCACTTGTCACCATCTCCCCTCTGAAACGCTATGTATTATTCTGCAGCCTAGTTGGGTCAGTTAAGTGACATATTATTTCTTTAATGCAACATCTTGAAGTAACCAAGGTTACCTTCCTTAGCAACCGCACCTTTCTGATGACCTTGGAACACATTAGGGGCAAATATTCATGCTCGGTGAGTTAGTACAAGGCGAGCTTACGCAGTTTGCATTAAATTACATTTTACCCAGATCGAGATGCAATTTAAAGCAGGATCATACTGCAGGTTTCGAGTGTGACTCAGAAATCAACTGGACTTTGCTCCTATTGTTAACTGCCGCACAAAGTAGCTGCCTGCATTTCCCTATTTAGTCATTGTGGTAACTGCTGTAGCAGTGTTGTATATTGTCATGACAATACAGTGGCGTGCAGAGGGGGGGGGGGGCGACGGTGCGCTGGCCCCGGGCATCCATTGGATGGGGGCAGCAGCGTGAAGAGAACGGAGCGCGCCTGCGCACCGCGGTCGGCCGGAACGCGCCTGCGCACCGCGGTCACCGCTGGTGAAGAGGCGGCTTTGCACTCGGCGGCTGGAGCGTGAACAAAAAGGGCGCAAATTCTCCCGAATCGACGGCAATCAATGCCACCATGGGTGAGTTTTATTTATTCTTTATCTTTATCTTTTGATCCATTTTTAAACTCTTCTCTGCACCCTCTCTATAGTTGTCAACTTACTAAACTGTCGTGCCCAGAATTTGACATTTGGGCCAGGGGCACCCATTTGGGACAGAACCAGTATTTTATAAAGATTCATCATGGCCTCTTAACTTTTGCCCTCTTACCCTTTATACTTAAAGCCCAGGGTCCTATAAATGGGAGATTCTCAGAGACAGGGGCAGCACGGTAGCATGGTGGTTAGCATAAATGCTTCACAGCTCCAGGGTCCCAGGTTCGGTTCCCGGCTGGGTCACTGTCTGTGCGGAGTCTGCACGTCCTCCCCGTGTGTGTGTTGGTTTCCTCCGGGTACTCCGGTTTCCTCCCATAGTCCAAAGATGTGCGGGTTAGGTGGATTGGCCATGCTAAATTGCCCGTAGTGTCCTAAAAAAGTAAGGTTGGGGGGGGGGGGGTGGTTGGGTTACGGGTATAGGGTGGATACATGGGTTTGAGTAGGGTGATCATTGCTCGGCACAACATTGAGGGCTGAAGGGCCTGTTCTGTGCTGTACTGTTCTATGTTCTACTTGACTGCAAGCTGCTGGAGCTCGGATCTTGAACAGAGCTTTTATATCTGGATTTGGGGACCCTTTATGCACTGGCATAGTGCAAAAACAGGCCCCACATGACCAGGGTTTTGTGAAGAAGAAGGGATCTGGAAATGTGTCGACTGTGAAAATTATATTTGTGGAAATTGGGTGAAGTAATGCCGGTGTTTGATGAGACTTGGTGCTAAAGCTTTAGAGAAATGAAGATGGAATTTGATTTGAAGAAGTTCAACGTTTTGAAGGATATTGTGGCTGAAATGAATGCGATACGTGCTGAATGGGCTGACTGAGAAATGTGTGAGATATGTCTTTGTATCTGCTATGTGTAATTTATCGGTCATATTATTGCAATTTTCCTGTTAATTCATGTTTAATTTACGTTGATTTTGGTGTGATTGCTAATATAAAAGTGAAGTCTTGTATATTGGTCTTAGTTGGGTTGTTTGTAGTTTGTTTCCACAAGGGTCATAACAGTATTTCCATGACGTTGCTGCTCTTATCCTTCTCCATGGGGGTTGCAGAGGAGGGAGGCACATCTTTCGAGACATAACATCTCACCCATTGCTGCAAAGCAAAATGACTGAAGAAGAGAACAATATCCCTAGAATCCCAGCGCTAAGGGGAAATTGACTAACTCTTACAGTGCAATTTAACCTCAGGCAGCCGTCCCATACCTTAGAGATGACAAAGATAAAGAGGTCAGTGAATAGCTCTAGAACGGGTGCAACTACGTTTTTTATAGGTTTTTTGGTGATATTTAATGAAATATTTACGTGGGGCTTTGGGGCATACAATCAAGGTTTGCCCCGGGCATCACCAGACCTCTGCACGCCACTGTGACAATAAGATATGTGCATGTGCAATATCGATCTCATCAGCTGGTCACAAATGTATTTAACTTCCTTGAGAGAACTTATTGAAAAAAGCACAGGCACTGACTTAAGATGGTTGCCTCAGATCAGCTGACGCATCCGGTCTTAGAAGTGGCCAGTTTCTGGAAATTTCCAGTGCAGATTATAATCAGGACTTGTCAAGGCAAACTGGTGGAATTTCACACCTGCCGATGTCAAGAATTATTTCAAAGATTTTTTAAAAATTATTTTTATTTATTTTTTTTAAAATTTAGATTACCCAATTCTTTTTTCCAATTAAGGGGCAATTTAGCGTGGCCAATCCACCTACTCTGCACATTTTTGGGTTGTGGGGGCGAAACCCACGCAGACACGGGGAGAACGTGCAAACTCCACACGGACAGTGACCCAGAGCCGGGATCGAACCTGGGATCTCAGCGCCGTGAGGCGGTTGTGCTAACCACTAGGCCACCGTGCTGCCCAAATTATTTCAAAGATGAACGGAAACTGTAAATGGCTTTCATTTTTTTCAATTTCTATTGAGCTACCATTCAGGGAGAGGCAGCAATCCTAACCGGGTCAATGGCTGGGACATTAAAGAAAATAATTATCTCGGCATAAAAGCTCTGTCCAGACATGAGCTAATCTTCTGTGGGGTATCTGACTTATTATGCGTCCTGGAACGACCATTTTGAAATGAAATAAAAATACCAAGGATGCTGCAAATCTGAAATAAAACCAGAAATATTTTGGAAGAAACTCAGCAGGTTTGGCAGCATCCGTGGAGACAGAAACAGAGCCAATGCTTCAAGTCCAATACGACTCTTCTTTGGAACTCGTTTTGAAATGACTTTTACCACAACACCCAGGTTGCTTTTGGGGGGCTCTGGAAGACGTTATCTTCCAATGGAGCAGTATCATCATCTCTCCCTTTCCTGTTCTCAAGTTCAGAGCCTGATTTCTGTTACATTGCGGAACCCATAACAGAGGTAGAGAACTTCAATTGAAAGAAAACTCAGGTACAATATCATCGGATTTTGCAAAACTACAAATCATGGTTTAAAGTAGACTGTAGTTTGCCTTCACCGCATTGAAATTTCAAGACCACTGTGAAAGAACTCTGTCTCAGCCACAAACACTAACGCAAGGCTCATGAACAGTGAACTCTCTATTTTTATTCCTTTTATCATTGATTTTTAATTTGACCAAAACTAACCTCCACTGCTGTGTAACTTGTGAGTGTGTTCGTGTGTCACGAAGCTCAGGACGTGTGTTGAACTTTTGAAAACATCTTTACCTCTTTAACTGGTTGGTTTTTAGCACAATAAATTCGAACACCTTGCTGCAGTTTCCGTGTGTGTACCAGGTTTCGATCACAGTGCTTTACAATGTCTGCTCCATGTTTCGGCTCTGGATTCCAACCCTTTCTGCAGTATGTTTTACTTTTCGCTGAATCCACACTCAGTAATCAAGTGGCGGTGAGCATCAATAGTAAGCAGACTCACATAATGAAATTCAGAACAGTTGACCACCACAAGCAGCAACAACAACTTGCATTTATATATGGGCGGCACGGTGGTCCATTGGTTAGCACGGTTGTCTCACAGTGCCTGGGACCTGGGTTCGAGTCCGACCACAGGTGACTGTGTCGAGTTTGCACGTTCTCCCTGTGTCTGCGTGGGTTTCCTCCGGGTGCTCCAGTTTCCTCCCAGAAGACGTGCTTGTTAGGTGAATTGGACATTCTGAATTCTCTCTCTGTGTACCCGAACAGGCGCCGGAGTGTGACGACTAGGGGCTTTTCACAGTAACTTCATTGCAGTGTGAATGTAAGCCTACTTGTAACAATGAAGGGAAATTAGGGGATTGGCCATGCTAAATTGCCCCTTTGTGTCTAAAGGTTAGGTGAGGTTATAGGGATGTGAGAATGGGGTGGGTGAATTGGGCCTGGGAGTGGTGCTCTTAAGGGGGTCGATGTGGACTTGATGGGCCGAATAGCCTCCTTCTGCACTGTAGCGATTCGGTAGCTCCATTAATGTCGTAAACTGTTGCTAGGTGCTTCACAGGATTATTATTCAGCATATGGGAGGAGATATTCGGCCAGGTGACCAGATAAGATTAATGAATGGGGTAGGTTTTTACAAGATTGGGGCAAGATAGAGGTAAGGAAGTTTCGGGAGGGAATGGGAGAGTTTGATGTCGAGGCAGCTGCAGGAATGACCACCAATAATAAATGAATGAAAGGTGTGATAGGCAAGAGGCCAGAATTGATGTTCATGTTGCCAGAACAGATTTCATAAACCGAACAAGATCCTCCTGAAAATAAACTAATTTTGACAGTGTGGTAAACCACTGTTGCACCTGTATTAGGTGATGTAAGGTAGGACCTGTACTGCAGGTTCGCCGGTAGCCCCTGCCTGCTGGCTCCGCCCAGTAGGAGGGGTATAAATATGCGTGTCCTCTATTCAGCAGCCATTTCGCCAGCTGCTGTGGGAAGCCACACATCTTAGAGCAATAAAGCCTCAGTTGTATCCAACCTTAGTCTTTGTACAGTTGATTGTGCATCAGACAGTACGCTACAAAGTTCTACACCGCGGTCTGATGATGAATCTGCAATTCGAGCATGTTGCTGACAGAAGAAGACATGGCTCCTCCAACACATTCCTGTGACTCATACCAAATTGCCAAATAACATGGCCAGGCAAATGCGTCCAGGCTAAAAGTTTGGATTAATGTCCAGGGGAAATAACACATATCTAACATGTTACTGATGACCCAGAGGCAGTTTAAATGTACAATAGCTGAACATTCACGATGAATATAAACTGTTTCAAGACTACAGAAGACAATTCCAAATCTTTGCAAATGTACAAAAGAAATAAATGCTGTAAGTGTGGAATAAAAAAGAGCAAGCATGGGAAATCCAACAGATAATCCAGCAAAACTCAAGAGGGTCAACGCCATCCAAGGCAAAACAGCCTTCTTGATCATAGCCCCATCCATCACAACTCCTTCCTGATGCAGAGTCAGTACTGGGCAACACAGGTGGAGAAGGTAGTCCAGAAGGCATACGGCATGTTTGCCTTCATTGGCATTGAGCATAAGAATTGGCAAGTCATGTTGCAGCTGTATAGAAACTTAGTTAGGCCACACTTGGAGTATAGTGTTCAATTCTGGTCGCCACACTACCAGAAGGATGTGGAGGCTTTAGAGAGGACGCAGAAGAGATTTACCAGGATGTTGCCTGGTATGGAGGGCATGAGGTATGAGGAGAGGTTGAATAAACTTGGTTTGTTCTCACTGGAACAAAGGCGGCTGAGGGGCAATCTGATAGAGGTTGACAAAATTATGAGGGGCAGAGACAGAGTGTATCGTCAGAGACTTTTTTCCAGGGTAGAGGGGTCAATTACTTGGGGGCATAGGTTTAAGGTACGAGGGGCAAGGTTTAGAGGAGATGTACGAGGCAAGTTTTTTTACACAGAGGGTAGTGGGTGCCTGGAACTCGCTGCCGGTGGAGGTGGTGGAAGCAGGGACGATAGTGACGATTAAGGGGCATCTGGCCAAATACATGAATAGAATGGAAATAGAGGGATATGGACCCTGGAAGTGTGGAAGATTTAATTTAGACGGGCAGCATTGTCAGTGCAGGCTTGGAGGGCCGAAGGGCCTGTTCCTATACTGTACTTTTCTTTATTTTTTGTTCTTTGTTAGTAACAGCCGTGTGTATCATCTACAGAATGCACTGCAGCAACTCACCAAGGCTCCTTCGACAACACCTGCAAAAGCCATGACTCCTATCATCTAGAACAGTGGTTCCCAAAGTGTGGTCCGCGGACCATTGCTGGTCCGTCAGGTTACTGCAGGCGGTCCGTGGGGGAAAAAAATACAATTATGTGTACCTCATTTGTATCATAATTTATGTTCTATTTTTATTCACAATGTAATTTGCTTCACAGACATCCATTTCCAATACAATCCTTTATTATTCTCTGAAATTAAATAGGGTGGTGCTTTTGCATGACGTCACTGTGAACCGATGCTCACCTCGGGACTTGTGATGATTAAGAAACATTAGCCCGGTGAAGCCAAAAATGGATCTGTGGCTTTCATCTGCCAGGCTGAAGAGAAGAGACAGACTGTCAAAATGACAGAAGGAAGTGGCACACAGCACAACAAAAGTCAGCTCAGAGTGCGGAGAGAACACAGCAGAAAATACTTGTGATATTATGATAAATGTACAGAACTGTAAGGTTTAATGTTATGCCTAAATCAACCACTAGAGGGAGCTGGATGTACAACTATATCAGGCGCCGATGCTAAGCCTTGTAGGTGAGAGGTTGAGGAGAAAACTAGAGTACAAATTGAAGGAAAGATAGTGTGAGTGAGATCAGATCATAGTTAATGTAATAGTGTAGAGGTTAGTAGTAGATGAGTGTCGATGATATGTTAGTTACCAATTGTGTATTGTAGAGGAGTAAGTGTCGAATCCAATTAAGTAATGTTACGAAATTTATAACTTTGTTCAATTTAAAAGCTATTTTGTGGCCTTTGTGAACACGACGCCAACCATCCTGAATTTAGCAACACAAAGCACACCGCAGTGCTGAGAATTGGGATTTACTTAGACAGGCAAAGAAAACAAACCATTGCCATTGAGTGTTGTGTGTCATGAAGCTCTGTCAAATGGAAGTGTAAAGACTGCTAATCCTCTCCATTAAGTTGAGACTAAACAGGGCGAATACGTACCAAGCCCATCAAATTTTTGGAAATAGGCCCAAGAATTTCAGAGTAGCAAGAAACGTATGGGCTGCTCATCCGCGGGCAGTGATAATGCTGAGGCAATGGAGGCCTCATATTGTCATTGCAAAGACAGCAAAGTCTAACACAATCGGGGAGGGGTTGATATTGCCAAAGGCTAAGGAGATGCTGGATGTTCTGCCATAACATAATTTCAGTGTCGGATAACACAGAATCCATGAGATAATATTAATCGCTATTGTCACAAGTGGGCTTACATTAACACTGCAATGAAGTTACTGTGAAAATCCCCCAGTCGCCACATTCCGGCGCCTGTTCCGGTACACAGAGGGAGAATTCAGAATGTCCAATTCACCTAAGAAGCACGTCTTTTGGGACTTGTGGGAGGAAACCGGAGCACCCGAAGGAAACTCACGCAGACACGGGCAGACTCTGCACAGATAGTGACACAGCCAGGAATCGTATCTCGGACCCTGGCACTGTGAAGCCACAGTGCTAACCACTGTGCTAGCGAGTTGCCCTTTTGGCTCACAACCTGAGTGAGAAACTAATAGTGAGTATACAAACAAGTCAATTTAATGCATATCAACTGGACATTGCAAATCTTTCAAATCTGTTCACCTGTGTAAGGTGTGAACACATGTTCACCTGTTCACCTGTGTAAGGTGTGAACACATGTTCACCTGTTCACCTGTGTAAGGTGTGAACACATGTTCACCTGTTCACCTGTGTAAGGTGTGAACACATGGGGACCTCCTCTTTTGTAAATTCTTGCCCACATGCATATCGCAAACATACAGCGGGATTCTCCATCGGTGGGATCCTCCGCTTCGCCGGCAGTACACTCACGGCCACGGCTTTCCCGACGGTGTGGGAGGGGCCGCAATGGGAAACATCATTGGCCGGCTGCCGGAAAGGAGGACCCCGCTGCCGGTGGGGGCGCACCGCTCCGGAAAACGGCATTGGCGGGATGGAGAATTCCACCCACGATTTTTGACATGCTGAAACACTCTCACAATTCAAAGTGGGGTCGATTGGTCAAAATGTGCAGGGGTTAGCACAGGTGGGTCCCGTGTGAGGTGAGGCCCACATAGTGAGGTTGTTGCGCAATTAAGAGAAGTTGCTTCGCGAGCAACAGCCATTCACTGCAGCATCCAGAGGGAGGGGTAGCTGATTAGATTTGTTTATTGTCATGTGCACCGAGGTACAGTGAAAAGTATTTTTCTGCAAGCAGCTCAACAGATCATTCAGTACATGGGAAGAAAAGGGAATTAAACAAAATTCAAGAAAATACATAATAGGGCAACACAAGGTACACAATGTAACTACATAAGCATTGGCATCGGATGAAGCATACAGGGTGTAGTGTTAATGAGGTCAGTCCATAAGAGGGTCATTTAGGAGTCTGGTGACAGTGTGGAAGAAGCTGTTTTTGAGTCTGTTCGTGCGTGTTCTCAGACTTCTGAATCTCCTGCCTGATGGAAGAAGTTGGAAAAGTGAGTAAGCCGGGTGGGAGGGATCCTTGATTATGCGGCCCGCTTTCCCCCGGCAGCGGGAGGCGTAGATGGAATCAATGGATGGGAGGCAGGTTCATGTGATGGACTGAGCGGTATTCACGACTCTCTGAAGTTCCTTGCGGTCCTGGGCCGAGCAGTTGCCATACCAGGCTGTGATGCAGCCCTATAGGATGCTTTCTATAGTGCATCTGTAAAAGTTGGTAAGGGTTAATGTGGACATGCCGAATTTCCTTAGTTTCCTGAGGAAGTATAGGCGCTGTTGTGCTTTCTTGGAGATAGCGTCGACGTGAGTGGACCAGGACAGATTTTTGGTGATGTGCACCCCTAGAAATTTGAAACTGCTAACCATCTCCACCTCGGCCCCATTGATGCTGACAGGGGTGTGTACAGTACTTTGCTTCCTGAAGTCGATGGCCAGCTCTTTAGTTTTGCTGACATTGAGGGAGAGATTGTTGTCGTTACACCACTCCACTAGGTTCTCTATCTCCCTCCTGTATTCTGACTCGTCGTTATTCGAGATCCGGCCCACTATGGTCGTATTGTCAGCAAACTTGTAGATGGAGTTAGAACCAAGTTTTGCCACGCAGTCGTGTGTGTACAGGGAGTAGAGTAGGGTGCTAAGTACGCAGCCTTTTGGGGCACCGGCATTGAGGACTATTGTGGAGGAGGTGTTGGTGTTCATTCTTACTGATTGTGGTCTGTTGGTCAGAAAATCGAGGATCCAGTTGCAGAGTGGAGAGCCAAGTTCGGTACTGTTGGGTGTCAGACAGGAATTGTGTCCTTTCAATCAGGAGGTATCTCCAAGTGGGTCTCTTCTGCTCAACAGTTCCCCAGACATTCTTTTTTTTTCAAATTCCAATTAGAATATTTTCTATATTTTCCACATAGAAAGAAAAGTTGTCCAGTAGGATCTCAATGTTGTGGTCGTCAAAGACTCTTGTCCTGAGGTGGCTGAAGGAGGTGGTCACAGATTTGATGAGATGTTGGATCTCCACATCGATGTCAGCCTTACAGGAAAGGTGGCTCTCCAGGTATGGGGAATGGTTCATGTTTGGTAGGATTTCCCCGTTGATCTTGATGGAGGGAGAGACCGGATCTTGCCCTGGTGGAGATGTTGGTGAAGGACTTGAGTCTTCTTGAGGTTGAGATCAATTATTTGGCATGCTTCTGCCAAAGTGTCAAGCATGGCATGGGGATTCTCTTCTGAGAGTGTGGAGATGGCGATGTCATCAGTATGCTTAAGTCCCACGAGCGATGTCAGTGTCGTTTTCATTGTTTAATGTGGGTATGCTGTTGCACATCGACAGACACATGGCCCATCACAGAGGGTAAATTCAGTTCCAGTGATGAGAGAACTTCGACAATTGGGTATCTGCCTACAGCTGCAGCTTCCATCCACCTTCACAGCCATTGACTCCATACCAGTAATTTCTGCCTGATCGACCGTCGAGGGCTTGTTTTGGATTGCGCTTTGCCTGGTTCCTCCCATCGGACCTTACCGTCCTGGGTGACCCTGCCGGGGGTTTAAGACCCTCGACGGCATTGCTCCGGGATCACTGGAACGTTCAAGCCTCTCCGCCACGGCAAGGTGGCAATCCAAGAAGAGGTCCAAACGCTGTGAATGAATAAACAAAGGGTGTTTAGTACCTCGTACAATATGACAGGCCAAATAAGGACAGGAATATCCTGGAATACCTGTGAATTTTAAAAACATATTCTCTCTCATGAAAAAACATCTCCTTTGAACTTTGTACTCAACAACTGAATGTCATAGGAAACCCCACGGCATGTTCCAAGAAAACAAAACACATTACGATGAGGTTTAAACCTCTCTGCATAATAGCTGTCGACACCTGAGAGTGGAGAAGCCTGAAGGGCTGATTTCCTGCGCTGTTAGTCAGAAACAGCACTGTGCACTGGGAGGGAATGTGCTCAGAGAAGAGCTCTGGCTCGAATTTGTCAAATCTCGGCTCTTCAGATGTGTGGGAGCAGGGGAAGGGATAATGTAATAATTTCCTACGTCTTGCATCTGTTAGCAATAGCCAAGCAACTGTATCAATAACAGATAAAAGTCAGAGGAAGTAAGAAATCTGTGTCAATGCGCGCTCAACCCGCAACCAAGGAACAAAATGAAGGCCTCATGTGCAACGTCGTCCGTTCAAAAAGAAAAATTGGAGCTTGTAACTATTTAAAATGATTTTAAAATAAAGGCCTCATAATCCATCAAAATATTCATCTATATGCTTACCAATGAAGTTGCATGTGCCAGCAGCCAAGGAGGCTAACTATCGACTCTCAGTGACTTTTCGCAGTGATTACTGGGTGTATGGTATATATACTTGAAAGACGATAAGGATTAGGTTCATAGACTTGGATGGCTGTAGAATAATCTGTAAATAATGAACACTTTTGAATGTTTCCTCTGTCGACTTGACTGGAAAGGCCCAAGTTGAAAACCATTAGAACCCTCCATATGTGCACTAAATCTGGCAATTATCATGTGTGTTTTAATGATATGAAGGTGCCAATCATGCAAGACTGCGCAAACATGTTGTGGGTTCATTTATTAATTCTAGGCACATGTGAATACAGGAGACATCTGGGGCGGCATTCTCCCCTACCCGGAGTAGGGGAGTGGCGCCAACCACTCAGGGGTCGCGCCTCCCCAAAGGTGGGGAATTCTCCCCACCTTTGGGGGCCAGCCCCGCGCTGGAGCAGTTGCCACCAGAAGACCGGCGCAAAAAACCGGCGCCCCCGGCAGCGTCACTGCCGGCGCATGCGCGATGTGGGGTTCTCTTCCGCTTCCACCATGGCGGAGGCCGTGGCGGACGCGGAAGAAAATAGTGCAGCCAGGGCACTGGCCCGGAGTCTGAGCGGGGGGCCCCGATCGCGGGCCAGGCCACCGTGGGGGCACCCCCCGGGGTTCGATCGCCCCCCGCCCCCCCCAGGACCCCGGGGGCCTGCTCGCGCCGCTGAGCCCGCCGTTCCAGAGGTGTTTTAAACCTCGGCGGCGGGAGAGGCCTCCCAGCGGCGGGACTGCGGCCCATCCGGGCCGGAGAATCACCGCAGGGGCCTCTCCGATCGGAGTGGCGAGATTCCCGCCACCGACACTTCCCGGGTGGCGGAGAATCTCTGCCACGGCGGGGGCGGGATTTTAGGCGCCCCCAAGCGATTCTCCGACCCTGCTGGGGGTCGGAGAATTTCGCCCCTGAGCTGGAAGGCCACGTGCCTATTTTCTGCTCCAGCCCAGGGTAATACTCAGGCTGGATCACGTGACGCACTTCCCTTCAAAGGATGGCATGCTGCTGTCCTTTCAAGGCATAGTACAGCTGTAAGAACTGAAACATTTTTCCACACTCCAACCTGGGGAAACAAAGCATTTATTAATTAACTCAGGCGAGAAGGAACATTGCTCACCACCTAATGGCCATCCGACCTGGCACGTGGAGCCTGAAACGTGAAATGATCCGTTGCCTGGCACTAACGCACTTGACATTGATGACGAAAAAAATTCACAGAAAGGTAAGCAAAAATATCCACTTCAACTTCCCATGAATTGTCAGCCACTGGTAGTATTTAATTGGTCATAAGGTCACAGTAAAAGTACTCAGTAAACCACTTCCCATTTTAATCATTCATGAAGCATAAAAGAAAGCTCAAAAACCACTTTAACTCTCAAAGGCAGATGTGTGCTTCTCCCATTATCTATAGCACTCTTTAATATAAATGATACAACCTCCAGAGACCCAATGGAATTGGAGATTCTCATTTCCACAGGACTCTCAGGCTGTCACACAGCTGCCAGCTGTGTTTTCATTTAGTTTCAGTGATTTACCAGGTTCTTTCGGGTCACACGGGGCTTGTACACCAGCTCCAGTCTCTTTTCCTTCCACCTTTATAACATCTTGAAGGATTGAAACATTCTTTTATCTGATCGAGCTGATGGATTTTCAACTCCTGATTCCCCTTCAGTTGTTTGTTAAGATTGCCCAGCTGAAAGCAATCTCGCTCGTTGGCTGTTAGAAACTTGTTCTTTTCCATAGCGGTTATTTCACTTGCTGTTCAAGTTTCACTGTTGCTCAGCAGGTCACACGTTTGCTTGAAGATCATGCGTTCGAACTCCACCTCCAGAGATTTGAGCAGAGTATTGAGGCTGGCATTCCAGTGCGTTGTTGAGAGAGTGCCGCACTGTCAGGGTCAGACATTTAACCTTTGTGAGCTGAAGGGGCTGGATTACGAGGAGAGGTTGAGTAGACTGGGACTGTACTCGTTGGACTTTAGAAGGATGAGAGGAGATCTTATAGAAACATATAAAATTATGAAGGGAATAGATAGGATAGATGCGGGCAGGTTGTTTCCACTGGCAGGTGAAAGCAGAACTAGGGGGCATAGCCTCAAAATAAAGCGAAGTAGATTTAGGGCTGAGTTTAGGAGGAACTTCTTCACCCAAAGGGTTGTGAATCAATGGAATTCCTTGCCCAGTGAAGCAGGTGAGGCTCCTTCATTAAATGTTTTAACGCTAAAGGTAAATAGTTTTTTGAAGAATAAAGGGATTAAGGGTTATGGTGTTTGGGCCGGAAAGTGGAGCTGAGTCCACAAAAGATCAGCCATGATCTCATTGAATGGCGGAGCAGGCTCGAGGGGCCAGATGGCCGACTCCTGCTCCTAGTTCTTCTGTTCTTATGTTCTTAAGGCCCTGTATGCGTGTGCAGGGAGATGTTAAACATCCTACGGCACATCCTGCAAATCAGGGATGAGCATGGGAGTTGAATGTTTGCCTCCCATCTTTTTTGATTAAGAACTGGACATTATGAGGGACATCGATAGGGTGGATAGGAAGAACCTTTTTCCCTTAGTAGAGGGGCCATTAAGCAGGGAGCATAGATTTAAAGTAAGGGGCAGAAGTATTAGAGGGGTTCTGAGGAAACTCTTTTTCACCGAGACATTGGTTGGAATCTGTAACTCACTGTCTGAAAGGGTGGTGAGGTGTGAACATTTTAGAAGCATTTCGATGAGCACTTGAAATGCAGGACCATGCAAGGCCACGGATCAAGTGCTGGAAAATGGGATTAGAGTAGATCGGTGCTTGCTGGCCGGCGCACACACGATGGGCTGAATGGCCTATGCCTGAGCTGTAAAACTCTATGACTCGCTGGCTCTCAAGATGCAGGCTGACCATAGCCCTGCATATTTTCAGGAGGACATTCTCTGCATTATACCTAACAGACAGTGGAAACAACATCATAATTGCAGCACCCGAGTGATTCCTTTCCAGACTTAACATTCAGCAAGAAGCTAATTTTACAGCTTGTAAATTTTGTATTGCAATGGACCTTCGAGTGGACCATACTCCAATTACCCATCATCCCACAGAATTTCCATGGGATTATACTGTGGCACAAAACGTTTCTTTGCAAAGGTTGCAAACACCGATCTTCCCCAGTCACATTATTTAATCCTTGCTATTTACATTTTAATTATGTTTGTTCCCGTGCCTGAGGTATTGCTCCACCGCCGACTAGAACAAAACTTTGGGAACTCTTGATTATCTGTCAATTTTTCAGGCAGCAACGTTACTTTAATTATCGAGGATAATGGCTGGAATTCTCCGGCCGTTCGCTGACAGCACACCCCCCCCCCCCCCCCCCCCCCCGATTTCCCAATGTCCTGGGGATGGCTTCAATGCGAATTCCCATTGACCACAGCGGGAGCCGAGAATACCGCCACCAGCAAGCGCCGTGCCGCTGGGAGGCTGGAAAATCCCAGCCAATGTACGTTCCATTGAAAATCCAAACCAAGAGCGAAACACAGAATTAGCAGCATGCGGAGGTATCTCAACCCTTCGAACCCAGCCCAGCTATTCAGTTGGATCATGGCTGCTCTGTACCTTAACCCCATCCGCCAACCTTCGTTCGCTAAGTCTTAGTATCCTAACTCAGTCAAAAAACCTGTCAATTTCAACTTATTATTTTTAATTGACCTCATCCTCGATAATTCTTCTGGGGGCGAGAGTTCCAGATGTCCAAAACCCTTTGGGTAAAGAAGTGCCTCCTGACTTGACCTCCAAATAGCCTCATAGCTCGAACGTCAATGGACCTTTGTTCTGGGCATCTCCACCAGAGATTTCCCTCTCTCTTCTTTATTAACTCATTAAATGAGCTCCTCCGCTGCATTTCAAAAATGACCTGGTAATACCTTTCTTGGCCTCAGGGTATCCATATAAGGTAAGTATTGAGGGAGGGCTATCACAGCAAGGGAGTATACAATGAATGATAAGATGCCAGGAAGTATAGAGGACCAGAGGGAGCGTGAGGTGCAGGTCCAAAGATCCCTGAAGGCAGCAGGACAGGTAGATCAGGTGGTTAAGAAGGCACAGGTGATACTTGCCCATTATGAGCAGAGGCCAGTAAATTTAAGAGCAGGGAAGTTATGATCGAGCTGTATGAAATTATTTTTTGGCCCCAGCTGGAGCACTGTGTGCAGTTCTGGTCACCACACTGTAAAAAGGGAGTGATTGCAGTAGAGAGGGTGCAGGGGAAATTCACCAGGGTGTTGCGTGGGCTGGAGCGTTTCAGCTATCAAAAAAGGCTGGATAGGCTGGGGTTGTTTTCCTTGGAGCAGAGGAGGCTGAGGAAGGAACATAGGAATTAGGAGCAGAAGCAGGCAATTCAGCCCTTCGAGCCTGCTCCACCATTCAATCAGATCACGGCTGATCTCTTCCTGGTCTCAAATCCATGTGCCTGCCTGTTCACCAGAACCTTTTAACCTGTTTTTTAAATTAGTAATCTATCAGTCTCCTTCATGAAACCATTTATTGATTCAGACTCCACCGCACTATGGAGCAGTCACTTCTGCAAATCCACCACCCTCTACGAGAAGTAGTTCCTCCTCATCTCAGATATGAATCTACCGCTTCTCAACCTATATCTGCGACCTCGTTGAGGGAGGACCTCATCAAGGTATATAAATTATGAGGGATATGATAGGGTAGATAGAGAGGTACTATTACCCTGACTAGAAGGGTCAATAGCTCGGGGGCATAGATTGAAGGTAAGGGGCAGGAGATTTAGAGGGGATTTGTGGAAAAGCTTTATCACCCAGAGGGAGGTGGGAATCTGGAACTCACTGCCTGAAAGGGTGGTAGATGCAGAAACCCTCATAACATTTAAGAAATACTTAGATGAGCACTTGAAACTCCACAGCATACAAGGCTATGGACCAATGCTGCAAAATAGGATGAAAATAGATAGGTGTTTAATGGCCACTACAGACATGATAGACCGAAGGGCCTCTTTCTGGGCTGTAAAACTCTGATTTTGACAGCCAATTAAATACATTGGAGGCGCAGTCTTTGTTGTAATCTATATTACTCCCTTAACCTTCTCAACTCACGGGTTAAACCTGCTGCCACTTTGCTAATTAATCACATTTAACAAGCGGTTCACTAAGAAAGAGCTACAATTCCCTTCGAAAAAAAAAACGCAGTCTGTTTGGCCCACAAATATGAAGATTCAGGGACAATATACCAATAGTTGATCGACATTTCCGGTCATGATAAGTGTGCAGGATCTCCAAAGAAGCAACTTCTGCCCCAAGGAGAAATCGACTTGACTATCAATCAACCACTACTATCAGGTTATCAAGCAAGCACCTATGGGTCAGCATGACTGCCTGCTTCGTATTGAACTTTGAGGTAATTTATAACTTGGCTGAATCTCCACTGGGGACAAAGGCAGTTATAAATTCCAAAGTAGGTCAATAACGCAATGCGGGCGAAAGGAAAAATGGGTTGGATTTTTGATTTATTTCCACTGAGGGTATTTTCTTGTTATTTTATTGATGTTATGGTGATAGTGTAAGAATTGATTAACCCTTGTGGTGTGGTTATGTTGACGAACATGATGGAAGACCGTGATCACTGCCTTGGGCTATTTGCTTTCATTGATCTGCTGAAGCCAGAGAGTGGTCTGATTAACCGAACAAGGCCTGCTACCACTGCAGTGTATCTTCACTGCAAATCCCCAGTGGAGACTATGGAGCTGACGTGTGCAGAATTTGGTGCACCAATTGTGTCACCTTGCAATCACGCAATGATCATTTGAGCTGATCAACATTTACTAGAAGCAGTTCTATTGATCATTTTTTCGGACAGGAAGAAGCGGGTTTGGTTATGTTTTGGCACGCTGCAGGAAGTGGATTGAAAGACTTTCACTGAGTATTTATCAACAACATCAGCAAGCCTCATATACAGGAGAATAGTCCTCCAGCTATTCTGTTAAATCCGAACCCTACTTTTAGAAGAGGCCTTCTCAGTCTCATTATCAATTCAAAAAACGATACAAAAGTACAGCACAGGAACAGGCCCTTCGGCCCTCTAAGCCTGTGCCAATCATGATCCACAGCCCACCCCTCATCAATTTTCTTTGTCACCTCTTCAAAATACTCAATCAAGTTGGTGAGAGATGAAGAAGGAGAAAATGTTGGAAAATCTCAGCAAGTCTGGCAGCATCTGTAGGGAGAGAAAAGAGCTAACGTTTCGAGTCTGATGACACTTTGTCAAAGCTAACAGTCAGAAAATGTGGGGAATATTTATACTGTGGAGTGGAAATGAATGATGAGTCATAGCCACAGAAACCCAGGGAAACCAGGTACTAATGGTAACAGAAACCAAGGGGAAAGAGTGCTAATGGCAGTCCACAGAGAGAACAAAAGGTGTGAGAGGCCATACAGCAGAGAAACTAACATCAGAGGGTGAACTGTGGCAGATGGAGATGTGGGGGGAGGGGAAGGGGGAGCATATGGGAGAAGGGGTAAGGAAAGGTGGATAAGATTGGGGGGGGGGGTGTTTAAATATATATCAAGAAAGACAAGAAAGAAAGAATGGTAAGAGACAGTTGAAATGAAATGGGATGAAAACAAATGGGTCGAGGTGGGGTAGAGCTAATCATCTGAAGTTGTTGAATTCGATGTTGAGACTGGAAGGCTGTAGTGTGCCGAGCTGGAAGATGAGATGTTGTTCCTCCAGTTTGCGTTGCGCTTCACTGGAACATTGCAGCAGGCCAAGAACAGACATGTGGGTAGACAGGTAGTGGGGGTCTGGAATTCGCTGCCTGAGTTGGTGGTGGAGACAGGAACCCTAAACTCTTTTCAAAGGTACCTGGATCTGCTACTTAAGTGCTGTAAGCTACAGGGCCATGGATGGGAGCAGAAAGGCGGGATTAGAAAGGGCACCTTGGTGTTCTCGGGCTGGCGTGGATAGGATGGTCTTAATGATCTCCTTCTGTAGGCTGTAGCCTTTCTTTGGTTTTAAATTGGCAGGACAGCGCACCTTCCAAACCCACGACTGTATTGATATGCATTTTGTCAGTATAGTGAAGGATTAATACTTGCATCTATGTATAAATCAAACGCTCGAGGGCATTACTAATTCACTGTATATAAGATAGCCTCTCAAGGAATTCTGGGAGATGCTGAAGAGAACACGGAGAGTGTAGAGTGAAAATTAAATAGAGAAGTTAAGCCATAGTGTAATTCAATAGTTAGAATATTGAATACTGTAGTACCGATTGAATATCATTTGATTATTATCTATAACTCAGTGGAGTGTGTGAACTTCATTTAATTAGTAGTGCAATAAGAAATTAGTTTGATTCAATCTTCTGATTGGCACATTCTTTGTCAACACGACATCGGGCAACCTGGAGAAAAAGACAAAGAGTACAACATATTACCAGTAGTGGTAATATAACATGGTACCAGGTTACTGGTGAAGTTACTTAGATAGATTATTTCATAGTTTCATAGAATTTACAGTGCAGAAGGAGGCCATTCGGCCCATCGAGTCTGCACCGGCTCTTGGAACGAGCACCCTACCCAAAGTTAACACCTCCACCCTATCCCCATAACCCAGTAACCCCACCCAACACTAAGGGCAATTTTGATCACTTAGGGCAATTTATCATGGCCAATCCACCTAACCTGCACATCTAGCTAACAGGAACTAGCACACGACTCA
Source organism: Scyliorhinus canicula (assembly GCF_902713615.1). NCBI lineage: Eukaryota > Metazoa > Chordata > Chondrichthyes > Carcharhiniformes > Scyliorhinidae > Scyliorhinus > Scyliorhinus canicula. The sequence continues at coordinate 238,398,759 of NC_052149.1, read as the reverse complement.
GACTTCGAAGAACTGAATGTTTTCAGACCTGTTAGTGAAAAACACCGAAGAATCCCAAACTCATGGAGAAAGTTCAAACTCTACAACAGCTCTGGCTATTTGGTAAACTAGATGTTAACTGGAGAGTTTTCAAACAACAATTTCAGCTATATCTGTCTGCATCTAATTTAAACAATGCAAGTCATGATCAGAAACTAGCATTATCCCTAACTATGGCTTGTCCACAAGCCATTGAACTGTATACCTCATTTCAATTTGCAATGGACGAAGATAAAACTAAACATAATATAATAAAAAAATTTGATTTGCACTGCAAGATGCAGATTAATGAGACATATGAAAGATTTATCTTTAAGAAAAAGATGCAAAAAAATGGGGAATCGATTGATTGCTTCATAACATTTAAAACTCAATGCTTAAACATGTAATTCTCCATTTTATCTGAATCTATAATCAGAGACCAAATTGCATTTGGAATTGCAGGTGAAAAGCTCAGGGAATGTTTGCTGCGATAAAAAGATCTCAAGCTAGAAAACGTTATTGAAATGTGTTGAACGCATGAATTGTCTAAAAGCCAGTATCCTGAGATTCTTCAAAAAGAAAAGGGTGCGAAAACGAGTCTCTGATTGCGTTGGAGCTGTGGTGCAGTTCATTAAAATGTGTGTTTCGGATGGCAGCCATATTGCGCACGCACATTCCCGACCTACACACGTGCACTTCGCAAAAAATCACGAGAAGGGAGAAGACCAATCTGCGCGTGCGCGAAGACACTGTACCTGTGATGAAGCAAATGTCATGACGTGTGGAGGCTGTGAACACACCCACCCACATAAAAAATGCCCTGAACTCGGGAAAACTTGCTCAAAATGTTGCAAACTCAACCACTTTGCTGTGCAATGCAGAACTTCACTTAAAGCAACACAATTTAAAACTTCAAATCTACGGAAGGCACATATTTAGAATTTAGAACAGTACAGCACAGAACAGGCCCTTCAGCCCTCGATGTTGTGCCGAGCAATGATCACCCTACTCAAACTCACGTATCCACCCTATACCCGTAACCCAACAACCCCCCCTTAACCTTACTTTTTAGGACACTACGGGCAATTTAGCATGGCCAATCCACCTAACCCGCACATCTTTGGACTGTGGGAGGAAACCGGAGCACCCGGAGGAAACCCACGCACACACGGGGAGGATGTGCAGACTCCGCACAGACAGTGACCCAGCCGGGAATCGAACCTGGGACCCTGGAGCTGTGAAGCATTGATGCTAACCACTATGCTACCATGCTGCCCCTATGAACATAAGAAGTGTAGACACAACAGAATAAGCTTATCAGAATGATCATTTTGCCAATGACCTTGATGCTTGCTGCTTAGAAGATTCCTTCTTTTAGGCATTATTGAAAAAATTTATGATACTTCAGATATTTCATCTCCTCCTCAAGTGCTACAATCAATTAGCACGGAATCCAAATGGCACAAACCGCTTCAAGTAAATGGTTCTGAAATTATTTTCAAGCTTGATACAGGAACTTGATCGACATGAATGACCTTTCGCAACTTAGTCAACCTCGTAAAATCCAACAGATTCTCAATTGCATGATTCCAATGCAATCACCCCATTGGGATTGTGCTATTTATTGGTGACAAATCTCGACACTGCCGTATCCCGAAGATTTGAGATTGTTGAAACTAACAGATCTTCTCTGTTAAGTGCACACACCTGTCTGGATCTTCACCTAGTTCAAAGAATTTATAGCACAAGTTCACCTCTTCCACCTAGTCAGGAAGATATTCAAGGAACTCTTGATCACTTTCCTCACGTCTTTGAAGGTATGGCTACTCTTCCATTTCAATATACCATACAAGTGAATCAAACCAGTGGTACACCCACCGAGAAGAGTTCTGCCCCGCTTTGTGAAAGATTAAAGCAAGAACTAGCACTCATGCAGAAACTTGGCAGAATCTCCAAGGTAACAGCACCGACTGACTGGGTCAGCTCAATGGTGTGCATAAAGAAACCTTCTGGGGAATTAAGGATCCGCATGGATCCAAAAGATCTAAATAAAAATATAAAGTGGTGAACATTATCCAACACCCAAGCGTGAAGAAATCACCAGTGATATGGCAAATGCGAAAATATTTTCTAAACTGGATGCCTCCAGAGGATTTTGGCAAATGCAGTTAGATGGCACAAACAAGAAATTGTGTACGTTCAACACACCGTTTGGTCGATACTGTTTCAACAGAATGCCATTTGGTATTATTTCAGCATCGGAGATATTTCATCGAGTGCTGAAACAAATGTCTGAAGGTATTGATGGAGTACGGGTTTACGGGTTTATCATCGTCTGGTCATCTACATGTGAAGAGCACAATGCAAGGCTTCCAACGGATATACAAATTTGGTTTAAGACTAAACAGAGCCAAATGCAATTTTTGGTATTTCAACTTTAAAGTTCCTGGGAGTTCAATTTCAGAACATCGTGTACAACCTGACAATGACAAGATTGCTGCCATACAGAAGATGACAGTCCCAGAGGACAAGAAAGCAGTGTTGAGATTCCTAGGCGTTGTAAATTTCCTTCGAACCTTCATTCCAAACCTCTCTTCCAGAACCACAGCTTTGCGACATCTCATCAAAAAGTCTATTACATTCTCATGGACTGATGCTCATCAAACAGAATGGATAGATCTAAAGTCACAATTGACTATTGCACCTGCCCTTTCCTTCTTTGACCCCGACAGAGAAACAGAAATCTCAATGGATGCAAATCAAAGTGGAATTTTAGCAGTTCTTCTACAAAGAGATGACGGATTCTTTGTGGACACCAGTTGCTTATGCATCACGAGCAATAACACCTACTGAACAAAGGTATGCCAGATGGAAAAGGAATGTTTAGGCTTACTAACAGGAATTCTCAAGTTTCATGATTATGTATATGGCCGACCTATATTCATGGTCGAGACTGATCACGGTAGCATGGTGGTTAGCATCAATGCTTCACAGCTCCAGGGTCCCAGGTTCGATTCCCGGCTGGGTCACTGTCTGTGTGGAGTCTGCACGTCCTCCCCGTGTGTGCGTGGGTTTCCTCCGGGTGCTCCGGTTTCCTCCCACAGTCCAAAGATGTGCGGGTTAGGTGGATTGGCCATGCTAAATTGCCCGTAGTGTAAGGTTAATGTGGGGATTGTTGGGTTACGGGTATACGGGTTACGTGGGTTTAAGTAGGGTGATCATGGCTCGGCACAACATCGAGGGCCGAAGGGCCTGTTCTGTGCTGTACTGTTCTATGTTCTACTTGTTCACATTATTCATAAAGGTTTGAATGATATGGCTCCTAGATTACAGCGTATTCTTATGAAGTTGCATCAATATGACTTTCGGCCTATCTACACTCCAGGCAAGGATTTGATAATTGCTGACGCATTACCTTGTCTTATCAACTCAGAAGAACGACCACCAGAGTTCATTCAGCACATCGACGCTCAAGGGCAGCTTTGAGTTAAAATCTTACCGGCCTCCGTGCAAAATCGTGACAGATAATGGATCGTGTTTTGATAGTTATGAATGGACAGAATTTGCTCAAGCATATCATTTTGCTCCCTTTACTTTGAGTGCTCTCGCTCCACAGTTGAATGGAAAAGCTAAGAAAGGGGTTCACATCGAAGCAACTTTTAAAAAAATCTTTTGATTCTGACATGAACCTAGCTTTACTCAACTGCAGAATAACTCCTCTTGCAACGGGTTTATCTCCTGCTCAACTATTGATGAACATAGAGTTAACAACTCTTCCATGCATTTGACTTCCTGATCCAGATCATCAGCCAGTCATCAAAAAGATGCAACATGAACAAAGCATTCAGGAAAAATACTACAGGCGACAACACCGGAACTACTGAATCCAGGTGATCAAGTCAGGATTCACATTCCTGCTGGAGGATGAAATGAAATGAAATGAAATGAAAATCATCTGCTATTCATAGAATCATAGAATCAGAGAGTGCAGAAGGAGGCCATTCGGCCCATCGAGTCTGCACTGCCCCTTGGAAAGCGCACCCTCCCCAAGCCCACACCTCCACCCCATCCCCGTAGCCCAGTAACCCCACCCAAATGTTTTGAACACTAAGGGCAATTCAGAATGGCCAATCCACCTAACCTGCACATCTTTGGACTGTGGGAGGAAGCCGGAGCACCCGGAGGAAATTCATGCAGACACGGGGAGAACGTGCAGACTCCGCACAAACAGTGACCTCAGCCAGGTATCGAACCTGGGACTCGGGAGCTGTGAAGAAATTGTGCGAATCACTGTGCTACTGTGCTGCTGCAAAAGTAATTCGTCAAGCAGCACCATGCTCATATATCATTCACACGAATGAAGGTTCGATTGTTTGATGAAATCGACAATCTCTTTTGAAAATATCTAACAAGATATTTCCTGATCTTCAAATGCATGAAAGTCGGTGGCATGTGGCGCAGTGGATAGCACTGGAACTGCGGCGCTGAGGACCAGGGTTCGAATCCCGGCCCTGGATCACTGTCCGTGTGGTGTTTGCACATTCTCCCATGTCTTCGTGGGTTTCACCCCCACAACCCAGAGATGTGCAGGTTAAATGGATTGGCCACGCTCAATTGCCCCTTAATTGGAAAAAAAAAAATAATTGGGTACTCTAAATTTAAAAAAAAATGCATGAATGTCTCTTTCATAACACTTTGACATCTTCCAAGATAATAGAAGACTAACAGAAGATGTTCACAACCTCTGATACTCATCTTCTTGGTTTGGGAAGATCATCCAGGATTAGAAGGAAGCCAGAAAGACTCAATTTGTGAATCATCACAGATGGACTGTTAAATTTTTTACCTCACCTGTTAATTTCATATACATACCATGTATTATATACCGATATTGTATATTTCCTCCTTTTAAAAATGGAAAAGAAATGTCTAAAAAAAAAAGGGGGAATGTAATGATATGGTCAGTATAGTGAAGGATTAATAATTGCATCTACGTGTAAATAAAACACTAGAGGGCGGTACTAATTCACTGTATATAAGGCAGCCTCTATCGGAATTCTGGGAGAAGCTGGAAGAGAAGCTGAAGAGAATGTGAAGAGAGCAGGGTGAAAGTTGAATAGAGATAAATAGCACAAGGTCAAGTCATAGTGTAGTTTGATAGAATTATGAATACTGTAGTTCAGATTCAATATCATTTGTTTATTATCTATAACTCAGTAGAGTGTGTGAACTTAATTTAATTAGTAGTGGAATAATAAATTAGTTTGATTCAATCCTTTGATTGGTATATTCTTGTCAACATTACATCGGGCAATCCTAGAGAAAAAGACAAATAATACAACATATTACTAGTCATGGTAATATGACAACTACCTCTACCATTTAGAAGGAAGAGGGCAGCAGATACATGGGAACATCGGCACTTTCAGGTTCTCCTCCAAGTCACTACCCCCCCCCCGCCCCCCCAACTTGGAAATGTATCACCATTCCTTCACTGTTGTTGGGGCAAACTCTTGGAACTCCCTCTCTAACAGCACTGTGGGTGGACCTACACCACAGGGACTGCAAGAAGGCAGCTCACCACCACTTTCTCAAGGGAAACTAGGGATGAGCAATGAATCCTGGCCGCGCCAGTGAAGGTCATAGCCTATAAATTAATTTTAAAATGATTGAGAGTGAGGTTAATAACGTGCACAGCTAGGGAAGCATGGTGGCGCAGTGGTTAGCACTGCTGCCTCACAGCGCCGGGGTCCCAGGTTCCATCCCGGCTCTGGGGCACTGACCATGTGGAGTTTGCACATTCTCCCCGTGTTTCCGTGGACTTCGCCCCCACAACCCAAAAATATGCAGGGTAGGTGGATTGGCCACGCTAAATTGGCCCATAATTGGAAAAATGAATTGGGTACTCTGAATTTATATTGAAAAAATAACGTGCACGGAATTCTCAGCCTTATTAATATGAGCAGAATACCAGAGTAGGAACAAGGAGGTTGTTGTGAACTTGTATAAGACATTACTCCATCCTCAGCTGGAGTATTGTGTCCAGTTCTGAACACTGCATTAAAGGAAAGATGTAATGGCATTGGAGAGACAGCAAGAAGAGGTTTACAGGTATGGTTCAGGGATGAGAAACTTCAGTTATGAAGACAGATTGGAGAAGTTAGGACTGTTTTCCTTAGAGAAGGTAAGGCTGGGAGTAGGTCTGTTAGAGGTATTCAAAATCATGAGGGGTCTGGGTCTGAGAAGACAGGGAGAAACTGAAAGGGTGGAGAATGATTTAAAGTAATTTGCAAAAGACGCAGAAGTGACATGAGGAAAAAGGTATTCATGCAGCAAGTATTGGGATATATTGCCTGAGAATGTGATGGAGTCAGGTTCAATCGATGCACTGCCTGAGAGTCTGGTGGAGGTGGGGGTCAATCAAAGCATTTAAAAGTGTATTTGCGTGTTTTCTGGAAAGTAAGAGCATGCAGTGCTGCAGAGGGAAGGCAGGAGAATAGCACAAAGCAAATTCCTCATTTAGACAGTTGAATGGTCCGCATCTCCACTGTATTAGTTCTGTCATTCGATGATATTCAAGCAGCTGGCATCACATGTCCCAGAGTATTAACCTGGACCTTTGGATTACTAGTCCAGCATCTCCACACCACCACCTCCTCTTATCTTGGAAATGGTGCTGTAGATTTCTCCTGTTGTTGATGATTGAGGGAGGGAAGAATGTTGGCTAGGACATTGGCACCTTCCCTGCCCATGTTAACCTGACCCTTGACAGACATTCTCCGTTTCAGCGGTAAGTGCCGGCTCGAACGGCGAATTCATGGGCGTTTTATGATGCCAAAATCAGCGCAGAACCCTGACTGATTACGGGACCGGTGACAGGCTAACTGCGGTGCTGGGTGAAACTACTGGCGCCTGCGGCAGAAACGGCCAGAGAATGGCCGGGTCCCTGGCCGCGATTGCGCATGGCGACAACCTGCAGCGGCCACGTTGAACAACATGGCACCGGCTGTGTCCGGACCCGACCCACCATCCCTGATCCCACAGGCCACCCCCCAGTAGTCCCTCCAGCCCTTGTGGATGCTCCCCCCAGGCCTGCGACACGGATCCTGGCCAAGTGTGGGGTTCTGGACACAGTCCGCAGCCGCCACTCCGTGTGCCTGACCGCTGAGATCACACGAGTCCCGCGCGGTCGGGAACTCGCGCCATCGGGGGCGCAGCAATGCTGGAGAACCTCCTGATAATGCACCAACGCCGTTGCAATGGTGCGCAGTGCACGGCACAATGACGCCATTTCAGAGGGGGCGGTGCATGGCTGACCGGCGTCAAACTGCCATCGGCCCCAATTTGGGCATCGGAGCCCATTGTCCACCCGATCTCCGATTACAGTATCGGCGTCGGGCAACGGAGAATCCCTCCCTGAATCTCTGTTTAACATTCCATCCAAAGGCCAGCGCTCAACAGCAGAATGATCCATTGGAACTGGAAGGAATTGTCATTCTAGATTGTTAGCTTAAACCTTTGTTTGAGGTCATCCTTCGATTCTAACTCCAGGAGCTGGGTTTGTCTTAGAACATAGAACATAGAACAGTACAGCACAGAACAGGCCCTTCGGAGAACAGGCCCTTCGGCCCTCGATGTTGTGCCGAGCAATGATCACCCTACTCAAACCCACGTATCCACCCTATACTCGTAACCCAACAACCCCCCCCTTAACCTTACTTTTTAGGACACTACGGGCAATTTAGCATGGCCAACCCACCTAACCCGCACATCTTTGGACTGTAGGAGGAAACTGGAGCACCCGGAGGAAACCCATGCAGACGCGGGGAGGACGTGCAGACTCCACACAGACAGTGACCCAGCCGGGAACCGAACCTGGGACCCTGGAGCTGTGAAGCATTTATGCTAACCACCATGCTACCATGCTGCCTTGGGCTCATTTGCAAAGCACTTCAGAATAATGATATGCCTGTGAAGCACATTTAGCTTTTCCGGAGAGCTGTGTCGAAGCTGTTTATCAATGCTAGCTTCCTTTCCACATGATTAACTCCATGAGCTATTTGATAATGGTCATGGGCCGCTGACCATCACCCCTTTCCTTCTGGATACACCCCCATAACCTCACCTCAATTCATCTCTTATTTGGGTCCCCGGCTAGGGTCATGATCCTGCCACTGAATTCCCTAACCCAGTGCCACTGCTGATATCTCCATGCTCCCCAGGTCGGTCACCCATTGTGGGGCTCCTCTATTCAGTACCTGTATCCTGCCACCTCCCCTTTAACGTCGTACCATGGGATTCATCTTCTTACAGCGCTTCATTAACTGCAAAGTAAATCACATTGAACTACACAGAGATTAGCAAAATGCCACTCAATACAGATTAGAAGGCTGGTGTCAACGAACACAAGTCAGACACAGAGCATCAACTATTGCCATCAATAAACCACCTATTGGTTAGCTGTCACTTAACACGGCTAGCAAAGTACTAAATCAAACAAAGAGGACCGGTATTAATTGGCAGATAATTGAGGATGATGTACGAATAGTTGAAATACCTATAAATATCACGTATGTTTAACAGACACATGAGGTGCGATTTAACCAAAAAGGTTTCTAACTGTGGGGGTGAGAGGGAATGGCCACGAGCTTCCTGATGCTTGGCCCGGCGAGATCATCACTGTTATAATTTATCCACTTAACGAGGCCACATGGGCTCCTCGCTGCGAATCATGGTGCTGCCAGCTGATTTGCTGGGACCGCGTTCGCCAAACCCCTGCCAACAAGGGTGGGCAGCGCTTGAAATGGCCCTACGCAGCCAACCCCACTCCGCTCACTGCCATGCCGCCACGCAGACCAGCCTGACGGCGATGCTGACCTGACCAGACTGTTGGATGTGGTGGAGGCCTGATGGGAGGCCCCGTTCGCCCGATGGTCACTGAGGAGGGTCAGCCACTGCCGCCTGGGAGGAAGTGGCAGCAGCCGTCAGCTCGGGGAGCGTGAGGCAAGAGGGCCGGGGGGCAAGAAGGTGAACAACCTCCACCCGGCATCTCCAGTGAGTTTTCACCGGACCCCCTCCCCACCCCCCACATTCTGCTCCCCCCACACAATCCCCCTGCCCCAATACGCCCCATCCACCACTGCACGTCCCGCATCTCCTGTATTCCCCAACCCCCAGGACTCCACCCCTGCATAGTCCGTCCGTCCCCAGGCTCTCCACCCCCCCCCCCCCCCCCCCCCCCATATCCCCATTCCCTCCAAACTCCCATTGCGTAGCACCTGGAGTCCTTGTACGGTAGAATGCTTTTAGGGTTTGGTTGAGATAATTTTAGGGCAGTTGGAGACAGGATCCCGGGGAGTAAACATCTCTCAACTTTGGCAGATGAAAGATTGGACATGACGGGATCTGCAACGAGGCAGTTTTCCTAAAGCTACAGCCGAGGTAACCAGGAAATTGGGACAGGAAATTTTTAATTGACTGCCGTTAAGTGAACAGAGACCAAGGTATTGTTTAGAGGGCGGCACGGTAGCACAGTGGTTAGCACTGTGGCTTCACATCTCCAGGCTCCCAGACTCGATTCTCGACTTGGATCACTGTCTGTGCGGAGTCTGCACGTTCTCCCCGTGTCTGCGTGGGTTTCCTCCGGGTGCTCCGGTTTCCTCCCACAAGTCCCGAAAGACGTGCTTGTTAGGTGAATTGGACACTGAATTCTCCCTCTGTGCACCCGAACAGGCTTTTCACAGTAACTTCATTGCAGTGTTAATGCACGCCTACTTGTGACACTAATAAAGATTATTATTTATTATTTGTTTAGAAGAATTCAGTGAAGTGTAAACAAAAAGTTCTGAGTTAAAGAAACAATCGCAGTAATTACATTTAAAATGGGACAGTACACTTCAGAGATAGATGAAATGTTTGATGCCATTTTAATACTGTCTTGGAATGGAAAATTAAAGCAATTGTGGGTAGTTTTGCACAGCAGTTAAGATAAAATCCACACCAGAGACCCCGCCATAAAACAGCCCCACCACAGTCCCCCACCACAGACCCCCATAACAGAGCCCCCCACCAAAAATTCACCATAACAGAGTCCCCCACCACAGACCCTCATAACAGAGTACCCCAACAAGAATTTCTGCTGGGGGTCTCTTTTATGAGTTGACTTTGGTGGGGGCTATGTTATGGGGGATTCTGCTGGGGGATTGTGCTTTGGGGGTCTCTAGTGGGAGGGGGGGGCTTTGTTATGGGGATGCCTCTGTTTTGGTGGGCTCAGTATGGGGTCTCTGCTGGGGGGCTATGATGGGTGTCTGGGGGCAGCACTGTGGCATAGTGGTTAGCCTTGCTGCCTGCGGCACTGAGGACTCGGGTTCGAATCCTGCCCCTGAGTCGCAGTCCGTGTGGAGTTTGCGCATTCTCCCCGTGTTGCGTGGGTTTCACCCCCACAACCCAAAGATGTGCAGGGTAGGTGGATTGGCCACGTTAGAAATTGCCCCTTAATTGGAAAAAATAATTGGGTACTGATGGGTGTCTGTTGGGTGTCCAGTGGGGCATCTGGTGGGAGGTCCTAGTGGGGGTGTCTGGTGGGGGTGGGGGTGGGCCTGATTTGATTGGTGGGGGGGGGAGGGGGCCCTCCGCTGGACTTTGGGGGCACCCACCTCAAAGACATATCCCCTTGGCCCACTGAGGGCTCCACCGCAGCAGGACTTCGCTGACAAACACCTGCGCCAATCCACACCTGTGTGAATCCTGGCCCAGAGGACCGGAGAATCTCGGAGGCATGGAGAATCACGTGGGCAGCAGTTACTAGGATTCAAATGGGTGAATCTGACCTATTTGTACCCTCCCGTTAGTGTGAGGTGCGAACCGCGATTTCGCCGCCGGGGGGGGGGGGGGGGAGTGGAGCGTCGGAAACGGTGCCCATCCCGTTTGTTTGATGGCTGGATTCTTTGCAGGTCACCCCGCTGTCGTCGGGCAGTGCAGATCCCGCCCTGTATATTTACCAACATTACGGCCATTTTCGCTTCAACGTTTCTTTTTCTCATCATTGTTGAAGGGATTCAAAACCCATGCTGAGGCGCAGATATTGCCAAAGCCAAGATCATCAGCTCCCTTGACTCCTGTGTGTCCGCCTAAACTGTGGTCAGTCACACAGCACTGACCACCGTGCCACTGTTTTCATGAGACAGTCATCCTGATTCCCATTCTCGTCGGGATTTTGAAAGGCTATTTTCAGATTATTTCTTTATAGATAGAATTTACAGTGCAGAGGAAGCCATTCGGCCCATCGAGTTTACGCCGGCTCTTGGAAAGAGCACCCTACCCAAGGTCAACACCTCCACCCTATCCCCATAACCCAGTAACCCCACCCAAAACTAAGGGCAATTTTGTACACTAAGGGCAATTTAGCATGGCCTATCCACCTAACCTGCACATCTTTGGACTGTGGGAGGAAACCGGAGCACCCGGAGGAAACCCATGCACACACGGGGAGGGTGTGCAGACTCCGCACAGACAGTGACCCAAGCCGGAATCGAACCTGGGACCCTGGAGCTGTGAAGCAATTGTGCTATCCACAATGCTTCCGTGCTGCCCTTATTTTGTTTACCCTTCCGGGTCAGTGTGACACCGAAGCCAATTGTAATCCCACCTACGCTCGGATCAGAACATTCAACAACAACACAAAATCAAACTGGGATTTTGTGGATTATTACCAAAACAGGGAGGTCGTTTACCCACGAGGTCATTGTAACAGGTCACAATTGAAACTGGCTCCAAGGTCAATAAACCTCCCAAAAACCCAATTCAACATTTTTTCATCCCAGCCGCTAATTTAAATATCCTGAGCCCTAAACCTGTATTATTTGCTATTTCCCATTGGTGTATGCATTTTGTGTGCTGGTAATAAGTGTAATAACTGTAGAATTTCAGTTTGCAATGCATCAGTATGTAATGTTTATTTAATCTTTTAAAGCCCACCGCAATTTTTAATATGGATACTAATCTATCTGATAACTTAGGCATCACATTAATCATAGCTTCCTGCTCCAGTTCGTTCTTTGTCAAGTCTTCAGCACCAGGCAGCTCTGTGTCTTCTGCTATTTTTATGGTCATTAATGTTAGAAAACACAAGCAATGTGTCATCTAATAATCTAATGATTGCTTCCTGCATTATTTCACCTTGTCTGTTCTTGGTGGTGTCCTGCGCTGCAGACTTTTGGGTTTACCAATTTTCAAACGTATTTCAAATGTTCATTCAGGGGATGTGAGACTTGTTGCTGACAGCTAAATTAGCATCATGGAATCCATACAGTGCAGAAGAAGGCCATTCAGCCCATTCAATCTGCACTGACCCTCCGAAAGAGCACCCTTCATAGGTGCACATCCCCACCCTATCCCTGTAACCCCACCTAACCTTTTGGACACTAAAGGGAAATTTAGAATGGGCAGTCGACCTAACCTGTACCTCATTGGACTGTGGGAGGAAACCTGAGCACTCGGAAGAATCACACGCAGACACAGGGAGATTGTGCAAACTCCACACAGTCAACCAAGGCTGGAATGGAACGCGGGGGCCTGGTAGTGTTAACCACTGTGCCACCATGCACCCCCCCCCCCCCCTCCCCCACCACCCCTGAGTACAATTCTGCTCACCCATTTACGGAAAGGATCTGACAAGAGGGAAGATGTGGAGAAAATATATGATCATGTTGCCAGGAATGGAGAATTTTAGCAATGAGGGATTTAGCGGCTGAGCGATTAGGAAAGATTGGACAGACTGGGTTTGCTTTCGTTGGATCAGCTGAGGCTGAGGGCAAATTTCGTTGATACACATAAAATTATGAGGGACAGTCTGGATAGAAGGGACCTCTTTCTCTTGGCAGAGTGACGTATGACAAGAGGAATTCTGATGGTCCAAAAAAATAGGGGACACTGATTTAAGGTTTTGGGCAAGGTGCAGGAAAAGTAAGGTAGAGCTTGTTGACACAGTGAGCGGGCAATGACATGAAGCTCACATGGGAAACAGCGACGATCAATCATTTCAGAAGCAAATTAAATGGGCACTTGAACTAAATAAGCGTGCAGGTCTATGGGAGCAGAGCGAGGGAATGACACTAACTTGATTGCTCCATGGCCTCAATGGGCTAAATGACATTTTTCTTTGCGTAAATGACTCTGACCTTATCGATTCAAAGTGATTGTCAGGAGGATTAGAGGGAAGCCCAGGAACTCATTTTACTCAGAGATGCGTGGTCATCTAAAGCACAGAGCCAACGGGGGACAGAAACCCTCATTGTATTTCAGAAATACTTGCATGGGCACTTGAGTTGTCGAAACCTACATGGCTACGAACCAAGAGCTAAAAAGTGGGATCACACTGGAAAGGTCTTTCTTGACCAGCACAGGGATGATAGGCTGAATGGCCTCTTTCTTGAACACAATTTCAGGGGGGAAATCTGATTACACAGCATTACATCTAGGATTTTGACCCAGTGATGGCGAAGAAACTTCGAAATATAAAAACAGAGGAAGTTAAAGCAGATGTAAGCTCCGACTACAAAACTGCTCCATCATTCAATAAGATCCTCGTCGTCTTCTCCCTCCACACAACTTTCCTGGCTTCACCCATATCCTTTAATTCCCTATTATTCAAACCTCTACCTCCAAGAACAAGGTGCAGAAATGAAGCAACACAGCAACCTTTTGGATGTACCTCGGTGAGGAAGATTTATCAATGATGCATGGAAGATTCTCAGCGTCTCATTATTCAAATCTTACCAGATGCGATCTGGAGTGATGCGATCCTGAGAGTCTTTCAGATACCATTGATTGAAAAATCCGGATGGCACTGCTGCAGTGGCAGGTTGGCAATGCCAAGGTTCTAGGGTGCCAAGGAGAGTGCCAGGGTGCCAGTCTGCCTTGTCCCGACCACCTGGGGTCTCCAATAGCCTGAGAGACCGCCCCCAGGTGCTGTTATGACTGGTCCACGTTTGTGTGGCTCAGTACCAAACGGCAGCCTGATGAGGTCTCTCAGACGCGGCCATGAGTCCCGAGCAGCGGGTCATTCCGGCGAACGTATATTTAAATGAGCCATATGGATATTTAAATATGCAGAACTGGATCATGCCCAGTGAGAGCGAGATCCAGATTGCGACATCACGCGAGATCCAGTTGAATCTCCTGAGACATTTCGAGCATCGCGAATCCTTCGAGAGGCCTCACACGAGATTCAAAGACCTCGTCCCGACACCAAGTCGGGCACAACGAGGCCACTGAATCGCTCCCCAGATCTTGCTTTGACCATATTTGTACCGGCAGTTAGCCTTCACTTTCTGATATTCCTTGCTAATGTTTATCAGAATAAACCTCCTACGGGTTCATTGTTTCCCAGAGTTATCGTTAAGGTTCAACACGAGAGCCACCAAGGATGAGGAGTTGTGTGGAGTTCTGGAGACATTGAAGGGGAGCTGATGTTCAAAATCACGATGAACTTCGATTGAGTAAGTAAGGAGCAAATGCTTGGACTGGTAGGCGAATCAGTAACAAAAGGATTGGAGTCAACTGGCAAAAAGAAGTAAAGAAATGCTGAAGACATTGTTTAGTTAGGAAGTATTTTGATGATCTAGGATGAATTGGCTGACGAAAGCAGGTTCGATCGTAGCCTTCAACAGGGAATTGAATAGACATGTGAAAAGGGCAGGCTTGTCTGGCTTTGGGAAAACAAAGAAGGAGTGGGAACTTTTGGATCATGCTTAATAATAACTTATTGTCACAAGTAGGCTTCAATTAAGTTGCTGTGAAAAGCCCCTAGTTGCCACATTCCAGCACCTGTTCGGGGAGGCCGGTACAGGAATTGAACCCGCGCTGCTGGCCTTGTTCTGCATTACAAGCCATTGATTTAGTCAAATGTGCTAAATCAGAGCAGTGTTTTGAGCAAATCAGAGTATGATTTTGTGATTCGCTGATTTCTCTGTTGATGCTTCCTTCTGCTAATGATAACTATCTTTAAATGCAGCTGCATTCCTGATTTCTGGTTGTGGTAATTCTGCCTGAATAGATCTCATGATCCCAGTAATGTTCAGATACTTCCCTGTGACACAGACAAAAGCTCGAGTGCGTGGGTGAATCTGGTGGATGTCTGTTTTTTTAGAGCAGAATTTGGCGGCACAGTAACACAGGTTTGATTCCCGGCTTGGGTCACTGTCTGTGCGGAGTCTGCACATTCTCCCCGTGTGTGCGTGGGTTTCCTCCGGGTGCTCCGGTTTCCTCCCATAGTCCATAGAGATGCGGGTTAGGTGGATTGACCATGCTAAGTTGCCCTTAATGTCCAAAAAGGTTAAATTGGGTTATGTGGATAGGGTGGAAATGTGGGCTTGAGTAGGGTGCCCTTTCCAAGGGCTGGTGCAGACTCGATGGGCCGAATGGCCTCCTTCTGCACTGTAGATTCTATTACTGGGGCCTTCCTGGCCAGGGTGACTGAGTGCTGGCGAGGAGTATTTAGCCACATTGAGAGACCCAGACCAAAACGCCTTCCAAAGGAACCCTCTGTAATTGTTGAAGGGACAGTTTGGGTCCTCTTCTCTGCCCAAACAGAACTCTTCTGAGGTAATATCCATGAGCAGGTTTTAGAAGTTGAAAGCGGGAGGGGAATTGTTAGCAGCGCACGCTGTGCTAACTTTTGTTATATCAAGAACATGTGTATTAGCAGTCCACGAGGTTAACTGCTTCAGCTTGCCTCTGTCAAACTGATTGCAGAAGCCATAGCAACAAAACAGCCGCTGACTGGTGATGCTCAATAATTCATGAGGAAACAAAGCATTGCGCGCACTTAAAACTGAGGCAAGCGGAGGATAAAACTGATCTCACTTCGCTGAGCAGAAATCAATCAATCACCCTATTGCAAAACTCAACTGGAAACACGAGTGTCGTCTCTGGCACCGACTGATATATCCATCAGTGTCACTTGGCTGATCCATCACTCAGAAAGAGTGCGTGGGATCAGGTCATGACGTTCTACAATGTCTTTACCTAAAGCAATGAAGTGCAGAAAGCAGCTGTTCCACGGAGCTTCTATTGTTAATGGGGATGTATAATATATACATTAGTCAATTAAGCACAGGAGCTTTTAATTAATAGCCACAAATCAAAAACAAATTTAGCTACTCAGTATATTCATGAACTTCATTTACAGTTGTTTATAAGGGCAACTTCCATTTATGTAGTGTCGTAAATGTTACGAAAACTCCCAAAGGTGTTTCACGGGCACAATCTCACTCTGCGGCAAAGTGATATCGGGACAGGTGGCGAAGGGATAGGTTAGAAGTAGTGATGTTAAGGAAGAGAGTGAAGTAGAGAAGTGGTTCATAGAACTTACAGGGCAGAAGGAGGCCATTTGGCCCATCGAGTCGACACCGGCCCTTGGAAAGAGCACCATACTTAAGCCCTTACTTAAACCCTATCCCCGTAACCCAGTAACCCAACCAAACCTTTTTGACATTAAAGGCCAATTTAGCACGGCCAATCCACCTAAACTGCACATCTTTGGACTGTGGGAGGAAACCGGAGCATCCGGAGGAAACCCACGCAGACACGGGGAGAACGTGCAGGCTCCGCACAGACAGTGACCCAAGCCGGAATTGAACCCGGTTCCCTGGAGCTGTGAGGCAGCAGTGCTAACCAGCGTGCCACTGTGTCGCCCATTGAAGCAGGAAATTCCAGAGTTATGGGTGCAGAGGTTTGAAGGATTATCACCAATGTTGGAGGGATTGGAATTGGGGATGCACTGATGGCAAGATTGGAGAAACCCTGAGATCTTGGAGGGCCGTGGGGCCGGAAGATGTTACTGAAATAGGGGGGATGAGGCCAAGGAATTCTTAAAACACAAGAATGAGAATGTCACACTCAAGCTATTTTGAAAAACAACATGCATATTTATTCAATTCTCTTTCCCCCTTGGATAATGAATCTTAGACAACTTTCTGGTAATACTGGAATGGTTCCTTCTGCATACTATAAGTGGTGTAATTTTGATGAATAACAGTTACAATATATTTCATCCATACCAATCAATTTCACCAAAGGGATAGATTAATGAAAATTTAAAAAATCAGAGCTGATATTCTGGGAGCCACTGCAATAACAAGGGGAAATAAAAGCTTTCCCTTTGACTTTTACCCAAGGGATGTGAAAAACACAATAAAAATCAAGCATTGAGAACATCTTTGCATGAGGGAAAATCATGAATTCATTTTGGTGACATGACTAGAACTTCCTCCCTAACAGCATCGTGGATGTACCCAAATCACAGCGACTGTAGCGATTCAAGAAGGCAGCTGAAGACGACCTTCTCAAGGGCAGTTAGGGGTGAGAAATAAATGCTGGCCTAGACAGTGGTGCCACATACCGTGAAATAATTTTTTAAAAATTGGGACCATTAAAAAAGACACACGCAATCTTTGGCTTCATAAAGAAGAAAAGTAAGGAGATGTTGCTAAACCTTCATTATAAAACGCTGGTGAGACCTCAGTTGGCATATTCCGGCCTATTCCGGGTGCCGCATTTGTGAAACACGCCAAAACCCTGGAGAAGGTGACGAGGAACTGTACTGGAACGGAAGCAGTCTCCAGTTACATGGAGACACTTGAGAAATAGAGCGTGTTCTCCTTGGAGCAGAGAAGGGTAATGGGGGATTCGACACAGGCGTTCAAAATCAGGAAGAGCTTTACTACAGTAATCAAGGGGAAGCTGACTCTGATGGCGGACGTGTGAGTGAGCAGAGAACATGGATGCAAAGTAATTGGCAAAAGGATCAATGGCGACATGAGAGAAAAATGCGCAGAGAGTTGTTATTTCTTGGAATGGGCTGCCTGAAGGTGGGGGGGGTGGGGGGTGGAAACAGATCCAAGAGTTGGTTTCGACAGAGAATTGGATAAACGCTTAAATGGAGCAAACAATGCAAGGTTGTGGGGGAATAGTGGGCACTGGGGCTCATTGGCTAGGTCTTCCCAAAGAGCTAGCACAGGTATGTGGGCTGAATGATCTTCTCTTCTGCTGAATAATTGTATGATTCTAAGACCATTGTCCTCTGTAAACAGAAAGCATAGGTCGATGTGCAATACTTAGCACTTGCTGAATCATCAATCCTGTCCTTTTTTTTTGATTTCTTTGTATTTCCAGCACTTTCTGTTTTTTAGTTCCAGTGTTGATTGTTGCTTTATTTTAGTCTAACATCTAATTGCCTGCTTTTAACTTCCATTGAGAATATTGTTGTGAGATAAAATTCTTGTCAAAATGAGTGTCTCGCTTGAAGCTATTTCCAGGAAACCATGGCAAAGTGTTGGGCCATAATCAGCACAATTTCTCATACATCAGCTCTTCATCTCAATCGTGTCACCCTGGGTCAAATGAAGGCGAGATATCTCCACAACAAAATCTATCAGACCAATTGCCAAGTTAACTAGTATTTATATAACAGGCCCCTTCACTTCCTGTGTGCAATTTGCAGCTGTAAATCCTACTAGAAAGAACATGCATTTCTACGCCCCTTTCAGAACATCCCAAAGTGCTTTGTAGTCAAAGAAGTGTTTTGACATGTAGTTAATGTAGGAAATGCTGGAGCTAATTTGCACAAACCAGGTCCCGCAGACGGCAATGTGTTAATAACAAGATGATCCCTGTTTTTTTCAGCGATGTTGATTGAGGAATTGGTCAGGACACCAGAGGTAAATTCCCTTCTCCTCTCAGAATGGTGCCAGTGCATCTTACATGTCCACGTAGAGAGGGCAGGTAGGGTTCAATTCATGTGGGTGGCATGTCCAGACAATGCGGCATTCCCTCAGGTCTGCACTGAAGTGTCTGCCAGGATGTCATGCTCAGGTCTCTGAGACTCTAAACCTGCAACCTTCTGACTCAAAGGCAAGAGAATCATCCACTCAGCCGTCACTGCTCGCCTCTTGCTGGAGAGCAGGAACAGGTGAGAAGACGGTAATGAATCTGAGCTCTGGGTATCATTCACGGTGACATGCCTAGAGCTACTTAGAATGGTGCATATGTGGCACCAGATCATGTAAACAGGAAATATTAAACAACCAGGCCATATTTGTGCAGCACGGTAGCATTGTGGATAGCACAATCGCTTCACAGCTCCAGGGTCCCAGGTTTGATTCCGGCTTGGGTCACTGTCTGTGTGGCGTCTGCACATCCTCCCCGTGTCTGCATGGGTTTCCTCCGGGTGCTCCGGTTTCCTCCCACAGTCCAAAGATGTGCAGGTTAGGTGGATTGGCCATGATAAATTGCCATTAGTGTCCAAAATTGCCCTTAGTGTTGGGTGGGGTTACTGGGTTATGGGGATAGGGTGGAGGTGTTGACCTTGGGTAGGGTGCTCTTTCCAAGAGCCGGTGCAGACTTGATGGGCCGAATGGCCTCCTTCTGCACTGTAAATTCTATAAAAATGTTATCCTCCAACTGGCAAATATTCTTATCATTTTTACCTGTCCTGCTTCCTTTTATCCCCTGCTTCCTCCTTCACCTATTTTTCAAACAGTGCCATGGGATGCGTTGCATCCACTCAGAAAACAGACTGTGAAAGAATGCAGCTATAAATATGAGGTTATAAAATAATCAAGCTATACATACAGTCATAAGGTTAAAATCGTGATTTTCTCATGAAGTAGGGATTAAAAATTAAATGCCGAGTTCATGTGCTGGACAAAGGTTCGTGAAGTTTCTGAATATGCCAAGGCATAATTTTACAACAACATCCTTTGGCATATCCTTTAACACAAAGTAGTTTTGGGGGAAAAGGAACTGGCCTTTAGATCACCTCAGCGAGTCATTGGGAAATGGTGAGATTTTAAAATCTATCAATGGAAGACGTTAACGATGATCCTAAATAACATGTGACAATGAGCCCTAGAAACTGAACGACCATGATCCGCAGCTCTAAGTGCTCTGTTTGGTAGAAGTATGTTGACAAAAAAAGGATGTTGTCCAGCACAAGTGCTCAACATGTTTCCTGCTGGTTTTGTTCTTTCAGGTATAAATATGGGAATAGCACAATAAGGTTTTCAGATTCATTAGGTTCACTCCAGCACCTCTCAGGTAAAGGTGTACTACTGGAGTGTAATGATAATAGTTCTCTGCTTAAGTGAGACAGAGGCATCTTGCTCGACTTGGCAGCTTTCTACGCAGGGATTTCAGGTAAATATAACTTCAAATATTGATGGATATTTTAAATATTTCTCTGGAACACAATAAGATCCTGGATTCTCTGTTAGAAGCAAGATAATACTTATTTTTCCTCCAACTATCAATGTAGCGATTATCACGAAAAGTGAATTGTTTGTTCAGTTCTTCAATAAACTTTTATATCATTTGGAAAATATATTCCAAACTTGAAAACCAATGTCTGTACATGCTTCAGTGGAGAGATGGCTGGACCCTTATAATATCCGAATTGTTATAATCTCGCCAAAACTTGTTAAAAACAAAATCTGATGGATGGTAATATTCTCTGGTTGCTCTTAAGAAAGTTAGGATCAGTTCTTTATAATTCACTTCAGTCTCGGTTTGATTCAAAAGATAGTACTTCCAGCAGTGCAGCTCTCCCTCAATATAGCCTAGGAGTCCTCAAGTAGGGCTTCAACCCACAACATAATCTTGAAAGTTGACATAGAACTTGCCTCAGCCAATACCTATAGAAGTGAGTTACTGGCCCTGCTATAGGATCATACACACAGAAAGAGGCCATTCCACCCATTATTCTCATGTCAGCCCTTTCAAAAAACTATCCAAAAAGCATAGATCCAATTTATTTTTCAACATACCTGTTGAATTTGCTTTGACCAGTGCCATGCAGATTGCACAAAATCATCGGCTCTTTTAGGGTGGCACGGTAGCACAATGGTTAGCACTGTTGCTTCACAGCTCCAGGATCCCAGGTTCCATTCCTGGCTTGGGTTACTGTCTCATGCGGAGTCTGCACGTTCTTCCCGTGTCTGCGTGGGTTTGCTCCGGGTGCCCCGGTTTCCTCCCACAAGTCCCAAAGTCGTGCTGTTAGGTGAATTGGCCATTCTGAACTCTCCCTCAGTGTACCCGAACAGGCGCCGGGTTCCAATGGCGTGAAACTAACCACCTATTGCCGGTCAGGATGCTGGCGTGGCGGCTCCGGACTCAGTTCGCGGCCACCCTGACCAGGGGGTGGGATCGGAGGCCATGCGGGGCCTGAAAGGCGGCCAGGGATTTGATCTGCGTGGTATCAGGCTCGGGTGCGTGGCCGAGCTTGGGGGGTGGGGGGGGGGGTGGATACTAGGGGGTTTTCACAGTAACATCATTGCAGTGTTAATGTAAGGATACTTGTGACAATAATAAAGATTATTATTATTCTTACTCATCATTTTAAACCTGTCCCCTATGGTTAACCCCCCCCCCCCCCCCCCCCACTTGCGGAAGCAATTTGAAACTATTTATTTTATTCTTGGTGATTCTGAATTCTTCGACTAAATTTCCCTTAAGATTCGCGAGTCGAAGTTGTCAACGGTGGCTCATTGAGCGGCAATCTCACTTCAGAGTGAGGCTGTTTTGGGTTCAATCCCCCCCCTTGAGGACCCAAGCACACGTTCAAGACTGACACTCCAATGCAGTGTTGAGGGAGAGCTGCACTGTGGGCGGTGCTGCATTAAACCAGGAATGTCTGCGCTCTCAAGTTGGATCCAACAGCAGTATTTCAGAGACAAGCAGGACCAGGGACCCTGGTATCTCAATGAGCACCACAAAAAACAGATCACCCGATGATTATCACATTGCTCCGAGCTTGATACGTCCAAATCAACTGTTGTATGTGCCACATCACAACAGCGATCATGAAGTGTTTGGAGATGTCTAGCAGGCATATCAAGTCTCTTCGATTCGCGTCTCTTCAGGAGAACAGTGGGTGGGATTTACCAACCAACCCACCGCTTGGTTTTTGCTGACGGAGGCAGCCCCGCCAGCGGGATTTTCTGTCCCGGGATTTCTTGTTGACTGCACCCCTCGTTGCCAATAGACCATTCTGCTCTCAGTAAGACTGGAATATTCCTTGAACAGCCGATAAATCGGGCCCATTATTGCCTTAGAAGAACGGATGCGTATTCCTGAAGTAGAATGCTGGCTTGCAGGTGGAGCATGGAACAACTAATTGATGCCCGTTTCCTAGCCCACAATCAGTTATGGGTCCAAATATAAAGTTTACATTGACGGGATTCATTGGTTCTGTACTTTTGGAAATGCAGTAGGCAATACAGCTCAGAAGAAGCCGGGAACATCATGATCGCTGACTTTCCTGATGCTAGACTGGGCCATGGTGATCAAGAGTCAGAAGCGACACCAAGGCGATCACGGACTTCATAGTTGCTGACTTGTCCTTGTATTTGGTGCCTCTTGCTGTGCGAACAAAGCCATGTTGCAACTCGAGGAAATAGCTACGCAGTGACAGATGTATGAAGAAAGAACCTCAATTTTTATAGTGTCTGCCACAACCTCATGGCATTCTAATCTACATTGCAGCCAGTGAATTATTCTTGAAGTATGGTCACAGGTACTGTCTTGTTACGCTCTTGACCTAGCATAAGCTGCTTCCTTGATGTTCACTCTGACAAAGGAAGGTTCAGGCATGGAGATAGCTTCAACACGTTTATTGAACTATTAACAATTCTCCTCCTTGTATTCGACTCTATTGTTAATCCTTCTATAGCTACTCAGACTGACCAACCAGTCTGCTACAATCCACGTGGTGGGTGTGATGTTCAATCAACCCTGTGTCTGTACTCACTGAGTGTCTCCACTGGAAAGAGGAAGATCATGTGTGCTGTGTCCTTTTTATATGGGTTGGTGTAATGCCCTCCTGTGGTAATGTCACCTCTGTGTGTATGATGAATGCCCGTTGGTTGTGTCCTATCTTACTGACCTATTGGTTGAATGTCTGTGTGTCATGTCTCTGGTGCTCCCTCTGGTGTCTATCTAGTCTACGTGTACTTACATTAACCCCTTGTGTAGCTACAGTGATGCATATCACCACAGTTGCGATGTGGGGAACGCAGCAGCTAACTCGAGCACAGCAAGCTCCCACGAGGGATACATGGTGGTGCAGTGGTTAGCACTGCTGTCTCGCGGCACCCAGGACCCGGGTTCGATCCCGGTCCTGGGTCACTGTCCGTGTGGAGTTTGCACTTTCTCCCTCTGTCTGCGTGGCTCTCACCCCCACAACCCAAAGATAAGCAGGGTAGGTGGATTAGCCATGCTAAAGTGCCCCTTAATTGGGGAAAAGAAAAGAATTGGGTACTCAAAATTTATTTTAAAAAAGCAAGGCCCCACAAACATCAATGTGATAACGACCAGGTAACTGTGCTGGTGTTTGAGGGAAAGGCGTTGGCCAGGACACTGGGCATAAATCCCTGCTCTTCTTCAATATACTGCCATGGGCTCTTTTACCTAGTTCCAGGAGCAGGGACAAATCCTCAGTTTCATGTCTTTGTCAAAAGATTTTTAAAAAACATTTTGTTCAAATTAATTTAGAATACCCAATTCATTTTCTCCAATTAAGGGGCAGTTTAATGTGGCCAATTGACCTACCCTGCGGGGGCGAAACCCACGCAGACACAGGGAGAATGTACAAACTCCACACGGACAGTGAACCAGAGCTGGGATCGAACCTGGGACCTCGGCGGCGTGAGGCAGCAGGGCTAACCCACTGCGCCACCGTGTCGCCCTTCTTTTTCAAAAGATAACCCCTCCGACAGTGCAGTTTACATTCAGTACTGCCTGCCGAGATTGATCTCAACTTTCTGGTGTGGGAATTGAACCCATAATCTTAGGTTCAGAGTTAACAGAGCTCACATAGCTAGACAGCTGGTTCGTGATGCAGAGTGAGGCCAGCAGTGTGGGTTCAATTCCTTTACCGGCTGAGGTTATTCATGCCCCCCCCCCCCCCCCCCCCTCCCCTCCCCCCTCCCCCCCACCTAAAGTGTGGTGACCCTCAGGTTAAATCACCATCAGTTAGCTCTCCCCCTCAAAGGGGGAAGCAGCCTATGGTCATCTAGGACTGTGGTGACTTTACTTTCACATCTGGAGGACTGTGTACAGTTCTGGGCACTCTACCTGAGAAAGGATATAATGGCAGACGTGCAGCCTGAATCACTGGAACGTTGCCAGAGCTCTAAGGGTTAGATTATGATGAGAGATAATGTAAACTAAGTTTGTGTTCACAGATTAAAAATAAGGTTTAAGAGGTGGTTTGACTTTGACATTTAGGTTTTTGACATAAATAGAGAGAGGAGCAGAAGGGGAATCCAGAGAAAGTAGACAAAACATTAAAATTAGTGTTGGCTATTTGGGAGGAAAATTAAAAAGCATTTCTGCATGTAAAGTGTGTAAGTGTGAAACTCTCAATCAAAGAGCTGCAGATACCAATATATACTAAATATAAATATTTGTTATGAATCTGAAATGTGGGTTTTGCTCGCCAAGGGTGTTAAGGAACCCGGGGCCCGGTGGAATTAAAATATGGATCAGTTTCGATCTCATTGAATGACAGAACACCTTTGAAGGGCTGAATGGCCTGTTCACACCCCCATGTTTCTGACAAGTGTCCTCCCTTTACGCAACCTTCAAATTTACCCAATTTCCCACCACCTCTCATTCAAAACCCAGAGATGCAAAATCAGCAAAGGACTCGACTGAATAAATTAAAGGAAGAAAAATGTATCCTCAGTGGGAAATCCTGTGTTAATGTTTGTCAGGCATTCCTGGTAATGACATTAGAAAGACAGCTCCTTGCTGTGTTTACAGAAAGGACTTGAGACAATTGTCTGTCACATTCTCTTCAAATAAACTTTGAAAAATTCAACAAGTCAAAGTTCTAAATTCTTGCACACTGCATCAGAAGAATGGAATGCAGCCCATAATATGTACACTCATGAATATTTCAAAAAGCTTTCGATTTGAAAAGGGAATTGTTCAGAGCATTGTGACGTGAGTGGGAGGTGCAGTGGGTTGCTTTTAGTTTGACTAACACCTCCGTCACATTTAATCTTTAATATTTGTACTTGCATCATTCAAATAGCAAATGCAGGCACCGTGTGACAGCAATGCAACGATTAAGCGATCAATCAGCACGGCTCACACTGCTTACAGTGATGTTCTGCTTCTAAAAGATGTGCGGGTGAGGTGGATTGGCCATGCTAAATTGCCCTTAGTGTCCAAAAAGGTGAGGCCGCATGCCCATCATTGTCCCTAAGCTTCTGTTGTTTCTCCCAGGAGTTTACATCAGTTCATAAAATATAGGAGCAGAAATAGGCCATTTGACCCTCGGGTCTGCTCTGCCATTTGATCATGACTGACCTCATCCTGGCCTTAACTCCACCATCCTGCCCGTTCTCCATAACCTTTCAACCCATCACCAATTAAAAATCTGTCTAACTCCTCCTTAAATTTACTCACCGTCCCAGCATCCACCGCACTCTGGGGTAGCGAATTCCACAGATTCACAACCCTTCGGGAGAAGTAGTTTATCCTCAAATAGAACATAGAACATGGAAAAATACAGCACAGAACAGGCCCTTTGGCCCACGTTGTTGTGCCGAACCTTTGTCCGAGATTAATCATAGATTATCATAGAATTTACAGTGCAGAATGAGGCCATTCGGCCCATCGAGTCTGCATTGACTGCCTTAGGTAGAAAATCTGCCTTAAATTTTCGACCCTGAGACTACGACCTCTCATTCTAGAATGCCCCACAAGAGGTGGCACCAGCTCCACGTCTACTTTGTCCATAACTTTTATCATTTTGTGCGTCGCAATTTAATCTCCCCTCATTCTTCTGAACTCGCGAGAGAGCTCAATCTCTCTGCAAGAGACAAACCCCTGGGGCGGGATTCTCTGTCCTGCTGCACCTGTTTTCCGGTGCGTCCCCGCACCCCCCCGTCCCCGACAGCAGGATTCTCCATCCCAGCAGCCGGCCAATGGGGTTTCCACTGTGGCTACCCCATACCATTGGGCGTGAGAGCGCTGCCGGCGAAACGGAGCACCCCGCCGACGGAGAATACAGCCCCTCATCTCTCGGAATCAACCGAGTGAACCTCCTCCTGAACATGACGTAGAAGAGTGTAGACAATGTGTAATCCATCCTGAGTGCAGGACAGGCGTCCTGGGTGGAGCTTAATTATGTCTTTACTTTTTGAAGTGCCTGTTCAGCGTCAACTGAAAAGTGAACTTTGAAATTTGACATGAAAATGGCTTATTGTCACAAGTAGGCTTCAATGAAGTAACTGTGAAAAGCCCCTAGTCGCCACATTCCGGCGCCTGTTCGGGGAGGCCGGTACGGGAATTGAACCGTGCTGCTGGCCTGCCTTGGTCTGCTTTAAAAGCCAGCTATTTAGCCCTGTGCTAAACCAGCCCCTAATGCTCACAGCTGCTCACAATTGTGCATCGTATTAACAGCTCCCACTGTGGAGGAGCTGGAAGTGCAGAGAGTGAGTAGAGGTGAGGACTGTGTGTGCTGCAATGGGCAGCATTAGCATGCGTGCATTAACAAGTCCCCCAGCGTCTAAATGTGGCTTTATTATTCTCAAGGTGATCATTAATTGTACCTGTGAAAATGTGCAAGATCCCATTTTTCCTGTAAGAAATTCAAAATAGCCTGCGACCCATACCAGAGCTTCCTGGGCGATCGGGCAGTATCGATGCTGATAGTTTGTTTGTGAGGTCAGACGGACAGGATACGGCACATTGTGGACTTGACTGGGCGTGGTGGATAACAGCAGCAAATACTCTCTACTTTCAGCATATCTTAAATTCAGACTTTTTACAAAGTTCTTTCAGAATGCAGATGTGTGAAATTAAGTTTGTTGTCTAATAATCGAAGGAAAAACAAACTCACTTTTAGATATTGGGCTGCATTTTGGAACCAAATGGCCAAGTGTCAAGTTGTGGCTGAAAATCTCCACGCCCCTCCCCAGAAACACTGCCAGCTTCTCTGTCCAGACCTCCTGACACTTTGTCTGGGGGAAAATCAGTGGCCGTGCTTTGTGACGTCACTCTGTCAAGGCGGGGCCTCATATAGCCAGCAGGACGGAGCGCCATCTTTAAAGGGCTGAAATTATAATTGCCCCAAACTCCTCACAGCCATGGGGGAGCCCCCTCCCCCCACCAACTCCTACAAGCTTCAGGGTGAGCACCACACCTCTAGATATCGAGGGGGGGGCATTCTCCGCCTCCCTCACCCCCACCCTGCCACGCATTCTCAAACATGCACCACTCTCCACCCCTATTCCCCTCCCCCTCACACCACACAAAAGGGGAAGTCCTCCATGGGCGGCACGGTGGCGCAGTGGTTCGTACTGATGCCTCACGAATGTAGCCATCTAAGATGGACACTGGGCTACAAAATGGAGAACTGCTAAGACTGCAGGGAAAAACAGTCATAGTGAGGACAAACAGCTTGCAGAAGACTGTTTTGCATTCTGCACGTACAGAAACCAGTTTCTAGCCAGGTGCAGAGTTTCAGCCAAAGGTGCAAATGGGAAACAGATCTGCATAGTAATGAGGTGATCCAGATCCAGACCCCGGACAATAGAAACATTTAAGTATCGATGGATACTTTTCTATAGACGCCCAGACAGAATGGCGCCAAAGCGACCAACACAAAGAGCCGTAGGGACCGCCCCACCCATCGAGGAACGACCCTAGGATTGGGGAGTTTGAAAGATATCAATTGGGAAAGACCCAATCGATGAGGGAGCCGCCCCAAGGGGGCCTGAACCTCCTGGGACCTATAAGAGTAGGTCTGTTCGGTCTGTTTTTGCTCCGGCCCAGATCTGCTGTTGCTTCCAGACCGATACATCGCATCCTAATCATGCCAGCAGGGTGTCATAGTATACACACAAGTATATGATGGTGCATAGACACACACTGACTGACACACTGAAAGACCAATCAACACACAGAACACAGCAGCCAATCACCAGACAGGGCACGGTCACTATAAAGCCAGAGGGCACTAGTTTTCCCGCTCATTCGGGATGCAGCCTCTGAGACAGCCAGAGCCCGTAATCAGTAGCACAAACATCTACCATGTGCTAGCAGTGTAGTCTGGTCAGGTTAGCCATAGGTCTTCAGTCAATCTAACATAGTGTCAACCCACAGTGCAAGTATGTTTAACAGCTCATAGTTAAATAAAATAGAGCTGTACTTCTACAAGTGTTGGTAGCCTGTATCTCTCACTGCTCTGGTAAACGCAGTCCTCGCAGACCCAGCATACCCAACACATCACAGGGGTGGGGAGCACGTAGGAACATCTAACGCATCCGGAAGCAAAGGCTGTATCATGATGTTGAATTTAATTTCAATTCAGGGACATCAGGTTAACGTCCTTTCTGGGCAATGAACCTGATTACGTCGCTGGCAGGGAGTCGGGGAAGATCTCGCTGCCGCAAATACTGTGACATTCCCGTGAGATTTAGCGGCCATAACGGGATTTGCTCCCATGGCGAAGAGGCCCTGAGAATTGCACCCAGTATTTTTCAAATCTTCTAGATGGCCCCAAAACACTTTGGAGCCAATAAATTACTCTTTCAAATGTTGCTCCTCTTATCTCGTCGGAAAACAGGCAAAAACTTCACGAACGGCAACATCTGACGGTTATGAGATTCGAAAAAAAGTCTTGCATTTATACAATGCTTTACACAACTTCAGGACATGCCAAAGTGTTTCACAGCCAATAATGCACTTTTAAAATTTAGTCACTGCCGAATGCCCAGTGAATCAACGGTAGATGCCATTTGTTGAGATCAGTGGTCTCCAGGACAGTGGGAGCACTCAGATTTTTCTTGGAGAAAAATGTCATGGGATTTTTTTTTTTAAATTTCCTCCTGAGCGGGATGAGAACCTTGGTATGAAGATGACCACGACACTAACGTGTCAGCCAACATCATGCATTCCGGCCCAGAAAACTGGCTCAGGGATGAGTGAGCTGCCAGCTTTCCAGTAATCAAGGATGGGTAAGAAACGTTCGGCCTTGCCAGTGATGCTCACACACATCCCACGAACGAGCCTGTAAAAAAAGGCTCTGACCAGCATCCGGGAGATATTTTATCCCTCGGTCAACATCACCAGAAACAGATTTTCTTCTCATTATCACACTGCTGTTTGTAGAAGCTGGAAGGAACCTTGCAAAGGAATTTTGCAGACAAGCCGTAAACTAAAGTTTAGCAAATGAGATGAATCAATCACAGAAGAACAGCAATTAGGAAGAGAAGACATACTCCCATTTATATCCCGCCTTATCAGATCCCTGGGAACAGACAATGAATTACCCTGAAGGGCGGTGAATGGTGAAACTGGTTTACCAACAGCACAGTTCCACAAAGCACAACAAAGTGATTGGTCCATTAGTCTGTTTTTGGGCAAGGAAGGACCTTTGAGCAGGAATGCACAGAGACATTCAGGACAACAACATCCACTGAAAGAGGCAAGCGACACTTTTGTTCAGTGTTCCCTCTGAAGGACGATGTTACGGAGCTGACATAATGATTACAGCTTCACTGTGTAGCCAGCAGCAGGTGGATTTTTCACCCTGATATAATGGAAGCACAAATGGCTGCACACTGCCGAAATAAGGTTACTGCTCGGGCTGGAACAGCACGACTTTTCAGTGTGAAGAAAATAACACAAAGATATTCTGTGGAGGGAGATGGGAGCTCACATTTCGAGTCTGGATGACTCTT
Organism: Scyliorhinus canicula; assembly: GCF_902713615.1. NCBI lineage: Eukaryota > Metazoa > Chordata > Chondrichthyes > Carcharhiniformes > Scyliorhinidae > Scyliorhinus > Scyliorhinus canicula. The sequence continues at coordinate 238,368,985 of NC_052149.1, read as the reverse complement.
TGTCAAAGTTCTAACAGTCATCCAGACTCGAAATGTCAGCTCACTTCTCTCTCCACAGATGCTGTCAGATCGGCAGCACGGTAGCATTGTGGCTAGCACAATTGCTTCACAGCTCCAGGGTCCCAGGTTCGATTCCCGCTTGGGTCACTGTCTGTGCGGAGTCTGCACATCCTCCCCGTGTGTGTGTGGGTTTCCTCCGGGTGCTCCGGTTTCCTTCCACAGTCCAAAGATGTGCAGGTTAGGTGGATTGGCCATGATAAATTGCCCTTAGTGTCTAAAATTGCCCTTAGTGTTGGGTGGGGTTACTGGGTTATGGGGATAGGGCGGGGGCGTTGACCTTGGGTAGGGTGCTCTTTCCAAGAGCCAGTGCAGACTTGATGGGCCGAATGGCCTCCTTCTGCACTGTAAATTCTATGATAATCTGCTGGACTTCTGATGACATGTCAACCATCACCTGTGTATATAATAACCAAACTGTATGTAAACATTAGTGACTGAATGTACAGATTACAATTCTAGCATCTGACCACAGATGGCGTGGTGACGGGAGAGTATTACTGGAACACAGACTCATGTGAGGCAGAACGTGGATAGCAGGCGTAGAGTCCAGTTGCCTATCGAAGAACTCCTTGGTCAATAGTAATTAATGCTAGTTAATCATAGTTATTTGTATTTAGCCGTAATATCCAACTGTAATCAGAGTAGACATTAAAATGAAATGAAATGAAATGAAAATCATTTATTGTCACAAGTCGGCTTCAAATGAAGTTACGGTGAAAAGCCCCCAGTCGCCACATTCCGGCGCCTGTTCGGGGAGGCTCGTACGGGAATTGAACCCGCGCTGCTGGCCTGCCTTGGTCTGCTTTAAAAGCCAGCGATTTAGCCCAGTGAAGCTTGCCTCTTTCAGTGGATGTTGTTGTCCTCCAGACCTGCCCCACCAATGACGTAGACTGTTTGGATGGTGCACCAACACCACATGGTCTGCAGCCGTCGAAGAAGGCAGCTCACTTCCACCTTCTCAAGGGCAATTAGGGATGGATAAGAAATGCTGGCCGATCCAGCGACGCCCACATCCCGTGAAAAGCTACATTTGGCCCATGTCTTTGAGGGTGATCAATGATAGAAATATAACAGTGTAAAATCCCATTTCCCTGCAATGTTCCTTCTTTGCTCTGCGTACTCGACCTTTCGGAACTGCGGCAATTCCTTTATTATCGGGTGGGATTTTCCAGCCCTTCTCGCCAGCCAGACCTTCCTGTCCCACCGAAGGTGACTCGGCATCGCGGGTCGGCCAGCGGCGCGGCTGGTGAGAAACTCAAATGGCTATTGGCTTTGGTGAGACTGGAAGATCCTGCCTGCGGCCAATAGCGTGGCACCTGCCAGGGGGGGTGGGGGCTGCGAGGGAGGCAGAAAATCCCAGCCATTGACATGTGCCCGTCCACGCATCTCAGCTACATGTACCTGCCTTTGACATCCCTTGCAAAGCCTTACCCAACACAACTGTACCAGCCTTTGTCCTGAAAGCTCCATTCATCCCAGCGTTCTCAAAGTTTCAGGAAAGGGAGACCCCGGTTTCTATGACAATTTGGTTGGGGATTCAAATTGCACTCCAGAGTCTCGACCACAAAATCCAGGATGTACATCCAGATACTATTTGAAGAAGAGCAGGCCAGCGTTGCCTCGCCTTTCAGTTACTACTTATCCCTGCCTCAGTGAAATGGATTATCTGGGTTGTTATCGCACTGTTGTTTATGGGATCTTACCGTCTGCACATTGACCACCGAGTTTCCGATATTACAAGGGACCACACTTGGAAAAAGGTAGTCCCTTGGCTGTAAAGCACCTTAGTTTGCCCTGACACTGTGAAAGATGGCTTGGAAAAGCAAAGGGCTGGATTCTCCGATCCTGCGTCTAAGAGCTGAGGCCAACGGAGGATCCGTGGTGTTCCACGACAGAAAAATCGGCATCACACCCGCACCGGTTCCGCAACCAGTGAGGAGCTAGCACCAGCGCCGCTGAAACACCCATGGAACGCACAGAAAATGGTGGGAGAATCACCGAGTCCGTGCTGGACACCCGCAGGACTGACAAGTTGCAGCCCCGCGTGCGCCAACACACCTCACAGATGCACCAATCGCGGCCAGCAAGATGCCGCCTATTGTGCTGTACCACACACCGGCCCACCCCGACCCCACAGCCCACCTCCTGGCTATGCCCCACTACCTCTCCACCCCCCACCCCCAGCCCTGGCAGAAGCCCCCCTTGCCAGCGGTACTGATCACGGTGGAGTATGGAGGTCCTGGACATTGTCTGCATGCCCTCTCTCTCTCTCTCCACAGCCACCATGCCAGGCTCAGACCACTGGGACCACACTAGGCCGCGCCATCGGGAACGCGCCCCATCGGAGGCGGAGCATCACAGGTGGGCCGATAATGATATTCAAACGCGGTTGTGATTGCGCAAGGCGCATTTCTCAATCACACCGATTTGGAGGGAACGGAGCATCGTCACCCAGTGTCAAACTGGTGCTTGCCGCAATTTCGGCATTGGGAGCCATTCTCCGCCCGATCGCCATTCCCGATTTTGGCGTCAGGCATCGGAGAATCCCGCCCAAAGTCTTTCTTTCATTTTCCTCCCCTGCCACAAACTTTTGTAACATTAATCATTTCTATAATTCCTTTTCATTCATGTGGGCATCGCTGGCTGGGCCAGCATTTATTGCCCATCCTAATTGCCTTTGAGAAGGTGGTGTTGAGCTGCCTTCTTGAACCACTGAAGTCCATGTGGTGTAGGTACACTCACTGTGCTGTTAGGGAGAGAGCTCCAGGATTTTGAACCAGCGACAGTGAAGGAACAGTCAACATTTCTTCACCCAAAGAGTGGTGAGCCTGTGGAATTCATTACCACAGGAAGTAGTTGATGCTAAAACATTGAATATATTCAAGAGGAGGCTGGATATAGCACTTGGGGCGAATGGGGAGAAAGCAGGATTAAGCTATTGAGTTGGATGATCACCATAATCGTGAGAAATGGTGGAGCAGGCTCGAAGGGTCAAAAGCCTCCTCCTGCTCCTATCTTCTATGTATCTATATATATATTTCCAAGTTAGGATGGTGAGTGACTTGGAGGGGAACCTCCAGGTGGTGGGGTTCCCAGTTATCTGCTGCTCTTGTCCTTCTAGATGGTAGCGGTTGCGGGTTTGGAAGGTGCTGCCTAAGGAGCCTTGGTGAGTGCCTCCAGATTGTCTTGTAGATGGTACACGTGGCTGTCACTATTCATCAGTGGTGGCAGGATTGGATGATTATGGATGGGGAACCAATCAAGCAGGCTGCTTTGTCCTGGATTGTCTGGAGCTTCTTGAGTATCGTTGGAGCTGCACTTATCCAGGCAAGTGGAGATTATTCCATCACACTCCTGACTTGTGCACAGGCTTTGGGGAGTCAAAAGGCAACTTACTCACCACAGGATTCCTAGCGTCCATCCTGTTATTGTAGCCTCAGTATTTATGTGGTTGGCCCAGTTCAGTTTCTGGTCAATGGTAACCCCCAGAAAGTTGAAAGTGGGGTGAATGTCTGTGATCAATTACAAAGCACTGTGTGACCGGGTGTGTCAGTTTTAGCAAAACTTGCAACATCTGCATTTGAACCAATAAAGAATGTTTTTTTTATTATTCGTTCATAGGACATGGGCGTCGCATCTGTGCCAAGATTCATTGCCCATCCCAATTGCCCTTGAGAGGACAGTTAAGAGCCAACCATTTAGCTGTTGTTCAGGGGTCACAGGTAAGCCAGACTGGATAAGGATGGCAGATTTCTTCCCAAAAGGATGTTAGTGAACCAGTTGGGGTTTTACAACAATCAATAATGGTTTCATGGTCGTCATTAGAGCTTTAATCCCAGATTTTTATTGAATTCAAATTTCACCATCTGCAGTGGCAGGATTTGAACCTGGGTCCCCAGAGCATTACTCTGGGTCTCTGGTTTGCTAGTCCAGTGACAATACCACTATGTCACTGCCTCCCCTGCATGGTTTTGACAACAATATTATTTATGAAGCATTTTTAGCATGGCAATATACCCCAAGACTTTTCACAGGAGGGAAGGATAGCTATTAAGCCAAAGAAGGGGACATTGTTCGGATATAAATAATTGGCAAACACTCTTTAAAAGATGTAGGTGTGTTGGATCGAATATCCTTCATTCAGTGAATCTCTGATTCTCGGGCAGCTGGCCAAATGCTTGGTCGGTTTTAAGCAGCATTTTTGAGGAGGAGCAAATGAGCTACAGAGGCAAAATGATTTGGGGAAGAAACTTGAGAGTTTTGGGATCAAATGGTTGAAGGAGCAACAAATAATGATGGCGAGACGGAAGTAGAGTTATGGAGAAGAGACCAGGGGTCAAGTTATAACCATCGGGGGAGTTTCCTTTAACATCTGTACTGAAGTATGAAGTACAGATTATTCCACTTTGGGGACACCTGTACCTCCTTTTAAATATCAAAATTGCTCTCATTTATTTGCCCAGAAGCATTGTGTTAGGCATATAACATTAAAGGTAATTTCAGTCAGAATCAATGACTCTGCACTCTATGCACACAATGCACATTCAAGCTCAAGATTAATAGGTCCAATTTTCCCCATTATCACCTTTGCAAATTTGCTCATCTAAATGGATGAGTTTAACAGCTCATTATTCAGTATCTAACTGCCATAAATGTCATATGTCTCAGATCTTAAGCTGTCTTAAACTGCTTTATTATTATGAATATAAAATGTCATTTTTTTTGTCTGTTTAAAAAAAAGCTTCGGCCTCACTGTAATCAGTGCTCGTACTGAGTCAATACATCAGAATAAATACATGCAAAAAGGGAGAAAATCTGAGGATTCAAATTTGTTTTAAGTCTTGAGAAAATACTCCCTAATAAATAATTAATGACTATCATATTTCTTAGATTTTTCACCTAACAGGCAACCCTCGCGATCATCTCCTTACACATTAAATGATAGAAAATGCATGTAATTTGAATGTTCTGAGGGAGTTTCAGCGCTCAGTAGATTAATTCACCTGGGAGCAGGTATTACCAAGTCGCTGCAATAATCTTCTCTCCTTTTGATGGTTCTTTTGAGACTGCGTTAGTTTCTGTTGTTGAAGAATGACTAAGGGAGGTCAGGAGGTGGGGTGCCTGGGGTGGGTGGGTGGGGTGGGGTGAGGGTTGCGTTATTTTCTTACTGGCGTCTGAATCACTGCAATCTAGATGCAAGAAATAGAATGGTTCCCGGAGCTGAGGTATTATAGATTCAGGGATATGGGGGGGGGGGGGGGGGGGAGCTGGGTTGTTCTCCCTAGAACTGAGGAGGTTAAGAGGAGATTTGATACAGGTGCTTAACATCACAAAGAGACAAGAGAGACACTTTTAAAAGGTTAAAGAATCGGTAACCAGTAAGTATATATTAAAAGAAACAGAGCAGAGACGAGGAGGAGCTTTCTTACACAATGACTTGACGGATTCTATGGGAAGCAAGAGATGGAATTGCAGAGCCGTTGGCAATGATCTTTACGTCCTCACTGTCAACAGGGGTGGTCACAGGGGATTGGAGAGTGGCGGATATCGTGCCCCTGTTCAAAAAAGGGAATAGGGATAACCCTGGGAATTACAGGCCAGTTAGTCTTACTTCGGTGGTAGGCAAAGTAATAGAAAGGGTACTGAGGGATAGGATTTCTGAGCATTTGGAAAGACACTGCTTGATTAGGGATAGTCAGCACGGATTTGTGAGGGTTAGGTCTTGCCTCACAAGTCTTATTGAATTCTTTGAGGAGGTGACCAAGCACGTGGATGAAGGTAAAGGAGTGGATGTGGTGTACATAGATTTTAGTAAGACATTTGATAAGGTTCCCCATGGTAGGCGTATGCAGAAAGTAAGGAGGCATGGGATAGTGGGAAATTTGGCCAGATAACGAACTGACTAACGGATAGAAGTCAGAGAGTGGTGGTGGATGGCAAATATTCAGCCTGGTGCCCAGTTACCAGTGGCGTACCACAGGGATCAGTTCTGGGTCCTCTGCTGTTTGTGATTTTCATTAATGACTTGGATGAGGGAGTTGAAGGGTGGGTCAGTAAATTTGCAGATGATACGAAGATTGGTGGAGTTGTGGATAGTGAGGAGGGCTGTTGTCGGCTGCAAAGAGACATAGATAGCAGAGCTGGGCTGAGAAGTGGCAGATGGAGTTTAACCCTGAAAAGTGTGAGGTTGTCCATTTTGGAAGGACAAATATGAATGTGGAATACAGGATTAACGGTAGGGTTTTTGGCAATGTGGAGGAGCAGAGAGATCTTATGGTCTATGTGCATAGATCTTTGAAAGTTCACTGAAGTGGATAGAGCTGTGAAGAAGGCCTATGGTGTGCTCGCGTTCATTAGCAGAGGGATTGAATTTAAGAGCCGTGAGGTGATGATGCAGCTGTACAAAACCTTGGTAAGGCCACATTTGGAGTACTGTGTGAAGTTTTGGTCGCCTCATTTTAGAAAGGATGCAGAAGCTTTGGAAAAGGTGCAAAGGAGATTTACCAGGATGTTGCCTGGAATGGAGAGTAGGTCTTACGAGGAAAGGTTGAGGGTGCTAGGCCTTTTCTCATTAGAACGGAGAAGGATGAGGGGCGACTTGATAGAGGTTTATAAGATGATCAGGGGAATAGATAGAGTAGACAGTCAGAGACTTTTTTCCCCGGGTAGAATAAACCATTACAAGGGGACATAAATTTAAGGTGAATGGTGGAAGATATAGGGGTGATGTCAGAGGTAGGTTCTTTACCCAGAGAGTTGTGGGGACATGGAATGCACTGCCTGTGGAAGTAGTTGAGTCAGAAACATTAGGGACCTTCAAGCGGCTATTGGATAGGTACATGGATCACGGTAGAATGATAGGGTGTAGATGAATTTGTTCTTAATCTAGGACAAAAGTTCGGCACAACATCGTGGGCCGAAGGACCTGCTCTGTGCTGTAATTTTCTATGTTCTATGGTCTATGTACTAGATAGGGTGATGCATAGAACGTTGAATCATAGTCGTCAAAACAAAATTGGACAAACACTTGAAAAGTGGAATGATTACGGGGACAATGCGAAGAGTAGGTAGCCGGACTGACTGGCCCTTTGATGGGCTGAATGGCCTTATTATGTGCTGTTCCGTTCCATGAAATATAATATAGAAGTGCTGGAAAGCATAACAGGTCATTTAAGATGTGATGTGGAATAATAGCGACGTGAATGACTGACTTAACGGTTTTTGTTCCCCTCTCTTGGTAACGCAGAAGCAGCCGCAATGAAAGAGGTGTGTTCAGCACATTGTGAAAAGAGATACATAATTGCTCCCCTCCCCCTGTTTGGTCCCCATAGTCTGACAAATGTGTTCTTTTCATTTCACTCTTTGGTTACTGCCTGAAACTGAACATAGTTTCTTCACCAGTAAACCACAATTGTTCCGCTCAACGATGACTCGACGGCTTGTTCTGCTTCGACAGAGAAGATTAAGAGGTTGCTTCATTGAGGTTTTCAAAATTACGAATGAGTTAGACAGGGTAAAGTAGGATATTGTTACGACGCCTTGGGTTAGTGTGCGGTCGATTCCAGCTCCACAGAGCCCAGAGTCTGATTAATAAGGCGGTTAGGGGTTATGGGGGGAGAAACATATCAGCCAGGATTGAATGGGACTCAAGGGACCAAATGGCCTAATTCTGCACCTATGTTTTATGGTCTTGCAAGTGAATTAACCAATAATTCGTATAAAGTTTCTGAGATATTTGTCTGTTGACTGTTCCAATTATTTACAGGCACCAGATTTATAAATGAAACACAACTGTATATTTATAACAAAAATAAAGATAATACATGCAAACTAGATAATCATCTACTACCCCCCCCCCCCCACTTTTACTGTCCCACCCTCTACCCAAAACACACAAGACAGACAAACACAGGAGGGGTAGGGTATATAAATAATAGGAATTAAAATATAAAAAGGAAGATACGACTCTTTGCTTCGGATGTTGAAAGCGTTACAACAGTTGAAATTAAAAAATGAAATGAAAATCGCTTATTGTCACGAGTAGGCTTCAAATGAAGTTACTGTGAAAAGCCCCTAGTCGCCACATTCCGGCGCCTGTTCGGGGAGGCTGGTATGGGAATTGAACCGAGCTGCTGGCCTGCCTTGGTCTGCTTTCAAAGCCAACGATTTAGCCCTGTGCTTCCAGGACATGGAGTGACTGAAACCAGCAGTTGGATTGCTAATGCCGATCTTCTGATCGTGACATTCAGTCAGAACTACTACGCTGTAGCATTTCCTCTGGGGAGTCACTTTAACATTTATTAACCTGGCTTTTCACTCCAAAACCACAGGCTCAGGCCTGTGTAATTCTTATTGATGTCCAACTCCACCAGAATTTCTAATAGCCTTTCCGAGATATTAGAAGAGTTCCCCACACGAGATTTCAAGAGGAGCATTTAAACAACTGACCCTGCCTGCAGCAGCTTTTGGATTGGATTGTCTTAAGATTTTCTTTGTCTCCCCTCAAACCACTGAGAGCTGTCTTAGCCTGAGTTTTACTCTGATTTGGTTTCCCAGACTCGCTGGAATGTCCTCCAGCTTTACTGAGGAGGAAACAAAGTCTCCAATTGGGTGTCACCCGTTCAGCGAGAGAGAAATTCAAAAGCGCCTCCTTCAGCTCTGCGTTCAGGACAACACTAAAACCTGGAAACACAGTCTCTCAGAGGAATGAATATTCCAGAGTGGTCAGCACCAATCAGCATCGAGCACCAGCTAAGCTCTGGCAACCTGCAACAGTCTATTGGCCGACAGCCAAGTCCATCAAGAGGTGTCATCACTGATGTCAGGCCAAACAGCACATCTGGCTGGAGTGTCCTGTTTTCTTTTAATTAAAGGTGAAATCCATCTCGAGCTTGCCTCAACTGTACTTCCCTATCCAACCCCAGACCGTTTGATTCCCTTGTCAGTCAGGAATCTATCTAACTCGGCTTTAAAAATATAATTGACCCTCTGTTCTCTGGGGAGGAGAATTCTAAAGGCTCTTGACATTCTGAGGGGAAACATTTTTCCTCAGTGGTTAGCACTGTTGCTTCACAGTGCCAGGGACCCAGGTTCGATTCCCCGGTTTGAGTCACTCTCTGTGCGGAGTCTGCAAGTTCTCCTGTGTCTGCGTGGGTTTCCTCCGGGTGCACGGGTTTCCTCCCGCAAGTCCCGTAAGACGTGCTTGTTAGGTGAATTGGACATTCTGAATTCTCCCTCTGTGTACCCGAACAGGCGCCGGAATGTGGTGACTAGGCGCTTTTCACAGTAACTACATTGCGGTGTTAATGTAAGCCTACTTGTGACAATAAAGATTATTATTACAATCTCTCCCACAAGGAAACGATCTATTCAGCATCCACCCTGAGTCCATTCAGCATCTTATATTTCAATAACGTCATGATGTGGAAATGCCGGCGTTGGACTGGGGTGAGCACAGTAAGAAGTCTTACTTCACCTGAGAAAGGAGCAGTGCTCCGAAAGCTAGTGTTTGAAACAAACATATTGGACTTTAACCTGGTGTTGTAAGACTTCTTACTTCAATAAAGTCACCACCTCTCATGCTTCTGAAATCCTATTGGTACAGGCCCTGCCTCTTCAACCTTTCTTCATAGTATAACCCCAGGAATCAGCTGAGTGAACCATCTCTGAACTGCTTTTATTGCAATTATTTTTGCCTACACATTGTGGAGAACTATTATCTGTTGGATCCAAACAAAGATCACTTGGCAAGAATAGAAAATATCTAAATGAGCATGTATAAGCTTCTAGGTACACCTTGCACTTGTTTCAAAATCCCTGCACCATTTCACCACTCCCTGGCTCTGCAGTATCGTCCACCCCACAGTCCCCTACGAGCTCAGGATTCTTCCAGCTCAGGCACCCTGCACGAACCCACTTATTATCACTCCACCGTGAGCAGCCAATGCCCTCCGCTGCTGAGGGTCAAAACTCGGCAACTATTTTCCCAGACCTCTCTGCCTCTCCACCTCTTCCTTTTCCTTTAAGATGCTCCTTACAGCCAATCTCTTTGAGGAGCTTTCTCAAACAGAAACTGACACTGAACCACAGAGAATTTAGAAAGCTCGATCAAAGAGGTATGTTGCAAGGTGGATAGCAGTACGGCAGAGCGATATAATGACACCTGCAAGAAGTAACTGATGGAGCAAGCAGGAAAATCAACAGTTTTACGTTCCAAATGAAATGAAAATCGCTTATTGTCACGAGTAGGCTTCAATGAAGTTACTGTGAAAAGCCCCTAGTCGCCACATGTCTGGGGAGGCTGGTACGGGAATCGAACCATGCTGCTGGCCTGCTTTAAAAGCCAGTGATTTAGCTCAGTGAGCTAAACCAGCCCCTAATTTAACCACAGATTGAAATAGATTCTTATGATCTAGCAGTGATGTTGTCAGAATACTCCAGTGACGATCGCACAATGTTTCCCGCCAGATGGTTGAATGTTCAGGCTGGGAGGATGCCTGTCACAACACACTCTACCAGCGTGGGTGAGTCGCGTTCTGTGATTTCTCAGCTGGGCAGATTGGTGGAACGGCCCATGACAGGGAAGATTCCGATATCCACATGGGATGCCAGTTAGGGATAAGGGGAAATTGGAAAAGAATGTAAAGGATGTCAGCAGTAATCTCATGCTGTCATCTGCATCGCCCCGAAGGACTGGTTTGAGATGCAGAATAATGTGAAAAGGGGCCATCAAAATAAAAATTTAAAGTTAATTTTCTGCTCCACAAAATGAAGGATCTCTATGTTGAAAAATGAACCATCTTCTCAGCTGATGCATCATCAAGGATTACAACATCAATCAAAGACACAAGTGAAAACGGCACTGAGCAGAGCCACACTGTGTTATCACAGCATTATTAGTGATATGATAGTTATTTTTATTTCTTCCATTGATCTGTTTCCCCCTCAACATTGTTCCCCCTCACCCCAGCCCACTTCGACCACCTGTTCTTAGTTGCCCTTTGACAGTCTGCTCACCTTTCTTCTGCCTTTCACACCTTCTAATCTCTTTATGTGCCACGATCAGCCCCTTCCTAGCTTTAATCACCCCCATTTGCATTCTCTTTGTCTTCTGTCCTCCACATCTTTATCAACCTCCACCTATCAGTGGCCCCCTATCCAGCCCCCCCACTCCACCGCGCCCCCCCCACCCCCCCCCCCCTCTCTCCTCCCCCCCCCCCCCCCACCCACAATGGTATAAATGTGAACCTATTTCCAGTTCTCTCCAGCTTTGACAAAGAGTCAGCCAGCTTCGAAAAATTACCTCCCTTCTCTCTCCACACCTGTTGGCATTGCCCAGTATTTTCTGTTGTTACTAGCTGTACAGTTCTTCTGTGAACCCCTTCCCTGCCTGGTTGATGCACTGCAACTAAAAAGCTGGAAAAAAAAAATGTTATTAAGAGCGGCCATCTCACCGAGGTGACTTCGCGCCAGCCCACATTCAACAACCTGCTGTGAAAACTCTGCTCACGTTTTGACAGTTGTGACAAATTGCACCACAGCAGCTGAGATAGTCCCCAACATTCGAAATAAAACGACTCGTAACACTCTGGAAAAAAATGTCAATTCACCCTATCTCCCAGTGTTAATGGGATCTTAAAGAAAAATTCACTTTCTGAATCCGGATCCATATCTTCACCAAAAACTAATCAGCCCTTTCTAGGACCATACCCTATCTGTGCACTGAGTTTAATTGAAATTGGTCTGTTAGTTTTTTGAGATCGTGGGGGCGGTTTTGAACCCTCACTCTCCGTCCGTGAGAAATGCGGTGCAAGCTCAAAATTAGGAGAGAATCGGAAGATGAGATTCTCTCTGACATCATTGAGATTTGCAGTTTTCACCCCTAACGCTAGTGGAGTACTACCAATCACGCATAAGAGCCCGAGAGACTCACTTTAATGCATTAGCATGGCATAAGCGAACATTCACTCCGGAACTGAAGGCACTGTTGCTAAGTAGAGGGGCAGGAAGTATTGAGGAAGCAGGCTAGCTGCCGAAGGATTGCACAGGCTAGGAGAGTGGGCAAAGAAGTGGCAGATGGAATACAATGTGGAAAAGTGTGAGGTTTTGCACTTTGGAAGGAGAAATGGAGGCTATTTTGAGACTATTGTCTAAATGGGAAATGCTTCAGAAATCAGAAACACAAAGGGACTTTGGAGTCCTTGTTCATGATTCCCTTAAGGTTAACGTGTAGGTTCAGACGGCAGTTAGGAAGGCAAATGCGATGTTAGCATTCATGTCGAGTGGGCTAGAGTACAAGACCAGGGATGTACTTCTGAGGCTGTATAAGGCTCTAGTCAGACTCCATTTAGAGTATTGTGAGATGTTTTGGTCACCGTATCTAAGGAAGGATGTGCTGGCCTTGGAATGGGCCCAGAGGAGGTTCACAAGAATGATCCCTGGAATGAAGAGCTTGTTGTATGAGGAACGGTTGAGGACTCCTCTCCTGGAGTGAGCTGGCACTCACCAAGGCAGCTATAGCCTCCCAGACAGGGGTGATCATCTTCCTGGGGTGCGGATACTGGGTGCCTCACCTCTGCGGCACTCTGTCCAAAAGTCTAGTCAGGGCTTCCTCTGAAAATGTTGGATCAGCAGGTTTCCTGGCTAACATCCCGCTGGTGGATCTGGAATGAGTGCTGGGGAGGTGTTTAAACAGAACTCCCCACTGACTGCAGTGATTGAGTTTCACTGGGGCGAGCAAATCAGTGGGAGGTTGACAAGAGCGCGGTGTGATTCACGTAGAGAAGAAAAGAGGCTCAAAATTCGGTGAGAAATCCCTCCGATGGTGTTTGCACCGTTTTTCTCACCAGACCTGACACTTGGCCATTGTGGGGTCAGATTCCACTCACGCTGTTTGCAAACAAATTGACAGAGAGGGGATTTTTAGTTGTCACCCCTAACGCTAGTGGGGTACTACCAATCACGTGTAAGAGCCGAGAGAACCGGAGATTCAATGGCAGAAGTAAGGATGCAAAGTGAAGAAAGAAGGGTTTGCTCTGCCCTTTTCTTTGACTCCCCCCTTTAATATTGTGCCATTCAGCTCGGATTGACTCTCCTCGTTCTTCAGACCAAAATGTACCACCCTCACCCAATATAGAAAATCCAGCGTTGTGTTTCCAACACGCTCCTTCATGTGGAACGTTAAAGAGAATTATTTGGCGGCAGTCATAAACCAGGACTTCAGCATTTCTGCCTTGGTAAAGAAGTCACATTTGCTGCTGACCTGGTATTCTTTGCCAAGTGTGCACGTCGCCTGCAGAAAATACTTCACCCTCCACGAAGCAGCTCCAACTCAAGGAATCCGCAATATCCGAGCTCGGTCCAAAGGAAATTTGAACTCTTTTTCTCTCCACAGCTGCAACGACTCAATGGGTTTTTGAGTTTATCCAGCCCTTTCTGCTTAATTACAGAGTTTCTGTTTGCCAGGTCCCAGTTTCGATCTCGGCTCTGGGTCACTGTCTGTGTGGAGTTCGCACATTCTCCCCGTGTTTGTGTGGGTTTCACCCCCACAACCCAAAGATGTGCAGGGTAGGTAGATTGGCCACACTAAATTGCCCCTTAATTGGAAATAAATGAATTGGGGGCTTTAAATTTATTTTTAAAATAATTTAAAAATGAGACTCGATGATTCATTTAAATAAATTGTCATGTTCATTTCAAGTTTCTTTTCATACTTTTCTTTTGTAACTCTTGCTATCCCTCTCATTACCCTTCATTACTTTCATTTCTTTGCCATTCACCAAGATCTGTGCTTTTTCTTGTTGTATTTTCTCATGCTTTTCCTTTTCAGTTTTGTACTGCGCCTTACCTCTTTTGTCACTTTTGGTAGTTTTAATTTTTGGCAGGAGAAAGCTCCAGCTCCTTCGGCACATCAGCTGGTTCTATATCAGACTGAATTCTCTGTCGAATCCCTCCTACTGATCCTCTATTAAAAACCCATCAACAGATTGGCCCAATTCACTGTGACTCTCTCGATCTCAACTATTAAATCAGTCGGATCTAAATCTAGGGGTGTGATCAGACGGGGATACCCGTGTGAACCTCGCTGGCTTCCTACGCCAGTCCTAACAGCACTCTGTTCAGTTTCAAAGGGCTGCCACGGTTTACACAGTCAGCTGGAGGGGCAGGGGGTGCTAATAAACCGGAACCGTCAGGAATCTTAGATCGGGACGCCATTTTCAAAGGGTGCCCTAATCTCAAAATTTAATGAAAGGACCCCGCCCACCTGCATGGACTTCAGGGGCGCGATTCTCTGCTCACCACACGGCCTGGGAGAATCGCGGGAGGGCCCACTGACATTTTTTACGCCTCCCTGGTGCCCCCCGCGGTTCTCCCCCCCCCCCCCTACCCACTCGTAAAAATCGCCGCTCGCTGTTTTTCACGGCGAACGGCGATTCTCCGACCCAGATGGGCCGAGCGGCTGGCCCTTCACGCCCGTTTCACGACGGCGGCAAACACGGCTGGTCACTGCATTGGTGAAACAGGCGGCAGATGCCCGTTTGGGGCATCTAGGGGCCCGATTGGGACGGGAGCACCACGACTGTGCTCAGGAGGGGTCAGGCCCACGATCAGTGCCCACCGATCGTCGGGCCAGTGTCCAAAACAGACGCACTCATTCCCCTCCGCCGCCCGGCAAGATCAAGCCACAACGTCTTGCCGGGCAGCTGAGGAGAAAGGCGGCCATCGCGCATGCGCGGGTTCGTGCCGTCTGCGCAATGAAGTCATCCGCGCATGAGCGGGTTGGAACCGGCAACCTACGCATGCGCGGATGACTTCACATTCTTGGCGTGACGAGGTCGCGGCCGAGAATGACGGAGGCCCGCTCCTAGCCCCCTGGGTGGGGGTGAATTAGGTGCGGGGAGCGGGTTCCGAGGCCGTCGTGAACCTCGGCCGCGTTCACGACGGCCTTCACGAATTCGGCCCCCTGCGGAGAATTCAGCCCCAGGGCTCCCTGGCGGATAAAAGAACATCACTCACCCACCACACATTGAAGGAGAACCCCCCTCCCCCCACCCACACAAACCCCCGTGGATAAGGGGAACACCTCCCCAATGGAGGATGGTAAACCCCCCCATGGAGCCCCCTGACGGTTGCTCTCTGGGTGCCAGGTAGCACTGCCAGGGGGCAATGCCCAGGCGTATCTTTCAAACCCCTGGGGTGACGATTTGCACCACCTGTATGGTCATTGCTTTCGGAAAGCAGGAGTGATTCATGCCGATATGACATTGCCAAGGGGGCGGGGAAAGTGTTTCATGGGTGACTGTCTGGCGTCAAACCCTTTAATGATATTATCATTTATTATACAGTATGTGATCACGTCACTGGTAGGGAGTGGGGAAACCTGGAAACTCTAATCTCGCCATCGAGATTTGCGTTTCTGTACTTGCGTGCAATTTAGCGGCCAAAGCAAGAATATTCCACATGATGAACGTGGCAGCTTTATCAAAACCCCTAGCAACTAGTTCAGATTTATCCATTTCAAGCATGACATTCAATTCCATCATATTATGACTTCTGTTACATACATTTTCAAGGACCATTAACCTGCTAACTAAAGTTCGGCTCATTGCTCATTCCCACTTCTGATGTGACTTTGCCCCCTTATTGATTCAAGGAAATATTGGTGCAGGAAACTATGTTGAATAAATTTGCTATCTGAGAGGAGCGAGACTGCTTATTTCAATCTATATGAAAATACTGCATCAAAACCAATCTGCCTTTGCTACATGCTTGTCTAATCTCCACATTTATACAAACTAACACTTCACAAGTGCGACAGGACGTCTGGCGAGATAAGCCAGTAACACGAGGGGAAGGGAAGAAGGAAAAAGGTGACTTGTAAGATATCTGAAACAAAATTCAAATGTTTACCTGTGCAAACAAGTCGCATTTAATCTGTAAAATATTGGATTTGCTATGTATAACACAAACTGGTTATTTGGGTATTTCACACAGAATGTGCGTGGTGACAATGTTACAGAATCATAGAATCATTTTGCACCTTTGGCCCATCAGCATACAATCATACAATCATAGAATTTACAGCGCAGAAAGAGGCCATTCGGCCCATCGTGTCTACACCGGCCCTTGGAAAGATCACCCTTCTTAAGCCCACTCCTCCATCCCATCCCCGTACCCCAGTTATCCAACCTAACCGTTGGGCACTAAGGGACAATTTAGTACGGCTAATCCACCTAACCTGCACATCTTTGGACCGCGGACCGAAACCGGCGCATCCGGAGGAAACCCATGCAGACACGGGAGCAAGTGCAAATTCTGCACAGTCACCAGAGGCCGGAATTGAACCAGGGATCCTGGAGCTGTGAGGCAGCAGTGCTAAGCACTGTGCCACCGCACCACACATGCCTAAGCCAACCATCGAGCACCTATCTATTCTAATCCCACTTTCCAGCTCTTGGCCCTTGTATGCTGTGGTATTTCAAAGTTTTCATCGAAATGCTTCTTAAATGTTGTGAGGGTTCTCGTCTCTACCACTCGTTCAGACAGTGAGTTCCAGATTCCCACCACCCTCACATTCTATCGAAACCTCCTGCTCCGACCTTAAATCTACGTCCCCTGGTTATTGTCCCCTCTCCGAAAAGGAACAGTTTCTTCCTGTCTGCCCTATCTATATCCATCACAGTTTTGTGCACCGCAAACAGCCTTTGCGGCTCTAAGGAGAAACAACCACAGCCTAACCTGCCTCTCGTCATAGCTGAAACGCTCCAGCCCAGACAACATCCTGGTGAATTGCTTCATCCGCTGCACGCTCGCTAGTGCAATCACACCTTCCTATAGTGTGACGATAACAACTGTACACAGTACTCCAGCTGTGGCTTAATCCGTTTATACAGCTCCATCATAACCTCCCTGCTCCTTTATTCTATATCTCGGCTAATGAAGGCACGTATCCCATATGCCTTCTTAATCACCTTATCTATCTGTCCTGCTGCCTTCAGGGATCTTTGGATAGGCACCCCAAGGTCCTGCCATTCATCGTACAAATCCTTGCCTTGTTAATCTTCCCAAAATGCATCACCTCCCACTATACAGGGTTAAATTTCATTTGCCGCTGTTCTGCCCATTTGGCCAGACTGCCCATATCTCACTGTACTCTGAGGCTTTCCTCTTTGCTATTTACCACACCACCATTTGTGGGTCTTCTGTGAACTGATTGATCATATCTCCTACATTCACGCCCCGATCATAAGACATAATAGCAGGATTAGGCCACTCGGCCCATCGGGTCTGCTCCGCCATTGAATCATGGCTGATATTTTTCTCATCCCCATTCTCCTGCCTTCTCCCCATAACGCCTGATCCCCTTTTTAATCAAGAACCTATCTATCTCTGTTTTAAAGACACTCAGTAATTTGGCCTCCACAGCCTTCTGCGGCAAAGAGTTCCACAGATTCACCACCCTCTGGCTGAAGAAATTCCTCCTCATCTCTGTTTTAAAGGATCGTCCCTTTAGTCTGAGATGGTGTCCTCTGCTTCTACTTTTTACAAATGGAAACATCCTCCCCACGTCCACTCTATCCAGGCCTCACAGTATCCTGTAAGTTTGATAAGATCCCCCCTCACCCTTCTAAACTCCAACGAGTACAGACTCAGAGTCCTCAATCGTTCCTCATATGACAAGTTCTTCATTCCAGGGATCATTCTTGTGAACCTCCTCTGCACCCTTTCCAAGGCCCTAGCACATCCTTCCTTAGATACGGGGCCCAAAACTGCTCCCAATACTCCAAATGGGGTCCGACCAGAGCTTTGTACAGCTTCATTAATGTACGCTGAAGCAGCAAGGGACCCAGCATCCATTCGTGCGGAGCACCGCTGGACACAGCCTTCCAGTCACAAAAACAAACTATGACCATCACCCTCTGCCTCCTGCCACAGTCCCCTGTGGGTTCTCTTCGCCAGGCACCTGTTTGTCAAAAGCTGTTGTAAACCCCATCGCCGTGATGCCACGTCAGTTTGGGGGAGTGGGGGGTGCAATACTAATGTTGGGGGGGGGGGGGGGTATTACAGCCAGGAAGCCCGCTAATGAAATTAAAATGTATGGCCACGAGATTCCCGATCTTCGTGGCGGGGTCCCCATTAGGTAATTGCCGGGGGTGGACGGAGAAGGGATTGGGGCGAGGGGGGGCGGAGACAATCAGATTAGCTGTCCCCTCTGTCAATCCCACCCATTTACAATGAGGGAGGAAAATCCCCTATTTGTGTCTCACAATCCTTTGTTAACTGTCCCAACAAGCGTAAGCACAGAATAAAAACAGAAGATGCTGGAAATTCTCAGCGAATCAGCCAGCCCCTGTGGAGAGTGAAACTGAGTCTAGGGCTCAGAGCTTCCCGTCTGATCCCGGACTTAAGTTGATTGCCCGGCACACTTCCACGGTGCGACCAGCCGGACGTGCAGACGCACGGACATGCCCGCTGGAAACGCAGCACGTTTAAACTCCCCGTCTGTTATTCTTTTACCTGCTTTTTCGATGCGCTGCACTGAACCTGCTGTGTTTAAAATGCAGGGACAGCGCTAACTTGGCCGGCTTGCCGAGTTTTTACACTTTTTTATTTGTGTGTTTTTTTCTGGGTCCAGGAGGCTGGAGACATCGAGAGAATCTGTCTGCTCGGTTCACCTTTCAGATTATTAGTGTTTAACATTCATAAATATGTTTAAAATAAAATAAAGTGAACGGAAGATATATTTTTATCTTTTTTAAAGTTTAATTAGTCATGTGGCTGTTAATTCCATTAAAAGCTGCCTTACTGTATAAAGTGAGTTTAAAGTCACAGAAAGTGGCAGAAAGATGTTTCTTTACTTCTGGTTTGTCACGAGGGTGTTAATTCCATTAAAGGAACTGTAATGGTTAGAATGCGGTGAACACTCGCTAACGTGTATGATTGTCCACCTAAGATACTCGGTGTTACTGGTCAATGGGGCCTGTGGGGTCCTTGTGTCGCTGATTAACCCAATCCTAGAGCCATATCTTCAATCACTCACTTGGCTGGAGATTCCAAAAGGTGGGTGTCATAATATACATCCATGTATATAATGGAGTGCAGACAGACAGTGATTGACACACAGGATGATCAGTGAGCACACAGAACACAGCAGCCAATCACCAGACAGGGCACGACGACTATAAAGCCAGAGGGCACTAGTTTTCCCGCTCTCTTGGGATCCAGCCTCTGAGACAGTCAGAGCTCGTGAGCATAGTCAGTGCAAACACCATGTGGTAGTCAGTTAGTCTGGTCAGGCTAGCCTCAGGTCTCCAGTCAAGTCAGCATAGTGTCAACCCACAGTTAAGCATGTAATATAGTTAGATGTTAAATAAAATCGTGTTGCATCTCATCAAGTGTTGGAAGCCTGTCTCTCTCTACACTGCATCAAACACAGTCCACATAGACCCAGCCTACCCAACACATCATGGTACCAGTTCTGGATGTTGAGAATTGATGGACTCACCTTGCGGTAATCTGCCTTGACCAGCGATCAGCCAACCGGTAACATGGATAGCATCCTCCCTCCTCATCGCCGGCTACCTCGGTGCAAACTGGAAGATTTTCAAGCAGAAGTTCCAGCTCTATCTTGAAGCCACCGACCTTGAGGCCGCATCAAATGCCAGGAAGATCGCACTGTTCCTTTCTACAGCCGGGGACCACGCTATCACATCTACAACTCCCTTACATTCACTGAAGGCGAAGACAAGACAAAATTTAAAACAGTCCTGCTGAAGTTCGACAGCCACGGCGACATTGAGGTGAATGAGAGCTTTGAACGGTATGTTTTCCAGCAGAGACTTCAGGGTAAGGATGAACCTTTTCAATCATTTTTAACCCATCTCCGCATCCTCGCGCAGTCACGTCACTATGACTCGACAACTGATTCCATGAACCGGGATCAGATCGTTTTCGGGTCCACTCCGATTCCCTTCGCCAGCAGCTCCTGAAAGTTAAGCAGCTCACCCTCACCATCGCCATCGAAACGTGCGTTCCCCACGAGCACGCTAACAAGCGGTACTCCCACATCAGGGCGGCAGAAACTGCAAAGCTAAACCCCCACGGGCCTTCTGCTGATGAGCTGTGGGTGTGAGCAGCTGATTCACAGCTGATCCAGTGACAAAATGGTTCACGGTTCAAGGCCAGAGGGAGTGGTCATGGGAGACGCAGTGAAGCAAGAGAGGTGCGGGGTGAGAATGGCAGAATCACAAACAGTTGCAGTCCGAAAACAAACAAAAGGGGAAAAGAAGAGAATAGAGAAAAACCAAAATCAGGCGCAAAAAAAGAAAACCGACTGAGGACGGAGGTTGCAATTTAAAATTATTCAGCTCAACGGAGAGGAATTTCCGTTCCTCCGGTGGTGTCGCCTCCCGTGACAGAGGCAGCACGTCATCGGCCACCAGTGGGAGCTTCTAGTCCTGCCAAGGTCAATGGTATCTGTATGGCTCACCCACCCTGCCCCCAGGGTGACCATGGTGGTGTGGGGGAGGCGGTGGGTGGGGCGGGGAGCTGGGGGGGGGGGGGACACATTCGGTGGGAATGGAATATCCCCCCAGTGCGGAGCTTGGCCGGAGAATCCCGCCCAAAGTTAACCCCCACGTTCAATTCATTTCACCTTTGCTAAAACGGTGGACGGCGCAAATTCAGTACAAATGCAGAGACATAAGATTTTAACATTGGAATCTTCTACAAAGAGAAACAAATGCTTTCAAACCTTCAGTGGCACACTGACTGAGAGAGCTACTTTAAGAGAGTCACTTGTGGGGCGGGGGGGGGGGGGGGGGGGTCAGGTGAAGTCATGAAAATGTTTTTGGTTTACTCAGGGCGATGCCGGAGCTGGACGTGAGAAAACTCTGAGAGTAAATATGGAGGCTTCTTGCCAGTAAACCCGTTTTTAAAAGAAAACAAAGACAACCCTTAGCAGAGGGAAATGACAAACAGGTACATTAGTTACAAATTGAATAATAGATCATCACTGATACAATCCTCGGTTTAATTTGTGCTTTATCTGTGGTGCCAGACAATGATAGAGCAGGAGTACAGTGGAAAAACCCCAGTGTGGATGCAGTGTAATTTGAAACAGTATATTGAAGGATTATTCATCCAGCTACTGTTAGTAATTTTGAGTTTTTAATACAATCTGACCGTGCAAATACAATACAACGAATCAGTAGTATACAGCAGCACATTTAAAAGAAAAATACATTCTTTGAATAGGAGGCATCACTGGAGTTTATGGCACATTCTTTAGTTGTCCTTGAGAAGATGATGGTGGGCCTTCTCCTTGCACTACTGCACTCCATGTGTGGAAGGTACTCCCACAGTACCTCTGGCTAAGGGAGCGTAAAGATAAAACTGGTTGTAGTCATACCTGCCACAAAGGAAGATGATTGTGGTGGTTGAAGGTCAATCATCTGGTTTACAGGACATCACTGCAGGAGTTCCTCAGGGTAGGCCCAAACATCTTCAGCTGCTTCATCAATGGCCTTCCTATCATAAGGTCATAATGAGGATATTGGCTGACGATTGCTCAGTTTTCAATTTTATTCACAACTCCTCTGTCCTCAGCCTGTGCCTGCGGGTAACAAAGATCTGGACAATACTTAGGCCTTGACTGGTAAGTAGCAAGTAACATTTGTGCCACACAAATGCCAGCCAATGACCATTTTCGAAAGGACAGAATCTAACCATCTCTTCTTGGCATTCAACAGCAAAACCATTGCTGAATACCCAACCAGCAACACCCTGGGGGTTACCACTGACCGGAAACTGAGCTGGACTAACCATATAAGTACTGTAGCTACAAGAGCAGGTCAGAAGATGGCAAGTCTGTTCGGAGTAAACCACCTCCTGACTGCAAAGCTTGTCCATTGTCTTCAAGGCTCAAGTCAGGAGTGTGATGGAATGCTCTCCACTTGCCTGGATGAGTGCAGCTCCAATGACACTCACGAAGCTCAACACCATCCAGGACAAAAGCAGCCCCACTTGGTCAGCATCCCATCCACCAGCTTAGCATTGTGGTAGCATTGTGGATAGGACAATTTGCTTCACAGATCTAGGGTCCCAGGTTCGATTCCCGGCTTGGGTCACTTTCTATGCGGAGTCTGCACATCCTCCCCGTGTGTGCGTGGGTTTCCTCCGGGTGCTCCGGTTTCCTCCCACAGTCCAAAGATGTGCAGGTTAGGTGGATTGGCCATCCTAAATTGCCCTTAGTGTCCAAAATTGCCCTTAGTGTTGGGTGGGGTTACTGGATTATGCGGACAGGGTGGAGGTGTTGACCTTGGGTAGGGTGCTCTTTACAAGAGCGGGTGCAGACTCGATGGGCCGAATGGCCTCCTTCTGCACTGTAAATTCTATGATTCTATGATCCTTAGCTGTAATTCAGCTGATAAGTGGCTCACCTCGAATTCACTAGGCTCTGGCTTCAAATTCCAATCTAAGCACAAAAATCAAGGGTGAAATTTCAGTGCAAAACTGAGAAGCATTGTCTGAGAAGTGTCATCTAAACTACATCTGCATGCTCCAGGGGAGGGAGATCCCATGGGATTATTTTAAAGAAAAATAGGGGTTTAGTTCACAGTGTCTTGGCCAATGTTCATCCCTCAATCAACATCACACAATGAAATCCAGATTATCTGCTTATTGCCCAGCCTCTTTCCAACCTCCCCAAACAGGCGCCGGAATGTGGCGACTAGGGGCTTTTCACAGTAACTTAATTGAAGCCTCCTCATGACAATAAGCGATTTTCATTTCATTTCATTCATTTCGTTGTCACGTTGCTGTTGTGGGAGTTTGTTGAGAGCAAATTGGTTGAGGTGTTTCCTGCATTACATCAGTGACTACACATAAAAGACTACTTCATTGGCTGTAAAGAGCTTTGAGGTGAATGGTGCTGATGAAAAAAGCTATCTAAATTCAAGCTTTTAAAAAAAAAAGCACAGTGGTTATCACAGTTGTTTCACAGCTCCAGGGTCCCAGGTCCGATTCCCGGCTTGGGTCACTGTCTGTGCGGAGTCTGCACGTTCCCCCCGTGTCTGCCTGGGTTTCCTCCGGGTGCTCCGGTTTCCTCCCACAGTCCAAAGATGTGCAGGTTAGGTGGATTGGCCATGCTAAATTGCCCTTAGTGTCCAAAATTGCCCTTAGTGTTGGGTGGGGTTACTGGGTTATGGAGATAAGGTGAAGGTGTGGACCTTGGGTCGGGTGCTCTTTCCAAGACCCAGTGCAGACCCGATGGGCCGAATGGCCTCCTTCTGCACTGTGAATTCTATTCTATAAGCAAGGGTTCCTGCGATGGAAGAAGGCACGTAGAGCTGAATTAGTTTCCTGACACAGACACAGGAGTTTGGATGATCCATTAGTACATAGTGCAGGAGAAGCCGGGCAGAGCACTTTCTGCTGCTATCTATCCCACACTTTATAACAGGGCTCTGTTCCCATTCGGATAGATTTGGGACCTCAGCGGGGAACTCCCCGATGAGGCTGCACTTAGTCCCATTTTTTGCACTGAGTAGCTCCGCTCGCCAGAACTCCTCAAAGCAGAAGGAGATCTGGTGTCCCCCATCTCTTGACCAACGGCAGTGTCAGTGGGCACCTTGTCCGTGCCAGGCTGGAAGCACCCGGGTGATGTTGCCAGGGTGCCAGGCCGGAAGTGCCCGGGTGGCACCAATTTTGCCAGGATGCCACCCTGCCAAGAGGTCAAGCACCTGGGGGCTTCCGATTCCCTGGGAGACCCCCACGAGTGCCGTACCATCTGGTCCCCGATTGTGACGATCAGCAGTGAACAGCGCTCGGCCGAGACATCCAAGATGGAGGCGTCAGACCCCAACGCCTTGGACAGAGTGAGAGAAGCTGTCTCACTCTAATATGCAGAACTGCTAAAAACTGATCAGCCCACAATCGGCGGGATTCACATTGCGTCATCGCGCCAGATCACGACAGATCTCGCGAGACATGGGGAGCCGGGTAGATCCTGGAATAGGTATTTCCTGGCATCTACAATCGCTGGTTTCTGGGCGTAACTCAGCTGGTAAATCGCACCTACCATGTCCATTGGCCAGAGCTCGACCTCTGAAATACAAAAATGTGTTGGTGAATTTCTTGGTAATTTGATTCTCTGCAGCCATGGGGCATGAGCGATTCATTATAGATAAGGAGGTCCTTGGTGGTTTTCTGCAGGTTAGAAATTGCTTTGGTAAGATTCATGACTGACCTGGCCTGCCCACTGTTAAAATAAAATAATAATTTTATAAAATAGCCAGATTGACATAAATATCTATTTTCATTCCTGTCATCCAGATTTGACAATTTCCTCTTGTCGCTTCCTGTTCATTGGCAACAAACCTTCAACCTGTGACCTCAGGGTCTCTGACCAGCAGGAACAATGTACCTATTCTAATTTGTAAATAACCTTCATAACTTTGAACTCCTTCTTTAAATATCTCCTTAATCTTCCTGCGAGGAGGAGACGAGTCCTATCTTCTCCAATATCGGCACCAAATGGGAGGACCTCGTTCCAGATTCCACTCCGGTAAATGTCCTTCACACCCTCTCCGAGGCCTGTCTGAAGTGATTTATAAAATTCAATACAGACCACTTGCTGGCGGGTTTCTTGGAGGTGTGGGGCGGTTCGAATGGGAACTTGTACTAACAGCGGCGGGAGCAGAGAATCATGCCGCCTGCGGGCGGCGCCCTATCTCCTGATGTCGAGAAACGTGCGGCTGGGAGGCTAGATCCCGCTAATCAAAACAAAATTTACAATAATTCTGCTAAACTTTATTTCACACGTCAAATACAATTTACTTTTAGATTTGCAAAATATCGGCATTGAGAAGAGTGAAATTATCGACCAAACAGCAGAACAATTTTGAATACGCTTTGGGGATAGAAATGCTTCCTGGACAAAGAGAATCGATGGACGACAAGCCGATGATTTACATAAAATATGCATTTGTTCAAGAAAAGAACTTTGGCTGAAGTGATAATTTTCAGGAGCTCTAATTATGAAAATCAACACAGAAACAATAAATTGAACTCCTATCTATAAGTGCCGGTCACATATTCTTGGGGTGCTGAGGGATTCATGAGCTCGATGTAGAGCAGCTAAACTATGGAATGAACAGCACTGGTGAAGAGGCAGCAGAGAAGAGGGGGGGGACAAAGACAGGAGGAGTAGTGGAACAAAATAGGCTCTTGGGCCTAGGGTCTTCCAGGAGCACGTTTTCTACCTCCATTGCAAAAGGACACCAATTTTTGTTTACTTAACAATGTATATACAATAGTTTATTTCGTATTAGTTGTCCTATCAGTGTGTTATTTGTATTAGTGCATACACCTTCAGTGGAGATGGTGGTGTAGTGGTAATAGCATCAGTTTAGCAGTAAAGCCAGGCTCAGGACATGGGTTCAAATCCCACCCTGGCATCTGGTGGAATTTGAACTCAACTCATAAAGTTTGGAAACAATAACGGTGACCATGAATCTATTATCAATTCTTGTATAAACCCATCTGATTTTCCAATATTTTTAGGGAAGGAAATTGGTCATCCTTACCCGATCTGACCTACATGTGATGCCAGACCCACAGCGATATGATTTTAAAATGGCTGCTGGCAAGTTGTTCAGTTCAAAGACAATTTAGAATGCAATCCTTGCCAGTCATCCCTACAACTCCCAATGGAGTAAATTTTAAAAGATTAAATTTGTTGGCTGAAAATTTCAGTTCCATAGTCAGTAATTGTGCTGCAAAGAATGCTAGTTTAATAGCAAAATGGCCAGGACTATTGCCGCCACTACGTCTGCCCCTTGCTTTTAGCTGTCGATTCAGTACATGTCCTGCACCAAAGCCTCCGGCATGGTAACCAAGAAACCCGTTGCACACTCTCTCATTGTCTGTCCCTTTTTATTTCACTTCTAAGCTTCCTGTTGTGTCACTCCTCTTTAACTAGTTTCAGCCTCCACTGCAGTCAGAATGCACCTTCCCATTCAGAGGTGCAGTCTGGCTTAGGTATAGTGCAAAGCTACGTTTAAGTGATGTTAGCATCGCAGGATTCAAGGCCCCCCGCTGAGGCACGTAGGCACTCAGCAGTGAGCTCAGAGTCAGGCATCACACCACAATCATTACAATCGTCAGCCAGCGTAACATTTGGCTGCTGTCTTCATCACAGTGAACGAGGACAGGTTAATCCCCCATGCTTGACTTTTGGCTTCATCCAATTTCATTTTCTCTAATTGAAAGGGGAGCCAAAACAAATTCTTTGGTAATTTTTAAAATTTAATTTGATAAATTTGCAATGCTTCAGAGAAATAGCCACATTTCAAAAACACTTGGTTGACCGTGAAATGCTTTGTGCAGAGACAGAATTCGGATTGACAAGGGAGTCAGAGGGTATTGGGGAGAAGGCAGGAAAGGGGGGGGGGTCGAAGCCACAATCAGATCACCCATGACCTTATCAAATGGTGGAACAGGCTCGAGGGGCTGTGTGGCCTACTTTTGCACCCAATTTGACAGTTCCTATGCATGGATGACCTGAGGTTGTGAAAGGTGCGATACAAATCATAGATTAATCATAGATTATCATAGAATTTACAGTGCAGAAGGAGGCCATTTGGCCCATTGAGTCTGCATCGGCTCTTAGAAAGAGCACCCTACCCAAGGTCAACACCTCCACCCTATCTCCATAATCCAGTAACACCACCCAACACTAAGGGCAATTTTGGACACCAAGGGCAATTTATCAAATGTAAGTTCTGTCTTCTGATTTCAAACATGATTGCTTCGTTAGGATGCTGTGTGATATCGATCGGACAAACAGCAAATAATTGGAACCATTAACCAAAGGACCTGGATTTAAGGTGATTTTTATAAGATTCAGAGGCGACATTAAGAATAATTTTCTTTAGCTAATGAATTATTGTGATCTGAAAGTTGCTGCATCAGAGAGTGGTGGAAGCAGATACAATAGAAACTCGACCAAAAAAGGAGGAGTACATGAGGGCGGGGTGGGTGGGGGACGGTGGGGGGGGGAGTCTTTCACATGAACCTTTGCACACTGGGACGTCCTTTATATATGGCACCTGTAATTGAAAATACAGAAAAATGTGTCATTTGAAACATGGAAGTCTGGCAATATCTGGCCTGAGAGGATACAGGGAAAGATCCCACACAAGGTTAATAGCAGCTGCAAAGAGCAGGATTATAAAATGCAGATTCTTTCTCACAAGCAGGTTTATCAAACACACAGGATTCTTGTATTAAGCTAAAACAATGGTTCACACCTTCATTGAAAGTAACTATCTCAGGAAGCATCTGGAAAAGCATGGATGAGAGTTTCAATTGAATTAAGTGACGAATGTTTAAAGCAGGCAGGTCTTTCAAGTCATAACCAAGTTAAATTTTAGCATACAGCTAAAAACAAAGTCTCACACCTTAATTGAAATAAACTCTCTTAGTAAACAGCTGGAAAGGATGGATGATGCTCAGTTGAATTTGGTGTCAATTCTAAGTGTAAAATTCTACGAACATCAAGTCAATTGGAGACAACCTGTCTATGAGAGACATAATTTAAAGTCAAAATCAAAGACAAAGTTATGAGCTGGGGTCAATTGGAAAATTAAAAGATTCGAAATCACAGAAATAAAAGTAACACTTATGAAACCAAAGCATTTTTTAATCAGATCTGAGAGGTGACGTTGTGCCCAAAATGAATAATTAGTTGTATTAAAATGTTTACATCAAAGATACTTTTTAACAATCAAAGTGAAACAAGCTCATTTACAATAAAGTCGTTAAACCTTAATAACTCTTCGAAAGAGAATATAAACCTGAAGAAAGGGGACAGCCAGCAGAGCCAGCTCTCACAGCTCGGTACATGGGAAGGATAGGACACAGCAACCGAGTTCACCAGCGAATACATCTCAAGGAGACCAGATTTTAAAGAAGATTGATTGTCAAGGTGGGCCTGAAGGTCCCTTCAACCAACCAGCAGGATCCAGAAGAAAGATCTTTTTACCTTTCTGTAAAGAAAGTGTTTGCAGCTTTTAAAAGAAAAAAATATAATAATAAAATAACTTACTTAACCTGAAAAAGTGTTTTTTTTTTCCTAAAGTCTACTTTACTTACTTAGCAATGCGAGACCCAGGATAGATGCTACTAAGTGGTAAGTAGATAAAATCTTCGGTGAAGGTATGGGTTATAGCGGGGGATAACGTGAAAATATAATTTGACCTGAATAGCACCCATCGAAACCTGCATCGGAGTCAGGGGGAGAGAATCGCTGTTCACCATTTAGAATATCGACCCTTTTTTGGTATAGGGGGAATTCTAAGAATAGTGGTGAGTTTTAACTTCACACCCCAATATTTAAGAAACCAAGTTGTTGGTCAGAACCCACCCTGATAGTGTGATGTCGTGGGGGCCACCCCTTGACATTTGTTTTTCAATGTTCCCAACCAGGTCGCAGAGAAAACCGTTCCAACGGCGCTTCCCCCCTCCACAATCGCACTTTGCCAAATACAGGAAAATTCCGCCCAAATGGCCGAAACTTTCCAAACGTTCATGCCACCGGATCTTCCCAGTGCCTGAAGGGTCAGATTTAAGCTGATTGGCAAGAGAACCAGGCATTCCCAGCGGCGAGGAGTGCATCCAACGGGAAACCTCGTTGACAATGGCGTGACCAGAAGATCCCTTCTCCGGCCAATGACAGGCCACCTCTTGTGCGGTAAATTCCATCCAATGTTTTGAGTCCTGATGAAGAACAGTCACACGGACTCGAAAGGTAAACTTTGTTTCCTTCCACAGAAGCTGCCAAATCTGCTTTCCCAGTTTTTATTTCTGATTTCCAGCATCTGTGGTATTTTTCTCTCAGATTTGCCCCGTGTTGTGTTTAGAGTAGCAATAACTTGGATGGTAAATGAGCGAAAAAGTATTTCCTTCAACTCGTCACCCAAATCCCTTTGAACGTTACTCGAGAGCCTGTACCCCCTGTCTATCTGGCAGTGCATTCTAGATCAGAGCAATTTGCTGTGTAACTTTAGTTTTGCTAAGTGCTGACGCTGGTTCTCTTGCCGATCAACTTAAATCTGACCCTTCAGTCACTGGGAATTCTATTCTATTAGAACTTGCACATGAACATACTAACAAGGAGAAGCTGTAGCCAATTCAGCCCTTCAAGCTCTGCCGTTTAATCAGATTATGGTTGATCTGATATTAACATTAAACCTGCATCCTCTCCACCCCCGATAATCTATCACCCCATTTGCGTAACAAGAATCTTATCAACCTCTGCCTTAAAAATTATTGAAAGACTCTGCTTCCCCCACCTTTCCAGAGAGTTCCAGAGAGTCACAACCCACAGAGAGAAAAACATTTCACCTCATCTCCATTTTAAATGGACAGCCCCTTATTTTCAAACATTGACCTCTAGTTCCAGATTCTCTTATAGAAAGAAATATCATTTCAACACCCTCTCTGTCAATAGCACGCAGGATTTTATATGCTTTAATCAAGTCGCCTCTTACTCTTCTAATCTCCAGAGGATACAAGCCTAACGTGTCCAGTCTTGTCTCATCAGACAACCTGTTCATAGCAGATATTAGTCCAATAAACCTTCTCTGAACTGCATCCAATGCGTTTGCATCCTTCCTCAAATAAGGTGACCAATACTGTGCACAGTACTCCCAATGTGGTCTCCCTAGTGTCCTGTACAACTGAAGCAAAACCTCCTGACGTTTGCATACAATTTCCCTCTTAATAAATGACAACATTTTATCAGTTTTTCCAATTACTTGCTGTACCTGCATACTTCCTGCACCAGGACACCCAGATCCCTCAACACCTCCAAGCTCTGCAATCTCTCACCATTTAGATAATAAGATTTAAAAAAATTCTTCCTGCCAAAATGGACAACGTCACATTTTGCCACAGTTATACTCCATTTGCCAGATCTTTGCGTAACCTATCGGTGTCCCTTTGTAGCCTCCTTGTGTCCTTTTCACAACTTAGTTTCCTGCATCCCCTTGTGCCATCAACAAATTTGGCAACCATCCTTTCAACAGCTTGATCCAAGTCATTTATATAAATTGTAAGCAGTTGAGGGCCCAGCACTGATCTCTGTGTCAAACCAACCATTACAGATCCATTTATGCCTACTCTCTGCTTGCTGATATTCAGCCAATCATTTATCTATGCCAAGAAGTCACCTCCTATACCACAAATTTTCAATTTCCAAAACGACATTTGATATGGTACGTTATCAAATGCCTTCTGGAATCTAAGTACAGGACAACCATCTTTTCTCCTTTATCCACAGAACATGTTACTTCCTCAAATAAGTTTTTTTTTCAAATAAAAATTCAGTGTATCCAATTCATTTTTTCCAATTAAGGGGCAATTTTAGCATGACCAATCCACCTACCCTGCACATCTTTGGGTTGTGGGGGCGAAACCCACGAAAACACGGGGAGAATGTGCAAACTCCACACGGACAGTGACCCAGAGCTGGGATCGAACCCGGGACTCGGCGCGGTGAGGCAGCAGTGCTAACCACTGTGCCACCGTGCTGCCCCTTTAATAAGTTTGTGAAGCATGATTTATCTTTCACACAACCATGTTGACTCTACTTGAATATTGTAACCCTTTCCAAGTGCCCTGCTGTAACTTATTTCAGAATACTTTCTAACGTTTGATGGATGTTTGGCTTACTGGGGTCTCCCAGGCCATGAGAGACCCTTGGCTGGTCTGGGATGGGGCAGGTAGCACCCTGGCACACCCTCTGGCACCTTGCCATTGCCAGCCTGGCACCCTGGTAGTGTCACCCTGACTAAATGCTAAATGCTTCTTGAATGTTGTGAGGGTTCCTGCCTCTGCCACACTTTTGGACAATGTGTTCCAGATTACCACAATGCTCTGGGTGAAAAAGTTTTCCTCAGATTCCTTCTAATCTCCTGCCCTGACCTTAAACCTATGCCCCTTGTTATTGGCCTCTCTGCAAAGTGGAAAGGTTTCTTTAGATCTACCCAATCTATGCCCCTCATAATTTTGTACGCCTCAATCAGGTCACCCCTCAGCCTTCTCTGCTTCATGCAAAACACCCCCGGCCCAACCAGCCTCGCTTCAAAGCAGGAACGCTCAAACCCCAAGGTAACGTCCTGGTGAATCGCCTCTGCACCCTTTCCAGTACAATCACACCCTTCCGATAGTGTGCCGATCAGAGCTGTACTCGTTCTCCGGCCGTAGTGATTCTCTTTTCCCGCTGGCAACGCACTCCCACCTGCGGGTTTCCCGACAGCATGTGATGCCGAAATCCCATTGACAAGTGGTGGGAAGATAGAATCCCACCATTAGCGAATGGCGTGTTGCCGAAAAACCCGTGGCTGGGTGGGAACCGAAGAATCCCACCCATGATATTATCGCAATTATTGAAATGTGGCTGAAAGAATGGCAGCTCATCATCCCTGCTAACAGAGCTTTCTCACAAAATAAAGAGGGGGGTAAAAATGGCGAGGGGCTTGCAATATTGATTAAAGAAGCAATTGCAGCCATGCAGGGTGGAAGGATCATCAAATGAAGTCATAAAGTTGAACTGTAGGACATGGAAATGGTAATCTCTCTCCCAGGGGCTAGATGCCGAAACAGTCAGATAGAACAGAGGCAAATCTCTGAAAAGTGCAAATGCAATGGGGTGGTAATAGTGGGGGATTTCAACTAACCTTGTATAGAATCCATGTGTAAGTCACCAAAGGAGCAAAACTCTTCAAACGCTTTCAGCATACATCTTCATTCAACGATTCTGTAGGAAGCCCAACAGCAAAGGGGTTGGGACACCGACTTAGTTTTAAAGAATCAAGCTGGGCAAGTGAAAGAGGTGTTGGTTGGGTGTGAAAATATCCGTTCAGTTAGACTGAGGGTACTTATGGAAGAGGGCGAAGGGTGACCAGTGATACCAATTGTCACTTAGGGACGAGCTAATTTTACTGAGCTGCGATGCGGTTCAGCTAATGTGGACTCGAAACAGCTACATGAAGGTACATCTATGTCAGATCAGTCTGCGGCAACGCAGGGGGAAATAGTGTGGGATTCAGAGCAAATACGCTCGAGGCAGGTGCGACACCCAGCAGTTTAAGCTTTGAGCAACACTTAGGCAATTTCATAGGCATTTAAACTTGGGTCCAACAAGTTTACATTCAAGTTTAATAACTTTTGTTCGCGAAAATGACCAATCTTCCACCTTTTTCAGTAGTTCTGGAGCTGTCACATGTTTTCCCACATTAGTAAAAGTGGCTGCCACATTGCAAAAAGGCCATGGCAGGTTTTACCATCGCTGAGGATATAAGGAAAAAGGCATTACTTCTCCACTGTGGCGGTGAATATTTTTGAAATCTCTGTGCCTGAGAAAACTGGCTGCGATTCAGCGACCTGTTCAAAGTCACTGCCGTCCTACTTCATGTCTAAAAAATTACAATAAATGAAACAGTCATCTTCAGATCGAAACAGGAAGCAAGAGGTAAATGAGTCAATTGACCGGTATTGAAGTTACTTGAGGCAACCAGCGACGAAAATGTGACTTGGGTGATTTGGAGCATGTCGAAAGGGAAATCAAAACACAAAAATATTGTCTCGTCAGCCAAATCAGCCGGAGAACCTGAGGAAGGCAGGAATCTGTCGCATCTGTTGGGAGTTAGCAAGACTACCATCTTCCGGGTCCAGTACATTCTCTCTTACAATAGGCGATTCACCAGGATGTAGCCTGGGATGGGACATTGAAGTTATGATAAATGATGTTATGAAGAGAGGTTGGATAGGCTTGGGCTCTTTTCTCTGGAGCAGAGAAAGCTGAGGGGGTGACCTGACCAAGATGTGCAAGATTATGAGGAGCATGAGCAGGATTGATTGTTCAAGGGTCAGATCCGAGGGGACAAAAGTTCAAGGTGAGGGATTGGAGGTTCAGGGGGAACTTGAGGAAAACCTTTTTTGCCCAGAGTTTGGTGAGGGTCTGGAACGCGCTGCCTGGGAGGGTGGTAGAGGCGGGTTGCCTCACATCCTTTCAAGAGTACCTGGGTGAGCACTTGGCACGTCAGAACATTCAAGGCTGTGGGCCAAGTGCTGGTAAATTGGAATAGGTAGGCAGGTCAGGTGTGTTTTTAATAATAATAATATTTATTGTCACAAGAAGGCTTACATTAACACTGCAATGAAGTTACTGTGAAAAGCCCCTATGTGTCAGTGCAGACTCGATGGGCCAAAGGGTCACTTCTGCGCTGTTTTATTCTGTGATTTTGTCAAGTTCTCTGAACTTTTGAAAAGTCTACTGAAGTTGAGGCTGTCAAAAAGGGGAGGTGGTGGCATAGTGGTATTGTCACTGGACTATGAAAAGGACATAGAATCATAGAATTTACAGTGCAGAAGGAGGCCATTCAGCCCATCGAGTCTGCACCGGCCCTTCAAAAGAGCACCCCACTTAAGCCCCACACCTCCACCCTATCCCCGTAACCCAGTAACCCCACCTAAACCTTTTGGACATGAAGGGGCAATTTATCTTGGCCAATCCACCTAACCTGCACGTCTTTGGACAGTGGAGGAAACCGGAGCACCCGGAGGAATTCCACGCAGACACGGGGAGAAAGCGCAAACTCCAGACAGACAGTGACCCAAGCCGGGAATCGAACCTGGGACCCTGGAGTTTGTGTCTGTGTATGTCGGTGTGTGTCTGTCTCTCAGCATGTCTGTTAGAATGTGTGCATGCATGTTTGTATTAATGTGTGTGCCAGTGTGTGTGCCAGTGTGTGTGCCAGTTTGTGTGTGCATATGTATTTGTTTGTGTGTCAGTCTCTCAGCATGTGCGTCAGTATGTGTGTTAGTGTTAGTATGTGTCTCTCTGTCTCTCTGTGTGTCAATGTGTGCGTGTGTGTGTCTGTGTATGCAGGGTCTGTGTGTGCATGCAGGGTGTGTGTGTGTTCAGGGTGTGCGTGTATGCAGTGTGTGTGTGTGTGTGTGTTCAGGGTGTGTATATGCAGGGTGTGGGTGTGTGTATGCAAGGTGTATGTGTATGGAGGGTGTGTGTGTTCATGGTGTGTGTGAGTGTATGTCAGTATGTAGGATCTGTGTGTGTGCATGTTGCGTGTGTATGCAGGGAGTGTGTGTATGTATGCAGGGTCTGTGTGTGCATGCAGGGTGAGTGTGTGTGTATGCAGGGAGGGTGTGTGTGTATGTATGCAGGGTGTGTGCGTTTGTGTGTCTGTGCAAGGTGTGTGTGTCTATACAGGGTGTGTACATATGCAGGGAGTGTGTGTGTGTGTATGCAGGGTCTGTGTGTGCATTCAGGGTGTGTGTGTGTGTATGCAGGGTGTGTGTGTGTGTATGCAGGGTGTGTGTGTGTGTATGCAGGGTCTGTGTGTGTATGCAGGGTGTGTACGTATGTGTGTCTGTGCAAGGTGTGTGTGTGTCTATACAGGGTGTGTACATATGCAGGGAGTGTGTGTGTGTATGCAGGGTGTGTGCACATGTGTGCAGGTGTGTGTCTGTGCAGGGTGTGTGTGCATGCAGGGTGTTTGCGTATGTGTGTGCAAGGTGTGTGCGTATGCAGGGTGTGTGTGTATGCAGGGTGTGTGTGCATATGTATGCAGGATGTGTTTGTGTGTGTAGATATAAGTGTGTTAATTATTTCAGATCCAATCATTAATGATTCACTCTTGCTAATTCTGAGCAGCAAAAATAAGAAGACACGATGAATGATGATTGGCAAAGAGTCATCGGACTCAAAACGTTCGCTCTTTCCTCTCCCTACAGATGCTGCCAGACCTGCTGAGATTTTCCAGCATTTTCTCTTTGGTGAATGTTGATTGACTGTTTTCAGTAATGATAACAAGTCTGTATTCTGAATCCAGGAGGATATAAAAGCTCTGTATCAGAAATAACTCCGACAAACTAACGACAAGTAATATCATGAAGCGATATAAACACTCCACTCTCGGAGCAGCGACCTCCAGTTGCTAGGATCTGAATTATTTTGTGTTTCTACTTCAGGGCATTAGATTTTTTTTTGCGAAGGTGGCAAACCCACTGAATGGGAATTTACAAGCGACATATGTTGTGGGAGTTCTCCCATGTGCAGTGATAATTTGAGATATTTCTCTCCATTAAATCAGTGGCTACATTGATTCATTGGTTGTAAAGTTCTTTGGGACATCCTGAGGTCATGAAGGTGCTATATAAATGCAGGTTCTTTCTCCTAATGTGTATAAGAAGACATGGAAATGAGGTAAGTTTGTTCCTTTGACCTGGTTTAGGTAATCTGAGCTGAGTTGGCTCCTTTGTGCAAATCATTCTGTGAGAAAATCCTTTCTGTTACATTCCTTTTTTCTCCAGATACCTGTTGGCTGAGCCAGCCTTCTTGGGTGGAACTAGATCAGGGAGTGTGGACCGAATTGGAGACCTTGGGTGGGATTCTCCCCTATCCGGCAGGGAGGGGGGTCCCGGCGGGATGGAGTGGCGTGAACCACTCTGGCGTCGGGCTGCCCCAAAGTTGCGAAATCCTCCCCACCTTCAGGGGCTAGGCCGGCCCAGGAGTGGTTGGTGCCATGCCGGCCAGCGGGAAAGGGGCTTGGCGCCATGCCAACCAAAGTCGAAAGGCCTCCGCCAGCCGGCGTGAGTCGGAGCACGCGCAGGAGCGCCAGCGCGTGCTGGCGTCATCCCCATGCATGCGCAGAGGGATTCACTTCTGCACTGGGAATGGCGGGAGACCACAGCCTCTGGTGCGGAACTATAGAGTGCCTCCATGGCACAGGCCCGACCGCGGGCCAAGCCACCGCGGGAGCACCTTCCGGAGCCAGATACCCCCGCGACCCCCCCAAGAACCCCGCAGCCCGCCCGCGCTGCCAGGTCCCGCCGGTAAGGGACCTATTCTAATTTACGCCAGCGGGAATGGCAAAGAACGGGCAGGACATCGGCCCATCCAGGGCCGGAGAATTCAGTCAGCCCCGGGGTCCATTGAGTCGTGCCGGACCCCGCCATTCTCCCAGGCGGGCAGCGCGATTCACGGCGAGGCAATTTTTGGGGCGGCGGGAGAATTAGGAGGACGGCGGGAGCGGGATTCACGCCAACCCCCGGCGATTCTCCCACCCAGCGGGGGGCATCGGAGATCACCGCCCCTTCTCTTCCGAATGGTGCATCGAAGTTTTAGCAACGTAGAATCCTCCGCTGTGTCTGCTTCCTCTGGTTCCACCTTGGAACCTGAGTTCGCGTTATCAGGGGAGATGGACACAGGGTTATCTTGGGTTGGCGATTACCTCTGTGGCTGGCAGGGAGGCTTGGATCGAGATGGACTCCCTACTTCTGAGATGGTCCAGGTATTTCCTCAAGACCTTATCCTGGACGCTCACTTTGGAGGGTAGTGGTACTGTTTTCTCCAGGGCCCCGGCTACAACCATCTCCAAAGTTGCTCACATAGACCAGGTCACCTCTCATGTCAGATCTCGCACACTCATTCCTTTGCCTGTTCTCTTGCTGGGTCTCCACCTTTCTGAATAGGTTTGGGAATGGACGGCTTCACCTCGCACAAAGCTGCCGTCCATTACCAGTTCTGCTGGGGCGATTTCTGTTGTATTAGGGTGAGTGCCCTCTAATCTCATAAAAACTGTGGTCTCAATGGATGCTGCCGGTTGCTTTTTCATGCAGATTTTAAAGATCACCAATGACCGTTCTACCAGCCCACAACGGGTGATGAGGTGCTGGTCTAATATGTCTGATGACGTTGGGTTGCTTGAAGCTTTGGAACTCACCGCTGGTGAAGGGCGTGCCATTGTCTGAAACCAGGGGCGGAATTCTCCCCCCCGCCCCCACGCCGGGTGGGAGAATCGCCGGGGCGGGAGTCCCGCCACGCCACGCCGGCACCCACACGCGATTCTCCTACCCCCCCCCCAAACCAGCGCGGCGAGAATCACAGCTGGCCACTCGGAGAATCGCCGCTCGCCGTTTGGAAAAGGCGAATGGAAATTCTCCGAGCGGCCGCCCCAACACGACAGGTTCCCGTCGGTGCCGTCCACACCTGATCCGCTGCCGGCGGGAACTGCGCGGGAATGCTGGGGGGGGGGGGGGGCCTGTGGGGGGGGGGGGGGGGGGGGGGGGGGGGGTTCCTGCACCCGGGGGGGCCTCCAATGGGGTCTGGCCCGTGATCGGGGCCCACCGATCGACAGGCCGACCTCTCCAAAGGAGGACCTCCTTTCCTCCGCCGCCCCGCAAGATCCATCCGCCATCTTCTTGCTGAGCCGCCTTGGGGAGGACGGCAACCGCGCATGCACGGGTGACTTCATTTACGTGACGCCGGCCGCGTCATTTACGCGACGCCCAGGCCCAGCGCGCGTAAAATATGCGATGCCGCTCCTAGCCCCCCGAGGGAGGGAGAATAGGGGTCTGGGATCAGGTTCCGACGTTGGAGTGAAACATTCCGGTTTTCACTCCGGCGTCGGGACTTTGTCTCCATTTTGGAGAATCGCGCCCCAGGTCTTATGGTGTGCAAGGCAAACAAAAACCCTGTCGTAGTTTGTTGATTACAGCGTGGGATGTCGGCGAGTTCATGCGGTTTACCTCCAACCATCTGGAGTGCGCATCAGCCCAGGATTAAAAAACATGGCCCCCATACATGGTCCGGAAAATTCCACATTCACTCGCACCCATGAGGCAGGTGGTGCGCAAAGAGATATTCATAAGCTGCAAGTAAACAACCCGACACTGCATCCAGGTGGAGGCAAGAAGGGGGAATTGCCTTAATCTCCTTAAAATGTCCCAAGATGGGCCTGTGGTCGTTCAATGTTATAAAATGATTGACATCAATGTACTGGTGAATTCCTTTGCACCAAAACACAACAGCTCTCCCTCTCGATTTCAGAATACCTCAGATCAGCTGAGGAAAGGCGTAGGTGATGGGCCTTTCTGTTCCCCCTTCCTGCTCCAACCCCATAAGGGGAAGCATCGCACATCAGGATAAGTTCCTTTTTGAGTCAGAGAGTCACACAGCACAGAAAATGCCCTGCGACCCATCGCATCTGCTCTGGTCAAAACCAACCGCCTAACCATTCTGATCCCATTTTCCAGCGCTTGGCCCATTGCCTCGTATACAGTTAAAGAGATAGCGCTTAGTTTCAGGGTCAAAATGGGCCAATAAATTGTATGACAGCAGCTATCGTTTTACTTTGGGATTTGGGATTAACTTCCCATAATAACTGTGGTGATATGAGTGGGAGCACTGCCATAGGTGCAGAGCATTGGTTTCCCATTGGCTCTGGCTGGTCATGTGCCTCTCATCTGATTGGCTGGGACTAGTCATGTGACTGCTCACCAATTGGTCGAGTGGCAAGTAGACCCCGCCTCCGAGGCGGGGTATAAGTACCCAGGTTTCCCGGCGGTCGGCCTTTCTCTGTAGTAGACCACCGGGCTAACATCTAGCTGATTTAAGCCACAGTTTGGATCTTCATCGTGTCTCACGTCCAATTGATGGTACATCAATAACTGACCCATCCCAGGAAGGATTTCAATTCTGTGATGTTTCTCGGAGTTGATGCTTCCCTGATGGCTCTCATCTTGTCCTCCATTTGGATGTAATCCTTTTCTATCCACTCAATACCCCAAGGAGGTCGCTTCGCTCACTTGGAAAACACATTTTTGAGATTGAAACCCATGCAAATGACAGTTTTGTGCAGATCCATTGGCGTGGAACGTAAACATTGAAATCGCCACCAGCGAGGGATCAGACGCTCGTGCTCAATCGGTGCAAGGTGCAAACCTCGAATTTTGGATTTCCCGCGATTCCCCGTTCGATCGCGATTTGCGAATCTGGCGTTGTGATGTTGAGAACGTGACCCATTGTCTTATTGATGAGACATTGAACTGTCTGCAATCTGTGGTGGATACAAAAGTCTCTCTTGCACAAAACAAAGATATTTAGTCATCATCCAATTGAACGAAAAAAAGCCAGATTATCTGCTCGTTGCCACATATTTTGGTTGTGGGAGCTTGCTGTGCACAAATTAGCTGCCATGTTTATTCCATTTCTAAGTAGTTAATTGGCTGTGAAATACTTGGGGACAGGCTAGGGTCATGAAAGTCACTATCTAAATGTGAAGTGATTTCCTCCTTCACACTCTGGTTCCGAACTTGGCTCGTTTCCTGTTCAGCAGAATGTGCATCATTTATACATGGGATGGGTTCATTTACAATTCATGGACGATGAGCTGATGCACTAATGTCCCAGCTCCCGATGTGGTGGCAGAGAAGAAATGCATACTCAATTACTGCAATCTTTCTCTTTTTGTTGAATTGATGGCCCAGATTTTGCAATGGCAAAGCATTGAACAGTACCTGCCATTAGTCAGACTTGTTCCGAACAGGGTTATGTTTTCAAATGATTTGTTGGGCGGTGTGAGACTATTGCAGTGTGGCAAGAGAACCCCAGCCATCTGGGACCTGACTGAACCTGGCTAGCAACGTAACCAATTAGACTGACGGCTTCTGACATTACACTGCAGAGGCCGGAGAGTTTCACTGGGTGCATCGAATGTCAGGTTTTAAAACTGGCATTTTAAAATCTCCAGCAACGCCCTCTTGGCATCATGAGGGCGGAAGAGTGGGGTCAAGGCTGACAAGTACCACAGAGACGGGAACGATCCCAGAGATCTGTGACCGCATCAGCAGAGATCTCGCATGTTGCAGCACTGAGCCACTGCCTGCCAAGAACTCTGCAACACTGATCCAGCAGGCCTCTCAATCAGAGAGCTGCATCTTTGACTCAATCAGTAGCGTCCCGCAGTGACAGACCTCATCATGTGCTCAAGTCTTTAAGTGGGCTGAGAATCCATAATGAGAGGTCAGACTATTGTCATGTGACAGTCCTGAGGGTCTGAGGGCAGCACGGTGGCACGGTGGCTAGCACTGCTGCCTCACAGCGTCAGGGTCCCAGGTTCGATTCCCCGCTGGGTCACTGTCTGTGCAGAGTCTGCACGTTCACCTGTGACTGTTTGGGTTTTGTTCGGGTGCTCCGGTTTCCTCCCACAGTCCAAACATGCGCAGGTTAGGTGGATTGGCCATAGTAAAATTGTCCCTTAGTGTCCAGGGATGTGCAGTTTCCGGGGATGGGGCGGGGCGGTGCCTGGGCAGGGTGAACTTTCAGGGGGTCTTTGCTGACTCAATGGGCTGAATGGCCTCCTTCTGTGCCGTATGGACGCTGAAGAGATGTTTCCACTTTGGGAAAGACTAGATCCTGGGGATACAGTTCAAAAATAAGCTGCCGGATTCTCCGTCGGCGGGATCCTCCGCTTTGCCGGCAGCGAACTCACGACCGTGGGTTTCCCGATGGCGTGGGGCAGCAATAATGGGAAATCCCATTGGCTGGCTGTGTAGAAGGGAGTTCTTTCTACCCCGCAACAGGCTGGAATTGGGTGTCACAGATAGCTGTGAGTGTCTCTCCCCTGCAGGCTTTCAAATCAAAGGCCCTGGCGGGGGGTCGGAGAATTCCGCCCCGATTCTAATGTTCTTTAACTCTGTATCTTCTCAACTTGACTATATCAGACGTCCAGCTCACTTTCAACTGCTCCCAAGGTTTTTTGAGATCTTTTAGCCAACAGGACAAATTTCAGGTGAGCCCTACTGACCGAAATGTTCCCCACCCCAATCTTTCTCTGAGCGAAACAGCTTGAAAAGATGTCCCCTGCAACAAGACTCCTGTTTACCCTTTTCTTTTCTCGTGTTTATTTCCCAGACAGTTTAATCACGTGATCAATTCCTGGAACATAAACAACTGGAGAAATCTAGTTCTTAAAGGGACCATGACCCCCACATAAAATAGTTTTATTTCCCCCAAAAGCACATGGGCTGCCACAATTGATTATAATAATCTTCATTTAGCACTGCTGCATACGGCGCTGAGGACCTGGGTTCGAATCCCGGCCCTGGGGCACTGTCTGTGAGGAGTTTGCACATTCTCCCCGTGTCTGCGTGGGTTGCGCCCCCACAACCCAAAGATGTACAGGTTAGGTGGATTGGCCACATTAAATTGCCCCTTAATTGGAAAAAATAATTGGGTACTCTAAATTTAAAAAAAATAATAATAATCTTCATGCTGTGGGAAATGAGATCTCATCTCTGAAACGCTTCCTTTGCAGACACTGAGCTGAAAAAACTTTGGTCGCCATGAGGCAACACAAAGTCTTGCATTTTTATAGCACCTTTAACTTACAAAATATCCGAAGGAGAATCATAAGCGAGTGATCAGACGAAATGTGCCACTAAACCACACAGGCTGGTCGATCAAAAACTACCTCCAAGGGGTAGGTTTTAAAGAGCGATGTAAATAAGC
Source organism: Scyliorhinus canicula (assembly GCF_902713615.1). Lineage (NCBI taxonomy): Eukaryota > Metazoa > Chordata > Chondrichthyes > Carcharhiniformes > Scyliorhinidae > Scyliorhinus > Scyliorhinus canicula. Next base: position 238,327,548 of record NC_052149.1, on the reverse strand, counting down.
AGGAGCAAAGTGGACCTGAATAGTGAGGTAATTCCACAGCTTGCAGAAGGGGGGGGTGGGTGTTCGGAGGATGTGCAGGCAGCTGCCAATGGTGGAGTGAAGGAACGCGAGGCATTTCGTGCCTGGCCTCCAAATACAGCTGATGGCGTCCACGTCCCCCAAACCGATACTGCACCTCCCCTTATGAATGCGCTTCCACCTCCACCAGCGCTGTCGGGATTGGCTGAATTGCAGCTGTCACCCTCAGTGGCGTGGCGGCACCCAGGGAGAAAAGCTGCTTGGGCCTCACTCAGTCATATATCAAAATGCAAAAGCTTGGCACAGACACATTATACTTCACACGGGTTTCTTTGTGCACTGTAGCATTCATTGATCTATTTACTTCCGAGAGAATGAACTGAAAGAACCGAGGTATTGATTGATATAGGCAGTAACTTTAATCTTGTGACAGTAGTTATAACGCAGGGAGCTATTAGTGTGGCTGGCACTGGTGAGCACAGTTGGAGAGTTAAGGTTCTGTAACGCAGCAGTAGACAGACGCTGCTTGATGGCGGTTGAGTTGACACCAGGGATCCTTTATAATAAAAGTGCTAAGTGACCAGACAGAAAAATGACAAATTACATTTAATATAGAGGGATGGAAGGTACGACTGTGTATTGTGCAAAAAAAACTGCAGAAACCATTAGGGTTATTTGCTGCACTTTTATTGAAGATTTGTTGAGGTTTTCGTTTAATGAAGACTGATTTCTTATGGCAGGCAATTCAAATTTAATTTATCTGAGATCTATTGGAGCCTAAATGTTTTGGCAGAAATGATTTTTTGATCACGCAATGGCACACCGCTCAGGACATACATTACAGAAACTCAGAGGGTAAAACCTGAAGGTTCCATCAGTCGATAAACACTTTGTTGCAGACAACAGAAGAACAGAGGAGTTACAAAGGCTAAACTACTTTTTACTCTTTCCTGGGCATTGCTGGTTAGGCCAGCATTTGTTGCGCATCATTTGTTGCCCTTGAGAGGATGGATTTGAGGCGTCTTCATGAGCCGTTGTACTTCATGTGGTGTGTGTACTCCCATGGAGCAGCGAGGTAGGGAGTTCCTGGATTGTGAACCGCCAAGACCGAAGGAAAGGCGTCAAAGTTACAAGTCAGCGCGGTGCGTGGCCTGGGAGGAAACCTGCAGCTGGTGATGCTCCCATGCATCTGCAACCCTTGTCCTTCCAGCAGAGGTCAAGGATTTGGCAGGTGCTGTTGAAGAAGCCTTGTTGAGTTGCTTGGCCCATTTTGTAGGTTGTACACACTGTTGTACACACAAGTGCACGGTCAATTCCAGCCCCACCTGTCCCGGAGTCACAACACAAGTGAATTAGCCAATAATTGTCATAAAAGTACTCAAAGTGTTTGGCCCTTGGCTGTCCAATAATTACAGTCACCAGGTTTGTAAATTTAAACACAATTACTGTTTATTTACAGCTAAAACTATAGTGAACTATGCAGTAAAGACAGCTGGTTAACTATAACAAATAATTAACTCCCACTTTAACTTGTCCCCCTCTACACACACACACACACACACAAGATGGACAAACATAGAGGGGTGGAAATGGGTAAAAGTAGTAAGTGAAAGGAAGAAAAGTCTTTGGAATGGATTCTCTGGATTCTCTGCTTTTGGGACTATGTTCCCACGATGTCGGGAAAACTGTGGTATTTTACGCCAGAAAAACTGGCTTCAGAAGGGCACAGATTCCAGGTTTTTCTGAGGGCTAGCAGGCAGCTGTCGTGGAGCTTGCAGCTCTAACTCTGATACGGCCCCCCGCACTTCCGGGTTAGAGGCTGCACATGCGCATGGCAGCGGCTTCCAGCGGCCACGCCGTGATCCATGGCGGACTCAGCCTGCGGATCTGCACCGGCAAAATAGTGCCCCGCATCGGCCGCTTGCATGGTCCAGACCACCTGCACACATTGCCCCAGCCCCGAATGAAGCCCTCCTGCCCGCCGATCGGTCCTCCCCCGACTGTGACGGTTCCAGACTGAGTCCGCAGCTGCCACGCGAGGATCATGGATGGTGGGACCATGTAAGAACCGCACAGTCAAGAATTTGGCTGATCGGCCATGGAGCATCGCGAGGAAGGCCTCAGGCAATGGCCTGAGGTGGTAGATGGGGGGCAGCGAATTGTGAAACCGGCGCTGCTTCCGATTTTGTGCCCCCTCGTTTTAGAATCTCCAACCAGTGGAAATAGTTTATCTTCATCTACCCTGTCTTTCCATGTTAATAACTGGAATACTTCAATCAGATCATCCCTTCGCCTTCAAAATTCTTGCAAAAACAGGGTTAATTTGAGTAACCTCTCCTCGTCACAATACCTCTAATTCCAGGTATCATGGGCGGGATTCCCCGACCCCCCCCCCCCCCCCGCCGGGTCGGAGAATTGCCCGAGGCCGGCGTCAATCCCGCCCCCGCCATGTCCCGAATTCTCTGCCACCCGGGAATCGGCGGGGGCGGGAATCATGCCGCGCCAGTTGGCGCGCTTCCCGCAGCGATTCTCCGGCCCACGATGGGCCGAAGTCCTGCCACTGTCAAGCCTCTCCCGCCGGCGGGAATCAAAACACCTACCTGACAGGCGGGATTGGCGGCGTGGGCGGGCGCCGGGGTCCTGGGGGCGATCTGACCCCGGGAGGTGTCCCCACGGTGGCCTGGCCTGCGATCGGGGCCCACCGAGCGGCGGGTGGGCCTGTGCCGTGGGGGCACTCTTTTTCTTCCGCCTTCGCCATGATCTTCACCATGGCGTGGGCGGAAGAGACCCCCTCCCCTGCGCATGCGCCGGGATGATGTCAGCAGCCGCTGACGCTCCTCCGCATGCGCGGACTTACGCCGGGCGGCAAAGTACTTTCGGCCCTGACTGGCATGGCGCCAAAGGCCGTTCACGCCAGCTGGAGGAGCGCCAACCACTCCGGCGTGGGCCTCGCCCCTCAATGTGAGGGCTTGGCCCCTAAAGGTGCGGAGACTTCCAGCGGCCACGCCGTGATCCATGGCGGACCGACGCCGGAGTGGTTCACGCCACTCCGACACATCGGGACCGGAGAATCCCGGCCCATTTTTTTACCTAAGTTGCTCTCCCTCCGAGGCCAAAATATCCTTCCTCAGGTTTGGTGCCCAGAACTGCTCACAGTGACTCCAAATGCGGTCTAACCAGGATTATGTATAACTGGAACATATCCCCTGTGTCCTTATATTCCAATCCTCTAGATATAAAGGCCAGCATTCCATTAACCTTTTTGATTATTTTCTGCACTTGTTCCTGGCATTTGAAGGATCTATGCACCTGAACCCCCAAGTCTCTTTGAACATTCTGTCAATATCTCCTTGCAAATTTATGCCATCATCTAAGCTGTCTGCAATGCCGCGTAACTTTGTATCATCCACAGATTTGGATATATGATTTCCTGTGCCACCATCCAAGTCATAATAAATATTGTGAATAACTGAGGCCCAATAATTGAGATCCCTATGGTGCACCATTAGTAACCTCCTGCAATTAATTACCCATTATCCCCACTCTCTGTTACCTGCCACTCAACCAATTTCCGAACCATGTCAATAATTTGCCCTCAACTCCGTGGACTTCCACCTTAATTAACCATCTCTTGTGTGGGACCTTAGCAACTGCCTCTTGGAAGCCCATATAAATGCCATCCGTAGACATTCCCCTGCCTACTACCTGAGTCTCCTCTTCAAAAACTTCAATAAGGTTAATCAGGCATGGCCTTCCCTACCCGAACCCATGCTGACTCTCCCTGGTTAAACAACATTATCCAAGGAGTTCATTTACCTCTTCCCTGATTATAGACTCCAGCAGTTTCCCCACTACAGGTGTGAACCTAACCGGTCTTTAATTCCCGAGTTCTCCTCTTTCAAATTTGTTAGAAGGCGGAGTGACATGTGGATGGGGATCTAATGTATATGGATTTCAGTAAGGTATTTGATAAGGTTCCCCATGGTAGGCTCATTCAGAAAGTCAGGGGGCATGGGATACAGGGAAATCTGGCTGTCTGGATACAGAATTGGCTGGCTGAAAGAAGACAGCGAGTGGTAGTAGATGGAAAGTATTCCGCCTGGAGGTCGGTGACCAGTGGTGTCCCGCAAAGATCTGTTCTGGGACCTCTGCTCTTTGTGTTTTATTATAAATGACTTGGATGAGGAAGTGGAAGGGTGAGTTAGTAAGTTTGCCGATGACATGAAGGTTGCGGGAGTTGCAAATAGTGTTGAGGGCTGTTGCAGGTTACAACAGGACATTGACAGGATGCAGAACTGGGCTGAGAAGTGGCAGATGGAGTTCAAACTAGATAAATGTGAAGTGATTCATTTGGAAAGTCGAATTTAAATGCTGAATATAAGGTTAAAGACAGGATTTTTGGAAGTGTAGAGGAACAGAGGGATCTTGGGGTCTACATACATAGATCCCTCAAAGTTGCCAGCTAGGTTAAAATGGTTGTTAAGAAGGCATATGGGGCGAAATTCTCCGCACCCGCGGAAAGTCGGCAAACGGTCGTAAAAATCGGGACCGTTTTACGACGGTCGCGAAGGCTTCATTTCCCGACCGATTCACTTCCTGGAAATGGGCTAGCAGCGCGGCCGCGTCAATTACGTGCGTGATGACGACGGAACGCGACGACGACACGAACCCGCCCATGTGACGCCGCCCGACGCCGTAAAAAGGCGCGGGCGACCACAGAATCTGTCGGGCAGGATGTCGGAGCCTAGGCGAGCTGCACCTCGCTTTATTGATGCAGACGTCGAGGCGCTGCTCGATGCCGTGGAGCAGAGGAGGGGCATCATCCGCCCGCGGAGAGGGCATCGCCAACCTGCCAGCACGGTGCGCCAGGCCTGGCGTGACGTGGCTGCTGCCGTCAGTGCTGTGGGGCAGACCCCTCGCTCAGCAGAGCAGTGCCGAAAGAAGCTACATGACCTCACCAGGTCTGCCAGGGTAAGTGCCATGAGGGTGCCCCCTAGTCACAACCATCCCTCCCCCTTAACTGCCCGGGGGGGGGGGGAGAGGGATTGGGGCAGAGTTATTTGAGGGTGGTTCACAAAGTTGTCACAGACCCAGCGCTCTGGCCCCGAGGAGAGATGCAATCATCTGATGACAACTTGCCCCCCCCCCCCCAAACTGTGCCAGTATCAGAACGGACTTCTGAGACCTACCGTTTTGTAATGATCTACCTATGTTTCCTCCCCCAACAGGCCAAGGCCGGTCATAACCACCGTGAGCGGCACAAGACTGGAGGGGGTTCGCCCAACATGCACCCCCTCAGCACCTTTGAACAGAGGGCACTGGACCTTGTTGGGGGGTCTGCCACCCGCGATATCGCGCAATGCGAGGTTGGCGGAACTGCAGCAAGTGAGACAACCCTCCCTGACAAACACCCTCCCCTCCCCCCCATCCTCTGTCCCTTCACACACCCTGCCCACTGGGACACCTCCCCATCCTCTGTCCCTTCACACACCCTGCCCACTGGGACCGTCCAGCGGCCTGCCGAGCAAATCGAAATAACCCGTCTCATTCTCTTCCCTAGGACGTGATGCCGAACGACCAGGGCCGTCTGGCTGCAGACGGAGACACGAATCTGCCGCCACCTCACCCGGGGCCTCACAACAGAGGGTGCCCGATCAGCGGGCAGCCCTATCTGCCCCAACCCAATCTGCGGACCAGGACGCACAGAGGGTTCGAGGTCCACCACCACCACCAGAAATGGCCAGGGACAACCCTCCTGTCGCTGAGCGGCCCCACACCCTGGACGAGGACCTAACCATTGAGAGCGTCGGGCTTGCGGCACTGCTTTCCTCCCACCACTTCCATCATCCCAGAGATACACACCCCGGCGGGCCTATTTAGTGATGAGTCTCCTGGGGCACAGTCTGGTTGGCACATCACAGATGAGCAGGTACAGCAGGTGGAGGTCGGAGCAACAGAGGGCCCGGACTCGCGGAGGCCAGACCAGGCCCAGGATGCAGCTGGCTCCCAGACGTTTTCGGAGTTCCTGGAGTTTCTCAACCCACCCGCACAGCCGATGCCTCAGGAAACCCAGGGAAACAATGACGGGATGAGGGCTTCCTTCCAGACTCTGCAGACGCTGTTAGAGGAGTCGATCCGCGTCCAAGAGCAGGGAGTGGTGCCGCTCATGGCAGAGACCCAGTCCGACACCGCACGGGTGGCATCCGCGGTGGAGGCAATGGGTCAGGTTATGCAAGACGTTGGGATTAATGTGCACGCGTCATCCTCGGCCCTGGACAGGGTTGCCCTCTCACAGGCAGCAATGTGCCAGAGCCAAACCGACATTGCCGGCGCCCTGCGGGCCATGGCCGAGTCTCAGCAGGTCATTGGCCAGTCGCAGCAGTCAGTCGCCGAGAGCATCAACCGCCTGACACATGTGCTGGATGGCGTCGTGCACAATCAGGTTGAGATCGCACAGTCCCTGGCGGGAATGTCTAACTCCCTGGACTCCGTCTCTGCAAACCTTCGGATCCTGGTGGATACCGTTGCAGGCCTCCAGGACTGGCAGCGCCAGGTGTCGGTGGTGCGACGGGGAACCTCCCCGCTCGCACCTCTGTCCCAAAGTGAGGCCCGGGGGCCACCGGGCTCCCCGAGGGAGGAGGAGGTTTCGGGGCCCGTCCCATTAACTCCATCACGGGACGTCCCGGAATTCTCGGCCTCCCCCCGTCCCATCCCTGGTGCATCGGGTGGGCAGCAGGCAGAGCAGGGTGGCACAATGTCACCCGAGACGCCCGCAGAGCAGCCTGGCCCATCAAGGCCGGGTCGCCCCAGGAAACGCTTGGCCAAGGAGAAACGAGTCGAGGGGGGCGATTCGCAGCAATCCTCCTCCACTCCTGCTGTATCATCTGGGGATTCACTTAGACGTAGTGGTAGGGCCCGTAAGGCAACTAAGATAGACACTGAGTAAGTTGGCACGGGTGAAGGGCCCAGTTTAGTTGTAGGGGTAGGGCACCTGTAAATAATTGTTAATATTAAACACACTGTTCCACCTTACTTGTAATACCGTGTGATTGTTCCACAGCCACAGGAATCGTGATGGTGACCGAGTGTCGCTGGGGGTGGCGGGTGGTGAAACCTCGGTGCCGGGTGTGCAGTCCCTGCCCCTACCCCCCTCCCACAGCTAGCCCACGCAGGCACGTGATGGAGTGTCAGTGACGAACTCAGCGGCCACCAAGGTGGATGGTTCAGCTATTGCCATGGGTCAGACTCTCTCTAACGATTCTGAGCTCACAGCTCTTCGCAGAGCGGGCTGTCATCATTCCACATGGCACTGATCACACCCGCTGACACAGCCATCAATGTTGTGCCATTCCGTCTGGACCCAGTGATAAGCGTCATGTCGAAGTGGAGCAGTGTACACTGAGGGGGTGGGGGGGTTTGGTGGTGGCAGTTGTGTGGTGACCCTCTGCATGACTAGCGATGCAGGTGGTGGTTTGGTGTTCATCGGGGACGTCACATGCGATGCGTGAACCGTGCTGCCACCATGGCATCGCGTGCCCGCCGTCCTTGCCGGGTCCGTCGTGCCGCCTCCTGGACATCACCAGCACCTGGGTCGTGTCTGCGTGCTGCGCCCGCCACTCCGCCAGCGTCCTCCTCCTCCTCCTCCTCCTCCTCCTCCTCCTCCTCCTCCTCCTCTGTGCTGGCACCACTGCCACTAGCTTCTCCCTCCGCCTCCTGCAACAGGTCATCTCCCCTCTGCATCGCGATGTTGTGCAGCGCACAGCAGACCACTACAATGCGAGCGACCCTGTCGGCCTGGTACTGCAGGGCCCCTCCGGAGCGGTCCAGGCACCTGAATCTCATCTTCAGGAGGCCAAGGCAGCGCTCCACCACACCCCTGGTTGCTGCATGGGCCTCGTTGTATCGTGTTTCCGCATTGGTCTGAGGCCTCCGTATCGGCGTCATCAGCCAAGACCTCAGCGGATAACCCCTGTCACCTAGCAACCAGCCCCTCAGCCGGGGGGGACGTCCCTCAAACATCGCAGGGATGAACGACTGCGCTAGTATGTAGGAGTCATGCACACTCCCTGGGAACCTTGCACAGACGTTCATGAACCTCATGTGGGGGTCGCATACCACCTGGACATTAATGGAGTATGTCCCCCTCCTGTTTGTGAACACGTCCCTGTCCACAGCAGGCGGGCGCATGGGGACGTGAACACAGTCGATTGACCCCTGAACCCTCGGTATCCCGGCCACACTGGCAAATCCACGGGCTCGTGAGTCTTGACTTGCTCGGTCCTCGGGAAAGGTGATGTAGCGATCGGCGATGGCATAGAGGGCGTCGGTCACATCCCGGATGCACCTGTGCACCGATGACTGGGAGATCCCAGAGACGTCCCCGCTCGGAGACTGGAAGGAGCCGGTAGCATAGAAGTTCAGAGCGACCGTCACCTTGATGGCTACCGGGATCGCGTGTCCTCCCCCCGTTCCACGTGGGGCGAGGTGCGACAGGAGTTCGCAGATATGTATCACCGTCTGCCTACTCAGCCGGAGTCTTCTCCTGCAGGTGATGTCCGGCATTGTTAGGAAAGAGACCCGGACACGGTACACCCTCGGCTTTGGTCGTCGCCTCTGACGCCGTGGCTGCACCCTCACTCTCTCCTCTTCCTCTTCCTCCTCCTCCTCCTCCTCCCCCCCCCCATGCTGCTCGACGACTGGCAACTCCTCGGCCCTTCCCTCTGCTGCTGCAGCTGGCCCTGCAGCCACTGCGGGTTGTGGGTGTGGATGCTGCTGCATCTCCAAATCCAGTAGAGCGGCCCCAACCACTGCGCAGAACATAGCCGTTCTGTTCCCATGCATCGTGCTAACCTACAGAAGGGTGGTGGGGGGCAGAGAAACGGGACATGTTAGACGGACGTTAGTCGACACCTCGGCAGCCTCCTGCCACGGGATACCTGTGTGTCCCGGTGGCCTGGTCGCGCTGCTGACACGCGGTCAGCCTAACCCCTGGTCACTTCCTGCATCCAACGGCCAGTAAACTATGTCCTCCTCACGGGTGCGTCAGTGGCCTGTGGCCGGAAGCCACAGGGGAACCAGCGGCCGTGTCCTCGTCACCTGCACACCATGGCATGGTGGCAGACATTTTGTTACGGGGTTGGACGGCTCACTCTCTACCTAAACCCCCCCCCCTCCGTCGCCCCCCACTGCCTCCCCCGTCTCCCCCACTGCCCCCTCCGTCTCCCCCACTGCCTCCTCCGTCTCCCCCACTGCCCCCTCCATCTCCCCCACTGCATCCTCCGTCTCCCCCACTGCCCCCTCCGTCTCCCCCACTGCCCCCTCCGTCTCCCCCACTGCCCCCTCCGTCTCCCCCACTGCCCCCTCCGTCTCCCCCACTGCCCCCTCCGTCTCCCCCACTGCCCCCTCCGTCGCCCCCACTGCCCCCTCCGTCCCCCCCACCGCCCCCGTTCTGGACCCCCTCCCGTTCCCAGGGATGCCTTCCCCGTTGTGGCCAGACTCGAGCGGTGCGCTGAGCGGTGCGCTGAGCGGTGCGCAGAGTGGTGCCCTGACCTCCTCCAAGCAGTCGTCAGCCAGGCCGACTGGTTGACGAATTTAAAAAGCAGGTGTGTTTCACGACGTCCAAACAGGGCGCCATGACGTCGGGACTTCGGCCCATCCGGGCCGGTGAATAGCGGGGGGGCTCACAGTGGCGATTCTGGTCGTGTCAGGGGCGGGAAGGAGGCGTTTGTCGGGAAACGCGACTCCGACAATTTGCGGGGTTCGGAGAATAGCGGGAGGGCGTCGGAACAGCGTCGCCGTAAAAATTTCCGACGCCCGCTATTCTCCGACCCGTCGTGAGTCCGGAGAATCTCGCCCCCGGTGTGTTGGCTTTCATTAACAGGGGGATTGAGTTTAAGAGCTGCGATATTTTGCTGCAGCTTTATAAAACCCTTGTTAGATCATACTTGGAATATTGTGTCCAGTTGTGGTCACCTCATTATAGGAAGGATGTGGATGCTCTGGAGAGGGTACAGATGAGATTGACTAGGATTCTGTCTGGACTGAAGGGCATGTCTTATGAAGAAAGGGATCCAGGGCTTTTCTCACTGGAGCGAAGAATGCAGAGGTGAATTGATAGAGGTGTACAAGGTGATGAGAGGCATGGATGGAGTGGATAGCCAGAGACTTTTCTCCAGGGCGGAAATGGCTGTCACGATGGGACATAATTTTAAGTTGATTGGAGGAAGATATTGGGGAGATGTCAGAGGTAGATTCTTTACACAGAGAGTGGTGGGTGTGTGGAATGCTCTGCCAGCAGAGTTGGTGGAGTCAGAGTCATTAGGGACATTTAAGCAACTCTTGGACAGGCACATGGACAGCAGTAAATTGAAGGAGTGTCGGTTAGGTTGATCTTAGATTAGGATAAGTTGTTGGCACAACATTGTGTACTGTGCTGTACTGTTCTATGTTCTATGTTTTATGTGCAATTTCACAATCCAGAGAGATTAATCCTGAATCTTGTTAACTCTGGAAGATTATAGTTAGGGCATCGACAATATGCTCCCTACTTCCTTTAACCCTCTTGGATGGAAATTCTATTGACTATTAATTTTTTGGCTACTTCCTTTAAGCTCATTATTATTTTAACCAGTTTTCAACTCCCATTGATTCCAGTTTCGCTGAAACTCTTTGATGCCTCATTTGGTCAAATGCTGTCTTTATATCAAGGACAGTCACTCTCACCTCACCTCTGGATGTTGCTCTTTGGTCTATGCTTAAACCAAGGCTGTTACGAGATCAGGTATTATCAGGTATGTTCTCGTATTGTAGCTATCCAGGAACAGCTTGGTCAAGGGCAAGGCTGGTCCTGAGACCTTCGCCAGTGCAGCCATGCTGTTGTCTGGGCCTGGAGCCTTATTGGTATCTCTCTCAGCAGTTTCTTGACATCAGCTGGAGTAAATCAAAGTGGCTGAAGACTGGCATCTATTATATTGCGGACCTCAAGAAGAGACAGAGGTGATTGATCCTCTTGCCAACACTGGCTGAAGATTCTTGAAGATGTATTAAAGGAAATCGATCAGTGCCTGTGATGGAACAGCAGACATGGGAATACTGGTCCTGGTTTGGAGGTTGGAATGTTGGCCGAAATTCTACGGCATTGGGATTCTCTGATCCTGTCCCCGCCCGTGGGTTTCCCGAATGCCTGGGGTATATTTAATGGGAAATCCCATTGGCTAGTGGCCGGAGTAGGGAATCTCGCTGCCTAGAAACCTGCAGCTGTGGGTCCGGAGAACCCAGCCCAGTGTCTGCAATACCGTCAGAAACTGACAGCACCTTCGCAAGTGAAATGAAATAAAAATCGCTTATTGTCACGAGTAGGCTTCAAATGAAGTTACTGTGAAAAGCCCCTAGTCGCCACATTCCGGCGCCTGTTTGGGGAGGCTGGTACAGGAATTGAACCGTGCTGCTGGCCTGCCTTGGCCTGCTTTCAAAGCCAGCGATTTAGCCCTGTGCGATTTAGCCCTTCCGCACACTCGCAGCTCAGTGCATGAATCCAGGGGTTGTGGAAGTGACTCTATACTGCCCCCGATGGGAGTTGACGAAGGTGCCGCAGACTGTCATCAATTCGAGATGGCAGAACTGACAAGAACCTGCCCTATTATGCTGTGTCTCACTGTAATCTGTACCTTGCTGACTGAGGTGTAATTGTGTTTTCAAAGGTGAACAAAGTTGACAATAACTGCCGAGCAGCCTCAGCATTCCCTGAAAAACTAATTTTATATTTATGGAAGATCAGGGGCGGGATTCTCTGCCGGCTGACCCCGGAATCGGGAAACGCGATTTGGCAGAGAATCGGATTTGATGGCGAAATCATGGTGGGCGCCTGTTTCACGTCAAATCACTATTTTTCGTTGCCTCGATAGCGGCGTCAATGTGTTCCGGAACTCCGATACAGGAAATGCGGTTGGCGTATCATTGACGGGCCCGACCCGGTATTCTCCGGGGCCTCCGCGATGCTCCGCCTCCGATGGGCCAAATTCCCGATAGGGCGGTTCACTCGTGCCTTTAAAAGTCATGAGGCAGGCATTGTGCAGCTGGTCTGCCAGGGCTGGAGGGAGTAGCGGGAGGTGGCCAGGAGGTGGGCTGTGGGGTCGGGGTGGATGGCACGGAACACCATTGCAGCAGCCGGCAAGGCAGCCATGCAGCTGCGCACACCGCTGACTGCCCACTGTCAACTTCGGGCCACGGGTCATATCGGCTTCACCCCAGGGCATCCCCCTAGGTGCCGTCTGGCACTAACTGACACATCAGCTCTCCTGCGCAGCCAGTACCACCTTGGTGGCTGGGATGAGTGTGTGTGGGGAGTGAAATGTGTGTGTGCGGCTGGGATGAGTGTGTGTGGGGAGTGTAATATGTGTGTGCGGCTGGGATGAGTGTGTGTGGGGAGTGAAATGTGTGTGTGCAGCTGGGATGAGTGTGTGTGGGGAGTGTAATGTGTGCGTGTGGCTGGGATGAGTGTGTGTGGGGAGTGTAATGTGTGCGTGTGGCTGGGATGAGTGTGTGTGGGGAGTGTAATGTGTGTGTGCGGCTGGGATGAGTGTGTGTGGGGAGTGTAATGGGTGTGTGTGGCTGGGATGAGTGTGCGTGGGGAGTGTAATGTGTGTGTGCGGCTGGGATGAGTGTGTGTGGGGAGTGTAATGTGTGTGTGTGGCTGGGATGAGTGTGTGTGGGGAGTGTAATGTGTGTGTGCGGCTGGGATGAGTGTGTGTGGGGAGTGAAATGTGTGTGTGCAGCTGGGATGAGTGTGTGTGGGGAGTGTAATGTGTATGTGTGGCTGGGATGAGTGTGTGTGGGGAGTGTAATGTGTGTGTGCGGCTGGGATTAGTGTGTGTGGGGAGTGTAATGTGTGTGTGCGGCTGGGATGAGTGTGTCTGGGGAGTGTAATGTGTGTGTGCGGCTGGGATGAGTGTGCGTGGGGAGTGTAATGTGTGTGTGCGGCTGGGATGAGTGTGTGTGGGGAGTGTAATGTGTGTGTGCGGCTGGGATGACTGTGTGTGGTGAGTGTAATGTGTGTGTGCGGCTGGGATGAGTGTGTGTGGGGAGTGTAATGTGTGTGTGCGGCTGGGATGAGTGTGTGTGGGGAGTGTAATGTGTGTGTGTGGCTGGGATGAGTGTGTGTGGGGAGTGTAATGTGTGTGTGTGGCTGGGATGAGTGTGTGTGGGGAGTGTAATGTGTGTGTTGGCTGGGATGAGTGTGTGTGGGGAGTGTAATGTGTGTGTGCGGCTGGGATGAGTGTGTGTGGGGAGTATAATGTGTCTGTGCGGCTGGGATGAGTGTGTGTGGGGAGTGTAATGTGTGTGTGCGGCTGGGATGAGTGTGTGTGGGGAGTATAATGTGTGTGTGCGGCTGGGATGAGTGTGTGTGGGGAGTGTAATGTGTGTGTGCGGCTGGGATGATTGTGTGTGGGGAGTGTAATGTGTATGTGCGGCTGCAGCTTGTCAGCCTCCCAAGTGTCAATCACAGACCCGGCGAATCCCGCACCGTTTTCCATTGGAGCCGATTGTGTTCCACGCGGCGCCGATGCTAACCCCCCCCACAGTCACGGAATCGGTCCCGATGCGGCACCAGTTTTGCTGTTGTACAAGTTCGTGAATCCTGCCCCATCGTCAACACTCAGTCTCCGCAACGGAGAATTCCGCTCCACATTTTTTTGGGTTATTATTTTTAAAATCCTATAGTTTAAAAAGAATTTACAGTAATCTTTTGAAGTTACTTTATGATATTGCAGCTACTATCATAATCTACTTAAATTTCTCTTTTAAATTTTCCAAACATTATTTTATTCAATATAATATTAAACTAAAAGTAAAGGATAATCATCAGTTAATATTACTTCCTGTTTTGGTGTCTGTAAGAATATTGCAATGTGATTGGCTACTTAGATTACTCGGTGACTTCACTGGGCACTTGGAGGAACCCTTGACTTGGCACCAGATTCGAACAAGCTCAAGGGCAAGTTAACGCCAGAGAGAAAATGGCACAGTTATCAGTAGTTTTGTTCGAGGTCAACTGCAAGTTTAGTTTAGCACACTGGGCTAAATCGCTGGCTTTGAAAGCAGACCGAGGCAGGCCAGCATCAGGGTTTGATTCCCGTAACAGCCTCCCCGAACAGGCGCCGGAATGTGGCGACTAGGGGCTTTTCACAGTAACTTAATTGAAGCCTACCCGTGACAATAAGCAATTTTCATTTTCAAGTTAAGGGTACTGAAAGGGTACTGAGGGATAGGATTTCTGAGCATCTGGAAAGACACTGCTTGATTAGGGATAGTCAGCACGGATTTGTGAGGGATAGGTCTTGCCTTACAAGTCTTATTGACTTCTTTGAGGGGGTGACCAAACATGTGGATGAAGGTAAAGCAGTGGATGTAGTGTACATGGATTTTAGTAAGGCATTTGATAAGGTTCCCCATTGTAGGCTTGTGCAGAAAGTAAGGAGGCATGGGATAGTGGGAAATTTGGCCAGTTGGATAACGAACTGGCTAACTGATAGAAGACAGAGAGTAGTGGTGGATGGCAAATATTCAGCCTGGAGCCCAGTTACCAGTGGCGTACCGCAGGGATCAGTTCTGGGTCCTCTGCTGTTTGTGATTTTCATTAATGACTTGGATGAGGGAGTTGAAGGGTGGGTCAGTAAATTTGCAGAGGATACGAAGATTGGTGGAGTTGTGGATAGTGAGGAGGGCTGTTGTCGGCTTCAAAGAGACATAGATAGGATGCAGAGCTGGGCTGAGAAGTGGCAGATGGAGTTTAACCCTGGCAAGTGTGAGGTTGTCTATTTTGGAAGGACAAATATGAATGTGGAATACAGGGTTAACAGTAGGGTTCTTGGCAATGTAGAGGAGCAGAGAGATCTTGGAGTCTATGTTCATAGATCTTTGAAAGTTGCCACTCAAGTAGATAGAGCTGTAAGAAGGCCTATGGTGTGCTTGCGTTCATTTGCAGAGGGATTGAATTTAAGAGCCGCGAGGTGATGATGCAGCTGTACAAAACCTTGGTCAGGCCACATTTGGAATACTGTGTACAGTTCTGGTCTCCTCATTTTAAGAAGGATGTGGAAGCTTTGGAAAAGGTGCAAAGGAGATGTACCAGGATGTTGCCTGGAATGGAGAGTAGGTCTTATGAGGAAAGGTTGAGGTTGCTAGGCCTTTTCTCATTAGAACGGAGAAGGATGAGAGGCGACTTGATAGAGGTTTATAAGATGATCAGGGGAATAGATAGAGTAGACAGTCAGAGACTTTTTCCCCGGGTGGAACAAACCATTACAAGGAGACATAAATTTAAGGTGAATGGTGGAAGATATAGGGGGGATGTCAGAGGCAGGTTCTTTACCCAGAGAGTAGTGGGGGCATGGAATGCACTGCCTGTGGAAGAAGTTGAGTCGGAAATGTTGGGGACCTTCAAGCGGCTATTGGATAGGTACATGGATTAGGGTAGAATAATGGAGTGTAGATTAATTTCTTCTTAAGGGCAGCATGGTAGCATTGTGGATAGCACAATTGCTTCACAGCTCCAGGGTCCGAAGTCGATTTCGACTTGGGTCACTGTCTGTGTGGAGTCTGCACATCCTCCCCGGGTGTGCGTGGGTTACCTCTGGGTGCTCCGGTTTCCTCCCACAATCCAAAGATGTGCAGGTTGGGTGGATTGGCCATGATAAATTGCCCTTAGTGTCCAAAATTCTATGATTAACCTAGGACAAAAGTTCAGCACAATATCATGGGCTGAAGGGCCTGTTCTGTGCTGTATTTCTCTAAGTGTCGTCACTTAGTCACGAACGATGAAGTCCTGGCTGAAATACAGCAGGCTGGGAGCCATCGCCTCAAATGATCCTATAAAATATCCACCCTTTACATCCATCATGCTCTGACCGTTCCCTTCCACAATGAACAGGCAATCTGATGTGTTACACGATTGGCAGCCAATCTATTAATGTGTATTTCACACCACCTGGAGTTTAAAGGTTGTAGGACTGGGGGTGGGGGGGACGTAAGGAGGACCCAGAAAGAGAAAAGAGCGTGGTTATGAGGGTAACACTCACGTTCACTTGGTAAAGAGGGTACAATGCTCGCCTGTGAAAAAGCATAGCACACTGAGGCAAATCCTGCAACAGACAGCAAAAATAACTTGCATTTATATAGCACCTTTTGTTTAACGAAACATCCCAAGGCCATTCACAGAGCAGTTATCAAATAACATTGAACATCAAGCCCCATAAGATAGCATCAGACGGAATGACAAAATGCTTCAGCAACCAGGTGGGCGTGTAGAAGCCACTTAAGTCAAGAGGTAGCGGCAGAGAGTCGAGAGTTTTAGCGGAGGAACTCTGGAGTTTAAGGCGCAGTCAGCTGACTGCATGGCTACCAAGGGTGGAGTGATTAAAATCGGAGACGTGCACAAGGTCAGAATTGGAGAAGAGTAGCGATCTTAGGGGCTGGTTTAGCTCAAAGGGGCTGGTTTAGCTCACTGAGCTAAATCGCTGGCTTTTAAAGCAGACCAAGCAGGCCAGCAGCACGGTTCGATTCCCGTACCAGCCTCCCCGGACAGGCGCCGGAATGTGGCGACTAGGGGCTTTTCACAGTAACTTCATTGAAGCCTACTCGTGACAATAAGCGATTTTCATTCATTTCATCTCGGAGAGTGCACGAGCCGGAAAAAGTCACAGGGAGAAGGAGGGAGCCAGGTGGGCGTGGTGGAGGGGCCATAGAGAGATTGGAGAACAAGCATGAGAATTGTACAATGGGTATATTGGTGGACATCGAGCGAATATAAGTCAACAAGCACCGGGGCAAACCAGGAAGAATTATGAACTGATGATTATCCAACACTTCTAATTAAATCTTACACTGAGTAAGATAAATGGTTTGGTCATTCAAAAGCAATCAAGATAGCAGCTAAAATATCATAAATAAACTTTACAGCACAATTTATTTAAAAATATAGATTTTTCATAAGAATCAACAAAAGTGAGCTTCCATAAATATAAGATTAGCTTCTCGGGGTCAATGAAGCTGTTCAGCAGTTATTCTGAACTTGGTTGGCTGAATGGGACTTGGTCACGTAAACACAAAATGCATTGAACTCATTTTGGTCACTGAACCGATGGAGGTATCATTTACCCGTAATATATCCATAAAACGGCTCTGAGATTGAAATGGTAAACACCTTTAACTGTGATTCCACTGGAGCCTTTTCATGCCTGAATTAAACAAACCAAGAACCTAGCTGTGCAACATTCTATTTGTTTAATGTTTAATTTAATGCTTTGTTGCCTAAATTAAACATGCAAAACTATTATAGGAATAAATAAGTACAATAATTCATCAATAATGTATTATATTTTGCCTTGACAAAAAGCTGCCTCACAAATGTGAGGAAATACATAATTAATCTGCAATAAATATTTAATTGGCGTTGTAAAAAAATCAATTTACAGAACTTTCCAGTTAAGTGTGATTCCACGCTTTTCAAACCATTAAAAACACAACCTTCAAACTTAACAGTAAATTTGGGATAACAATAAAATTAGCATCAAAATAACTGTGTCCATCACCCTTTAGGCATCATTCTTCAAACATCATTTCAGACACAAAGCAACTTTGGACAAACTGAGGCAGCAACCCAGTTCTATGCAGCATTTATCTGACTGGGAGCTAGAAAATAATTGGAGGAGGCCATTTGACTCTCTGAGCCAGATCTACGATCCACAAATCATGGCTGAGTTCCCTCCCACCTCCTTCCATTGTCTCATCTGTCAGAAAGGCGAGAGTGGTGAAATGATGTTCACCTATCAGGAATCGTGACAGTGCCACCTTTACTGAGGCCAACTGCTGCATGAACTGGTGCACTCACTGGATTGAATTTGAAATGAAAATCGCTTATTGTCACGAGTAGGCTTCAATGATGTTACTGTGAAAAGCCCCTAGTCGCCACATTCTGGAGCCTGTTCGGGGAGGCTGATATGGGGATTGAACCGTGCTGCTGGCCTGCCTTGGTCTGCTTTAAAAGCCAGCGATTTAGCCCAGTGAGCTAAACCAGCCTCTAGTGTCCAATTATTTTCCAGGGTTGGTGCGGAAACTCAGCAACAGCACCAAAAGCGGCTGCTACTTCAGCACCAGCAACAATGGCCAACCAATTAACGGCCAGAAGGTGCAGGGCCAGTCCAGTTGACAAGGGCTGCAGGTTGGGGGAAAGCAACAAGGTGCCAATCATGGCATCACCAGCACCATCGTCATCGGGTTTCCATGCAGTGCTGTCTTGTTCCTCAGGATTTCCTCGATTAGCATCGGTGCTGAAGCGGCCAATATACTCCATACTGCCAGACACTCCAGTTCATTTGAAGACCAAAGGAATGGACCTGAGAGATTTCTGTAACCATGACAGAGGGACGAGACCCTTGCATTAACAATGCCTCCATGCAGGCTTTCAGCAAGGCTGCAATGTCAAGGCAGCAGCTCGTTTTCCCATGGGACACCAAGATGAGATCCTTCCAGTTTGACCAGGGAAGTCTGGATGAGGATTGCTGACAAGGTCAGCACCTATTGCGTTACCCTCTGAACCTGAGTATAGTGCTGCAAATGGATTGACGATATTCTTCACTCCACCAGTGCGAGTTCCCCATACTTCTCTCCTGATTGGGACTTGCATGTAGTAATCCATAGAATCCTTACAGTGTGAAAGAGGCCATTCAGCCCATCGAGTCTGCACCAACTCTCTGAAAGAGCACCCTACCCAGGCCCACTCACCCCGCCCTGTCCGCATAACCCCACCTAACCGCCACATCTTTGGATACTGAGGGGCAATTTAGCATGGCCAACTCGCCTAACCTGCACATCCTTAAATTTGTCTCTCAATGGGGCTGGTACAAGTCTCGGTGCATGAATCATTGGCTTAGCCTTTTCCTTTAATTGGATTTTGCACATGAAAGGTAAAGTGCGAAAGCCTTGGAAAATTTCAGGAAAATGATTTAGTATGGAGTCTCCTGCGGCATGTTGTCTGGTTGCAGATCAGTCTAACAGTAAACCCGTTTAATGAGCTTCAGTTCCTCACATGCTTCCACTCCTATCAGAGATTTGCTTTCTGCCATCATAACGGAAAATTTAAATGTGTAAATTCTGCTTTTTACATTGACATCGAGCTCCTGTTCTCCTAGTGTTGTGATTTTGTTTCCATTGTTATCCCTTAACAATACTGTTTTGTTTAATTTGTAGCTTTTTAACATCGGACAAATTGATGAAGTTGGCCCTCGCACCCGTGTTGAGTTTGACTGTTATTACTGTGTCATTTATCATCAATGGCACTGTCCATTTATCTTGCTGAGTTTCTGTATTAACTGCACTGTTGCGACAAATTGTCATTGCAACATTGTCATTTGAAATGAAATGAAAATCACTTATTGTCACAAGTAGGCTTCAATGAAGTTACTGTGAAAAGCCCCTAGTCGCCACATTCCGGCGCCTGTTCGGGGAGGCTGGTACGGGAATCGAACCGTACTGCTGGCCTGCTTGGTCTGCTTTAAAAGCCAGCGATTTAGCCTTGTGAGCTAAACCAGCATGCAATGACTATACTTGTCCCAGACATGTATACAAAGAATATGTCTTCGAGGCACGCTTCATCAACTGTGTTGATGGCTTTCATTTGGCTAGCAAAATGATTTGTTCTTCCACATTTGGAGCATACCTTTCCAAACGCTGGGCATTGTCGTGGCATATGCCGCATCGTTGGTATGAACTGGCAGATTGGGTCGGCCGCCCATAATGGCCGCGTGAACTGGTACCATGTGTTTTATTCAACTGCATCTCCACACTAATGGCATCTTCTGCCTTCGCGCCAAAATGCTAGAGATTCAAGGTGCCAATCTGCTTTGCTGCAAGCTTGCTAGCGTGACATATTCGGATAGCATTTTGGAGTTGAAGCTCTGTTTCTCTTAGAACCCTCTCATCTACCTTATTGTTGGAGATCCTGGATACGATCTAATCGTGAATCATTGGTGATTGGAGGGAACTAAAATTGCACGACTGTGCCTTTTACCCCAAGTCGGTGAGAAAACCATCAAATGCTTCGCCTGGTTGCTGGGTGTGTGTGCGAAATATATAGCGCTCGAAGGTTTAATTTATTAAGGAGAGCAATACCGATCAAATTGCTTGAGAACTTCACAAAAGTTCTTACTATCTGCCTCGCTATCGAAAACAAAAGTGTTGAAAATTTCAATTGCTTGCGGACCTGTTACAGTCATCAACTATGCGATACACCTCTCGTCAGGCTGTGCCTAAAAAAACCAAAGGGCTACAATATAGAGTTTGAATTGCTGCTTAAATGCCCGCCAATTCTTATCTACGTCACCGGTGAACCGTAGCTGTTGAGGTGCCTTGATACTTTCCATCCTGGGCTTCGAGGTTTTACCGCAGTTGGCAGTAGCTTATCAGGTGAGTAGAGAAAAAATGGGTTTTCTTTCTCCTTCTTCCAAGTTACCTTTAATGGTTTAGATATTTGTAGAATCGTCTTGTTCTTATTCGATCATCACTCTTGGTACCAAGTCATGTTCTGTCGACTGACCGATATGAATGATGCACTGCAGAACGTCTAGTTTAACTAATTTATTATGAAACAACTGCGTGGTAAAGATAACTGGAGCAAATAAATAATAAGCTACTAACACTAACTATTATAGAGCTACTGTATAATATGTCTAACCTCCAACATGACTTACTCCCAACTGCCTCGTGGCACAGAGCTGCATTGGACTTACACTGCCGCATTGCCTCCTGCTGGTTGGAGTTTGTGGGTAATATTATGAACAGAACTGCTTTATGCATATCATCAGACTATGTTTTTTCTAATCTGGAATGATCTGCCTGGACTGTACACAGAACAATACATTTCTCTGTACCTCGATGCACATGACAATAAAACCAAATTTAACTTTCAAAAACCTTCTGCTGATGAAAAAAAGCCTCTCTTACACTTGCTCATCATTCAATTTTAAGTTGACAACTCCCTCATAACTAGCTCCCCAACTCTCCAGGAAATTGCTTTTTTAATATTCATTCTACCAAAATTTAAAAAAGAAACCTTTGTTAAATGAGATCGAGTTGAGGACCTGGTTCAACACCAACAAATCAGTTCCCATCTGCTGGAAATGAAAGACAATGCTCATTTTAAAATTAACCAGTTCATAAAGCAAAACCATCAAATGACAGAAAAGAAGATAATGCAATCGTCCATTGATCTGAAACGAGATGGATATATCAGTATGTTACTGGTACAATTAAAAAAACATCTTTCCCCTCTCGATATGCTGAAGGTGTTAATTTGTGTTGGGTTATCTGTGGGTTTGGTTGGGCACAAAGTGATCTCTGGTATCTTGCCGAAAGGGGATGTTAGTAAATCGTCAGCCCCCTCAGAAAAGGAACAGCATGAGATAATAAGCGATGAAGATGGCAAGCGAATCGAAGTTTGCTCAGCTGTCACACTTTTGGGGTTTGAGTTACATTGATTTGTCAAAAGGATACTTGGCTGAACCGGTTAAACTTGCCTATGGAGGTGCTGGTGATGCTATGAGATATTACAACATATTTACAGTACAGAATCAGGCAATTCAGCTGATCAGGTGCATTTTGATGTTTATGCTCCTCACAGATTATCTTCCACCCCCCACCCCCCCTTCATCAAACCCCATCAGCACATGATTTCCCCCTTTTGTGTTTTTCTACCTTCACCTTAAATACATCAACACCATTCACCTCGGGCGCGATTCAGCAGCCTTATCCCACCTCACAATGCCAAAACGCCTCGTGGGATTCAACAGAATCTCATGTGACGGCAGCCCGTGCCACAGTTTGGATTCATGCCACACCTGCTGTCTTCACGCCAAAAAGCACTAACAAAAAGCACCCTTTGAGGATCTTAATGCCAGTCTTACTAAGGTGCCCTGACGCTATCGACTCATACATCAACACACTTCTCTCAACCAGTTCCATGTCTTTCCGTGAAGTCGTTGAATGTTTCTTTCCCTGTGGTGTTGCTTTGCAGGGGGTCACCCAGCAGCAAGTCCTCCTCAATAACATCATCAAAGATGTAGCACACCAATACATGCAATATTGCAAGCCCCGACATGTCAGTCGACTTATCGAGCAGAAAGGTGCATACATTGCAAGATTTCAGACAAAAAACAACCTAGGTTTTGATGTCAGCAGCAAGATCTTGAATTTGTTGGGTGACAGTATTATTTAAAAGTTGATGCGCCTCAATCTGTTTACCAACACGCTCATCCAGTATCTATGTTACAAGGTCTTCCGTGCAAGGCTTCATCAGGGTTTTGCCAATCGTGTGGGCTTTTCCCACAAGTGCAATGCGATAACTTATTTAGTGAGATGCCTCTGTTACGTATTCAGTATTGATCTTTGTCTTGGCATCTCCGCTGTGGAGTGCGACCTGCCGCTCACCTTTGCTCCCAAACATGGTGGCCTTGCCTTGAACTTTTAATGCTTACTTTGGCGATCTTTCCTCCTGTCGAATCAGAAGGTGGCTTCTCAATGCATTGGCTTCCGACACACTGACTCGTGAGCCTATCAGTCATCAAAGCAGGGTGAATACCAGCTCCAATTGGACAAGCTGGAAAGGCCGCTTTTCTCAAATTTTCAACAGTTGCTCCCACGGAACCCCAGGGTTTCCGGCAACCCAGTTTGGCAAACGCTGCCTTAGAGCAATGCAAATCTGTTTTAGACCATGGAGTAATCCTTAACTAGCCACTGCCTGTCGACCGTCAAATATTTTAGAGTATTTTCCCAATCCACCACAGCCAAGATATCCCTCATGCCTTTATAATTTCCTTTAATCAGATTTCAGACCCTGGTTTCAGGATAAACAATATCACATTCAAACCTAAAGCAAGATTCTATCATATTATGGTCACTATTTGCCAAAGGATCCTTTACAGCAAGGTTATTAGTCAACCCTTTCTCATTGCACAACACCAAATCCAAACTAGCCCGTTCTCTAGTTGGCTCCGCAACCTACTGTTTCATAAACCCATCACATTCGAGGAATTCCTCTTCCAGAGCAGTCACGCTGATCTGGTTAACCCAGTCTATATATAAATCAAGGCACCCATTATTACTGTATTACCCACATTACACGTATCTCGAATTTCCTGATTTTGTATCCTGTTTAATATTACCACTACAGATCGCTGGATTGTAAATAACTCCCACAAATGTTTGCTGCCCCTTTCTTTTTCTTAGCTCCACCCAAACTGATTTGATCTTTCAATCTAAGATCCTCACCTACGAATGGACTGATCTTGTCCATAATTAACCGGGCTACCCACGTCCTATTCTTTTTGCCTATCCTCCATTATCATAGATTATTATCATATACAGTGCAGAAGGAGGCCATTCGGCCCATCGAGTCTGCACTGGCTTTTGGAAAGAGCACCCTACCCATGGTCAACACCTCCACCCTATCCCCATAACCCAGTAACCCCACCCAACACTAAGGGCAATTTTGGACACTAAGGGCAATTTTATCATGGCCAATCCACCTAACCTGCACATCTTTGGACTTTGGATTGGATCTTTGGATTAAATGCCAAAATTCTTGGGATACCGAATTCCCAACCTTGGCTACTCTGCAGACGCATCTCATACTGGTTTAGCACACTGGGCTAAATCGCTGGCTTTTAAAGCAGACCAAGGCAGGCCAGCAGCACGGTTCAATTCCCGTACCAGCTTCCTCGAACAGCCGCCGGAATGTGGCGACTAGGGGATTTTCACAATAACTTCATTCAAGCCATCTCGTGACAATAAGCGATTTTCATTTTCATTTCATTTCATACTCATTTACCTCAATTTGTGTCTTCAGATCATCATGTTTTTGCGAATGCTACACGCATTCAGACGGAATGCCTTTAATTCTGATTTTTTTTTTGCATTATTCTCTTTCTGATCCTATTTGATGCCTGCCCACCCTTTGTCTGTCTTCTGTTTTTCTATTTCCTTATACCAGTTCAGCCTCTCTCGAAGCTGAGCTCTCTCTCACGTTCCCATTACTTTGCCAATTCAGTTCAAGCGCTTCCCAAAAAGCACAATCGAAACTCCCTTTGACAATCTTAATGCCAGTCCTACTAAGGTGCAGCCCATCTATCTTGTACAAATCCCACCTCCCCCAGAACCGGTCCCAATATCACAGCATTCTTGTGCACTCCCTCCAAGACCAGTTTGCCTGCCGCATGTTCAAGTGCTTCGTTCTCCCATACCTGTGCTCACTAGCCCGTGGCACTGGAGGTAATCCCAAGATTACTGCTTTAAAGGAGCTGCTTTGCAATCTCCATCCTAACTCCCTAAAATCTGCTTTCAGGACCTCATTCCCTTTCCTACCTAATTCATTGACACCAGCGTGGACCACAACCTCTGGTTGTCCTCCCTCCTCCAGAACAACATACTGTTGCTGCTCTGTGACATCCTTGACCCTGGCACCAGGGAGGTAACGTGTATGGCCACAGACACACCTGTCTGGTCCTCTACCTAACAAATCCCCTGTCGTGATTGCTATTTCCCTCCTCTTTCTTTGCATGTGTACAGCCTGTGGTGCCACAAACGTGGCTCCAATTGCAGTCCTCTGAGGAGCCAACATCCTCTCCAGCAACCGAAACAGAAAATCAATTAGCGAGCGGATGCTGAGGTGAGACGCCTGCACCAGCTGCTTGGGTGTCTGGGACTGTCTGGCTGGCGGTCATTTCCTTTCCTCCTCCTATGCCGCGCAGTGTGACCACCTCTCTGAACCCCAGCTGCCGCTCGTCTGAAACCCGGAGCTCAGATTTCAGCAGCTGGTGATACTTCCTACACATCAGGTCATCTAGGCCACCGATAGCATCCCCGGTTTCCCAGATACTTCTGCATGAATCGCAAAAGGTTCAGATGCAGGTCCAGCAACTAATTAGGAAAGCTTGTAGAATGTTATTGTTTATTGTGAGGGGAATTGAATACAAAAGCCGAGAGGTTATGCTTCCATTAGACAGGACATTGGTGAGATTCCATCTGGGGTACCGTGTACAGTTGGGTTTCCCAAACTTTTCCAGCCACAGAACCCGTTCGCCCTCCCAGGAGTACTAAAGAGACCCATGAGAAACATTGGGTGGGATTCTCCGTCCACGGGATTCTCCGTGCGCATGATTCTCCGTCCACGGGATTCTCCGTCCGCGGGATTCCCGGGACTCTCCGTCCACAGGATTCTCCGTCCACGGGATTCTCCGTCCACGGGATTCTCCGTGCGCATGATTCGCCGTCCATGGGATTCTCCGTCCACGGGATTCTCCGTCCGCGTGATTCTCTGTCCGCGTGATTCTCCGTCCGCGTGATTCTCTGTCCGCGTGATTCTCCGTCCGCGTGATTCTCTGTCCGCGTGATTCTCTGTCCACGGGATTCTCCGTCCACAGGATTTTCCGTTATGCGGGATTCTCCGTTTGGCGGGATTCTCCATCCGCCGGATTCCCGTTGCGCCAGCAGCGCACACACGCCTGAGGGTTTCCTGCCGATGTAGGGTCACTGTGCCCCTGTGAGGCCGCCACGGAACAACCCAGTTTGGAGACCCCGGGTGTACAGTATTGGTCTTATTCAAGTGAGAGTGTAAATGTGCTGGAAGAAGTGCAGAGGAAGTTTACTGACTAAATACCTGGAATGGGTGGGTTGTCTTATGAAGAATGGTTACCCTGGTTCGGATTGTATCTACTGGAGTTCTGATGAGTAAGAGGTGACTTTATTGAAACCTAGAATATCCTGAGGGCTCTTGACAGATTGGATGTGGAGAGGATGTTTACTCTTCCGGGTGATTCTGGATTGTTTACAAATAAGCAGTGGACCGTTTTAGACGGAGATAAGTAGAAATTACTTTCTCTCAGAGGGTCGAGACTCTTTGGAACTCTCTTCCTCAAAAGATGGTGGAAGCAGAGTCTTTGAATGTTTTTGAGGTAGAGCAAGATAGATTCCTGATAAGCAAGGGCCTGAAAGGTTATCAGGGACAGTACGGTGGCACAGTGGTTAGCACTGCTGTCTCACAGCGCCTGGGGCCAGGTTTGATTCCAACCTCAGGTGACTTTCGGTGTGGAGCCTGCACGTTCTCCTTGTGTCTGTGCGTGGGTTTCCTCCGGGTGCTCCAGCTTCCTCCTACAGTCCAAAGATGCCCAGGTTAGGTGGTTTGGTCATGCTGAATTTCCCCTGAGTGTCCAAAAGGTTAGGTGGGTTATGGGGTTACAGGGTTAGGGTGATGGAGTGGGCTTAGTTAGGGTGCTCTTTCGGAGGGTTGTTGCAGACTCGATGGGTCAAATGACCTCCTTCTGCACTGAATAAGGAGACCAATACTGTACACAATACTCTAGATATAGTCTCACCAATGTAGCGTGGGGGCTCTATGATTCTATGGGTAGACGGCAATGTGGAGTTGAGTTTTCAATCAGGTCAGCCATGAACGTTTTGAATGGTGGAGCAAGCACGAGGGGCTGAGGGGCCGAGTGGCCTCCATCCCTGGTCCTATGTTCGTATGCGCAGAAAGGCTACTCGCTCTATCGTGCTCTACTGACTCATTGGAAGAGTTGTATAATGAGTCCCATTCCCAGCACTTCCCACATAGCTCTCAAAACCCATTAATTTGAAATCGATCTGTAAATTCCTGGGGAGATGTTGTTGCCTTTCAGATGGTGCATTTCGCATCACAACACCTCACGGCACAAACATGTTCTGCGGAATTCCCCTCTGCTTCCCACGCCCATAGGCTTCCTGACGGCGTGGGTGGCCACAATGGGAACCCCCACTGGCCGGCTGCGGGAACGGAGAAACGCCCTACCAGAGGGGGTGCACCGTGCTGGAAAACTGGGCTGGCGACATGTGCAATGTGGAATGTGTGTAATATTCCCAGCTGACTTGTAAAAGATTTGATTTATTTTCACATGTATTAGTAGGCAGTGAAAAGTATTGTTTCTTGCATGCTGTAGAAATAATGCATACCGTACATAGGGAAGGAAGGAGAGACTGCAGAATATAATGTTACAGTTATAGCAAGGTGTAGAGAAAGATCAACTTAATACGAGGCAGGTCCATTCAAAAGTCTGATGGCAGTAGGGAAGAAACTGTTCTTGAGTTGGTTGGTACGTGACCTCAAACTTTTGTATCTTTTTCCTGGCGGAAGAGGATGGAAGAGAGTATGTCCGGGGTGCGTGGGTTCCTTAATTATGCTGGCTGCCTTTCTGAGGCAGCGGGAATTATAGACAGAGCCAATGGATGGGAGGATGGTTTGCGTGATGGATTGAGCTACATTCACGACCTATGTAGTTTCCTGCGGTCTTGGGCAGAGCAGGATCCATACCAAGCTGTGATACAACCAGAAAGAATGCTTTCTATGGTGCATCTGTAGAAGTTGGTGAGGGACGTAGCTGACATGCCAAATTTCCTTAGTCTTCTGAGAAAGTAGAGTCGTTGGTGGGCTTTCTTAACTATAGTGTCGGCATGAGGGGACCAGGACAGGCTGTTGATGATCTGTACACCTAAAAACCTGAAGCTCTCGACCCTTTCTACTTCGTTCCCATTGATGTAGACAGGGGCATGTTCTCCACTACGCTTCCTGAAGTCGATGACAATCTCCTTCGTTTTGTTGACATTGAGGGAGAGATTATTGTCATCGCACCAGTTCACCAGATTCTCTACCTCATTCCTGTATTCTGTCTCGTCATTGTTTGAAATCTGACCCACTACTGCGGTGTCATCAGCAAATTTGAAAATCAAGTTGGAGGGGAATTTGGCCACAGTCATTGGTGTATAAGGAGTATAGTAGGGGGCTGAGGACACAGCCTTGTGGGGCACCGGTGTTGAGGATGATCGTGGAGGAGGTGTTGTTGCCTGTTTACCGATTGTGGCCTGAGGGTTAGAAAGTTCAGGATCCAGTCGCAGAGGGAGGAGCCGAGGCCAAGGCCACGGAGTTTGGAGATGAGTTTCGTAGGAAAAAGAGAAACCTTTCCTGCAATCCCATTCCATTTTTGGAATTGTGCGGCTTGCACAGTTGGGAGGAAGGTCGCCTTGGTTAGGTCACAGCGTTTAAGATATTAAAGATTTTTTGTCGATTGCGTGGTAATCAGGAAATGGGAACAAAGCTTTCCTCCAGAGCTTCCATTTAGGCAGACGGAAGGCAGGCCATAAATTATTGTGGGATATCTAGGCCAATACTATGGGCGCGAGTGCTGTGAAAAAGCTGGAGGGTAATCTGAAATGATTAGACAAATAGTTAATTACTAAAGATAGTAATGGGTCTTTTTGGTAAACACCCTGCAGACAGCTCATTATTTTCTGAAACTAATGGGGTTGACAATCCACTGTTCGTTGCTAAAGAGACAGGATTGCATTATTGGATTAGCTCTATAATTCATAGCTGACAAAGAAAGCTATCACTTACATTCGACATGCCAATTAATTGTGCTGCATTCGTGATTGCGACTTTTTCACCAGTTATGAAAATACAGGTTTATTATCTCATGTTTCAGTTTCTGGAGTCCACGTATTTTTCTTGCTGTTCTTTCAATTATACATTAGGTTTACACAGCTTGGGTCCCAAACTACGAGTTAAGTGTTGCTTGTTGCTGACAGTTTACTGTCCACCTGTTAGATTGGCATGGTTAACATTTACTCCCCCATTGGCAACTGGCCTTCAAGAAAATGGTGGGGACTTTTAGAAAATGTATGAGTCAACCCTCAGGTGTCCCTCAGGGATCAGTGTTGGGCCCACAATTGTCCACAATTTACATAGATGATTTGGAGTTGGGGACCAAGGGCAATGTGTCCAAGTTTGCAGACGACACTAAGGTGAGTGGTAAAGCAAAAAGTGCAGAGGTTACCGGAAGTCTGCGGAGGGATTTGGATAGGTTAAGTGAATGGGCTAGGGTCTGTCAGATGGAATACAATGTTGACAAATGTAAGGTTGTCCATTTTGGTAGGAATAACAGCAAAAGGGATTATTATTTAAATGATAAAATATTAAAACATGCTGATGTGCAGAGAGACCTGGGAGTGCTCATGCATGAGTCGCAAAAAGTTGGTTTACAGGTGCAACAGGTGATTAAGAAAGCGAGTGGAATTTTGTCCTTTATTGCTGGAGGGATGGAGTTTAAGACTAGGGAGGTGATGCTGCAATTGTATAAGGTGTAAGTGAGGCCCCACCTGGAGTATTGTGTTCAGTTTTGGTCTCCTTACCTGAGAAAGGGCGTACTGGCGCTGGAGGGTGTGCATAGGAGATTCACTAGGTTAATCCTAGAGCTGAAGTGGTTGGATTATGAGGAGAGGTTGAGTAGACTGGGACTGTACTGGGTGGAATTTAGAAGGACGAGGGGGGATCTTATAGAAACATATAAAATTATGAAGGAAATAGATAGGATAGATGCGGGCAGGCTGTTTCCACTGGCAGGTGAAAGCATAACTAGGGGGCATAGTCTCAAAATAAGGGGAAGTAGATTTAGGACTGAGTTTAGGAGCAAGTCCTTCACCCAAAGGGTTGTGAATCTATGGAATTCCTTGCCCAGTGAAACAGTTGAGGCTCCTTCATTAAATGTTTTTAAGATAAAGATAGATCGTTTTTTGAAGAATAAAGGGATTAAGGGTTATGGTGTTCGGGCCGGAAAGTGGAGCTGAGTCCACAAAAGATCAGCCATGATCTCATTGAATGGCGGAGGGGCCATATGGCCTACTCCTGCTCCTAGTTCTTATTAACCCGTGTTGATGGGTTATAAACCAGGCTGTGGTGTTCTTTGTAATTCTGTTTCAGGATGGATGTCATAGTGTTCACAAAGACCACGGAAGCTAAGTTCATTCACAAAGCTAACATTTATTTACACTACTTATTTAAGCTCGGCCTTACTCCTATCGGGCTTTCACAGTAACTTCATTGCAGTGTTTTGTTTTAATTTAGAGTGCACAATTTATTTTTTCCAATTAAGGGGAAATTTAGCATGGCCAATCCACCTAACCTGCACATCTTTTGGGTTGTGGGGGCGAAACCCACGCAAACACGGGGAGAATGTGCAAACTCCACACGGACAGTGACCCAGAGCCGGGATCAAACCTGGGACCTCGGCGCCGGGGGGCAACAATGCTAACCACTGCCCCACCGTGCTGCCCCCTTCATTGCAGTATCAATGTCAGCCTATTTGTAAGAATAAAGATTAGTAATCTACAATCTATACTCAACTAACACTAGTCTCTACACTCTATCTATGACTATACTCTGATCTCTCTCACTACGCTGCGCTGCCTTCTCCAGCTCTCTCCCAGAAGTCTGTGAGTCAGTGATTAGCATAGTTCTGCATCTAACTCCATCCAGTGGTTAATTATGATATGACATTAACCCTTTGTATTCTGAACATGTTCCATAACGTCACACAGGCCTGGTAAAGATGGCATATTTCCATCTCTGGAGAGTAATGAGCAATAAGACGGAGTCAATACAGGGTATTAGGAGGTCGCAGGGGACATGGATTTGATTGATTGATTTTTTGGGGGGAACATTGGCACAGGAAGGAATTACCTCCGCTGTGTTCTGTGGCTCATTGTACATTTAACATCATATCTTGAGATGGTATTTTGTCACCATAACTTGAATGAACGGATTCTGCTATACTGTCTGGTCATCTGAACGTTAAAGGTTAGAACGTATTGTGGATGACAAGAACAGCCAAATACGTAAACTTATGATCTGATTTTATGATCTGATCTGCCTGCTGGTATAATTTGTTAATGTTATGATCGTTATATTGTTGAGATACATAGGTCAAGGGCAAGGGTTAATTAAGTACCAAGAACACTTATAAAGAGAGACTGCTACATAGGAGGAAGGCAAATGTAATGTTGCATTCTGTAAGTAAACCAACTATCAACAAAAGGATTTATATCTAGCTTCATACTTCACCACCTGGCTTGCGATCCAGTTGTCATCATTAACAGTCGTGCCTGAACTGCCACTCAAATCAGGTCCATTTGGAAGGACCTCCGTCATCATCTACTACCTGACTTCATCACCAGTGAACAACAGGAAATAACACTGAGACCATATAGGCAGCAGGGACAGCTACAATGGTTGAGCGACTCAGAGAAAGAAATAACTTATTTTTTTTAATAAACAATTTTATTGAGGTAGTTTTTGGCTTTGTAAACAGTTACAGACATCAACAGAAAGAAAGCAAAAAAGGCAAAAATGTGCAAACATCCATGTACTTTCAATACTTCAATCGTAACATACTGCACAAGCCCGCTCCTCTCCCACCGGTACTACCCGCCATTTTATCCCTCCTACTCTACTCTACTCTACGCACCCCCCCCCTCCCCCTCACCCCCTGCTGACGCTCACTCTCCCGCAAAGAAGTCAATAAATGGTTGCCACCTCCGGGCGAACCCCTGTACAGATCCCCTCAAGGCGAACTTAATTTTTTCCATACCCAGGAAACTCGACATGTCCGCAAGCCACAACTCAGTCTTCGGGGACTTTGAGTCCCTCCACGCCAATAGTATTCGTCGCCGGGCTATCAGGGAAGCAAAGGCCAAAACATCAGCCTCTTTCTCCCCCTGGACTCCCGGGTCTTCCGAAACCCCAAAAATTGCCACCCCTGGACCCATCACCACCCTTGTTTTTAGCACCCGGGACATGACGCCCGCAAATCCCTTCCAGTACCCCCTCAGCTTAGGGCATGCCCAAAACATGTGAATGTGGTTCGCTGGTCCTCCTGCGCACCTAGCGCATTTGTCCT
Source organism: Scyliorhinus canicula (assembly GCF_902713615.1). Lineage (NCBI taxonomy): Eukaryota > Metazoa > Chordata > Chondrichthyes > Carcharhiniformes > Scyliorhinidae > Scyliorhinus > Scyliorhinus canicula. The sequence goes on along the minus strand of NC_052149.1, from coordinate 238,295,722 downwards.
CTATCCCAAAGAATTTGCTCATCCGAGCCACCGTCGTATGGGCCCGGTGAACGACCTTAAATTGAATCAGCCCGAGCCGAGCACATGTCGCGGTCGAATTTACCCTACTCAGGGCCTCTGCCCACAGCCCGTCCTCCATTTCCCCGCCTAGCTCCTCCTCCCATTTAAGTTTCAGTTCCTCTGTCTGGGACCCTTCCTCCCTCATGAACACCTTATAAATACCCGAGACTCTACCCTCCCCTTCTTCCCCCCTAGAGACTATTCTGTCTTGGATCCCCATTGGTGGGAGGCGTGGGAAAGATGGGACCTGTCTACGAACAAAGTCCCGCAACTGTAGGTACCTAAAGTCATTACCCCTTACCAGCCCAAATTTCTCCTCCAAGCTCCTCAAACTCGCAAAGCTCCATTCCAGGAACATATCACCCACCCTTCCCACCCCCGCCTGCCGCCATACTCGGAACCCCCCATCCATACTCCCGGGGGCAAACCGATGGTTGTCGCAGATTGGCGCCCAGACAGACGCCCCCGTCTCCCTTACATGCCTCCTCCATTGGCCCCATATCCGCAGGGTCACCACCACTACCGGGCTGGTGGTGTACTTGTCCAGCAGCAGCGGTAGAGGAGCCGTGACCAGGGCTGCCAAGCTGGAGCCCCTGCACGAAGCCGCCTCCACCCGCTCCCAAATAGACCCCGTACCCACCATCCACTTCCTTATCAAAGCGATATTGGCCGCCCAGTAATAATTAATCAGACTCGGCAAAGCCAGCCCTCCCTCGCTGCGGTTCCTCTCCAACATCGCCTTCTTCACCCGCGGGGATTTTCCCGCCCAGACAAAGCTCATGATCATCCTGTTAACTCTTTTGAAGAAGGACTGTGGAACAAAGATCGGGATGCACTGAAAAACAAACAGAAATCTAGGGAGGATTGTCATCTTTACAGTCTTCACCCTCCCTGCCAGCAACAGCGGGAGTGCATCCCATCTCCAAAACTCTCCCTTCATTTGCTCCACCACCCTGGCCAAATTTAACTTGTGCAGCCTGCCCCAGTCTCGCGCCACCTGGATTCCCAAATACGGAAATTTTCCTCAACCAGCCTAAACGGTAGCCCTCTCAATCTGTTCTCCTGGCCCCTTGCCTGTACCACAAACATTTCACTCTTGGCCGTATTTAATTTGTATCCTGAGAACTGGCCGAACTCCCTCAGCATTCCCAGTATACTTCCCATCCCGGCCACTGGGTCCGACTCGTACAGGAGCAGGTCGTCTGCATAAAGAGAGACCCTATGTTCTACCCCGCCCCTCACCATCCCCTTCCATCCTTCTGCGGCTCTCAGCGCAATCGCCAGCGGCTCTATGGCCAGCGCAAACAGCAGCGGGGAGAGCGGGCAGCCCTGTCTAAAGTACTCCGACACTTCTCTGTTAGTCCTGACGCTGGCCCTCGGGGCCTGATATAATAATTTGATCCAATCCACCAATCCCTCCCCGAACCCAAACCGTCCGAGTACCTCCCATAGATAGTCCCACTCCACCCGGTCAAAGGCCTTCTCGGCGTCCATCGCCACCACTACCTCCACCTCCCTACCCACTGGGGGCATCATTATCACACTAAGTAATCTTCTCAGGTTGGCCGCCAGCTGCCTACCTTTCATGAACCCAGTTTTGTCCTCCCCAATCACCTCCGGTACGCAGTCCTCCATTCTAACCGCCAGTACCTTTGCCAGGAGCTTGGTGTCAACATTAATCAGGGAGATTGGCCTGTAGGACCCGCACGCCTCCGGGTCTTTACCCCGCTTCAATATCAGTGATATAGTGGCTTGCGACATTGTCGGCGGCAGGGTCCCTCTGTCCCTTGCCTCGTTGCAAACCCTCGCCAAGACCGGGCCCACCAGCTCAGAAAACTTCCTATAGAACTCTACTGGGTATCCATCCGGCCCCGGGGCTTTCCCCGACTGCATGGCCTTTAGGCCCCCCAATACCTCCTCCACTCTAATCGGGGCCCCCAGCTCATCCACTCGCCCCCCCCCCCCCAACTGTTGGGGATGTTAACCCGTCCAGAAACCTTTTCATCTCCTCCGCTTCTTCCGGCGGCTCCGAAGTATACAGCTTGCGATAGAAGTCCTGGAATACCTTATTCAATCCTGCCGGGTCCTCCACTTTGCGCCCCTCCCCATCCCTCACTCTACCTATTTCCCTGGCCGCCTCCCTCCTCCTGAGTTGCTGCGCTAACAGTCTGCTGGCCTTTTCCCCATGCTCATACACCGCTCCCCTCGCCTTCCTAAGCTGTTCCACGGCCCTGCTCGTGGATAGTGCCCCCAGTTCTGCCTGTAGTCTCTGCCTCTCTCTGAGTAAAACCTCCCCCGGGGATTCCGCGTGCTCTTCATCTATCCGACCCATTTCCCTGACCAATCTATCCATCTCTGCCCTGTCTGCCTTGGCTCTGTGGGCCCCAATTGAAATCAACTCCCCCCGCACTACTGCCTTTAGCACCTTCCACAGGGTCGCCGCTGAGACCTCCCCCGTGTCATTCACCTGCAAGTAATTTTGCATACACCTCCGAAGCCTCTCACAGATCCCCTCCTCCGACAGCAGTCCCACATCTAGCCTCCATTGCGGGCGTTGGTAGCTCGCCCCCCCCCCCCGATCTGCAGGTCTACCCAGTGCGGGGCATGGTCTGAAATGGTAATTGCCGAATATTCCGTGTTCTTTACCTCCCCTATACAATCCCTGCTTAGTACGAAGAAATCTATCCTAGAATATACTTTGTGGACGTGCGAGTAAAACGAGTAGCCCCTTCCTGTCGGCTGTCTGGCTCTCCAGGGGTCCACTGCCCCCATTTGCTCCATAAACCCTTTCAGCTCCCTTGCCATTGCTGGGAGTCTACCCGTTCTGGGACACGACCGATCCAAAGCCGGGTCAAGGACCATGTTAAAGTACCCCCCCCCCCCATTATTAGCCTGCGAGAGCCAAGGTCCGGGATCTTCCCCAGCACTCTTTTAATGAAGTCCATGTCATCCCAGTTTGGGGCATATATATACACCAGCACCACTCTCCTCCGCCCAAAAAGGAAAAAACAGAAAAAAGAGGAAAAAACAAAAAAAACATGAGAAAAAAGAGAAAAAAAGAAAACCCCCCAAACCAATGTCCATGAACAAAGGAAAGAGTCCCAACTGTTCCGCTTGGCACCTTTGGCCCAGCAAACCGTTGAACAGCAGTCCAGGCCCATTCGGCGTTCCTTCCCACAGAAATCCTCGGGCCCTAATTCGCGTCCGTGGGGCCTCTTTTCGGGACCAGCCCCTGATCCCTCGCAAAATCCATCGCTTCTTCAGGCTCGGAGAAGTAGTGGTGTTGACCCTGGTGCGTGACCCATAGACGAGCCAGGAACAGCAGACCAAACTTCACGTGCTTCTTGAACAGCACCTCCTTGACATTCTTAAAGGCTGCTCGCCGCCGAGCCACCTCCTGGCTTAGGTCCTGGTAAATGCGGAGAACACTGTTGTTCCACGTGCTGCTCCTGGCGCTCTTTGCCCACCGCAGCACCCGCTCCTTGTCCACGAACCTGTGGAACCTAATCACCATCGGGCGGGGGGGGGGGGGGGGGGGGTCCGCCCGGCCGCCCCTGCCTCGCCTGCACTCTGTGCGCCCCCTCCAGCTCCGGCGGTCGCGGAAAGGCTTCGGCCCCCATCAGCTGCATCAATAGGTCTGCTACAAACGCTGCAGCATCAGCTCCCGCAGCCCCCTCCGGGAGGCCGACCATCCTCAGATTGTTCCTGCGGACTCTATTCTCCAGCTCCTCCACTCTGTCCAGCAGTCTTCTCTGCCGCTCTTTCAGCCCGTCAACTTCTAGCGCCGCAACCGTCTGCGCATCCGCCTGCTCCTCCACCGCCTCTCCCAGCTCCTTCACTTTAACATCTTGCGCATCCAGCCTCTGGTTCAGCTGATCCACCACTTTCTGGATTGGGTCCAAGCTGTCCCGCTTCAGCGCTTCAAAACTGGACTTCATTACCTGGAGCATGTTATCCAGCGCCTGCTGGATTGCTGAGTCCAGGGTCCGTGTGTCCGCCATCTTAGGTCCCAGGTAATTTTCTTCAGGTCCTTGCCCCTGTCCCTTTTTCTCCTTTTTCTTCCGCCTTCTGGACTCCCGCTGTTCCATGTGCCGCAGCCCGCTCCTCAGCACTATCGCTGCCGCCTTCCTTCTCCCAGCTCCTTAACTTTTACCTCTTGAGCATCTGAAGTGGGTCCAAGTTGTCCTGCTTCAGCAACTCCAAAACTGTTTTTCTTCTCCTGGAGCATGAAAGGTCCGTGTGTCCGCCATCTTGAGTTCCAGGTCAGCTTTCTCTGCTCCTTGCCTCTGTCTCTTTCTCTCTCTCTTCCTCTACTTCCTGGACTCCCACGGTTCCATCGATTGCAGCCCGCTCTCCAGCACTTTCGCGGCCGCCTTTTTGCCGCTCCATGGTCCCACCATCGCGGGGAATCAGCCCTAAAGCCCCGCCGGAGTGAGAGCCCGCCGAATGTGCGGCTCACTCAAACATCGCCGCCACCGGAAGTCGCCAATAACTTATTTTTTATTTTTTAACACAACCCCACAGCTACTTTGGAAGTATCGGCACTATTGTAATATATAAAACAAGGCAACTATTTTGGGCACAGCAAGCTCCCACAAATCGCAATGAAAGAAATGACCGAGTCATCTGCTTTCGAGTTGTTGGTTGAAGGATAGCTATTGCTCAGGAAAGCCTGAAGAACTGCCCTCTCCATTCTAGAGTCTCCCATGGCCCACATGAGATTATGGTGGGAAGTTTCCTCTTTGGGAGCTATTCAGGCACAAATTGCCTCAAATTTTCGTTTTGAGAAATTGTTATTTTGCTCAAGGCTCTACTCAAAATCATCTACAAACGGAAAAAATTCAAAATGTGCCATGAACCAACGCAATTGTTTAGAGATGTAATTCATTTTAAAATTGCTTAAAAATTATTCCTTGATATATTTAAGAATGGTAAACTGACACAATTTCATTAATTCAGCCGGGAATGTGTATATCATTAAAAAAACTAAGCATTTAAATTCAGATTGTCTTATCCAGCACCTTGAACCAAGCTTCCCCCCCCCGCCCCCCCTAATATCCTTTGATCTATTGAGCCCCTGGAGCTATATCCAACTTCTTTTTCATGGCCTCAACTGCTTTCTATGGTAGCGAATTCCACAGGCTCACTTCTCTCTGGGTGAAGATATTTAGAACATAGAACAAAGAACAGTACAGCACAGTACAGTCCACGATGTTGTGCCGACCATTTATCCTAATCTACGATCAACCTAACCTACACCCCTTCAATTTACTGCTGAGCATGTGCCTGTCTAAGAGTCGCTGAAATGTCCCTAATGACTCTGACTCCACCACCTCTGCTGGCAGTGCATTCCACACACCCACCACTCTCTGTGTAAAGAACCTCCCTCTGACATCTCCCCTCTACCTTCCTCCAATACCTTAAAATGATGTTGCCTTGTGACTTCCATTTCCACCCTGGGGAAACGACTCTGGCTATCCACTCTATCCATGCCTCACATCACCTTGTACGCCACTATCAAGTCACCTCTCTTCCTTCTTCGCTCCAGTGAGAAAATCCCTAGCTTCCTCAACCTTTCTTCATAAGACATGCCCTCCAGTCCAGGCAGCATCCTGGTAAAGCTCCTCTCCAAAGCATCCACATTCTTCCTGTAATGAGGCAACCCGAACTGGACACAATATTCCAAGTGTGGTCTAATTAGAATTTTATAAAGCTGCAGAAAAACCTTGTGGCTCTTAACGTTAATCCCGCTGTTAATGAAAGCCAACACACCATGCGCCTTCTGAACAACCCTATCAACCTGGGTGGCAACTTTGAGGGATCTAAGTACGTGGACCCCAAGATCCCTCTGTTCCTCCACACTTCCAAGATTCCTGCCTTTAACCCTATATTCAGCATTCAAATTCGACCTTCCAAAATGAATCACTTCACATTTATCAAGGTTGAACTCCAGCTGCCACTTCTCAGCCCAGCTCTGCATCCTGTCAATGTCATGTTGTAACCTGCAACAACCCTCAACACCATCTACTACTCCACCAACCTTCATGTCATTGGCAAACTTACTAACTCACCCTTCCACTTCCTCATCCAAGTAATTTATAAAAACCACAAAGAGCAGAGGTCCCAGAATAGATCCTTGCGGGACACCACTGGTCACCGACCTCCAGGCGGAATACTTTCCATCCACTAACACTCACTGTCCACTTTCGGCCAGCAAATTCTGTATCCAGACAGCCAAATTTCCCTGTACCCCATGCCCCCTAACTTTCTGAATGAGCCTACCATAGGGAATCTTACCAAATGCCTTCCTGAAATCCATATACACCACATCCACTGCCCAACTTTCATCAATGTGTCTTGTTACATCCTCAAAGAATTCAATGAGGCTTGTGAGGCATGACCTGCCCCTCACAAAGCCATGCTGACTATCTTTAATCAAACTATGCTTTTCTAAATAATCATGAATCCTGTCTCTCAGAATCCTTTCCTACATTTTGCTCACCACAGACGTAAGACTGACTGGTCTGTAATTCCCAGGGATTTCCCTATTCCCTTTCTTGAACAGGGGAACACCATTCGCCTCCCTCCAATCATCCGGTACCACTCCAGTGAAGAGTGAGGACGCAAAGATCATCACCAACAGCGCAGCAATCTCCTCCCTCGCTTCCTGTAGTAACCTTGAATATTTCTCCCCACCTCAGTCCTAAGTAGTTTTGCCTGCATCCTCCAACTGTGACCGCTGGATCTGGACTCCCCCGAAAATTCAAATGAAAAGAAAATGACTTTAAACAGTTTCTAGACGGTGTCCTTGGCTCCGATACAGAAGCGGAACTTTGATAAAGTTCTCTGAAGGCCTTCAAACAGTTGCAATCAATGGAAACTTATCACGGTGGGTAATTCAATCGGAACTCTGACCAGTTGTGCGGCTAATGCTGGCTTCCAGAGGGCTGTGTCCTGAATATTATTTATTTTTGCAATGTTGATTGAGGGACAATGATTGACCAGGCCACTGGGGAGAAATTCTCCGCTCTTCGTGGAAACTCCAGGTCACTGTATATTTTATATCTCTATTTCAGAGCAATGGCTCAATAATGACTCTGTCCAGTGACAGGTTAAATATAACCTGTAGCATAACCCATACTTCAATGGTGGATGTGCTCCCAGAAAGCTGTCAGCGACTACTGAAACACTTAAGAAACATCCGATTCCTATAATTTTCAACACTTAACTTTCTGATGGCATAAGTTGTTGTGCAAAATGCCTTTTGAATCTTACTGGGCGATGCATCTCACTGTCTAACTCCTTTTATACAGTGCAGCAGTTGCCTTTGCTTTGGTTCTGTGTAACCGTTCGCACAATGTGGGGTGGATAATGGTTCTGACGTGAGATTGGCATTTTAAGATCTGAATGGTAAATCTCCAACCCAACTCTCTGCTGTAAAAAAGTGCAGAAAAGACTTATTTAACAATTTTTTCGATAATCTTTTAATATTTGATGGATTTAACCATCCATTAACCCTACCCGGTGCCAGGCACATTTGTTTGATTTAAGGTATGAGTCACCCTAAAAGATAAAATAAAAAATAACTGATTTGATGTTTTCACGGGCTTCAAACAGAAAATCTAAGTAGGATAGATTGATTAAATCGAAATAGAATAACAATGCAAGTGCAGGGGTGATGGGCCTCAGCCAAGCATTCAATACTTAGCTGTAAGCTACTGGGATACGACTGATCTTAAACAGGTTAATTCAGTAAAACCAATCGTCCATAAGACAACAGCCTCCCCGAACAGGCGCCGTAATGTGGCGACTAGGGGCTTTTCACAGTAACTTCATTTGAAGCCTACTCGTGTCAATAAGCGATTTTCATTTCATTTCATTTCACATAGAAGCAGAATTAGGCCGTTCAGCCCATCGATTCTGCTCCGCCATTCAATCAAGGCTGATATGTTTCTCATCCCCCATCCTCCTGCCATCTCCCCGTAACCCCTGATCGCTTTAATTCCAGAGATATTCGTAAAACGCACCTAACAAATCGCAGTACGGCGTTTGTTATTTGCAGTTGAATTCAGCATAAAAACCCCATCCCGAATCACCGCTCACCAACAGTAGGTGAAGAGGTCCCTGCGTCAGTGGGAAACCCATGAAAGTGTAAATTGCTTCGAGAGCTCACATTCAGTATTGTAGAGGTCCCACGGAAACTTAAGGCCGGCACTGAAATTGTAAAATCTCCTTCTGCCAGGACATTATTTGCAGGATTCTCACTGAACTCAATATTAAATTGATTGGTTTATGCGTCTGCCTCCGACTTAATGACCTGGACATTCCTAAGGACGGCAATCGTCGAATTGTCATTCTGCACCTTGTGCCTGCCCCGACGCTGCTCCTCATTTCTGGACAGGTCTTCCTCATCCACCCGCTTCACAAATGCATAGCGTAGCTTCCATCCCAGAACTCCACTGTGGCCTGGAGGGTCAGCAGCATTGGACTCACCCCCTTATTGTGGCATGATCTGCAGCAAGGTAAGTTTAAATGTTTGGTGTGGGCAGCACAGTAGCACAATGGCTAGCACCGTTGCTTCACAGCGCCAGGATCCTATGTTCGATTTCCGCTTGGGTCTCTGTCTGTGCGGAGTCTGCATATTCTCATTGTGTCTGCGTGGGTTTCCTCCGGGTGCTCCAGTTTCCTCCCGCAAGTCCCAAAAGATGAGCTATTAGGTGAATTGGACATTCCGAATTCTCCCTCAGTGTACCCGAACAGGCGCAGGAGTGTGGCGACTAGGGGATTTTGACAGTGACTTCATTGCAGTGTTAATGTAAGCCTACTTGTGACAATAAAGATGATTATTCTGAATGTTGGTGAGCTTGGTGGGTAAGTGCAGAGGGGGCAGGTGGGTACAATGAAAAGTGAGTAAGGTGACAGGTGGCAGTGTGTTTGGGTGGCAGGTTATTGGGATGGCAGGTGTGCAAGGTGGGTCGGGGTATTTAGATCGGGTTGGTGGTAGTCGGATGGAAGGGCATGTTACAGCCTTTTGGGCTTAACATTGAATTCAGTTCAACAACTTCAAATGATGAACTCTCTCCTCCACCTTCACTCCCTTTGAGTTCTTTCAGTTTATGTTCTTTTCTTTCATTGATTCAGTTTTCCTGTCATTCCCCAGGAGTTCTACTCAGTTTTCCCTGACTAATATTTCCTGGGAAGCTACCCCGGTAAGTATGTTGGAACTGTCCAAAGTCCCCACTCTAATGCACGGTTGGAAACATTTACGAGGGAGGTCCCAGGGAGCAGGAGAATTGACCATTGGGAGTGTAAACGTCCCAGGCAATTCCAATGGAGGTTAGTGCATCAGGTTCCCATACACATTTCGGTGCAGTCTCTGATTGATCTGGAGATTGTAGATTGAAGATTGTGCCACTCAAATTGTTTGGACCATTCACATTGTTGCACTGGAATATAAAATAGCGTAAAATGTTTTGGTAATCCCAACAGGCTGAGTGAGATGGGTCTTAGTATTCGAAGACCACAGAGAACATTTGCATCCAAAGTAATGATTAATTGAGCACTAATTGGAAATGGTTTGAGTGACCTTCTGCTTCTTGATGCAATGCCCCTGTTTACAATGCCCCTGTTTACAATGTCCCTGTTTACAATGCCCCTGTTTACAATGTCTCTGTTTACAATGCCCCTGTTTACAATGCCCCTGTTTACAATATCCCTGTTTACAATGTCCCTGTTTACAATGCCTCTGTTTACAATGTCATTGTTTACAACACCCCTGTTTACAATGCCCCTGTTTACAATATCCCTGTTTACAATGCCCCTGTTTACAATGTCCCTGTTTACAATGCCCCTGTTTACAATGCCCCTGTTTACAATATCCCTGTTTACAATGCCCCTGTTTACAATATCCCTGTTTACAATGCCCCTGTTTACAATATCCCTGTTTACAATGCCCCTGTTTACAATATCCCTGTTTACAATGCCCCTGTTTACAATATCCCTGTTTACAATGCCCCTGTTTACAATATCCCTGTTTACAATGCCCCTGTTTACAATATCCCTGTTTACAATGCCCCTGTTTACAATGTCCCTGTTTACAACGCCCCTGTTTACAATGTCCCTGTTTACAATGCCCCTGTTTACAATATCCCTGTTTACAATGCCCCTGTTTACAATATCCCTGTTTACAATGCCCCTGTTTACAATATCCCTGTTTACAATGCCCCTGTTTACAACGCCCCTGTTTACAATGTCCCTGTTTACAATGTCCCTGTTTACAACACCCCTGTTTACAATGTCCCTGTTTACAATGCCTCTGTTTACAATGCCGCTGTTTACAATGTTCCTGTTTACAATGTTCCTGTTTACAATGCCCCTGTTTACAATGCCCCTGTTTACAATGTCCCTGTTTACAACGCCCCTGTTTACAATGCCGCTGTTTACAATGTTCCTGTTTACAATGTTCCTGTTTACAATGTCCCTGTTTACAATGCCCCTGTTTACAATGCCCCTGTTTACAATGTTCCTGTTTACAATGCCCCTGTTTACAATGCCCCTGTTTACAATGCCCCTGTTTACAATGCCCCTGTTTACAATGCCCCTGTTTACAATGCCCCTGTTTACAATGCCCCTGTTTACAATGTCCCTGTTTACAATGCCCCTGTTTACAATGCCACTGTTTACAATGCCCCTGTTTACAATGCCCCTGTTTACAACGCCCCGTTTACAATGCCCATGTTTACAATGCCACTGTTAACAATACCACTGTTTACAATGCCCCTGTTTACAATGCCCCTGTTTACAATGCCCCTGTTTACAATATCTCTGTTTACAATGCCCCTGTTTACAATGCCTCTGTTTACAATGTCCCTGTTAACAATGCCACTGTTAACAATGCCACTGTTTACAATGCCCCTGTTTATAATGCCCCTGTTTACAATGCCTCTGTTTACAATATCCCTGTTTACAATATCCCTGTTTACAATGTCCCTGTTTACAATGCCCCTGTTTACAATGCCCCTGTTTACAATGCCCCTGTTAACAACCCCCATGTTTACAATGCCTCTGTTTACAATATCCCTGTTTACAATATCCCTGTTTACAATGTCCCTGTTTACAATGCCCCTGTTTACAATGCCCCTGTTTACAATGCCCCTGTTAACAACCCCCATGTTTACAATGCCCCTGTTTACAATGCCCCTGTTTACAATGCCCCTGTTCACAATGTCCCTGTTTACAATGTTCCTGTTTACAATGTCCCTGTTTACAATGCCCCTGTTTACAATGCCTCTGTTTACAATGTCCCTGTTAACAGCCCCCATGTTTACAATGCCCCTGTTTACAATGCCCCTGTTCACAATGTCCCTGTTTACAATGTTCCTGTTTACAATGCCCCTGTTTACAATGCCCCTGTTTACAATATCCCTGTTTACAACGCCCCTGTTTACAATATTCCTGTTTACAATGCCCTTGTTTACAATGCCCCTGTTTACAATGCCCCTGTTTACAATGCCCCTGTTTACAATGCCCCTGTTCACAATGTCCCTGTTTACAATATCCCTGTTTACAATGTCCCTGTTTACAATGCCCTTGTTTACAATGCCCCTGTTTACAATGTTCCTGTTTACAATGTCCCTGTTTACAATGTCCCTGTTTACAATGCCCTTGTTTACAATGCCCCTGTTTACAATGTTCCTGTTTTCAATGCCCCTGTTTACAATGTCCCTGTTCACAATGTCCCTGTTTACAATGCCCCTGTTTACAATGCCCCAATGTCCCTGTTTACAATGCCCCTGTTTACAATGCCCCTGTTTACAATGTCCCTGTTTACAATGCCACTGTTTACAATGCCCCTGTTTACAATGCCCCTGTTTACAATGCCCCTGTTTACAATGTTCCTGTTTACAATGCCTCTGTTTACAATGGCCCTGTTTACAATGTCCCGGTTTACAATATCCCTGTTTACAATGCCCCTGTTTACAATGCCCCTGTTTACAATGTTCCTGTTTACAATGCCCCTGTTTACAATGCCTCTGTTTACAATGCCCCTGTTTACAATGCCCCTGTTTACAATGTCCCTGTTTACAATGTCCCTGTTTACAATGCCCCTGTTTACAATGCCCCTGTTTACAATGCCCCTGTTTACAATGCCCCTGTTTACAATGCCCCTGTTTACAATGCCCCTGTTTACAATGCCCCTGTTTACAATGCCCCTGTTTACAATGCCCCTGTTTACAATGTCCCTGTTTACAATGCCCTTGTTTACAATGCCCCTGTTTACAATGTCCCTGTTTACAATGCCGCTGTTTACAATGCCCCTGTTTATAATGCCCCTGTTTACAATGCCCCTGTTTACAATGCCCCTGTTTACAATGCCCCTGTTTATAATGCCCCTGTTTACAATGTCCCTGTTTACAATGCCCCTGTTTACAATATCCCTGTTTATAATGCCCCTGTTTACAATGTTCCTGTTTACAATGCCCCTGTTTACAATGTTCCTGTTTACAATGCCCCTGTTTACAATGCCCCTGTTTACAATGTCCTTGTTTACAATGCCCCTGTTTACAATGCCCCTGTTTACAATGCCTCTGTTTACAATGTCCCTGTTAACAATGCCACTGTTAACAATGCCACTGTTTACAATGCCCCTGTTTATAATGCCCCTGTTTACAATGCCTCTGTTTACAATATCCCTGTTTACAATATCCCTGTTTACAATGTCCCTGTTTACAATGCCCCTGTTTACAATGCCCCTGTTTACAATGCCCCTGTTAACAACCCCCATGTTTACAATGCCTCTGTTTACAATATCCCTGTTTACAATATCCCTGTTTACAATGTCCCTGTTTACAATGCCCCTGTTTACAATGCCCCTGTTTACAATGCCCCTGTTAACAACCCCCATGTTTACAATGCCCCTGTTTACAATGCCCCTGTTTACAATGCCCCTGTTCACAATGTCCCTGTTTACAATGTTCCTGTTTACAATGTCCCTGTTTACAATGCCCCTGTTTACAATGCCTCTGTTTACAATGTCCCTGTTAACAGCCCCCATGTTTACAATGCCCCTGTTTACAATGCCCCTGTTCACAATGTCCCTGTTTACAATGTTCCTGTTTACAATGCCCCTGTTTACAATGCCCCTGTTTACAATATCCCTGTTTACAACGCCCCTGTTTACAATATTCCTGTTTACAATGCCCTTGTTTACAATGCCCCTGTTTACAATGCCCCTGTTTACAATGCCCCTGTTTACAATGCCCCTGTTCACAATGTCCCTGTTTACAATATCCCTGTTTACAATGTCCCTGTTTACAATGCCCTTGTTTACAATGCCCCTGTTTACAATGTTCCTGTTTACAATGTCCCTGTTTACAATGTCCCTGTTTACAATGCCCTTGTTTACAATGCCCCTGTTTACAATGTTCCTGTTTTCAATGCCCCTGTTTACAATGTCCCTGTTCACAATGTCCCTGTTTACAATGCCCCTGTTTACAATGCCCCAATGTCCCTGTTTACAATGCCCCTGTTTACAATGCCCCTGTTTACAATGTCCCTGTTTACAATGCCACTGTTTACAATGCCCCTGTTTACAATGCCCCTGTTTACAATGCCCCTGTTTACAATGTTCCTGTTTACAATGCCTCTGTTTACAATGGCCCTGTTTACAATGTCCCGGTTTACAATATCCCTGTTTACAATGCCCCTGTTTACAATGCCCCTGTTTACAATGTTCCTGTTTACAATGCCCCTGTTTACAATGCCCCTGTTTACAATGCCCCTGTTTACAATGCCCCTGTTTACAATGTCCCTGTTTACAATGTCCCTGTTTACAATGCCCCTGTTTACAATGCCCCTGTTTACAATGCCCCTGTTTACAATGCCCCTGTTTACAATGCCCCTGTTTACAATGCCCCTGTTTACAATGCCCCTGTTTACAATGCCCCTGTTTACAATGTCCCTGTTTACAATGCCCTTGTTTACAATGCCCCTGTTTACAATGTCCCTGTTTACAATGCCGCTGTTTACAATGCCCCTGTTTATAATGCCCCTGTTTACAATGCCCCTGTTTACAATGCCCCTGTTTACAATGCCCCTGTTTATAATGCCCCTGTTTACAATGTCCCTGTTTACAATGCCCCTGTTTACAATATCCCTGTTTATAATGCCCCTGTTTACAATGTTCCTGTTTACAATGCCCCTGTTTACAATGTTCCTGTTTACAATGCCCCTGTTTACAATGCCCCTGTTTACAATGTCCTTGTTTACAATGCCCCTGTTTACAATGCCCCTGTTTACAATGTTCCTGTTTACAATGCCCCTGTTTACAATGTCCCTGTTTACAATGCCCCTGTTTACAATGCCCCTGTTTACAATGCCCCTGTTTACAATGCCCCTGTTTACAATGCCCCTGTTTACAATGCCCCTGTTTACAATGTTCCTGTTTACAATGCCCCTGTTTACAATGTTCCTGTTTACAATGCCCCTGTTTACAATGCCCCTGTTTACAATGTCCTTGTTTACAATGCCCCTGTTTACAATGCCCCTGTTTACAATGTCCTTGTTTACAATGCCCCTGTTTACAATGTCCCTGTTTACAATGTTCCTGTTTACAATGCCCCTGTTTACAATGTCCCTGTTTACAATGCCCTTGTTTACAATGCCCCTGTTTACAATGCCCCTGTTTACAATGCCCCTGTTTACAATGTTCCTGTTTACAATGCCCCTGTTTACAACGCCCCTGTTTACAATGCCCCTGTTTACAATGCCCCTGTTCACAATGTCCCTGTTTACAATGTTCCTGTTTACAATGCCCCTGTTTACAATGTCCCTGTTTACAATGTCCCTGTTTACAATGCCCCTGTTTACAATGCCCCTGTTTACAATGCCCCTGTTTACAATGTCCCTGTTTACAATGCCCCTGTTTACAATGTCCCTGTTTACAATGCCCATGTTTACAATGCCCCTGTTTACAATGCCCCTGTTTACAATGTCCCTGTTTACAATGTCCTTGTTTACAATGCCACTGTTTACAATGCCACTGTTTACAATGCCCCTGTTTACAATGCCCTTGTTTACAATGCCCCATGTTTACAATGCCCCTGTTTACAATGTCCCTGTTTACAATGCCCCTGTTTACAATACCCCTGTTTACAATGTTCCTGTTTACAATGTCCCTGTTTACAATGCCCCTGTTTACAATGCCCCTGTTTACAATGTCCCTGTTTACAATGTTCCTGTTTACAATGCCCCTGTTTACAATGTTCCTGTTTACAATGCCCCTGTTTACAATGCCCCTGTTTACAATGCCCCTGTTTACAACGCCCCTGTTTACAATGCCCCTGTTTATAATGCCCCTGTTTACAATGCCCCTGTTTACAATGCCCCTGTTTACAATGCCCCTGTTTACAATGCCCCTGTTTACAATGCCCCTGTTTACAATGCCCCTGTTTACAATGTTCCTGTTCACAATGCCCCTGTTTACAATGCCCCTGTTTACAATGCCCCTGTTTACAATGTCCCTGTTTACAATGCCCCTGTTTACAATGTTCCTGTTCACAATGCCCCTGTTTACAACACCCCTGTTTACAATGTCCCTGTTTACAATGCCGCTGTTTACAATGCCCCTGTTTACAATGCCCCTGTTTACAATGCCCCTGTTTACAATGCCCCTGTTTACAATGCCCCTGTTTACAATGCCCCTGTTTACAATGCCACTGTTTACAATGCCCCTGTTTACAATGCCGCTGTTTACAATGCCCCTGTTTACAATGCCCCTGTTTACAATGCCCCTGTTTACAATGTTCCTGTTTACAATGTCCCTGTTTATAATGCCCCTGTTTACAATGCCCCTGTTTACAATGTCCCTGTGGCAATATGATTTATTCATCGACTTATCAACTTGTCCTGCCACCTTTAACAATTGGGAAATCACCAAAACAATTTTTTCCCTTAAGTTCAAATGATATTATTTTTACCATAAAAGCAAATTGCTGTGGATGCTGGAATCTGAAACGAATGGGAAAATGCTGGAAAATCTCAGCAAGTCTGGCAGCATCTGTAGGGATAGAAAAGAGCGAACGTTTTGAGTTCGATGACTCTTTGTCAAAGCTAACAGACAATGAAAGTGGGAAATATTTATACTGTGGAGTGAGAATGACAGATGAGTCACAGCCACAGAAACCCAGGGAAACCGGGTGCTAATGGCTACAGAAACCAAGGGGAAAGAGTGATAATGGCAGTCCCCAGAGAGAACAAAAGATGTGAAAGGCCAAACAGCAGGGAAACTAACATCAGAGGATGAACTGTAGGTGTGGGGGGAGGGGAAGGGGGAAGCAAAGAGGAGAAAGGTGCAGGAAAGGTGGATAAGATTGGGGGGGGGGGGGGGCGGGAGGGAATTAAATGTATATGAAGACTCACACTACACATTACAGCCTTCCGGCCTGAACATCGATTTCAACAACTTCAGATAATTAGTCCCACCTCAACTCATTTGTTTTCATTTCATTTTAACTGTCTTTTACCATTTCTTTCTTTCTTAATATACATTGAATTTTACCCCCCCCCCCTCCAAAATCTTATCCACCTTTCCTGCACCTTTCTCCTCTTTGCTTCCGCGTTGGCGCCAACACTCCGCTCACTGGAGAATCATCAGGGCGGTTGGCACGGCACTGGTCGGGGGCCGTTCTGCGCAGACGCCCCCCCCCACCCCCCTCTGATGACCCCTTGTCAATACAAGGACTGCAAATACCTGGGGATACTAAATGGAGCGTGTGAGAATCAGGACAGTGAGAAAGCAGCCATCATTTTTCAGTTGATCAGATGATTTTATTTCTCTTTCTTTTCAAACGATTACCAAAAAAATTATCGGTCAGGAAGCATCATCATGAACACGTAATCTACCTATTTCTTTTGCTTTTCAGAAACTCACTTCAAGTTTACTTCTTCTGATCTTCACTCCTCAGCAACACTGTGAAGAGAGCGGGAGGAATGTGAAGCAGATCAGGATCACCGTGAAGCAGACCGGGAGGACAGTGAAGCAGATCAGGATCACTGTGAAGCAGACCGGGAGGAGAGTGAAGCAGATCAGGATCACTGTGAAGCAGACCGGGAGGAGGGTGAAGCAGATCAGGATTACTGTGAAGCAGACCGGGAGAGGAGTGAAGCAGATCAGGATCACTGTGAAGCCGACTGGGAGGGGTGTGAAGCAGTACAGGATCACTGTGAAGCAGACCGGGAGGAGATTGAAGCAGATCAGGATCACTGTGAAGCCGACTGGGAGGGGTGTGAAGCAGAACAGGGTCACTGTGAAGCAGACCGGGAGGAGCATGAAGCAGATCAGGATCACTGTGAAGTAGAGCGGGAGGAGTGTGAAGTAGATCAGAATCACTGTGAAGCCGACGGGGAGGAGAGTGAAGCAGAACAGGATCACTGTGAAGACACGGGGAGGAGAGTGAAGCAGATCAGGATCACTTTGAAGCAGACCGGGAGGGGAGTGAAGCAGAACAGGATCACTGTGAAGCAGACCGGGAGGAGTGTGAAGCAGGTCAGGATCACTGTGAAGCGACCCCGAGGAGAGTGAAGCAGATCAGGATCACTGTGAAGAGAGCAGGAGAAGCTTGAAGCAGATCAGCATCACTGTGAAGCAGACCGGGAGGAGTGTGAAGCAGGTCATGATCACTGTGAAGGGACGGAAGGAGTGTGAAACAGATCAGCACCACTGTGAAGCCGACTGGGAAGGGAGTGAAGCAGAACAGGATCACTGTGAAGCAGACCGGGAGGAGTGTGAAGCAGATCAGGATCACTGTGAAGCAGACCGGGAGGAGTGTGAAGCAGGTCAGGATCACTGTGAAGGGACGGGAGGAGTGTGAAGCAGATCAGCATCACAGTGAAGCAGACCGGGAGGAATGTGAAGCAGGTCAGGATCACTGTGAAGCAGACCGGGAGGAGAGTGATGCAGATCAGGATCACAGTGAACCAGCCCGGGAGGTGAATGAAGCAGATCAGGATCACTGTGAAACGACCGGGAGGAGTGTGAAGCAGATCAGCATTACTCTGAAGCAGACCGGGAGGAGTATGAAGCAGGTCAGGATCACTGTGAAGCAGACCGGGAGGAGAGTGATGCAGGTCAGGATCACTGTGAAGCTACCCCGAGGAGAGTGAAGCAGATCAGGATCACTGTGAAGAGAGTGGGAGAAGTTTGAAGCAGATCAGGATCACTGTGAAGCAGACCGGGAGGAGTGTGAAGCAGATCAGTATCACTGTGAAGAGAGTGGGAGGAGTGTGAAGCAGATCAGGATCACTGTGAAGAGAGCGGTAGGAGTGTGAAGCAGATCAGGATCAATGGGAAGGGACGGGAGGAGTTTGAAGTAGATCATGATCACTGTGAAGCAGACCGGGAAGAGAGTGAAGCAGAACAGGATCACTGTGAAGCAGACCGGGAGGAATGTGAAGCAGATCATGATCACTGTGAATGCACGAGGAGGCGGGTGAAGCAGATCAGGATCACTGTGAAGCCGACTGGGAGAGTGAAGCAGAACAGGATCACTGTGAAGCAGACTGGGAGGAGAGTGAAGCAGAACAGGATCACTGTGAAGCAGACCGGGAGGAGAGTGAAGCAGATCAGGATCACGGTGAAGCAGACTGGGAGGAGAGTGAAGCAGAACAGGATCACTGTGAAGACACGGGGAGGAGAGTGAAGCAGATCAGGATCACTGTGAAGCAGACCGGGAGGAGAGTGAAGCAGAACAGGATCACTGTGAAGACACGGGAAGGAGAGTGAAGCAGGTCAGCATGAGCGATGTGACAGTACCGGTGGACATCAACAGTATTCATCACTGGATGTCTCCCAATATCAAACTCAAGAGACTATGGAAACAGACTGATAAGACTGATAAATGCGTGGCAGGAGAGATGGTGTGAGGGGATTGGCTTTTGATTCTCGGGACTTTATGATCTGCTCTGGGGAGATGGAGCATGTGTATGCCAGATGAGTTACACCTAAATACAACCAGGAGTGAGTTCCTTGCGGGGCAATTTTCTAATGCTTTTGAGGAGGTCTTAAACTAACTTAGCAGGGGCGTGGGAAATAAGAGGAAATATCAGAGAGAAATCCCAAGATGCACAAGATACTGGAAGAGATGGGTAGCACTTGAGTAGGAAATAGTAAGTTGTTAGTGTGGTCAGAGTAAGGGAGAATGCAACATAATCTAAATCATGGACATGTATTTAAATGCACGGAGCATGGATAATAAGGATGATTTCTTGTGACATGTGGAAAGATGATGTTGTGGCTATAACAGAGACGGTGCTCAAAGAAGGGCAGGACTGGTTGCTAAATATTCCTGGTTACAGGAAAACAAGAAAGATATGAAGGAAGACATGTGTACAGAGTGCTGTATTGAGGAAAGATGTCCGTCCTGGAGGGCTCAAGGACAGATTCTGTTCGGCCAAAGATAAGGAGCAAAATGGTACAATTCCATTTCTCGCTATCACCTACAAGCCACTAATTAGTGGGAATGAGGTAGAGGAACAATACTGCAAGGGAATTACATGGAAGTGCAAAAATGACAGATTAATTATAATTAGGGTGTTACGAAAAGGAGAGGCAAATTGAGCTCCTTCATTTTTCTCAACGTCTGTCTGGAAGCAGAGATGCTTTCAATGGGCAGCACGGTAGCACAATGGTGATCACTATTGCTTCATAGCTCCAGGGTCCCAAGTTTGATTCCCAGCTTGAGTCACTGTCCGTGCGGAGTCTGCACATTCTGCCCGTGTCTGCGTGGGTTTCCTCCGGGTACTCTGATTTCCTCCCGCATGTCCCGAAAGACTTGCTGTTGGGAATTTTGACATTCTGAATTCTCCCTCCGTAAACCCGAACAGGCGCCAGAATGTGGTGACTAGGGGCTTTTCACAGTAACTTCACTGCAGTGTTAATGTAAGCCCACTTGTGACAATGTTATTTTTGAATTAGACCATGGCATGTTTCCCCAAACCATCTTTTTGTGAATCAGAGAACCCGACAGTGCAGAAGGAGGCCACTGTGCCCATTGAGTCTGCACCGACCATCTGAAAGAGCATTCAACCCAGGCCCACTCTCCCGCCCTATTCTGTAATCCCATAAAACTGCACATCTCTTGGACACAAAGAGGCAATTTAGCATGGCCAATCCTCCTAACCTACACCCCTTTGGACTGTGGGAGGAAAGCGGAGCACCAGGAGGAAACTCACACAGACACGGGGAGAATGCGCAAAATCTACACAGTCAATCTTTAAGCAACTCGCAGCAAAATCTCTTTGGGGTGCAATCAGAAAGATTGTTTATTCATACATTGACGGCTTGCGTCACTGTCTGTGCGGAGTCTGCACGTTCTCCCCGTGTGTGCGTGGGTTTCCTCCGGGTGCTCCGGTTTCCTCCCACAGTCCAAAGATGTACAGGTTAGGTGGATTGGCCATGGCAAACACCTTAGTGTCCAAAAAACGTTTAAGTGGGGTTGCTGGGTTACGGGGATAGGGTGGAGGTGTGGGTTTAAATAGGGTACTCTTTCCAAGGGCCGGTGCAGACCCGATGGGCCGAATGGCCTCCTTCTGCACTGTACATTCTATGATTCTATGAGCTGAAGTAAGCCTATTGAGCCTGCTCCACCATACGATAAGATCGCGGGTGATCTGTCAGTGTTTCAAGTTCTACAATCATCATTAGACCCCAATACCCTTCGGTTCCCTCGCCAAATAAGAATCTATTTACCTTGGCTTCAACAATATTCAATGACCCCGCCTCCACTGCTTTCTCAGGCAGAGAATTCCAAAATCGTAGAACCCTCTGAGATATTCTCTCTAAACTTCAAAGTGAGACTCAGCCAATCTCTGTCATTGGTGCCGTTCAGTCCACCCTCCAATCCAAACCAGCATAGGCTTCTGCATGAATTAAACCAGCATAGGCTTCTGCATGAATTAAACCAGCATAGGCTTCTGCATGAATTAAAGGCACAGGCCCCTTTCATTAAAGACACATGTCCATAAATCACCCATGGGTCAAAAATGTTACGGCAAAAATAAAAGAAAGGGGAAAGAAGGGAGTAAATAGGAACCAGCAGGAAGGACCCTTCCAAATTGCCTTTGCTTCTTGTTAATAAACTCCACTTGGGTGTTACTCGAAGTTTTCCCTATATTGGCTCAAGCCACCACAGGTGAAATGATCATTTGGCTGGATTCTCCAACGGTGGGATCCTCCGCTTTGCCGGCAGCACACTCAAGCCCACGGATTTCCCGACGGCATGGGGGAAACCCGATTGGCTGGCTGCCGGGATGGAGGGGGCACGCCGTGCCAGAAAACGGGTGAGGCGGGACGGAGAAACCCGCCCATTGTATTTTCTTCCAAATGCCATTTTTTAAAACGAAACTGCTCATGAATGCAGTTTACTTTCTGTTCAGCAATTCTAATCCCATCTGAACAGAGAATAGCCATCCATTGAAAATGGATCACAGTTTGGCCTTATAATCATGTGATTTAATTGAATTGTGCAGTAAAGAATTAATAGCCTTGGCTATTAGTGAGCATCTGAATGTGGTGCATTTTGATTGAAAGTTAGGACCATCGGGTCAAGGGAATTGTTATATTCATTCCCCAGCATGGTACATGAAAATGCAATCCCAATCAAAACATTCTTTTTCTTCAAAGCTCAGCTTGCTTGTACTTTCTGGAGCTTATTTGATATGAGGGGGCGTGCTGATTTGTTTGAATTTTAAAAAATCCTTCACAGGATGTGGGCATTGTTGGCTAGGCCAGCATTTATTGCCCATCCCTCGTTGCTAGGGAGAAGGTAGCGTCTTCTTCAACCCACAGTGCTGTTAGGGAGGGAGTTACAGGATTTTGAGCCAGCAACAGTGAAGGAACAGCCAATATATCTCCATTTTTTAAAATAGATTTAACTTGCCCGATTCATTTTTTCCAATTGGAACATAAAACATAGAACAGACAGTGCAGAAGGAGGCCATTCAGCCCATCAATTCTGCACAGACCCACTTAAGCCCTCACTTCCATTCTATCCCCGTAACCCACTAAGGGCAATTTTGGACACTAAGGGCAATTTATCATGGCCAATCCACCTAACCTGCACGTCTTTGGACCGTTGGAGGAAATCGGAGCACCCGGAGGAAACCCACACAAACACGGGGATAATGTGCAGACTCAGCACAGACAGTGACCCAGCGGGGAATCGAACCTGGGACCCTGGCCCTGTGAAGCCACAGTGCTATCCACTTGTGCTACCGTGCTCCCCAAAGGGGCAATTTAGCCTGGCTAGTCCACCTACCCTGCACATCTTTGTGTTGTGGGGGCGAAACACACGCAAACATGGGGAGAATGCGCAAACTCTACATGGACAGTGACCCAGAGTCGGGATCGAACCTGGGACCTCGGCGCTGTGAGACTGTAGTGCTAACCACTGTGCCACTGTGCTGCCCAGCCGACATATTTCCATGTTTGGTTGGTGTGTGGCCTGGAGGGGAACTTCCAAGGTGATGGTGTTCCCATGTACCTGCTGCCCTTGTACTGATGGATGGTAAAGGTTGCATGTTCAGAAGCAGCCGAGGAGGTAACTCCTGACCTCCAGGCCGGGTCACGTCACCAGAGGGTAGGGTGTGACGGGGGGGCCTTGCAAAGTGGGAGAGCGCGGGGCCCCAAAACTGTACTTCCATTTCTGGTTGCAGTACACCTTGGAGATGGTACGCACTGCTGCCACGGTATGCTCGTTGTGGATAGCTCTGATGTTTCAGGTGGTGGATGGGTGTCAATCAAGTGAATTTCTTTGTCCTGGATGGTGTCGAGCTTCACGAGTGTTGTTGGAGCTGCATTATTCCAGACAAGTGGAGTGCGTTCCATTATTTATCAGCGCACTGATCCAAGAGTAGAAAATATTTCATGGCTGGTGATGAAATGTTGTCAGTTTTGATCCTCCCCCCACATGTTAGCAAGTCTCAAGAGGCTCCTTCAATTGGTATGGCTGTTCTCGAATGAAGTGGAAACTCGAGTCTTCAGACATTGCAGTTCCAAACACTGATCGACTAGTAAATAATAGACTTCGTGTGTATTGTCTTGTCAGATTGAAGAGAGAGAAAAGACTGATGGACACAACTTTCCATCTCATCCTTCAGTCAGTCTCCTTGCCCTTAATTCAGTCAGACAGAACTCATGGCTATCCATTATTGCTCAACTGCTGACTGGTCAAATGGCTGAACGATGAGGATAAGTCGTGACTTTCAGAATTCCTTAGTCTAAAGAACGGCCAATGTAATTCCTCTTCAATTATACTCAAAAATATGTCAAGGAAGGGCTCTCCCAATGCCAGCAATTCCCTCTCGTACTCACTCACGACACTAATTGACTTTGGGGTTTGGAGCTGCGGACTCTGAATGCCTCTGTCACTGGGCCCAGGTCACTTGTGAGAACAGAGGGCAATTGCAAGTTTTTGTTTATTCGTTCAAGGGATATGGGCCTTCGTGGCTGGGCCAGCATTTATTGCCCATCCTTAGTTGCCCTTGCTCGGGCGTTTTCAGAGTCAACCACATCACTGTGGGTCTAGATTCACATGTAGTCCAGACCGGGTAAGGATGGCAGATTTCCTTCCCGAAAGGACATTGGTGAACCATGAGGGTTTTTTTATACGACATTCGATTCATGGTCATCATTTAATTCCAGATCTTTTAGTATTATCGAATCACGACGGTGCAGAAGGAGGCCATTCAGCCCTTCGAGTCTGCACCAATCCTCTGAAAGAGCACCCCACCGAGGCCCCACCCCATCCCCATAACCGAACAAC
Source organism: Scyliorhinus canicula (assembly GCF_902713615.1). NCBI lineage: Eukaryota > Metazoa > Chordata > Chondrichthyes > Carcharhiniformes > Scyliorhinidae > Scyliorhinus > Scyliorhinus canicula. The sequence goes on along the minus strand of NC_052149.1, from coordinate 238,271,843 downwards.
CCCTCCTGACCTTTTTGGACTCTAAGGGGCAATTTAGCACGGCAAATCCACCTCAGGTGCACCTCTTGTGGGAGGAAACCAGAGGACTTGGTGGAAACCCACGCAGACATAGGGAGAAAATGCAAACTCTACACCGGTAGTCCCCCGAGGCTGGAATTGACCCCCGATCCCTGGAGCTGTGAGGCCGCAGTGCTAAACGCTGTGCCACCGTGCCGCACCAAATTTCACCATCTGCCGTGGTGGGATTCGAACCCAGAGCATTCTGCTGAATGGCTAGTCCAGTGACAATGCCACTATGCCACTGCCTCCCCTTGTCTTCTGACCACCTGTAGCCACAAATGTCCTGACCCTGCCTTGTGCAGATACTTCCAATCGGGAATCATTGGATTACATGTCAGGGGCACGAATCCCGGCTGTCTCGATTCCCCCTTCCAGCCTCAAGGTGTTGTCGCCTGAAGATACACACATTATGAGGCCTGGCAGAAGTCATCCTTGCTTTGGGGGACAAACAGCGATGTTCAACCAATCGTTGCGAGTGCATCAAGTCTAATTGGTAAGATTTGTAAACACATTGCAAACCAGGGCTGACGTCGGAACTCCCTTTTCCTATTGATCTTGCAGTGCAGGAGCTGCCATTCAGCCCATCATGCTTGCACCTAGTTTACTATTGTTTTGTGACTGAGCCCTAATGTTTGCTGTACAATGTTACTTTCATTATCAGCCCACTTTTACCCTCTTGAGTATTTTTCTCAGCGTTTTGTCCAATTCTCCATTAATTTTACTCAAATCTTTCATGATATATTTCATATGGCATCCAAAATTATTCATCCAATATATTGGGTTCAGACAGTAGAAGCAGGTTAGCATTGAGGGGAAGGAAACATTGTTGAAGCGTGTGGAGGAGGTTTATCAGAGTTGAATGGTAGCTGCAGGAGCAGGCGAGGTGAGCAGGACGTCAGTGTCCCAACTTGTGACCACTGCCTACTGCGGAGCATTGCCTGCTGGGAACTTGGTGCCTGCCAGCAGAGCTGGTTGGTCTCGGAGGACGCCAGGCTGGCAAACTGGTTGTCCCCCGGCATGAAGTGCAAGCTGAAGAAGGAGTGGAGCCTCCTGGAGAGAGAGAGAGAGAGAGAGAGAGAGAGGGATGGAGAGGAGGCAGCAGCCAGCAACTGGAGAAGAGGTTGGAGACCAGTGAGTCACAGCGGTGAGGATCCAGCAGCTGAGAGGGCAGGTCAGGCGGAAGACTCTGACGGTGTCTCGGGAAGTGTGAAGCAGGATTGGGGAGCTGAACAGCTGCTGGAGACCTTGGCAGACAGCGTGGGCATCATTCCTGAATATGGGAGACAAGGTAATCTGGATTAAATGATCACGCGAAAATAGCAGCAGTCGATCCACCAACTAAACTCTGCTGCCCGAAGATCAAAGGTTAGGCTCCCAATCTGGAGCTCCGGCTGGGAATGTCCATTGTAAACAGACTATTTCATGGGACTTTTTAAATAATAATAATCTTTATTGCCACAAGTAGGCTTACATTAACACTGCAATTAAGTTACTGTGTAAAGCACCAGGTCACCACACTCCGGCACTTGTCCAGTTACACAGAGGGAGAATTCAGAATGTCCAATTCACCTAACAAGCATGTCATTCGGGATTTGTGGGAGGAAACCGGAGCAAACCCACACAGACACATTGAGAACGTGCAGACTCCGCATTGACAGTGACCCAAGCCGGGAATCAAACCCGGGATGCTGGAGCTGTGAAGCCATTATGCTAATCACTGTGCTACCGTGCCACCCAGTTAAGTTAAGCTTTTCCATTAATGTGTATAAATATCTGATGCCAGTGGAATAAAGAATCCCTGTTTTATCACCTTCTTGCAGTTCAGGTACTTGAATCACGCGTTACAGGGTGACACATGTTACAGTCAGCGTCATAGAGCCATAATGTCACAAGGCACAGAAATGGCCCTATGGCCCATCGTATTCGCACCGGTCAAAAACAACCACATAACCATTCTAATCCCATTTCCCACCACTTGGCCCATAGCCTTGTCTGCCCTGGGATCGTAGTGCACACCTAAATACTTCTTAAACGTTGAGCAGTGCGGTGGCGCAGTGGGTAGCATTGCTGCTTCACGGCGCCAAGGTTCCAGGTTCGATCCCAGCTCTGGGTCACTGTCCATGTGGAGTTCTCCCCGTATTTGTGTGGTTTTTGCCACCACAACCCAAAGATGTGCAGGGTAGGTGGATTGGCCAGGCTAAATTGCCCCTTAATTGGAAAAATGAATTGGGCACTCTAAATCTATTTTTTTTTTTAAACTTCTTAATGTTATGAGGGTCTCTGCCTCCACCACCCTTTCAGGCAGCGAATTCCACCCTCTGGGTAAAAAGGTTTTTCCTCACATCCGCTCTAAACCTCCTGCCCCTTACCTTAAATCTCGGCCTCCTGGTTATTGATCCCTCCACCAAGGGGAAATGTTTCTTCCTGTCCACTCTATCCATGCCCCTCAGAATGTTATACATCTCAGTCATGGCCCCCCTCAATCTCCTTGCTCCAAGGAAAAGAATCCCAGTCTATCCAATCTCTCTTCATAGTTAACACTCTCCAGCCCAGGTAACATCCTGGTAAATCAGCTCTGCACCCTTTCCAGTGCTATCACATCCCTCCTATAATGTGGATTCCAGAACTGTAGACAATACTCCAGCTGTGGCCTAACCGATGTTTCATACAGTTCCTTCGGCCCGTGATGTTGTGCTGAGCCTTATCCGAAACCAAGATCAAGCTATCCCACTCCCTGTCATTCTACTGTACTCCATGTGCCTATCCAATAACCGCTTGAAAGTTCCTAAAGTGTCCGACTCCACTACCACAGCAGGCAGTCCATTCCACACCCTAACTACTCTGAGTAAAGAACTACTTCAGACATCCCTCCTATATCTCCCACCCTGAATCTTATAGTTATGCCCCATTGTAACAGCTACATTTACCCGAGGAAATAGTCCTCCCTGCTCTTAAATTGTGCATCAGCTAATAAAGGCAAGTATACCAATTGCATTCTTAACCACTGTAACCACCTGCCCAGTTAGCTTAAGGGACGGGTGTACATGCACACCAAGGTCCCTCTGATTGTTGGTGCTTCCCATGATCCTGCTGTTTATCATGTATTCCCTTGCCTTGTTTGCCCTGCCTAAGCGCATCATTTCACACTTATCCAGGTTGAATTCCATTTTTCACTCATCAATCCATCTCTCCAGCCCGTCTATATCCTCCAGAGAGTTATCCTTCTCATTATTTACCACCCCACCAATCTTTGCATCATCCACGAACTTACTGATCAACCCTTCTCCATTCATATCTAAATCATTGATATGAACCATAAGCAACAAGGGCCCGGACCCTGATCCCCGTGGGCCCTTGCGGGACCCCACTGGACACAGGCTTCCAGTCAGAAAAAAAAGCCCTCAACCATCACCCTCTGCTTCCTACCACTCAGTCAATTCTGGATCCAATTTACCAAATTTCCTTGGATCCCATCCCATCCCATCCCTATCAGTGTGGGACCTTATCAACAGCCTTGCTGATGTCCAAGTAAACAAAGTCAAATGCATTTTCCTCATCCACACACCTGGTCACCTCTTCAAAAATTCAATCAAGTTGGTCAACCCTTTAACAAAACCATGCTGACTGTTCCTGATTAATCCCTGTCCCTCCAAATGCAGATTGATTCTGTCTCTCAGAATTGCTTCCAATAGTTTTCCCACCATTGAGGTCAGACTGACTGGCCTGTAGATTCCTGGTTTATCCCTTCCTCCTTTCTTGAATAATGGCACCACATTGACTATCCTCCAGCCCTCCGGCACCTCTCCTGTGGCCAGAGAGGAATTGTAAATTATTGCCAGCACCCCTGCTATTTCCTCCCTTGCCTCACTCAGCAGCCTGGGATACATTTCATCTGGACCTGGAAATTTGTCTAACTGTTAAACCTGTCAGACCACTCAGAACCTCCGCTGTGTCTGTGTTAATATTTTTAATTTTATCTCAGTCCTTCTCCCTGATTTCTATACCCACACTGTCTCTCTCACAAGTGAATACTGACACAAAGCATTCATTTTGAGCCCTACCTACATCTCCAGCTGGACAGACAAATTGCCACAGTGGTCCTGAATGGACCCGACTCTTTCCCTAGTTATCCTTTTACCCTTAATTTACTTGTAAAACAATTTAGGATTTTCCTTTATTTTACCTGTCAGTATCCTTTCTTGTCCCCTTTTTACCCTCCTAATTTCCTTTAAAAGTTCCATCTTGCACATTCCATATTCCTCAAGGACTTCTGCTGTTTTGAGCCTTCGATATCTGCCATAAGCCTCCCTTTTCCTCCTGATCCAATGCTGTATATCCCTCTGTATCCAGGGTTCTGTATCCTGGATTTGTTAGACCCACCCTTTTTCCTGATTGGATCATGTTGGCCCTGCACTCTCCCTATTTCCTTCTTGAATGCGCCTCACTGTTCTGTCACAGATTTACTTAAAAGTGTCTGCTCCCAGCCCACTCTGGTTAAATCATATCTGATCTTATTAAAATAGACCCTCCCCAGTTAAGAACTTTGATTTCAGGCCCTTCGTTGTCCTTTCCCATCACAATCTTGACTCGAACAAAGTTATGATCACTGTCTGCAAAATGCTCCCCCATTCATACTTCAACCACTTGTCCAGCTTCGTTACCCAAAATTAAGTCCAGACTGCCCCCTTTCTTGCAGGTCCTTCTACGTATTGGCTTAAAATGTTCTCCTGGATGCATTTTAAGAATTCTGCTCCCTCTAAACTTTAAAACTATGGCTACCTCAGTTAACATTGGAGAAGTTGAAATTCCCATTGTCACTACCCTATTACTTTTACACTTCTTTGAAATTTGCCTACATATCTGCTCTTTTATGTTTCTTGGACTGTTAGGGGGCCTGTAGAACACTCCCAATAATGTGATTACTCCTTTGTGGTTTTTAAGTTCTACCCATATAACTTCATTTGAAGAACCTTCTAAGATGTTGTCCCTCCTTATTGCTGTAATTGATTCCCTGATCAAACCGGTGACACCCCTTCCTCTTTAACCTCCTTCTCTATTTCGCCTGAAGATCCTGGAATATTGAGCTGCCAATCTTGCCCCTCTTTCAACCATGTCTCAGTGACAGCAATGACATCATACATGTTTTCGTTTGTGCCCTCAACTCATCTACCTTGTTCGTCAGACAGCTCGCACTCAAATAAATACCATCCAATCTTACCAAAATCCCTTGTGACTTAACTGGCCCTTCATAAGAACATAAGAACTGGGAGCAGGACTAGGCCATCTGGCCCCTCGAGCCTGCTCCGCCATTTAATGAGATCATGGCTGATCTTTTGTGGACTCAGCACCACTTTCAGCTCACATTATGATGACCCAGACTTACACTTACTTTTTATAATCATAATAATGTTTATTGTCACAAATCGGCTTACATTAACACTGCAAAGAATTTACCATGAAAAACCCCTAATTGCCACATTCCGGTGCCTGTTCGGGTACATGGAGGGAGAATTTAGAATGTCCAATTCACCTAACAAGCACATCTTTCGGGACTTGTGGGAGGAAACCCACACAGACGCTGGGAGAACGTGCAGACTCTGCACAGACAGTGACCCAAGCTGCGAATCAAATCTGAGACCCTGGAGCTGTGAAGAAACAGTGCTAACCATGGTGCTACCCCATGCTGTTTTTCAGTTATTCCCCACCTCCAATAAAAAACAAACACTTTTTAAACTCATGACTGTTTCAGTGGAGCACTGAATATAAAGTCAATGAGAACGGGAATCTGATGTTGGTGTTTATGAAGTTCAGCTGTGCTCCGCTCCTGCCCGGACTGAGACTGAGCTCCACACTCACTCAGTATTTTCAGTTTCAACTTCTCCTAGTTTCACCTAAATCCCTGTTGTTCACCCAACTCCAAATGCACTCTCGTTCAGCCCAGCAGGCACTGAGTACAGTCTCCTTTTATAGGCCTCAAATACAAAACTTTGGAAATCGGATTAAATCAGTTGCACAGTTAACCAACTGCGGCCGAGTGTGACTCAGCTGACTCCTGTATCAGGAATGCAATTAAAATATACTAATCAAAAGAGCAGCTTTCAGTTACCAGATTATAGATGTGGAGAGACTATGTTTGTTCTTTTTAGATCAGAGAAGGTGAAGCAGAGATTTATTTGGATATTGGGAGAAGCTGTTCCCACCTGTCGTAAGATCAGCAACTATAGGTACAGCTTTAAGGTAATTGGGAAGGCTACAGATAAGGGGGTGAGGAAATGTTTTTAAGCAGAGGGCTGTAATGATCGCGAATGCACGTTCTGAATGGGGGGATGAAACAGCTTCAATAATACTTTCAAAAGAGAAATGGATAGTACTTGAAAAGGAAAAAAAAATTCCAAGTCCACTACGGGAGAAAAGAGCAGAAGAATGGGACTAATTGGATCACTCTTTCAAAAAGCCATGACCTCCTTCTGTGCCATATGATTCTAATGGGACTGCAGGATAATTTAATTTTTCACTCACGCTTTTAGGGTATTTACTTAGAGGAGTTATGCAGCAGCAGACCCATGAATTATTATCCATTGAGCCAGCACCTCACGTGGGAAATTCCACAATTCTATCTCAGGATTATGAAGGCCTGTAATTTCCTCAGAGTTGCAACCTCCGGTAGAAGGCCACTCTGGATGAACTTACCCAGGTTGCAATTCCAAAGTCCCTGTCTCGCCCAAACTCCTCACTCAGGCTTCGTGAGACAGGAATAGCAAATTCCACTCCCGGCTTCCTAGCTGTGGAGTAACTGGGGAGCAGAGATGTAAGGAACACTTCTTTTTAACTGCAGTAGCTGCCATAAAGGGTCACATAAAGAGACAATCTAAAGGGTGTGAATAAGATTCAAAGGTAAGTACTGTGGTATTATCATAATTCTCAGCATTACAAGGGTTAATGTAGTACCATGAATAGCCACTAGAGGGAGCGACAGACACAACTATATAAAGCCGTGATGCTAGACCTTAAGGGGTGTAAGCAGGAGACAGCTAGTGGAGGTCATCAGAGCAGCTAGTGTGAGAAGGGTGGATAAAAGTTATACCATTGAGTGAGATTAGCAGTACGTGAGTGTCGTTCGATGCTATTGATCAATTCTGTATTCTACCAATGACTAAATGTCGAAACCCAGTTTAGTGGTGTAAATAAAATCATAGCTTTGTTTAAGTAAAAGCTATACTGTGGTCTCTGTGGAACACTGCGCAATCCATCCTGAATAAACAACACAAAGAACACAAGTGCTTCAGGCAATCAGTGGGAGACCGGGAGGGGGGTCAGATGGACTGTTGGGGGCATTGGATGGTGGGTAATGGGGGGGGGGCGGGGTCGGACTGGAGGGGCTTGGGGAGGTCAAAATGGAGGGAGTAACAGAGCGGGGAGGTTTGGAGTGGAGGGGAAGGGGAGGTCTGACCGGAGGCGGGGCGGTTCGGATCAGGTCGTCCGTGGGGGGATTCAGAAGCAGGGGGTAGTGGCTTTTGGAGTGGGGGGGGGGGAAGGGGTGTCGGACTGGAGGCGGGGGTGGTGGGGTTCAGACTGGGAGGTGGGTGTGTGCCAGTTGGGGGGGTGGTGTTGGGTCGGGCCTTGGGTGGGGGTGATGTGGTGGGCCCCCCCTGGGGTGGGGGTGGGGGGGGGCGTTAGTACGGGGTGTCCCGTGAGAGGCTGGATCTGGGTGTCTAAATAAGTTACTCTGGAGTTACTAGTGGTGTTTTTCCCTCTGACTCTTTCAGAGTAACTCACAGGGTAAAAATGGCAGAACCATCTGAAGTTAGCAATTTAAACCACTTCTGGCGGACGGTGCCCAGCCCAGCACAAGTTTCCAGAGGAAGTTAGCGCTGCTGGGCAATTACCAGGTAAACCCTAACCTGGGAATTTCCTGGAGGGATTTCCAGCACATCACTAAATGTGAGGCCGAGGAACCTGGAGGCTCTGGGCTGATGTCGATGTTAATGGAGGGTGGTAGAAATTCTCAACATACTGACTTGCGACTTCCTGTTGCACGAAGAAGGTGGAACATGACTGAAGAGTCCAATTTGTGAATGTCTTTTACTGAAGTACATGCTCGAAAGTCTAAATAATGGAGGTTCACGATCTGAATTCTGGGGTGACGACATTCCGTCACTGTCTCGATTCCTCTCTGAGGCGAGAAATCATTTCAGAGTTCTGTGGGCAGGAGGCTGTGAAGAGTAAATAGAAGGAAGGAAAGGGGGATGGGGAAATATGGAAAGCAAAGGGAAGAGAAGGGTATGAGTGTGTCAATGCAAAATAGAAACAGAAGACATTGAAGATGCTCAGCAGATTATGATTTCTGATCTGATTTCTGATGAAAGGTTAATTGAAATATTGGCCAGGATTTTACTGGTCTCCAGGAGGGGGCTCCGATGCAGGGAAGGGGCAGGGGAAGTAAATCTCAAGGAGCTGCGTTGGGTCAGTTTCTCGATGTGGCCCCGCTGTCGGGGGCGGAACAAACAGCCAACTAGCATAACAAAGGTCCAATTAGGGATAAATCGACAAGACCCTCAATACTTTTCCAATGCAGGGTAACTCCCAACTTCCAGTCCAACGGGGACGATCTCCCTCTGGCAGACCAGGGAGCCACCCGAGCTAAAGGTGTCAGTGATCAGAGATTGAGTCGTGGGGAGGGAAGGCAGCCTCCAGGCTCCCAGTGGTTCCCCGTGAACGGTTCCTCCTCACCAGTCCGTCATCACCAGATTATTATTGAATTCAAATTTCGCCATCTCGAATTCAAAGTCCCCAGAGAATACCTCGGGCGCAATTCTCCCATCGTGAGACTAAGTCCCGACGGCGGAGTGAAAACCGAGCGTTTCACTTCGGTGTCGGAGGCCGCTCCCAGCCCCCTATTCTCCCACCACTGGGGAGCTAGGAGCGGAACCGCGTCATTTACGCGGCCTTGGCGCCGTATAAATGACATCACCCGCACAACGGGTTACCGTCTTCCCCACGGCCGCCGCGCAAGGCAATGTCGGATGGATTTTGTGGGGCGGCGGAGGAAAGGAGATCCTCCTTCAGAGACGCCGGCCCGCAAATCGGTGGGCACCAATCGCGGGCCATACCCATTTTGAGCCCCCCACTCGGTGCAAGAACCCCCCCTCCCCCACCCCACAGGCCGTCCCCCCAGCGTTCCCCCGCTGTTCCCGCCGGCAGCGACCAGGTGTAGATGGCGCCGGCGGGAACCTGTCGTGTTGGACGGGCCGCTCGGCCCATCCGGGCCGGAGAATCGCCGCTCGCCCGTTACAAACGGTGAGCAGCGATTCTCCCAGCGGTCAAATGTGAATCTCGCCGCGCCGGTTTGTGGGGGGGTGGGAGAATCGCGTGCGGATGCCGGGGCGGTGTGGTGGGACTCGCTCGGCGCCCCGGCGATTCTCCCACCCGGCGTGGGGGGGGGGAGAATTCCATCCCCTGTGTCTCATGCGGGGTCAGTACTATTGAGCCACCGCCTGGATCAGTCACATTTCTATCTCCACCGATCCTGCCAGACCTGCTGAAGCTTTCCAGCATTTTCTGTTTTTTCTTTCAGATTTCCAATATCCACACAATCTTGGGGGGGGGGGGTTGCATATAAATGAAACTTGGCCATTCTCTCAGCCCCATGAGAAAACATACTGCTTTAATCATATTATTCCTTGGCACAAGTGGATTACTCAGTGAACAGGTTGCACTTAAGAACTTAACAACCAGGATTTGTCCAATTTTCAAATATCTGCCAACTACTGTGTTATTTGTAAACCTCAACACTGATGGAGCTGGTGATCTGGGCCATTGGTACCAGCTGCCAAAGCAAAGGAATGTTGATAGATTGGTCAACTCTGAGTTCTCTTAGTGCCACTAGCCACTCAGTTAATTCTGGCATGGGCCCTGGCAAAATTATTTCATGTACTTCTTGTCAAGCAGCGGTGTGTTACAAAGAACAAAGAAAGGTACAGCACAGAAACAGGCCCTACGGCCCTCCAAGCCTGTGCCCATCTAAACTGAAATCTTCTACACTTACGGGGTCCGTATCCCCCTATTCTCATCCTATTCATGTATTTGTCAAGATGCCCTTTAAACGTCACTGTCGTCCCTGCTTCCACCACCTCCTCCGGCAGCGAGTTCCAGGCACCCACCACCTTCTGTGTAAAAAACTTGCCTCGTACATCTCCTCTAAACCTTGCCCCTCTCACCTTAAACCTATGCCCCCTAGTAATTGACCCCTCTACCCTGGGAAAAAAATCTCTGACTATCCACTCTGTCTATGCCCCTCATAATTTTGTAGACCTCTATCAGGTCACCCCTCAACCTCCGTCGTTCCAGTGAGAACAAACCAAATTTATTCAACCTCTCCTCATAGCTAATGCCCTCCATACCAGGCAACATCCTGGTAAATCTCTCCTGCACACTCTCTAAATTGTCAACACCCTTCTGGTGGTGTGGCGACCAGAATTGAACACTATTGAACACTACTCCAAGTGTGGCCTAACTAAGGCTCTATAAGGTTCACAACTAAGGTTGTGCAAGATCTTCTGGAGAGAATCCTACATCACTGAGGGTGACCATTCAGCCCATCATGCCGGCACCTTCCTAAAGAAGCTGGCACATCTGCAATGTCATCAGAAATATTCACCGTTTCAAGTTGTTCATCAGCAGAATCCACGCAGTGAAGTGCAGTGATTAAACATTTCTCTAAAAATCAGCGATAATGCTGAATTAGGGATTGAGGAATTCCCGAGGAATGGCGCAGTCACGTGCACAGGTGCAAACAGGATTTCTGGACTTCCGGAAAATTTATGGTGAAATCAGTTCACAAGGAATTTTCAGCCAATTTTTCCCCATTGACCTGTATCGTGGAAACATTGAAATCAGAGAATGGAACCGGTTGACTCATTGTGCTGGAAGATTCCACTTTGTCCTACCCTCCCCCCTCCCCCCCCCCACCCTCTCGCTCTTTCCCCATAGCTTTGCTGGCGGTTTTATGTTTCAAATTTAATTTAACTACCCTTTTGAAAGTTCCGATCGAATCTGTTTCCACCGCCCCCTCCAGGCAATGTATTCTGAAACCTGACAATTTGAAAATGAAGAATCAAAACAGATGAAAGGGGACATCCTAAAATAATAATCTTTACTGTCACAAGTAGGCTTACATTAACACTGCAATGAGGTTACTGTGAAAAGCCCCTAGTCGCCACATTCCGGCACCTGTTCGGGTACACAGAGGGAGAATTCAGAATGTCCAATTCACACAAGCACGTCTTTCGGGACTTGTGGGAGGAAACCGGAACACCCGGAGGAAACCCACGCAGACACGGGGAGAACCTGCAGACTCTGCACAGACAGTGACCCAAGCTGGGAATTGAACCTGGGACCTTGGCGCTGTGAAGCAACAGTGCTAACCACTGTGCTACCATGCCGCCTCTTTAATGATCTTTTGAATTTCTCAACCATTGTAGCAAAGGAGGTTGAGCCTTAGCTGAGCCACTTTCACACATTCACTGAGCATCAGAGTTATCTCGATGATAAGGTTACTTACTGCATTTGTCTATTCTAAAGTTGTTGAGTGTGCGCTTCACTGAAGTGCGCTGTTGTTTTAAATCCTTCCTGTGCCTTTCTGAGGACATCTTTTCTGTTGAGGCAGATTTAATGGCAAAGATAGCGAATGTATAATGTTCAAAAGGCCTCTGAAAATAATTCCACTTATTCATTACCAAAGATTGAAGGCGCATTGTCTGGAGTTGAAAAGTCTGAGGAGAATTCATGCTGCCGACAAAGAACGTTCGCCAAGTTATGTTTTGATATGAACAATCAGGACACGTTTAATAAAAGCAGCAACAGAGAATATGCTATCTCGCCTGTGTAAGTTCCATTACATTTTTTTCCCCCTATGGTCCTGTCTCATTTTACAGAAACCAGTCTTTCACTGATATATTCCCCAACTGGCTACTCTCTTCTGAGAGCTAAACAAGTAAAATTCAATGAAGCCAATGATTTGATAAAGCAACGTTAAATCATTTGCAGTTTCCAGAAATAGTTTAAGAACAATGGCAATAGCCTTGACTAATTTAACTTTGCACCCTTTGTCATATTACTTACTGTAATATATGTTACTCATTTGCTTCATACCAAGATGCTCTTAAACTCGATGTTGATTAACACTTGTAGTCACCCAATGAAAGCAAATCATTTATTGAATAACAAAACAAATAGGGCGTGATTCTCCGCACCCGCGAAAAATCGCGAAGTTGTCGTAAAAAACAGGCGCGTTTTACGACGGTCGGGAAGGGTCCATTTCCCGACGTATTCACGTCCGGGAAATGGGCTAGGAACGCGGCCGCGTCAATCACGTGCGTGATGATGACGGAACGCGGCGACGATACGATCACGCCCACGTGACGCCGCCCGACGCCGTAAAAAGGCGCGGGTGAGCACAGAATCTGTAGGCCATGATGTCGGAGCCCAGGAGAGCTGCAACTCGTTTTGTGGAGGATGATGTGGATACGCTGCTCGATGCTGTCGAGCAGAGGAGGGGCATCATCTGCCCGCGGAGAGGGCATCGCCAACCTGCCAGCGCGGTGCGCCAGGCCTGGCGTGAGGTGGCTGCTGCCGTTAGTGCTGTGGGGCAGAACCCTCGCTCAGCAGAGCAGTGCCGAAAAAAGCTTCACGACCTCACCAGGGCTGCCAGGGTAAGTGCCAAGAAGGTGCCCCCTGGTCACAACCATCCCTCCCCCCCTTTACTTAATCGCCCACCTCCCCCCCTGGCACGGGGGGGGGGGGGAGGGGGGGTGGAGGGGGATTGGGGCAGAATTCTTTGAGGGTGGTTCACAAAGTTGTCACAGACCCAGCGCTCTGGCCTCCGTGGAGAGATGCAATCGTCTTATGACAACTTGACCCCCAAACTGTGCCAGCATCTGAACGGACTGCTGATAACTGCCATATTGTAATGATTTACCTATGTACCCTCCCCCAACAGGCCAAGTCCACTCACAATACCCGTGAGCGGCACCAGACTGGAGGGGGTTCACCCAACCTGCACCCCCTCACCACCTTTGAGCAGAGGGCACTGGACCTTGTTGAGGGGTCTGGCACCCGGGATGTCGCGCTATGCGAGGTTGGCGGAGCTGCAACAAGTGAGACAACCCTCCCTGACAAACACCCACCCCTCCCCCATCCTCTGTCCCATCACACACCCTGCCCACTTGGACACCTCCCCCATCCTCTGTCCCATCACACACCCTGCCCACTGGGATACCTCCCCCATCCTCTGTCCCTTCACACACCCTGCCCACTTGGACACCTCCCCCATCCTCTGTCCCATCACACACCCTGCCCACTGGGATACCTCCCCCATCCCATCCAGACCAGGCCCAGGATGCAGCTGGCTCCCAGACGTTTTCGGATTTCCAGGAGTTTCTCAACCCACCCGCACAGCCGATGCCTCAAGAAACCCAGGGAAACAATGACGGGATGAGGGCTGCCTTCCAGACTCTGCAGACGCTGTTAGAGGAGTCGAACCGCGTCCACGAGCAGGGAGTTGTGCCGCTCTTGGCAGAGACCCAGGCCGACACCGCACGGATGGCATCCGCGGTCAAGGCAATGGGTCAAGTTATGCAAGGTGTTGGGGTTAATGTGCAGGCGTCATCCTCGGCCCTGGACAGGGTTGCCCTCTCACAGGCAGCAATGTGCCAGAGGCAAAACAACATTGCCAGCGCCCTGCAGGCCTTGGCCCAGTCTCACCAGGTCATGGCCTAGTCGCAGCAGTCAGTCGCCGAGAGCATCAACCGCCTGACACATGTGCTGGATGGCGTCGTGCACACACAGGTTGAGGTCGCACAGTCCCTGGCGGGAATGTCTAACTCCCTGGACTCCGTGTCTGCAAACCTTTGGATCCTGGTTGATACCGTTGCAGGCCTCCAGGACTGGCAGCGCCAGGTATCGGTGGTGCGACGGGGCACCTCCCCGCTCACACCTCTGTCCCAAAGTGAGGCCCGGGGGCCACCGGGCTCCCCGAGGGAGGAGGAGGTTTCGGGGCCCGTCCCATTAAGTCCATCACGGGACGTCCCGGAAATCTCGGGCTCCCCCCGTCCCATCTCTGGTGCATCGGGTGGGCAGCAGGCAGAGCAGGGTGGCACAATGTCACCCGAGACGCCCGCAGAGCAGCCTGGCCCATCAAGGCCGGATCGCCCCAGGAAACGCTTGGCCAAGGAGAAACGAGTCGAGAGGGGCGATTCGCAGCAATCCTCCTCCACTCCTGCTGTATCATCTGGGGAATCACTTAGACGTAGTGGAAGGGCGCGTAAGGCAACTAAGATAGACACTGAGTAAGTTGGCACGGGTGAAGGGCACAGTTTAGTTGTAGGGGCTAGGGCACCTGTAAATAATTGTTAACATTAAACGCACTGTTCCACCTTACTTGTAATACCGTGTGATTGTTCCACAGCCACAGGAATCGTGATGGTGACCAAGTGTCGCTGGGGTTGACGAGCGGTGAAACTTCGGTGCCGGGTGTGCAGTCCCTCCCCCTCCATCCACCCCCTCCCACAGCTAGCCCACGCTCAAACATCGCAGGGATGAACGACTGCGCGAGTATGTAGGAGTCATGCACACTCCCTGGGAACCTTGCACAGACATTCATGATCCTCATGTGGGGGTCGCATACCACCTGGATATTCATGGAGTATGTCCCCCTTCTGTTTGTGAACACGTCCCTGTCCCCTGCAGGCGGGCGCATGGGGACGTGAACCAAATCGATTGCCCCCTGCACCCTCGGTATCCCGGCCACGCTGGCAAATCCACGAGCTCGTGAGGCTTGAGTTGCTTGGTCCTCGGGAAAGGTGATGTAGAGGTCCGTGATGGCATAGAGGGCGTCGGTCACATCCCGGATGCACCTGTGCACCGATGACTGGGAGATCCCGGAGAGGTCCCCGCTCGGAGACTGGAAGGAGCCGGTAGCATAGACGTTAAGAGCGACCGTTAACTTGATGGCAACCGGGATCGCGTGTCCTCCCCCCGTTCCACGTGGGGTGAGGTGCACCATGAGGTGACAGATATGTATTACGGTCCGCCTACGCAGCCAGAGTCTCCTCCTGCAGGTGATGTCCGTCATTGTTAGGAAAGAGACCCGGACACGGTACACCCTCGGCCTTGGTCGTCGCCTCTGGCGCCGTGGCTGCACCCTCATCTCTCCTCTTCCTCTTCCTCCTCCTCCCCCCCATGCTGCTCAACGACTGGCAACTCCTCGGCCCTTCCCTCTGCTGCTGCAGCTGGCCCTGCATCCACTGCGGGTTGTGGCTGTGGATGCTGCTCCATCTCCAAATGCAGTGCAGCGGCCCCAACCACTGCGCTGAACATAGCCGTTCTGTTCACAGACATTGTGCTAACCTACAGAAGGGTGGTGGGGGGCAGAGAAACGGGACATGTTAGACGGAGGTTAGTCGACAACTCGGCAGCCGCCAGCCACGGGATACTTGTGTGTCCCGGTGGCCTGGTCGCGCTGCTGACACGCGGGCAGCCTAACCCCTGGTCACTTTCTGTATCCAATGGGCAGTTAACTGCCCATTCGGGGCAGCAGGGTAGCATGGTGGTTAGCATAAATGCTTCACAGCTCCAGGATCCCAGGTTCGATTCCCGACTGGGTCACTGTCTGTGTGGAGTCTGCACGTCCTCCCCCTGTGTGCGTGGGTTTCCTCCGGGTGCTCCGGTTTCTTCCCACAGTCCAAAGATGTGCGGGTTAGGTGGATTGGCCATGCTAAATTGCCCGTAGTGTCCTAATAAAAAGTAAGGTTAACGGGGGGGGGGGGTTGTTGGGTTACGGGTCTAGGGTGGATACGTGGGTTTGAGTAGGGTGATCATGGCTCGGCACAACATTGAGGGCCGAAGGGCCTGTTCTGTGCTGTACTGTTCTATGTTCTATGTTAACTACGTCCTCTTCACCGGTGCGTCAGTGGCCTGTGGCCGTAAGCCACAGGGCAAACAGCGGCCTTGTCCTTGTGACCGGCACACCATGGCATGGTGGCAGACATTTTGTTACGGGGTTGGACGGGTCACTCGCTCACTCTCTACCTAACCACCCCCCCACTCCCACTCCCACTCCCCCCTCCATCTCCCTCACTCCCCCCTCCATCTCCCCCACTCCCACCTCCATCTTCCCCACACCCCCCCTCCATCTCCCCCACTCCCCCCTCCATCTCCCCCACTCCCCCCCTCCATCTCCCCCACTCCCCCCCTCCATCTCCCCCACTCCCCCCCTCCATCTCCCCCACTCCCCCTCTCCACCTCCCCCACTCCCCCCTCCATCTCCCCACTCACCCTCCATCTCCCCCACTCCCCCCCTCCATCTCCCCCACTCCCCCTCCATCTCCCCCACTCACCCTCCATCTCCCCCACTCCCCCCTCCATCTCCCTCACTCCCCCTCCATCTCCCCCACTCCCCCCTCCATCTCCCCCACTCCCCCCTCCATCTCCCTCACTCCCCCCCTCCATCTCCCCCACTCCCCCCTCCATCTTCCCCACATCCCCCCTCCATCTCCCCCACTCACCCTCCATCTCCCCCACTCCCCCCTCCATCTCCCCCACTCACCCTCCATCTCCCTCACTCCCCCCTCCATCTCCCCCACTCCCCCCTCCATCTCCCCCACTCCCCCCCTCCATCTCCCCCACTCCCCCCCTCCGTCTTCCCCACACCCCCCCTCCGTCTCCCCCACTGCCCTCTCCATCTCCCCCACTCCCCCCTCCATCTCCCTCACTCCCCCCTCCATCTCCCCCACTCCCCCCTCCATCTTCCCCACTCCCCCCCTCCATCTCCCCCACTCCCCCCTCCATCTCCCCCACTCCCCCCCTCCATCTCCCCCACTCCCCCCCCTCCGTCTTCCCCACACCCCCCCTCCGTCTCCCCCACTGCCCTCTCCATCTCCCCCACTCCCCCCTCCATCTCCCCCACTCCCCCCTCCGTCTCCCCCCCTGCCCTCTCCGTCCCCCCCACTCCCCCCTCCATCTCCCCCACTGCCCTCTCCATCGCCCCCACTCCCCCCTCCATCTCCCCCACTCCCCCCCTCCGTCTCCCCCACTCCCCCCCTCCGTCTCCCCCACTCCCCCCTCCGTCTCCCCCACTGCCCTCTCCGTCTCCCCCACTCCCCCCTCCATCTCCCCCACTCCCCCACTCCCCCCCTCCATCTCCCCCACTGCCCTCTCCATCTCCCCCACTCCCCCCTCCATCACCCCCACTCCCCCCCGCTCTGGGCCCCCATCCCGTTCTCAGGGATGCCTTCCCCATTGTGGCCAGACTCGAGCGGTGCGCTGAGCGGTGCGCTAACCTCCTGGAAGCAGTCGTCAGCCAGCACGACTGGTTGACGAACTTAAAAAGCAGGTGTGTTTCACGCCGTGTAAACAGTGCGCGATTAAGTCAGGGCTTCGGCCCATCCGGGCCAGTGAATAGCGGGGGGGGGGGGGGCAATTAGTAGCGATTCTGGTCGTGTCAGGGGCGTAATAGAGGCGTTTGGCGGGAATGGCGACTCAGAGATTTTGCGGGGTTCGGAGAATAGCGGGAGGGCGTCGGACCAGCGTCGCCATAAAAATTTGCGCCGCCCGCTATTCTCCGCCCCGTCATGAGTGCGGAGAATCGCGCCCATAAACGTTTAAGTTCGATTTCTTCAATACTTTTACGAGCTATTAAATAAACAAGATAAAATAAGCTATTAAATAAACAAGATAAAATAAGAATAAACTATGATTAACTACTTGCACTCTGAGCTAACTCTCTACACCTCTGGTCACAATACGCACAAAGAGGGGGGAATTCAGATTGAGTCTGTCTTTATACCCCTTGTTAATGCTGCCATCTAGTGATCACTTAGCTGTAATTACTATACATCAACCCCCTGTGTATATATAGATATGCAGATCACCACATCCCCCCCTTTTTATTTGTTTACGTATTTTCCACTTTTAGGAAAAACTAGAACCGGAGGGCACAATCTCAGACAATCCTTTAAAACAGAGAAGAGGAGGAATTTCTTCAGCCAGAGGGTGGTGAGCCTGTGGAAAACTTTGCTGCAGAAGGCTGTGGAGGGAAACTCACTGAGTGTCTTTAAGACAGAGATCAATATGTTCTTCATCAATAAGGGGATCAGGGGTTATGGGCAGAAGGAAAGAGAATGGGGATGAGAAAAATATCAGCCATGATTGAATGGCGGAGCAGACTCGATGGGCCGAGTGGTCTAATTCTGCTCCTGTATCTTATGGTCTTATTCCCTCAGTAAAGCATTGAGGTATCAGTCAACATGTTTCACTTAAATAAGATTTGAAACCATGTCCTGTTGGTTAAGAGGCTTGCAGTTAACAAAGTTACAAACAAACAAGAGCTTTATTGGAAAGGTCTTCACTCTGCGGGCTATTGGGATACACTGTTAATTCGACTGCTCAAACAGCTGATGACATCATCAATATATTACATGATCAAGCTCTTAAAATGACCTTGTTCCAATTAGGAACAAACATGAATACTCAACAGTGTTTACCAAATCCCTTGTGAGCAATTGGTGGCTTGTGTCTTACCCATTAAGGAAGTATTATATAATTATAGGAACACAACAGCCAAGAGACCTACTTGGTGGAACTTCCTAATTGAAGGGAGACAATTCTTCGAGAACACCCGACAGCGAGAGGAATTCCGGGAATGGAGCCTGAGAAAGAGATACCAACGATCTCGAGTCCAATCCCAGCTTTGGGGAACACCTGCTAGGTGTGGCGGTCGGAGATGCAGCTCGGGGATCAGGCTCATCAGCCACGCAAGGATCCCACAGAACCCATGGCCAGTGAATCGGAGTTTCTCACATGGACAATCATACTGGTTACCGAGTAATCGCCAAAGGGAAGAAGGGAGGCCGACCAGATCGTCTGCTTTCAGTTAAGTTGGTTGAGGATAGATAACTGCCGTGTCATCAGAAACTAATACCTGATCTTCTTGCAACAATATTACTCGTTCCATAGGACCTTTCGTATTTACGTGAGAGGACAAACGTGTCCTCTGTTTTATACCTTATCCAAAAGAGGGTGCAGCATTCCCTTAGTATTGCACTGAAGTATCATCCCAAATATTTCACTTTAATTGGATTTGTGCCCATGGCCTGCTAGTTCAGAGGTTAAGAGGGCGAACAGTTGAGGAACGTCTGAGGCTAAATTCTGACTCGTTAAGATCTTGAGATAATTACTGTAGTCCTCAGAAAGTGTAGGGATATCTTAGAGTGAGAAAGGATATTACAGTTCCATAAAGACAGAGAAATGTGACTGAGACATATTTCAGGATCGGATTTGGAGATTAAATGCAATAAAAGTCAATGCAATTTCGCAAAAAGGGAAATCATTGTTTGACAAATTTATCCTTTTTTAATTATGTGAAAAAGTTAATGTTGGAAGGGAATGTCATAAATCTAACATACATCTTGATGACTGCAAAGCATTAATTTCATTGAATTATGGAAAACCTGTCACAAGTGTAAAAGATCTCCATAAATTGGCAAATTAGGAGACTTCAGTGGCAAAGAATTGGACATTTGAACGTTCCTGAGTTGTTCTCCAAGTAACAAAAGTCAATGGCGTAGATTACCACAGAAAACAAATCGAATGTCCTCTCACTGCCAACATCGATATTACAAAATGGAGGCAAGCCTTTTGGCCAAACTGGCCGAAGCTTGGTGCTCACCTTCCTCAGCGACTTGCTGGATCACTTAGACCCGTGAAAACTGCCAGTGCCCCCCAAGAAGTACAATCTGTAAAATCATCAGAAGTTAGTCAACCCACGAGTTATCATCATCCAACTGCCGAGGACTGAATATTCGAGTGGACAACCAGAAGTGAAAGGGTATAGTTATCCTGACACATTCATCCCAATGAGAATTTGTTTTGCAGGCACATCAATTTAAAACCAGAAGGACAACAAACACAGCCAAGCCGAAGGTGTAAGGAACAACAGCAAGCTGTATCATACCACAAAGGGTGAAGTACATCCCCAGTGTTACCCATCAGTGGACCACAAGGAATTGAAGACCTTCTGGAGGCAATGTAAATCGATAATTTCCCACTGTTTCGACATTAGGTAACATAAGGAATAAATGTTAGACACTATCCTTTTTGGATACTGTTGAGGGAGTAAGCCACAGTGACCGGATCTCCAGCACTGAGTCCGTCCCTGTGGCTCAGAAGGGAAGGAGGGAGAGCAGGAGAGCAATAGTTATTGGGGACTCAATAGTTAGAGGGACAGATAGACGGTTCTGTGGCAGCGAAAGAGACTCCCGGATGGTATGTTGCCTCCCGGGTGCCAGGGTCCGTGACGTCTCGGACCATGTTTTCAGAATCCTTAAGGGGGAGGGGGAACAGTCACAAGCCGTGGTTTACATCAGTACCAACGACATAGGTAAGAGAAGGGACGGGGATTTAAAACAGGAATTTAGGAAGCTAGGGTGGAAGCTGAGAGCCAGGACAAACCATGTTATCATCTCTGGTTTGTTGCCGGTGACACGTGCCAGTGAGGTGAGTAACAGGGAGAGGGTGCAGATAAACACGTGGCTGCAGGGATGGTGTAGGAGGCAGAATTTCAGGTACGTGGATAATTGGAGCACATTCTGGGGAAGGTGGGACCTGTACAGACAGGACGGTTTGCACCTGAACCAGAGGGGCACCAATATCCTGGGAGGGAAATTTGCTATGGCTCTTCAGGCGGGGGGGGGGATGGGGGGGTTAAACTTACTTGTCAGGGGGCTGGGAAAACAAGCTGTAGTCCAGAAGCCAGTGTTGAGAGCAGTGAGGTACTGAGGAGGTTATCAAGGTCGCAGGAGTGTACCGGCAGACAGAAAGGTGGGTTGAAGTGTGTCTACTTCAGTGCAAGGAGCATCCGGAATAAGGTAGGTAAACTTGGAGCGTGGATTGGTACTTGGGACTACGATGTTGTGGCCATTACGGAGACATGGTTAGAACAGGGACAGGAATTGTTGTTGGAAGTTCCGGGGTATAGATATTTCAGTAAGAGTAGGGAAGGTGGTAAAAGAAGTGGAGGAATAGCATTGTTAATCAAGGATAGTTTAACGGCTGCAGAAAGGCAGTTCGAAGGGGATCTGTCTACTGAGGTAATATGGGCCGAAGTTAGAAATAGCAAAGGAGCGGTCACATTGTTAGGAGTTTTCTATAGGCCCCCAAATAATAATAGAGATGTGGAGGAAGAAATTGCAAAACAGATTATGGATAGGTGTGGAGGTCTCAGGGTAGTTGTCATGGGTGACTTTAACTTTCCAGATATTGATTGGAACCTCTATAGGTCGAACAGTTCGGATGGGGCAGTTTATGTACAGTGTGTGCAGGAGGGTTTCCTGACACAATATGTGGATAGGCCGACAAGAGGGGGGCCACATTGGATTTGGTACTGGGTAATGAACCGGGCCAAGTGTTAGATTTGTTTGTGGGAGAGCACTTTGGAGATAGTGACCACAATTTGGTGTATTTCACTATTGCAATGGAGAGGGATAGGGCCATACGGCAGGGCAAGGTTTATAATTGGGGGAGTGGTAATTATGATGCGATTAGGTAAGAATTATGGAGCATAAGATGGGAACAGAAACTGTCAGGGAAAGGCACAAATGAAAAGTGGAGATTGTTCAAGGAACAAATACTGTGTGTCCTTGATAGGCATGTCCCTGTCAGGCAGGGAGGAAATGGCCGTGTGAGGGAACCATGGTTCACAAAACAGGTTGAATGTCTGGTCAAGAGGAAAAAGGAAGAGTATGTAAGGATAAGAAAACAAGGTTCAGTTGGGTCGCTTGAGGGTTACAAGGTAGCAAGAAATGAGCTTAAAAAAAGGCTTAGGAGAGCTGGGGGGGGGGGGGGGGGGCATGAGAAGTCCTTGGCGGGTTGGATCAAGGAAAACCCCAAGGCTTTTTACTCTTATGTGAGAAATAAAAGAATGACCAGGGTGAGGGTAAGGCCGGTCAAGGACAGTAGTGGGAACTTATGCATGGGAGTCAGAAGAAATAGGAGAGACGTTGAATGAATACTTTTCTTCAGTGTTCACCAAGGAGAGGGGCCATGTTTTTGAGGATGAGAGTGTGATTCAGGCGGCTAGGCTGGAGGAGGTAAATGTTCTGAGGAAGGATGTATTAGCAATTTTGAAAAAACTGAGTGTCGACAAGTCCCCTGGGCCAGATGGGATATATCCAAGGATTCTTTGGGAGGCAAGGGATGAAATTGCAGAATCTTTGGCTTTGATCTTTGGGTCTTCACTGTCCACGGGGATAGTGCCAGAGGATTGGAGATTGGCGAATGTTCTTCCTCTGTTCAAGAAAGGGAATATGAATGACCCTGGTAATTATAGGCCAGTTAGTCTTACTTCGGTGGTCGGTAGGTTAATGGAAAAGGTCCTGAAGGATAGGATTTAAGACCATTTGGAAAGATGCAGCTTAATCCGGGATAGTCAACACGGATTCGTGATGGGTAAGTCTTGCCTTACAAATTTGATTGAATTCTTTGAGGAGGTAACTAAGAGTGTAGATGAAGGGAGAGCAGTTGATGTCGTATACATGGATTTCAGCAAGGCGTTTGATAAGGTTCCCCATGGTCGGCTCATGAAGAAAGTAAGGAGGTGTGGGATAGAGGGAAATTTGGCCAATTGGATAAGTAACTGGCTATCACATAGAAGACAGAGGGTGGTGGTGAATGGATCATTTTCAGACTGGAGACCATCAGTGTACCACAGGGATCAATGCTGGGTCCTCTGCTATTTGTGATTTTTATCAATGACTTGGGGGAGGGGGCTGAAGGGTGGGTCAGTAAATTTGCTGATGACACCAAGATTGGGGGAGTAGTGGATGAGGTTGAGGGCTGTTGTAGGCTGCAAAGAGACATTGATAGGATGCAGAGCTGGGCCGAAAAATGGCAGATGGTGTTTAACCCTGATAAGTGCAAGGTGATTTAGTTTGGTAGAAAAAATTTGAATGCGGATTACAGGGTCAACGGCAGGGTTCTGAGGAATGTGGAGGAACAGAGAGATCTTGGGGTTCATGTCCACAGATCACTGAAGGTTGCCGCTCAAGTGGATAGAGCCGTGAAGAAGGATTATAGTGTGTTAGCGTTTATTAACAGGGGGCTTGAGTTTAAGAGCCGTGGGGTTATGCTGCAACTGTACATGACCCTGGTGAGATCACATTTGGAGTATTGTGTGCAGTTCTGGTCACCTCATTATAGGAAGGATGTGGAAGCATTGGAAAGGGTGCAAAGGAGATTTACCAGGATGCTGCCTGGTTTGCAGGATAGGTCTTATGAGGAAAGGTTGAGGGAGCTAGGGCTTTTCTCTTTGGAGCGGAGGAGGATGAGAGGCAGCTTAATAGAGGTTGATAAGGTGATGAGGGGGATAGATAGAGTGGACATTCAGAGACTATTTCTTTGGGTAGATGTAGCTGTTACAAGGGGGCATAACTATAAGATTCAGGGTGGGAGATATAGGAGGGATGTCCGAGGTAGGTTCTTTACTCAGAGAGTGGCTAGGGTGTGGAATGGATTGCCTGCTGTGATAGTGGACTCAGATACTTGAGGAACTTTCAAGCGGTTATTGGATAGACACATGGAGCACACCAGAATGACAGGGAGTGGGTTAGCTAGATCTTGGTTTCGGACAATGCTCGGCACAACATCGAGGGCCGAATGGCCTGTTCTGTGCTGTAATGTTCTATGTTCTAACTGTACAGTTGGCATCATGATGAATTGTTTTTATCAAACTAATTTTTGTTTCTGACACTCTCTTTTAGCTTTTCCCCCACTCATCCACGTTGACCGTGACACACTTGAGGCAAACATCAAAATCATAGAATGATAGAAAGGATGTAGCACAGTCGGCAGCCAATTAGTCCCCCGTGTCTGTGGTATAATCAAGGCCTAGTTTTAAGGCCTATTAAATTGGATATCCTAAATTAAAGAATTGGGCGTTTTAAAATCAAACACAGTCAAACCTCCGGCAGGCCAGACTTGACTCAGGTCAAATGTACAAAGACACAGAAACATGCCTGGGCCTGTCCCATCAATCACCCGTCGAAGATCATCGCACTCTCCTCAGAAACAACAGGAGACCATCGCACTCCATTCAACTGCACCGGCCTATTGTTAGAAGCCCAGATTGGACCAGACCTTCTGTTACCTAGTGTTCCTGCCATAACCTTATATGGCAACAGCTCACATGTAAGCAACAGCCGACCAAGCTATCTTTCCGGGTATCTTTGAATCTGGGGTATCCTTTTGTTTTATGTCGGTAATCTAAAGGTTAATAGTATTATTATTAGTAAGTTTGTTGAACCTGTATTTGTGTTTGTCCTTTGTCTATCTTACAACTAAGGGAACCTGGGTAAAACTTTGATTGATATACTGGTCAAAGTATCTGAGATTTAGCAGGTACAACATGTCCATGCCCGGCATAGAGACATAGGGCACGATTCTCCGCTCCCACGCCAGGTGGGAGAATCGCAGGGGGGCCGCTCTGGCACCCCCTGCTATTCTCCCATCCCCCACCCCCCCAAAATGGCGTGCCGCAAAATGCGACACGCCGCTTGGAGAATCGCGGGCCGCCGTTTTTCACGGCGACCCGCGATTCTCCGACGCGGATGGGCCAAGCGGCCCGCCGTTCCCGACCGGTTTATGCCGGCGGCAACCACACCTGGTCGCTGCCGGCGTGAACATGGCGGCAAAAGCTGGTTTGTGGCTTGTGGGGGGCGGAGAGGGGAGTGACCACCACGACCGTGCTCGGGAGGGGACTGGCCCGCGATCGGTGCCCACCGATCGTCAGGCCGGCGTCTCAAAGGGACGCACTCTTTCCCCTGCGCCGCCCTGCAAGATCAAGCCACCACGTCTTGCGGGGCAGAGGAGGGGAAGACGGCAACCGCGCATGCGCGGGTTGGTGCTTGCCAACCTGCGCATGCGTGGCTGACACCATTAGGCCCGCCGGCCGCGTCATTCCCGGTGCGCCGGGCCTTGACACCAGCAACAAGGCCCCGCGGCTGAGATTTATGGCACAGCCCTCCTAGCCCCCGGGTGGGGGGAGAATAGGGGGCGAGAAGCGGCCTCCGACGCCGTCGTGAACCTCTCCCGGTTTTACAACGGCGTTGGGCTTTGCGGAGAATTCTGCCCATAGAGTCATAGATGTTTACAGCATGGAAAATGGCCCTTCGGCCCAGCATGTCCATGCCGCCCAGTTTCTATCACTAAGCTAGTCCCACTTGCCCGCATTTGGCCCATATCCCTCTACACCCACCCTGCCCATGTAACTGTCTAACTTTTTTTTTAAAGGAAAAAATTACCCGCCGTTACCACTGCCTCTGGCAGCCCGTTCCAGATGCTCACCACCCTCTCTGTGTAAGAATTTCCCCTCTGGTCTCTTTTGTATCTCTCCCCTCTCACCTCCCCTCTCACCTTAAGCCTATACTCTCTAATCCTAAACTCCTCTACCTTTGGGAAAAGATGTTGACTATCAACCTGATCGATGCCCTTCGTTATTTTATAGACCTCTGTAAGATCACCCCTAAGCTCCAGGGAAAAAAGTCCCAGCCTATCCAGCCTCTTTTCAACTCAGACCTTCAAGTCCTGGTAGCATCCTCGTAAATCTCTTCTGCACTCTTTCTGGTTTAACAATATCCTTCCTATACTAGGGTGACCAGAACTGAACACAGTATTCCATGTGTGGTCTTACCAATCTTTTGTACAACTTCAACCAGGCATCCCAACTCCTGTATTCAATATTCTGACCAATAAAACCTACCATGCTGAATGCCTTCTTCACCACCCTGTCCACCTGCGACTCCACCTTCAAGGAGCTATGAACCTGTACCCCGAGATCTCTTTGTCCTGTAACTCTCCCCAACTCCCTACCATTAACTGAGTAGGATCTGCCCTGATATGAGCTACCAAAATGCACCACCTCACATTTATCCAAATTAAACTCCATCTGCCATTCATCGCCCCACTGGCCCAATGGGTCAAGATCCTGTTGCAATCTTATATAACCTTCTTCACTATCCACTATGTCACCAATCTTGGTGTCATCTGCAAACTTACTAACCATGCCTCCTACATTCTCATCCAAATCATTAATATATATAACAAATGACAGTATCTGCAAGAGCAACCACTCCATCCCATTCCCCCGGCCTTTCCTCAGACCCTGCAATTTTATTATCTCTTTGGAAATTACTCATTTCCCCTTTGAAAGCCATGAATGAATCTGCCTCTATCACATTCCACCCCACCACCGCTGTGCCTTCTGCATCATAATCACTCACTTCATTAGAAAGTCTTTCCTTGTGTTGCATTTGGTTATTTTTCCCAATCTATTTAAATCTGTGCCCCCTAGATGCTGACCAATGGGAGCAGTTTATCTTTATTGACTCTATCCAGAACCCTCATGATTTTGAACACAATTATCCAAACTCCTCTCAATCTATTCTCGAAGGAGAACAGTCCAATCTGTCCACATAACTGATGTTTCTCATTCCTGGAACAATTCTATAATCTTTCCTAAAATGCGATGCCCAGAATTAGACACAATACTTTAGTTAAAGCCAAACCAGTGTTTGATAAATGTTTAACATAACTTTCTTGTTTTATAATCTGCCTCTATTCACAAAGCTTAAAAAAACATAAGGGGCGGAATTCTCCGACACCCCGCCGGTTCGGAGAATCGCCGGGGGGGGGGCAGCGTAAATCCCGCCCCTGGCGGCTGCCGAATTTTCCGGCGCGGGGATTTTGCGGGGCCGGGAATCGCGCCGTGCCGGTCGGCAGCCGCTGGCAGTGCCCCCCCCCCCGGCGATTCTCCGGCCTGCGATGGGCCGAGTGGCCACCCGTTTTCAGTCCCGCTGGCGTATGTTACACCAGGTATTTGCTCGCGGGACCTGGCTGCGTGGGTGGCCTCTGGGGTCCACGGAGAGGCGCGGGGGGATCTGGCCCCGGGGAGGGCCCTGCGGGCGGGTCTGTGCCCTGGGGGCAGTCTATTGTTCCGCGTCGGCTGCTGTGGTCCTCGGCAATGGCCGACATGGGCATGATCCCCCCCTGCGCATGTGCTGGGATGACGCCAACACACGCTGGCGCTCCTGCGCATGCGCCAACTCGTGCCGGCCGGTGGAGGCCCTCCGGTGCCAGTTGGTGTGGCGCCAAGCCCCTTCCCCACCGGCCAGCGGGGCGCCAACCACTCTGGGGCCTGCCTAGCCCCTGAAGGTGCGGAGGTTTCTGCACCTTTGGGGCGGCCTGACGCCAGAGTGGTTCATGCCACTCCTCGGCGGCAGGATCCCCTGCCCCACCGGGTAGGGGAGAATCCCGCCCCAGGTGCTGGATTCTCTGCACCCCAACTCCAAAATCGCATTTGGTGCCAGGGTGGAGAATCCAGTTTCACGCATGGAATCGGGACCGCTGCAAGGTCCTCAACTCTCCGACCTCCGAAATGTGGCGTACGCGAAATGCGGGGGGGGGGAGGGGGGGGGGGGCGGGGGGCGGGCCGATCGGAATGCAGGGGGCCTCATAAGGACTGGGCCTTTATTGCACGGGTGGTCCGGGTCGGGCTTGTGGCCGATTGGGGCCATTATTTCCTCGGTCCAGGCCCGCGATCTGATTCCGCCATGGAACACGGCGCGGCCACAGGAAACCGCCGCCATGCGCATGGCCGACCTCTGACCTGGAAGTGTGGGGGTGCCGTATCGGCAGCTGGAGCCGTGAGCTCCACGACAGCTGCCTGCTAGCCCCCAGCAAAGCTGTGAATATGGGGTCTTCTGACGCCGGTTTTCTTGGCGTAAAAGACCAGTTTTCACGATGGCGTGGGGACATAGTTCCTGAAAAGGAGAATCCGTTCATGACATTTTCCCAATCTGCTCTACCACCTATAATGATTTACACACATCAGTTACCTCTGCTCATGCACTCTCTGTAGAATTGCACCCTTTACTTACGGAATAAGGACCTTTGCTGAGTTGCATTCTGATTCTTTCTTAAACTCTGAGGAACCCAGTTATCTTAGTTTTGAATTCCGACCTCAGTATGCACGTCTGATCAAGTCAGCAATGCAACTGTACTCGTATTGCACATCACAGAGCTTCTCAAGCATCTGCCATGGTTCAGTTGGCACCGCTCTCTTCTTCTGAGGCTAAAGGCTGTGAGCTCATGAAAGAAATTGGAGCCTCATCCATCACTGTCCATAGCTCCAGACTACATTGTACATCAGGAATAGGAGCAGGAATCGGCCATTTGGCCTCTCGTAGCTTTTCACGCATTCAAGAATGTGCAGCACGGTAGCATTGCGGATAGCACAATTGCTTCACAGCTCCAGGGTCCCAGGTTCGATTCCGGCTTGGGTCACTGTCTGTGCAGAGTCTGCACATCCTCCCCGTGTCTGCGTGGGTTTCCTCCGGGTGCTCCTGTTTCCTCCCGCAGTCCAAAGATGTGCAGGTTAGGTTGATTGGCCATGATAAGTTGCCCTTAGTGTCCAAAATTGCCCTTAGTGTTGGGTGGGGTTACTGGGTTATGGGGATAGGGTGGATGTGTTGACCTTGGGTAGGGTGCTCTTTCCAAGAGCTGGTGCAGATTCGATGGGCCGAATGGCCTCCTTCTGCACTGTAAATTCTATGAAAGAAGATCATGGCTGCTCCGTTTGGACATCGCGTTCTACATTCCCATCTACCCCCGATAGCCTTTGATCGCCTTGGCCGACAAGAATCTATCTTCCTTTACCTTAAAATATTCAATTATGCCGCCTCTGCCATTTTCTGAGGCAGAGTTCCAAAATTGCACAACCCCTGAGAGAAACATTTATCCTCATCTCTGTCCTATAATGGCCAGCCCCTAATTTTAAAACAATGCCCTTAGTTCCAGACTCACCCACCAGAGGAAACAACCTTTGCATTTCCACATTGTCAAGAACATTCAGGATCCTATCAAATTTAATCAAGCCACCCCTCTCTCTTCTGAGCGCCAGTGGGAGCAAGCCCAGTCTTTCCTTGTCAGACACCGGCTCCTTCCAGGGATCAATCTAGTAAACATCCTGTGAACCGCCTCCAACACATTTACACCCTTCCCTAAATAAGGAGACCAAAACTGCACACAGTATTCGAGATGCAGGCTCCCCGGTGCCCTGTATAACTGAAGCAAAACATACTTTTCTGTGCAATCCCTCTTGTAGTAAAGGATATACTCCCATTAACCTCAATTACTTGCTGTGTCTGCATACAAGCAATTTGTGACTCATGTCCTCGAAAGCCGAGATCCCGCTGCCCCTCAAAATTATGTAGTCGTTCTTCATTTAAGTAATACTTTGCTTTTTACTTATTTCTGCTAAAAAGAAAAATATTTTGCCTGTTCCCACATTATATTCCATCTGGTGGATCTTTGCTCACTCACTCCACCCATGTATGTCCATCTACAATCTCTTTATGTCCTCTTCACAGCTTACTTTCCCACCTATCTTTGTGTCATTTGCAAATTTGTCTACCTTGCCTTCACTCTCCTCATCTGAGTCATTGATGTAAGATGTTAAAGGTTGAGGTCCCAGAACAGTCCCCTGCAGGACTCTACGCATCACATCCTGCCATTTATGCACATTCTCTAATTTCTCCCAGCTAGCCAATCTTCCATCCAGGATAATATGTTGCCCCCAAATCCATGAGCTTTTATTTTCCGCAATAACCTTTGATGTGGCACCATATCAAATGCCTTCTGGAAATCCAAGCACAGTACATCTACCAGTTCCCCTTTATCCACGGTCCCAGGTTCGATTCCTGGCTTAGGTCACTGTCCGTGCGGCGTCTGAATGTTCTCCCCGTGCCTGTGTGGGTTTCCTCCGGGTACTCCGGTTTCCTCCCACAAGTCCCGAAAAACGTGCTTGTTAGGTGAATTGGACATTCTGAATTCTCCCTCCGTGTACCCGAACAGGCACCAGAATGTGGCGACTAGGGGTTTCTCACAGTAACCTCATTGCAGTGTTAATGTAAGCCTACGTGTGACACTAATAAAGATTATTATTAGTAAATCTGTGACCTCTGGCTAATGAACCCTTCAGCAAATGGAAACAGTTTTTCTTTGTCAACCTTCCTAACACTTCAATCAATTCTCCTCTTGGCTATTTCGGCACTAAGTCGAGCAACCCAATATTCTCCAGTCCATCCGCGTAATCGTAACCATTGGCAGAGTCAGAAAAATTTACATAAATCTTTACTCGACCTTACCAAAGTTTAACTATTATGTAAAAGGACAAACTAGGCATATTCTTGTTTCTGACCTTGGTTAGCTGGTCATCATCAATTGTGGCGCTGTATTCTTTCGCAAGGTGTTCACTTTCGCCTAAGTCTATATGACTGTGGAGAGGATTATTCTGCATCATTTCACAGGAATGTGGAGCACCACACAGAGCTGCCAGCAATTTTATATTAGTTTCCTTCTCTAAGTCACCAGTGTTGATTTGCACATACAAAACATTGATTCTGTGGGCAGCGGAATTGCCATTAATGCCCAAAAGGATAAGTCATTTACCTTCAGGAACCAATTCCTGATGAGCCTCTTTGCAATAAAACTGCAAGAGAATGAAAGGCACATCTTGCTGTGACAGCTATTGCAGTTTTATAGAGGTTTCATCACATTATCCATTTGGAGGGAGATGTGAACACCTTTATGGGGTTAGCCAGCAGCAGAAAAACACTGAGCGATGATAGATAACGGGACTTGCACTGAATACAATGCACCCAGCACAACGTATTATAGTGCTCAGGATAAGCATTCTAACTACGTGCTATTGATGTCGGAGGTTCTGTTTGACAAACTGATTTCTCACGAAAATTGCCGGTCTCAAATTCACCAACAAAACCTAATCATTCCTGAACTTCAAGCGTTTTGTTTTCATACCCTTTGTTGATAATTGACTCAATGCAAGAATCCAACAACAGCAATGGTGGTCACTGCAGCTTGGCTGTTCAGTGAACATTCAGAGTAACTGGGAATTGACAATAAAGTGATGATTTTAAATTAATGCTTCAAGCTGTTTTTTCAAGTAATCTCTTTTCATGGAGCCATAAAAGAATGCAGCACTTGAAGGAGGCCATTTCGCCTATTATCTCTGTCGGTAAAACTATCCGATTAGTTCCACTGCCCTGCTCTATCTTCCGAATCATGCGAATATTCATCCTTTAAGTGAGATGCAGTGGTTTTGTGACTGGACTGGTAATCCAGAGAGCCAGGGTAATGGGCTGGGGATCAGGGTGTGAATCCCACTACGGCAGCTGGCCGAATTTGAATTGAATAAAATTTGGAATTAAAAGCTGAACGATGACCATGGAACCAGCACTGATTGTTGTAAAAACGCTTCTGTTTGGATGCTGAAGAAAAACAGAGTCCTATTCGTACAATGTATTTTATAATCTCTTTGGAAACCAATGAGGAACTTTTGAGGAGCCATCATTGTAATGAAACCCAACAGTTAATTTTCGCACAGCAAGCTCCCACAAACAGATAGGAAAAATACAATAATACAATGATAAAATAATACAATAATACAAAGTTAGGCAGCATTCAAGACAGTCTAGATTGCCAGGAAATATTGACAGACTAGGTGAATGGGAACATTTGTGGCTGATGCAATTCAATGTACGTGGCTGAAGAGATGGTGTGAGAACAAAGAACAAAGAAAATTACAGCACAGGAACAGGCCCTTCAGCCCTCCCAGCCTGCGCCGATCCAGATCCTTTATCTAAACCTGTTGCCTATTTACCAAGGTCTACTTCTCTCTGTTCCCCACCCGTTCATATATCTGTCCAGATGCATCTTAAATGATGCTATCATGCCCGCCTCTACCACCTTTGCTGGTAAAGCATTCCAGGCCCTCTGCATAAAAAACTTTCCACACACATCTCCCTTAAACTTTCCCCCTCTCACCTTGAAATTGTGACCCCTTGTAATTGACACCCCCACTCTTGGAAAAAGCTTGTTGCTATCCACCCTGTCCATACCTCTCATAATTTTGTAGACCTCAATCAGGTCTCCCTTCAACCTCCGTCTTTCCAACGAAAACAATCCTAATCTACTCAACCTTTCTTCATAGATAGCACCCTCCATACCAGGCAACATCCTGGTGAACCTCCTCTGCACCCTCTCTAAAGCATCCACATCCTTCTGGTAATTTGGCGACCAGAACTGCACACAGTATTCCAAATGTGGCCTAACCAAAGTCCGATACAACTGTAACATGACCGGCTGACTCTTGTACTCAATACCCCGTCCGATGAAGACAAGCATGCTGTATGCCTTCTTGACCACTCTATCAACCTGCGTTGCCACCTTCAGGGGACAATGGACCTGAACTCCCAGATCTCTCTGGATATCATTTTTCCCCAGGATTCTTCCATTGACCATATAGTCTGCTCTTGAGTTAGATCTTCCAAAATGCATCACCTCGCATTTGCCTGGATTGAACTCCATCTGCCATTTCTCTGCTCAACTCTCCAATCTATCTATATTTTGCTGTATTCTCCGACAGTCTGCCTTGCTATCTGCAACTCCACAAATCTTAGTATCATCTGCAAACTTGCTCATCAGACCACTTATACCTTCGTCCAGATCATTTATGTATATCACAAACAACAGTGGTCCGAGCACGGATCCCTGTGGAACACCACTAGTCACCTTTCTCCATTTTGAGACACTCCCTTCCACCACTACTCTCTGTCTCCTGTTGCCCAGCCAGTTCTTTATCCATTTAGCTAGTACATCCTGAACCCCATACGACTTCACTTTTTCCATCAACCTGCCATGGGAAACTTTATCAAATGCTTTACTGAAGTCCAGGTGGGTTTCAGGTTCCTGGGGCTTGGGACCGGTTCTGGGGAGGTGGAACTGTACAAACTGAACGGGTTATACCTGGGTAGGACTGGGACTGATGTTCGAGGGGCGCTATTTGCTCGAGCGGTTGAGGAGGGTTTAAACTAATATGCCGGGGGATGGGAACCTTTGCAAGGAGTCAGAGAAAAAGGGAGCAAGGACAAAAACAAAAGGTAGAAAAGTGAACAGGAAAAGTGATAGGCAGAGAAACCAAGGACAAAATTCAAACAGGGCATAAGAGAAAAATATTGGGGGCAAGACAAGTAATATGAAAAAGGCAAACTTAAAGGCTCTGTGCCTTAATGCACGGAACATTTGCAATAAAATGGATGAACTAATCGTGCAGATAGATATAAACGGGTATGATATAATTGGGATTACGGAGACATGGCTGCAGGGTGAACAGGGATGGGAACTGAATGTCCCAGGGTTCTCAGTATTTAGGAAGGACAGACATGAAAGAAAAGGTGGTGACGTGGCACTGATGGTTAAAGAGGAAATTAACACAATAGTGAGAAAGGATATTAGCTCTGACAATGTGGAGTCTTCACATAGATTGGGCAAATCAAATTAGCCACAATCCCATAGAGGAGGAATTCCTGGAGTGTATACGGGATGGCTTTCTTGACCAATATGTGGAGGAACCAACTAGAGAGCAGGCCATCTTAGACTGGGTACTGTGTAATGAGAAGGGAATCATTGAAAATCTGGCTGTACGAGACCACTTGGGGATGAGCGACCATAACATGTTAGAATTTATTATCAAGATGGAGAGTGAAGTAATTGATTGACTAGTGTATTGAATCTTAATAAAGAGAACTATGAGGATATGAGGTGTGAGTTGGCCTTGATAGATTGGAGAGAGTTACTTAAAGGGGTGACAGTGGATAGTCAATGGCAAACATTCAAGGATCGCATGGGGGAACTGCAGCAACTGTTCATTCCTGTCTGGCACCAAAGCCAAATGGGTAAGAGGGTCAATCCATGGCTTACAAAGGAAATTAGAAATCGTATCCAATCCAAGGAAGAAGGTCAGATTGGTCAAGAAAAATAATAGGTCTGAGGATTGGGAGCAGTTTAGAATTCAGCAAAGAAGGACAAAGGGATTTATTTAGAAGGAGAAAGTACAGTACGAAAGGAAGCTTGCAAGAAACATAAAGACTGACACGAAGAATTTCTACAGATATGTGAAGAGAAAGAAATTGGTAAAGAGAAATGTAGGCCCCCTACAGACAGAAACAGGGGAATGCATAATAAGGGACAAAGAAATGGCTGAGCAATTAAATACATACTTTGGTTCTGTCTTCACAAATGAGGACACAAATCAGATCCCAGAAATGTTGGAGAATGAAAGGTTTAGTGAGAGGGAAGAACTGAGGGAGATCAACATTAGTAGAGAAATGGTGCTGGGAAAATTGATGGGATTGAAAGCGGATAAATCTCCAGGGCCTGAGAATCTGCGTCCCAGAGTGCTTAAGGAGGTGGCTCTGGAACTAGTGGATGCATTGGTGGTCATCTTCCGGGATTCTATAGACTCTGGAAAAGTCCCTGCAGATTGGAGGGTAACTCACATCACTCCAATATTCAAAAAGGGAGGTAGAGAGAAAGCAGAGAATTATAGACCAGTAAGTCTCACATCGGTAGTGGGGAAAATTCTTAAATCCATTATCAAGGACTTTATAGCGGAACATTTAGAAAGCAGTGGCAGGATCAGTCAGAGTCCACATGGATTTATGAAGGGAAAACCATGCTTGACAAATCTGTTGGAAATTTTTGAAGATGTAACCAGTACAGTCGACAAGGGAGAGCCAGTCGATGTGGTATATTTGGGCTTTCAGAAGGCGTTTGACAAAGTTCCGCATAAGAGATTATTGTGCAAATTTAAAGCTCATGGGATTGGGGGAAGTGTTTTGAGGTGGATAGAAAACTGGTTGGCAGAGAGGAAACAAAGAGTAGGGATTAATGGGTCCTTTTCAAATTGGCAGGCAGTAACCAGTGGGATGTCTCAGGGATCAGTGCTGGGACCCCAGCTATTCACAATATATTTTAATGATTTGGATGAGGGAACAAAATGTCACATCTCAAAGTTTGCAGACGATACCAAGTTGGGTGGGAGGGTGAACTGTGACAAGGAAACAGGGATCCTTGTCAGGGATTCCCGTGCCAGCCTCGCCGAACAGGCGTCATAATGTGGTGACTAGGGGCTTTTCACAGTAACTTCATTGAAGCCTACTCGTGACAATAAGCTATTTTCATTTAATTTCATGTTCATCCTACACCATGATCTGGACAGGTTGGGTGAGTGGGCAAATCAATGGCAGATGCAGTATAATTTGGATAAGTGTGAGGATATTCACTTTGGACGCAAGAACAGGAAGGCAGATTACTACCTGAATGGTTGTAAATTGGGAGAGGGGAGTGTGCAGCGGGACCTGGGTGTCCTTGTGCACCAGTTGCTGAAGGTAAGCATGCAGGTGCAGCAGGAGGTAAAGAAGGCTCATGGTATGTTGGCCTTCATTGCGAGAGGTTTTGAGTACAGAATCAGGGATGTGTTGCTGCAATTATACAGGGTCTTTGTGAGGCCACACCTAGAATATTGTGTGCAGTTTTGGTCTCCTTCTCTGAGGACGGATGTTCTTGCTCTCGAGGGAGTGCAGCGAAGGTTTCCCAGACTGATTCCAGGGATGGCGGGACTTTCATATGAGGAGAGATTGACGAGGTTAGGATTGTTCTCGCTGGAGTCCAGAAGAATGAGGGGGGGTCTCACAGAGACTTATAAAATCCTAACAGGGCTAGATAGGGTAGATGCAGGGAAGATGTTCCCAATGGTGGGTGTGTCCAGAACCAGGGGTCACAGTCTGAGGATTCAGGGTAAACCATTTTGGACAGAGATGAGGAGACATTTAGAATAGAATAGAACAGTACAGCACAGAACAGGCCCTTCGACCCTCGATGTTGTGCCGAGCAATGATCACCCTACTGAAACCCACGTGTCCACCTTATACCCGTAACCCAACAACCCCCCCCCCCCCCCCTAACCTTACTTTTTAGGACACTATGGGCAATTTAGCATGGCCAATCCACCTAACCCGCACATCTTTGGACTGTGGGAGGAAACCGGAGCACCAGGTGGAAACCCACGCACACACGGGGAGGACGTGCAGACTCCACACAGACAGTGACCCAGCCGGGAATCGAACCTGGGACCCTGGAGCTGTGACGCATTTATGCTAACCACCATGCTACCGTGCTGCCCCAAACATTTCTTCTCACACAGAGTGGTGAGCCTGTGGAATTCATTACCACAGGAAATAGTTGATGCTAAAACATTGAATATATTTAAGAGGCGGCTGGATATAGCACTGGGAGAGAATGGGATCAAAAGCTATGGGGAGAAAGCAGGATTAGGTGGATGATCAGCCATGATTGTGATGAATGGTGGAGCAGGTTCAAAGGGCCAAAAGGCCTCCTCCTGCTCATATCTTCAATGTATCTATGTATTTATCTATGTAAGCAGGTTTGAGGTGATCCATTTTGGACCACAAAGGGATAGTGCAGAGTGCTTTCTAAATGGAAAGAGGTTAGGTACAGTGGATGTCCAAAGAGACTTAGTCGGGGGGGGGGGGGGGGGGGGGGGGGGGGGTCAGCTGCATAGATCCTTAAAATGCCAGGAACAAGTGCAGAAAATAATCAAAAAAGCTCATGGAATGCTGGCCTTTATATCTAGAGGGTTGGAATATAAAGGGGGGTATTCTTATATATAGGGGAACTGGCAGCATGGGTTGGTACCTGGGACTTCGATGTTGTGGCCATTTCAGAGACATGGATAGAGCAGGGACAGGAATGGTTGTTGCAGGTTCCGGGGTTTAGGTGTTTTAGTAAGCTCAGAGAAGGGGGCAAAAGAGGGGGAGGTGTGGCGCTGCTAGTCAAGGACAGTATTACGGTGGCGGAAAGGATGCTAGATGGGGACTCTTCTTCTGAGGTAGTATGGGCTGAGGTTACAAACAGGAAAGGAGAGGTCACCCTGTTGGGAGTTTTCTATAGGCCACCTAATAGTTCTAGGGATGTAGAGGAAAGGATGGCGAAGATGATTTTGGAAAAGAGCGAAAGTAACAGGGTAGTTGTTATGGGAGACTTTAACTTTCCAAATATTGACTGGAAAAGATATAGTTCGAGTACATTAGATGGGTCATTCTTTGTACAATATGTGCAGGAGGGTTTCCTGACACAATATGTTGACAGGCCAACAAGAGGCGAGGCCACATTGGATTTGGTTTTGGGTAATGAACCAGGCCAGGTGTTAGATCTGGAGGTAGGTGAGC
Source organism: Scyliorhinus canicula (assembly GCF_902713615.1). Classification (NCBI taxonomy): domain Eukaryota; kingdom Metazoa; phylum Chordata; class Chondrichthyes; order Carcharhiniformes; family Scyliorhinidae; genus Scyliorhinus; species Scyliorhinus canicula. The sequence continues at coordinate 238,234,569 of NC_052149.1, read as the reverse complement.
ACTTTGGAAACAGTGACCACAATTCAGTGACCTTTGCGTTAGTGATGGAAAGGGATAAGTATACCCCGCAGGGCAAGAGTTATAGCTGGGGGAAGGGCAATTATGATGCCATTAGACATGACTTAGGATGTGTTGGTTGGAGAAGTAGGCTGCAAGGGTTGGGCACACTGGATATGTGGAGCTTGTTCAAGGAACAGCTATTGCATGTTCTTGATAAGTACGTACCAGTCAGGCAGGGAGGAAGGGGTCGAGCGAGGGAACCGTGGTTTACCAAAGAAGTGGAATCTCTTGTTAAGAGGAAGAAGGAGGCCTATGTGAGGATGAGGCGTGAAGTTTCAGTTGGGGCGCTTGATATTTACAAGGAAGCGAGGAAGGATCTAAAGAGAGAGCTGAGACGAGCAAGGAGGGGACATGAGAAGTCTTTGGCAGGTAGGATCAAGGAAAACCCAAAAGCTTTCTATAGGTATGTCAGGAATAAAAGAATGACTAGGGTAAGAGTAGGGCCAGTCAAGGACAGTGGTGGGAAGTTGTGTGTGGAGGCTGAGGAGATAAGCGAGCTACTAAATGAATACTTTTCGTCAGTATTCACTCAAGAAAAAGATAATATTGTGGAGGAGAATGCTGAGACCCAGGCTATTAGAATAGATGGCATTGAGGTGCGTAGGGAAGAAGTGTTGGCAATTCTGGACAAGGTGAAAATAGATAAGTCCCCGGGGCCGGATGGGATTTATCCTAGGATTCTCTGGGAAGCCAGGGAAGAGATTGCTGAGCCTTTGGCTTTGATTTTTAGGTCATCATTGGCTACAGGAATAGTGCCAGAGGACTGGAGGATAGCAAATGTGGTCCCTTTGTTCAAGAAGGGGAGTAGAGATAACCCCGGTAACTATAGGCCGGTGAGCCTAACGTCTGTGGTGGGTAAAGTCTTGGAGAGGATTATAAAAGATACGATTTATAATCATCTAGATAGGAATAATATGATTAGGGACAGTCAGCATGGTTTTGTGAAGGGTAGGTCATGCCTCACAAACCTTATCGAGTTCTTTGAGAAGGTGACTGAACAGGTAGATGAGGGTAGAGCAGTTGATGTGGTGTATATGGATTTCAGTAAAGCGTTTGATAAGGTTCCCCACGGTCGTCTATTGCAGAAAATACGGAGGCTGGGGATTGAGGGTGATTTAGAGATGTGGATCAGAAATTGGCTAGTTGAAAGAAGACAGAGAGTGGTAGTTGATGGGAAATGTTCAGAATGGAGTTCAGTTACGAGTGGCGTACCACAAGGATCTGTTCTGGGGCCGTTGCTGTTTGTCATTTTTATAAATGACCTAGAGGAGGGCGCAGAAGGATGGGTGAGTAAATTTGCAGACGACACTAAAGTCGGTGGAGTTGTAGACAGTGCGGAAGGATGTTGCAGGTTACAGAGGGACATAGATAAGCTGCAGAGCTGGGCTGAGAGGTGGCAAATGGAGTTTAATGTGGAGAAGTGTGAGGTGATTCACTTTGGAAAGAATAACAGAAATGCAGAATATTTGGCTAATGGTAAAATTCTTGGTAGTGTGGATGAGGAGAGGGATCTCGGTGTCCATGTACATAGATCCCTGAAAGTTGCCACCCAGGTTGATAGGGTTGTGAAGAAGGCCTATGGTGTGTTGGCCTTTATTGGTAGAGGGATTGATTTCCGGAGCCATGAGGTCATGTTGCAGTTGTACAAAACTCTAGTACGGCCGCATTTGGAGTATTGCGTACAGTTCTGGTCGCCTCATTATAGGAAGGACGTGGAAGCTTTGGAACGGGTGCAGAGGAGATTTACCAGGATGTTGCCTGGTATGGAGGGAAAATCTTATGAGGAAAGGCTGATGGGCTTGAGGTTGTTTTCGTTAGAGAGAAGAAGGTTAAGAGGTGACTTAATAGAGGCATACAAAATGATCAGAGGGTTAGATAGGGTGGACAGCGAGAGCCTTCTCCCGCGGATGGAGGTAGCTAGCACGAGGGGACATAGCCTTAAATTGAGGGGTAATAGATATAGAACAGAAGTCAGAGGTGGGTTTTTTACGCAAAGAGTGGTGAGGCCGTGGAATGCCCTACCTGCAACAGTAGTGAACTCGCCAACATTGAGGGCATTTAAAAATTTATTGGATAAGCATATGGATGATAAGGGCATAGTGTAGGTTAGATGGCCTTTAGATTTTTTCCATGTCGGTGCAATATCGAGGGCCGAAGGGCCTGTACTGCGCTGTATCGTTCTATGTTCTATGTTCTATAAAGACACGGGGTTATGTTGCAGTTATACATAACCCCGGTTCTCGACCCCACTCCGAGTCACTGTGAGCAGTTCTGGACACCACCCCTTAGGAAGGATATTTTGGCCTCAGAGGGAGAGCATCTTAGGTTGACAAAAATGATGCCTGGATCACAGGGGTTGAGTTATGTAAAGAGATTTCACAAGTTAGATTTGTTTTTGCTGGAATTTAGAAGGTTAAGGGATGATCTGATCTAAGTAGTCCATGCTTCCCTCATCTTAATATCAGAGAGGAGGGGGGCAGATGTTCTCTTTACTCAGAGTATTGGAATCAGGAGCGTTAATCCTGAAAAGGTGATGGAAGCTAAATCCATAAAGAATTTTCAAAGGGATTTGGACAAGGTACTTGACAATGACAAACTTACAGGGTTACAGGTTGTGTTTGATACTATGCGCAATGTCTCATTGAGAGGAGCTGCACAGACCAGTCAAGACGAATGGTCTCTGTTATGTATGTGGGTTATTGTGGCTGTGTGCAACATCTCTTTAGAACAGAGTCACGTGACTTAGGTGATGTCACCGGTTACCTCGCCGGCTTTGGGGGAGTCTAGTCTAGCAATTCAATAAACCTCTGTTAATCTTGAATCAAATCCACGTGCTACAACAATCTGTTTATTCTGCACCGCTAGTCAAAGATACAAATCTACAAAAAAAAAGCTGGCGATGAGGAACAGATCGGAAGAAAAAAAAACTTGTTGTCAAAAAAATCATTGGAGTGGAGCAGCTTCAACAAATCAGTCGATCAACTGATTAATGGAAAGTCAGAAATCTCTGCCATCGGAACTGGTAAGGTTTTGGGGCAAGCAACTCAAAGGAAGGGTCCGTACTGATTTTAAACGACAATCCAAGGAATCATGCTATGAGGTTCGCCACATTTAGCACAGTAAGACACTGGAGGTAAAGTGAGGCAGAGAACAAAGGTTTATCATAACTTTCATGCAAGTGCAAACTGATGAAAGTTAAAGTTGTTCCAAATTGGTTATGCATTTTGAATAAACTAGACCACTGAATTAAGCAAAGGATGAGTCCAGTGCCAAACCTTGTACAGTGAAGACCTATTCAATAAACCTCTGTTATCTTGAATCAAACCCATGTGTTGCGGCAATCTATTTATTTTGTACTATTCGTGGGCCACATGGTGGCATAGTCGTTAACTCTGCCGCTTCACAGTGCCAGGGGCCCGAGTTCAATTCTAGTCTTCTGGGTGCTTGCCTGTGCAGAGTTTGCAACTTCTCCCCGTATCAGCGTGGGTTTCCTCCTGATGCTCTGGTTTCCTGCCAGAGTCAAAAGATATGTAGGTTAGCTGACTTTTTAGAGTTGCAGGGATAGACCCAGGCAGGGTGCTCTTTCAGAGGGTCGCTGCAGATTTGATGGACCGACTGGCCTCCTTTTGCACTGCAGGGATTCCATGCTTCAAAGATGAAACAGTCTCCTGTATTGCCATTTTCTATGATTCTACTTTATTCTCTGTTCTTGCGCTAGTTCAAAGAATCTTTCAGTCGTTGCTGATTTTCCAGCATGGCTTGCAATGTTAGAAATGAAACACCTCCTGTCCTCCAATTACCTTGGTCTTCAAGGTTCAATTTTCACATCCACAGAAATGTTGCTGAATACAACACAAAGCACAAAGAATGAACATATTAAAAAATCTCCTCACCACCAGCTTGATTCTACAGCTGCAAAGAAACTATTCTGGAGGTTTTTATTTCTACTTGCCATCCTCTATTTCATTCCTCGTCTGCCTCGACTATCCACTGTTCCTTAACAGCTCGAGTTAAAAACAATAATAATTCCCCTCTTGACCTTTCTGCACGATACTCAGATTTTGATCAGATCTCTTTCTATGTAATTACCAATGACTTTCGTTTCTCAGCATTTTCAATCCAGGTCATAAACTTGCCGATGTTACCTTTGTGCATACTCTCTTTGTATTTGCAAACAGCGATGTGATTTACTTTAGCTTAAATATCAATTTTCCTCTGATTTCTTCCACAACCCTGCACTCGCCCAGCCAACCTCCTATAATAGAGTGAGTCTAGATTTTGAAATCTGGTGGGTGAACCGATAGCGTTTTTTCTTCAACCCTCTTTGGAATTTTTCCTCATTTACTCGCTCAATTTGATCCTTATTTTTCTAGCGGTGGTGTGTTGAGGAAATGAACAGAAAGGCATAGTGGGTAGTTAGGCCAAGTTAGGAGTAAAATTTTACTGCAGTAGAATAAGGAGTTAGGTTAGTGGACTTTAAAACATCAACTGGGATTCAAGGCAGGAAGAGGGGGATGGGCAGTCACTAAGACCATTTCTTTGTTGCCAAGGATACTGGGAAAAGGGGCCTCAGGTCAGGTTAAGGAATGTGGGGAAAGCCTATGGGAGCTTTGCATTTGTACCGTTGCCTTATTTGGTCGTATGTATGTGAAACTTGATGCAACTTGAATGTATATGAAATGAGATGTTTTTCCTTTGTCCGGCACTCTGGCTGTTGAAGAGGCAGGAGACTGGTGGTGCTCTGCTCTCCCAATAGAGTGAGTCGCCCAGCTAGCTGGTTAAAATAAACAATAATTGATACCTGCAAATCCGTCTCAAATTTTATTGAGCCCAGACTGGCAGCAAAAGAATCAGGATTGTCAGTGTTACCATGGACTCGGGGAGTCCTGAGTTGCTGTGGCAACACACCCTTTTACAAGCGTGTTTTAGTCTCAAACTACATTGTGAAAGTTGTGGCCGCAACATTCTTTCCAACACATGCTGAGCAAGAAGCTCTCCCATTGTCGGTCACTGACCAGCGATGGAGGGATTTTCGGGTTGATAATCAATCTTTTAGGTCAGGTAATGAATGCACCTTGTTTGGCCATCAGGATCTCGGGTAGGTCCTGAACGCAGGGCTACTGTGTCCAAGGCAGGGATGCTACTCATTCACCACAATATTTCCTTCATATCCCAGTGGGGAGGCCTAATGGGCCTCACGTACTCCTCGTTGACTGGAATGTGAAACAAAAACAGGAAATTCTGGATAATCAGCAGGTCTGACAGCATCTTTGGCGAGAGAGAAGGGAGCTGACATTTCGAGTCTGGATGACTCTTTGTCAAAGCTCCTCGTTGACTGCATCTGTTTGCCAGGCCGCCCATCTTCTTTTGGAACAGTTCCCCTGAGTCTCTCATCCCTTCCCTCTCTCTTTGTCCTTCACCACGGTCTCAAATTAGGGTTGAAACTAATTTGGCAGGGGGATGGGAACCGATGCAGGAAGTCGAAGGGAAGTAAAATGGTGACAGAAAGAAAAGACAGTCAGGAGGAAAGTGTAAGGCAGAGAAGCCACAGTCAAAAATCAAAAAAGGACATGTCCTGAATAGATTCTCACCGGCACTCCCAGCGATGTACAGAGCACATTTACAGTGATCTTCCAGTGATGGGAGATCACCGACTTCTAAACAGAGAATCCTGCCCCTGGTGTTTACTTTAACAGGCAGAGCTGCTTTATTCCTTTTACAATTGTCAAGTTTATAAAATTATTATATTGTGGAACTGTGCCTTTAAATTCAGGGTAATTGAACCATGTCATGTGATATGTTCTAAAGTGTACCTGATAGTAAGCCTGGTTGATCTGATTGTTGGGGATCAAAGGACACATTAGATTGTTTCACTAAGAAGATGCTTGTTGATAACACCAGCAGCCTCTGGGTTCTCTCTGAGTAGACTCTGAGGCTGGGATTCTCTGGGGCTGTCCGCCACCAGATGGAATCCTGATGGCCCGGTGAATCGGGCGCGAGCTAAAAACAGGTTTCACACCCATTGTCAAACCGGTTGTGAGTCTTCCAGCTGCCCCGATGACCCTCCCGACGTCCACGACAAGATTTCCACCAGACCCGGCGGCAACATGCAAATGGCTCATTAGAACTGCTTTCAATCTCATTGATGGGCAGGAGTCCTGATTCACCTGCTTCCTGGGATGCTCCGAATCCAAACCCCCCTCCCCCACCCCCGCCACTGAACAATCTGTGGTAATGGTTCACGTAAGAAACAAATGATGAGGGGTGAATGGCAGCTGTGTGAATACAAAGTGAAGGAATAAAGGAAGACATGGTGGGGGGGGGCGGGGGACTGAACCAGCGGGGAAATAAATGAAATGGTGGTAAAAGTAAATTACTGCGGATGCTGGAATCGGAAACAAAAGCAGAAAATGCTGGACCATCTCTGCATGTCTGACAGCATCTGTGGAGAGAGAAGGGAGCTGACGTTTTGAGTCTGAATGACTCTCTGTCAAAGCTGAAGAGAACTGGAAATGGGGTCAGATTTATACTCTTGTTGTGGGGGGGGGGGGGGGGGGGGGAGGGTGTGGAGCGGCGGAGCAGGATAGGGAGCCAGCTATAGGTGGAGAGAGACAAAGATGTTGAGGAAATAAGATAAAAGGAATATAAATGGGATGATTGAGGCTAAGGAGGTGCTGATCGTGGCACATGAAGAGATTAGAATGTGTGAATGAAACGCAGGCAGAGTTTTTGGTCGTAAATTAATGAATTCAATGTAGAGTGCAGAGTGAAAAGATGAGGGGCTGTTCTTTGAGCTTACACTGAACTTTATTGGAACGTTGCAGCAGGACAAGGACAAAGAAGATAGTTTGAAGCAGGAAATATCAGATTACCTGCTTCGGGACATTGAAAATGTAAATCCAGGGAGGGAAAGGGCGCTGACATCTGCTGATCTGTCAGTAAAACCAGAACCAATGCTCCAGGCCGCTCCTCCCAGAGCGGAATTAGTAGGGAAGCGAGGTACAGGCACGGCGGCACAGTGCCAAAGTCAGAGAACCTGCCAGTTTTTCTCAAAACTCAGCTTTTGCAATCGATTTCCTTCAGTTGATTCACGTTGCGTTCATGGTCCGAGAATCCGAGAACCATTCAATGGAAACCCCTGCAAGCTTTCTTCGGGAGAAAATGTGAAGGAAAAAATTGCAAAATGTCAATAATTAGAAACATAAGTGATTAAGGAGTTGGAATAATGAGCAGGTCACCCCTGTTATCTGTGACGAGAAAAGGAGAGGTGAACATGTTTTGTTCATGTGCGTGTGTGTCATGCCGTTACGCACACTTAAAATTTAACTAAATTGTCCTTTCTCTTGTTGGGCCCTGACTGACCTGTTGTGTTTTCCCAGTTTTAGCCTGGTGTCCTCATTTCAAAGACAAGCTCGCTAAATGACTGAAGGGTCTCGAATCAACACCTGGCTGGCCAGAAGGAATGAGAAAAGGAAAACTTGCATTTGTACAATATCATTCATGATTCAAAGACTTCACGCCAATCAGTTACTATCGGATAGATACTCTTGTAAGAAACTACTTTTCACACATAAATATCCCACTGACGGCAAAGTAACAGATAACCGCAAATCTGCTGTTCTCTGGCATTATAATAATAATCTTTATTATTGTCACAAGTAGGCTTACATTAACACTGCAGTGAAGTTACTGTGAAAAGCCTCTAGTCGCCACATTCTGGCACCTGTTCAGGTACACAGAGGGAGAATTCCGAATGTCAAAGTCACCTAACAGCACGGTATTTGTTGGAGGAAACCGCAGCACCCGGAGGAAACCCATGGAGACACAGGGAGAACGTGCAGACTCCGTGCAGACTGTGAACCAAGCCAGGAATCAAACCCAGGACCCTGGCGCTGTGAAGGAGCAATACTAACCACAGTGCTACCGTGCCTCATTGTGTAAGGGATAAATATTCTGCAGGCACCTGGGGAGAACGCATAATGCAATTGGATTGTTAGTGTTTACCTGAAAGAGCAGCCAAGACCTTGGTTTAAAATCTTATCCAAAATCTTCTGGCATTGCAAAATCTCCTTGGTAACTGAGTGTAAGCCTAAATGCTGAGCTTATGTCATTGAAATCTTGAACCCACAACTTTCTGATACAGAGCTATGAATGCTACCTACAAAATCAAGACACCTCATTAATGCGTGAATCCAGCAGATTTATAAGATCATGGGAACATAAGAAATAGGAACACGAATAGACCATTCAGCCCATCGAACCCACTCTGTCGTTTGATAGATTCATGGCTGATCTGATTGTGTCTATTGGTGGGAAAGTGCCTTGACGTCACTTTCCCACCTATCGACCTTAATCGAGTCCCCTATAGATCGGAAATCTGTCTAACTCAGCCGTGAATATAATCGATGACCCAGGGCGCGATTTAATGGAAAAAAAGAATCCCGTTTTGGGCGGGATTAGTGGGGTGTTTCCTGGCGCCTGCAGTGCCAAGAATGACCTCGCTATTAAAGGGGGCTCTGATACTGCTCTGAGCCTCAGTGAGGAGAGCCTTGCCAAAGCTCCACTTCAACTCATTTCCTGGAAACAAATTGGGGTGCCATTTTCTCAACCCCCCCTACCATGGCCTCTGCATCCCCCCAATGCTTCAATTTACAAATTGGGGGTCCTTGAGCCCCCCTTGAGGCCATCTAAAATGGCCGCCTGCAAAGGATAATGGGAATTGTGGTCAGGCTGGGACACAGCCGATACACAGCCCCTGTGTATTGTGCAGAGGAAACCAGACCTACACAGAAATGTGCACCTGTTAAAGGTCAATCACTGATATCCCCAGGACAATGGGACAGAGACTGAAACATAGCAGCAGTAACAGACTCGGGGGCGCCTATTTGCCTTATTTGGGAGTGCCTACGTGCCTTGGACAATAACAACTCGGACCACCCAGCTATCAAGATACCCGCCCCTAATTGTCCAGAATCGATTAGCGTGATCAAAATCCTATCGATCCATTGGATCCCAGGATGTGACCGCCCAAAACATCGGGGGATAAGAAGAACTGTGCGACCAATATTCTGTCTCTTTTGGGACCAGCCTCTGCCCCACCAACTGCAGCACATCAACCAGCCAAGTTCAAGGACCCCCGATCGCTACCTGAAAGAAGACACTCAGCCTAGACACACCAGACACCTTCCAGCAACACGTGAGGATTCAGACAAAGGCGTTGTCTAACCTGCACAGATCCGGTCACTTGAAAGTTAAGTAAAGGCCATTTAAGCTGTGAGGTACAGTTTAATGTGTAGCTGCGTATAGATTATTACGCATGGAACCAAGCCTATGTTTAATGATAAACAATAATTGAATTAATGGAATGGTTGTGAGGTCATCTGTCCAATACACGGAACGCACTCGCGTCTTGCGGTTATTATTAATAATGATAAAGGAGCAATACCCTTAGCCAACCCCATAGGGGCAGGGCATCCCTAGGTCCAATCTCCGGCATGGGCAACATTCCACCCGGGCATCTTGGCACTGCCATCCCAGCACCTTTGTGGCATTGCCAGGCTGCAAAGCTAGCAATGCCAGGGTGCCCGGGTGACATCAGGACTGCCAGGGTACCACCCAGCCCAGAACCCGACCACCCAGAGGCCCCTGATTACCTGGTCCACGTTTGAGGAAACCTGTCCAAAACGGCGCAGTGGGGAGGTCTCTGAAGTGAGGCTGTTCAATCCCGTGCCTTGGGTAACTCCAGCACAGACATATTCAAGTGAGCCTAACCGTACACTTGAATATGCAAATCTAGATCCCGCCAGTGAGGCATCTTGTTAGAGCCTGTGAGGCGTAACAAGCCTCGTAAATCCCGTGAGCGGACACGTGCGAGATTACCTGCCTTATCGTGTCACCCAATCGGGCGCGCTGAGGCCAGTCGATCGTGCCTGCAGTCCCCACTGCTCGCTGTGGTAGAAATTTCAAACGATACTGAGAGAAGAACGTCCTTCCCATCACAATCTTAAATAGGAGCCCCTCATTGTTAAATGATGCCCCGAGTTTTAGAAGGGGCACCTTCTCTCAGCATTCACCCTGTCAAGTCCCATCAGAATCTTCAATGTTTCAATAAGATCACCTCTTACTCTTCCAAACTCCAATGAGCACAAGCCCAACCTCTTTATCCTAAGAATCAGCCGAGACTGACTCCGATACAAGTAGGTCCATCCTTTAAGGAGTCAAAACTGTGCACAATCCTCCAGGTGACATGTTTTGGGACAATACAAATATGAGGTTTATAAAACATCTCGGTGGGTAAAAGTTACAATGCCATGGTTGTAAAATTAGCGCAAGGATTTCACTTAACTCTCACATGCTTGGATATTTTTCCAATATTTTACTTGCTTACAAGCAGAGTGAATGCAGAACAAGGGGGTCGAACAAGATAAGGAAATCATGCCCCAGTCTCTCAGTTTCATAACTGCTTTGATAACGTCAGGAAGTTGTCAAAAATCTTTTTTAAAGAAGTATATTCACTGGAGTTGCATTGATCAATGAGAAATGAATAGACGACACTTCAAGGTTTTTCAATTGACTTGCTTGATACTTCGACAGACAGCTGGGAGAAGGGAACTTCAAGGCTTGGATCTTTTTATTATGTTCATTAAAGCCTGCTCTGTATGTTACAATTAATGTTACTGTAATGAGAGACGTTTTTGATATTTCAATAGCTTTTTGAAATAACTGCAATATTTATATATCTAGAATTGGAGGGCTGGATTTAACCCCCGCCAGAGCTTTTGAATGCAGAGGGGTCTGGCTACCCACCACCTACTGCTCACCACAGAACTGCCTTCATCTTTTCCAGGGGGACAATGGGGGTATCAGGCAGCCTTTGGTTATTGAGGCCTTATTGGCCAATTAAAGGTCTCAACTCAATCCCCCCCCCCCCCCCCCAAACTAATATTTTCCCCACAACTGTTGGGGTGTCCCACACCTACCAGCTGAGAATCCTGCCAATTTAGCCAGATAGGTCGATGTCAGATGGTAAAAAGTCTTACAACACCAGGTTAAAGTCCAACAGGGTTTTTTGGAATCACTAGCTTGCGGAGCGTAGCTCCTTCATCAGGTGAGTGCCTGATGAAGGAGCTACACCTGATCACTCCCCTGAGGAAGGAGCTGCGCTCCGAAAGCTAGTGTTTGAATCAAACCTGTTGGACTGTAACCTGGTGTTGGAAGACATCTTACTGTGCCCACCCCAGTCCAACGCCGGCATCTCCACATCAGGGATGTCAGATAGAAGGAGAGACTTCCCTGTGGGCCCACTGTACCCATCTATGCTCTCCCCTCCCCTCGCATCCCACCCCCAACCTCCTCACCCTTCAGCCAGCCACTGGCAGTCTGGCTTCGGCAATACCTTGGACTTACCTTGCGCTCTGTATTCGTGGCATCATGTTGAGAAATATTTGGGAGTAGGTCACGACATGGTAGACATTCTGTTACGGGAAGGAATTGTACTATCAAATTTTCCAAGCTCGTACCAATGCAAAACAATAGAATGTTATTCCAAACCACCAATGGTGGAATGTGGAACTCGCTACACGAGGCCCCCGGGCTGCTCCCCAACATTCCACCCCTCTGTAAACCTGGGGTCATCCAAAACCCTGTTGCCCGTTTTTAAACTTGCAGAAAATCCCATTCTATCATCCGTCAGGGGATGGTTTAGCACAGTGGGAAAAACAGCGGGCTTGTAATGCAGAATGAGGCCAGCAGCGCGGGTTCAATTCCCGTACTGGCCTCCCCGAACAGGGGACGGAATGTGACGTCTAGGGGCTTTTCAAGCCTACTTGTGACAACCTAAATATTTTCCCAGGCAACAACGCCTTGGTTTATAAATTCTCATCCTTGGTTTCAAACCCTTCTATGATCTTGTCCCTCCTTAACTCAGTAATCTCGGAGACAACTTTTGGTGGAGGAAGAGAGCGGTCACGGGAAACGGAGCTCCGGAGGGGGGAACACAGTCGCATCCCGTGGCCCCCAAAAAACTTGCACTGAAGCGCGCAAACCGGCTGGACTTGGCCCCTCCCCACCCCCGCACGGCAGGAGAACGTGGGGCAAGAAGAGCGGTGGCCGGGACCAAAGCGGGCACCGAGCGGAGCCAGCGGCAAAGACCGACCCCCCCCCTACCCCTCGGCGGCGGGCGGCGGAACAAAGGAGGACTCCCGGCCTGACCAGAAGCCTCTCTATCTTTCGATCCTCCTGACCTGAGGTGTGGGTGAGTGAGGGGAACAAAAGTGAGGGGCTGGTTTAGCACAGTGGGCTAAACAGCTGGCTTTTAATGCAGAATAAGGCCAGCAGCACGGGTTCAATTCCCGTACCAGCCTCCCCGAACAGGCGCCAGAATGTGGCGACTAGACGCTTTTCACAGAAACTTCATTGACGCCTACTTGTGACAATAAGCGATTATTATTATTCAGAACTTCCCCTTCTTTTTTAAATCCTGCGCTGGGCCAGGCAAAACTGCAAATGGGAAGGACACTTCATTAGAATTTACCAGGACATTGGGGCAGACTTAGCCAGTAGATGGGCCGAATTCAATGCAGCAACAGCAGCTCACCCAGTGAAACTCCGGGTCACAGACCAAGAAATACTTCTTCACAGCCCCCGCCAAAGCAAACAAGTTTGTCGAGGAACATGGGCTGGAAAATCGGCGACAACAACAAGGGTAGAAATAAGGAAATAAGGGGCCCCTGGCAAGGGGCAACAGGATGCCGACGGGTGGGGGGGGAGAGGCCTCCCCCCACCCCCCCCCCCACCCCCCCCCCCCCCCCCCACCCCCCGCCCACATGGCGAGTGCACTCTGAACAAAAAACAAACCCAAGGGACCGCTCCAGGTGGGAGACCAGGCCCCGCACGAGGGAACGAGAGTAGCGGAGAAGGGAGAGAAAGCGAGAGGAGTGCAGGGTAGGATGGGGGAAGAGCGGGCAGAAAACCGCAGAGACGGGCAGGGGAGAAGCGAGACAGTAACTCCCGAGAGGGGGGACACCGTACTAACAGGGAGACTAGCGCCGGGAGCATGCATCAAAGCAGGGCCGCAGCGTGCCCCCAACAGGGGGGAAGGTGCCAGGCAGGGGCGGGGGGGGGGGGGGGGGGGCACTCAACAGAGGCGGGAGAGCAAACGGGGATAGGAACGGGGGAAAGAGGGACAAAAGGGGGGCTAAGGGAGGGAAAGGGATGGAGTGCAGAGGGGACACAGGGAAGGAGGGACAAACAAGGCTAGAAAGGGAATAACAATAAGGCTACAAAGTGCCACAACCAAAGGCTCTGAACAAGGAATTGCTGCAAGCACCCACCCAGTACGGTCTCTGGGCGAAGGGAGACCTCAGAGTGCAGGGAGCTACCCACGTGCCTTCGCACAGTGGCCTTGTTGGCTGCCCCCTGGACAAAAGGAAACCCCGGAGCGCAGGGACCCGACCGCATGGAGAGAGCAGTGACAGCGGCCATCCTGGACGGCCCCCTAACAAAGAGAAACCCCGGAGGGCAGGGGCGCGTCCACCAGGTAAGTATGGTTAATCCCACAGGAGCGAGGGACAGAAGCCCCCCACCAGGAACGTCACCTGGAATGTGAGGGGACTTAACGGCCCAGTGAAGAGATCCAGAGCCCTCACCCACCTCAGAAACATGAGGGCCGACATAGTCTTCCTCCAAGAGACACACCTGAGGGAGCAGGACCGACTGCTTGTAAGAAAGGGCTGGGTGGGGCAAAACTACCATTCCTGCTATGGGACGAGGGCCAGGGGGGTGGCAATATTGATCAGCAAGAGGACGATATTTAGGGTGACAAAGACGGTTATGGACCCAGGGGGACGGTACGTCATGGTCAGCGGGATGGGGCACCGATACTACTAGTTAACGGGCACGCACCCAACTGGGACGACGAGCTTCATCAAGAATCGCATGGCAGAAATCCCTGACATAGCGACGCATCGACTCATCATGGGTGGGGGGGACTTCAACTGTGTACAGGATCCAAAAACTGACAAATCAAGCTCCAAAACGGGGAAAACCTCAAACATGTCAAAGGAACTTGGTCACTTTATGGAACAGATGGGAGCAGTGGACCCCTGGAGGTTCACCCACCCAGGGGAGAAGGAGTTCTCCTTCTTCTCCCCAGTACACAACGTATACACCAGAATTGCCATCTTTGTGTGGGGAAAACGGTGTTTCAGGGGCGAGGCAAAGTGGAATACTCTGCAATTGTGATGTCCGACCACGCTCCACCCTCCACACTACATGGACGTGAGGCTGGAGACGGACAGGGTCCAACGACCCACAAGGAGGTTGGACGGTGTCCTACTAGCTGACAAGGCCTTCAACGAAAAGATATCGCGGGCCACAGCAAAGTACACGGAGAACAACCAAAACGGGGAGGTCTCGCCCTCCACGTTCTGGGAAGCGCTAAAGGCCGTAGTAAGAGGGGAAATTATCACTTTCAAAGCCCGAAGAGATAGGGAGGAAAGGGCAGCTGGGCAGCGCTGGTCGACTCCATACTGGAGGTAGACCGTAAATACTCCGAGTCCTTGACCAAAGAGCTCCTGGCGGAGAGGAAAGAGCTACAAAGGAATTTTGATCTGCTCTCCACCAGGAAAGCAGAGCACCAACTCCACCAGGAACGTGGGACCCTATACGAACACGGAGACAAAGCCAGCCGCCTGCTGGCATACCAGCTGAGAAAGCAGGCAGCCACCAGAGAAATTGCCCAAATTAGGGATACCATGGCACTTTAGAAACAGAACCAGACAAGGTCAACAAAACCTTCAAGGCCTTCTACCAAGGACTGTACACCTCAGAGCCCCCAATGGGGAGTCCGGGATGAAATGGTTCCTTGATGGACTGGACATTCCAGTCATGGGGGAGGGCATAAAACGGGACTTGGAAGCACCACTAGCACTGGGAGAGATCATGGACAGCATTAGCTCCATGCAGGCGGGGAAGGCGCCGGGACCGGACGGATTCCCGGCGGACTTCTACAAAATATTTGCGACAGCGCTGGCCCCGCACCTGCGGGAGGTGTTCACAGACTCGCTAGCTAGGGGCACACTGCCACCCATGCTAGCACAGGCCTCAATCTCGCTGATACCTAAGAAAGATAAACACCCAACGGAATGTGGGTCATACAGACCCATATCTCTGCTGAACGCAGACGGCAAAATACTGGCCAAAATCCTAGCCAAAAGGCTAGAAGACTGCAGACAAGTGGCGGACACCGAGGACCAGACGGGCTTTGTCAAAGGTAGACAGCTAACCTCGAACATCAGGCGCCTGCTGAACATGATAATGACCCCATCCGTAGAAGGAACACAAGAGGTGATTGTCTCCCTAGATGCAGAAAAGGCCTTCGACAGAATCAAATGAAAATACCTCATAGAGGTACTGGAGCGGTTCGGGCTTGGAACAGGGTTCACCTCCTGGGTAAAGCTCCTATACAACACTCCCATGGTGAGCGAACGGACCAACAATACCAACTCCCAATACTTCCAGCTGCACAGGGGCACCAGACAAGGATGCTCACTGTCCCCGCTGCTGTTCGCTCTAGATATCGAGCCATTAGCAATTGCTCTCAGAGCAGCAAAAAGCTGGAGGGGGATCCAAAGGGGCGGCAGAGGGCAGGGAGTCTCACTCTGTGCAGATGACCTGCTCCTCTACATTTCAGGCCCACAAAGCAGCATGGACGGAATCATCACACTCCTGAAAGAGTTTGGCGCCTTCTCGAGCTACAAACTCAACATGAACAAAAGTGAGATCTTCCCAGTACACCCGCAAGGGGGGGGGGGGGGGGGGGGGGGGGGGTGCAGCTCTAAAGGGGCTGCCGTTCAAACAAGCCCGACACAAATTCCGCTACCTGGGGATCCAAATAGCCCATGACTGGAAAGGGATCCACAAATGGAACCTCACAAGTCTGACAGAGGAATTAAAAAAGGACCTGCAAAGATGGAACACACTCCCACTCTCCCTCGCGGGGAGAGTCCAGACGATCAAAATGAACGTACTGCCCAGCTACCTCTTTCCACTTAGATCTATCCTGATCTACATCCCCAAGGCCTTTTTCAAAGCACTAAACAAACTAATCATGGCATTCTTATAAAGGGCACGGTGGGGGGGGGAGGGGGAGGGGAAGTATGCGAGGATCCCAAAGATCCCCACAAAAAACAAAATCCAAGGGGGGGGCTAGCCCTCCCGCACCTTAAATTCTACCACTGGGCGGCGACGGCCGAGCGAATAAGGGCATGGATCATGGAGCCAAAAGCCGAGTGGGTGCACGCGGAGGAGGCCTCCTGCATGGGGACCTCCCTCCGAGCCCTCGCCACAGCAGCACTCCAATCCCCACCCAAAAAACACTCCAGCAGCCCGGTGGTGATAGCCACCCTCCAGTCCTGGAACCAACTACGGCAGCAATTTGGCCTGACCAAAATGTCAGACAAAACTCCCATCTACAACAACCATAGGTTCACACCAGCGCTGACTGATGCCATCTTCAAAAGGTGGGGGCAGGACGGAGGGACACTGACAGTTAGGGACCTATATATGGACGGCAGGATCGCAACACTGGACAAACTGACAGAGAAATTCCAGCTAGCCAGGGGGAACGAGCTAAGGTACCTGCAACTCCCTGCAACTTAGGGGCTGGTTTAGCACACTGAGCTAAATCGCTGGCTTTTAAAGCAGACCAAGGCAGGCCAGCAGCACATTTCAATTCCCATACCAGCCTCCCCGAACAGGCGCTGGAATGTGGCGACTAGGGGCTTTTCACAGGCACTTCATTTGAAGCCTACTTGTGACAATAAGCGATTTTCATTTCATTTCATTTCAACTCAAAACTTCCTACGAAAGGAGACAACGACGTACCCACAACCGCCACAACAGACATTACTGGAAGACCTACTGGACGCAAGCATCCTAGATAAAGGAAACTGTAGTGACATGTTTGACCGACTGGTAGAAAGGGCCGACACCGTACTGGACGCAACAAGAAAGAAATGGGAGGAAGACTTGGGGACTGAAATAGGGTGGGAACTCTGGAGCGAAGCACTACATAGGGTCAACTCCACCGCCACGTGCGCAAGGTTCAACCTGACCCAACTAAAAGTGGTGCATAGAGCCCACTTAACAAGACCCCAAAAATATAGGTTCTTCCCGGAGATGGAGGATAGATATGAACGGTGCCAAAGAGGCCCGGCTAACCACGGTCACATGTTCTGGTCTTGCCCCAGACTGGTGGAGTACTGGACAGCCTTCTTTGAGGCAATGTCCAAAGTGGTGGAGATGAGGGTGGAGCCATGCCCGAAAGTGGTGGTCTTCCGGGTTTTAGACCAGCCAGATCTATTCCTGGGGAGGAGGGCGGACACCCTTGCCTTTGCCTCCCTGATCGCCCACCGTAGAATCCTGTTCGGCTGGCGGTCAGCAGCACCACCCAAAGCTGCAGACTGGCTGTCCGACCTCTCGGAATCTCTCTAATTGGAGAAAATCAAATTCGCCATCCGAGGGTCAGACGACGGCTTCCACAGAACGTGGGAGCCATTCACCCAACTGTTCCGGGACCTATTTGTGGCCAACGAACAAGCAGAAGAATAGCCAAGTAACCAACAATCAAGGGAAAGTAGCCAAGATGTGAGAGGGAGGGATAGACCGTGGGGGGAACAGCTAAACCTAAGAGAAAAGAAAGGCGAACCACAGGAGAAGGGGAGGGATGAAGAGGGTGCAGAAGGGGGGGAGGGTGGGAAGAGGGAAGAGGGAGGAGACGGGGAACAATAGAGGGTAACCAGAGAGTGGGGGGGGGGCAAGGGAATGATAACTGGAAGGAGAGCATGGGAAACGATAACAAACTTGGTAAACACAGGAACAGAGAGCCAGGAAAATACGGGCGAAAGACGGGAGGAAAGGCCGAAGCGGAGGTGAACGCGAAGCGACACCGGCAGCGAAAACCGTCCGGGAGAAACAAGTAACAAAACCAACGCCAGATTCATTCTCGTATTGCCCTCTGTATTGAACATAACCAATGTAATTGTTTCTCCGGCACGCAAATGTATATGCCCCAGTTCCCCCCCACCCACCCCCCCAACAAACAGATGCCTACTTATGTGATAAAAATAATATTGCCAATTGTACAGAGTTGCTGTTGTTGAGCTCGTACACAATATCCTACCAGTTTTTTTTCTTTCTTTAGTTTTCTTCTCTTCTATATATATATTTATTCTGTGTACATAACTGTAAATATACTTTGTTCAAAAACCCAATAGAAAACATTTATTAAAAAAGCCTTCTGTAATCTCCTCGAACCCGACAACCCTCCAACATATCTGCGCTCTTCGAATTCTGGTCTCTGTGTCTCCTCAACTTTAATTCTTCCATCATTGGCAGCTGTACCATCAGTTAGCTGGTCCGAAGCTCCGGAATTCATCTGAAGCACCCTGCTGTCTCGCTAGCTCGCTTTCCATCTTTGAGACATTCCTTTATACATACCTCCTTGATCAAGCTTTTGGTCATCTGAACAAATATCTCATCATGCGGCTCAGTTTCATGATTTGTTTTATGATGTGAAGCGCCGTGGGGCTTTTAATTACATTAAAGGCACTCAATAGATGTCAGCCGCTATTGTTGCTATCGTACATCAATGGAAAAACCAGGGTTTGGTTTGATTTGTCATGAATAAAAAGCTTATGCAATATTAAAAACTTCAAACAAAAGTTCACCCGTCTTTCACATTAACATACTTTTCATAGAATCCACAGTGCAAAGGAGGCCATTCAGCCCACTGTGTCTGCACCCTACCCAAGTCTATTCCCCCGCCCTATCTGCACATCCCCGTAACTAGCTCATCCCTGGGCACCCACGGACAATTAATCACGGCCAATTCATCAAACTTACACATCTTTGGACTGTGGGAGGAAACCGGAGCACCCGGAGGAAACCCACGCAGACACGGGGAGAAAATGCAAACTCCACACAGACAGTGACCCAAGGCTGGAATCGAACCCGGGTCCTGGTACCACCCGATGGCTGGAGTGCCGGCAAGAGATCCATCACTCCTGCTTTGGGGAAGGCCCACTCAGCCATGAGTTCATCAGGCATTGTAGAGGCCACTAGCCGGCCTCCGTCTTGTATTCGGTCCCCGGGGGATGCCATCCTGCCCACTGAAAAAGACTGGCCAATCAGAAACCGGCAGCCCTTTTGCTCAGCTGCGTGACCAGAGAGGTGGTGACTGCGGCCAGAATTAGAGTCAGCAAGGGCCCAGGGACGTGGAGCAACCCATGGCCCCCAGTGAGTAATGGCGGAAGGGATTTTATGGTGTGGGTGTCGCAGGATGCAGAGGTACGTCTCATCAGCAACAAGGGCCACTTCCTCCTTCCCAACCCAGAAAAACAATTGAGACCAGAATTCCCATTTTACTGTTATTTTTTTCCTTCTGTGAATGCCCAATCCCTCGATTATGTGTCAAGGGATTATGCACGGAATACCACCGCTCGCTGGTGACCTAACAGGATTCCGGCCCAGGAATCTCAGGCACCTCATTTCAACAAATTTTAACAATAGTGGGGTTCCCCCACCATATCAACCCCCCCACCCCCACATTTGGAACCCCACACGCTTCCTTCGCTGATGTGATGTCACATCGACAAGGTTCACGACTGCTTTTCAAAAGCAG
Source organism: Scyliorhinus canicula (assembly GCF_902713615.1). Classification (NCBI taxonomy): domain Eukaryota; kingdom Metazoa; phylum Chordata; class Chondrichthyes; order Carcharhiniformes; family Scyliorhinidae; genus Scyliorhinus; species Scyliorhinus canicula. The sequence goes on along the minus strand of NC_052149.1, from coordinate 238,214,828 downwards.
GAACCAGCCTTACTGAAGCACTTGTAAGAAGGGAAGAGGTGAGGAATCAGGACAAAGAATATGTAAAGATGAAGAAAGAGCCATCAAATATAGGCGGCAAGTTGAGGGGGACTAATGTAAAATGTGGAAATGTATTGTCTCCTTGAGGAAAAGGTCTTAATGCTAATCTTTCCAAGTCTAATTATTGGATAATTAGTGTTGACATGACAGTGATGAATAAAATCATATTTAAAATCCCGCCGCATGCAAAAATGAAAATATTAATTAATTTTAGTCTAAATGTAGATCAATGGTGCCTTGGAGGCAATTTTACAAATGGTTATATAGGTGCATGTTGACAAAGGAGTTATAAAATAATTACTAACTTAGTTACCTTACAAAATGCTATACCTGATCTATAACAGCTTGCACAATATAATATTATTAAGTATGCTGAGAGATGGCATCCTGCCTCTCTTCACACCGAGTCAAATGAAAAATGTAACAAGGATATAGTTCATTATTAATAGATAGGTATTAATTATTTAGTGTATAATCCTGTACTAAGTGGAAAATATATGCCCAGAGACGCTTTCATTGAAACGTTATCCTGGCATCTATTGGTCGCTTAGACAGCCTTGCTACAAAATATCCGGAGACATTTTCATGAGCAGTCGAGTTCATCATCTTGTAGCAACTTCAACAGGTTACAGATGAGAAAAGTTGTACATTTTGTATGAGATGCGAATGGCGCATTGTAGTGAGATGGCAATGTGAAATGAAAAAAAATTGCTTATTGTCACGAGTAGGCTTCGAATGAAGTTACTGTGAAAAGCCCCTCTGATGTACCATCAATTGAACGCGAGACGAGTTGCTGATCAAAAGTATTGCTTTAATATACTAGATGTTAAGCCCTGCGGTCGATTACAGTAGAAGGACGACCGTCAGGAGTACTGGGTATTTATACTCCGCCCTGGAGGCGGGGTTAACTCAGCCTCTCGACCAATCGGGGAGCCGTCACATGACTGGTCTCAACCAACCGGTCGAGAGGCACATGACCGACCAGGGCCAATGGTAAGCCGGTGTTCTGCACCAATGGCAAGCAGCTATGCTAATCATACCACCACACCCTCGTTGCCACGTTCCGGCACCTGTTCGGGGAGGCTGGTACAGGAATTGAACCCGCGCTGCTGGCCTGCCTTGGTCGGCTTTAAAAGCCAGCTCTTTAGCCCACTGTGCTAAACCACCCCCAATGTGGTAAATGGCGAGCAAGTGAGATTGCAGCAAATGCAGATTGCTCAAAATGATCCTCTATGTGCGAAACATTAATTGTGAGTTAGATTACTGTTACGACAAAGATTTGAAGTGACACAGCACTGTTAACGGAGTGAGACATCCGAGTGAGGCTGTGAGTCTCATTGCTAACCTCCATTGTTATATTGTGATTTTATCGAGAGACTGTGTGGAAACACAAATGAGTTTTATTGAACTAAGGTGGACTATATACACTGGACAGCACAGCTAATGCGCAGGTCTTGCTCCCACGACTCAGGGGCTAGCATTGGTCAAGCCCCAACGGCCAGAACCGTGGTTAGCACTGTTGCTTCGCAGCACCAGGGTCCCAGGTTCGATTACCGGCTTGGTTCACTGTGTGTGCGGAGTCAGCACGTTCTCCCCGTGTCTGCGCGGGTTTCCTCCGGGTGCTCCGGATTCCTCCCACAAGTGCTTGTTAGGTGACTCTGTGTACCCGAACAGGCACCTGAATGTGGCGACTAGCGGCTTTGCACAGTAACCTTAGTGCAGTGTTAATGTAAGCCTACTTGTGACAACAGTAAAGATGATTAATTTCTAAACCCCTACATTCACATGCTGTGTCCCCGTAGGTTCTAGGCCCATCATGTGGCTCGTGAAGTATCACCCCTTAAAGTGTCCCTTACCCCTTAAGTTCCCTTATCGATCTTGTATTACAGAAAACTCTTAGTTACGTTTGTATCGATACAAAAGAGTTACAGTTCAAAACAAAGTTCCTGAGGTAAGGCTATCAGGTGATTTTCTAGCTTTTGCAGAGCACCTCATCTTGGTCACTGTCTCTTCCAGATTCGGAGCATCTGAGTGTCCAGCAATGGCAGGAGGATGTGTCGAGTTCACAACAGGGGTTGCATTGACTGCTACATCAGCTCCTTCGCTGGCCTTTGAGGAATCCCCTTGAGATGATCTTTGGCCTTTTTTTCTCTTCTTTAAAATTAAATCTAGAGGACCCAATTCTTTTTTTTCCAATGAAGGGGCAATTTAGCATGGCCAATCTACTGACACATCTTTGGGTTGTGGGGGTGAGATCCACGCAGGCACGGGGGGGAATGTGCAAACTCCGCACAGACAGTGACCTGGGACCACAATCGAACCCGGGCCCTCGGCGGCGTGAGGCAGCAGTGCTAACCACTGGAGCTGGGGGGCACTGTTGCGGGGTGCTCCGTGACGCGCGAGCCGGCCAAATGGGGGGGGCACAATTTTGCAGGCCGGGTCCGTGAGCGGCTGGCGCCATGATGCACGATGTGGCCGATGCAGGCCGCTGCTGTGCGCACGTGCAGCCATGGACCCGGCAATTCTCCGGGCCGTATCGGCAGCTCGAGCCACGGGTGCTCTGCGCTGCCTTGATGCTAGCCCCCAGCCAAATGGTGGATCAGTTGCCGTCTTATGCCAATTTTTCTGTCGTAATACGCCACCGTTCCCATGCCGACGTGGGGACATAGCCTCAAAGTCGGAGAATCCAGTCCCTTGGCTGTGAAGGCAGGAATGTGGGCTGAGATGATCACCTCAGGCAGGCCATGAATGGCAAAGATTTGGCGTAGTTAGTCCACTGTGGCTGCTGCAGTGGGCGAACACACAGGCTGGACATCCAGCCACTTCGAATGGGCACCGACAATGACCAAAAACATCAAATCCAAAAAGATGCCTGCAAAGTCTCTGTGGAGTCTTATGGACAGACCCACTGGTCACTCTCATTGGTGCAAGCTTGCTGGAGGCGGAAAGTTACATTGGGACTGAGAGTGATCGCACCGATTGACAATACTTTCAATATTCTTGTCGATCTCCGGCCACCCTATGTAACTCCTGGCCAGTAGCTTCATTTTAGATTGTCCCGGCTGACCACTGTGTAATTCTTGAATAAATGGTTGCAACGCTGGAGGTGACATCATTACTCTGCAACCCCACAGGAGGACCCCGTCGTTGCAAGTCATTTCATCCCTATCACCTGAAGATGATTTTCCAATCCTCACTAGATGCAGGGGAGGTACTGGAGGACTGAAGAAATGCAAACAAGGTTCCGTTTTTCAAATTGGGATGGAAGGAAATGCCAAACAATTAATATGAAAGGAAGGTCTTGCTTCACAAATTTGATTGAATTCTTTGAATAAGTAACAAAAAGGGTTGATGAAGGTGGTGCAGTGGATGTGGTGTACATGGAGTTTAGTAAAGCATCTGACAAAGTCAGACAAGACAGGTTGGTCAAATCTGGTCAAACGCCCATGGGATACAGGGCAATGTGGCAAACTGGATAAAAGGTTGGCTTAGTAACAGCAAATAAAGGGTAATGGTCGACAGTTGCCCTTGCAATTGGAAAGTTATTACAAGTGGTGTTCCACGAGGCTCGGTGTCGGGACCCTGACCGTTTGTGTTATATATTAACAATCTGGACATGAACGTGGGGGGCATGATTAGGAAATTTGCAGATTAGCCGAGTGGTGGACAGTGTAGAGGATAACTATGATCTCCAGAATTACATAGAAGGGTTGGTGGAATGGGCAATAAAGTGGCAGATGGAATTTAACACAGAGAAATGTGAGGTCATGCATTTAGGGAGGTCAACCAGTTCCAGATAGTACCCAATAAATGGGAATATACTAAGAGGGGTAGATGAAGTGAGAGATCTTGGCAGACATGTACACAGGTCCCTAAAGGCAGCAGTTCAAGTCGACAAGGTTGTCAAGAAAGCAAATGGAATGCTCCCCTTCATTGGCAGAGACATAGGGCGGGATTCTCCGACCCCCCCTCCCTCCCCCGCTGGATTGGAGAATCGCCGGGAGGGGGGTTGGCGGCGTGAGTCCCACTCTGCCGCCCCAATGGCGGCTGCTGAAATCTCCGGCGCCATTTTTGGGCATGCGCGGGAATTGCGTCGTGCCGGTCGGGGGCCGTTGACAGCGGCCACCCCCCAGTGATTCTCCGGTCCCCGATGGGCCGAACGGCCACCTGTTTTAGGCCAGTCCTGCTGGTGTAGATTACACCAGGTCCGTACCGGGGGGACCGGCTCTGTGAGCGACCTGCGGGGTCCTCGGGGGGGGGGGGCGCGGGGGATCTGGCCCCAGGGGGGCCCCACTGCGGCCTGGCACACAATCAGGCCCACCGATCTGTGGGCGGGTCTGTGTCGTGGGGGCACCCTTTCCCTCTGCGGCAGCCGCTGTAAAGCTCCGCCATGGCTGGCGCAGAGAAGAAACCCCCTGTGCATGTACAGGAAATACGGCAGCGGTCCTGCACATGCGCCAGAACACGCTGACGTCCTGTGCATGTGCCAACCCGTGCCGGCCGGCGGAGGCCCTTCGGCGCCGGTTGGCGCGCTGCCAACCACTCCAGCGCCGGCCTAGCCCCTGAAGGTGCGCAGGATTCCGCACATTCCAGGCGGCACGACACCGGAGCGATTCACGCTACTCCTTGGCACCGGTACGGCCCGCCCCGCCAGTTAGCGGAGAATCCTGGCTATAGAATATAAAGTAAGGATATAATGTTAGAATTGTATAAAACACTGGTGAGGCCACAACTGGAATATTGTGTCCAGTTATGCTCACCACATTACAGGAAGGACGCAATTGCTCTGGAGAAAGTGCAGAGGAGGTTCACAAGAATGTTGACAGGGCTAGAAAAGTATAGCTATGAGGATTGATTGGATAGATCGGGGTTATTTTCCTTGGAACATACCAATATTACACCATATAAATCTTTTATCCTGGGGATAGGATATTTATACTTTAGCCACCCTGTTCTCCATCACCTTACAATCACCATAGATTCGATCTGTGCGGTTCAGCTTCAACACAGGGACGATGGGTGCTGCCCATTCTGAAACCAATACAGGAGTAATTACCCCCAGGTTCTCCAGGCACATCTACTCCACTCTACCTTCTGGTGTAGAGCACAAGGCACCAGTCGGTGTGGCATGAAAACAATTTGGTGTTGATTCCGGCTCTACATAGATCTTTGCCTTCGCCCCTTTGAAGCATTGTATCTCTCTCTGGAAGACCTCATGGTATTTCCGTCGAGCTCTTGGAAAACCCTGTCAGTGACACTAAATATTTCTAACCAATTCAATTTTATTTTCTTCAGCCAATCATGCCCCATGAAACTTGTTCTCTTTCCATCCACAACTATAAATGGTAGCTGAACCTAATTTTACATGTACAATTATGAAGGGAATAGATAGGATAGATGCGGGCAGGTTGTTTCCACTGGCGGGTGACAGCAGAACTAGGGGGAATAGCCTCAAAATAAGGGGAAGTAGATTTAGGACTGAGTTTAGGAGGAACTACTTCACCCAAAGGGTTGTGAATCTATGGAATTCCTTGTCCAGTGAAGCAGTTGAGGCTCCTTCATTAAATGTTTTTAAGATAAAGATAGATAGTTTTTTGAAGAATAAAGGGATTAAGGGTTGTGGTGTTCGGGCCGGAAAGTGGAACTGAGTCCACAAAAGATCAGCCATGATCTCATTGAATGGCGGAGCAGGCTCGAGGGGCGATATGGCCTGCTCCTAGTTCTTCTGTTCTTATTGTTCTTATGAACCGACTATTGCTGGTGGGATACTGGTAAGGATTCCATTCCCAGTATTTTCAGCACCTCCCCAGTGTAGGTGGCTAAGGTGGCTGATGAGCTGGCAAGATTTAAAGGCTAAAAGTCTCACTGCAGACACTTAAATGTTTGCTTACCCACTACTGGGGCAGCCAACCCTGTATTGACCTCCATTTTGAGAGAAGAATCATTGACAACAATGACAATCTCAATGGGGGGTGTTTTACTTAATTTTACCATATTGTTACGGGCCAGGGCTTAGAAACACCAAAGTGAATTATGAAGTTCACCTGACCGACAACCTTTATGTTGTATTTGGCTAGGGTGAGCACAAAAGCTTTCGCGTCAGGTGTGATTTGTCAGACTTCCTAGGCGCTTTAATCAATGCAAGGTTTATTCTAAGAATGTAGTTAACATACATATATATAAACATAGCAAGGATATTTTTTTATCAATTACAAACATAAAGGCAACACAACAGCTACAGTAATCTATATAAAACACTGAATGAATTCCCCCTTCAGCTGTTCCAATTCAATAACAAAATCCAAAAAACCAAAACCCCTTTCAAGGGCGTGGCCCAGCACACTGTATTCTCACTCGAATGGGATTGGTCCTTTTCCTGAGATTCTGATCCAGTTCCAACCAGCAGTTTCAAACATCTTCCGGAAAACAACTTTATCTTTAAAATTACCATGGCAGTTTGCCACACCCAATGTGCTTTTCACTTGAACAGCTTTTAAAATGAAAAGAGAGAAAAACAGAGAAAACACGAGTTTCTCCTTCTGCAGACCAAAGCAACAAAACGAAAACTGAAACCCAAACACTAAACCCCATCTCACCTGACAGCCGCAGCCCAGCTCCAGCCAGAAACGGCATCTCTGAAGCTGTGCTTCCAAGCCATGTGACAAGCCAAAACCTGTCTTAAAGGGACACTCACATGACAATATTAAAATTGAATAATTATTTTTTCAGGGTCTTCCTCAAGCTTAGTGACTGCAGTTGCCATTCCTTTTTTGGGGAACTTGAGTTAGACAGTTGCCTCTGCACCTGGTTTCAAAATGGCCATTCTCATTACATATGAAATAGCTGAATTCTTTATACCTGCATCTCCCGCATGATGGGGACAAACCTCTAGGCTTTGTGACTGCAAGCACCTTCCTTCTTTTCTGTCTCCGCTGCTCTATCACTTCTGGAAATTCGACCAGCCACCACTTTCCGCCATATTTGGTTCACCTCGGTCCGCAAGATTCCCAATTCGAAAGCGCTTTGCTCAATGCTTTCAGTCGCTTGACCCAACTCAATCGCTTTGTCCAAGGATATCCTGGCTTCTGCGAGAAACTTCTTCTGAATATTTAAGTTGTGAATGCCACAGACCAGCCGGTCACGCAGCATGTCACTGAGTGAAACACCAAATTCACGACGTTCAACATTTATCGAAGTCTGTTACAAAGGTGTTTAACCGTTTCACCCGGGTCTCTGATGGCTATTGTTATATTGCGAATGATCGATGAGGCAGTATTTAAGCACAAAAGAGGTTTATTGAACTAAAGTGAACTATATACACTGGACAACACAACTAATACACAGCTCTTTCTCCCACGACTCCTGGGCTAAATCTGACCATGCCTCATCTGCCAGAACCGTGCTTAAACCCCTGACAGCCTTACGTTCAGACGCTAAGCCCCCATACGCTTGCGGCCCGTCGTGTGGTCTGTGAAGTTTCGCCTCTTGAAAGGGCCACGTTACCCATTTTGAGGTAACTGTGGAGAGACGGGTTTCCTGATCCCCGTGGGAGTTAAACCTAGACCTGCACTACTGGATCCATGAGGCAATTGTTGTTCCACCGGCTGAGGTCTTCTCAACCTTGCCCCTCGTCTGAAGTGTGGTGATTCTCAGGTTAAATCACCACCAGAGAGCTCCCTCCCACTCAAAGGGGAAAGCAGCCTGTGGTCATCTGGGACTATGGCAACTTTACCATTACCTTACATCCTGCCTTCCTGTCTGGGTAACACCTTTGCAATCTGGCAAACTTCTTCTGAATATTAAAGTTGTGGGCAGCATGGTAGCATAGTGGTTAGCACAATTGCTTCACAGCTCCAGGGTCCCAGGTTCGATTCCCGGCTTGGTTCACTGTCTGTGCGGAGTCTGCACATCCTCCCCGTGTGTGCGTGGGTTTCCTCCGGGTGCTCCGGTTTCCTCCCACAGTCCAAAGATGTGCACGTTAGGTGGATTGGCCATGCTAAATTGCCCTTAGTGTCCAAAATTGCCCTTAGAGTTGGGTGGGGTTACTGGGTCATGGGGATAGGGTGGAGGTGTGGGCTTGGGTAGGGTGCTCTTTCCAAGAGCTGGTGCAGAGACTCGATGGGCCAAATGGCCTCCTTCTGCACTGTAAATTCTATGATTCTATGATTCCAAACTACAGTCCTATCCTTTTCATCTTCCCACAGCCTCCTCTCCCAAGTCCTTCTGTATCCCAGGCCTCTGATGTGATTAAATGTATTCCTGGAGGTTTTGTCATGTGACTTTCCTCCGCCCTCCAGACATTAGTCCGCCAGTACACCCATCCTGGTGACGCACTTGACTCCCCACGATAATTGAACAGCAAAAGGACTCATTCCCCAATTGGGTGATGTTTGACAGTCAGTCAAACCGTCTTTATTTTCCATTTCCAATGTGAAGAGAAATGTTCAAAGAAAACAACAAAGAAATGGGCGGGATTTTCCGATCACGCCTGCCCCAAGACAGGAAATTCCTGCCCAATGGCAATGGACCTTTAAACGGTCCATCAAATTTTCCGCACACCCCCAACCCCCACCTCCGGCTGACAATTCCCATGAAGGCGGGACCAGAAGATTTACCCGTATATTTTTAAATGTCCTGATGATTTTTCTCCACATTTACACACAGCTGTGTCCTGGAGATTGATTTTCAATTCCTGGAGACCACAGGACACGTCTGGGGCTGGAGATTCCAGGACACGCTTAGAGATGGATACCCCAGGACACGCTTAGAGCTGGGGATCCCAGGACACGCTTAGAGCTGGATACCCCAGGACACGCTTAGAGCTAGGGATCCCAGGACACGCTTAGAGATGGATACCCCAGGACATGCTTAGAGCTGGAGACCCCAGGACACGCTTAGAGCTGGAGATTCCAGGACACGCTTAGAGCTGGAGATTCCAGGACACGCTTAGAGCTGGAGATTCCAGGACACGCTTAGAGCTGGAGATTCCAGGACACGCTTAGAGCTGGAGATTCCAGGACACGCTTAGAGCTGGAGATTCCAGGACACGCTTAGAGCTGGAGATTCCAGGACACGCTCGGAGCTGGAGAATCCAGGACAAGCCGAGAGCTGGAGAATCCAGGCCATGTCTAGAGCTGGAGAACCAGGCCAAGCCCAGAAGGTTGGCAACCCTAGCTTTTGATCAACCCATGGCCTAGCTCCTCCCCCCACCAAAGCCTGTGATCTAATCATGACATGACAGCTTCCCGCCGCTCCACTCCACCTAATGCCACCCGCTCCCTCTCCCCCAGCCACCAAGGGTCCCAGGATCATGGGAATGTCACTCCCCTCCTCCCAACCCGGGAATGTCAACACCCTGGGAAGATCAGCCAATCCCATGCCATGGTATGGCTGTTGTATACCTCTCTGGGTCTACATCTGGATGTGTGTTGCCCTACTGTCATGCAGGAATGACTTGAGATCTCCCTCCCATCCCCCCACCCTGGGATCGAATCTCCCAGGAGGTGGGGGTGCGCTGGGGGTGGCTGTATCTATCATTACCGTGGCCACCATTAACCTGACCCCTTCTGGGCTGGAAGCCAATCCTGTTGATCAGGCTGGCCTCAGGATGCGGAGTTCCTTGGCAAAGACATGCGCAGTCTATGGACAGAATTAATTAGGCCTTTGGGAGATGATTGGGGGAATAAGGTTCTGGAAAGTTTGGAGGGAAAGTGAAGGAGGTTGGAGTTCCCACCACCTTCTTGTTGCTTTGCAATTCTCTCAGTGCTGGGAAAGGTGGAGGACTGCCTTCCTTTCCAGGTGTCTCTGTAGCTGGTCTCTTATATTACATCACTGAATACGCTTCAGAAGGGCTGCCTTGGCTCAAAGCACAGTGGGACATCTGAGGTTGTTAAAGGCTCTGTCAAAATGCAAGCCTTCGTGTTACAATGCTGTTGATTTAAACGCAGAGAGAACGGCGTGTTGTGCTGAGATCATTGAACGCTATTTTTGTAATTTAGAAGGAGCAAGACTGAATGACGTTAATCCAGCTGCTAAAAATAGTGCACAATGTCAATCCATCCCTTCACTTCATGTCGTACAAACTTCAATTTGTTTAAGTTTGAGCACTGAATCAGAAACAGGGCTGGTATATTGTGAATACAACAATATAGCTTTCCTCACCTTACCCATCACAATGACACGCCTGCAAATGCAGCCCTTGTGTGAAAAGAGGCAAGGAGTACATGAAAGTGGGTGCCGATGAGTTCAAGTGAGTCTGAAAATGAAGCAGGAATAATTACATGGCCGGGTTGTGTTGCATTCATTTGATAGGCTGAAGGTATGTCACAAACAATTACATTGCATAATGCGAGTAGACAATTCTTGATTTTCTTGAAATATTAATGTAAAATATTAATGTTGATCTGAAGCACTGAAATAAACGTCTGAATGGTCCACTAAGCACATGGCATGGACTTGTGCACCTAGATAAAGATGATGAGCTTCATATGCGTGACTGTACATGTCTACATGTCTGACTGCATGCATATACATACCTGATTGCACATGTGCACATGCCTGACTGCACATGTCTCTGTGCTGAACTGTTCGTGTGCACATGCCTGACTACATGTTGTGATGCTGCAAGGGGTTAGAGGATGATCATAGAATCATAGAAGCATAGAATTTACAGCGCAGAAGGAGGCCATTCGGCCCATCAAGTCTGCACCGGTCCTTGGGAGGAGCACCCCACTTAAGCCCCACATCTCCACCCTATATCCTTTATCTCTGTAATCCAACCTAACCTTTTTCGACACTAAGGGAAATTTAGAATGGCCAATCCACCTAACCTGCACATCTTTGGACTGTGGGAGGAAACCGGAGCACCCGGAGGAAACCCACGCACGCACAGGGAGAACGTGCAGACTCCGCACAGACAGTGACCCAAGCCGGGAACCGAACCTGGGACCCTGGAGCTGTGAAGCAACTGTGCTAACCACTATTCTACTGTGGTGCCCACCATATAGTTGGAGTTAAGAGACGCAATGTAAATTCTTGATGTCGCGAGGAATTAAGGGCTACGGGGAGAATGCTGGTAGGTGGAGTTGAAATGCCCATCAGCCATGATTGAATGGCGGAGTGGACTCGATGGGCCGAATAGCCTTACTTCCACTCCTATATCTTATGGTCTTATGGTAAGCAACCCAAAGACAAAGTCAAATGAACAAACAATTTATTGATCAACACACGTGTCATGTGGGAGCGGTTTTAAGACCTGTGTATCGAGTCAGCTTCCACATGGGGTTATTCCCTGTGGCTTAGCTCAGTACAGAGAGGAACAAACACGACAACCTGGAAAAGATAGCTTATTTAATCAAGCTTGTTACGTGTACATGGAGAACAGGCTGGATATCTGCCAAGACCTGTTCTGCCGAACAAAGACCAGAACTTAGTACTTATACAATGTTCAAAAATCAATAGCCCACCCCAGTTGGATGCGATTCAATCCCTGAATCAGCTGCTTTTAAACTTATTCAATAGAATTGCAAGCAGTGTTTAACCTTCACCCAATAGAATTGCAAGCAGCGCATGATTGATCCTCATCCTGACAGCTCTGTACGATCCCAGCAGCCTGTGCTGACTGTGAGAAACAGAACAACAGAACCAGCACCCTGAATTGTTTCACAAAGACAGGATGTCAGAAGTAATGTCCTTTTGGTCAAGTTAGCTATCCTAAATCCCATTCGATCACTTATTACTGCTATGTCCTAAAAATACATGTTTAACGGGCAGCACGGTGGCCTAGTGGTTAGCACAACCGCCTCACGGCGCTGAGGTCCCAGGTTCGATCCCGGCTCTGGGTCACTGTCCGTGTGGAGTTTGCACATTCTCCCCGTGTCTGCGTGGGTTTCGCCCCCACAACCCAAAAATGTGCAGGGTAGGTGGATTGGCCACGCTAAATTGCCCCCTAATTGGAAAAAATAATTGGGTAATCTAAATTTTTTTTAAAAATTAAAAAAACATGTTTAATGGTTAGTAATGATTACGCAGTCCTATAATTTATCTCAATCCTTAATAAAATAACTTATGTAAAACTACTCTGGTGGCATGCTAACTATTCAGTTTTAAGAGGTATCATAGCTGTACCCTCCCACCCCCCACTTCAACGTGAAGGCGCAAAGTCAAGTTCGTTGGCGAAATTCTCCCAACGGGAGACAAAGTGCCGACACCGGAGTGAAAACCGGAGTTTTTCACTCCGACGTCGGAGGCCGCTCCTCGTCCCCTATTCTCCACCCCCAGGGGGCTAGGAGCGGAGCCACGTCAATTTCCCGCGCCAGGCCTTGGCGCTGCGTCAAAGCGGCGCCGCGTAAATGACACGGCCCGCGGTGCTTAAATGACATCACCTGCACATGCGTGGTTGGCGCCGGCGTGAACCCGTCGGATTGGGCAGGCCGCTCGGCCCATCCGGGCCGGAGAATCGCCGCTCGCCTGTTAGAAACTTGACGCCTGCGGGTGCCAGGGCGGGGTGGCGGTAATCGCCCGGCACTCCCGCGATTCTCCCACCCGGCATGGGGGTCGGAGAATCGCGCCCCATGGCTGTATAAATGGGATGGGTTACCGATGCAAGTTCTCATACAGTCCGTAGTCAAGTTATAAAGCAGGCTTGTTGTCTGGTACTGATCGTAACTCAAAAAAGTAGACAGCATGTAATTCACACAGGAATCCAGGATCCTCCTGGCTTCCAACCCTCAGGCTTCCGCCCATTTGCTATTGCTCGTTGATCAACTTGTGGTAGTCTATCTAAGGGTTTGCAGCTGAGCCTCATCTCCAAAGTTGAGGTGGACTCAGTTCCAGGTTGAAGATCTTTCTGGGATTTCTGGTGGTCATCCCGTGCAAGGTATGGCTGTTCTCGGCAGCCATATTGCGTGAGGGATGGACAAGATCCAGAAAATGCAGGAGACTATATCGGAAATACCGCTGCTCAAGTACCCATTCCCTTGTGACATCACATTGTGCACATGCCTGACAGTCCGAGTGGACATGCATGATTGTACATATGTCCATACCTGACTATACATGCCGACATGTTTAACTGTATGCCTGTACATGCCTGACTCTACATGTCCAAATGCCTGTCTGTACATGCCTCATGTCTGGGTGCATACATCTACATGCATTAGCTATGAGGAGCGGTTGAATAAACTCGGTTTGTTCTCACTGGAACGACGGAGGTTAGGGGCGACCTGATAGAGGTCTACAAAATTATGAGGGGCATAGACAGAGTAGATAGTCAGAGGCTTTTCCCCAGGGTAGAGGGGTCAATTACTAGGGGGCATAGGTTTAAGGTGCGAGGGGCAAGGTTTAGAGGAGATATACGAGGCAAGTATTTTACACAGAGGGTAGTGGGTGCCTGGAACTCGCTGCCGGAGGAGGTGGTGGAAGCAGGGACGATAGTGACATTTAAGGGGTGTGGTGGTATGACTAGGAGGTTTACGGTACCTATCTGCCATTGGTGCAGAGCACTCGCTGCCCATTGGCTCAGGTCGGTCGTGTGCCTCTCTGCTGATTGGTTGAGGCTAGTCATGTGACTGCTCACCCATTGGCCGAGAGGCAAGTAGTCTCGCCTACGAGGCGGGGTATAACCCGTAGGACCCGGCAGTCGGCCTTTCTCTGTAAGTCGACTGCCGGGCGCACAACTAGTTGATTAAAGCCTGATATATGGAACTTCTTCACGACTCGAGTCCAATTGACTGTACATCAAGGGGCATCTTACAAATAGATGAATAGGATGGGAATAGAGGGATACGGACCCAGGAAGTGTAGAAGATTTTAGTTTAGACGGGCAGCATGGTTGGCAAAGGCTTGGAGGGCCGAAGGGCCTGACTGTGCATGTCTACATCCAAGGCTGTATATGTGTCCATGCTTTTGATGTTCTTAAACAAAAGTAAAAAAAACTGCAGTTGTTGGAAATCTGAAATAAAACCCGGAGTTGCTGGAAACTCCTAACCGGTCTGGCAGCGTGTGTGCAGAGTGAAAACCTGAGTTAATGCTTTGAGACCATGGGTGGGATTCCCAAGCTTCCCAACCGTGGGATTCCCTGCTGCAGGATGCGGCGCACTGTTCACTGGTGTCGGGAACCTTTGGTCCCAGCGATCCCGACAGGAATTTCCATTGGAGCCACCCCATGCCGCCAGGAAACCCGCAGGCGGGGGTGAGTGGTCGGCAGGATCAGAGAATCCCGCCTTCTGTAATTGGCCGGAGAATTCCGGCACGTATGCATCTTTTTTCCAGCGTTATCAGCTTTTACTTTAATGTTCCTGTTTGTTTGTAAAGAATTCCAATACATTTTTCCTTCAAGTATGGATGATGACGTGTCGAAATGTCGGGTTTTATGAGATTGTTAGAGGTTTGTTTTCTTTTCCGAATGGTTCCGAAACACTTTCCATTGTTGTTGCCTGACTCTGAAGGAATGTGGATGATGCCTCGTGGGTCAGTGGCTACAGGAGGGCACATGTAGGTGGCATGGTGGTCTGAGGGAGTACAAGATGGCATGAGGCAGGTGGGGGTGAGAAGGGAGTGAAAAGGGCGTGAGGTTTACCAGACCTTTAAATAATGCTGGGGGCCAGCCTGCCGTATTGGAGAACTGAGGCAGGATTACCGAGAACATCTTTGCCACAACATTCCTCAAATACTCCATTGAGACTTGCAAAATACATCTCAGAAGGTGCAAATGTCACAGGGCAGGCTGTACTGAATATGTGAGAAACACAAAAAGAACACTCTTTCACTTCTTTCCATTATTTGCTGAAGCTGACTGTGACATTTAAATAATCCATGTGCATGGATCCTTAATTCTCTCTGGGCCTCCACTCTTTCCAGTGTTTGACCATTTTAAAATTATTCTGAACCATCGGTTTTTAAGTGGATCACCCTCACATGCCAACATTGAAATCCATTTGCGTCGGTTTTCCCCAGTGACTTGGTTTACCGATATCTCTTTGTAACTTTGTACTTCGGTTTATGCCGCTAACAATTCTGTCTTTCTTATTGTCAGAGAAATCTTGGAACTTTGACTCCAGACCTTATATCAAAGTCATGAAAAAAACACAATGAAGGCCCCAAGACAGATCCTTGTTGTCATGTTCTCCATGTTCACGGATGGCTGGGCGATGTCTTTGTGGTTGAATCAATGTCGGAACACACGGCTTTGTTAAAGAACAAAACTATTTATGAACTAATTAAACACAATAAAGGTTTCTACAATGTGAATGATAAGTACAGTTGGATACAATGGCTAAATACAAATAACTATGACTAACTAGTATTAATTACTGTTGACTAAGGAGCTACTAAAAATGTGACTGGACTGTACGCCTGCTATCCACGTTCTGCTGCACAGACCTTGGGCGGGATTCTCCGGGAACCGGTGGGACTGGCTGTACTGGCGCCAAGGAGTGGCGTGAATCACTCCGGCGTCGGGCCACCTGGAAGGTGCGGAATCCTCCGCACTTCCGGGGGCTAGGCCGGTGCTGGAGTGGTTGGCGCCGTGCCAACTGGCGAGAAAGGGCCTCCGCCATCCGTCGCGATTTGGCGCATGCGCAGGAATGTCAGCGTGTTCTGGTGCATGCGCAGAACCGCTGGCTTGTTTCCTGCACATGCGCAGAGGGTTTCTTCTCCGTGCCGGCCATGGCAGAGCTTTACACAGGCCGGCACGGAGGGAAAGAGTGCCCCCACGGCACAGGCCCACCCGCAGATCGGTGTGCTCCGATCGTGGGCCACGCCACCGTGGGGGGCCCCCCCAGGGCCGGATACCCCCGCGTCCCCCCCGAGTACTCCGCAGATTGCCCTCAGAGCCAGGTACAGACCTGGTCTAATCCACACCGGCGGCACTGGCCGAAAATGGGGGGGGGGGGGCACTCGCCCCATCAGGGCCAGGAGAATCACCGGGGGAGCCACTGCCAACGAACCCCGACCGGCGCGGCGCGCTCCCCGCCCTGCCCTAAAACCGGCGCGATTCGCGCCTCCCCCTGGTGATTCTCCGACCCGGCGGGGGAATCGGAGAATCCCTCCCCACGTGTTCCACCAAAGTTTTCCTGTCGTCACCCCACCGTGTGTCCATTATGAATGTCCTGCAGGATCATCCGTTTTTTTAAATTCAGAGTGACCAATTAATTTTCTCCAATTAAGGGGCAATTTAGCATGGCCAATCCACCTATCCTGCACATCTTTGGATTGTGGGGGAAAAACCCACACAAACACGTACAAACTCCACACGGACAGTGACGCAGACCGGGATCGAACCTGGGACATCGGTGCCGTGGAACCACTGTGCCACCATGCTGGCCTGGGATCGTGTGTTAACCCACCCCTGGACAATCTCGCAACCTCCCAGCAGGACAATACTATCCTTCACACAAAGCTCCTGTTGTTTTGTCAGGTAGGGCTGCAGTTCCTTCAGCGGGGGTGGGGGAGGGGGGGGGGGTGCTTTCTCTCAACCCACCATGCAGAACGATGTGGTGTAGTGTCGTCATGGTGGGGTCTCTCTGAGTCCACATGCAGATCTGCGTGGCCTGCATGTCCATAAAGTTCAGAGTCGCTACGACTTTGTCCGCTACTTGCGGAGAGGGAGAGCTCACAGGCAGTGGGATTTGACTGAGGGCATCTGGGTTTTCTATCTATATTGCCAGGCAATGCTCAAACATGTATTTATAAGCCACTAATAGCAACAGGCAGCATTGGAATCGGGCCGATGATATCGGAGGAAACCCCTGTTCTTCTTTGAAAAGGCCCAATAGGGCCTGTGATAATAAAAAATGGTGCCCGTAGACGTAGTGGGGAATTTTTTTCCCGCGTATATCACGGCCAATTCTTCTTTCTCTACTTAGAAATAGCGATGCTCTGCGTCAGCCAGGGTCCAGGGTGTACACGCTATTGAATGTTCCGTGCCATCGTCCCACCAGTAGAACAACACTGCTCCAGTGCCATACGCATCTCATGTGAGGACAAGTGGCTTTACAGGGTTGTAATGTGCCAACAGCTGAGAGGACAGGAACTGCCTCTTTATTCTGGCAAAAGCTTCTACCTATAGTGCTCCCCACGCCCATTTTTGGTTGTTTTTCAGCAGTGCTTGCAGTGGAGCCAATGGGATGGCCAGTGTTGGGATTAACTTCCCACTGTAGTTCGCAAGTCCTATAAACGACTTCAGTTCAGACGTTTTTTCAGGTGTCGAGGTTCCCTTCATGGCCCGGACCTTTTCCTCTACCAAGCTTATCCACGCAGGTACCTGACTGCCTTTAGCTGAAACACGCATTTGCCTCTCTTCAGGCAGACGGCAGCTTTGGAGAACCGCCTGGGGACCTCTTTCAGGGTGTCCAGGTGTTCCTTCTTGTGGCTCCCGTAATGAGCACATTGTCCAGGTGTACCACTACTTTGGGCAGTTCCTGGAGGATGCCTTCCATTATTCTTTGGAAGGTTACACATGTGGATGAAACCCCAACAGGGAGCTGAGTGCATTGGCACACACTCCTGTGGGTGTTGCTGGTCACGTTCGCCCGAGATGCTGCGTCCAGCTCCAGTTGGAGATATGCGTGGCTCATGTCAAGGTTTGTGAACGAGCAGCCCTCGGCTATCTTCTTGGACAGGTCTTCCACACGTGGCATGGGATATCGATCCAGTGGGATACCCTTCTCACTATCAATTTGTAATCGCCACAAAGGCGCAACATCTTATTCCATTTCAACACTGGGACCGCTGGTGCTGTCCACTCCGCAAACTGGACTGAGGAAACGATACCCACGGTTTCTAACTTTGTAACCGGATTGGATGAGCTCTGAAGTATTTGGGCCATCAATTTTATTTTATTTATTCATGGGATGTGGGCATCACTGGCTGGGCCAGCATTTATTGCCCATCCTCGAGGGCATAGAAGAGTCAACCACATTGGTGTGGGTCTGGAGTCACATGTAGGCCAGACCGGGTAAGGACGGCAGATTTCCTTCCCTAAGGGACATTCGTAAACCAGATGGATTCTGACGACCATGTTTTCATGGTCATCATTAGACTTTTAAGTCCAGATTTCTTTTTTGATTGAATTCAAATTTCACCGTCTATCTGCCATGGCGGGTTTCAAACCCATGGCCTCTGGCGCTTGACTCTGGGTCTCTGGATTACTAGCCCAGTGACAATACTGCGAAGCCACTGCCTCCCTATTCATCATAATAGCAGGTAACCAAAGCTGATATGGGTGCACCAAAAGACTTGTTACAATGTTAGCTGAAGATCGGTGGGGAGAGCTGTTCCTCCTGAATCAGCAAGAGCTTGAACAGCGAATGCAGCCATGCCAGTCCGGTGTCGTACTGAGGGACTGCTGCACTGTTGGGGATTCCGTCTGCCCTCTCTGTTGGCTGCCAATGGGCCCGTTGAACTAGCTTCCAGAAGAGAACGGAAGGTAGCCATCCTTCCCGAACCAACATTCAGCCATCCACAAACATGACTGAAGTGAATTATGTGGTTATTTAAGTGAACGCTGTGTAAATTGGCTGCCCATGTTTCCCTCCGTTACAACAATGAATAATCTCCAAAGTATCGCGCTGACCGCAAAATATTTTGCGGTGACCTGTGGTTGCGAAGATCGTGGTATTAATGCAAATACTTTCCTTACTGTCACAGGTGCAATTCAAACTCATTAAGTCCGAGTGTTGACAATTTTTTTTTGCGTTCTCCAACAGTTCCTTCAGCAGGCGACGTTGTGCCAGATATCATCATTACAGCGTGCCTTTTAACACTGTTAGTTTTCACACCGTTATCATTCATATCTGTGTCCCCGCCTACTGAACCATTTCAATTGTGCTGGATTATCACCAATGCTTTGATGCCTCATCACATTTCATAAACAAAAGGCCTTCAGCTGGATTTTTTTTTTGATGGAAGCATCTTCCTTCTGCTCATTTTCAACCTGTGCACGATACAGCAAGAAATGAGGAAAAGAAAGAAAAACATGTATTTAAGTCGCACACGTCACCACTTCAGGGCAAAGTCAAAGCACTTTGCAGATAAGCAAGCACTTTCTTGAAGTGCAATTGGCATTGCAATGCAGGGAATACGGCGGCCAATTTTAGCACAGAAAGATCCCACAAACAGCAATGTGATAATGATCAGAGAACCTGTTTATTAATGAAGTTGATTAAGGGTTAGATGTAGGGCAGGGCATTCGGGAAGCATGTCACCTGCTGCTCTCAACAACAAAGGTTAAGAACAAAGGATGAGGTCGTGCAAGCAGAATATAAGGAATTGGAGGGAAATTAAAAAGCAAGGCCTCAAAGGTAGTAACCTCAGGATTACTTCCTGTGCCATGTGCGAGCGAAAGTAAACAATATCAGGCTATATCAGACAAATAAATGGTTGGAGAAACCGTGTGGGAGGGAGGGATTCAGATTCCTGGGAATTTGGGACCGGTTCTGGAGAAGGTGAGACCGGTATAAGCAGGACGGTGGGGGGGCACCCGGGCAGGACTGAGACCAATGTCTTCGGGGCGGGCGATGGTGTTTGTTCGTGTTGTCGGGGATGGTTTAAGCTAGCATGGCAAGGGGATGGGAGCCTGAGCAGGGTGGCGGAGGAGGGAGAAACAAGAATAGAAACAAAATGAAAAATTAAATGAAAATGGCTTATTGTCACAAGTAGGCTTCAACTGAAGTTACTGTGAAAAGCCCCTAGTGGCCACATTCCGGCGCCTGTTTGGGGAGGCTGGTAGAAGAATTGAACCGTGCTGCTGGCCTGCCTTGGCCTGCTTTCAAAGCCAGCGATTTAGCCCAGTGTGCTAACGATAGAGATATAAGAAGCTAAAGTGGAAAGCAGAAAAAACAACGATGATAAAGAAGTGGGGCCAGTTACAAAATAGGCCTTTTTGTAAAGATGACTGAGATGACTAACAAAGTTACAAAGTTACAAAGTTACTAATTGCACTAAAGGCCTTGGGCGAGATTTTCCAACCCCCAGTTTCCTGCTGCGGCACACCCCCATCAACAGTGGGATTCTCCGTCCCACCAGCCGACCAATGGGGTTTCCCATTGTGGGCAGCACCATGCCGTCGGGAAATCCCTGGGCGTGGGTGCGTTGCCGGAGCAACGGAGAATCCCGCCAGCGGAGAATCCAGCCCCTTGTGCCTTAATATGCGGACCATTCACAATAAGGCAGCACAACCAGATATAAACGGTTATCATACAGTTGCAATTACTTGGCTGCAGGGTTGATAATAATAATAGCTTATTGTCACAAGGCGGCTTCAATGAAGTTACTGTGAAAATCCCCTAGTTGCCACATTCCGGCGCCTGTTCGAGGAGGCTGGAATGGGAATTGAACCCGCGCTGCTGGAATTGTTCTGCATTACAAGTCAGCTGTTTAGCCCACTGTGCTAAACCATCCAAGGATGGGGACTGAACATCCAGGGGTATTGATTATTTAGGACGGGCAGACAAAAAGGGAAAGGAGGTGAGGTGAGGTACCATTGTTAATAAAGGAAGAAATCAATGCAATATTGAGGAAGGATAGTGGCTTGGAAAAACATGATGTTGGATCGGTACAGGTGGAGGTAAGAAACATCAAGGAACAGAAAATATTATCTGGGGCTGTCAATCGGCCTCCACACAGTTGTGGAGACGTAAGGGAAGGGATTGAACAAGAAATCATAGATCCATGCAATGAGGGTACGACTGTAATCATGGGTGGCTTTAATTTACACGTGGATTGGAAAAACCAAATTAGCAATGGTACGGTGGAGAGAAGTTCCTGGAGTGTGTGCACATGATGGTTTCTTTGGGCCAAAATGTTGAGAAACCAACCAGAGAACAAGCAATTCTAGAGTGGGTACTATGCAATGAGAAAGGATTAATTAACAATCCTGTGGTGCGGGGTCCCTTGGGAGGAGCGACCATAATATGATTGAATTCTTCATTAAGATGGAGAGTGGATTAGTTGAATCCGAAACTAGGGGTCTGAATCTGAACAAGGGGAACTATGGGGGCTTGAGGTGCGAATTAGCAAGGATAGATTGAGGAATCTTACTGAAGGGGTTGACGATGCAGAGGCAATGGGTTCACACTATCAAACAATTATTCATTCTGCATGGCTCAAAAAAGAGAGTAAAGGTGGCTCAACCATGGCCTATAAAAGAAATTAGGGTTAATGTTAAATCCAAAGAGGAGACTTACTAAATTGCCAGTAAAAGCAGAAAGTCTGAGGATTGGGAGCAATTTAGAATTCAGCAAAAGCAGACAAGAAAGTAGATCAAGAGGGGTAAAATGGAGTCTGCGAGTAAAATTGAAGAGAGCATGGGAACTGACTTTAAAAGCTTCGACAAATATGTGAAGAGAAAAAGATTAGTAAAAGGATATGTAGGTCCCTTACAATCGAAAGCCAGGGAAGTTATAATGGGGAACAAAGAAATGGCAGAATAATTGAGCATATACTTTGCTTCTGTCTTCACATAAGAGGACAGAAAAAAACTCCCAGAAATGTCAGGAGCCAATGGTCTCGTGAGAGGGCGGAACTGAAGGAAATCAGCAGGGTGCTGGGGAAATTAACGTGGTTAAAGGTTGACAAATCACCAGGGCCTGATCATCCACGTCCCAGACTATTAAAGGATGTGGCCCTGGAAATATTGGGTGGTCATCTCCCAAAATTCATTCAACTCAGTCGCAGTTACTACTGTTTAGAGGGTGGCAAGTGTAAGTCTTAAAAAGAGAGGGAGAGAAAAAAGGGAGAATTAAAGACTAGTTAGCCTGACATCTGTATTGGGAAAGATGCTGGAATATATTATAAAAGATGTGACATCTGAACATTTGGAAAGCATTAACAGGTTTGGACAAAATGAAATGAAAATCGTTTATTGTCACAATTAGGCTTCAAATGAAGTTACTGTGAAAAGCCCCTAGTCACCACATTCCGACGCCTGTTCGGGGAGGCTGGTACGGGAATTGAACCGTGCTGCTGGCCTGCCTTGGTCTGCTTTAAAAGCCAGTGCTTTAGCCCAGTGTGCTAAACCAGCATGGGTGCATGAAAGGCAAATTGTGCTTAAAACATCTACTGGAGTTTTTAACTCATGGAATAGATAAGGGAGAACCAGTGGATGTGGTGCATTTGGACTTTTAGGAGGCTTTTGATGAGATCTTCCATAAAAGGTTAGTGGATAAAATTTATGTATGCAAGATGGGGGAAATTAAGGCATGGCCTTCATTTAAAAGGATTTGACTAGAGAAGAAGGGATGTCTTACTGCCATTAGGCAGGGCATTGATGAGTGGCTATCTGGAGTACTGTGTGCAGATTTGGTCTCACTACCTCAGAAGATATACTTGCTGCAGAGTGAATGCAGCGGAGGTTCATCGGGCTGATAACGGGACTGACGGAACTGTCCTATGCGGAGAGATTGGTTCGACTGGGCCTATATTCACTGGAGTTTAGAAGGATGACAGGAGATCTGATTGAAACGTATAATATTCTAACAGGGCTGCACAGACTAGATGCAGGGAGTATGTTTTCCCTGGTTGGGGAATCGTGAACCGGGGAACACAGTCGCAGGATACGGGGTAGTCCATTCAGGACTGAGATGAGGAGAAATGGCTTCAATCAAAGAGGAGTAAACCTGTAGAATCGTCCTGGTGCCTCCCATGGAATGAGAAAGATGTCACGGAAATACAGCGGCAAGTTGGAGAGAGTTCAAAGGAGGAAAAAGTCCAGGGAACCTAGAGAGAGGCCGAGGGAGCAGGTTAACGTGGAGATTCTCTGTCTCCACATTGGGAATTCAAACTCCCGGCTGTGTGAACACATCGCAACAATGAGCCGCCCGCGGGTAAAACATTCTGCCGCTTAACTTCCCGTCGCAGTCATTTACGGAAATAATGAGAGCACATTTTCAGTAAACCTTAAAATCAACTCTCTGACCCGATGAGCTGTGAATTGTTCTGAATCCCGGCTCGCACCAATCCCTGTCGGACTAACGCTTGCTGTTTGCCCCCGAACATAAGACCATGCCAGTAAAACTAAAGAGCTGGTCATCGACTTCAGGAAGCAAAGTACTGTACACACCCCTGTCAGCATCAACGGGGCCGAGGTGGAGATGGTGAGCAGTTTCAAATACCTAGGGGTGCACATCTCCAAAAATCTGTCCTGGTCCAACCACGTCGATGCTACCACCAAGAAAGCACAACAGCGCCTATACTTCCTCAGGAAACTAAGGAAATTTGGCATGTCCACATTAACTCTTACCATAGAAAGCATCCTATCGGGCTGCATCACAGCCTGGTATGGCAACTGCTCGGCCCAGGACCGCAAGAAACTTCAGAGAGTCGTGAACACAGCCCAGTCCATCACACAAACCTGCCTCCCATCCATTGACTCCATCTACACCTCCCGCTGCCTGGGGAAAGTGAGCAGCATAATCAAAGACCCCTCCTACCCGGCTTACTCACTCTTCCAACTTCTTCCATCAGGCATGAGATACAGAAGTCTGAGAACACGCACAAACAGACTCAAAAACAGCTTCTTCCCCGCTGTTACCAGACTCCTAAACAAACCTCTTATGGACTGACCTCATTAACATTACACCCCTGTATGCTTCACCCAATGCCGGTGTTACGTAGTTACATTGTGTACCTTGTGTTGCCCTATTCTGTATTTTCTTTCATTTCCTTTTCTTTTCATGTACTGAATGATCTGTTGAGCTGCTCGCAGAAAAATACTTTCACTGTACCTCGGTACACCTGACAATAAACAAATCCAATCCAATCCAATAAGGAATAGGAACAGGAGTAGTCAGGTCTGTCCCTCGTACCTGCTCCGCCATTCGCTAGGATCATGGCTGATCCGACATTCCCCATGTCCATTTTCCTGGCCCTTCCCCTTATCCCTTGATTTCCTGACTGATCAAGCACCGTGCAGACCCCTCAAAGAAATTCAAACCCCAGTAATCACAACACAGCCTCGCAAAATGCCAGCCTATCAATGTCCTGTTCAATGTCAGGAGGTTTGAATTTGATTGGTTGGCACTGCGCTGGATGTGATGTCTCTGGAATAGCGGGTCTAACATATGATGAACGGCTGAGGATCCTGGGATTGTATTCATTGGAGTTTAGAAGATCTAATAGAGATCTAATAGAAACTTACAAGATAATACATGGCTTAGAAAGGGTGGACGCAAAGAAACTGTTTCCGTTAGGCGAGGAGACGAGGACCCGTGGGCACAGCCTTAGAATTAGAGGGGGTAAATTCAGAACAGAAATGCGGAGACATTTATTCAGCCAGAGAATGGTGGGCCTGTGGAATTCATTGCCGCGGAGTGCAGTGGAGGCCGGGACGCTAAATGGCTTCAAGGCAGAGATAGATAAATTCTTGATGTCGCGAGGAATTAAGGGCTACGGGGAGAATGCTGGTAGGTGGAGTTGAAATGCCCATCAGCCATGATTGAATGGCGGAGTGGACTCGATGGGCTGAATGGCCTTACTTCCACTCCTATGTCTTATGGTCTTATAGTCTCTGTGCAGGTGCTGCTTTATGATAATAGGAGTTGGATTTCCTGCCCCTGGGTTGTCGATGATGAATTATGAGACTGATTTGTTTAAAACACCTGGGATTTCACTTGAGTTTTTAAAAAAATAGGCGGCCGTTTTTCCCATTCCCCAAATGTTGTCACCCTATAAACGAGCACCTAATTTGCTGGAGGGGGCGGACCCACCCTGGTTTGAACTCACTACCTTCCGACATCACGGAGAGTGTTACCGACTGAGACATGGTTTAATTAAAAGACCAATTTATCTAACTACCTTCAGAGTAACTATGTGGCCGTTTTGACACAAATTAAATACAGTCACAACATCTGGACTGAAATTGAAGACCAGATCTAATCGACAGCAGTGTAAGCATTGTCTATAGACCCTGGCAATACAAAGCCAAGACAGGTGAACTAACAATCCAGAGACCCAGGCTAATGTCCTGGCATTAAGTTTCACCATGGCAGCTGGTGAAATTTAAACTCAATTCATGAACTTGGGAACTGCAAGCTCATCTCAGGAATGGCGATCGTGAAACTATTATGAGGGGCATGGATAGAGTGGACGGGCAATCACTCTTTCCCAGGGTGGAGGGGTCAGTCACCAAGGGGCATAGATTTAAGGTCCATGGGGCATAGGTTAGAGGAGATGTGCGAGGCAGGTTGTTTATGCAGAAGGTGGTGAGTGCAAGGAACACGATGCCAGGGAAAGTTGTGGAAGCACATCCATTAACGGCATTCACAAGACATCTCGACACGTACATGGATAGGATATAGGATGGGTATAGAGGGGTACGGCACTAGGATGTGCTGCGGGTTTTGGCAACGGGTGGCAGCATGACCAGTACAGGCTTGGAGGGCCGAAGGGTCTGTTCCTGCGCTGTATTGTTCTTTGTTCTTTGGTTTGATGCTGTTGATTGAAGCAGCAAATAGTTCACTAATGTCCTTCAGGGAAGGAAATCTACTTTCCTTACTAGGTCTGGCCGACATGTGACTTCAGGCCCACAGCAGTGTGGTAGACCCTTTAGTGCCCTCTGAAATGGTCGAGCCAGTCGCTCAGTTCCAGGGAAATTAGAGATGGGAAACAAATGCTGGCCCAGCCAGTGAGGTCCCATGAAAGAATAACAAAAACCCTGTTGAGTGTTCATGCTCACAGGATTATATTTAAAGAGACAAGGAATAAATCCCCTTGTGATCTGAGCTTCATCATAGATTATCATAGAATTTACAGTGCAGAAGGAGGCCATTCGGCCCATCGAGTCTGCACCGGCTCTTGGAAAG
Organism: Scyliorhinus canicula; assembly: GCF_902713615.1. Classification (NCBI taxonomy): domain Eukaryota; kingdom Metazoa; phylum Chordata; class Chondrichthyes; order Carcharhiniformes; family Scyliorhinidae; genus Scyliorhinus; species Scyliorhinus canicula. Next base: position 238,188,969 of record NC_052149.1, on the reverse strand, counting down.
AGCACCCTACCCAAGGTCAACACCTCCACCCTATCCCCATAACCCAGTAACCCCACCCAACACTAAGGGCAATTTTGGACACTAAGGACAATTTATCATGGCCAATCCACCTAACCTGCACATCTTTGGACTGTGGGAGGAAACCGGAGCACCCGGAGGAAACCCACGCAGACACGGGGAGAACGTGCAGACTCCGCACAGACAGTGACCCAAGCCGGGAATCGAACCTGGGACCCTGGAGCTGTGAAGCAGTTGTGCTATCCACAATGCTACCGTGCTGCCTCATGGTCCCTGTTGCTCAAGTGCTTCAAGCTTTTAGAGGTTGGAGTGAACAAATACGTGGGGCTGGATTCTCCAAAAATGGGGCTCGGTTCCCCCGGCCCCCCCCCCCGCCCCCCCACCAGTGCGGCCGTGGACAGAGTCTGAATCCGCCACCCTAGCTTCCTGGCGGCCAGTCCGTGGTTAGAACTACGCCGTCGTGAACTCAGCCAGTTTTACCCGGAGAATCGCTGGGTTGGGGGGGGGGGGGGCAGGTGCTCTGTCAATGCCCCCCCCAGCCGCACTGCGTAATCCGATTGCGAGCGGCGCTGGGAACGGTTCCTGCGCAAACATCGATTCTCCGACTCCGCGCCAAACGCGATTTCGGCGCCGGGCTGCTGAGAATCCAGCCCCTGGTCAAGTGAAGTTTGGATACCAGTCATTAGTTTATTTTATTGCACAGAAGGTGGCCATACAGACCCCTAGGCATGACCAGACCCACTTGGCTCAATCAGTAATACGCAATGATAAACAATAATGAACAAATTGGGCCCGAGTTTGCTGGGTAAGCGCTGGTGCATTTAATGGCTCACACGGCCATCAGTCTGTAAATAACCCCATGTGTTGTGGCGAGTAGGAGATTAGCCTTGAGCTGCGATCCAGCACAAATTGCTGGGTAATTTGAGCTGCTCCACAGTTAACCTGACGAACACCAAGGCTCCCACTCAACATCTCTGCTGGAGTTTCAGGAAATTGCTGGGATCTATTGCTGCAGCAGGTCTGAATTCAGCACACAGCAGAAAGGTAGGGCTGGTACATTTTCAACACAAGGAACCTTTTTAATGATGCGCATAATATTCTAGTAACCCCATCCTAATGCCACTGTGGGTGCACTAACCCCACACGGACTGCAGCGGATCAAGAGAGCAACTCACCGCCATCGTCCCCAAGGGCGTTAAGGAATAGAAATGTTGGCTTTGCCAGTGATGACTCCATCTTATCAAAACAGAAATGCTTTATTTTCCATTCTTTATTCCTAATTCTGTATCTGATATGATTCTAATGTATCCCTGGCCAGAGTTTTCCCTTGCAGCTCACTGGACAGGGTACTTACCCCCTTTGGCCCACCATGAGGTCCATTGTGTCAGGGCCAGGCTGGACAGAGAATCAGGGAGGCATGGAGAATCCGCTGTCCAGCCCGTTAATAGGATGCAAATCGGTCTTTCTGACCCATTTGCACCCTCCCCCTGCACAGGACCGAACCTCAATACCACGACCAGGGTGGGACCGGATCATCAGAAACATTTCAATGCCCCGCGCTGACCCCATTTCTTCCCTGATGCAGGAATCTCAGCGACATCAGGAACTCCTCTCCCAGCAGCAAGCAGCGGAGAATTCAGCTCACTTTCTTCGCACCTCGCTGACTGTCTGTATCTGTTTTTATTGTCTTATGCTCGCAACATTAAAGAACCAAAGATTTCTCAATCCCAATTGTCCCCTTTTGTTGAAGCAACAAAAAGTCTGTGCCGATGTCGGAAACCAGGACTTCTGATATTCCATAGGTGCAAATCTGTCGCAATTTGTTGACTGCAGCGTGGGAGGTACTGGAGCTCATGCGGTGCATCTCTAACCATTTGGCGTGTGCGTCCACTAGGATATGGAACCCATAAAAGGCCCGGCAAAGTCCGCATGCATTCGCACCCATGGCCTGCCTGGTCACTCCCATGGGTGCAGGGAGGCTGAAGGAGGGAGTGTTTAATTCTCCTGGCAAAGGTCGCATTGTCTCACCAAGTCCATGATGCCTGGTTCATGGTCTGGCCACCAGATGTTGCTCCTGGCTAGCATTTTCATTCTCAATACAATAGGGTGGCCATTGTGCCATTCCATTAGTATCAGGAGCCACACTGGAGGAGGGACAATTTCTGGAGACCCCTGAAGAATAATACTGTCCTCAATACTGAGTTCACCTTTCTTGGGCAGGTGAGGTTTCATTTGCTCCGAGGATTGCCCTCGGACTCCACCGCCCAGCATCATGTGCTTCAATTTAGACAGAATTCGATCATAAAGTTTCCAAACAGCTTTGGACCTCTTCCAGTGATGGTAACGGAGCCGGGCTTGTGGGTAACAGGAGGGTGACTCAAGGCATCAGCGTTACCTATCCGTGTTCCCGGGCAGTGATCTGTGGGATATCCATGAGCACCCAGTACAGGCCCCAATGCTTTATCTGGCAGAGACAATAGTGGGGATTGCCTTCTCCTCCTTAAAAAGCATCAATAAAGGCTTTGGGCCAGTTACTGTGATAAAACACCAACTGTATACATACCAGTGAAACTGTTATTTAATTTTTTTAAAATAATCTTTATTATTGTCACAAGTAGGCTTGCATTAACACTGCAATGAAGTTACGGTGAAAAGCCCCAAGTCACCACATTCCAGCGCCTGTTCGGGTACACAGAGGGAGAATTCAGAATGTCCAATTCACCTAACAAGCATGTGTTTCAGGACTTGTGGGAGGAAACTGGAGGAAACCCACGCAGACACGGATTAAGGAGCAATTTAGCATGGCCAATCCACCTAGTTAACACATCTTTGGGTTGTGGGGGTGAGACCCACAGAGACAAGGGGAGAATGTGCAAACTCCACACGGACAATGACTGTGGTCCGTCATCGAACCCAGGTCCCTCGCGCCGTAAGGCAGCAGTGCTAACCACTGCGCCACCATGCCGCCCCAAGACTTTTAAAAACAAATTTGAATTCCCAGTCATTAACGGAAAATGATGTGGAGATGCCGGCGTTGGACTGGGGTGAGCACAGTAAGAAGTCTTCCAACACCAGGTTAAAGTCCAACATGTTTGTTTCAAACACGAGCTTTTGGAGCACTGCTCCTTCCTCAGGCGAATGAAGCTAGTGTTTGAAACAAACCTGTTGGACTTTAAATTGCTCCTTAATTCGAAAAAAAAAAGAGAAATGGGTAATATAAAATTTTAAAATAAATAAATATAACAGTTACCAGTCTCAGCCAAGATTGCGACATGAATTGGATTAAGAGAAACTTTATTCTGTTGTCAGCTATGCCCTACAAGGTTTAGGGATATCTCAGATGAGATCTAAGTCGGATTGATGCTACATCACAGCAAGTAAGGTCAGACACATCCTGACTCACTCTGGTGAGTCAAGCTTCGGTTCAATAGCCAGGGACAGGGAAATTGCACTTTTGCTTTGAGTTTGATTAACCAAAATAATAATATGAGTTGAAATAGTGAATCGCTCATTGGGCATCAGATCATATAAACCTCACTTTGTGTGACTTAAGTCAGCAGAAAACTAGGCATGACAATTTCCATGACAGAAACAAAGCCAAAAGAGATAGGAGCTCACCCACAATCAATCTAGTCTCTGCCACGTCGTCAAGCTCAAGATCACCTGCTGCTCAGGTTTCATCTGCTCCCGCCCCATTGTCCATCTCCACAGTGAGTTTGGTTCATGTCCCTTTGTGATTCTCAGCTGAGCCCCATTCTCAAGCTATGTCACAACTGCTTTATTCTCAGTGAGCTGCCAATTCCTTCTCCTCCCCATCCATGGCACCTGTTTTTTTATCTCTAAGTCTTGTGCCTGGGACAGTCTGATCCCTTCCACAGGAAGTGGCCCATTGGGCAAGAAGGATCCCAATTCCTCGGCGTCCACCTCAGATTCAGCTTCATCGTAGCTTACTTCAGGATAGGTTACACATCCATGCTTAAACCCTTGCACTTCCACCCTCTGGCACTAGATGACAACACCAGCAATAAATGAAATGCCCGAATGCCAATCCTTTTCAGGCTGGTGTTCACCCTCATTTCCCTCATTCTTTAAAAAAAAATAATTAGCCTGACAGCTGTAGATTCCACCTTACCTTCTGACACAGTGAAGCAGAGCGTTTGTCTGCTCCTCTGCTGTTCTATATACCTATTTATTTTACCCCCTTATCAAGACCACAGGATTCCCCAAAACATTTAGTATTCAGAGACTTACTTTTCCCAAATGAAATGTTACATAAGTTAAAATTTACGACACCCTATGCTGCTCTTGCTCATGTATTTGCCATGTTTGGCCCCTTGTTCTGCACTGCAACCAATCGATGTACTTTGTCAATTATTCTTTTTGTCCACTGTGTAAGAACACAGAACATAGAACATACAGTGCAGAAGGAGGCCATTCGGCCCCTCGAGTGTACGCCAACCCACTTAAGCCCTCACTTCCACCCTATCCCTGTAACCCAATAACCCCTCCGAACCTTTTTGGCCACTGAGGGCAATTTATCATGGCCAATCCACCTAACCTGCACATCTTTGGACTGTGGGAGGGAACCGGAGCATCCGGAGGAAACCCACGCACACACGGGGAGAACGTGCAGACTCCGCACAGACAGTGACCCAGCGGGGAATCGAACCTGGGACCCTGGTGCTGTGAAGCCACAGTGCTAACCACTGTGCTACCGTGCCGCCCGAAGCACTGTGTACGTTCCCCTGACCGCAGAAAAATACTTTTCACTGGAGTTTGGTACATGTGACAATCAATCAATCAAATTAGAGTATGGTGCATAGCTCTGGTCTCCATGTTATAGAAACGATGCTGAAGCACTCTCAAGATTTACAAGTTTTACAAGAAAGCAGCGAGAACTGAGAGGGTATAACTTTCAGGAAACTCTGACAGCATGGGACTGTTAACTCCAGAATCGATCAGGCTGAGGAGTGACCTACCAGAGGACGTTAACATTCTGAAAATATTCAGTGGGGTTAACGTTGGGCAATCCTGGCCTTACATCTGAGATGCCGTTCCTTGCAGGGGAGGGAGGGAGAATGGGTGCAGCTGGGAATATTTTTTTCTGTATATCCTGTGTCTTTTAATTTTGTTCAGGAGTTTGGGAAGGAAAGCCTGCAGCACAAGGCCACAGGAGAGCTGAGAGCAGGAGGGTCGGAGGGAAGAAGATCGTGGATGGGGAGATATGTGGTGAGGACTGGTCAATCCTCGCAGGGCAGCATCATCATGGTGAGTCAGGGAAGATTGTGGGCGGGGGGAGCAGGTGGCGCTGGAGGAGAGGGTTGGGGAATGGTAATGGGAGTGGGCATCCAATTGTGGGGGGGTGTAATTAACTAGTAAACGTGTTGGGCCAGCTCTCCTGCTCCTCCTGGCCCACAAGCAATGCTGTAAAAGCACTGACCACATGGATCGCATCCTTCTCTATTTCTTTCATCTCTCAGGTTTCCTGGGGTCATGAAACACTGCCTGACCAAGATTAAATATAGGATCACTGGCAGAGATCTCCCGGCCCTGCCAGGGCTGGGCATTGTCACGGGCACAACAGAGAACTTTGGAGAGGGGCCAATCACAATGATATCAATAACTCTCTGATAGCTGATGAACATGTGAACAACACCATGCAGCAGCCATCAATGAAAAACAACATTTAAAAAATTATCTCTTTCAATTCAGTTGTGTCCTCAATTTTATCATTAACCCACAGAAACCGAATGCTCTCAATTAATGGGATTACTGACCTTTTTCATTCAGCTTCCTGTCTTAGTTATGAGATCGAAGGTTCGCATTGCCATAGAAAATAGGAGCAGGAGGAGGCCATTCAGCCCTTCGAGCCTGCCCTGCCATTTATTATAATAATAGCTGATAATTCAACTCAGTAATCTATTCTCAAACTCCCCCCCCGTCCATTACCCTTTGAGCCCTTTTAGCCCCAAGAGATATAGAACAAAGAACAATACAGCACAGGCCATTCGGCCCTCCAAGCCTGTACCGGTCATGATACCAACTATATAGCTTCTATATATATATATTCTATATATATCCTTTTTGAAAACATACAACGTTTTGGCTTCAACTGTGGTGGAGAATTCCAGAGGCTCACCACTCATCTCAGTCCTAAATGGTTCATCCCGTCTCCTTCGGCTGTGACCCCCGATACTGCCAGGAACAACTTCCTGCATACCCTCTATCTAATCCTGTTAAAATGTTATAGTTTTCTATCAGATTTCCTCTTCATTTTTCGAAACTCCAGCAAATATAATCCTAACCAATTCAATCTCTCCTCATATGTCAGTCCCGCCATCACAGGAACCAGGAACCATCCCAGGAATCAGTCTGGTAAACCTTTGCTGCACTCCCTTCATAGCAAGAATATCCTTACTCAGATAAGGAGACCAAAACAGCACACAATATTCCAGGTGTGGCTTCACCAAGGCCCTGTATAATTGCATCAAGCCATCCCTGCTCCTGTACCCGGATCCTCTCGCTATGAAGGCCAACATACCATCTGCCTCTTTACCGCCTGCTGCAACTGCTTACCTTCAGTGACTGGTGAACGATGGCACCCCGTTCTCGTTGCACATTCCCCTCTCTCAATCTATAGCCATTCAGATAATAATCTGCCTTCCTGTTTTTGCTGTCAATGTAGATAACCTCGCCTTCATCAAACATACACTGCATCTGCTGAGCATTTGCCCACTCACTCAAGTTCTCCAAATCACACTGAACCATCTCTGCATCCTCCTCACAGCTAGAGGTGGATTCACAGTTCACCGGGCCTCACGCTCACCTTCATTATTACCACCTGAAACCCCATCCCTCCCGACCCCACCCACACTCGCCCCATGGAACTCAAAGGCAGAAGCCACAAAAATACACAGACTGATCACTGCTTTTAAACTTGTAAAAACATGGCTACATGAATAATTACTAAATTGAAATAAAGCTTACCTCTTGTCAAAATGGGAGCAAAGTTGGTCAATATTGCCAAGTGTCAGTCTTGAATCGAGAATACATGTAACTTGCTGTGAGCAACGAGATGGAAAAATCAGCCGATGGCATCTCTATGGCACAGGAAGAGTCCAGTGCAGGAGGGATTACTCCAATCAACAAGATGCATACGCTGCCATTCAGTATATTTCAGAGCAACCCATTCAGTTTCAAATATAAAATTTAACTTTCTCTCATGGAATCAAAGAAGCTATTGTCAGACATTCACATGAGCGGAGTGTCCAGTGATTCAAAATCCAACTTCAATGGCTTTGTTCGGCAGGATTCAGTTCTTTGTCCCAGAGACATTCTGAAGGCCAGTCTTGAGAGAGATGATGGTTAGAACCACCAGCGTGTGACTAGATGCAGCCATTATATCAGACCAGCGGTGGTCCATTTTGAAAAACAGAATTTCAACAAGAGAATATGGAAGAGGAAGAGCATTTTAAGATTTTCTTGCTTCATCCCTCGTTGGCATGGCAAGTCAGCCAGCTCCTTTTCTGCACTTTTTCTTCACAAAATCATCAATTGCATCATCGTAGTGTTATTGAAAGTATGGAAAGATGTGTCATTTGAAACATGGATGTCTGGCAATATCTGGTCTGAGAGAAACATCAGAGGATACAGGGAAAGATCCCACGAAGGGTTAATAGCAGCTGCAAGGAGCAGGATTATAAAATGCAGATTCTTTCTCTCAAGCAGGCTTAGCAAAACCACAGGATTTTTATATGAAGCTAAAAACAATGGCTCACACCTTCATTGAAAGTAACTATCTTAACTTGAAAGGTTTACATTTATCACCTAGCTCAACTGAAACTCTCATCCATGCTTTTCCAGATGCTTATGAAATGAAATGAAATGAAAATCGCTTATTGTCACAAGTAGGCTTCAATGAAGTTACTGTGAAAAGCCCCTAGTCGCCACATTCCGGCGCCTGTCCGGGGAGGCTGGTACGGGAATACCAACGGGAATATTACATTCCAGGCCACCACCATTCTTTGTGTAAAAAACCTCCCCCGCACATGCCCACTGAACATCTGCACTGAGGGCAGCATGGTAGCATAGTGGTTAGCACAATGGCTTCACTCTGCCAGGGTCCCAGGGTCGATTTCCGGCTTTGGTCATTGTCTGTGCGGAATGTGCATATTCTCCTCGTGTCTGCGTGGGTTTCCTCCAGGTTCTCCGGTTTCCTCCCACAGTCCAAAGATGTGCTAGGGGGAGGTGGATTGGCTATACTAAATTGTCCTTTGTGTCAAAAAAGGTAAGGTAAGGTGGGGTGACGGGGATAGGGTGGAAGTGTGGGGATAGGGTGGAGGTGCGAGCTCAGGTAGGGTGCTCTTTCCGAGGGCTGATGCAGATTCGATGGGCCAAATGGCCTCCTTCTGCACTGTAAATTCTGTGATTCTGTGAATCTCTCCCCCTCACCTTGAACTATAATTGTTATTCCCGCCCTGGGAAAAAGCCTTCAACTGTTCACCCTATCAATACCTGTAATAATTTTATAAACTTCTATCAGGTCGCCCCTCAGCCTTCGTCTCTCTAGGGAGAACAATCCCAGTTTATTCAATCTCTCCTCATAGCTAATACCCTCCATACCAGGCAGTATTCTCTTTCATCCTTAACATCCCCGGCCCAAAACACTCATTCCAGGTTAAGCAGCATTTCACTTGCACCTCTTTCAATCTGGCTATTAAATTCGCCGCTCCCAATGTGGTCTCCTCTATTTCTGATTAGTAAGTTTGCAGACGACACAAAGTTCGGTGGAATTGTGGCTAGCGATGAGGACTACAGCAGGATTTAGATCGTTTGGAGACTTGGGCGGAAAGATGGCAGATGGAGTTTAATCCGGACAAATGTGAGGTAATGCATCTTGGAAGGTCTAATGCAGGTAGGGAATATACAGTGAATGGTAGAACCCTCAAGAGTATTGACAGTCAGAGAGATCTCGGTGTACAGGTCCAAAGGTCACTGAAAGGGGCAACACAGGTGGAGAAGGTAGTCAAGAAGGCATACGGCATGCTTGCCTTCACTGGCCGGGGCATTGAGTATAAAAATTGGCAAGTCATGTTGCAGCTGTATAGAACCTTAATCAGGCCACACTTGGAGTATAGTGTTCAATTCTGGTCGCCACACTACCAGAAGGATGTGGAGGCTTTGGAGAGGGTGCAGAAGAGATTTAGCAGGACGTTGCCTGGTATGGAGGGCATTAGCTATGAGGAGAGGTTGAATAAACTCGGTTTGTTCTCAATGGAACGACGGAGGTTGAGGGGCGACCTGATAGAGGTCTATAGAATTATGAGGGGCATAGACAGACTGGATAGTCAGAGACTTTTTCCCAGGGTAGAGGGGTCAATTACTAGGGTTAAGTAAGTAGGTTTAAGGTGCAAGGGGCGAGGTTTAGAGGAGATGTCTGAGACAGGTTTTTTACACAGAGGGTAGTGGGTGCCTGGAACCCGCTGCCAGAGGAGGTGGTGGCAGCAGGGACGATAGTGACGTTTAAGGGGTATTGTAACAAATATATGAATAGGATGGGAATAGAGGGATATGGACCCTGGAAGTGCAGAAGATTTTATTTTAGACGGGCAGCATAGTCGGCACAAGCTTGGAGGGCCGAAGGGGCTGTTCTTGTGCTGTACTTTTCTTTCTTCTTTGTTCTTTGTTGTTACCAGACTCCAAAACGACCCTCTTATGGACTGACCTCATTAGCACAAGACCCCTGTATGCTTGAAATGAAATGAAAATTGCTTATTGTCACAAGTAGGCTTCAAATTAAGTTATTGTGAAAAGCCCCTAGTCACCACATTCCGGCGCCTGTTCGGGGAGGCTGGTACGGGAATTGAACTGTGCTGCTGGCCTGCCTTGGTCTGTTTTAAAAGCCAGCGATTTAGCCCTGTGCTAAACCATCCCCTATCGGGCTTCACCCGATGCCGGTGGTATCTAGTTACATTTTATACCTTGTGTTTCCCTATTATGTATTTTCTCTTATTTCCTTTTCTTTTCATGTACTGAATGATCTGTTGAGCTGCTCTCAGAAAAATACTTTTCACTGTACCTTGGTACACATGACAATAAACAAATCCAAATTGAGATTCTCCGTACTGCCGCACCCATTTTCCGGCCCGGCGCACCCCTGCCGGCAGTGGGTCCTCCCTTCCGGAAGCCGGTCATCCAACGCCGTCGGCAAACCCGCGGGTGTGGGTCGCTGCCGGCGATACGGAGGATCCCACCGACGGAGAATCCTGCAGAAAGGATTCTCAGGGGGCTTGGCAGGGTAGATGCTGAGAGGATGTTTCCACTTGAGGGAGAGTCTCAGACCAGAGGGCATTATCTCAGAGTGAGGGGTCACCTATTTAGACAGAGATGAGGAGGAATTTCTTTTCCCAGAGGCTCATGAATCTGTGGAATTCTTCACCGCAGAGTGAAGTAGGGCGCGATCTATGCACTGCGCCTGAGTTAGAGCGCGACATAGCCTGAGAAGGGATTTACTGGGATTTGGGTAGACTGTTGACCAAAGCTTACAGCTACCACTGTGGTGTCTTTTATTTGTATTGCTTCTCCCGTATAATCTTCAACTTGGCAGAAGTGCTCTCCAAGCTCAACGTTTGGATTCCTCTCTTAGGTACTGAAATGCCTGCTCGCCCATCGCAGTAGCTGATGCCCCTATATGCACTTCCATCTTAAGAGGCTTCCCATTTACCCAGAACATTACAGGCATCGGGAACATTGTGCCTGGTTTTAGATTAAACATAGAGTGAATTACAGAGTCACAGGTGCTCGTTTCTTCCACATTGTACACTTGGAACATCTTACTTGATCGATCAGCTCTGCACCGCTTTATCAAATGTCCTCTTTCAAAACAATAAAGTGTTCAGCCTTCTTAAACCATCATGATTCAGGAGCGTGGTTGCATCCACATCGGTAACATTCCCCTTTAACTGTTACTATCTGGTTGCCTCCGCCGTATCTTTTTGTTTTATTGGTAGATTAATTGTTTCCGGCTTTGCAGCTACTTCAATGGTTTAGTCACCGTGACTGGCTACATGTTCTCGCACTTCCTGGTAAGTGGCAGCATTTCCTGTGCTCTGCAGCTACGATGCACCATTTGCAGTGCTTTCCATGACCACCGCTATCTCCATTGCTCATTGAAAATGTATGTCAACTTCTGCAAGTTGAATGGCACCATTGTTCATCCCACAGACTAACCGATCCTGCAACATGTCACTTGGGGTTGCATCAAAATCACCACACTCTGATGATTGGCACAGTTTAGCAATATAAGTCACAATTGATTCACTTGGGGCTCCCACCCTTGAATTAAATTTGGATCTCTGAAGTATGATTGATTGGTGAGGTTGCAATTGAGCCGTCACTAAATCCACAAGCTCACTGAATGATTTGGCGTTGGGCTCGCTTAGGACTGTAAGGCTGCAATTAAGGTTATGGGTCAGACTGCCACAAACTCTCATGAGAATTGCTTTGCATTTCACTCCCTCTCCTATTTTGCTGCTTGGACAATAATGCCTGAAATGTTAGACGTGTTGTGCCCACTCCAACATAGAAGAGTCCAATAGGTCTGTTCCCTCAAAGAAAGGTATCTAGTCAGTACATTTTTTTCTTTTTCACTGACTTTGATTAAAACAGGATACTCACAGGTGTCGGTCCAGAGGCAGTGCCACGATAATTTTCTAGTGGTTAAATGTAATGATACATTTTTGCATCACAGACGTCATGGACTGGATTCTCTGCCAGCAGGATGCTCCGTTTTACTGGCAGCCCAGGGGTTTCCTGACGGTCTGGGGCTGCCCCACAATGGGAAACTCCATTGACCGGCTGGTGCAAAGGAGCATCCCGCCGGCGGGGTGAAATAGAAATATGACACGGAGGGGCAGAGAATCAAAACAAAAGGGGATTTATTTCCAAGTCTTTGCCAGAAGCTTCATGTTTGCAGTTAATTCCACAGTACATCTACACTTGGGGAATGCCTCCCCAGGGCTAACCCCCCACTCCGAATCCCAATTAGTCACCCAGACCAGCAGATCCATACTCTGCTGTGTTGCCCTTGAAGGGACAATCACCACAATTCCTGATTTTAAGCACTCCGGTATTGGTGCCAAGCCTCTAAACACTGGCATATCCTTTGCACATCGCTCTGCCTCTCCACCTTTCCTTCCTCCTTTAGACCTCTTCGATCTGGTCCCTTTATCCAAGCTTCTGGACATCTACCTGAATATATCTCAAAGTGGATTTCTTCACACTTAGTTTACCATGCTCCTGGGAAGCACATTTGGAAGTTTCATTCCATTAAAGGCACAATATAAATATAGGTTGAAAAACTTTAAAGCATTATTGGCAAAGCTACATAAACTGGTAGCTGGTTTCGGGGCTGGTTTAGCACACTGGGCTAAATCGCTGGCTTTGAAAGCAGACCAAGGCAGGCCAGCAGCACGGTTCAATTCCCGTACCAGCCTCCCCGAACAGGCGCCGGAATGTGGCAACTAGGGTTTTTTTTACAGTAACTTCATTGAAGCCTACTCGTGACAATAAGCCATTTTCATTTCATTTCATTTTTCAACACGTGGAGCAATTAAATTTAGGGATGCTCAAGTTACCAGAATTGGATTAGGAGAAATATATCAGAGGGTGTTTCCTCTTGTGGGAGAATCTAGAACTCGGGGTTACTGTTTCAAACAGAGCTTTTTCTCTCGGAGGGGTGTGAGAGTTTGGAACTCTCTTCCTCAAGAGGTTGAGGCAGAATCTTTGAATATCTTGAAGGCAAAAGTAGATCCATGATAAGCGAGGGGGGGCGGAAGGTTACTGGGGGTCGGTAGGAATGTGAGGTTGAGGCTAAAATCAGATCTCATTGAATGGCAGAGCAGGGTCGAAGGGCCGAGTGGCCTACTCCTGATCCAAATTTGTATGTTGTTGCTCGTCCTGGTGAGTGTGCTTTACACTCAATTGGCTCTGTTTTATTACTTAGCTCTAAAGTCGCCAGGTATCCTTATGATACCGCCATGAGGTTCAAGTTCAAGTTCAGGTCAATGACTCAATACACCAATTAGTAAGGTTCAAATCAAAACACGTTTATTAATACACAGTTAATCGCTACTCATGCATACAATACTAAAAGACTAGGCTATTCCTACCACTAACAGGCCAGTACTTATCTGGATAAGGGAACCCGCTGGGTCAGGGAACAATGGCCTCTTGCTCGATCCTGAGTCTGCAGGCTTCCAGCTGGTATGGACTAAGGGGTCAGGAGCATCTATCTCGTAGCGTGCATTGACTGGACACTTACTTGATGGTGCAGCAGTTGGCCAGGCCTCTCCTTCTTACGGTCAAGTTCTTCGAGAGCTGCTAAGATGTTCTGCTGGGAGGGCCGGCTAAGAGAGCGAACTGACCTTGGGGGCTCTATCTTATAGTCCTCAGGGGCTTCTCACCCTTTTGGGCGGACCCCGCGCTTACTTCCAATCGATTGGATCCCATACCAATCGATTGGTTTGAATTCCCCAATACTGGGGCAGTTTCCCGATCGCTGGGCGGTCCTTGGGTGCCCGTTTGCTTCTTTTGTCTTGGACTCCTGCTGGCGCCGAGGAGTCTAGCTTTACTTCGATCACCTTTGATTGTTACTATTGTGCCCGGGAATCGCTCATTAATATGCATGGCTGCTGGTTTCAGTGCTGTCTGCTTTCTTTGCAGGCAGAATACACAGGAAAAGTCTGCAAACTGCTTGTTTCTCTGGGATTGTCCAATTTTCCCTGTGTTCCTTGTGTTTCTCCATTTTAACTTGGGAAGTGGCCAACTCAGGTGGCTACAATGTCCGTGTGTAGTTGGGCTGGAGAGGATTTCAGAGTAACATTGGAATTAGGAGCAGAGGTCAGTAATTCAGCCCTTTCAGACTGCTCCATCATTCAATCAGAACATGATTGACCTCTTTCTGGTCTCAAATCCTCCTTCCTGCCTGCCCCCATATCCCTTTAACCTGTTTTTAAAAAATATGAATAATATATCTATTTCCTTCTTGACATCATTTAAATTTTAATTAAAATTAAAATTTAATGACTCAGATTCCAATGCACTCTGGGGCAACGAGTTCCATAAATTCACCATCCTCTGCGAGAAGTAGTTCTTCCTCATCTCAGTTCTAAATCTAAATCATAAATTCACTATCCTCTGCGAGAAGTAGTTCCTCCTCATCTCAGTTCTAAATCTCCCACCTCTCAACAGATTCCAGAGATAGGCAGGGTTGAAGCCACGGAGAAATGTGATATCAAGGGTGAAAATTTTAAAATCAAGGCGTTGCTTGACTGGAAGCCAATATGGATTATAGGAACATAGGAAGATAAGAAATGGCAGCAGGAGTAGGCCATTCAGTCCATCGAGTCTGTTCCACCATTCAATGAGATCATGGTTCAAATGCCATTTTCCCACATGATTGTCATATCCCGTGATGCCTTTAATATCTCGATGTCTATCAATCACTGCTTCAAACGTACTCAATGACTGATCTTACACAGCCTCTGGATGGATGGATGGATGGATTGATTTCTTTATTGTCACGTGTACCGAGGTACAGTGTAAAGTACTTTACTGTGATCAGCTCAACAGATCATTAAGAACATGAAAAGAAAAGGGAATAAAAGAAAATACATAATAGGGCAACACAAGGTACACAATGTAACTACATAAGCACCGGCATCGGGTGAAACATACAGGGTGTAGTATTAATGAGGTCAGTCCATAAGATGGTCGTTTAGGAGTCTGTTAACAGCGGGGAAGAAGCTGTTTTTGTGTCTGTTTGTGCGTGTTCTCAGACTTCTGTATCTCATGCCCGATGGAAGAAGTTGGAAGAGTGAGTAAGCCGGGTGGGAGGGGTCTTTGATTATGCTGCCCGCTTTCCCCAGACAGCGGGAGGTGTAGATGGAGTCAATGGATGGGAGGCAGGTTGATGTGATGGACTGGGCAGTATTCACGACTCTCTGAAGTTTCTTGCGGTCCTGGGCCGAGCAGTTGCCATACCAGGCTGTGATGCAGCCAGATAGGATGCTTTCTATGGTGCATCTGTAAAAGTTGGTGAGGGTTAATGTGGACATGCCAAATTTCCTTAGTTTCCTGAGGAAGTATAGGCGCTGTTGTGCTTTCTTGGTGGTAGGATCGACGTGGGTGGATCAGGACAGATTTTTGGAAATGTGTAACCCTCGGAATTTGAAGCTGTTCATCATCTCCACCTCGGCCCCATTGATGCTGACAGGGGTGTGTACAGTACTTTTCTTCCTGAAGTCAATGATCAGCTCTTTAGTTTTACTGGCATTGAGGGAGTGATCGTTGTCGCTTTACCACTCCACTGGGTTGTCTATCTCCCTCCTGTATTCTGACTCATCGTTATTCGAGATCCGGCCCACTATGGTCGTATCATCAGCAGAGAATTGCAAAGATTCACAACTCTCTGTGCAAAGAAATTTTTCCTCAACTCAGTCCTAAGTGGCTTTCCCCTCATTTTGAGACTGTACCCGTTGGTTCTCGACACTCCAACCAAGGGAAACATCTTACCTGCATCTACCCTGTCTATTCCTTTAAGTGTTTTGTAGGTTTCTATTAGATCACCTCTCATTCTTTGAAACTCGAGAGAATACAGGATCAGTTTGCCCAATCCTTCTTTCTAAGACAGTCCTGCCATCCCTGGATCACGTCTGGTGAACCTTCATCCTGATGTGTTGGGTATGCTGTGTCTGTGAGGACTGCGTTTACCATACCAGTGAGAGAGACAGGCTACCAACACTTGTAGAAGTACAGCTCTATTTTATTGAACTATGAGCTGTTAAACATACTTGCACTGTAGGTTGACACTATGTTGAGTTGACTGGAGACCTGAGGCTAACCTGACCAGACTATCCTGCCAGCACATGGTGGATGTTTGTGTTGCTGATCACGGGCTCTGGCTGTCTCAGAGGCTGCATCCCAAGAGAGCGGGAAAACTAGTGCCTTCTGGCTTTATAGTGGCCGTGTCCTGTCTGGTGATTGGCTGCTGTGTTCTGTGTGTTGATTGGTCATTCAGTGTGTCAGTCAGGGTCTGTCTGTGCACCATCATATACTTGTGTGTATATTATGACACATCCCATTCCCCCTTTGTTGATAATATCCTTTCTGAGGTTAGGGGACCAAAACTGCACACAGTACCCCAGGTATGGATTGACCAAACTTCTCCACAGTTGAAGCAAGACTTCACTACTCCTGGACTTAATTCCTCTTGAGATAAAGGTTAACATTCCATTAGCCTTCCTAATAACTTGTTTCACCTGCATGTTAGCCTTCAGTGACGCATTGACAAGGATACCCAGGTCCCTTTGTACATCCCTTTGACAAAGAGCCATCCAGACTCGAAACGTTAACTCCCTTTTCTCTTCACAGATTCTGCCAGACCTGCAGAGATTGTCCAATATTTTCTGTTGTTGTTTTTGATTCCAGCATCTGCAGCAAATTCTTTTACCCTTTGTGTATCTGCACTTTCTAATCTCACACCATTGAGGAAATACGCTGCACACCTTTTCCTTCTACCAAAGTGGATTAACTCACATTTTTCTACATTCCTTTCCATCTGCCACAGTCTTTCCCACTCACTGAGTCTGTCCAAACTCTCCAGTTGCATCTTCCTCACGACGCACAATTCCTGGCCAGCTTTGTATCTTCGCAAACTTGGAAAAATTTGGTCCCCACATCCAAATCGTTCATATATATTGTGAACAGCTGGGGCCTGGTGGGTCCCCTATGAGACACAGTGTTCCAACACGAGAATAACCCGTTCATTCCTCCTCCCTGGTTTCTGCCTGTTGGCCAATCCTCAGTCCATGACAGGATGTTACCTCCTATCCCGTGTGCGTTTGTTTTGCTAATTACCCTCTTATGCGGGACTTTATAATAAACCTTCTGAAAATCAAAAGATCACCATGAGCATCGACTCTCCTATGTCAACTTTGTTGGTAACATCTTCAAAAAGCTTCAACAAGTTTGTCAAACATGATTTCCCATTCGCAAATCCATACTGATTATGTCCAATAAGATGATATTTGTCCAAGTGTCTATTGACCACGTCCTTTATAATAGAGTCGAGTATTTTCCCTACCACCGATGCAAGGTTAACAGGTTTGTATTTCCCTGTTTTCTCTCTTCCTCACCCAAATAGTGGGATGACAATTGCTGCCTTCCATCAGCAACCATTCCAGAATCTGTAGAATTCTGAACAATGATCGCCAAGACATCCATTGTCTCGATAGCAACCTCCTTCAGCACTGTGGGGTGCAGAAAATCAGGTCCCCTTAATTTCTCCAAGACAACCTTCTTACTTATCCTAATTTCCTACAACTCCTCATTCTTCTTGGTCCCTTGGATCTCGACATCTGGGAGATTTTCAGCACCTTCCTGAGCGAAAACAGAATAATTTTCTGTGTGATGTGGGAGAAGGTGCTGACAATTGCCCTGAAAGAGGGTGGAAACACAAACACTGCCCTGGACAGATTGGTCCGAATTGCCACTTTTTACTGTGTAAATTCCACGGAATCCTACACACTCAAAGCAAAAACTCTTCTTTAAAAAATTCTATTGTTTAAATTTTTTAAAAATATGAAAAATGGCCAAGCTTTTCTGTTTGCTGCAGTGGGAAGCCACGTGTAGTTTTTCCAGAAGCATTGCTATAATTCACAGACAACTTTGCCAAATGTCCCCCATTTGTCTCTTCCCACTGCCTGTTCTCCTTTATCAAAAGCCCCATATTTTTCCAGTCGTTTCCTGACTCATTTGTTTGCCGATCTCACTTTACTTTTTAGCCGCTTTTGCATCAAACTTTTCACACTCAGCCTCAACGTATTAACATCGGACGGGATTCTCCGGACACCCCAGCGGTGTTTCCAGGCGGCGTCCCGTTCGCTAACAGCAGGATTCTCTCTCCCCGTCGCTTGTCAATGGGATTTTTCATGGAAACCGCTGAGAATCCTGTGGGCGGGGGCACTTTGCCGGCGGGATCAGAAAATTCCCAGCAACCGGCCGCACCAGCTAGTTACGCATCCGCAACTCGACGGCCAGTGTGGTCTATGTGAAATTGATGGGCCAGTTCATTTATGGCTACTTTCTAATAATAATCTTGATTGTCACAAGCAGGCTTACATTAACACTGCAATGAAGTTACTGTGAAAATCTCCGAGTCGCCACA
Source organism: Scyliorhinus canicula (assembly GCF_902713615.1). Classification (NCBI taxonomy): domain Eukaryota; kingdom Metazoa; phylum Chordata; class Chondrichthyes; order Carcharhiniformes; family Scyliorhinidae; genus Scyliorhinus; species Scyliorhinus canicula. The sequence continues at coordinate 238,170,725 of NC_052149.1, read as the reverse complement.
TTCCGCCGCCTGTTCGGGTACACAGAGGGAGAATTCAGAATGTCCAATTCACCGAACCAGCATGTCTTTCAGGACTTGTGGGAGGAAACAGGAGCACCCGGAGGAAACCCGCACAGACACAGGGAGAACGTGCAGACTCCGCACAGACAGTGACCCAAGAACATAAGAACATAAGAACATAAGAACTAGGAGCAGGAGTAGGCCATCTGGCCCCTCGAGCCTGCTCCGCCATTCAATGAGATCATGGCTGATCTTTTGTGGACTCAGCTCCACTTTCCAGCCCAAACACCATAACCCTTAATCCCTTTATTCTTCAAAAAACTATCTATCTTTACCTTAAAAACATTTAATGAAGGAGCCTCAACTGCTTCACTGGGCAAGGAATTCGATAGATTCACAACCCTTTGTGTGAAGAAGTTCCTCCTAAACTCAGTCCTAAATCTACTTCCCCTTATTTTGAGGCTATGTCCTCTAGTTCTGCTTTCACCCGCCAGTGGAAACAACCTGCCCGCATCTATCCTATCTATTCCCTTCATAATTTTAAATGTTTCTATAAGATCCCCCCTCATCCTTCTAAATTCCAACGAGTACAGTCCCAGTCTACTCAACCTCTCCTCGTAATCCAACCCCTTCAGCTCTGGGATTAACCTAGTGAATCTCCTCTGCACACCCTCCAGCGCCAGTATGTCCTTTCTCAAGTAAGGAGACCAAAACTGAACACAATACTCCAGGTGTGGCCTCACTAACACCGTATACAATTGCAACATAACCTCCCTAGTCTTAAACTCCATCCCTCTAGCAATGAAGGACAAAATTCCATTTGCCTTCTTAATCACCTGTTGCACCTGTAAACTAACTTTCTGTGACTCATGCACTAGCACACCCAGGTCTCTCTGCACAGTGGCATGCTTTAATATTTTATTGTTTAAATAATAATCCCGTTTGCTGTTATTCCTACCAAAATGGATAACCTCGCATTTGTCAACATTGTATTCCATCTGCCAAACCCAAGCCCATTCACTTAACCTATCCAAATCCCTCTGCAGACTTCCAGTCCCCTCTGCACTTTTTGCTTTACCACTCATCTTAGTGTCATCTGCAAACTTGGACACATTTCCCTTGGTCCCCAACTCCAAATCATCTATGTAAATTGTGAACAATTGTGGGCCCAACACGGATCCCTGAGGGACACCACTAGCTACTGATTGCCAACCAGAGAAACACCCATTAATCCCCACTCAGAGCAGTGGCTATTGTTATGTAAGAAGGGGATCAATCAAAGTGCACTGAGCAAGCCCCTGCAAACAACAACATCATAATGACCAGATCATTTGTATTTTCCTGAACTTGATTGAGGGAGAATTAACCAATCACCTGAAATGTGGAATCTCAGCGACGTGTCCGTGTTGTTGATGAACCAGCCGTTGAATGAAAGAGGGTTGAAAATGGAATAATCAGACTGATAAATTCTCTCTCTCACTCTCTCTCACACACACACTCTTTCTCACTCTCTCTCACACTCTCTCTCTCTCACATACACCCTCTCTCACATTCTCTCACTCTCTCTCACACTCTCTCACACTCACTCTCTCTCTCTCACTCTGTCACACACACTCCCTCACACACACTCCCTCTTTCTCTCTCTCTTACACGCACACGCTCTCTTTCCTCTCTCACACTCTCTCTCTCTCGCACACACTCTTTCTCTCTCCCTCACGCACACTCTCTCTCACACTCTCTCTCACACTCTTTCTCACACACACTCTCTCACACTCCCTCTCTCTCTCACACACTCTCTCACACACTCTCTCACATACACTCTCTCACATACACTCTCTCACATACACTCTCTCACATACACTCTCTCACATACACTCTCTCACATACACTCTCTCACATACACTCTCACACATACACTCTCACACATACACTCTCACACATACACTCTCACACACTCTCTCTCACACACTCTCTCACATTCTCTCTCACTCTCTCTCTCACTCCCTCTCTCTCTCACACACACTCTCTCTCACTCTCTCTCTCTCTTTCTCTCTCACACACTCTCTCTCGCACTCTCACTCTCTCTCTCTCTGTCTCTCTGAATTGAGTCCAGTGTTGGAACAAGGCACAAAGCAGCCTGAGAGCAGTTAATGAAAGAATGTGTCCAGAGTTCCTGCCACCTTGACTAAATAGAGGCTGGCTGCAGTAATTAATGTTTTAAATATTAATTATTTTTCAGATTAGAATGTAATTAAAGGCATTCAGGTTGAGGAAATGATATGCTCCTGCATGGTATGTGGTGCTCAACATATAACCGGAAAGATAAAAATCACACTTCACAGTGAACTGAATTCCTAAACACAATTTGCATACAGCTGAAAGTTACTTTTAACAAAGCCATTTCAAAACTTATGAAAGGTACGTTGCTCTGTGCATATCAATGCATTTGAACCAGTATTAAACATTGCAGTCAAGGTAAACCCAGAGCCCATCTCGATGCAGATTCAAAAAGGAACAAGTACTGAAATCAGGAAGGATTCGTTCACGCAACTGGGAAGCATTCAGTGGTGGATGAATTGGACATTAATGTCCCTGTAAAGGTACGACGAGGAGGCCTGTTGCTTAGAAATGGCAACCATGGACGCACAAACGTCTGCCGGCATGTACAGCAGACACCACCTGGGTATCAATCACTGGCAGAGATCGTGACACCAATCAGTGTACACATCAAATTGCAATGCCCCAGTTTCCATTTTGTCTTAACATCGCACAGCTAAACATGATGTTAAACAGCATTAAAACAAACAGTTAACCATTACTTCCAGGGATCAAAATTATTTACAGCTCAGTTGCTGCATTGTTTATTCTGGTTACTGGTACGATTATGTGTGTTTTTGGATCTGTTCTGTATTTTTCGAGCATTTCAATGGTCTACAGGTCCGGCTGGTGCTGAAGTGCTTCTTTTTTTAGCATTGAACATGATTGGGAAGATGAGAAGAGGCCGCCTAGAGCAGGGCAAACTGCCGGAAGATGGAGAAGAGAGAGAGGGTCTCCCAGCAAGAAGCCCGAGTTCTACACGATGATACCGTTAATGTAAAACTTCACTCACTCAAATGTCCCACTGTGTCCTTTCCTTTATCACTGATTGTAACGTCCCCTCTTTCCAGCAACACAAAAATAAAACCACCAGAAAATACACATTCCAAACCAATTTTATGACTTCAATCAGGATGCTTCACAAATTAACGATTGGCTTTGTGAATTTGAATAGTTAATTTTGTCCTCTGTGTTCCTTTGCAATGTTGTAATGTTGCCAGGATTACTTCTCCAGTTCTTGCACAAAGGGTGGGAGAAATTTCATGGCCTCCAACTGAGGAGACAGCAGATAGTCTCTGCGGGTGATCGCAATAAGCACCGTTTGGCTTCAGACTGCACCATTTGGATCTGGGCTGCAACACTTTGTGCGGCTGGCTGGCAGGAAAGAGCAGTGGAACTGACAGAATGGCAGAAGGAGGAGGCAGAAGGCAGGTATTTTGTGGCCCACAAAGCCACTGCCATTCCCCCTGAGCAGGATCTAAGCAATCCCAGTAATCTACTGGAGCACAGCTGCTGTGAGAACTATGAACAGTGGCATACAGAACCATGATGGCTGCACTCTGAGCTTCCACTGCAGCACCCAGCACTTTGCTTTTGTGAAAAGGAATTTATGTTTAACCAGTTTATTGGCGATCTTGGGCGGGATTCTCCGAAACCCACTTGGCCGGAGAATCACCGGGGGGGCAGCATGAATCCCGCCCCGACACCGGCTGCCGAATTCTCCGGCGTCGGTTTTTTGGCGGGGGCGGCAATCGCGCCGTGCCGGTCTGGGGCCGTTGGCAGTGGCACCCCCCCCCCCCCCCCCCCGGCGATTCTCCGGGCCCTGATGATCCGAGTGGCTGCCCGTCGCCAGTCCCGCCGCCGCGGATTAGAGCAGGTCCGTACCAGCGGGACCTGGTTCTGAGGGCGGCCTGCGGAGTCCTCGGGGGACGCGGGGGAGGTCCGGCCCCGGGGTGGGGGGCCTGAGGGTTATTCACATGGTGGAAGTGGAGAGGATGTTTCCTCATGTGGGAGAATTTAGAATTAGGGGGGTCACTGTTTAAAAGTAAGAAATCACTTACTTAAGACAGAGATGAGGAGGGATTTCATTCTCTCAGAGGGTCCTGAGTCTCCGAAACTCTCTTCCTCAAAAGGCGGTGTTGGAGAGAGTTTTGATGAACAAGGGGGTGAAAGGTTTAGGGGGAAAGCAGGACTGTGGGGTTGAGGTTACAATCAGAATCAGCCATGATCAGATTGAATGGCGGAGCAGGTTCAAAGGGCCGAGTGGCCTACTCCTGCTCCTAATTCACATGTTCGTATGTGTGCTCGTTTGTTGATGTAAGCTGTCTGCGCTGCTGTGATACAGGTGCTACCTCGTGGTGGACCCCACAGCGCGATTGAGTTGCCCACCATTTCCGTACTGGGCTCAAAGTTCAGCACAGAGCAGGAAGATTATGACGGGTATGATGGAGCTGTATAAAACGCTGGTTAGGCCACAGTTGGAGTACTGTGCGCAGTTCTGGTCACAACACGATAGGAAGGATGTGATTGCACGAGAAGAGGTGCAGAGGAATGGGGTCATCAGGTACTCTGATCGCCAGCCCTGCTTTCGGAGGCCAGCCAAATTCAACCCTGCTGTCATCTGGAGGACATCTTAAAACTGAGGCCCTTTGGAAAAGATCTTGCGGCATCTCTTTTAAGAAGCGCAGTGAATTCTCCCCCATTCCTCAGGCAGTATTCCTCCTCTGAAAACATATTGACTGATTATCTTTAGTGCACGACAATCGGCTGCCACAATTATTTCTGCACAACTGTAGGTGCTTCTAAAGAGCGTTTCTTTGGATACGAACATCTGGGGACATCCTGAGTGCCGGACCAGATGCTGGATGAATGCAAATGCTTTCTTTCCCTTACTGACGTCACAAGCCTCTTTGAAGGTCTCGAGATGAATGACAGTAGAAGGAGCACTTTGTTCTATGATGAATGTCCCACTAATTAAATCACAGGAACCCATTGCACTGAGATGCAAGAATGCTGTGAGTATAATTTTGCTACTAATTAATTACTGACAAAAACATAGATGCTCCCATTTTCAGCAGAATTTAGAGTTTTACGATGGCCCCAACCCTACCTTTCTGCAACATCTTTCATATAGGCAGCACGGTAGCATGGTGGTTAGCATAAATGCTTCACAGCTCCAGGGTCCCAGGTTCGATTCCCGGCTGGGTCACTGTCTGTGTGGAGTCTGCACGTCCTCCCCGTGTGTGCGTGGGTTTCCTCCGGGTGCTCCGGTTTCCTCCCACAGTCCAAAGATGTGCGGGTGAGGTGGATTGGCCATGATAAATTGCCCTTAGTGTCCTAAAGAATAATGTTAATGGGGGGTTTGTTGGGTTAAGGGTATGGGGTGAATATGTGGGTTTGAGTGGGGTGATCATTGCTCGGCACAACATCGAGGGCCGAAGGGCCTGTTCTGTGCTGTACTGTTCTAAATTCTAAATTCTAAATCCCAGGGTGCTACATGGGAGAGTTATTGATATTTGACACCAGCCACATGAAGAAATATCAGGACAGGTGATCAATAGCTTGGTCAGAGAGACGGATTTTAGGAATCATCTTTCAGAAGCGGGTGGACGTGGAGAGTTTGGGAGGAGATTGTGCGGAGACTGTGCGGAGTCTGCACGTCCTCCCCGTGTGTGCGTGGGTTTCCTCCGGGTGCTCCGGTTTCCTCCCACAGTCCAAAGATGTGCAGGTTAGGTGGATTGGCCATGATAAATTGCCCTGTGTCCAAAATGGCCCTTAGTGTTGGGTGGGGTTACTGGGTTATGGGGATAGGGTGGAGGTGTTGACCTTGGGTAGGGTGCTCTTTCCAAGAGCCGGTGCAGACTCAATGGGCCGAATGGCCTCCTTCTGCACTGTAAATTCCATGATATTCTCAAGCTTAGAGCCACAAGGCCTGAAGCCACAGGCAGGTTTGATGAGGCAAAAGACACGGGGAGGCTGCGCAAGAGAGCGGGGCAGATAGGGCGCAGTAATCTCAGAGAGCTGATTATGAGAGGCAAGGCCACAGAAGGATTTGAGCATAAGGTTAAGAACTTTTCGAATGTGCTTTCTAATTCGGACAAGATCCGAATTTACACAACCTTGTCACTTTTACTTGCCCTCGCTGTGGCAGCATCCAGCTTTTGCAGATGTCGACTTGTTGGACGGCGTAAACAGCGCAACACAAAGAATAATTGATCATTTTTTATTTGACATCTCCAACACTGGGTCGTTTCTTGCACCTATTATTTGATTTGAGATTTTCATTGCATCTTTCACTTGCTAATTAAAACAAAATTAGACTTTGTTGTTATCTTGTGTATGGGCTGTGAAGTGAATAGTTATTTTTTTACCCTCACACTTCCACAAGCTCCAGGGAATTTCATTCTCCCTGGACTAACCAATTTAGATTTAGTTTTCTTGCTCAAGTCTTGTTGTGATAAAACAAGCCCCAACATTGCAATCTTCCATCTGAAGCAATTTCAATGCTGGAATATTAATTCAGCTGTATTAAAGTAATTCAATAAGCCATTTCAAATCAAAATAAATTGATTTTAAACATTTTGAGATCCAGTTTTGGTTTTGGGTGCAAATCGCTCATGAATCATAGAATTTACAGTGCAGAAGGAGGCCATTCGGCCCATCAAATCTGCACCAGCCCTTGGAAAGAATACCCTAAGTAAGCCCACACCACTACCCTATCCCCATAACCCAGTAACCCCACCTGGACACTTGGGGCAATTTATCATGGCCAATCCATCCAACCTGCACATCTTTGGACTGTGGGAGGAAACCGGAGCATCCGGAGGAAACCCACGCAAACACGGGGAGAACGGGTGCGGGGGGTGGGATGGTTGGCGGGCAAGACGTAAAACCTGTTGGGTGGATAGTCCACCTCATTCCTACCCACTCCTGACCCGGTCTCCATTGTACACACCTACTGGGCTGACCATCGTAGCCTTACTGAGGCTCTTCAGTGGTCAGATATTGCCCACTTCAGGCTCTCAATCCGCCTTTGCAATCAAAATAAATTGGCCAGTGGAAGACAGACTCAAGTGGCAGTCTATTTTATCACCAGGTTTGGTGGAATGTAACTTTCCTATTCAGCCCCAGATTGGGGGGGGGGGGGGGGGGGGGGGGGGGGAAGGGGGGGAGAAGGAAGGGTGTACCTACTTCGGGCGGGTGCTCTCCGTGCAGCGGGGCACACTCCCTTACAACCTTACCCCTCCCCCACTTTGTTCATCCTCCCAGCCTTCATTCCCCAAACCTCCACACCCACCCTCCCCACTCCCGAATAACTCTCCCGAAGCCCCCCAATCCCTATCATACTACCGTCCCGCGCTTAGCTGAGTTCAGTGGCCACTCCCTCATCTCCCAGCAGCAGATACTACTCAGTTACGACGTTGCTGGGATGGCGAGAGCGACTGACCAGTCTGAGGGATGGAAGACAGATCCTGGTAAAGGCTGTCCACAACAGGTTGGGGCTTCTGGGCGAACCTGGTTCAATTCAATCGATTTGTAACCTGCTTTTCTAATTACGCCCATCCACCCTCTCCCATTAACATTCAGCCTCGGTGTTGGGTTTCCAAATAGGTTTCTGTTCAAAGCCAGTCATTATTGTAAACTCTCACGTGAACCAGTGCAACAGGTGACACGTTTCTTTTTTCCCTGCGTTAAAATATTGCTCCTTCATGCACTTTCACTCTTGTTTTAGGAGTTTGTTATGCACGGTACGTAACCCCCCTGCCTCTGGTTCAAGCCTCACTCCAGGAACCTGAGACCATGGAAAGCACGGTGTCAACATGGCCAAACAGGCGGCGGGGAGGGACTGGGGACTGGGGGGTGGTGGGCGGTAGTATGGGACCCTATAGTTAGGAGGATAGGCAGTGGGAGTCCAGAAGGCTGTGTTGCCTGTTCAGTGCCAAGGTTGAGGACAGCTGCTCAGGGCTGGAGGGCAACTTGCAGTGGGAGGGGGAATTGTGGTCCACATAGGTACCAATGTTGTCGATGGGGTGAGGGAGGTGGATCTGCATTGGGAGCAGGAATCTTTTGAATGACAAAGTCCTGTTGATCATCTCAGCCACACTCAAACTGACATAAGGTCTATAAGATTGGAGTGCATGGCTGAAAGGTTACTGTGGGAGAAATACGTTCGGATCCATGGGCACTGCCACCAGTCCCGCGGAAAGTGGGAACTGTGCCACTGGGATGCCTTTCATCTGAACTGGGCTGGGGTCAACTTTCTGGTGAGGTCCTGTTCGATCTCACGAGGAGTGACGAGCCGGGTAGATCTCGCAAGATTTACCAGCCGCGTTTCGTACTGAGTTGGTGCGGTGGCCATTAGATTGAGCCCAATGTCTGAATGTGCAAAGCAATCATAACCAACTGAATGAATTGTTAGCACAAGGCAAATAAATATGAATGACCTGATCGCCATCACAGAGACATGGTTACAAGGTGACCATGGCTGGGGTCTGAATTTTTCATAAGTATTTCACATTTTGAAAAGACAGGTAACACTATTAATTCTGGTTTTCATGAGTACAACAGTGAGAGGTGATATTAGCTCAAAAGAGCAAGATCTAGAATCAGTTTGTGTAGAGAAAAGGAATAGGAAAGGTAAGAGGTCATTTCCAAGAATAGTGTATAGATTCCTCAACAGTAGTTACAGTTTGTACTGTATTGGATTTTGTTTATTGTCATGTGTACCGAGGTACAGTGAAAAGTATTTTTCTGCGAGCAGCTCAACAGATCATTTAGTGCATGGAAAGAAAAGAAAATACATAATATGGCAACGCAAGGTACACTATGTAAATACAGAGACGCCGGCATCGAGTGAAGCATACAGGGGTGTAGTGTTAATGAGGTCAGTCTATAAGAGGATCATTCAGGAGTCTGGGAACAGCGGGGAAGAAGCTGTTTTTGAATCTGTTAGTGCTTGTTCTCAGACTTTTGTATCTCCTACCCGATGGAAGAAGTTGGAAGAGTGAGTAAGCGGGTGGGAGGGTTATTTGATTATGCTGCCCGCTTTCCCCAGGCAGTGGGAGGTGTAAATAGAGTCAATGGATGGGAGGCAGGTTTGAGTTCATAGAGCGCGTACCTGACAATTTAGTGGAGCAGTAGATTCTGGAGCCAACCAGGGACAGGCCACTCTAGAACTGGCAATATCAAATAAGCAGGATTAATCAATAATCTCATGGTAAGGAGCATTGAGAAGACAACAATCATAGCATGAGAACATTTCAATTTCAATTTGGAGGTGAGACAGGTGGGTCTGGCACTAGTGTTCTGAACTTGAATAACAGTGATTATAAGGGTATGAAGGCAGAGTTGGGTAAAATGAACTGGGAAACTAGGTTTAAAGGTAGAACAGTAGAGATGCTGTCATTTAAGGATGTTTTTAATAACTCTCAGAAAAGCTATATCAGAGAGAAAGACCCTTTGAGAAGATGCATCATCTGGGGCTGAATAGGAAAGTTAAGGATTTGTATCAAATTGAAAGAAACACTAGAAATCATTGAAGAGGGTGGTAGGTCAGAATACTGGACAGATTTCAACAATTGGCAAAGAATGACAAGAATAATTATAAAGAAGGAGAAAGTGGAGTATGAGAGAAAGCTAGCTAGGAACGTTCAAGCAATTAGTACAGTTTCTGCAATTATTTCAAAAAGTAAAAGAGTGACTAAAGTGAGTGTTGGCTCGTCAGAGAGTGAGTCGAGTCATCAATGATAGAAAACAAGGAACTGGTGGAAGCTTTGAACAGGTATTTTGTACCTGTTTTCAGCTCAGAAGATTTGGAAAACTTCTCAAAGGTGCTTGAAAATCAAAATTAAAACATCACCAACATTAAGAGAATAAGATTAAGCACTGGGGGAATATATATTTTTTAAATTTAGAATACCCACTTCATTTTTTCCAATTGATAGGCAATTTAGCGTGGCCAATCCACCTAACCTGCACATCTTTGGGTTGTGGGGGTGAAACCCACGCAGACACGGGGAGAATGTGCAAACTCCACACGGACAGTGACCCAGAGCCGGGATCGAACCTGGGACTTTGGCGCTGTGAGGCAGCAGGGCTAACCCACTGTGCCACCGTGCTGCCCTGGCACTGGGGGAATATATTAGGCTCGACAAGTCCCCAGGTCCTGCTGACCTGCATCCTTGGGTCTCACAAAAAGGTGGCTAATGAGATATTAGACGCATCGGTTACGTGATGATCTGGCAGGTGGTAATCGTCGTGCTGACAAAATCCCAGCGGGAAACCTGGCAAGCTACCACAACAAATATCAATTTGTATTTTACTGCATGTTCTGGAGTCAGGAATCACAAATCCCAGTGACAATTTTGGAGATTTTGAACACTAAATTAAACATTTGTTGTTAAAAGAGAAGAAAAATTGGAAACACGCAAGATCAAGATTACGGCGAGATCTTCCTGCTGTTGATGCCAGGGTGTCTTCCAGGCCCCCCCCCCCCCCCCCCCCCCCGATGGTGCACCCACCTCCTGCCACCTGTTACAGGTTTCCTGGGGTGGATTCAATGGGAAATCCCATTGACAGCGCTGGCACCAAATCCCCCTGCCTCCTGCCACTGGGAAACATGTCACAGGGAGGCCAGACACTCTCGCCTGACATTCCCACAGTTAAAATCAGCGGGGCAGGGCATTCCTCCAACAGATAATTTGCTTGGTTAATGCTATAACCCTCACCAGACCTATAGAGAGGGGCCGATTCGCCTCCCCATTAGCCTCCCCGTCAGGCTCCCGAGGATTATAGCAGTTAGACTTAAAAACAAACACCCCTTTCGGCAACCATCCTTACAGAAAATTAATCTATAAAACAAATTCCAGTAATATTACCACAAGGCAAACACACTGTTGCTATAGGGATGATATGTCGTAGGGACTCTCTCACTATTTCTCTCTCTCCTCTCTTTCTCTCTCTCACTTCTCTTTCTCTCTCTCACTTCTCTCTCTCTCTCCCACCTTTCTCTCTCTCTCTTTCTTTCACCTCTCTCTCACTTCTCTCTCTCACCTCTCTCTCTCTTTTTTTCACTTCTCTCTGTCTCTCTCTCTCTCACGTCTCTCTCCCTCTCTCTCATCTCTCTTTATTTCAACTCTCTCTCTCACTTCTCTCTCTCTCTCTCACCTCTCTCTTTCTTTCACTTCTCTCTGTCTCTCTGTCTCTTCTCTCTCTCTCTTTCTCACTTCGCTCTCTCTCTCTCACCTCTCTCTCTTTCTTTCAACTCTCTCTCTCACTTCTCTCTCTCTCTCACACCTCTCTCTCTCTCTCTTTCTTTCACTTCTCTCTGTCTCTCTCTCTCACTTCTCCCTCGCTCTCTCACTCTCTCACTTCTCTCTCTCTCTCTCTTTTCACTTCTCTCTGTCTCTCACGTCTCTCTCTCTCTCACCTCTCTCTCTCTTTCTTTCAACTCTCTCACTTCTCTCTCTCTCTCACCTCTCTCTTTCTTTCACCTCTCTGTCTCTCTCTCTCACTTCTTTCTCGCTCTCTCTCTCTCTCACCTCTCTCTTTCTTTCACTTCTCTCTGCCTCTCTCTCTCACTTCTTTCTCGCTCTCTCTCTCTCTCACCTCTCTCTCTCTCTCACTTCTCTCTCACTTCTCTCTCTCTCTCACTTCTCTCTCTCACTTGACTGTGGAAATCCAAGGCTTTACCCAAAACCCTTCTTTCTGGATCACACAGACACCCTCTGGGACTGAAAGCTCTGTCTCAGCACCGCACTCTCTTCAGGATCACATGGTCACCTCCAGCACAGCTTTCACACTCTCTTTAATGATGTTTTTCTTCTTTCATTTTTCCTAATTGTCCTCCTCCATCTTTGAAATTTACCTTTCCCCGAATATAAAAACCTTAATGTTCCCCTTCTGGCCACTACTTTCGGGTAACATAAAATGTAATAACTTTCATGTAATAACTAAACCGACACACAAACACACACACACACAGACATGTCATCACACACACACACATGTAGACACACACAGACATGTAGACAGGCACACACACAAACACACAGACATTTATTTTTATAAATTTAGAGTACTCAATTAGTTTTTTCCTATTAAGGGGAAATTTAGCGTGGCCAATCCACCTACCCTGCACATCTTTGGGTTGTGGGGGCGAAACCCACACAAACACGGGGAGAATGTGCAAACTCCACACGGACAGTGACCCAGAGTCGGGATCGAACCTGGGACCTCGGCGCCGTGAGGCTACAGGGCTAACCCACTGCGCCACCATGCTGCCCACACACACACACAGACATGTAGACACAAACACACAGGCACATACTAGATTGGAAATAACACCTCTATTCAAGAAAGAAAAGATACAAAAACAGGACACCATGGACTACTTAGCCAAACATCTATCAAATAAATTGCTAAAGTCCAGTATTGTAGAGGTTACTGCAGGATACTTACAGAATCATAATGCGAGAAGGCAGAATCAGAAAAGTTTTTTTGCAGGGCAGCACGGTGGTGCAGTGGTTAGCACTGCTGCCTCACGGGGCCGAGTTTCCAGGTTCGATCCCGGCTCTGGGTCACTGTCCGTGTGGAGTTTGCACATTCTCCCCGTGTTTGCGTGGGTTTCGCCCCCACAACCCAAATTTGTGCAAGGTAGGTGGATTGAACATGCTAAAATTGCGCCATAATTGGAAAAAATGAATTGGGTACACTAAATTTATAAACAACATCAATCAAAAAAAAAACAAGTTTTGTGCAAGGTCATATTTCTCTAATTGTTTAGAATTCTTCATGGCAGTAACAAGAAAATTAGATAAAGGGGAACCTGTGAATGTGCTGTACTTGAATTTCTAAAAGGCATTTGATCAGGTGCCACTTCAAACTGTTACTCCAGAAATAAGGGGCGGGATTCACTGACCCCCGCCGGGTTGGATAATCGCTGGGGAGCGGCGTGAATCCCGTCCCCGCCGGCTGGCGAACGTCGCCGGGGTTATGGCCAGGGTGGGAATCGCGCCTCACCGGTCGGGGGCCGTTGGCAGCGGCCCCCCCGCCCCGGCGATTCGCCGGCCCGCAATGGGCTGAGTGGTCGCCAGTTTTCGGCGGGTCCTGCCAGCGTAAAACACAAAAGGTCCCTACTGGTGGGACATGGCTCCACGGGCGGCCTGCAGAGTCCTGGGGGGGGGGGGGGGGGGGGGGCGCGGGGGGGGGCGCGGGGGGATCTGACCATGTGGGGTGCCCCCACGGTGGCCTGGTCCGTGATCGGGGCCCACCGATCCGCGGGCGGGCCTGTGCCGTGGGGGCTGTATTTCCCTCCACAATGGCCACTGTCAACCTCCGCCATGGCCGGTGCGGAGAAGATCCCCCCTGCGCACGCGCTGGGATGATGCCAGCACACGCTGGTGCTCCCGTGCATGCGCCAAATCATGCCGGTCGGCGGAGGTCCTTCGGCGCCGGTTGGCATGGCGCCAAGCCCTTCCGCGCCGTCTGGCGCAACGTCAAACACTCCAGCCGGCCTAGCCCTCCTCCGCACCTTAGGGGCGGCCCGCGCCAGAGTCGTTTATGCCACTCCTCGGCGCCGGAGTGGCCCACCCCGCCGGTTCCCGGAAAATCCCGCCCAAGAACTCGGAGTGCAGGGAGTAGCAGATTTGTGTGGACTGGGATAAATCCATCCTTTTCAGGGTGACAAGCTGAAACTGGTGGAGTGCGAGAAGATTCAGTGCTGGGTCCTCGAACACTAACAACCAATATTAACGACTTGGATGAATGGACCAAATGTTCAGTTGCTAAATTTGCTGATGGCACCGAGGTAGGTGGGAAAATAGGTTGTCAAGAGGAGGTTAAGAGTTGAAAAAGGAAATTGACAGGTGAAGTGAATGAGGAATAAAATGGCAGATGAAAAATGAAATGAAAATCGCTTATTGTCACGAGTAGGCTTCAAATGAAGTTACTATGAAAAGCCCCTAGTTGCCACATTCTGGCGCCTGTTCGGGGAGGCTGTGACGGGACGTGCTGTTGGCTTGCTTGGTCTACTTTCAAAGCCAGCGATTTAGCCCTGTGCTAAACAGCCCCTCTGTGCTAAACAGATCGAGGGTAATGTATCATAGAATTTACAGAATCATAGAATTTACAGTGCAGAAGGAGGCCATTCAGCCCATCGAGTCTGCGCCGGCTCTTGGAAAGAGCACCCTACCCAAGGTCAACACCTCCACCCTATCCCTTTAACTCAGTAACCCCACCCTACACTAAGGGCAATTTATCATGGCCAATCCACCTACCTGCACATCTTTGGACTGTGGAAGGAAACCGGAGCACCCGGAGGAAACCCGGGGCACGGGGAGGATGTGCAGACTCCGCACAGACAGTGACCCAAGCCGGAATCGAACCTGGGACCGTGGAGCTGTGAAGCAATTGCGCTATCCACAACGCTACCGTGTTGCCCATGTGAATAAGTGAACTTAACCTCTGGCCGAAAGAATAGAAAAGCAGCATACTATTTGAATAGGCAGAGATTGCAGAATTCGGCGGCACAAAGGGACTTGGATGTCCTGGTCCTTCAATCACAAAGGTTAGTCTGTAGATACAGCAAGTGATCAGGAAGGCAGGTGGAATGGTGTCAGTTATTGCAATAAGAATGGAGGATGAAAGCAAAGAGGTTTTACTGCAGCAATCCCGGGCATTGGCGAGATCATATCTGGAACACTGTGTGCAGTTTCCATCTATTTATTTAAGAAAGGATATAATTGTAACTACTTTAGAAGCCTTTCAGAGAAAGTTCAACTGACTCATTCCCGGGTTGAAGAAAAGTTGAACAGGTTGGATCTGTGCCAACTGGAGTTGAGAAGAATGAGAGGTGATCTTATTGAAACACATGTCCTGAGGGTAATATAAAGGATGAATACTGGGAAGCTGTTTCTTTTATGGGGGAGACCTGAATGGTTTAAGAGCAAGAGATCTCCCTTTTAAGATGGAGATGTGAAATAATTCTTTAGATGAGTGGATTGTGAGTCTGACAGATTCTTTTCCCCTGAGAGCAGTGGAGGGCGAATCATTGGATTTATTCGAGGCTGAGCTGGATAGATCTTTGATGGATAACTGACAATGTAGCCTTCTCCACCCTGTGGCCATCGACCCGCAACCTATTGCCTGTGGCCCAGATTGCTGTCTGCGAAGCCTCTGTATGGGGCCCTTGGAGCAATTGTTGGAAACATAGAACATAGAACAGTGCAGCACCGAACAAGGCCCTTCGGCCCTCGGTGTTGTGCCTGCCTGTACAGCGTTCAATGAGGTTCACATGGAGCTGCTGCTCCAATCTCTACTGAACCTAGCAGCAGCAAAGAGGGGACAGAAACATGGATGAAGAGTAAACAATGATAACTGCGAGCACATGGAGATAGAGAGACACTGGAGCACAAGGAGGTCTCCATTCACCGCAATCTCCGGTGTCTCCGGTTCCTTTCTCCTGCCTCTCTGTGCTCCAGCTCAGCTGTGGCCATATTCCCCTTCTTCCCCCCACGTCTCCAGTTCTCCCCGAGCCGCACCCCCCTCCCACCCCCGCGCTCCCACCTCCCCACTTCCCTCCCCCTCATTCTCCCGTGTTCGCCAGCTCTCCCCACGGGCTGCACCTCCCCCCACCTCCGTCCCCCTCATTCCCCCACGTTCCCCACGCACCGCACCAGCTTTCCCTACCCCACCACACCCCTCCATTCCCTCACATTCTTTCAACTTTTGATACTCCCCACAGCGGGTACTTCGAGGTCTGACCCCTGTCTCCCTTCTGCTCTCATCGCACCCACCCCCATATATCAGCTGATTTAGTGAGAAAGGAGGGGCATGAGGGTGAGTGAATATGAAGCTCGGTGAGCGAGTGTGAATGAGTGAGGCTGTGTGAGGGCGGGTAGGCGAGTAAGCAGTTGAGAGAGTAAATGAGTGAATGTGTGAGTGAGTGGGTTTGGGGTTATGGAAGTGGGTGTGTGCGGATGAGTGTGAGTGAGGGTGGGTCAGATAGTGAGTGTGTATGAGGGGGGGCAAGTTAGTTTCAGGCTGGTTGGGGGAGTAAGTGTGTGAGAGTGAATGTGCTTGAATGAGTGAGGATGAGAGTGAAAGTAAGAATGGGTGGGTGAGTGGGTGAGGGTTAGAGGATGAGAGTGAGGGTGGTTTAAACACAATATCCCTGAAAAGTGCATTTTCAAATTAAATTGTCTGGTACAGCGCAATCCAATTTCCTGTGACAAAACTCAGGCACTGAACACGATCCCATGGATTGCAACATTATTGTTTCATAGAATTTACAGTGCAGAAGGAGGCCATTCGGCCCATCGAGTCTGCACCGGCTCCTGGAAAGGCCACCCTACCCAAGGTCCACACCTCCACCCTATCCCCATAACCCAGTAACCCCACCCAACACAAAGGGCAATTTGGACCCTAAGATACAATTTATCATGTCCAATCCACCTAACCTGCACATCTTTGGACTGTGGGAGGAAACCGGAGCACCCGAAGGAAACCCACGCAGACACGGGGAGGATGTGCAGACTCCGCACAGACAGTGACCCAAGCCGGGATTCGAACCTGGGGCCCTGGAGCTGTGAAGCAATTGCGATAACCGTGCTGCCCAAACATTTGGGAATTCATGTTTGTTCCTGCAAACATCTAATCCAGATAATTTAGTGAATTAATGCTCACTGGAATGAAGGGACAGAATGGCAGCCGGTGACTAGTATTGTTCGGCAAGGTCTATGTTGGGACCATAACTATTTACGGTGCATATTAACGATCTGGAAGAAGGAACTGAAGGCACTGTTGCTAAGTTTGCAGATGAGACAAAGATACAGAGGGATTGCTAGTATTGAGGAAGCGGGGAGGCTACAGAAGGACTTGGACAGGCTAGGAGAGTTTGCAATGGAGTGGCAGATGGAATACAATGTGGAAAAGTGTGAGGTTATCCACTTTGGCAGGAAGAATAGAAGCATTTTCTAAATGGGGAAATGCTTCAGAAATCTGAAGCACAAAGGCACTTAGAGTCCGAGTTCAAGATTCTCTTAAGGTTAACGTGCAGGTTCAGTCGGCAGTTAAGATGGCAAAGGCAATGTTAGCATTCATGTCGAGAGAGCTGGAATACAAGATCAGGGATGTACTCCTGAGGCTGTATGAGGCTCTGGTCAGACCCCATTTGGAGTATTGTGAGCAGTTTTGGGCCCTGTATCTATGGAAAGATGTGCTGGCCTTGGAAAAGGTCCAGAGGAGGTTCACAAGAATGACCACTGGAATGGAGAGCTTGTCGAATGAGGAACGGTTGAGGACTTACTGAATACTGAGAGGCCTGGACAGACTGGACGTGGAGAGGATGTTTCCACGAGTAGGAGAAACTGGAACCCGAGGGCACAGCCTCAGACTGAAGGGACGATCCTTTAAAACAGAGATAAGGAGGAATTTCTTCAGCCAGAGGGTGGTGAGTCTGTGGAACTCTTCCACAGAAGGCTGTGGAGGCCAAATCACTGAGTGTCTTTAAGACAGAGATAGATAGGTTCTTGATTAATGAGGTGATCAGGGGTTATGGGGAGAAGGCAGGAGAATGGGGCTGCGATACATATTAGCCCTGATTGAATGGTGGAACAGACTAGATGGGCCAAATGTCCTAAATCTGCTCCTTTGTCTTGTGGTCTTATGGTTATTATCGACAGGGGCAGCGTGGTAGCATTGTGGATAGCACAATTGCTTCACAGCTCCAGGATCCCAGGTTCAATTCCGGCTTGGGTCACTGTCTATGCAGAGTTTGCACATCCTCCCCGTGTGTGCGTGGGTTTCCTCCGGGTGCTCCGGTTTCCTCCCACAGTCCAAAGATGTGCAGGTTAGGTGGATTGGCCATGCTAAATTGCCCTTAGTGACCAAAATTGACCTTTGTGGTCTCCCCACTCTCCCCAGACACCAACATCCCCTCTCCCCACGCACCAACATCCCCTCTCCCCACGCACCAACATCCCCTCTCCCCAGACACCAACATCCCCTCTCCCCATGCACCAACATCTCCTCTCCCCACGCACCAACATCCGCTCTCCCCACGCACCAACATCCCCTCTCCCCAGACACCAACATCCCCCCTCCCCACGCACCATCATCCCCTCTCCCCATGCACCAACATCCCCTCTCCCCAGACACCAACATCCCCCCTCCCCATGCACCATCATCCCCTCTCCCCATGCACCAACATCCCCTCTCCCCACGCACCATCATCCCCTCTCCCCACGCACCAACATCCCCTCTCCCCACGCACCAACATCCCCTCTCCCCAAACACCAACACCCCCTTTCCCTACGCACCAACATCCCCTCTCCCCACGCACCAACATCCCCTCTCCCCAAACACCAACATCTCCTCTCCCCACGCACCAACATCCCCTCTCCCCATGCACCATCATCCCCTCTCCCCACGCACCAACATCCCCTCTCCCCAAACACCAACATCCCCACTCCCCACGCACCATCATCCCCTCTCCCCACGCACCAACATCCCCTCTCCCTACGCACCATCATCTCCTCTCCCCAGACACCAACATCCCCTCTCCCCACGCACCAACATCCCCTCTCCCCACGCACCAACATCCCCTCTCCCCACGCACCAACATACCCTCTCCCCACGCACCAACATCCCCTCTCCCCATGCACCAACATCCCCTCTCCCCACGCACCATCATCCCCTCTCCCCAGACACCAACATCCCCCCTCCCCACGCACCAACATCCCCTCTCCCCACGCACCAACATCCCCTCTCCCCACGCACCAACATCCCCTCTCCCCACGCACCAACATCCCCTCTCCCCACGCACCATCATCCCCTCTCCCCAGACACCAACATCCCCCCTCCCCACGCACCATCATCCCCTCTCCCCATGCACCAACATCCCCTCTCCCCACGCACCATCATCCCCTCTCCCCACGCACCAACATCCCCTCTCCCCACGCACCAACATCCCCTCTCCCCAAACACCAACACCCCCCTTTCCCTACGCACCAACATCCCCTCTCCCCACGCACCAACATCCCCTCTCCCCAAACACCAACATCTCCTCTCCCCACGCACCAACATCCCCCCTCCCCACGCACCATCATCCCCTCTCCCCACGCACCAACATCCCCTCTCCCCATGCACCATCATCCCCTCTCCCCACGCACCAACATCCCCTCTCCCCAAACACCAACATCCCCACTCCCCACGCACCATCATCCCCTCTCCCCACGCACCAACATCCCCTCTCCCTACGCACCATCATCTCCTCTCCCCAGACACCAACATCCCCTCTCCCCACGCACCAACATCCCCTCTCCCCACGCACCAACATCCCCTCTCCCTACGCACCATCATCTCCTCTCCCCAGACACCAACATCCCCTCTCCCGAGGCACCAACATCCCCTCTCCCCACGCACCAACATCCCCTCTCCCCAAACACCAACACCCCCTTTCCCTACGCACCAACATCCCCTCTCCCCACGCACCAACATCCCCTCTCCCCAAACACCAACATCTCCTCTCCCCACGCACCAACATCCCCCCTCCCCACGCACCATCATCCCCTCTCCCCACGCACCACATCCCCTCTCCCCACGCACCATCATCCCCTCTCCCCAGACACCAACATCCCCTCTCCCCACGCACCAACATCCCCTCTCCCCACGCACCAACATCTCCTCTCCCCACGCACCAACATCCCCCCTCCCCACGCACCATCATCCCCTCTCCCCACGCACCAACATCCCCTCTCCCCACGCACCATCATCCCCTCTCCCCACGCACCAACATCCCCTCTCCCCACTCACCAACATCCCCTCTCCCCACGCACCAACATCCCCTCTCCCCACAATAATAAGTGTTCAGTTCCACGCCGTCGGGAACTCGGCCGGTCGGGAGCAGATGATCGCTGGGTGGGCCTCTGGCAATGGGCCCTCAGCCGCGTGGCCTACTCCGCCATCACGCCAATTCTTAGCTCCCGGCGCTGGGCCTGATTTCGGCGTGAACGTGGATTCTCCGCGCCACCCCCCATCCCCCGCCGAACGTGGTTTTGACGCGGGACTGCGGAGCATCCAGTCCATTATTTTTGCTACAGAAATGGTTTCTTTTCACACACCAGCTTTTTAAAAAAATGCATGGTTCATGACATTTCACGTCTCACCGGATCTCACGGGGGTGAGGAATTGAAATGTGCCTCCACCAAAGAGTGGTGGGGCGGGGGGGGGGGGGGGGGGGGGGAGGGGTCACTGACGAGCCTGGGATAGTGGCTTTGGCTGCGGACAGCAGAATGGAGGTGAGACTGCAATCAGATCAGTCTGATGGGATGGTGCAGCAGACTGGAAGGCCTGAATGGGCTGCTCCTGATCCTATCCCCTTATGTTCCCAAGAGCTCATTCCTCGCCTTATCCTTGCCATCAGAGCCCCCGAACCCTCTCCCCCTATCCTCACCCTGAGACCCTGCACCCATCTGCCCCCCCCCCCCCCCCCCCCCCTCGGGGTCTGAAATTTAGAGCAGCGGGACTTCCTGTAGTTCCAGCAGTGGCCATTGTCCGTGGTGGCGCTGCTGGGATTTCGAGGCTGCCGACAGAGTGAGGGATGGTCCAGTCGATGATCAACGCTCCATGGAACATTAAATCACTGTGACCCACTTTCTCAGTGGGAAGAGTACAAAGAAAAGTACAGCACAAGAACAGGCCTTTCGGCCCTCCAAGTCATGATGCCCCAAAGAACAAAGAAAAATCCTGTCCGATACCACAGTGAGGAGTCAGCCTTAATTAAGTGCGTGAGTCTTGACGGTATGGAGCTTAAGTCAGAACCTTCTAATCAAAGGTAAAAGTGCGATGCCCTGAACCCTGTCCCACACTTCACACCTGCAACGTGAGCTGAATCCAGCTAAATCAATGAATCCGGCATATAAACGGTTGCAGGGTTGAGGAGAGAATGATTTGTGCATGAAAAAATATTACAAGGCTTCGCTCTCACTTAAGTGCGAGCTATTATTCAAAAGGAGGTTGCCAGTGGGTGAAAAGGCAACAGATTATTTTTCATTATTATTGCAATGACAGAAAAAAAAACAGCAACATAATAATGAAATGTCAGGATGAATTACAAAACAAAGAGGCTTCTCCAATGCGGCTACATGGTAATTCATAGACAATGATGTATGTTTTCTTGATGTAGGGCGGACAGTGTCATTCTTAATAATGACATACAGCATCCCATCTGTCTCATACATTATATCTCCAGCCCTGGAACGCTCTTGTTATCCAAACTCTGGCCTGTCTTGTTCCGCGGAGTACTTTTTGCTTGGGGCTCCGGCTAATTTAAATGTGTGTCCATATTATACTCGTCACCCCCCCCTCCCCCCCCGACCCCACAAATTAATCCGTGGTTCGAAGCAGGATGTTGTGTTGTGAGAGTATCAGTCGCAGGTTAAGGATGGCAGTGGGAGAACGGAGGAAGCGCGAAAAGAGGAAATTAAATTGAAAATAAGCTCCGCCGATCCCCTGATGGCACAATAACAACTCTCGCATCTATCAATCTCGCCCCTTGAGCATCGTGAAATTCCCCAAGGCAATTCACAGGAGCGTTGTTATCAAGTGAAATTTGATGTTGAGCCACCAGGAGAGACATAAACACAGCTAGCCAAAAACTTGGTCAGAAAATATGATGTCAAGGAGTATCTTAAAATGGGGGGCGGGGGGGGGGGGGGGGGGCGGGCGTGAGCGGCCGAGACGTTTATGAAGGAAATCTCCTAACTCAGACCGAAGCAGCTGAACACACAACTAGAGATGCTGCTGAAGCTGCAGAGCTGTGGGGAAAGGGCAGGGGATTGGGCTAGATGGATGGGTCTTCAAAGGATCTGCCACAGCAACGGTGGGCTGAATGGCTTTCTTCTATGCTGTATGATTCTATGCACATGCAGACTAATTAAAATCTTCTAAGATATTAGAGGGTGAAATTTCTGTTACGCGTCCCCAAAGCTTGGAAGTTATATTCGGACACTGAAGCAGCCCATGTCGAAATGCAGCAAGACCTGACTAATATCCAGGCTTAGGCTGACAATTGACAAGGAACATTCATTCAATACAAGTGCTAGGCAATTACCAACTCCAACAAGATAGAACCTAACCATTGCCCCTTAATGTTCAAAGGCATTACCATCACTGAAGCCCCCACTATCAACACCCTGGGGATTACCATTGACCAGAGACTGAACTGGACCAGCCATATAAATACTGTGGCTATAAGAACAGGTCAAATGCTAGGAATCCTGTGATGAGTAACTCACCTCTTAACCCCAAAGATTGTCCACCATCTACAAGGCACAATCAGGAGTGTAATGGAATACTCTCCACTTTCCTGGGTGAGTGCAGCTCCAACAACACTCAAGAAGCTCAACGCCATCCAGGACAAAGCAGTCCACTTGCCTAGCACCCCTTCCACAAACATTCAATCCCTCCACCACGGATAACCAGTAGGAGCCGTGTGTACCATCTACAAGATGCACTGCATTAACTCACCAAGGCTCCTTAGGCAGCATCTTCCAAACCCACGACCGCTACCATCTAGAAGGACAAGAGCAGCAGATACCTGGGAACCCCACCACTTGGAAGTTCCCCTGCAAGATACCCACCACCTTGACTTGGAAATGTATCGCTGTCCCTTCACTGTCACTGGGCCAGAACCCTGGAATTCGCTTGCTATTAGCACAGTGGGTGTACCTGCACCAGATGGACTGCAGCGGTTTAGGAAGGCAGCTCACCACCACCTTCCCAAGGGCAATTAGGGATGGACAATGAATGCTGGCCGAGCCAGAAAATTCCACATCCCTTGAATGAATAAAAAGGTGTAATGAAGTTTACTAATTAATAAACGTTTATTGTCACAAGTAGGCTTCAATGAAGTTAATGTGAAAAGCCCCTAGTCTCAACATTCCGGCGCCTGTTCGGGGAGGCCGGTACGGGAATTGAACCTGCGCTGCTGGCATAGTTCTGTATTACAAGCCAGCTGCCTAACCCACTGCGCTGAACCAGCCCCTATTTATTTTGTATAATTAGTATATATATGGAGCACACTTTGGAAGTGGGTTATTGCTGCCGGTTTAATAACCCCAAACCTAAACTTCGTAAACGGCAATTTGTTCCTGCGATCGTCTATCTAAGTTCGTCAATGTAACACCTCATTATTCACTAAATGACGTACAAATGGAAATGTCATTCGCTAAACACCGCTTGCGGGGAAACCCATCCTCCCCGTACCAGCCTCCCCGAACAGGCGCCGGAATGTGGCGACAAGGGGCTTTTCACAGTAACTTCATTTGAAGCCTACTCGTGACAATAAGCCATTTTCATTTCATTTCATTTTCATCAAGACCACTTCAAAATCCTCTGAGGAAAAGAAAATTGTGAAAGGCAGGAGCTGGAATTTCGGGAACCTCGAATGAGGAAAAGCAGGTGACTCAGCTGTCCAGTCAGGATCTGAGTGGTTGCAAAATACTGTTTATCCAGCACTTTATCACATCCCTCATAAAGTCCTGCCTGAATAACGAGTGGCTTCGGGCCCAGTTGGGTCACTTGGGTCAACTCCTCTTCAGGTTAGATAGGGGTGAGTCGATTCCTGTTGTTTGAGTTCCAGGTCTGCAGGGAGCAAGCAACAGAGAGGCTCTCTGTCTGCCATTTATTTCTCAGACGGAGAGTTCATTTATTTCTCCACACTTAGTGCAGCCGAACTAGTCCCGACGTGACTCAACCTTCAGCGACAAGAAAGTTCTCTGCCTGAAGAACAAAGATTTTTTTTTTTTATAAATTTAGATTACCCAATTATTTTTTCCAATTAAGGGGCTTTTTAGCGTGGCCAATCCACCTACTCTGCACATTTTTGGGCTGTGGGGGCGAAACCCACACAGACACGGGGAGAATGTGCAAACGCCACACGGACAGTGACCCAGAGCCGGGATCAAACCTGGGACCTCAGCGCCGTGAGGCGGTTGTGCTAACCACTGTGCCACCATGCTGCCCTCCTGAAGAACAAAGATGTCCATCGTTCAGTCTTTTCACAATGCTTTGTTCTTTATCCACACCACCGTTACGTTGAAATGGACACTCATTTCAGGGCTTAGCTCACTGAGCTAAATCACTGGCTTTCAAAGCAGACCAAGCAAGCCAGCAACACGGTTTGCTTCCCGTACCAGCCTCCCCGGACAGGCGCCGGAATGTGGTGACTAGGGGCTTTTCACAGTAACTTCATTGAAACTTACTCGTGACAATAAGCAATTTTCATTTCATTATATCCAGACCCTCTAGAATATTCCATCAAAGAACAACGGAAGCAACGCAAAAGAGACACACAGCGCTGTAACTTTTCTTTAACAAGTGTTTGCTGCTTTCAGGAGTGCCACGTACGCTTAGCAACATGCCAGGAATCATGGCGCCAACACGGATACCCCCCCTCCCCCCCCCCCCCCCCCCCCCCCCCGCCGTGGGTCCCAGCTGCCCTCCTTTGAAACTACACTTTTTCACTTTCTACTATCCTGAGAATTTTCATTTTTCTTTCCAATTCCCAACAGTTTTTTTTAGTTATTTTAAACCATTTATCAATTCATTCTGCTATCTGACTAGCGGCTCCACAAGCCCTGATCTTGTGACATGTGTCCATGTACCACAACAGTATGACTGGCCCTTTTCTACTCTTTTTAAAATATATATATCTATCTAATATTGCAATAAGGTAGGTTAAGTATGACGTTCCTTTCTGAAACTCCAACTTTTTTACAAAAGAAAATCAGCCACAGATATGCACTAGGGAACAAAAAGCCACGGGGGGGGGGGGGGGGGGGGGGGGGGGGGGGGTGGAGGTCTTTCAGAGCTGACGGTTTTATGTCATTTCGCACTGCCAAAGACAGCGGAGATATGAGAGTGAATGTCTTTGCGGAGAGGGCATTATGTGGGGTTGGGGGGGGAGGGGTAATGATAGACGTCTGATATCTGGTAGACTGCAACAGGACGAAGAAAAGATTGACAGCTCCAATGAGATGAAGTAAGGATCAGGGATCAGAGTCATCTTTAAGGAGGTATGACAGGAAAAGGAGAGATGAAAGAATTAGAGATGGAGAATGAAAATGGGCAAAAGGGATCCAAAGGCGAAAGTAGTTAGGGGCCCAATTGACAAATTTACTTGATGAAACTGAGTAGCAATTGACTAATCTGACTAATTAGGTGTAAGGTATAATTTGAATTGATTACAATTAATATTTAATGAGTGCTTTTTAGAGCATTACCCTGGAATTACTATTGAAGATGTAAACAGAAGTACACTCAACCTGACAACCAGTTGTCCGCTGTTACAGCGGAAGCATTATGCAATCAAGTGCTGATGACTGTATTAACATGGAGAAAGGAATGCTGAGTTTGTCAAACATCAAACTTCAGATCGAGCCCAAGATAAGATACGAGGCCTTTCCTTGTCAGCTTGGAACTTACACGTCTCTCTTGTGGAGACCATGAATTGGCTTGAAATGGAATTGGTTTCTGGAGCGAGCAATGAGATGGATTGAGTGTTTGCCTCGTCCACTCTGCGCACCAGGCCTTGCAGCTCTAAGAATGGGATAAAAGTGTAAACATCTGGGGCTGGATTCTCCATTTCTACAGGGAGTGCACGAGCAGAGGTACCTGATGTGTGTAAATCATTATAGGTGGAAGAGCAGATTGGGAAAATGTCTTGGGCGTGTGCTCTATTTCAGGGAACGGGGCGGAATTCTCCGACCCCCCCCCCCCCCTCCCGTGGGGCCGAATTCTCCGCCACCCGGTAATCGGCGGGGGCGGGAATCGCGCTGCTCCGGTCGGCGGGCACCCCGCGGTGATTCTCAGGCCCGCGATGGGCTGAAGTCCCACCGCTGACAGGCCTTTCCCGCCGGCGGGAATCAAAGCACGTCTGGTGCCGGCGGGATTGGCGGCGTGGGCGGGCGCCGGGGTCCTGGGGGGGGAGCGGGCCGATCTGACCCCGGGGGGTGCCCCCACGGTGGCCTGGCCTGCAATCGGGACCCACTGATCGGTGGGTGGGCTTGTGCCGTGGGGGAACTCTTTTTCTTCCGCCTCCGCCACGGTCTCCACCATGGCGGAGGCGGACGAGGCCCCCTCCCCTGCGCATGCGCCAGGATGATGTCAGCAGCCGCTGATGCTCCGGCGCATGCGCGGACTTCTGCCGGCCGGCGAAGGCCTTTCGGCCCCGGCTGGCGGGGCGCCAAAGGCCGTTCACGCCAGCCTGTGGAGCGGAAACCACTCCGGCGCGGGCCTAGCCCCTAACGGTGCGGAGAACACCTTTGGGGAGACCCGATGCCGGAGTGGTTCTCGCCACCCCAGAACGCCGGGACCCGTCGCCGAACGCAATTTCGGCGTCGTGGAGTGAAGAATCCAGCCCCTGTTCGCAATGGATTTTCTCGGGTACAATGAAAAAAAAAGGAAAAGGGGGGGAGGGGAGAGACAGGGGTGGAGGAGGAAAGGGAAAAAAAAAAGGAAAAGAGAATGAGGGAGAGAGAAGGAGGGAGAGAAAGGAGTAAATTGAAGACAATGCAACAAATTTGCATTTATATTGGGCCTGTGACCTCAGGGTATGACAAAGCACTTTACATCAAGTGTTTATGAAGTGTCGTCACTGCTTGCAATGTCAGAAAATGGCAGCCATTTTGTGCACAGCAAGGTGCCACAAATAGCAACGTGTTAGTAGTAGGCTCTACCAACTCTCCAGTCTGCTGAAATATTTAATCAGATCATGGCTGATCTTTTATACCAACTCCACCTTTACACCTTTTCCCTTGATTCTCTCAGTGTCCAAAAAGCCATCAATCTTTGTTTGGAATATATTCACTGGTTGAGCGCAGCCACCGCGATCTTGGGTAAAGAATTCTAAATGTTCACAGGCCTCTAAGTGAAGAAGTCTCTTTTCAGGTGAAGGGTAAAAAGCCAGAGTTGGTTTTTTTTTCTGTGTTGCTAAATGATAAGTATTAACGAGGGCAGCAGGGAAAAGTCCTCCTCTTCTTCCAACTGCTCCACCTGACAGCGAAGATGGGGCCTCGGTTTAACACCAGAGCTGAAAGACTGCCCCTCCGAAGGTGCAACACTCCATTACTCCTTCCCCAGAGTCTCAGCCAAGACCTTATGGACTCAGACATCTGAAGGGAGACTTAAGCCCACTGTATTCGTAGAATCAGAGAATCGTTACAGGGAGGACATTCAGCCCATTGAGCCTGCACCAACTGGGGGGAGGGAGATAACACAAGACCCCTTAAAACCAGATGGCTAGGATAACACTAGAATACTTCAACATAAATTAGTTTATTGAGGAGTGAAACTAACCAGAGAAAATATATCCAGTGATCATTATTAACCATTAAACATGCATTCTTCATAGAATCACAGACCTTTCAGTGCAGAAGGACGCTGTTCGGCCCATCGAGTCTGCACTGGCCATAAAGCCACATCTCCAACCTATCCCCGTAACCCTATCTAACCACTTTGGACACTAAGGGGCACTTTAGCTTGGCCAATCCACCTCACCTGCATATTTGTGGACTGTGGGAGGAAACTGGAGAACCCGGAGGAAACCCACGTAGAATCGGGGAGAAATTGCAAACTCCACGTAGATGGTCTACCGAGACCGGAATTGAATCCGGATCCCTGGAGCTGTGAGGCAGCAGTGCTAACCACTGTGCCACTGTGTGGCTCCCAAAAATAAACAGTAACTCTAACATAACAGTAATAAGTAGTTAAACACTTGCTGATAGTGGTGGCTGCAATGTATAGTGGGATTTAAGCAAGCTAACTTGACCACATTCTTGAAAAAGATAGAATCAACGTGGTCAACAGAAACACACCCAGAGCAGGCAGCTCTATTCAGCAACCTCAGACATCCCGAACAGATTGCGAACCAATCTATGGTAAGGGGAGCTTGGACTGAGGAGAGCAAAGGACAGGGTTAGGGGGTCTTGAGAAACAATAGATGGCCAGGAGTTAGGTCATGACTACCCGATAAGCTGATCATGCAGTTACCATGCTGTCTAAAGTAAGATTCATTGATCAAGGTATAATCTATAGCTACAAGGATTGGACTGACTCCAGTTCAGGCCGGGGTTACTGAGTTTTGGAAATTGTATAATGGTTGAACCAAGAGCCATGCAAAGCAGAGTTGGTTTTGGGACTAATCCCGTTCACTCTCCCTCGTACGTTGACCAAGCTTGGAAAGTAAAGCCGCCTTAACCAGAGATGCTGTCTCCGCGAGTCTTTGTCTTTAGCTGAGCCGTAATTAAGAGGGGTAATTCTCCATGTAAAAGACAGCTTAATACTTAGTCTCTGAGAAAGCTCTGATACTAACCCTCTGAAAGAACACCCTACCTCGGTCCCCGACCTATCCCCGGAAGTCCACCTGACATTTTGGGCACCAAGGGGCAGGTCAGCCTGGCCAATCCACCCAACCTGCATATCTTTGGACAGTGGGAGGAAGCCGGAGCATGGCTGAGGAACTGAACATGTTTTTTGGGTCGGTCTTCACAGTGGAAGACACAAATAACATACCAGTGACTGATCGAAATGAGGCTATGACAGGTGAGGACCTTGAGAGGATTGTTATCACTAAGGAGGTAGTGATGGGCAAGCTAATGGGGCTAAAGGTAGACAAGTCTCCCGGCCCTGATGGAATGCATCCCAGAGTGCTAAAAGAGATGGCTAGGGAAATTGCAGATGCACTAGTGATAATTTACCGAAATTCACTAGACTCTGGGGTGGTCCTGGTGGATTGGAAATTAGCAAATGTGCCGCCACTGTTTAAAAAAGGAGGTAGACAGAGAGCAGGAAATTATAGGCCAGTGAGCTTAACTTCGGTAATAGGGAAGATGCTGGAATCTATCATCAAGGAAGAAATAGCGAGGCACCTGGATAGAAATTGTCCCTTTGGGCAGACGCAGCATGGGTTCATAAAGGGCAGGTCATGCCTAACTAATTTAGTGGAATTTTTTGAGGACATTACCAGAGTGGTAGATAACGGGGAGCCAATGGATGTGGTATATCTGGATTTCCAGAAAGCCTTTGACAAAGTGCCATACAAAAGGTTGCTGCATAAGATAAAGATGCATGGCATTAAGGGTAAAGTAGTAGCATGGATAGAGGATTGGTTAATTAATAGAAAGCCAAGAGTGGGGATTAATGGGTGTTTCTCTGGTTGACAATCAGTAGCTAGTGGTGTCCCTCAGGGATCAGTGTTGGGCCTACAACTGTTCACAAGTTACATAGATGATTTGGAGTTGGGGACCAAGGGCAATGTGTCCAAGTTTGCACACGACACTAAGATGAGTGGTAAAGCGAAAAGTGCAGAGGATACTGGAAGTCTGCAGAGGGATTTGGATAGGTTAAGTGAATGGGCTAGGGTCTGGCAGATGGAATACAATGTTGACAAATGTGAGGTTATCCATTTTGGTAGGAATAACAGCAAAAGGGATTATTATTTAAATGGCAAATATTAAAACATGCTGCTGTGCAGAGAGGCCTGGGTGTGCTAGTGCATGATTCGCAAAATGTTCGTTTACAGGTGCAACAGGTGATTAAGAAGGCAAATAGAATTTTGTCCTTCATTGCTAGAGGGATGGAGTTTAAGACTAGGGAGGTTATGCTGCAATTGTATAACATGTTAGTTTGGCCCCACCTGGAATATTGTGTTCAGTTTTTGTCTCCTTACCTAAGAAAGAAGGTACTGGCGCTGGAGGGTATGCAGAGGAGATTCACTAGGTTGATCCCAGAGCTGAAGGGATTACGAGGAGAGGTTGAGTAGACTGGGTCTGTACTCGTTGGAATTTCGAAGCATGAGGGGGGATCTTATAGAAATATATAAAATTATGAAGGGAATAGAGAGGATAGATGCGGGCAGGTTGTTTACACTGGCGGGTGACAGTAGAACTAGGGGAATAGCCTCAAAATAAGGGGAAGTAGATTTAGGACTGAGTTTAGGAGGAACTTCTTCACCCAAAGGGTTGTGAATCTATGGAATTCCTTGCCCAGTGAAGCAGTTGAGGCTCCTTCATTAAATATTTTTAAGATAAAGGTAGATCGTTTTTTGAAGAATAAAGGGATTAAGGGTTATGGTGTTCGGGTCGGAAAGTGGAACTGAGTCCACAAAAGATCAGCCATGATCTCATTGAATGGCGGAGCAGGCTCGAGGGGCCAGATGGCCTACTCCTGCTCATTATTCTGTTGTTCTTATGTTCTAAACCCACACATATACAGGGAGAACATGGAAACTCCATACAGTCATCCGAGGTTGGAAATGAATCCGGGTCCCTGGCGCCGTGAGGCAGCAGTGCTAACCACAGTGCCGATCCATCTGTCTCAGAGTACTAATTGCATGCAGTGGTATCAAAGCGATGGCTGAAATCTGTTTACCAAGACGGGTGTGAAAGATTCCGAGCTGACATTGGGCTTCAGGAACACAAATCACCAAGCTCAGAAACACCAGTAATTAGTCGTGTTTTCTTTGCATCTCACTTATGCACATCAGGAGTTATATATCACGGGACTGCTTTGAATACAAGTTAACAGATTGAAATTCTCTATGCATGGCAATAAGTGACTCCGCGTGGGAAGTTGGAAGAAGAAAGTCAAATGTCTGTATTTTTACAACTGCTACTTTCTCTGTGCTACATGCGTTATACATAATGCATTATATTCAAGTAAGAGGCTGGGATTTGGCAGTACAACGGTTCAGGTGTCTCGATATCTGAAAATTACAACTTACTGCCAAGCACATGAGAGTGAGAGGACTGACAGCAAAAGGAGGCATTTCGCACTGAAGCCCAGGCTCCTTTGGGAAAAGCACTGACTCGTTTATAATGCAAGTACCAGAAACTGAGAGATATTGTACCTTATGATGATGCATTTGGTGTAGTGGGATTATTGGCATGTTAGAGTGATATGCAGTTATCAGAAATGTGCAAGTAAGTGGTACGAGCTTGGGCCGTGTTTTTAAATAGAAATGTATTTCCATATTCTGCTGGATCCAATCCATTCATTTTTGAATTACAAGGTTTTTAAATCCACTCTAGTTGAAATGGGATTTGAACTGCAGTCAAACCAATGACTTCCTGTCTCAGGCTGAACCTTGAGCCTGTCACAATTTAACAAGCGAATGTGCTTTAATTTGCAGCACACTGTTTAAGATTGTATTTTTAATTGACTGTAAAAGAGAGCAGTGAATGTGGAAAAGTCATTATTTTAAAAAGGCTCGACAATCAATAAGATTACCGTTGATGTGAGTGCAGTAAGCTGATACCTATGTATTATTTAGCACATTTCCATTTTAATAATCTTTTTATCTTCCTTCGTGCACTGACCAGACCCCAGGGACCTTCTGACTAACAAGGCTAGGGTGTGAGCTGCTTCCACACTACTGTCAAATCCACCCAGAGCTTGGCAGATTGTCAAGTGTTCCTCAAACAAGTCGGGTTTCCAGTTTCTGATCTGCCTGTTCCCACAAAGAGGAGGTGTTACCACGTCTGCACACCTCTGTAAGCAGCCACTTGATTGAGACAGAGAGTGAGCCCCTCCCTCCCTCCGCAACCTCCCCCAACCCTTTGTCCAGGATACTGGAAGTCTGCAGAGGGATTTGGATAGGTTAAGTGGATGGGCTAGGGTCTGGCAGATGGAATACAATGTTGATAAGTGTGAGGTTATCCATTTTGGTAGGAATAACAGCAAAAGGGATTATTATTTAAATGATAAAATATTAAAACATGCTGCTGTGCAGAGAGATCTGGGTGTCCTCGTGTATGAGTCGCAAAAAGTTGGTTTACAGGTGCAACAGGTGATCATAGAATTTACAGTGCATAAGGAGGCCATTCCGCCCATCGAGTCTGCACCGGCCCTTGGAAAGAGCACCCTACCCAAGCCCACACCTCCAACCTATCCCCGTAACCCAGTAACCCCACCCCACCTTTTGGACACTAAGGGCAATTTATCATGACCAATCCATCTAACCTGCATATCTTTGGACTGTGGGAGGAAACCGGAGCACCCGGAGGAAACCCACGCAGACACAGGGAGAACGTGCAAACTTCGCACAGACAGTGACCCAACCCGGGAATCGAACTTGTAACCCTGGAGCTGTGAAGCAACTGTGCTAACCACCGTGCTAGCATGCTGCCCATGACTAAGAAGGCGAATAGAGTTTTGTCCTTCATTGCTAGAGGCATGGAGTTCAAGACGAGGGAGGTTATGCTGCAACTGTACAAGGTGTTAGTGCGGCCACACCTGGAGTATTGTGTTCAGTTTTGGTCTCCTTACCTGAGAAAGAACGTACTGGTGCTGGAGGGTGTGCAGAGGAGATTCACTAGGTTAATCCCAGAGTTGAGGGGGTTGGATTACAAGGAGAGGTTAAATAGACTGGGACTGTACTCGTTGGAATTTAGAAGGATGAGGGGGGATCTTATAGAAACATATAAAATTATGAAGGGAATAGATAGGATAGATGCGGAAAGGTTGTTTCCACTGGCGGGTGAAAGCAGAACTAGGGGGCATAGCCTCAAAATAAGGGGAAGTAGATTTAGGACTGAGTTTAGGAGGAACTTCTTCACCCAAAGGGTTGTGAATCTGTGGAATTCCCTGCCCAGTGAAGCAGTTGAGGCTCCTTCATCAAATGTTTTCAGACAGAGATAGATAGTTTTTGGAAGAATAAAGGAATAAAGGGTTATAGTGTTCGGGCGGAAAGTGGAGTTGAGTCAACAAAAGATCAGCCATGATCTCATTGAATGGCGGAGCAGGCTCGAAGGGCCAGATGGCCTACTCCTGCTCCTAGTTCTTATGTCCAACCCTGCCCTACGATCTCTCTGCTGCTCCATTTCTGGAATTGTCCAATCTCGGTTTCCATTGTTCGGTCAGCGGAGGCTGTGCCTCCAGCTGTCTAGGCCCTACGCTCTGGAATTACCTTTATTTTTTTTTAAATTTAGAGTACCCAATTATTTTTTCCAATTAAGGGGCAATTTAGCATGGCCAATCCTGCACATCTTTTGGGGTGAAACCCACGCAAACACGGGGAGAATGTGCAAACTCCTCACGGACAGTGACCCAGGGCCGGGATTCGAACCCGGGTCCTCAGCGCCGTAGGCAGCAATGCTAACCACTATGCCACTGTGCTGCCCTCAGAATTACGTTTCTAAACCTCAACCTGCTCTCCCCTACTTCAAGAGGTTCGTTGAATATCTTCAGCCGAGGGTTTGGTTACGTGTTCAATAACCTGTCATGTAGCTTGGGGGGAGATTTCGTACTCCTATTTTGGGTCTGTGGGCGCTGGAATGTCGGGGGGGGGGGGGGGGGGGGCGCAATCCTGCAGTTGCAAAAGCTGCTCAGGCACTGCTCCGACACTGCCAGTGGGAAGTGCCAGGGGGCAGTGCCAAGGAGCAGTGTTGGGGAAATTACCAGCGGGCAATGCCTGAACAGTGCCAGAGAGAAGTGCCAGGGAAAGTACCAAGGGACAATGACTGGATAGTGCACAGTGCTGGGGTTGGGGAGGGGGGGGGGGAGCTGGAGGATGTTCCCGGGGGAGGGGGAGGATGCTCCGTGGAGGTGGGGGGGGAGAAACATTGCATTTGTGCCTGTCCTGTGGGCAGGTGATTCTGTGTCCCTGGCGGGGGCTCCATGGTGGTGGGGGGGCAGGGGGGTTCTGTGGGCCAGTCCTGGGGCTATGGGGCTATTTCCATGGTGGGGGGCGGGTGCATTTCAATGGTGGGGGGGTTGGCTTTGTGACGGGGCATGGTTCCTACTTTTAGTTTTTCCAATTGGGGCGTCTTTTAAAAAGAGCAACTGTGATCAAAAGGGACATCTTCAGTCTCAGTTGAATATACACTCTGTGTATGACATAAACACTGGCCATGGGAGAATGAACGGTCAAGAATAGAACCAGATCTTCTTTCAGGCTGATCGTTCTCAAGAGCCAAGAGCAATGTGAGTGATCACATGGCGGTCTTGGTGGCTGAGAGCTGGCCACTCCAGTTTTTGTGTTGACCTCTGATATCCACCAGTGTTCCAGAAGTGGCCTCGGACCCAGGTTGGATTATGTGTGCGTCTTTCAATATAAATGGAAGACCAAATCACACTGTAATAAGGCTTGTTATTATCAACACAACTCAAGCGTGAATCATTACTGGTTATTGTCTTTGGCCTCGAAACTCTTTGTTGCGATGGTTACGCTGACGAAATCCACTAACGCAACCTGACAGGCGTTGTGCTGCCCAGCTTTCCCCTTACTGCTGACTTCTCGCCGAAAATTGTGTTCAGACTGGGATTGCAATCAGTATCAATCCAACCCTTGCAGCTGGAGCCTCGAAATGCGAAGTGTGTTTACAAGGTCAAGGAAGATCAGGTTGATTGTTTTTTGTCAGTTTGATGACTTTGGACTGGGGGGAGGGACAAGTCTGATCAACGTGGGACAGCTTATTTCAACTAATTTATCTGAAACAAAGCACGGTCCTCAGCAACAGGGACTGAGATAAGGCTGGTTGACCGCGAATAGCTTATCCCAACGAGGCATTCTTGTAACTACACGGCACAGGTTATTTCTGCATTCTCGATTTTAGATATTTAATTGCCAGATAGCACAATTTCAAGACTATGGGCAGGATTTACCGACTGACCCGTCGCCTGAGTTTCAGCGGCATGGGTAGCCCGCCAGCAGGATTATCTGCTCCCGCTGTTGTCAAGGAGATTTCCCATTGACTACACCCCCTCGTCGCTGGGTAACGGCGCGGCCAGAATATCCGGCCAGCATGAACAGCTGGTAAATGCTGCCCTGCGTGTACAGCTTGGGGGGAATTTCATGCATGGGTAGAACATGCCCCCCATCCCCACCCCACCCCCACCCTCGCCAGCTAAGAGCTGGTTGGCACCCCGCCACTGTGAAACATGACTGCTCCGCAGCAACCTTTACTGGATCATAAGCATAATAATCTTTATTCGTGTCACTAGTAGGCAGACGTTAACACCGCAATGAAGTTACTGTGAAAAGCCCCTAGTCGCCACTTCCCGGCGCCTGTTCGGGTACGCGGAGGGAGAATTCAGAATGTTCAAATCACCTGACAAGTACGTCTTTCGGGACAGGTTGGGACTTTGGCCCCGCAGGGACAGGAAGCCCCATCCGAGATCGATGCTCGCCAAACTGATTGGCCAACAGCTCGATAGTCCCAGCAGTGCCAGAAGAGAGGAGTGACCACTGTCCCCTGGAAGAAGTGAAGACGGATGCCGGATTCAGGTAAGTCAAGGAATTTTCGGAGAGCCCAGCCGGAGCATCGGATTTTTTTGGGAGGGTTGGGGGGGGGAATGGGGGTTGGAAGGAAGTCAGGCTACAGAGGCCGAGAGGGACAGGAGGGAACCGGTCCAAGAGCAGAGGGTACCACCCCAAAGGAGGTACCCCCTCCTTTCTACCTGGTAGTAACCAATCCTGTCAAGATGGGGGGGTTGCTTGCCTTGATCCCTCCTTTTCCCAACAGACCAAAATATTTCAGCGGAGGAGGACTGAGGCCCTTGTCTCAGGCCCTTGTGAGAGTCATTATCCATCTAAGGGCCTCAAGAGGTCTAGGGGAGGCCCTGGTGCCTTACCCGCCCCTGTAATATGGGGGGGACAGGTTAAGGGTGGGTGGAATGGTGGAGGGCTGACAATCCGCTTCCATTTAGATGCAACCTTGCCTTCAAAACCTCTGGCAGAGAGACATAAAGTATGTCCCCCACAACATCGTGATCCCTTGCTCAAATATTTCTTGACTGTCCATTATCACAAAGGAAGGTCGGAATTGTTTGACGTTGTGACCCTCTGGGCTAGTGTGGGGTCAATTGCAGCCTCACTTGACCCGGACTCACAGCACAATTGACAATATCCAAAATCTTCATTATCTGGCTGCTCAATAACTCCCGTCACCAGTTTGCAATTTTTATTAATAATAAGAATTATAATGAAATATGCAGCAAATACAGCTGATTAACTATTATCTTATTCCTAACACCCTCTTCAAATCACCCCCACCTGTCATAATATATGGATATTATAATGTACATGAAGGGTTAATGTAATGTTACTACTCTAGTCACTAGATGGTGCTATGGAGCAACCATATAAATATCACATGCCTCCTTGCCTTCTGGGAGAGAGATGGGAGACAGAGGAGAAAGTGGAAGATAGCAGAAGAGACCAAGACAGAGTAGTTGTGAGATATTTGAACTAATAATGTAGTTAATAGTGTAGATGTGTAGTGTAATCTTTACTTAACCAATTCCTCAGCAACATGTTCCAATCTAATTCAGTGTTGTGCAATAAATTATCTTTGTTTATTGTACACAGCTTGCTGTTCTTTGTTCACACTACAACCTTCACCATCCTGAAAGAACTAAAAGAAAGAACACAACACCCTCTACACACACACACCAGACAGACAAACACAGAGAGGAAGGAGGGGTATAAAGAAAATAATACAAAGTAAAATGGATAAAAGTCTCTGTTCAGATGGTTGTCTGAAGACATAGGAGCAGAATTAGGCCACTCGGCCCATCAAGTTTTCTAGTACACCTTTCTTCAGTTGAAAACTTTCTTCAATCTCGACCTTCAGTTGAAGGCTTTTACTTTCAGTCCGGAATGGTTTTTGCTGTCGATTCATCAGGTCTCAAAAACCTCTCTGCAGGTTCAGGATACAGTAAGTAGGCAGCATTCCTGAAGAAAGAGAGACAGCAGCTCACAGTTCCTTCCTTCAGTGTCCAGAACCCGACTGGCCCTTCTTGGGTTCCCTGAAAACCGTCCCATATGGGTAGGACCCAATCACCGCCTGTCGTCAGGCAGAATACGGCCTTAGGCCACATCATTGCCTGGCAGCCAACCAATCAAATCAAATCCCTCTGATCTCTTGGGTGCCAGAAAGTCTGATTTTCCTGTTCAAAAACTAAATCTCCAACACCACGGTGCACTATTTTGCAACTTTTGAGTTCCTCATTCCCTCTGCTCAACTTAAAGGTCCATTTCCATTAAACATCCATGGATCAAAATGATAACCACAAAGTAAAAGAAATGGGAAATCAGGTAACCAACAGGGAGTGTGACCTTACACTCATTAAATAAAGATCAAGGCCTATCTTGTTTACCTTCGTCCATACTGCTAGCTCATGATGAGGATTATGGAGTCGAGAATATGTTGCGCATTTCCAAAACCTTGGCAGCTGCTTCTCTCAAATGGTTGCCATTGACCGGAAGTTCCAGTCGCGAATCAGATGTGCCAGAACAGCTTCCAACAACTACAGCAGCGAATGTTTGACAAGAAAGACTTCCAAAGTCAACAAGAGTCCCAGTGTCGTCATCAAACTACTGCCCTACATTGAGACCTGGATATATAACTGATACGAAGGTCGCGATTCTCCAAAATGGAGAGAAACAGCCGATGCCGGAGGCTACTCCTCGCCCCCTATTCTCCCCCCCCCCCCCCACCCCGGGGGGCTGGGAGCGGCGGCGCGTGAATCCCAAGCACCCGGCCTTGACGCTTGCGGCCGGCGGCGCCTAAGTGACGTCAGCCGCGCATGCGCGGTTGCCATCTTCCCCTCCGCTGCCCCGCAAGACATGGCGGCTTGATCTTGCGGGGCGGCGGAGGGAAAAGTGTGCGTCCTTTAGAGACACCGGCCCGACGATCGGTGGGCAGCGATCGCGGGCCAGACATCTCATGAGCACGCCCGTGGTGCTCGATCCTCCCTCCGCCCCCCACAGGCCCCACACTTACCGGTCGCGCGATGTTCACGCCAGAAGCGACCAGGTGTTGTTGACGACGGCGTGAACCGGTCGGGTTCGTCAGGCCGCTCGGCCCATCTGGGCCGGAGAATCGCCGGTTGCCGTGAGAAACGGCGAGCAGCAATTCTCCGAGCGATGTGTCGCAAAA
Organism: Scyliorhinus canicula; assembly: GCF_902713615.1. Classification (NCBI taxonomy): domain Eukaryota; kingdom Metazoa; phylum Chordata; class Chondrichthyes; order Carcharhiniformes; family Scyliorhinidae; genus Scyliorhinus; species Scyliorhinus canicula. Next base: position 238,132,689 of record NC_052149.1, on the reverse strand, counting down.
CGCGACATGCCATTTTGGGGGGTGGGGGGGTGGGAGAATCGCGAGGGGTGCCAGGGCGGCGTGTGGTGATTCGCCACCCTCTGTGGGGCCAGCAGGGGCGTCGCACGATTTACGGGGGCAGGGCCTCGGCGCGGCATCAGACCTTGGGTCCCGCGCATGCGCAGTTGGGCCGGCGCCAACTAGCGCATGCGTTGTAAATCCGCGGAGTGCTCCAGCCCCTCACTAACATGGTGCCGGGGTTCTGGGGCTGGTAGGAAGTAGGTACGGGGGGGGGGAAGGCCGGCTGGCTGGCCGGTCGGGACTCACCTTCCTTCTTGAACTTCTGCAGTCCTTGAGTTGTAGGTACACCCACTGTTCAGGAGGGTGTTCTAGAAATTTGACCCAACAACAGTGAAGGAATGGCGATATATTTCCAAGTCAGGGTGGTGAGTGACTTAGAGGGGAACCTCCATGTGGTGGGCCTCCCAGTTATCTGCTGCTCTTGTCTTTCTGGATGGCAGAGGTCGTGGGTTTGAAAGGTACTATCTAAGGAACCTTGGTGAGTTGCTGCAGTGCATCTTGTAGATGGTACACACGGCTGCCACTGTTCGTCGGTGGTGGAGGGTTTAAATGTTTGTTGAAAGGGTAGCAATCAAGCGGGCTGTTTTGACCTTGATGGTGTTGAGCTTCTTGTTGGAGCTGCAATCATCCAGGCAGAGGAGAGTACTCCTCATTGCACACCTGACTTGTGCCTTGTAGATGGTGGACAGGCTTTGGGGGGGGTCAGGAGGTGAGATATCCTCCGTAGGGTTCCTAGTCGGTATGCATTGTTTGTACAGCATGCAAGAAACAATACTTTTCACTGTATACTAATGCATGTGACAATAATAAATCAAATCAAATCAACTCAAAATCAAATCAAAAGTCTTTGACGTGCTCTTTTAGCCACAGTATTAATATGGCTAGTCCAGTTCAGTCCCTGATCAATCCTAACACCTAGGATGTTGATTATGGGGGATTCAATGATGGTAATCAATTGAATGTTAAGGGGCGATGGTTCTATAGAACATAGAACACTACAGCGCAGTACGGGCCCTTCGGCCCTCGATGTTGCGCCGACCTGTGAAACCATCTGAAGCCTATCTGACCTACACTATTCCATTTTCATCCATATGTCTATCCAGTGACCACTTAAATGCCCTTAAAGTTGGCGAGTCTACTACTATTGCAGGCAGGGCGTTCCACACCCCGACTACTCTCTGAGTAAAGAAACTGCCTCTGACATCTGTCCTATATCTCTCACCCCTCAATTTAAAGCTATGTCCCCTCGTGTTGGTCATCACCATCCGAGGAAAAAGACTCTCACTGTCCACCCTATCTAACCCTCTGACTATCTTATATGTCTCTATTAAGTCACCTCTCAGCCTTCTCCTCTCTAACGAAAACAACCTCAATTCCCTGAGCCTTTCCTCGTAAGACCTTCCCTCCATACCAGGCAACATCCTAGTAAATCTCCTCTGAACCCTTTCCAAAGCTTCCACATCCTTCCTATAATGTGGTGACCAGAACTGCACGCAGTACTCCAGGTGTGGCCGCACCAGAGTTATGTACAGCTGCAGCATGACCTTGTGGTTCCGAAACTCAATCCCCCTGCTTATAAAGGCTAGCACACCATATGCCTTCTTAACAGCCCTATTAACCTGGGTGGCAACTTTCAGGGATTTATGTACCTGGATGCCGAGATCTCTCTGTTCATCTACACTACCAAGAATCTTGCCATTAGCCCAGTACTCTGCATTCCTGTTACTCCTTCCAAAGTGAACCACCTCACACTTTTCCGCATTAAACTCCATCTGCCACCTCTCAGCCCAGCTCTGCAGCTTATCTATGTCCCTCTGTATCCTATAACATCCTTCAGCACTATCCACAACTCCACCGACCTTCGTGTCATCTGCAAATTTACTAACCCATCCTTCTACACCCTCTTCCAGGTCATTTATAAAAATGACAAACAGCAGTGGCCCCAAAACAGATCCTTGCGGTACACCACTTGTAACTGAACTCCAGGATGAACATTTGCCATCAACCACCACCCTCTGTCTTCTTTCAGCTAGCCAATTACTGATCCAAACCGCTAAATCACCTTCAATTCCATACTTCCTTATTTTCTGCAATAGCCTACCGTGGGGAACCTTATCAAACGCCTTACTGAAATCCATATACACCACATCAACAGCTTTACCCTGATCCACCTGTTTGGTCACCTTCTCAAAAAACTCAATAAGGTTTGTGAGACATGACCTACCCTTCACAAAACCGTGTTGAGTATCGCTAATCAACTTGTTCTTTTCAAGATGATTATAAACCCTATCTCTTATAACCTTTTCCAACATTTTACCCACAACCGAAGTAAGGCTCACAGGTCTATAATTACCAGGGTTGTCTCTACTCCCCTTCTTGAACAAGGGGACAACATTTGCTATCCTCCAGTCTTCCGGCACTATTCCTGTCGACAAAGACGACATAAAGATCAAGGACAAAGGCTCTGCAATCTCCTCCCTGGCTTCCCAGAGAATCCTAGGATAAATCCCATCTGGCCCAGGGGACTTATCTATTTTGACATTTTCTAAAATTGCTAACACCTCCTCCTTTTGAACCTCAATTCCATCTAGCCTGGTCGACTGAACCTGAGTGTTCTCCTCGACAACATTGTCTTTCTCCAGTGTAAACACTGACGAAAAATATCCATTTAATGCTTCCCCTATCTCCTCTGATTCCACACACAACTTTCCACTACTATCCTTGATTGGCCCTAATCTTACTCGAGTCATTCTTTTGTTCCTGATATACCTATAGAAAGCCTTAGGGTTTTCCTTGATCCTATCCGCCAACGACTTTTCGTGTCCTCTCCTCGCTCTTCTTAACTCTCCCTTTAGGTCCTTCCTGGCTAACTTGTAACTCTCAAGTGCCCTAACTGAGCCTTCATGTCTCATCCTAACATAAGCCTTCTTCTTCCTCTTGACAAGTGCTTCAACTTCCTTAGTAAACCACGGCTCCCTTGCTCGACAACTTCCTCCCTGCCTGACAGGTACATACTTATCAAGGACACGCAGTAGCTGTTCCTTGAAAAAGCTCCACATTTCGATTGTACCCATCCCCTGCAGTTTCCTTCCCCATCCTATACCTCCTAAATCTTGCCGAATAGCATCATAATTGCCTTTCCCCCAGCTATAATTCTTGCCTTGCGGTATATACCTATCCCTGCCCATTGCTAAAGTAAACATAACCGAGTTGTGATCACTATCACCAAAGTGCTCACCTACATCTAAATCTAACACCTGGCCGGGTTCATTACCCAGTACCAAATCCAATGTGGCTTCGCCCCTTGTTGGCCTGTCTACATACTGTGTCAGAAAACCTTCCTGCACACACTGCACAAAAACTGACCCATCTATAGTACTCGAACTATAGTATTTCCAGTCAATATTTGGAAAGTTAAAGTCCCCCATAACAACTACCCTGTTACTCTCGCTCCTGTCAAGAATCATCTTTCCAATCCTTTCCTCTACATCTCTGGGACTATTCGGAGGTCTATAGACAACTCCCAACAGGGTGACCTCTCCTCTACTGTTCCTAACCTCGGCCCATACTGCCTCAGTAGACGAGTCCTCAAGCGTCCTTTCTACCGCCGTAATACTTTCCTTGATTAACAATGCCACACCCCCCCCTCTTTTACCATCTTCTCTGTTCTTACAGAAACATCTAAATCCTGGAACCTGCAACAACCATTCCTGTCCCTGCTCTACCCATGTCTCCGAAATCGCCACAACATCGAGATCCCAGGTACCAACCCATGCTGCAAGCTCACCCACCTTATTCCGGATGCTCCTGGCGTTGAAGTAGACACACTTCAAACCAGCGTCCTGCTTGCCGGTGCCCTCTTTCGAACTTTTAACCCTATCCCTGACCTCACTACTCTCAACATCCTGTACACTGGGACTACAATTTAGGTTCCCATCCCCCTGCTGAATTAGTTTAAACCCCCCCGAAGAGCACTAGCAAATCTCCCCCCCAGGATATTGGTACCCCTCTGGTTCAGGTGAAGACCATCCTGTTTGTAGAGGTCCCACCTACCCCAGAATGAGCCCCAATTATCCAGGAAACCAAAACCCTCCCTCCTGCACCATCCCTGTAGCCACGTGTTCAACTCCTCTCTCTCCTTATTTCTCACTTCGCTAGCACGTGGCACGGGTAACAACCCAGAGATAACAACTCTGTTTGTTCTAGCTCTCAGCTTCCACCCTAGCTCCCTGAATTTCTGTCTCAAATCCCCATCTCTCTTCCTACCTATGTCGTTGGTACCTATGTGGACCACGACTTGGGGCTGCTCCCCCTCCCCCTTAAGGATCCCAAAAACACGATCAGAGACATCACGAACCCTGGCACCTGGGAGGCAACACACCAACCGTGAGTCTCTTTCGTTCCCACAGAACCTCCTGTCTGTTCCTCTAACTATGGAGTCCCCAATGACAAGTGCTCTGTTCCTCTTCTCCCTTCCCTTCTGAGCAACAGGAACAGACTCTGTGCCAGAGACCTGCGCCCTATTGCTTACCCCTGGTAAGTCGTCCCCTGCAACAGTATCCAAAACGGTATACTTGTTATAGAGGGGAACGACCACAGGGGATCCCTGCACTGCCTGCCGGTTCCCTCTCCCTCCCCTGACGGTAACCCATCTACTTTCTTCTTTTACCTGAGGTGTGACTACCTCCCTACCTCCCTATAACTCCTCTCAATAGTTCTATCCTCTCTTGTTGGAGATGGTCTTCACCTAGTACTTGTGTGTTGGCACCATTTTCTCCTCCTCAGATACTGAAGCAGTCGATATCCATATGCAGCAAGACCTGAATAACATTCAAGCTTGGCCTAATAACTGACAAGTAACATTTGTGTCACACAAGTTCCAGGCAATGACCATCTTCAACCAGGGAGAATTTCTTCTTGACAGCATTATCATCGCTGAATCCCCCACAATCAACAATCCGGAATGACCTTTGACCAGACACTGAGCTGGAACAGTCAGATAAATACTCTGACTACAAGAGCAGGTCAAAAGTTGGGAATTCTGTAGCAGATAACTCACTTCCTGACCCCCCAAAACCTGTATGTCGGCTGTTTCCTCACTGTTGTTGAGTAAAAATCCTGGAACTCCCTCTCTAACAGCACTGTGGGTGTACCTACACCACATGGGCTGCAGCGATTCAAGAAGACAGCCCCTCACCACCTTCTCAAGGGCAATGAGGGATGGACAACAAATGCTGGCCTAACCAGTGGTGCCCACATCGCATAAAATAATTAAAATAAAGATAGTACTCAGGCCTCTTACATTTGACCAGAAATTGCTGAATATCCTCTATCATGGCAATGATACTTGCACACTTTAAGGGACAGCATCATGGAGGAGGGAAAGTTGAAATGAAATGAATGAAAATCGCTTATTGTCACGAGTCGGCTTCAAATGAAGTTACTGTGAAAAGCCCCTAGTCGCCACATTCCGGCGCCTGTTCGGGGAGGCTGGTACGGGACGCATAGAGCCTGAGGGATGAAACTTCAGAATGCATAGATGTGTCACCTTGCTTCACTGATGAACATTGAAGTAATTTAATTAAAATAACACAGACATCGGAGGCTGCACTCTCCGCAAAATGGCAGATAAAAGAAAGGCACGGAGCTCATTGTCAGTCAGAGCCTGCGAAGACCTCGTGCTGCAGCAATGCCCCATGTAGAAGAACACCAGCCTCAATTTGCGAGCTAAATTTAAAATGCCAAGGTCTTTGCAAAGCGATAGAAATAAATAGAGAACAGAAATCAGCTGAAAAACATTTGGATGTGAGACATAAAGTTATCGGAGTCATTTTTGAAGCAGGTTTAATATGATTGGAATATTAATTTGCAAGGTAGGTCTATTTGCATGCGGTTGTATTAACAGAGCTCTTGATAAAGTTAAGCGTGGGACAATTTCCATATGACCTCACCTACAGTTAGAGTGCAGCGCAGTTCCCCACTCATGTGTAATGCATGATCGAGCTCCAGGGAGTCCAACATGGTCCCCCATTTCATTATATGCCGATGCACAGGCAGTAGACCTGATCCACTTGAAGCACACACTTCTCAGTGTAATGCCTCCTCTGCTGGTTGGCTGTTATCAGTCTCGAAATAGGAGCTTTGTGTTGCTGCATTCCAATGAAAGAAATAGTTCTGGACTTCGCCCGTAATGTACTCTTCCATGTATTTGTTACAGGGGTTGTATATTCACAATATACAAATCACCAGACAATTACAACAAACACCCTGCAAAGTGAGCACCACCACATGATGTAAAATGCTATCTGTTCAACATAACTATCTTCGTGCAGCCTGAGTATCATCTTAGTGTTGTATAGTTCAAATAAACAGGAGCGCATTTTATTGATTTTTTCAACCAGAAAAAAACTATTGCCTGTAAGCAGTGGTGAGCATCTGGTTGGGAACAGCAATAGTCTATTTATTTGTATATATCAAACCTCTGAAGACCTCCGCATTCAAAAGTGGGTTCAGTGATTTAAGCAATAATCATTTTTATTATTGTCACAAGTAGGCTTGCATTAACACTGCAATGAAATTGCTGTGAAAATCACCTAGTTGCCACGTTCCGGCGCCTGTTCGGGTGCACTGAGGGAGAATGTTCAAATTACCTAACAGTACGTCTTTCGGGAGGAGGAAACCCACGCAGACACGGGGAGAACATGCAGAGTCCGCACAGACAGTGACCCAAGCCGGGAATCGAACCTGGGAGCCTGATGCTGTGAAGCAACAGTGCTAACCACTGTGCCACCATGCCGCCGTCTGGTCTGGCCTGGTCAGCTATTTCCATAATCCATCCCATACATGCTGTGTTCAAATTCAGTTCCTTGTCTCAGTGTCCACTGATGCTACATCCTGAGCTGATTTCTTTGTGGTTTTTGTCCGTGGTGGGTTGTCATGGTCGTCCCCACAGAGCCACCCCAGTCAGAATGAGACATCAAACCCATATGCCAGCAATTTAACCAAATCAGTTCCAAAGGAGTTGATTCAAGCTTGTGAAGGTAGTGCCAGCTGAGGGAATGGCAATGCTGGGTTCTTGTTCAACTTAGAGAGAACAGAGCAGAATAGGTTAAAAGGAGGCCTCATCAACGTATTGAACATTATGAAGCAGGAAGAAATGTTTTTGTCTGTATTACTTGTAATAAATTCTGACCGCTATTGTGCTGCAGTGAACAATGTTAAATTATTTAATGAGCAGTGGAGAAATCTTGTCTGTTACATTTAGCTGATTTTTATCATTTGGAAACATCAAAATGATTTCCTGATCTTCAGTTTTCGCAAAGGTCACATTTGTTAATGCTGAACCGAATTAATTCTGTCCGATGCCTGGACTTCTCCAGCCGTTGGGATTCACTGTTCCCACCGGCACTTCACCAACGCACATGGGCTTCCCAGTGGCGCGGAGTGGCTTCAATGGGAAATCTCATTGGCTAATGGTAGCAGGGCAGCACGGTAGCATTGTGGATAGCACAATCGCTTCACAGCTCCAGGGTCCCAGGTTCGATTCCGGCTTGGGTCACTGTCTGTGCGGAGTCTGCACATCCTCCCCCTGTGTGCGTGGGTTTCCTCCGGGTGCTCCGGTTTCCTCCCACAGTCCAAAGATGTGCAGGTTAGGTGGATTGGCCATGATAAATTGCCCTTAATGTCCAAAATTGCCCTTAGTGTTGGGTGGGGTTACTGGGTTATGGGGATAGGGTGGAGTTGTTGACCTTGGGTAGGGTGCTCTTTCCAAGAGCCAGTGCAGACTCGATGGGCTGAATGGCCTCCTTCTGCACTGTAAATTCTATGATTCTAATGACAGGAAGACAGAATTCCGCACCAGCGAACTGCCCACCACCAAGAAACACATGGCTGGGGAACTGCAGAATCCGCCCGATGTTTAAAGACAATCTTGGCATTTATGCTTTGTACAGACGCTCACGTGCACAAAATTAAAGTAACCTGAGTCCAGGGATTTTATATAATTATCATGAAAAATCAAATGAGATCTCATCAAATTGGGAGCAAATGTGAAAAAGGAGAATAAAAAATATTAAAAATAAAAGAAATGTCATCAGAAATTGTATATTTAGATTTATTGTCACAAGTATCGAGTTACAGTGAAAAGTATTGCTCTGCGTACAGTCCACACAGAACGTTCCATACATCAAAAAACATAGGACATGCATACATACCCAATGTAAATGCATAGACTTGGACATCGGGTGAAGCATACGGAGTGTAGTACTACTCAGTAGAGAAGGTGTGTGAAGAGATCAGTTCAGTCTATAAAACGGTCACTCAGGAGTGTGGTGACAGCGGGGAAGAAGCTGTTTTTGAACCTGTTTGTGCGTGTTCTCAGACTGTTGCATCTCCTGCCCGATGGAAGAGGTTGGAAGAGAGGATACCCTGGGTGGGACGGGGTCTTTAATTATGCTGCGTCCTCTCCCAAGGCAGCGGGAGGTGTAGACAGAGTCAATGGATGGGACGCGGGTTTGTGTGATGGACTGGGCTGTGTTCACGACTCTCTGTTGCTTATTATGGTCTTGGGCCACGCATTTGCCATACCAGGCTGCGATGTAGCCAGATAGGATGCTTTCTATGGTGAAAATTTGTAAGTGTCAATGTGGAAATGCCAAATTTCCTTAGTTTCCTGATGATGTATAGGTACTGTAGTGCTTTTTTGGTCGTACGTCAATGTGTTGGCGATGTGTACACCTAGGAATCTGAAGCTACCAATCATCTCCACCTCGGTCCCATTGATGCACACAGGGGTGTGTACAGTACTTTGCTTCATGAAGTCAATGACCAGTTCTTTAGTTTTGCTAACATTGAGGGAGAGATTGTTGTCGTTGCACCACTCCACTAGATTCTCTATCTCTCTCCTGTACTCTGACTCATCGTTGTTTGAGATCCGACCCACTACGGTCGTGTCATCAGCAAACATGTAAGCGGAGTCTTGTGTGTCTAGGGAGTATAGTCGGGGGCTAAGTACACAGCCTTGCAAGTCCCCAGTATTGATGACTATCATGGAGGTGGTGTTGTTGCTTATCCTTACTGATTGTGGTCTGTGGGTCAGAAGGTCAAGGATCCAGTTGCAGAGGGAGGAGCCAAGTCCTATGCTTTGGAGCTTTGATTATAAGCTTGGCTGGGATTATGGTGTTGAAGGTGGGAGCTGTATTCAATGAACAGGAGTCTGACATCAGAGTCCTAGTTGTTGAGATGCTCCAGGGATGAGTGTAGGGCCGTTGGGACCTCGGTGCCAGACGCGCTGTCATCTGCCAGCGCGGACACCTCCAAGTCCATATCGGAAGCTGAATCATAGTACTCTCGCTGGGCCGGGCGCAACAACCCTCAGCACTTGGTGCTAACGCTTGTTCCCCATTCGCCCCACTTTCACACACCGCTAATGTTTGTCAGATTCAGGGGCAGTTGTGTCGGCAACCTGCCATTCCGCTGGTCACAGCCTCCTGCTGTTCCGCAGTAATCCTACTAATCCTAACCCTAACCATATTCCCCCGGCCCTGATTCACGTGCTGCCTCACCTCTAGTGAAATCTCAACAACTGCGTAGCCGCAAGATCACCTCGGAGCTGCCGGTAGAACTGTAAGATCCCACTAGCCTGAACAGCCAGAAAATCTAACCCACAGGCTTTCACAGCACAAAAAGAAGCCATTCGGCCCATTATATCTGTGCCAGCCATCAAGCACTGATCTATTCTACTCCAATTTTCCAGCACTTTGTCCGTAGTTTTGTACGCTATGACGTTTTGAGTCCTCATCCGAATGCTTCTTAGATTTTACTGTATATAATTAGAAATCAGTTGATTCTAAGTAAATGATATCGTAACTGCATGGGCCCAACTTCAACATGTAATTAGATGATCACAGCATCAAGTTCCACTTGTACTTAGTAATGAATTAAAATTATTTTTCACAGAAATGAAAGTGATAATGTGTCCTTTCTGTGTTTTTGGCAATGTGCCACACAGCAACCTTAGAAAGCGTATGGCATTTAAATTAACTGGAGAAAAGAAAAACGTTAATTTACAGCCAGATCCTTTGCCAAGAAAAGAAAATTAGTATTTTATAAGGAACTGAAACTTCGCTTCAGTGTTTCTGGAAAGTGAGGGCGAGAAAAGCAAAGAATGGAGTGATTGTTTCCCAATGTACTGACCGGTAGGTTAGCGACAGAATGAAGGAAACGGCTATCTCCCTCAGTCAGCTGGTTTTGGAGGTTTCGAAGCAGGGTGCTGGAATACCAGCAAATATTACAGTAATAAATTCAATCAAAGAGAGCCTTTAACTCTCGATGTTAATCCCAAGTTACAAATTGTAAATAGCCAGATCCAGTTCTAAATGAAAAAAAAAAAGACACAAGGCAGCTTAAATATTTGGGAGGAAAAGTTGCTGCATTAACACATGTATTAGCTTCTGTGTCCATGGTCACGATTCTAATACACTATTCAGACCTGTTAGTGTGCAGATAACGCTCGCTCTATTTCAACCATTTAATTCCATTTGCCCTCACCTTCATTTATTTCCTCTCGTGTGTCCCGCTTCACCTCCCACTTTAGCTTTCTTGTGATAACTGCAGCTCTGCCACTTTTTGCAGCTGTAGCCGGCCTGCTCGCACTTCATTTGTTGCTTTTGAGTCTCCTTCGTCGGTCGCCCTGAGTGATTTTACGAGCTGTTCTCCTCACTTCAATTGACACACTTCTCGCCTTCGTAATTTTGTTCTGTTCTTGGTTTGATGAAACACATCGGCCGCATCAAATTTGCGTCTGAGGTGAACGGTGCCCCGGGTGCCTGGCGGGAATTTGTCAGGCAAAATCCCGTGGTCAACGCATCATTCGCAGATTTCCCACGATTTAGTTTGCAGCGAGTTAGAGGAGTGCGGTCTCACCTGTGACACAGAGGAGTTGGAAAGTTGTTTGTTCTATTCCCGTTCCTCGAGGTTTCAGCTTGTTTGCTCGGCCTACGTTTGAGTCCAGTCCAGAGGGACCTGATAGCTGAAAACAATTTGATTGCCGGCGCAATGCCATGCTGGCCGCACATCCCAGTGTTTGGCTGATTAAATCAAACAGCCCGTCCCGATTATTGTTTTTAATAGGCAGAGCACGGGGCCAGTCAGTGCTTGCAAAACTAAAAACAAAATTTCCACTGTTGATGCAATTCTGTGATTGGATCGGACTTGCTAAACAGTCCTGAGTGGCTAGCCACACAGATGACCACTTTCAGTCGAGCTTGTAATGTGACTCATATATGGGCAGCGTGGTGGTACAGTGGTTAGCACTGCTGTCTCACAGCGCCAGGGACGTTCTCCCCGTGTCTGCGTAGATTTCATCCGGGTGCTCCAGTTTCCTCCCACAGTCCAAAAGGTGTGCAGGTTAGGTGCATTGGCCGTGCTGAATTACCCCGAGGTGGGGTTACGGGGATAGGGTGAGATTTGGGCCCAGGTGGGGTGCTCTTTCGGAGGGTCAGTGCAGACTCGATGGGCCAAGTGGCCTTATTATGCTCTGTAGGAATTCTGTGATAAAGACTCGCTGGAAGTGACATATATATTCATGCACAGGGACGCAATCTCTGCAAATAAAAGGAATATGTTCAAACCCTGGGCCATTTTTGAATTTCTCGGGAGCTTGGGGAGCAAATATTTTATATTGCTTTGTCCCTGTTTATGCTTCTTCTAATTGATTTGATTGTAAGTTGCCTTAATCCTTAATGCATTGCCAGTGATGGTCACATCTCATGAACAAATGAGAAAAGGAGATTCTAGAACTGATAACTAAAAACATAGACAAAAATGTAGGCGCCAATGAATGATTTATCTTATTTAAAACAATTTTTTTAGAGCACTCAGTTTTTTTTTCCAATTAAGGGGCAATTTAGCGTGGCCAATCCACCTAACCTACACATCATTGGGTTGTGCGAGTGAGACCCACGCAGACACAGGGAAAATGTGCGAACGCCACACGGACAGTGACCCGGGGCCGGGATCGAACCTGGGACCTCAGCGCCGTGATCTAATGAATGGCTTGAGGTTTAGGGCAGGAATTCCAGAGCTCAGGATTGAAGCTGCTAAAAACACAACTGCCAGTGACAGAGATTATAAAATGTTGTGGATGACAACAGGCCAGAATTGGAGGAACACAGAGATCTCAGAGAATTGTAGGATTCAAGAAGGTTACAGAGAAAAGAAAGCGTATCAAATGGTTGAGTACAGGTTGAGTTTAAGGTACTTGTCAAGCAGAAAACACAGAAGTAAGTTCAGTAATTAAATCACAATAGCTGAGCAAGTGAAAGGAAGAACTGATGAATGGGACTGGTATTACAGAGTCATTTACACAGGCATCTCTTAGCTTTGACTTTGCAGAAATTCCATTCAGATCAAGAAGGATAATATTTCACAGAATGTGGGCATCACTGACAAGATCATTGTTTGTTGCCCATTCCCAATGAGCTAATTTCTCAGCTCCATTTCAGAGGGCAGTTGGGAGTCAATCACATTGCTGTGGGTCTGGCATCACATGTAGGCCAGGCTGGGGTAAGGACGGCAGATTTCCTTCCCTGAAGGACGTTAGTGAACCCAATGGGATATTATGATAATCAATGACAGTTTCATGGCCATTCATTATTGATGACTATGTTCCAGGCTTTTTAATTAATTGAATTTTAATTCCGTCAAGTGCCATGGTGGGATTTGAACCTAGAGCATTAGCCTAAGCCTCCAGGTTACTCCAGCTCCCCTATGTTTGAATACACTAAAACTTTATATAATTTCAAATGGTTGTTGTTGGTTCAAACAAGAGCCGGTCAGAACATTAAAAATAATAATAATCTTTTATTGTCACAAGTATGAAGTGTGGTGAACCACTGTTGCACCCCTATTAGGTGATGTACGGTAGGACCTGTACTACAGGTACGTTGGTAGTCCCTGCCTGCTGGCCCGCCCAGTAGGTGGAGTATAAATATGTGTGTCCCACATGCTGCAGCCATTTCGCCAGCTGCTGTGGGAGGCCGCACATCTTAGAGCAATAAAGTTTCAGTTGTACCCAACTCAACTCTTTGTGCAATTGATCGAGCATCAATTTATTGCTCTAAGATTTTCAAAAGGTGGACCTCCGTATCAAACCGGATCACCTGCAGCTGGATCCGCATTCAAGTGACGCCAAAAAGGACTTTCAATACTGGCTAGCTTGTCCGAGGCGTACATCAACTCGGCGCCCAGCCCTGTCTCGGAGGCTCAGAAGATACAGATCCTGTACTTAAGGTTGAGCTCCAGCGTCTTTCCGCAAATCCAGGATGCGCTGAACTACACCGAAGCCATAACGCTTCTCAAAGAGAATTATGCTCAGAACACGCTCTTCGCCAGGCACGTACCCGCCACTCACTCTCAACTCCCTGATGAGTCCATAGAAGACTTCTGGTGGGCCCTGATCCCACTCGTCCGGGACTGTGACTATCAGGCCGTTACGGCCACTGAACATTCAAACCTCCTCATGTGGGACGTGTTTGTTACGGGGATTGGGTCAGACCTTATACGCCAGTGACTGTTAGAAGGGGCCACGCTCAACCTAGCAGAGACAAAGAAACTAGCGCTCTCTATGACGGTCGCCTCGCGCACCCTTCAGGCCTACACCCCCAGCTGCACGGCCTACCCCTCCTATTCATTGTGGACCCCAGTGGGAGCCTTACCCAGCCAACACACCTGCGCCACGCGCCAGTCAGCGAACCCTGGGGGTCCCTGATATTACTTTTGCGGCCAGCAGAAACACCCCGCCAACGCTGCCCGGGCCCGCGCTGCCCTTCGTAAGGCTTGCGGCAAGAAGGGGCACTTAGCCACAGTGTGCCGGGCCTGCGTAGTCGCCGCTATCGCCCCATCCCCCTCATTTACGGACAATGGGGGCCGCCATCATGACCTCCGAACAACACGTGCGGCCCATGGGCGCTGCCATCTTGTTCAACCCCCGCCACGTGCGCCCCATTTTGTCCTCCTCAACATCTTCAGGCGCCGCCACCTTGTCTCCCCACGGCACGTGTGCACCACAAGTGTTCCAGGACCTGTGCCCCCCAGGCTCTCCATTATCCGACACCAGCGACGACCGACCACGACTCGCCTCAGTGACCATCGACCAGTCTTGTCTGCACAACCTGGCCACCGCATCGACCAGCGTTAAAATCAACGAACACGTGACCTCTTGCCTGCTGGACTCAGGGAGCACCGAAAGCTTCATCCACCCAGATACGGTAAGGCGCTGCTCCCTTGCGGTACACCCTGCCAACCAAAGAATCTCCCTAGCCTCCGGATCCCATTCCATGGCGATCCGGGGGTACTGTACGGTCACACTCACGGTCCAGGGCGTAGAATTCAGCGGCTTCCGCCTCTACGTCCTCCCTAACCTCTGCGCTGCCCTACTACTCAGCCTGGACTTCCAGTGCAACCTCCAGAGCCTAACCCTGAAATTCGGCAGGCCCCTACCACCCCTCACTGTGTGTGGCCTCGCGACCCTAAAGGTTGATCCGCCGTCCCTCTTCGCAAATCTAACTGCGGATTGCAAACCCGTCGCCACCAGGAGCAGACGGTACAGCACCCAGGACAGGACCTTCATCAGGTCCGAGGTCCAGTGGCTGCTTCTGGAGGGTATTATCGAGGTCAGCAACAGCCCCTGGAGAGCCCAACTGGTAGTAGTTAAAAGGGAGAAACACAGAATGGTTGTGGACTACAGCCAGACCATCAATCGGTACACACAGCTCGACGCGTACCCTCTCCCTCGCATATCTGATATGGTCAATGAGATTGCACAGTACCGGGTCACCTCAACGGTAGACCTCAAATTTGACTACCACCAGCTCCCCATTCGTAAATCGGACCGTCCATACACTGCCTTCGAGGCAGACGGCCGACTCTATTACTTCCTCAGTGTTCCCTTCGGCGTCACCAACGGGGTCTCGGTCTTCCAAAGGGAGATGGACCGAATGGTCGACCGGTACGGTTTGCAGGCCACCTTTCCGTACCTAGACAACGTCACCATCTGCGGCCATGATCAGCAGGACCACGATGCCAACCTTGCCAAATTTCTCCACACCGCCACTCTCCTAAACCTTACCTACAACAAGGAGAAGTGCGTGTTTAGCTTGACCCGCTTCGCCATCCTCGGCTATGTGGTCGAGAACGGAGTTCTGGGGCCCGATCCCGACCACCTCCTCATACAGTCAACCCATTTTCCCCTGACGGCTGAGGCACAACAGGCCTTCGCCCGTATCAGAGCTGATAGAGCCAAGGCCGGGATGCACGCAGTAGACGAGACACTGCCCTTTCAGGTAGAGAGCGACGCATCAGACATTGCCCGAGCTGCCACCCTCAGGCAGGCAGACTCGTGGCATTCTTTTCTCGCACCCTTCATGCCTCAGAAATTTGGCACTCATCCGTCGAAAAAGAGGCCCAAGCTAGCGTTGAAGCTGTGTGGCATTGGACGCATTACCTGGCCGGCAGGAGATTCACTTTCCTCACTGACCAACGGTCGGTAGCCTTCATTTTCAACAACACGCAGCGGGGCAAGATCATGAATTATAAGATCTTGAGGTGGAGGATCGAGCTCTCCACCTACAATTACGAGATTTTGTATCGCCCCGGTAAGCTCAACGAGCCCCCAGACGCCCTATCCCGAGGTACATGTGCCAGCGCACAAATAGACCAACTCCGGACCCTGCACCACAACCTTTGCCACCCGGGAGTCACACAGTTGTACCATTTCATAAAGGCCCGCAATCTGCCCTACTCCGTCGAGGAAGTACAGACAATCATCAGGGACTGCCAGGTCTGTGCGGAGTGCAAGCCACACTTCTACCGGCCGGACCGTGTGTGTCTGGTGAAGGTCTCCTGCTTTTTTGAACGCCTCAGTTTGGATTTCAAAGGGCCCCTCCCCTCCACCTACCGTCTGCCACCGTCATCAAAGCCCTCAACACAATCTTCCCTCTGTTCGGTTTCCCCGCCTACATCCACAGTGACAGGGGATCCTCATTCATGAGTGATGAGCTGCGTCAGTTCCTGCTCAGCAGGGGTATCGCCTCCAGCAGAATGACAAGCTACAACCCCCAGGGAAACGGACAGGTGGAGAGGGAGAACGGGACAGTCTGGAGGGCCGTCCAACTGGCCCTATGGTCCAGGAACTTCCTGGCCTCCCGCTGGCAGGTGGTCCTCCCTGATGCACTGCATTCCATTCGGTCACTACTCTGCACCGCCACTAACAACACACCCCATGAACGTCTTTTTGCCTTCCCCAGGAAGTCCACATCTGGGGTGTCGCTCCCCACTTGGCTCGCAGCTCCAGGCCCCGTCCTGCTCCATAGGCACGTCCGACTCCACAAGGCGGACCCGTTGGTGGAAAGGGTGCAATTGCTCCTTGCAAACCCCCAGTATGCCTACGTGGCGTACCCCGACGGCTGCCAGGATACTGTCTCCCTCAGGGACATGGCACCAGCAGGTTCCACACAGAAAAACACGCCCCGGCCCGGCACCACCCTCCCCTCCCCAGGCGCTCCGAGCAGCAAACCCCCTGGGACCATCCGTCCTCCCCCTGTCCACACCTGAGGATGAAGAGGATTTCGGCACGCTCCCGGAGGCTCCGGACATCAAACCAGCATCGGCATTGCCGCCACCACTATGTTGCTCCCAGTGGCACATCAAGGTACCGGACCGGTTAAACCTCTAACTGGTTCACTGGACTTCAAAAGACATTTTTTTTTCTCTCTGTCAAATATTGTAAATGTAAATGTAAAAAGAAAACCATCTGTTGTCGATAGTTCTCCACCACCCCCGCCGGACTCAGTTTTAGCAGGGGGTGAATGTGGTAAACCACTGTTTCACCTCTATTAGGTGATGTATAGTAGGACCTGCACTACAGGTACATTGGTAGTCCCTGCCTGCTGGCTCCGCCCAGTAGGTGGAGTATAAATATGTGTGTCCCCCATGCTGCAGCCATTTCGGCAGCTGCTGTGGGAGGCCACACATCTTAGAGCAATAAAGCCTCAGTTGTACCCAACTCAAGTCTTTGTGCAACTGATCGTGCATCATGACGTTACTGTGAAAAGCCCCTAGTCGCCACATTCCGGCAGCTGTTTGGCTAAGCTGGTACGAGAATTCAACCTGCGCTGCTGGCCTTGTTCTGCATTACAAACCAGCTGTCTAGCCCACTGAGCTAAACCAGCCCTGCGGGAGGGGAGGCGTGGAGATGATTCATGCTCTTTAGTCAGTTCTGTCATTCAGTTACATCATGGCTGACCTGAACCTTAAATCTATCCACTTGCCTTGGTCCCACTCTGGTCCTCCTTCCGGAACATTTCCCAGCAGGGATGGAGCCATTTGCATGACTGGAACAGGTTGCCCGAGATCCCATCAATAGTGCACATCCCAGTCTCGACTGCTGCAGTTTAATAAACATCTCACCACCACCTTCCCAAAGACATTTAGGGATTGGGCAATAAATGCTGGCTTGGCCAGCGATGGCCACATCCTCTGAGTGAATTAAAAATATATATATATATCCCCCTGTAAAGAGAATTCATTTACACCCATTTTGCCCAAAGCCCCATCAAACCCACGAGAGCTGAAATATTGATACATAGAACATACAGTGCAGAAGGAGGCCATTCGGTCCATCGAGTCTGCACCGACCCACTTAAGCCCTCACTTCCACCCTATCCCCGTAACCCAATAACCCCTCCTAACCTTTTTGGGCACCAAGGGCAATTTATCACGGCCAATCCACCTAACCTGCACGTATTTGGACTGTGGGAGGAAACCGGAGCACCCGGAGGAAACCCACGCAGACATGGGGAGAACGTGCAGACTCCACACAGACAGTGACCCAGCCGGGAATTGAACCTGGGACCCTGGCGCTGTGAAGCCACAGTGTTAGCCACGTGTGCTACCGTGCTGCCTGAGGAGTTTCAGGAGCTAGATAACCTTCTGCTGAGGTAACTGGGCAAGGTTTCCAGGCCGAGGCATCACATAGAGTTCTGATCAAGAAGCCAGGCTTGTGAGGGATCATCTGGTCCAGCAGAGGTTCATCGAATGAACTCTGAGGCCTCCAGGGCTAACGACATGTCTGTGAATGCTGCAAGCTAGCACTGACACAGGAATGGCACATCCAGCCCACACAATCGTACTGCAACAGTGAGACTCCACTATGTCTGTTGAGAGAAGATTATATTGTATTCACTCTGTTCAGCCCAAATGTTATTAAATCCCATGATAATGAATAATGAGTTTATTCACAGAAAGAGTCTTGCTTCATAATGACATTCAACATTGAAATGGCACCAACGTGGTTCACTCAGTGCTCAGACCGATGTGGTGTCCTCCTCAGGTACACATGATGTTTTCTCCCTGTTGTTGCCTCAGAAGAGGTTGGAGGCAGCTCACCATCTCTGCCTTTGTGGCTGTGAAAACTGTAACAATTGTCCTCGTCTTGGAAGGACCCATTGGGGTCTGTATCTCTGCAGAAGAAACCCTCATCACCGCGTCCTTCTCCACGGTTGTGCCCTCTGTCAGAGGGTCTGAGGCAGCTGAGGATACTGAGAGGTGAGACACGCACATCCTCTTCAGATACATCCTCAACCCTTGGTTGGCGCTCCAGAACCTTGGGAGGTTGCCACTAGAGTACAGCTGGCATCTGGCCGAGGCATCTCTGGGTCATCTGCGTGAATGACCTGTCCATGCCAACTGCTACCCACTTCATGTATTGGACGGACATCAGGATCAATTGCTGTATTGTATGGTCCAGACTAAATACAACAGCATGAATTCTATGCGGGAGAACTTTCACCCTGTCACAGAAGGAGTTTGTGCACTCCAACCCGTGAGACAGGGTCAAGGTCATCTTCTGCATGCGCTCCTCCATTTACAGTCCATAAGCTCACACAGCCTCAGGTAACCGACAGGAACACATCTGCCCCCATGCTCCAAGTACCAACCTCCAATATGTTACTCCTCAGGATCCCCATTACTGCCAAGCAGAACATCACTCTGTGTGCAGGCCATCATAGAATGACTTCCTGCGATATGTCAAGGTTATTAAGTAGTGGACCTCATTAAGCTCCCACTCCAATGGGATGCTGCAAAGCCCAGTGAGCCCAACACAATCTTCATTTTGTGGCCTAACACTTCCGGGATGATCACTGAGGGCTATTGAGTAAAGGCTCTTTCATTCATTTTATTCATGGTCAAAGTGGAGAGAATTCCATTAAAGAAGTTGGCCTGCACAATTTCATCACCTTACTGGCACCTTCAGTAATTGAACATCACAGGCAGGACCGCGGAAAGAATGCTGGAGGTCACTACTGACAGAGGGCAGCTCTGATCCAGAACCTTCATGGCATTTCATCCATCCAAGAGGCATGAACTTTTCAAATAACTTACACAGGAAGCACATTGTAATGAGCAGTATAAATATGTTTGAGAAACATTTCTATGGGGTGCAGGAGTTGAGAGATTTGGCAGTAAGGTGCGCAGTGGTAGAATCAAAAGATAATTAAATGTATTTTGAGATTGAATGAGTCGGGGAGATTTTGAAGAAGGCGGGTAGGTCATCTGGGGGACAATTCGAAGCAATGAATCCTTCAGAGTTTTGAACTGATTTTGTGCCATTATGTGAGGTCAGTTTGCAGACGGTATTCCGAATGGGGGATGATAGAGAGAGGTTTCAGAACTGAGATTTTCTCTGATCTGAATGTGCCTTTCCAGCACTCAAAAATGAGCGGGATAAAATGACCAGGGCACACCCCTGGTCACCCCTGGTCACTGAAGCGGGTCAGCTTTTCTCCTGCCCTCTCTGCAGTCGGCTCACTTCCGTTCCCATGTCCAGCTGCCTGATCAGCCAACAGACCCCTTTCTCACATCCTGAGGGCCGTGGCCAAGGGAGCATCGCTATTGAAATTGTGAAGGAGGTGGCTTCGCGACCTATTAATGAGCCGGCCTTCCATTTCCCATCTACCTACAGGGAAACCAGACCACAGTCTTGACTCGCTCGATAACAGCTTCCACCATGAAACTTGAAGAAGCCAAGGCCATTAGCGTCATTTGGACAAATATTGTACCTGCGTCAACAATGACATTCTCTCATCACAACCTGAATGCAAAGCTATTTTTTCCACATTTGCAGTGAGTAATTCACGTACGTAGTTAAGGTTTTTGATGTTCTCCCAAGTAGGCGCGACAGGTGATGGAATTGTCAAATAGTTCCATCACAGAAGGTGACCTGAGAAATTCACGAGATGCTCAGATGAAAACATCTTCTGTTATTTCTCCGATTAATGAGGGTGAAATTTACATGACTCCTGAAAGCAAAGGAAATTAACGAGAATTTTAAATGACCTTTGAGCTCTACAAAGTTGCAGTCTTAATGTCATTCTGAGTCCCTTTTCAACATCAGAGCTGTGAAGAGCCAAGTCGCCAATCCCACACTTTCCGCAGATGTGATTATAAATCACTCATGGAATTGCTTTCCAATAACTTAAAAATAGTTCAGAAAAAAATTGGTTGCAGCAAAAAGACAAGGAGACAGGTTGTTGTCATGAACATGTAATTACAATATTACAGATTTTAACAACAACTTCTTTAACAGTACATGCAGCCAGAAAATGCTGGGAATAGCAGCACAAAGAACAAAGAAAAGTACAGCATAGGAACAGGCCCTACAGCCCTCCAAGCCTGCGCCGACCATGCTGCCCGTCTGAACTAAAATCGTCTGCACTTCTGGGGTCCGTATCCCTCTATTCCCATCCTGTTCATGTATTTGTCAAGATGCCCCTTAAACGTCACTATCGTCCCTGCTTCCACCACCTCCTCCGGCAGCAAGTTCCAGGCACCCACTACCCTCTGTGTGAAAAACTTGCCTCGTACATCTCCTCTAAACTTTGCTCCTCGTACCTTAAACCTATGCCCCCTAGTAATTGACCCCTCTACCCTGGGAAAAAGTCTCTGACTATCCACCCTGTCTATGCCCCTCATAATTTTGTAGACCTCTATAAAGTCACCCATCAACCTCCGTCATTCTAGTGAGAACAAACCGAGTTTATTCAACCTCACCTCATAGCTAATGCCCTCCATACCAGGCAACATCCTGGTAAATCTCTTCTGCACCCTCTCTAAAGCCTCCACATCCTTCTGGTAGTGTGGCGACCAGAATTGAACACTATACTCCAAGTGTGGCCTAACGAAGATTCTATACAGCTGCAACATGACTTGCCGATTTCTATATTCAATGCCCCGGCCAATGAAGGCAAGCATGCCGCATGCCTTCTTGACTACCTTCTCCACCTGTATTGCCCCTTTCAGTGACCTGGGGACCTGCACCCCAGATCTCTCTGACTGTCAATACAGGGCCGATATGTTTCTCATCCCCATACTCCTGCTTTCTCCCCATAATCCCTGATCCCCATATTAATCAAGACCCTATCCATATCTGTCTTAAAGACGCTCAGCGATTTGGCCTCCACAGCCTTCAGACAAAATAGTTTGAATGATCCCTGACCTGCTAACCTCACAAGAATGGAAAAGCAAGTTGAGACGCATTGGTCTCCTCTGAGCAGGTTGACAGCCATTGTTTTTCTGCTGCTGACATACAGAGGAAATGTTTACTCTTGTTAGGGAGGTAATCAACTGCCAGAGAGTGACACAGACAGTGCCAGTGCCTGAAGTTATGTGACTGGAAATGCACAGTGTCTGTTCCACCTACTTTCTTCGAAACCGGGCAATTGCTTTTCACACATGACTCATATTCCAAAAGCAAATTTTTCACACTCCGTTCCTTGCCCGCAAGCTCAAATATAAACAAGGTTGTCACCTTATGTATCTGCTATCACCTACTAATGTGTTTCAATTGAAAAGCTCTCTGCCTGCACCTGGAGGCAATTGTGAGCAGATTAGAAGGGATAGTGTGTTTAAACTCTTCTCAAACTTGACCCAAGTCCTGCTCCAACCAAACAAAGGCGCCAGTGATTCTCACAAGGTAAGCTCCCGAATGAAATTGCTTTGGACGCTTTCCTTCTGTGGACTGGATTTTCCGGAGACCAAACCTGCCCTGGAGCTCGGTGGCAAGTTAAATTCCTTAACCGCTTTTTGAACCGTCAAAAATAGGAAGAAGCTTACTTTTCCTTTGAAAAAAAGGGAAAGATAGTGAGGGGATCCGAATGAAGTACTCAGTTTTCAAAATCAAATTCACAAAGTGCGCCAAAACATATTAGCTCATTACGGCAAAAAATATCTCAAAACATTATGAGCAGAAAAATAAAAGAGAGACTTTTATCCCTATGACACCGATTAAGTCCTCAGGAAATCTGGCAAGTGTTGTCCAAACAATGATCTGCTTTCTGGGGTGTTGTACATGGGGCGGCACGGTAACACAGTGTTTAGCACTGTTGCTTCACATAAGAACATAAGAACAAGGAGCAGAAGTAGACTGTCCGGCCCTTCGAGCCTGCTCCGCCATTCTATAAGATTCACAGCACCAGGGTCCCAGGTTCAATTCACGGCTTGGGTCACTGTCTGTGCGGAGTCTGCACGTTCTCCCCGTGACTGGGTGGGTTTCCTCCGGGTGCTCCGCTTTCCTCCCACAAGTCCCGAAAAACGTGCTTGTTAGGTGAATTGGACATTCTGAATTCTCCCTCTGTGTACCCGAACAGGCGCCGTAGTGTCGTGACTGGGGCATTTTCACAGTAATTTCATTGCAGTGTCAATGCAAGCTTACTTGTGACAATAATAACATTTATTTATTTATTTGCTGTGGCATAGGAACGACATCAGTTAATTTGCACCCAGCAGGCCCCCACGTATAGAAAATAGCCAGCTCATCTGTTTCTCTGATGTTGGTTAAGGGGTAAATATTAATTGTCATAACACTGAGTGGACTCCCCTATTTTTCTCAGAAGAAATGCAGGGCGATCGACCCAAAAGGCAGATGGAATCTTGATTTAACATGTCCTTATCATAGAATCTACAGTGCAGAAGGAGGCCATTCGGCCCATCGAGTCCGCACCGGCTCTTGGAAAGAGCACCCTACCCAAGGTCAGGACCTCCACCCTAATCCCCATAACCCAGTAACCCCACCCAACACTAAGGGCAATATTCGACACTAGGACACCTGCAATTTTTCATGGCCAATCCACCTAACCTGCACATCTTTGGACTGTGGGAGGAAACCGGAGCACCCCGGAGGAAACCCATGCACACACGGGGAGGATGTGCAGACTCCGCACAGACAGTGACCCAAGCCAGAATCGAACCTGGGACCCTGGAGCTGTGAAGCAATTGTGCTATCCACAATGCCACCCTGCTGCCCCCGTCCTCTGACAGACGGCAGCTCTGATTGGCACTTTTTCCACCCAACAGGTGATGCATTTGTCAAGTGATTTACAGCGAAAGCACATTGGAATAAATAGCGCAGATGTGTTTGAGAGACATTTCTAAAGAGGGCAGGAGGTGAGGGATTTGACAGTAAGGTGCGCAATGGTGGAATCAAAAGGTTACCAACTGCCTCTTGAGACTGAAAGAGTTGAACAATTTGGAAAGAAGGTGGGTGGGTGGTCTGGGGGAAATCACAGAACTGTTAAAATGCACAAGCAGCCATTCTGCTCATTGTGACCAGAATCCTAGAATCTCTATGCAGAAGGAGGCAATTCCCATTCAGTCTCTCGTGATCCTTGAAAAAGCAGTCTATCCAGGTCCACTCCCCCACCCACACTATCCCCCCCCATAACCCACCCTGCACATCCGTGGACACTAAGGGGCAATTTGGCATGTCCAATCCACCTAACCTTCACATCTTTGGACCGTGGGAGGAAACCGGAGCACCCGGAGGAAACCCGCGCAGACACGGGGAGAACGTGCAGACTCTGCACACACAGGAGTGCCCACGGCTGGAAATAAGCCCAGATTCCTGCCTCTGGAAGACAGCAGAGCTAATCACCGTGCCACCACACATTGGCATTTTTCCCTCCACATATGTGTTTGCAGTAATCGTTCCAAACTCATAACCACTACCATATAGAAAGCCAAGACCAGAGGGCACATGGGCAACCCCACTCCTGAATCACCTCCTTTTCCAGCCAGGCTTGGGTCAGGCTTCAATGGCAATAAGACCCTCCCAGAACACAAAGGACATTGATCACTTCCACCTCCTAGGACGCAACATCCCCAGGGAGCGTGATGTACAGATCAACGTCCACATAGAATCAGCAATACAGCATCAGCCATCCAGTGGCTCTGCATGGTCTGAGCATCCAACCCCATCAACCATAAAGCTGCCACTTTAAATGACCACAGGTTTACCAACTGCAATCTACACCAGTGCCACATGGAAGGGACCAGCAAAGGTGTCACGCAAGTTGGGCGTCTTTCACCAGCACTGCCTGCGTAAGATCCTGGGTATCACATGGAGAGACAGCATCACCGACAATCAGGTGCTACGGTGGACAAACCGGAGCACCTGTGGGACATTGTGATGGAGAGATGACAAATGGTGGCAGGGTGTATGTTTCGCCTCCTCGACATGCACCCCAGCAGAGTGGCAGGAGAATGGAAAACAGAAGATGGAAGAAGAAGACAGCACCAGTTAAAAAAACCTGATGAAGTACATTAAAGGAGGACCTTGAGGAGGCGGACGTCACTTGGCTAGATCAAGAGAGGATGTGATGGAGCGGGAATGGTAGCAGAGTTTTGCTGCTCATTGACCTGCATGAACTAGGTCCAAGTCAAAGAAAGACTTGAAAAACGGAAGAGATTGATGTTCAACAGCTAAAAATTGGGCTTGCCTCATATTAATCTTTATTATTGTCACAAGTAGACTTACATTGACTTGCACTGCAGTGAATTTCCTGTGAAAAGCCCCGAGTTGCCACATTCCGGCGCCTGTTCGGGTACACAGAGGGAGAATTCAGAATGTCCAATTCACTGAATAAGCACGTTTTTCGGGAATTGTGGGAGGTAACAGGAGCACCCGGAGGAAACCCACGCAGACACGGGGAGAACGTGCAGACTCCGCACAGGCAGTGGCGCAATTGAACCTGCGGTCCCTGGCTCTGTGAAGCAATAGTGCTAACCACTGTGCCACCGTGAAGTGAGAAGAGAGGGAGCAAGTCCTTGTCCATGTGTTTCCAGGTCTGAACTCTGCTTTCCTTCAGTCTCTGGAAATCATCCCACTCAGGCAGGATCCAATCATCATCTGTTACTGGGCAGAATATGGCCTTTTGGTCAATTCATTGGTCCCAGCCAATTAACTGAATCCCACTCCATCTCTCGAGTGGCTCTTTTGTTTACTACTAGAAGCCTTATTATATGTCTTAAGCCACCACACAGGGATTTCAGGGTGGGAAGGTGTTGCCACAGGAGGATTGGTGAGTTTATTGCAGATGGTACACATTGCTGTTACTGTGCCTGGTGAGAGAGTTCATATTGAAGATGGTGGATGGGGTGACAATCAAGTCGGCTGCTTTGTTCTGGATGATGTTGAACTTCTTTGGCTGTGGAGGCCAAATGACTGAGTATCATTAAGACAGAGATAGACAGGTTCTTGATTAATAAGGGGATCTGGGTTATGGGGAGAAGGCAGGAGAATGGGGATGAGAAAAATATCAGCCATGATTGAATGGCAGAGCAGACCCGATGGATCGAGTGGCCTAATTCTGCTCCTATGTCTTATGGTCTTCTTGAATTGTGTTGGAGCTGCACTTCTGGGGCGAAATTCGGAGAATTGCCCGGGGCCGCCACAAATCCCGCCCCCGCTGTGGCAGAAATTCTCCACCACCCGGGAATTGGCGGGGGCGGGAATCATGCCCCGCTGATCGGCGAGCCCTCTGCGGCGATTCTCTGGCCCGCAATGGGCCGAAGTCCCGCCGCTGGGAGGCCTCTCCCGCCGCCGTGGTTTGAACCACCTCGGCACCCGGGGTCCTGGGGGGTGTCCCCATGGTGGGCAGGCCCGTGATCGGGGCCCATCGATCGGCGGGCGGGCTTGTGCCATGGGGCACAATCCCCTAGCGCGCATGCCCCGGTGGTGACGTCAGCGGCAGCTGATGCACCGGCGCATGCGCGAACCGGCGAAGGCGTTTCGGCCAGCCCCGGCGCCGGGCGTCAAAGGCCGCTGGAGCCGGTTTGGGCGGCAGTCGGTGTGGTGCCAACCGCTCCAGCACAGGCCTAGCCCCTCAATGTGAGGGTTTGGCCCCTAAAAGTGCGGAGACTTCCACACCCTTGGGGAGGCCCGGCGCCGGAGTGGTTGGCGCCACTCCGCTACGCCGGGACCCCCCGCCCTGCCGGGTAGGGGGGAATCCCGCCCCTGGTATGGGTAGAGTAATGCATCACACTCTTGACTTGTGCCTTGTAGATGGTGGACAGTCTTTGGGGAGTCAGGAGATGAGTTAATCCCGGCAGAATTTCTAGCCCCTAATCTTCTCTTGTAGCCACAGTATGTACATTGCTGCTCCAGTTCAATTTCCGACCAAGGGGACCTGGTTGGAGATGGTCATTGCCTGACACTATGTAGCGTGAATGTTACTTGCCACTTGTCAGCCCAAGCCTGAATATTGCCCAGATCTTGCTGCATTGGGATATGGACTACTTTAATATCTGAGGAATTGTTAATTGTGCTGAATGCAGGGAAATCACCAGGGCCATTCGTACTTCTGACATTATGATGGAAAGAATGATAACTCAGCTGAAGATGGTTGAGCCTTGGACATTACTCTTAGAACTACAGCAGCGATGTTCTGGGGCTGAGATGATTGGCCTCCAACAATTACAGCCAACTTTCTTTGAGCTGGATCTGACTCCACCAATAGAGATTTCCCCCGATTCTCACTGACTTCAATTTTGCAAGGGCTCCCTGATACCACACTCGGCCAAATGCTGCCTTGACTCCAAGGGCAGTAGTTCTCACCTCACCTCAAGATTTCATTTTTTTTGTCCATGTTTGAGCCAAGGCTGTAATGAGCTCTGGAGAGGAGAGTGCTGACAGAACCCAAGCTGAGCATCACTGACCAGATAATTGCTGAATAATTACTGCGTGATAGCAATGTCATTGACGCCATCCATCACTTTGCTGATGATTAAAAGTCGACTGATGGGGCGGTAATTGGGCAGATTGGATTTGACGTGCTTTCTATGGCCATGACATGCCCAGATAATTTTCCACCTTCTTGGACATGTGCCAAAATTGTAGCTGTACAGGAAGAGCTTGCGTCAGGGAGCTGCTCATTCCGGAGTAGAGGTCTCCAGTTGTCAGGGCCCAAAGCCTTTGCTGTGTCCGGTACCTTCATCTGTTCCTTGGCATCTTGTGGAGTGAACTTATCTGAAAACTGGCATCTGTGAGGCTGTAAGCCTCAATAAATGATCAAGTTTGATCAACCCTCGGCTCTTCTGATCCCCTGGTCGTCAGGTTGCTTAGCTCTGACTGACAAGTGGCTGTATCGACTGACGATTCATATGCAAGGATTCCTTTGTTGTATAGCTTCACCAGGCATGTGTACTGCTGCTCCAAGGAGGTCCACTGATGCAGTGGGTAGTCTGCCAATGATGAGCCAGAGGCTCAGGGTTTGAATCCCACTCCAGGACACAATGGCTGTGGAAGATGTGTTCATTATGTGGACAGACAGGTTGATTATTATCGGCTTATAAATCCTTCCGATACTCTTATCGTAGGTACTAAGGGCAGGATTTTCCTGGCCCACCATTTGCAGAAGGCAATGGCATTGCAAGTATCTTGCCAAGCATAACCTAACGGTATTTCATTGGTATATTTGTTTGTTGTCGCAAAGGGAAAAGGTATGGAGGTGCTCTGGATTCTTGTCAACCACGACGAGAGGTTTATTAAGGGTGTTGCTCATACAATTAAGGTGTTGATCTGCCCAAAGCCCACGCAACACGTTGCTGACATCACTACACATCATGTGACGCGGAACCAGCAAGAATGTATTCCCAGATACATAATGTGTGCGGTCACTAATGCCCTTTCAGGACACAATAATAATAATAATCTTTGTTAGTGTCACAAGTCGGCTTACATTAACACAGCAGTTAAGGTACTCTGAAAAGCCCCTAGTTGCCACATTCCGGCGCCTGTTCGCGTACACTAAGGGAGAATTCAGAATGTCCAATTCACCTAACAAGCACATCTTTCGGGACTTGTGGGAGGAAACCGGAGCACCCGGAGGAAACGCATGCAGACACGGGGAGAACATGCAGAATCCGCGCAGACAGTTACCCAAGCCGGGAATCAAACCTGGGACTCTGGCGCTGTTAAGCAACAGTGCTCAACACTGTGCTACCACATGGTACCTGGAGGGAAGGGATGTTGCTCCTGGCATGTTTTCCTGCTGTCCTCATTGGACCAGCAGTCATTGAAGTCCTGGTTTGATGGCAACAGTAGAGTAGGGGATATGCCAGACCACAAGGCTACAAATTGTGGTTTATTACAATTCCACTGCGACCGATGGTCCTCTTGAATGTCCTGTTTGAGTTGCGGGATCTGTTCTAAATCTATCTCAAGTAGCACAATGCTGCATAATACAATGGATGGTGTCCTCAAAGTGAAGATGGCTCCCCAACTCCACACGGACTGTGTCAGGGTCACTTCCCCCATTACTGACATGAACAGATACATCCCCAACAGGGATAGATTGAGAAGGTGTGATCAGGTAGGTTATTCCCTTTGGCTGTTTCTCTCACCATCCACTGCAGTTCCAGGTATGTCCTCCAGGACTTGACCAGTTCAGTTTATAGTTCTGCCATCAAGCCACTCTTGATGATAGAGATTGATGCCCCCCCCCCCCCTCACAGAGTACAACCTTTCTCCTTCCTGCCCTCAATGATTCTTCCAAGTAGTGTTCAACATGTGCCGATCAGAAGCAGGCCATTCGACCTTCCCTGATCTGTGTTTGCGCCATGCGATTCTCATTAAATATGCCAAATTGAAAAATATTTTCTTCTGTAACTCTCAACAAGATGAGGACACCTTCACGATATAGGGTGCTTTCTGTCTATTTGCAATTCCAGCGCAGTCTCTGGTTTAGAAACCCGCTGTCTGACAGCTGCTGTGACCTGAGGCTATGTTGGCTGTGGCTCCTCTCCCTCCTGCCCCTAATCTTTTTAGCTGAACACAAACAGTTTAACTGAGGCACAGCTCAATTGGTTGGAAAAGCCCAGGGTAACTGTTCCATTTCCCAATCCCTATACAATCTTTAGCCATATGTCGTTCGGAATTCTACTCAGTTTTATCTTCAGCAGCAAATTGTGCCACCATAGGAAACTTGGCACAGATGATATTGTGTGTCAGGGACGGCATCTTTCTCATGCCAACATTTCGCCTCCAGTACAACTTGTGCATACAAATGGAAAGAGACGCTGAAATTTCTAATTCAGGACTCTGGAGGGTGTAAAATTTTAAGGGTTTGAGCAGAGATCCTTGGAGACAAAGAGGCACAACTGTGGCATCAAACTGATTGGAATTGGATCGACAGAATGAGCACAGATGGTGGGATAGCCACACAGAGCAAAGAGTCTCCAGTAAACCTTCTCCCTTTCTCAGTCAGTTGTAAGGCGGCATGGTAGTACGGTGGTTAGTACTGTTGCTTCACAGCGGCAGGATGGTCCCAGGTTTGATTCCCGGCTTGGGTCACCTTATGTGGGGAGTTTGCACCATGTCTCCCCGTGTCTGCAGGGTTTCCTCCGGGTGCTCCGGTTTCCTCCCACAAGTCCCAAAAGACGTGCTTGTTAGGTAATTCGGGCATTCTGAACTCTCCCTCAGTGTACCCGAACAGGCGGTGGAATGTGGTGACTGGAGGATTGTCACAGTAACTTCATTGTAGTGTTAATGTAAGCCTACTTGTGACAATAAAAATTATTATTATTGTTCTTCGGTGCAGCACGGTGGCACAGTGGTTAGCATTGCTGCCTACGGCGCTGAGGACCCGGGTTCGAATCCCGGTCCTGGGTCACTGTCCGTGTGGAGTTTGCACATTCTCCCCGTGTCTGCGGGGGTTTCACCCCCACAACTCAAAGATGTGCAGGGTAGGCGGATTGGCCACACTAAATTGCCCCTTAATTGGAAAAAATAATTGGCTACTCTAAAATTTGGGAAAAAAAATATTTTAAAAAAAAATTATTGTTCTTCGAAGTTTTAATGGTGCAGCACTTATTTTCCAAAGGGTTCAAATGATCCCACCCTATTCATCCTCTTGCCACACCCCTCTATTCTCTAGAAATGTCTCAGAAATCCTTTTGCAATGTTCCTTTCAATGATGGCCCTGGGTGTGTCTGGTCTGTGGATTTGGGCATGCTCATTACAGGCTGGTATCTTCATGTTGAAATGGAGAAAAAGATATTCAAGGACTGCCTGAAACTGGCCTTTGATCCTTTGCGGCTATATGCTGAGCTGGGATTTAATTCCTGTAAGAAGCTGCCTTTCACAGCTGGGTCTCCCGAGCAGGATGTCTGGTTTCAGGAGAAATTAGCCAGGTTGTGGCCTACTCAAGGGTCATTAATGAGACGTGAAGGAACTAATTGTCAAAAAAATACATTTGGGGAAAAAAACGAGGATCGTGAAAGAAACGCGAATGAAAGATCTTTGTTAACTTCTCCAGAACACATCTTTCCCTCTCTCCCAGTCACAATGCTGATCGCTCCACTCTTCCCCAATCACTTTAGTACATCTCCCATCCAAATTGTAATGGGCATGAACAGCTGGTTGCCTGAGGAGGGCTAGTATCACTTTGTAACCTCATATTAATGAAGTACGAGGCCTGTTATGAAAGCCTGACTTACCTCGATGGAGATCGAGATTGGATTACATAGAATTTAGAGTGCAGAAGGAGGCTATTCGGCCCATCAAGTCTGCACCGGCTCCTGGAAAAAGCACCCTATCCAAAGTTAACACCTCCACCCTATCCCCACAACCCAGTAACCCCACCCAACACTAAGGGCAATTTTGGACACCAAGGGCAATTTTGGACACTAAGGGCAATTTAGCCAATCCAGGTGGCCAATCCACCTAACCTGCACATCTTTGGACTGTGGGAGGAAACCGGAGCACCCGGAGGAAACACACGCACACACGGGGAGAACGTGCAGACTCCGCACAGACAGTGACCCAAGCCGGAATCGAACCTGGGACTCTAGAGCTGTGAAGCGATTGTGTTATCCACAATGCTACTGTGCTTTCTGGAATTTGAAGTCTTCACCCAGTAGGTTAATATGCTTGGATCAAATCTTTTTGTTCGTTTTTCAAGAACCAGCCTAATTATCATTTGGATTTGTCTGCACTTCTTCCTTCAAAAGTCACTTTCGACAAGTTAATCATTGAAAAACCTTTCTCGGCAACAACTTCTTCATCTTCCAGTCCTGTCCTTACATTTCATAGAATTTTTCATAGAATTTACAGTGCAGAAGGAGGCCATTCAGCCCATCGAGTCTGCACCGGCTCTTGGAAAGAGCACCCTATCCAAGGTCAACACCTCCACCCTATCCCCCGAACCCAGTAACCCCACCCAACACTAAGACCAATTTTGGACACTAAGGGCAATTTAACATGGCCAATCCACCTAACCTGCACATCTTTGGACTGTGGGAGGAAACCGGAGCACCCGGAGGAAACCCACGCAGACACGGGGAGAACGTGCAGACTCCGCACAGACAGTGACCCAAGCCGGAATCGAACCTGGGACTCTGGAGCTGTGAAGCGATTGTGCTATCCACAATGCTGCCGTGCTGCCCCCTAAGTTGGATTGGATTTTTTTATTGTCACGTGTTCCGAGGTGCAGTGAAAAGTATTTTTCTGTGAGCAGCTCAAACAGATCAATTAGTGCATGAAAATAAAATAAAATCCACAATAGGGCAACACAAGGTACACAATGCAAATACATAGACACTGGCATTGGGTGAAGCATACAGGAGTATCGTATTAATCAGGTCAATCCATAAGAAGGCCATTTAAGAGTCTGATAACAGTGAGGAGGAAGCTGTTTTTGAATCTGTTTGTGCGTGTTCTCAGACTTTTGTATCTCCTGCCGATGGAAGAAATTGGAAGAGTGAATAAGCCAGGTGGGAGAGATCTTTGATTATGTTGCCCGCTTTCCACAGGCAGCGGGAGGTGTAGAGTCAATGGTTGGGAGGCAGGTCCGTGTGATGGACTGGGCTGAATGCACAAAGAGGACTGGTAACACAAAATCCCAACAGTCCATGAGAGTTTCCATATGCACAAGTACTGGGAGGCTGTTAATATAAACAGGGTGTAGCACGGGAGCACCGTGCTTAGCACAGTTGCTTCACATCTCCAGGGTCCCAGGTTCGATTCCCAGCTTGGGTCACTGTCTGTGCGGAGTCTGCACGTTCTCCCTGTGTCTGCGTGGATTTTCTCTGGGTGCTCCGGTTTCCTCCCACAGTCCAATGATGCGCAGGTTAGGTGGATTGGCCATGCTAAATTGTCCTTAGTGTTCTAAAGTGTTAGGTGGGGTTACTGGGTTACGTGGATAGATTGGAAGTGTGCCTTAAGTTGGGTGATTTTTCCAAGGGCCGGTGCAGACTCGATGGACTGAATGGCCTCCTTCTGCACTGTACATTTTATGATAAAGGAGCAGAGAAACATGTTTCAACAGAAACATGGCTGCAGTTAGAAGGCCCTAAGTGGTGAGGACTCAGGACAAGCCCTCGAGATTGAAGATAGCAGCAGAAGGTGGTGACTGAGTGCTGTGGGCCATTGGGGTGATGCTCCTCCTTTTGAGCAGCAGTATTCTGCTCTGCGTGGTTGAAGAGCTAATAGCTGTTCTTATGAGTTGGTGCTTGAATGCATACTTGGGGATCCAGGGGAGTAGAATCTCGGGAGACGATATCATAATCCTGGGAGGTTGGATGTCATTGAGGCATTGAAGCAAATGTTTGGAAGAATTCCAAGGCGAGATGTTAAAAAGTTAAGACAGTAATTCCATATGAAAGAGAGAGTTTCAATGAAATTGGTTGACTTAATGCTCACTGACATCTGGTTTGGTTGGTGATAATCCATGGAACCTGTCTTGGTCACACGTGTCATTTATTAAGCAGTTTGGTGGGTTTGCCCACATTTTGCATGTTAATTTACAAATACCTCATAGTAATGCTGAATGGCAGACTCTAGGACTCTAGGATTGTTTTAACTTTTTGATCTTGCATAGTAAAGAATATTTTAATTTGTTCAAAACCTGTGGAAACCTATGGGTTTATTCACTTAGTGAGCATCTCGCATCTCAAACTTTGTCTATTTTAAAGAAAACATTATTGGTCCCTAACTGTGGTCGTAGATCCGAACAGGTCCAATTGGATAAAGTGTATCGGGATCAATTCTGCTGTAACGTTTTAACTTTTCACTGCGGGTATCCAATCTCAGTACCAGCATTCCATATCAGGAGGTGTGAATGAATGGAAGTCGAGACAGTTTCCATCCCCCACTTTCCTCTGCCTGGCTGAACCTATTTGCCACTTGAACAACTCTTTCTTCAGCTCCCCTCACTTCCTGCAAATGAGAGGTGTTGCGCTGGGAACACCCAAAAGGGTCCTCGCTGTGACTGCCTTTTGTGGCCATGTGCAACATTCTTTGTTCTAAATCCTAGCCAGGCCAGATATCCCATCTCTTTTTCCATTGAATTGATGACTGTATCAGTGCCGCCCCTGGCTCTCACCCTGAAACGGAAGGTTTCATCAACTTTGCTTCCAATTTCCACCTTTCCCTAACCTTCACAAGGTGCACCTCTGACTTTGACTTTCCCTCCCTTTTCTGTCCCCAGGGATAGGGTATCAACCAATATTCACTGTGATCCCACTAACTCCCAAAGCAACTTTGACTACACTTCCTCACATTTGCTTCCTAGAAGGTCTGGATTCCATTTTCCCATTGCGGACACCCCACACCACCTCCGTCTCATCTGTTCTGATGGTGCAACTTTCCATATTAGAGTTTCTGGCTTAAATAAATATTCCCACCCCACAGTGACTGACATGGCCCTCAGTGTGCAGTCCACTTCATCTACTTCTGCATTACGCTTTCCCCCAGAACCACCATCGTGGTCCCATTACTCCACCCATATTTTGGATCGCCCTCTGCCGTTTCTGCCACCTTCAATGTGATGCCACCACTAACCATCCCTTTCCCTCCCCTCCTTTGTCAGCATTCTGAAGGCAATGTTGCTTCTGCAACACACCCCTGCATATTTCAGTCACTCCCTGTCAGGGTCCTTCCCGTTTATTCCCTTATTTCCCATTTCTTTAATTTGCCATTATCATTTTTGATCTTTGCATGATTAATGGATCCGTTTCTTTCAGTCAAGAAGTTAGGGAGAGAATACCAGTTCCTGCTGTTTTGAACAGGAGATTTCAAATTGTCGACAGCAGGGAGAGAGGTGGCCTGGGACGTGCTTTGATTGATTGGCGGGTGGGGGGTGGGGGTGGGGGCAATGAATTGGCCCAAAAGGCTGCACTTTGCCTGGTAACAGGTGGTGATCGGATTCTATCCCAGTGGTGTTTCAGTGTCACTCCTGGCAGCTTAAAGGCATTACTCTCTTCCCTCCATGTTTCTCTCGAAAGGCTGTATTCCTGGGGTTGCAGAGGACCCAGATGAAAAAATCTACAGGAACACCATTACATGCTCCAGACAAAAGCAAGAGATTCTCTCTCTCTGGCCGGGGTTCTCTGAGCCTGCGCTGGCTCACAGAATCGGTGTTGATTCGGAGATGCTATGCGACACTGGCTCGCGATTCTCCGGTGACCGGACAATTACTGCCAGCCATGTACTCGCGGTTGACACGCCACTGATCGGGTGCCGTTGAAAGAGGCTCTCGCGGCAATTCTACACGGTCGACCAGCCGAGTTCCCGCCAAGTTCCGCCAGTGTGGTTCCCGTATGGTTCTACCCCACGAGTGCTCGGACCCACTGCCGCGGTGGCCATCCTGGTGGGGGGGGGGCGGGGGGAATCAGACTCCAGGGGGGCCTCCATGATGGCCAGGCCTGCGATCGGGGGCCACTGATCGGCGGGCACGCGTGATCCGGAGGGGCCTACATTCTTCCGCGCCAGCCACTGTGTGGCTCCACCATGTTGCATGGTGCTGGCACGCAAGCGGCTGCCGCATGCGTGGACCCGTGGCCGACCGCTGACCACTACACGCATGCACGGACCCGGGGCGAGCAGTGCAGGGCCGCGTACGGTAGCTGGAGCAGCGCAGAGCACTCCAGCGCAGTGCTGGCCCCCTGTGGACAACAGGATTGCTGGGCCAAGAGGCCCGTTGATGCTGGCGTGAAACATTCCAGTGTTTACCCTGGCATCAACACCTCGCTGCGTTTTCAGAGAATCCCGGCCTCTGTCTCCAGAAGTGCTGTGGGCTCTGTTTTTTTTTCTGAAACAACAGAGACAGGAAGGAACCTACAATAAAAACCATGAACTGAAAGCAGTTGAAGAGGAGGCAGGTACTGGAAACACCCGTCTTAAACAAATACTTTTTTTTCTCTTTCACTTCTTTGAACCTCTTATTTCCTCTCTGTATTTGTCTGCCTTGTGTGTGTGTGTAGAGGGTGGGGGTGCAAGTTAAAGTGGGGAATTAGGAATTAGATAATAGTTAATCAGTTGTATTTGCTTCATATTTCATTCTAGTTCTTGTTATAAACAGTAATTGTGTTTACATTTACAAACCTGGTGACTGTAATTATTGGACAGCTAAATCTTTGGGTATTTTTCTCCGAATTTTTGATTAATTCACTTGTTTTTGGGACTCTGGGACAAGTAGGGCTGGAATTGACCAGGCACTATTCCCGGGTGTTGTAACACGCCCAACAATGCCTTTCCATTCAGGCGCAGGAGATACAAAACCCACCCAATTATCTCCATTCTTCTCAACATCCAAGGCCCCAAATGTATCTTCCAGGTAACACAGTGATTTACTTGTGCCTTTTATTTCAATTTAGGACACTGTTTTGCATCTCATGTGGTCAGAATACAGGAGGGCGATAGAGAAGTTGGTGTAACGACAACAATCTCTCCCTCAATGTCAGCAAAACTAAAGAGCTGGTCATGGACTTCAGGATGCAAAGTATTGTACACACACCTCTCTGCATCAACGGGGCAGAGGTGGAGATGGTTGACAGGTTCAAATTCCTAGGTGTGCACATCGCCAACAATCTGTCCTAGTCCACCCACGTCGACGCTACCACCAAGAAAGCATAGCAGAGCCTGTACTTCCTCAGGAAACTAAGGAAATTCGGCGGGTCCACATTGACTCTTACCAACTTTTACAGATGCGCCATAGCAAGGATTCTATCTGGCCGCATCGCAGCCTGGTATGGCAACTGCTCGGCCCAAGACCATAAGAAACTTCAGAGAGTTGTCCAGTCCATCACATGAACCCAACTCCCATCCATTGACTGTCCGCACTTCCGCTGCCTGGGGAAAACGGGCAGCATAATCATGACCCATGATTGACTCACTCTTCTAAGCTTTTCTATCGGCAGGAAATACAAAACTCTGAGAACAAGCACTAACAGATTCAAAAACAGCTTCTTTCCCACTGTTACCAGACTCCTGAATGATCCTCTTATGGACTTATCTGATCTCTTCACACATTTTCTCCACTGAGTAGTACTGCACTCCTGTATGCTTCACCCAATGCCTGTGTCTATGTCTTTACATTGTGTATTTATGTTTGCCCTTTCTTTCTTGTACTTCTTTTTCATGTATGGAATGATCTGTCTGAACTGTATACAGAACAATACATTGCTCTGTACCTCATTCCACGTGACAATAAACAATTCCATCCATCCATGCATCCATCCATCCATCCACCCATGCATGCATCCATCCATCCATGCATGCATCCATCCATCCATGCATCTATCCATCCATCCATGCATGCATCTATCCATCCATCCATCCATGCATCCATCCATGCATCTATCCATCCATCCATGCATGCATCCATCCATCCATGCATCCATCCATCCATGCATCCATCCATCCATGCATGCATCTATCCATCAATCCATACACAGAATGGGAGACCATTGTGGAGAACACCTCCATTCAGGCTGTAATCATGACCCTGGCCTTCCTGCCACTTGCCATTTCAATTCTCTAACTTTCTTCCACTCTGACCTTTCTTACCCTGTTGCAGTGTCAATAAAACTCAAGAAACAGTAGCTCATTTATCAAATGGACACTTCACAGCATTCTGGAATGAATACTGATTTTGACAGTTTTATATCTTAAACTTGTCCTCCATTGCATAGTATTTTTCTTTGCTTGTTCTTTTTACTTTTGTCTCTCTTTAATTTATTTTACTTATGTTCATATTAGAATTAGTCAGGATCAAGCCATTCAAACATCCTCTGGACACATTACTTGTCCATTAGCAATCATTTTGACTTTGACCATGAGAGCTTTTGGCATTTGTCAAGGAACTGTTAAAGAACTGCCTAGCTGACTACTAATTATTAAAGAGCTTTATAGCTGTCAATGAACTGTCCAAGTGTCAATGAACTGTCCAGCTGTCAAGGGAATGTCCACCTATCAATGAACCATTAAGTAGTTATCTAGCTGTCAAGTATGTAAAAGATATAGAATAATAGAATCCATACAGTGCAGAAGGAGGCCATTCAGCCCATTGAGTCTGCACTGGCCCTCGGAAAAAGTACCGCACCTGGCCAAATCCCCTACCCTATCCCCGTAACCCTGTATCCCTATCTAACCTTTGGACACTAAGGGGCAATTTAGCATGGGCAATGCTCCTAACCTGCACATCTTTGGACTTGTGGGAGGAAACCGGAGCACCTGGAGGAAACCCACGCAGACACGGGGAGAACGTGCAGAATTCGCACAGGCAGGGATCTGAGGCTGGAATTGAACCCGTGTCCCTGGCGCTGTGAGGCAGAATTGCTAACCACTGTGCTACCGAGCCACCCCTGGAGGACTCAAAGCTATTAATGAACTTTCCAAGAATACGAGGTGATTTGGCATGGCCAGGGTAAGGACAATGTCTAGGGGGTGGGGAGCATGGGGTGACGTGAGTTGGTACTGAGTTGGTGCAGGGGTGTGGGGGAATGTGAGGTGGGTAGGGGTCATTCAGATGGTATGGAGGTCAAGGGGATGGATGGGGGAGCCTGAATTGGCATGGGCTGGGATGGAGCATAGGGAATGTGTGGGTGGTGTGAGGAGTGGGGGATGGAGGAATTTTTAAAACTTCTTTTTAGTTTTTATTTACTTAAACACAGTGCTGGAGAACAGAGCCTGGATTGCCGAGGGAAACCTCCTGACTCAGTGACCCCAACCCAAAGCCAAACATCTGGCCCCGAGTTTACCTTTCGAGTCCAATGTGACTTTTTGGAACTGGTGATTCGGGTGATCTTGGTTGCGACTTGCTCGCAATATAACAATAAACTCAACAAAGCTGGTCCCTGAAGGTACTGAGATACTTTCCCCAGCAAAGTAAATGTAATGTTTGGCTGAACCTGGCTGTTGCTTCATTTGCTGTCTGTTGAACCCAGCATGCTCACATCTTTGACTATTCAAAAATCGCTTTAAATGAGATATTTAAGTTCTTTGCAAATTGGTGAAGGGTGCACAGTTCTAATGGGCATAAAACACAATAATGGCCCTCAGCACAAAGCAAGCCACTTAGTGCTCCATTAACCTTCAATGGTAATTGTGCAGAAGCAATTTTTATAGATCTCTGAAACAGATTAACAGGAGCTCTTTGTGTCAGGTGACTTCCTTTTAGCCAATTACCAAGAGGCTTTCAACACAAGGGGTTCTCTGAAAAGTCTAACATTGCAATACTTGCCCCGTTATCAGTGGTCACATCTGCGTACATTTACCGGTCGGGCTAAATTGAATGGGATACAACTGAGTTTATATAAAACTCTTGGGTAAAGATGACATTGAATGTACCGCAATTAGGCTCAGTTAGTTCAGCCTGGTGTACCTGCTCCACACGAGCCTCTTCCCATTATCAACAATAACAACAACTTGTAATTAGATGGCACCTTTAATGATGAAGTATAGTCTCAGGTGCTTTGCAAAAATGCTATCCAACAATGTTTGGCGCTGAGCCACATTGAGATAGTATCACAAGCGATGGAAAGTTTGGACTAAGAGGTAGGTTTGAATTGTTACCGTAAGAGGAGGGAGTTGGAGAGGCGGAGGTGTTTCAGGAGGCACCTCCAGAGTTTGGGGCTCAGGTACCATTGGCGGAATGATTAAATTCAGAGGCCGGAATTGGAGGAGCAGCATGAATGCTTTCAGGATTTGAAAAGGATTCAGAGAAAGGTAGAGGCCGCCAGCCCTCTGGGGGAACGGTTCATTTCCTTTCTCCTGTGTGTGTTGGTCTAGCTTCACTTTAATGGGTTCCACATTCCAACCACTCTCCGGGGTAAAATCATTCGTTCTGATTTCCTTATTGAACTTTTAAATGATGGATTAAACATTCGATTGATCATTCATGCAGTCCTTCTGATCCCCTGTCCAAATGAAATTCCAATGAACACGTCCCGTGGGAACATTAGCGTTGAATATGGCCTATTGGTTGGCAGTTGCCTGAGGCAGGACCTCCTCCCAAGATGGGGGCAGAATTCTCACCTTAAAGCAATGAAGTCAATTTCCAGTGTGAAGTAGTTTTGGGATAATGGAGGGATCATGATATTTTAGCTTGGAGGAAGCAGGAACCACAACAGCATTTAAAATCTAGCCCTTGGTAACATAGATTTAGCCACTACAGAGTCATCGAACAAAGAACAAAGAACAATACAGCACAGGAACAGGCCCTTCGGCCCTTAAAGCCTGTACCGGTCATGATACCAACCTTGGCAAAAACCCTCAGCACTTCCTTGTGCCATATCCCTCTGTACCCATCCTATCCATGAATTTGTCAAGATGCTTTTTGAACTCCGTTAGTATATCTGCTTCCACAACCTCCCCTGGCAACGCGTTTCAGGCACTCACCACCCTCTGCGTAAAAAACCTGCCTTGCACATCTGCCTTACACACCTCCTCTAAACTTTGCCCCACGGACTCGAGTCACTGAGTGATCACGTTTTTCAGCATGGAAAGGGGCCCTTTGGCCTATTGCATCCATGGCGACCATCAAACGCCTAACTATTCCAATCCCATTTTCCAGCACTTGGTTCGTAGCCTTGTAGGCAATGGTATTTGAAGTGCTCATCCAAATACTTCTTAAAAGTTGTGATGGTTCCCACCTCAATGATAATAATAATAATCTTTATTGTCACAAGTAGACTTACATTAACATTACATTACCATGAAAATCCCCATTTGCCACACTCTGGTGCCTGTCCGGGTGCACCGAGGGAGAATTCAGAATGTCCAAATTACCTAAGTCTTACAATGCCAGGTTAAAGTTCAACAGGCTTGTTTCAACTCACTAGCTTTTGGAGCACTGCTCCTTCCTCAGGTGAATCATGGAAGGAATCTGTGGAATTCTTTACCACCGAGAGCTGTAGAGGCTGAGTCGTTAAGTATGTTCAAGGCTGAGATAGACAGATTCTTAACCAGTAAGGGAATGGAGGGTTATGGAGCTAAGGGGGGGAAATGGAGTTGAGAATTATATCACTCACAATCCCAATGAATGATGGAGCAAACCCGATGGGCTGAATGGCCAACTTTTGCTCCTACGTCTTCTCGCCGAATGAAGTTTACAACTGAACCTTCCTCCACTACACTGTTAGGGAGTGCATTCACCATTTAAACAATTCACTACATTAATATTTTGTTTGCTCATGTCACCTCCAGATGATTTTCCAAAGATCCATGGATGGGTTAAAATGCCACCAGATGCATTTTCCCTCACAAGCGCACAGCATTAAAATGGGGAATTGGTGGCGATGAAGGAGGGAAAGAAGCAGACCCATTTTAAAAAGCTTCCCTCCTCATATCTCTGAATAGAGGACGGTTGAAATTCCCCCAAATGTTGGCATTGACTTGGGTTATGCTGAAAATGGTGCAGAGCTGAATCAATTCTGGATTACCTTCACTCTGGGGTGAGATACGTGCCTTTAGAAGGACCTATTTGTGTTTGACATCCCGGGCTCACTGATTCTCATCTTAGCTGATCACATCCATATTGGCAAAGATATTAAAGTAATAATTCTTCTACAAGGGAAATTAAAAATCTTAACTGGATTATCTAATGGGCAGAATGGGAATGACTATTCCTGCATGTGTCCAACACACTCCCATAAAATATGACTGTGATATTCAAGTTGAGTCGAGGGAGATTGCCAGAATGATTTCTATTATCAGGATCAGTTTTCATTCCAAGATTCTAAAACTTTCCCAAGAACATAAACACATTCTTACTATCTTTTCCTGAACCAAAACTGTGTGAGAAATATGGGGCTGGATTCTCCGTGGCCCCACGCCAAAATCACGTTTGGCGCGGTGGCGGAGAATCGGCGTTTATGCCCAAATCATGTCCGCCGCCGCTCACTCGATTCTCCGCACCCCGGAGAATCGCTCGTACGCGAATTACGCGGTGCAGCTGGGGGGCCATTGCCAGATACATACATTGTATTAGAATGTTTAGATCAAAGATACTTTTTACAATCAAAGTGAAATAAAAGTTACTTTACAATAAAGTCATAAAAACTTAATAACTGTTCGAAAGAGAATATAAGCCCAGAGACCAGAGCAGGAA
Organism: Scyliorhinus canicula; assembly: GCF_902713615.1. NCBI lineage: Eukaryota > Metazoa > Chordata > Chondrichthyes > Carcharhiniformes > Scyliorhinidae > Scyliorhinus > Scyliorhinus canicula. Next base: position 238,090,909 of record NC_052149.1, on the reverse strand, counting down.
CAACCAGAACTAAGAGAGGCGAGAAGGAACAAGAGAAGCAGAGTCAACTTACAGCCAGCTCGGTCATGGGAAAGATAAGACATAGCAGCCGAGCTAAAACAGCTAATACATCTAAGGAAGACTAGAATTTAAAGAGGAGGCAGAGTCAGCTCAGAGATAGCCAGCTCTCATAGCTCAGTACATGGGATCGACAAGACATGGCAACCGAGCTAACCAGCGAATACATCGAAAGAAGAACAGACTTTACAGAAGGTTGATTGTCAAGGTGGGCCTGAAAGTCCCTTCAGCCAACCAGAAGGATCCAGAAGCAAGATCTTTTTACGTTTCTGTAAAGAAAGTGATTGCAGCTTTTAAAAGAAAAAATACAATAATAAAATAATTTAAAAGTTTTAACCTGAAACAGTGGTTATTCTTAAGTCTACTTTACTTACTTAGCAATACAGGACCCAGGACACCGATGCTACTAAGTGGTAAGTAGATGAAATCTTTGGTGAAGGTATGGGTTATACCGGGGGATAACTTGAAAATATAGTTTGACCTGAATAGCACCCACCGAAGCCTGCATCGGAGTCAGGGACTGAGAATCCCTGTTCACCATTTATAATGTCGACCCTTTTTGGTATAGGGGGAATTCTAAGAATAATGGTGAGTTTTCAACAACAGAGCCCTCTATTGCGTTTGGTGCGGCCGCTGGAGGCTGCCGCCGTGCGCATGCGCGGACCCGGAACTGGACGTGCGGGGGCCCGTATCTGCAGCCAAAGCTGCGTGAAGCTCCCCGGGTCCCTGCTAGCCCCTTGCAGGTCGGTGAGTAGGACTTTATTTTTGTTCAGAAGGTCTGGAGTGATACGCCAGCATTTTAACGCCGGCGTGGGGACATAACCCTATTTTTGGAGAATCCAGCCCATTATTTCAATTGTTTGATGAATGTAGCAAAAGAAAAAAACATGCATTTATATAGCGCCTTTCACAACTTAGGATGCCCCAAAATGCTTCGAAACATACTTACTGTTGTAATATAGGAAGCACTATGGATCATTTGGGAACAGCAAACTGCAATGCGATAATCATGACCAGATAAACTGTTTTTCGTGATGTTGGTTGAGCCAGAACATGAGGCAAACTCCCCATGATCTGCTTTACAATAGTATCCCATCCGAGCAGCTCCTTCCTCAGGTGAAACCTGCGCTCAGAAAGCTAGTGATTCGAAACAAACCTGTCGGACTTTAACCTGGTGTTAAAATTTTTAAATAACTGTCTTTATTGTCACATTAACACTGCAATGAATTTACTCTGAAAAGCTCCTAGTCGCCAAATTCCGGCACCTGTTCAGGTACACAGAGGGAGAATTCAGAATGTCCAAATTACCTAACAAGCACGTCATTCGGGACTTTTGGGAGGAACCTTGTGGAAAAAAAACTGGGAAATCCTCCGAAAGGCACCTGACACCACCGCCCAATATCTTCAACAGATTGATAGGGTTGATGAAAGCTCAGAGTTTAATAGGCAGCACGGTAGCACTAATGGATAGCACTGTGGCTTCACAGCGCCAGGGTCCCAGGTTCGATTCCCCGCTGGGTCACTGTCTGTGCGGAGCCTACTCGTGACAATAAGTATTTATTATTATTAAGAACAGGCCCAAAAATATCCTACTGAGGAACAGGAGATGAATCAGTTTCCTCTTATCACTGGAGAAGTCAAATATTCAAAACACTGTGTTTGAATCAACGCTGATTTAGCCATTACTTGTACTGAACATCAATATACACCCCAGTTTTCAGGCTCATTAATATCATTAATATCATTAATATCAGCCGCAACAAACTCCAGCTGTCAGAGTGAGCATGGTTCAGTTCTGGATGTGATTAACAGCAGACTTCTTACTGTGCCCACCCCAGTCCAACGCTGGCACCTCCACATCATGCTTGCCATCCAAAGCATGGCATTTACGTGCACGCAGTGCACTCTCAGTACCGCACTGGGAAAGCCAATTTGGGTTTTGGGTTTTGTTCTTCTGAATCTACCCACTCAAGCACAACTGGCATCTTCCCTTCGGAGCTGTGTCACCCAGGCGATGTGATTCCCAGGCTTGTCCAGGATATGGTAATATTGGTTTCAGTCCATCTCCCAGTTGTCAGTATCGCTATCCAACATCTTCATATCTCTCTTGCTGTTGTCCTTGTAGCAGAGGTTTGGATGTCCAAGAGGTTTTGATCCAGTGACCAGGTCACCGTACAGACGGCCTTTGTGTACACGGCCATCATCCAACCAGTGAAAATGGCTGAGCCAATGGATCTGTCGCTGGGTTATCAATGAATGTAAGCTGATGGAATTAGAATATTCAAGAATCTCTGATTTGGTGATCTTGCGCTGCCATGAGATATTGATGACACGCCTGAGATAGCAAAGCCTTTTCTCCTGCCAGGTCTCACCGCTGCAGAGGAGCATGCTGAGATTATTAGCATTGACAATGTGACGTTGTTGATAGCTTCACACACCTGGGCAGCAAACTGTCGCTTGATGTTCACATCAACACACACACATCACAAAAGCTGTAGATGTTGTGCCCAAGCGGAGTAAGAGAGTGTGGAACAGCAGCCTGGCTAAGAACACTAAACTGAGGGTCTACCAAACTTCCATCCTCAGATGATCCTTCTACAATCACTGAGCTTCCACAGCACTTTGGGGTCGAGATTTTGAAAGATTTACCACTCTCTGAGGGAAGAGGCTCCTCCTCATTTCAGTCTGAAATGTCCTTCCCCTTATTTCCCTTATTCTGAGACTGCATCCCTTGCTCGAGGCTCACCAGCCATGAGAAACGTCGCACCTACACCTACCCTGTTATGCCCTGGATGGATGGATGGATTTGTTTATTGTCACGTGTACCGAGGTACAGTGAAAAGTATTTTTCTGCAAGCAGCTCAACAGATCATTCAGTACATGGGAAGAAAAGGGAATTAAACAGAATTCAAGAAAATACATGAGAATACATAATAGGGCAACACAATATATACAATGTAACTACATAAGCATTGGCATCGGATGAAGCATACATGCGTGTAGTGTTAATGAGGTCAGTCCATAAGAGGGTCATTTAGGAGTCTGGTGACAGTGGGGAAGAAGCTGTTTTTGAGTCTGTTCGTGCGTGTTCTCAGACTTCTGAATCTCCTGCCCGATGGAAGAAGTTGGAAAAGTGAGTAAGCCGGGTGGGAGGGATCCTTGATTATGCTGCCTGCTTTCCCCCGGCAGTGGGAGGTGTAGATGGAATCAATGGATGGGAGGCAGGTTCGTGTGATGGACTGGGCGGTATTCACGACTCTCTGAGGTTCCTTGCGGTCCTGGGCCGAGCAGTTGCCATACCAGGCTGTGATGCAGCCCGATAGGATGCTCTCTACAGTGCATCTGTAAAAGTTGGTGAGGGTTAATGTGGACATGCCAAATTTCCTTAGTTTCCTGAGGAAGTATAGGCGCTGTTGTGCTTTCTTGGTGATAGCGTCGACGTGAGTGGACCAGGATAGATTTTTGGTGATGTGCACCCCTAGGATTTGAAACTGCTCACCATCTCTACCTCGGCTCCGTTGATGCTGACAGGGGTGTGCACAGTACTTTGCTTCCTGAAGTCGATGACCAGCTCTTTAGTTTTGCTGGCATTGAGGGAGAGATTGTTGTCGTTACACCACTCCGCTAGGTTCTCTATCTCCCTCCTGTATTCGGACTCGTCGTTATTCGAGATCCGGCCCACTATGGTCGTATCGTCAGCAAACTTGTAGATGGAGTTGGAACCAAGTTTTGCCATGCAGTTGTGTGTGTACAGGGAGTAGAGTAGGGGGCTAAGTACGCAGCCTTGCGGGGCACCGGTATTGACGACTATTGTGGAGGAGGTGTTGGTGTTCATTCTTACTGACTGTGGTCTTTTGGTCAGAAAGTCAAGGATCCAGTTGCAGAGTGGAGAGCCAAGTCCTAGGTTTTGGAGCTTTGATATGAGCTTGGCTGGGATTATGGTGTTGAAGGCGGAGCTGTAGTCAATAAATAGGAGTCTGATGTAGGAGTCCTTGTTTGTAGGAGGCCCTGTAAGAAGTTGTGTAATTTTCAAAGAGATTTTAGATAAGGGAATGATTGATTTTGGCAGTGATGTCTTTACCTTCACCTCACCATGAGGTTCCATGCCACTCCAGCAAGGTGACCAATGAAACTTCACCAGAAGAGACATAGGGAGCTTGGGAGGAACTTGGCAAGGTAGCTTGGGACTTTCACTGAAGCAACAACAGTGCTTGATATCGGTAATTTTACTTCTTCAGTTCAGAAACTGAGAATTATGATTGATGCAATCTCGCACTATATCGCACACCTTTGCTGAGGATAGTTAGCACAACACATTCAAGTAAATCATATAGTTACCGTCTGGAGTATCATGATATGCAGACATGCTGATAATGATATACAGACAGACACAGACAGGCAGCTAATGAACACAGAGAACAGGACATGACCAATGAGCAGGCAGAACACTCAGGGGTGGTATCTCACTGTAAAAGGCATGAGGCACTTACACTCCTCCTCTTTCCACTGATGAACATCTACAGAGTGAGTCAGGGTGTATGTACAGTATCACACCTCCAGCACGTGGATAAGAGCTAGTCTGGTTCAGTCAGACAGAGTAACCACACTTAGGACAGCAAGGAGTCGAACTCATAGAGAACTGTGGTAACTGTGCTACTGTTCAATGAATCAGATTGAACTAACTTCAAGGTCTGAAGTATCTTTTGGTTAAAGCTGCATCCAGTTGCAGCCTGTGTTATCCCAGAGTACATAACACATCATGGAGATCGATCTTTGATAGCTGTCGGCCCAGGAATGATCTTTGACCAACATCTTCCTGATCGGTTGGGACTCTGCCATTTATCGTCTGTCTTCTTTCTAATGTGCCGTCCATCGATACATACTTTCCTGAGTGCTCCTGCCTGACACATTTTCAGGGGTTTAGATACAGAATTCAATTTTTGAAAGAGCTGATGCACAATTGTCGTCTGGATGTGATTACCTAGTTGTATGTGTAATTGGCTGTTGGTTGATTAGCATATTGCTAAATTGCCTTTGCGAAAGAAGAATTTCTATCATCTCACTTTGATTACCTTCCTCTCTTCGATCAGTTTACTGTGAGTAGCTGTTCTATTATAGTGAGAGGCAGCACGGTAGCATTGTGGATAGCTCAATTGCTTCACAGCTCCAGGGTCCCAGGCTGAATTCCGGCTTGGGTCGCTGTCTGTGCGGAGTCTGCACATCCTCCCCGTGTGTGCGTGGGTTTCCTCCGGGTGCTCCGGTTTCCTCCCACAGTCCAAAGATGTGTAGGTTAGGTGGATTGGCCATGATAAATTGCCCTTAGTGTCCAAAGTTGCCCTCAGTGTTGGGTGGGGTTACTGGGTTATGGGGATAGGGTGGAGGTGTTGACCTTGGCTAGGGTGCTCTTTCCAAGAGCCGGTGCAGACTCGATGGGCCGAATGGCCTCCTTCTGCACTGTAAATTCTATGATAATCTATTTCAATGTAAATTGAAATATTGAACCCAGCAATATTGATGCAATTAGCAATTAGGGTCCGGGCTATGTGGAGAGACCTCCCTTGCTGTCCCTTGACTCTGCTCTGGGATCTATTGTATCTGCCCAAGGATTGCTACACCCTGACCAGCTCCAGCAGAGACTCGTCATGTCAGAAAACACTCCCTTTGTTTGGCACGGGGTATTTTGGTCCTTCTACCACCCTCCCAACCACGTCTTTCAATGCAAACACAAGAGAAAGAACATGAAACTATTCCAGACCTATATTAACTGAAAGTATCTTCAATTGAACAGCCTTAAAAGCACAGGCTAACTCTGTGACACAAGCGGAAAGTCAAACCTCTTCTACAATCGCTCAGATTGAAATAAATGAAAATGAAAATCGCTTATTGTCACGAGTAGGCTTCAATGAAGTTACTGTGAAAAGCCCCTAGTCGCCACATTCTGGCACCTGTCCGGGGAGGCTGGTACGGGAATCGAACCGTGCTGCTGGCCTGCTTGGTCGACGGGCAGTTATTATGGTCAAAAACTGCTGGAAAGGATGGTGGCAGAAGGTTCAAAAGCGCCCGGGATCTAACGCCATCCCCTCGGAGACCACAAGCGGCCACCATTTACCACTGGTTTCCACAAACGTGGACCAAGCACACCGACACTAGAGGGGGGCGTCTCCTAGGGAATTGGGGGCCCATGGGTAGTTAGGCTCTTGGCTGGATATACTCGGGCACTCCAATGCCTCCTGGGCACTGTGGCACTGCCAGCCTGGAACCCTGTCAGGAATGAAGCAGCCCCTTAATGGCAGGGTCCTTCTCGGTGCAGTCAGTGCCTGGAAACACCCGGCTTAAACCGCTCGGCACGGGACTGTTTCATTTCCATTAAATTACGGCCATGGTCTCGCCAATGTTCTGTACAATTGAGCAGAGCCCTGCCACTTTTATATTCAATTCCCCCCACAATAAATGATGACATTCTATTAGCTTTTCTAATGACTTGTTGTGCCTGCATATTACCATTTTGCGATTCCTGCACTAGGAGTCCCAGATCCCTCTGCATCTCAGAGGTTTCCAATCTCTCACCATTTAGATAATATGCTTCTTTTTTCATTCCGGCAGGTACTGGAAGGATTTCGACCATTGTAACAGAAAGAACACAAGTAAAATAGCATGGATACTGAAAATCAGAAATGTAAACAGAAATAGTTGGAAGCACTCCAGAGGTCAGGCAGTGTCTTTGGGGGAGGTAATTGATGAAGCAGCTGAAGATGGTTGGACCGAGGACACGACCCTGAGGAACTCCTGCAGTGACGACCTGGAGCTGAGATGATTGAGTCGTGATGGGGATGTGGCCCTTATGTGGCCACTTAAGGGCATCAACTGGGCTCCAGGCAGGACGGTTGTCCACAAGCTTTCCTGCCTTGGAACTAATTGGCTAGAGTCGGGAAGGTGCCAGGATCTCCACTTTGCATTTTCCTACCTCAGGATTCAGCCTTGCTGGATCCCATTGGGGCTCTGGGGGAACATTAAACTCTGTCCAACGTTTCAGGTCAGTTCTGACAAAATTGTAACTCTGTTTCTCCCTCCGTAAATACCATCAGACCTGCTAAGCATTGGCATCATTTCCTGTTCTGACAACCTTTGTGACAATGTCGGGGCTCGGAGCCTCAGACCCAGGACAGGAAACACATTGAGTGCAACTCTGCAATAATTGTGACGTACTCTCGAAAGACAATTAGCCGCACGCTCGGCATTTGCCGTTTGATATTCACTATCTCTCCAATCAACTATTCTAATATCTAATTATTCTGTTCCTGGTTTGTAATTTTATCATTAATTCTCTAACTGAATGGATTTTCTTGAACAACTATACAGTAAGTGTTCATTTCTAACTGCAGCAATTATCTTCCTTTGCCAGGTTTTTATAGTTTTAATATGTTTCAAACCTATATTTTAGGTAATTAATAACTGGATTGTGGGCTGTGATTGTACGAGGGAATACGACTGGATAGAGAGTAGGGACTGGATTGAGATCCTAATTGGAATGGTAATTTCAATCTGAGGTTGTGATGGTTGGGGGAGGCGGGTTGTGATTGGAGCGAGGGTCTGTTTGGATTGAGAATCCCCACCAGGTTGGAAGTTGGGATGAATACAAGGGTTGTTAAATAGTTTGCGATTCAAATTGTATGATATTTTGATCAGTCTCGGGTCTTCGATTGGTCAGCGAGAGTTTTATGGGGGTCTAGGGGTTTTGGGTGAGGCTGGGGGAATTATGGCAAGTTCTGGGAGTTTCTGGTGGGGCTGGGGGGTTGGGGAGGAGGTCAGTCTCCTGCAGGTCTGAGGGTTTACAATGCATCTGGGGGATAACAAAGTTCTCAGGGCTTCTTGATGGGTGTAGGGTTACTGGTGGGTCTGGGGTTTCTGGCGGGTTTGGGGTAACTCAGATGGGTGCGTGTGTGTATGGAGGGAGGTGGGGGGTGAAGGGGGGGGGGGCTCTGGTGGGTCATTTACATTCTGTATCTTAATGTTCTGGAATAGCCTCAGTTTCACAGGAACGTTGAGATTACGGCTTCAGAACTCTGTACATAATGATGTGGAGATGCCGCCGTTGGACTGGGGTGAGCACAGTAAGAAGTCTCACAACACCAGGTTAAAGTCCACCAGGTTTGTTTCAAATCACTAGCTTTCGGAGCACTGCTCCTTCCTCAGGTGAATGTTGGACTTTTCCCTGGTGTTGTAAGACTTCTTACTGTGTATAATGGATCAGTGTGTTCTTCTGTACGTTGTCTGCTATTTTCGGTCAGGAAATTGTCTCTTTTCACAAAAAAAACCTCAATAATGATGTTATTTTAAAAATCTCACTGCATTGAAATCAAGGTCATTGGATAAGTTTTATTCTTTGCTGGAATTTATCTCCCTTATTCTTTGACAGTGTCTTAAAGCAAGAGGAGAGGAAGTAAATGAGAATAACTAGAGAATATAGTGTCTGTTATGGGGCTAACTTGGGGTCCAAGTTTGAAATGTTACTATTCAAGAAAAACAATGGAGATTCCCCCCCCCCCCCCCCCCCCCCCCCCCCCCCGTTTCCTCGTCAGTTATTTCCAGCCAACATTATTCAAACAGTCGGGCTGATCATTTTCATGTTTACTGTATGTGAGATCTTGCCTGTAAATTGGATGGAGCTGCTGGTGAACTTATTTAATGAGGCTACAAATTGCTTTGAGGACATGAAGCTGGCTTTATAACTGTCAGCTCTTTAGTTAAGATCGGCAACTGATGAAATTGCACGACAATATGACGAGGTGGACCATTTAAAAAAATATGTTCCTGGGGATCTGGCCGTCGCTGGCTACACCGGCATTTATTTTCCATCCCTAATTGCCCTTGAGAAGGTGGTGGTGAGCTGCCTCCTTGAACCGCTGCAGTCCATGTGGTGTAGGTACACCCACAGTGCTGTGAGGGAGGGAGTTCCAGGATTTTGACCCACCGGCAGTGAAGGAACAATGATTTAGTTCCAGGTCAGGATGGAATGCGGTTTGGAGGGGAACTGGAAGGTTGTGGTGTACCCATGTATCTGCTGCCCTTGTCGATCTGGGTATTAGAGGTTCCAGGTTTGGACGGTGCTGTCAAAGAAACCTTGATGCCTTGCTGCAGTGTATCATGTAGATGGTGAATACTGCTGCTTTTTAAAAATTTGTTGATGGGATGTGGGTGTCGCAGGCTATGCCAACATTTATTGCCCATCCCTAATTGCCCTTGAGGAGTAGTTAAGAGTCAACCTCGTTTCTGTGGATCTGGAGTCACTTGTAGGCCAGACTGAGTAAGGACTGCAGATTTCCTTCCCTAAAGTTCATGAGCGAACCAGATGGGTTTTTACGACAATCGACAATGGTTTCATGATCATCATTAGACCTTTAATTCCAAATTTTTATTGCATTCAAATTTCACCAACTCCAGTGACTGGATTTGAACCTGGATCCCCGGAGCATTGCTCTGGGTCTCTGGTTTACTAGTCCCTAGTAACAATACCACTATTCCACCACCACCCCATGCTACTGAGCATTGGTGGTGCAGTGACTGATTGGAACACCATCCACCACCTTGGGCATTCAAGCAGGTTGCTTTGTCCAGGATGGTGTCGCCTTTCTTGAGTGTTGTTACACTCATCCAGGTAAGTGGAGCGTAATCCATCGCACTCATAACTTGTGCCTGTAGATGGTCGACAGGCTTTGGGGATGAGGACATGTTTGCAGGATTCCCAGCCTCTGACCTGCTTTCGTAGCCACATTATTTCTATAGTGAGTCCAGTTCAGTTTCTGGCCAATGGTAGCCTTCAGGATGGAGATAGTAGGAGCACCAGCAATGGTATTGAATGTCAAGGGGTGATGATTAGATCCTCTCGTGTTGTGGATGGTTATTGCCTGGCACTTGTGTGGGACAAATGTTATTTGCCACTTGTCAGGCCACGTCTGAATATTGTCCAGGTCTTGTTGCATATGGACATGGACTGCTTCAGTGTCTGAGGAATCGTGAATTGTGCTGAACATTGTGCAATCATCGGTGAACATCTCCACTTCTGATCTTATGAGAAATAGCGGAAGATGGTTGGACCAAGGACATTTTCATAAGAAACTCCTGCAGTCATGTCCCAGGAGTGAACTGATTGACCTCCCACAACCATGACCATTTTCCTTTGTAATAGCTATGATTCGAACCAGTGAAGAGTTCTCCCCTGATTCCCATTGACCCCAGTTTTGCTGGGGCTCCTTGATTCCATACTCGATCAAATGCTGCATCAAGGACAATTACTCTCATCTCGCTTCCTGAGTTCAGCTCTTTGTCCATGTTTGAACCAGGGCTGTAATGAGGTCAGGAGCTGAGTGACCCTGACTGAACCCAACTTGAGCATCAGTGAGCAGGCAATTGCTGAGTAAGTGCTGCTTGATAGTGCTGTTGATGACTCCTTCCATCACTTCACTGATGATCAAGAGTAGGCTGATGGGCAAAAGTTAATCAGGTTGGATGTTTCATGCTTTATGTGAATCGGACATAACCTGGGCAATTTTCCCCATTGCTGGGCAGTTCCCAGAAGGACAAAAAACAGTTAAACCTGGGAAGGACTGGTACTCGTACAATCTTGAGTTCCTTTTCAAGGTATACAGGACCAGTTGTAATCATTTTCTAGGTTTTGCTGTGTTTTTTTCATGCTTTACTGGAACAGCTTGGCTCGGGGTACGCAGCTAGTTATGGAGCACACGTCTTCAGTACTATTGCTGGAATATTGTCAGGACCTTTGCAGTATCTAGTGCCTTCAGCTGTTTCTTGGTATCACATGGACTGCATTATAAAATGTATCCACTGTAGCCTAAACCAGCTGAACATAAACATACCTCGGTCCTCGCATGGACTGATTAATCCGTGAAAGGTAAATTTGTTCAAGGCACAGAGCGATTTAAGGCAAGTGCAGACTGGAAATCCATATTTGACTGGATTAGAATGCTGTGTGACTTGGTAATGCAGTGTTGCAGAGGTGGTTTGTTGACTGATTTCCTTCAATTGCAGTCTTTGCCAGTTTGTGCCCCTGTCGCTTTGCGCACGTATTAAGAGACGAAGATTGCTGGAATAATGCTGGATTAATTGCTCAAACTCAGTTTTGCCGCCTCTTCAGTTTTGGAAACAAACACCCCTGTCTCGTATCATATACACGCTGGAGCTTCTTTACCTATTGAAACGAGGAATAAAACAAATGTGGTTGTTGTCAATGGAAACCAGCAATAATGCCACCCACTAAGGCTATCTCAATGACATGATCCCAACACTTATCTCCTGAAGGTTGACACTCGGTGGAGTATAAGTAAACATTCAGGAGCAACAAACAAAGATATGACAGCCTTCCTGATGCTGAAATGAACAAAAAGATTTGATCCAAGCATGTTAGCCTACTGGGTGAAGACTTCAAATTCCAGAAAGCATGGTAGCATTGTGGATAGCACAATCGCTTCACAGCTCCAGGGTCCCAGATTTGATTCCGGCTTGGGTCACTGTCTGTGCGGAGTTTGCACATCCTCCCCATGTGTGCGTGGGTTTCCTCCAGGTGCTTCGGTTTCCTCCCACAGTCCAAAGATGTGCAGGTTAGGTGGATTGGCCATGATATATTGCCCTTAGTGTCCAAAATTGCCCTTAGTGTTGGGTGGGGTTACTGGGTTTGGGGGTTCGTGGGATAGGGTGGAGTTGTTGACCTTGGGTAGTGTGCTCTTTCCAAGAGCTGGTGCAGACTCGATGGGCTGAATGGACTCCTTCTACACTGTAAATTCTATGAAAAATTCTATAAAATGTAAAGACAGGACTGGAAGATGAAGAAGTTGTTGCCGAGAAAGGTTTTTCAATGATTAACTTGTCGAAAGTGACTTTTGAAGGAAGAAGTGCAGACAAATCCAAATGATAATTAGGCTGGTTCTTGAAAAAGCGGAAAAAATCCAACAATTGTGCTTCGACTCGTAATTATTCAGTGCCGTTTATCACCTCAAAGTGTTTCACAGCGGATGAAGTACATTTGAAGTGTCATTTACATGGGACAAGGTAAGCAACAATGAGATAGACAACCATTGAGCCGCAGACCTCAGGTCGCGCATTATGTTTAATTCTGTGCATCACAGAAGGAAGCAAGGGGAGAGATTGGATTTGTTTATTGTCACGTGTAGCAAGGTACAGTGAAATATATTGTTCTGCGTGCAGCTCAAACAGATCATCCCATATATGAAAATAAACAGAGGACATACATAAATACATAATATAAATATTTAGACACAGGCATTGTGTGAAGCATACAGGAGTGGGGTACTACTCAGTAGAGAAAATCATAAAAAATATCACAGAATCCCTACAGTGCAGAAGGAGGCCATTCAGCCCATTGATTCTGCACCAATCCTCTGAAAGAGTACCCCACCCAGGCCTACTCTCCCGGTAAACGTGTAACCCCATCTGACCTTTGATCACTAAGGGACCATTTTACCACGGCCAATCCGCTTAACCTGCACATCTTTGGACTGTGGGAGGAAACCGGAGCACCCGGTGGAAACCCATGCAGACACCGGGAGACAGTTATCCGAGGCTGGAATTCTGCCCAGGTCCCTGACGCTGTGAGACAGCCATGCTAATCACTGTGCCTCCGTGCCAAAGATGTGTGAAGGGAGCAGTTCAGTCCATAAGAGGGTTGTTTAGGAGTCTGGTAACAGCGGGGGAGAAGCTGTGTTTAAATCTGTTAGTGCGTGTTCTCAGACTTTTGTATCTCCTGCCCGATGGAAGAAGTTGGGAGAGTGAGTAAGCCGGGTGGGAGGGGTCTTTGATTATGCTGCCCGCTTTCCCCAGGAAGCGGGAGGTGTAGACAGAGTCATTGGATGGGAGGTTGATTTGCGTGATAGACTGGGCTGTGTTCACGACTCTTTGTAATTCCTTACAGTCTTGGGCCGAGCAGTTGCCATACCAGGCTGTGATGCAGCCAGATAGGGGCCGAGCAGTTGCCATACCAGGCTGTGATGCAGCCCAATAGGGGCCGAGCAGTTGCCATACCAGGCTGTGATGCAGCCAGATAGGATGCTTTCTATGGTGTGTCTGTAAAAATTGGTAAGAGTTAATGTGGACATGCCGAATTTCCTTAGTTTCCTGAGAATGTATGCTGTATTTTCTTGGTGGTAGCGTGGGTGGACCAAGACAGATTTTTGGTGATGTGCACACCGAGGAAGATGAAGCGGTTAACCATCTCCACCTCGGCTCCATTGATGCAGACAGGGGTGTGTACAATACTTTGCTTCCTGAAGTCAATGACCTTATCTTGGTACAAAACATAGAAGGGCTGAGTAACTGCAGCGATGTGAAGGGGCAGGAGAAGTTGGACTTGTCCTCCTTGCAGCTGAAAGGTTAAGGAGAGATTTAATCGAGCCATTCCAAATGATCGTGGGTTTGGGTCGAGTAAATAAGCTGAACCCTTTCCAATGACAGGACGGCCAATAAGCAAAGTGCACAGGCTTTGGGTAACATGCCAAAAAATCAGGGGACAATGAGGGGAAATTCCTGTGTGTGAGGAATTGCCACAAATTGGAACGTGCTACCCGAAAAGGGCGATGAAAACAGATTCAATCCAACTTTCAAAAGAGAACTGGAAAAATAAGTGAATGGAAGACAATTGCAGGTCTTTATGGAGAAAGGGTCGGAGGGGGAAATTAATCTGGTAAGTCTTTCAAAGAATCAGCATGATGGGTGGAATGGCCCCTTGTTGCAGTGGGGATGGGGAGGGGGTGAAATCCGAGTCAATAGTAAATTTCAAAAGGCAATGGATATATTAACGCAAAGCAAGTGTTTGATTTTATGGAGTGTCCGAGAAATCTTCAAGGGTTATGACTCATTCAGTGAAGTACATTTGAAGTGCAGTCACTGTTATTTTGTATTTGAAGAAGAGATAGTTCCAGGATGGTAAGGATAGGGTACTGATTGAATGGTTCATTTTAAGATTGGTTACAAAGGTGGCTCCATCGGCTTTCTAGGCTCCTGCTGTTCTGTGAAAACAAAGAAGGATTTGCGTTTATGTAGAGTGGAATTTCTCCATTTTTTTTCAGAGTGTTGCCTCTGGCAGTCCGCTATCTGACTCGCTATTGTTCCCTGCTGTATTTTTAAACACCTTGAATAAACCAGTGAAGAGGCGGCTCCCACGGTGACATGCTGCCAGAGTGGGTTCTGGCTGAGCTAGCCCCGCCCACTGTCTCGGCTCTAAACAGATTGCTCATCCATCTAAAAAAAAAACCAAAAAGAACCTCCTCCCATGGATATGGAATCCTCCCCTTGGTGCTGCCCAGGCGTGACCCTCCCTGAACAGAAACTCCTGCCACTGCAGGAGCCATTTTGGGACTCCCGTTGAATTCTTTGCCCCCCCCCCGCCATTCTCGCCCACCAAAACAGGGACGGGAAATCCTCCCCACAATGTTTTTCTGATCCCCGGATGTCCCAAACTGCTTTACAGCCAATGAGATACTTTGAAAGTGTCGTGATGGTTGTGATGCACCAAATACACAAATACCTCTTTACAGGCAGAAAACTCCCACAAATAAAAATATCAAAAACACAACGAGCAGATCATCTATTTTTTCTGATGTCAATTGCAGGACATATATTGACCTGTATGCCAGGGGTTAGACTCTCCTGTCATTCAAATAGTGCCCCGGGATCTCATACATCCACCTGCAAGGCAGATAGAGCACTTCACTTAAAGGCAGTCAGTGCTTGATCGAGGAGCCGGACAACAGCAAGGTGTGGGTTCACGAAAGCCATCTTCTTGGTAGTTCTGCTCAGTAAATGAGAGCTGCTGATCCCTGAATGGCCGGCAACTCTCAGCAGGCTGGACTTGCATCCTCGTGATCTTTGATCCCAGACAAGGACCTGCTTCAAAGTTAATTGGCAGTTGATGCAGCAGGCCTTGTCCAAAAGAGGCAACCTGGGGCTCTGACCGGCATTCCTACCATTAGACGTGTGTACAAATCCTGCACAGGATTCCGCCAATACCACACACCGTGCCACGCTGCATCCAAACCGCACTGTCAGCCGAGAATGTTGTACTGAAGGCCTGGAATGGGAGCTGAACCAACACGATGTGACCCTGAAGCGACAGTACTACCAACCGATGCACAATTCACATGAACATACATTGTGATTACTTGCTGATCACTGGGAAATACCCTAGAAACCCCTAACCAACTGCATCAGGACAAATCCACCATCACAAGAATAGCTACGGCTCAATGAGAAGGATAAGCAGCTCCCTTGCAGGGCAGCTAGCGATGGGCAACAAATATTGAGCCTACCCTGAAAACAATGTAAAAGCAGGGTGCATCTTCTTACATCACTATTCCACCAGCAAGTCTAATTTGGCAGGTCAAAATTCTGATACATCCAGAATTTCAATCTGCGGAGAGAGGAACAGAGGTGAATGGGTGAAGTTTTCTGCCCACAGTGGGTTTGGTGGTGGGCGCAGAGAATCTGATGGGACCCAAAGAGACAGAAAGCCGCCGGCATAAAATCCCGCTGCAATTCTCCCAGTGGCAGGTTAATGGCGGGTCGGTCTTCCCACTGGCAAGTGGCATAAACAACATTTGCATCTCATTAATTCTCATTAAAACAGTTGCCCGCCGGTGAACCATCAGCACTTCCGATCTTGCATCATCCCAGCGGGAAATCACATCGGCGTCAAACCCGATTGCTAAGGAGTGGCGCGCACAAGGCACCCCCCATTTCACCAGAGACTTTGAGGTGAGTGCAGCAACTTTCTGTCACAGTGCCGCACTGCTCCTGATGCGCTGATCATCTCTCGACCGGGGCAGACCGGCTCCTGCCCTTCATCTCCACACTGAGCTGGTCTTCATGGACAGCAGGACCGTGCTGCTGGTCCCATGATGGACCCTCCTGTATCACTGTCTCAGAACTGTGGGGTGGGGGGAGGGGAGCAGTTTTGGGTGGCCTGATGGAGACAATAATAATATAATGATAATCTCTATAGGGAGGAGGCATGTGGAAGGAGGGCTGTGCAATGAGGGGGATAGGGTCAGGGTCCATGCTGCCAGGCAGAGGGGCAAGGAGGTGAGTGGGGAAGATGACGAATGGGGGCCCAAGGGAAGACTGGGGAGTGGGAAGCTGGACCCCAACAAGTCTGAATGAAAACCTCACAAACAAGGAAGTAAAAGGGATATCACATTGTCTATTGGAAGGGCAAGGGTGAAACTCCAGAGGCGATGTGTAAAGGACCGACTGGGGCATGGACGTCTCGCAGGAGATGGGCTGATTCGAGGAACAGACCCTCTGTGTGAGGCTGCTGGCCTGTCCTCTGTGTGTTGCTGAGATTCCGCACAGTCTGCTGAAGACGGCTGGGCTGGAGAGAGTGATATGGGTGTGCTACACTGGTGTTTGAATATGGCGCTGGGACCTGCGGCACCACCAGCTCAGGGTGGGCAGAGGAATCAGCTGCCAGCTCGCCAGGAAAGTCAGTGGGGAACTCTCCCTTTGCATAATTAATGAGCTTCCCAGTACTGAATCTGGCGCGGGATCCTGCCATTCCGGTCGGTGGGACAGATGCCACTAGAGCCACCCAAAATGGAAGAATTCCACCCAATATGCAGCACGGTAGCATTGTGGATAGCACAACTGCTTCACAGCTCCAGGGTCCCAGGTTCGATTCCGGCTTGGGTCACTGTCTGTGCGGAGTCTGCAAATCCTCCCCGTGTGTGCGTGGGTTTCCTCCGGGTGCTCCGGTTTCCTCCCACAGTCCAAAGATGTGCAGGTTAGGTGGATTGGCCATGATAAATTGCCCTTAGTGTCCAAAATTGCCCTTAGTGTTGGGTGGGGTTACTGGGTTATGGGGATAGGGTGGAGGTGTTGACCTTGGGTAGGCTGCTCTTTCCAAGAGCCGGTGCAGACTCGATGGGCCGAATGGCCTCCTTCTGCACTGTAAATTCTATGAAATAATGTTTCCAGTCAAAAATGACTCTTCAGTAGAAGATGTGATGTATTGGACTTGAAATGTTAACCCTGTTTCTCCCCCAACAAATGCTGCTGGACCCCGTTGAGTGTTTCTCACACTTTGTTTTTATTTCACATTTCCAGCATCTGCCGTATTTTGAATCACAGAATTGGCACGGTGCAGAAGGAGGCCATTCGGTCCATTCTCTCTGCACCGGCTCGCCAAGCGAGCATCATGGCTTAGAGCCATTCCCTTGACTTTTCCCCTAATTGCTTCCAATCACCGTCCTGATTAAAATTCCACCAGCTGCCAAATTGGGATTTGAACCCCTATCCCCCCAGAGCATGGCTCTCTGGATTGCTGGTCACGTGACATCACTGCGTCGCAGCTGTCTCGCTCAACTATAAGCAACTCAAGAATGGATGCAGCTCACACATGAAGCAAATCCTGGTGCCATTCTGTAACGTTTTCATTTTCCATTCTGGTTTTGTCCTCATTATATGACTTGGAGAAATTATCGCTGATTGTGCTGATGGTGTCTTTTGTAGATAAATCCTTTTCTTTATAAATGGAGACTGTGCAATGACGGTGTCAATGTCACATTCCAATTCAGGTTGAGCTTATCGCTTTGCAATGCTACCGAGTTCGGTTTCCCATGTTAATTGCTGACTGATTCTCTGATGGCATGGGAACAATTACCGCCTTTATCTGCTTTTATCAAAGGATCATTCTCCTTTAGACATTCCTTGCTCATAGTTTCTTGGCCCGCTCAATCCAAAAAAATAACATTTTACTTGGGGAAAATGCAACTTGCCTGATATTGTCTGTGCGCATGTTAGGTTACATAGCAGTCACCTGAAGTTACTGAAAACAAAGTCCCCCCCTGATGGGCGGCACGGTAGCACAGTGGTTAGCACTGTTGCTTTGCAGCGGCAGGGTCCCGGGTTGGATCACTTGGGTCACTGTCTGTGTGGAGTCTGCAGGCTTTCCCTGTGTCTGCGTAGGTTTCCTCCGGGTGCGGTGGGGTTGCTGGGTTGCGGGGATAGGGTGGGGGTGTGAGCTTGGGTGGAGGGGCTCTTTCCAGGCGCCGGTGCAGACTCGATGGCCAGGTGGCCTCCTTCTGCACTGTAAATTCTATAATTCTATCATTCTATGATCACGGACTGATTGGGATGCTAAGCAATGACTCCCACATGCTACATGGCACGCCCACCCACGAGATTGCAGTTGGGTTGTGTAAAGTGCTCACTTAACCACGATTGCCAATTCCCTATTAGCGATGCCTTCAGCCGCACGGCCAGAGTCGGTGGGGGTTATATGTTGTTGGGGCATTTGGGCAGGGAAAAGGGTTTCCCCGGAAAGGATGCACATGATCCAGGAGTTGGCATCATGACGCTGTGCGCATTTCCTGCCCCCCACTGAGCCTCCCCCCCACCCTCCCATGGTGGCCCACCCCTGCGGAGTGTTCCCCACCCCAGCTGTGGATCCTCCACCCTCCGCCGAGCACTGGGGTGGCAAGGCCAGCGCTCCCGGACTCTTTGCCTGTGGGCAAAGACGGCTGCTCCCCACAGAAACCCTTCCACCAGATTCTCGTTTTTCAAAAGGAGTACTAACGGCGCCAGCATGAATCCTTGCTGAGGTGGCCGCTGAGTGAAGGGAGGCTATTGAATATGGGGTCGCTCGTGTTAATTGTATAGAAATAAGGCTTAAGTGGTGATATTGATTTCTCGCCACGCTACGGCAGGTTCCAGATTATGCCTATGGGTGCGGGCCGGTTGCATCACACACTGTTTGGCGCCTGCCGTGGTTCTCATTTGCAGCCTCGCCCGCCAATCATCGGTCTCAATTCGTTCAAGCGAGAGCATAATGAGTCTGGAGAATCGCGCCCAGAGAGAGTGAGTCAGAGACTAGAGACCTCGGCAAACCAATTCCTAAAGCCTTGCTCACTTTATATTCCTCAGGAATATTAAAACTATGTCTGCCACCCGCAGAAGGGAATGCACCCCTCACAGCCAGAAAACCTACGGCGAGGGTGTGCCGGGCACGAGGAGACCCCGCCAGCCTGCATGGACGGAAAATTCCAGCCGTAGTTTTGTCGATCAGGGATTGCATTATTGATGTTTTATTTGATAAACTTTGACAAGGTTCAAGCCTGCAAAATCCAACAGGTGATGGGGGCATTTCACACTCCACAGTGGGGGCATTACGGGGAGTAGTTGAATGTCTGTTCCCACTTGAGTGGAGTACAAGATGTAACA
Organism: Scyliorhinus canicula; assembly: GCF_902713615.1. Lineage (NCBI taxonomy): Eukaryota > Metazoa > Chordata > Chondrichthyes > Carcharhiniformes > Scyliorhinidae > Scyliorhinus > Scyliorhinus canicula. The sequence continues at coordinate 238,071,610 of NC_052149.1, read as the reverse complement.
TCTGGCTAGTTAACAGTTCCCCGTTGTCTTAATCAGATTATAGTTGATTAAACACGAGCCATTTGAATTTTTAATATCTTCCTTAGACAATGACGAATTGCGATGTCTGTAAATTACTAGAAGTCTCTGGTCTCTCTCTCTTCATATTTCCTTGGCCTTGTCAGCTTATTCCTCCACCTTAGAAGTCCTGAAAGATGTGCTTTTTAGGTGAATTGGACATTTAGAATTCTCCCTCGTTGTACCCGAACAGGTGCTGGAATGTGGTGACTAGGGGCTTTTCACAGTAACTTCATTGCAGTGTTAATGCAAGCCTACTTGTGACAATAGAACAAAGAACAAAGAAAATTACAGCACAGGAACAGGCCCTTCGGCCCTCCCAGCCTGCGCCGATCCAGATCCTTTATCTAAACCTGTCGCCTATTTTCCAAGGATCTACTTCCCTCTGTTCCCCACCCATTCATATATCTGTCTGGATGCATCTTAAATGATGCTATCATGCCCGCCTCTACCACCTCCGTTGGCAAAGTGTTCCAGGCACCCACCACCCTCTGCGTAAAAAACTTTCCACGCACATCTCCCTTAAACTTTCCCCCTCTCACCTTGAAATCGTGTCCCCTTGTAATTGACACCCCCACTCTTGTAAAAAGCTTGTTGCTATCCACCCTGTCCATACCTCTCATAATTTTGTAGACCTCAATCAGGTCCTACCTCAACCTCCATCTTTCCAACAAAAACAATCCTCATCTACTCAACCTTTCTTCATAGCTAGCACCTTCCATACCAGGCAACATCCTGGTGAACCTCCTCTGCACCCTCTCTAAAGCATCAACAACCTTCTGGCAATGTGGCGACCAGAACTGCATGCAGTATTCCAAATGTGGCCTAACCAAAGTCCTTTACAACTGTAACATGACCTGCCGACTCTTGTACTCAATACCCCGTCCAATGAAGGCAAGCATGCTGTATGCCTTCTTGACCACTCTATCGACCTGCGTTGCCACCTTTAGGGTACAATGGACCTGAACTCCCTGATCTTTCTGTACATCAATTTTCCCCAGGACTCTTCCATTGACCGTATAGTCCGCTCTTGAATTAGATCTTCCAAAATGCATCACCTCGCATTTGCCTGGATTGAACTCCATCTGCCATTTCTCTGCCCAAATCTCCAATCTTTCTATATTTTGCTGTATTCTCTGACAGTCCTCCTCGCTATCTGCAACTCCACCAACCTTAGTATCATCTGCAAACTTGCTAATCAGACCACCGATACCTTCGTCCAGATCATGTGGTCCTTTATGCACTAGTCACCTTTCTCCATTTTGAGACACTCCCTTCCACCACTACTCTCTGTCTCCTGTTGCCCAGCCAGTTCTTTATCCATCTAGCTAGTACACCCTGAACCCCATACAACTTCACTTTTTCCATTAACCTGCCATGGGAAACTTTATCAAACGCCTTACTGAAGTCCATGTATATGACATCTACAGCCCTTCCCTCATCAATTAACTTTGTCACTTCCTCAAAGAATTCTATTAGGTTTGTAAGACATGACCTTCACTGCACAAAACCATGCTGCCTATCACTGATAAGTCTATTTTCTTCCAAATGTGAATAGATCCTATCCCTCAGTATCTTCTCCAACAGTTTGCCTACCACTGACGTCAAGCTCACAGGTTTATAGTTCCCTGGATTCCCTGCTACCCTTCTTAAACAAAGGGACAACATTAGCAATTCTCCAGTCCTCCGGGACATCACCTGTGCTCAAGGATGCTGCAAAGACATATGTTAAGGCCCAAGCTATTTTGTCCCTCGCTTCCCTCAGAAACCTGGGATAGATCCCATCTGGACCTGGGCACTTGTCCACCTTAATTCCTTTTAGAATACCCAAAACTTCCCCTTCCTTATGCCGACTTGACGTAGAGTATTGAAACATCCATCCCTAGCCTCAACATCCGTCCTGTCCCTCTCCTTGGTGAATACCGATGCAAAGTACTCATTAAGAATCTCACCCATTTCCTCTGACTTCACGCATAAATTCCCTCTTTTGTCTTTGAGTGGGCCAATCCTTTCTCTAGTTACCCTCTTGCTCCTTATATACGAATAAAAGGCTTTGGGATTTTCCTTAACCCTGTCAGCCAAAGATATTTCATGACCCCTTTTAGCCCTCTTTATTGCGCGTTTGAGATTTGTCCTACTTTCCCGATATTCCTACAAAGCTTCATCAGTTTTAAGTCACCTAGATCTTATGTATGCTTCCTTTTTCATCTTAGCTAGTCTTACAATTCCACCCGTCATCCATGGTTCCCTAATCTTGCCATTTCTATCTCTCATTTTCATAGGGACATGTCTGTCCTGCACTCTAATCAACCTTTCCTTAAAAGACTCCCACATTTCAAATGTGGATTTACTCTTAAGCAGCTGCCCCCAATCCACATTCCCTAGCTCCTTCCGAATTTTTTTATACTTGGCCTTTCCCCAATTTAGCACTCTTCCTTTTGGACCACTCTCGTCTTTGTCCATGAGTATTCTAAAATTTACGGAATTGTGATCACTATTCCCAAAGTACTCACCGACTGAAACTTCAACCATCTGGCCGGGATCACTTCCCAATACCAGTTCCAGTATGGGCCCATCCCGAGTTGGACTATTTACATACTGCTCTAAAAAACTCTCCTGGATGCTCCTTACAAATTCTGCTCCATCTACGCCTCCAACACTACAAGAGACCCATTCAATGTTGGAGAAGTTAAAATCTCCCATCACGACCACCCTATTGCTTCTCCTTTTTTCTATAATCTGTCTACATATTTGTACCTCTACTTCACGCTCTCTTTTGGGAGGCCTGTAGTAAAGTCCCAACAATGTTACTGCACCCTTCCTATTTCTTAGCTCTACCCATATTGCCTCAGCGCTCGAATCCTCCATCGTGCCCTCCTTAATCTCAGCTGTGATATCATCTCTGACGAGTAATGCAACTCCTCCAACCCTTTTATCTCTCTCTCTATCCCTCCTGAAGCATCTATACCCTGGGATGTTTAGTTGCCAGTCTTGTCCTTCCCTCAATCAAGTTTCAGTAATACCAATAACATCATATTCCCAGGTACTAATCCAAGCCCTAAATTCATCTGCCTTACCTGTTACACTTCTCGCATTAAAACAAATGCATCTCAGACCATCTGTCCCTTTGTGTTCATCATCTCTTCCCTGTCGACTCTTCCCCTTAGTCACATTGAGTTTATTATCTAGTATCTTACTGGCTTTAGTTGCTGCCTCTTTACTGACCTCTAACTTCCTAATCTGGTTCCCATCCCCCTGCCACATTAGTTTAAAACCTCCCCAACAGTGTTAGCAAAAGCACCCCCTCGGACATAAAGATAATAATAAGAATCATAAAGATTATTCTTATTGTTAAAGATGGTCTCATATTTTAAAAATGGTTTGTTGTGCCTCAGCTTAAATTTCAGAATTCCCACTCAGTGTAAAATTATATTTAAAAATTAAAGCGGTATAGTTTGATGACAACAACCATCACCACTTAACAACCCCTCTGCGGGAGAACCTTGGCCTCCGTCTGTTACACAAAGCCTCTGGATGATCCCGTTCAGCAGGGTACATTACATTCCAGCAGGTGGGAGAAAGATTACTTCCCTGACCTTTGCTTCCAAACTCATAACAGCAACGGTTGACCATGCAAGAGTTACTGAGAAATTGCTGTCTCCCACTCCCAACTTTTGCCTAACTCACTGAAGGGACTGGGGGCATTCTAGCGAAGTTTGCCGATGATACAAAGTTAGGTGGTCAGACAGGTAGTGCTGAGGAAGTGGGGAGGCTGCAGAAGGATCTAGACAGTTTGGGAGAGTGGTGCAGGAAATGGCTGATGCAATTCAACGTGAGAAAATGTGAGGTCTTGCACTTTGGAAAAAAGAATCCAAGCATAGACTACTTTCTAAACGGTGAGAAAATTCATAAAGCCAAAGTACAAAGGGATCTGGGAGTGCTAGTCGAGGATTCCCTAAAGGTAAACATGCAGGTTGAATCTGTGATCAAGAGGGTTGGAATATAAAAGCAGCGATGTGCTACTGAGCCTTTATAAGGCTCTGGTTAGGCCCCATTTGGAGTACTGTGTCCAGTTTTGGGTCCCACATCTCAGGAAGGACATACAGGCACTGGAGCGTGTCCAGCGGAGATTCACACGGATGATCCCTGGAATGGCGGGTCTAACATATGATGAACGGCTGAGGATCCTGGGATTGTATTCTTTGGAGTTTAGAAGGTTAAGGGGAGATCTAATAGAAACTTACAAGATAATACATGGCTTAGAAAGGGTAGACGCAAAGAAACTGTTTCCATTAGGCGAGGAAACGAGGACCCGTGGGCACAGCCTTAGAATTAGAGGGGGTAAATTCAGAACAGAAATGCGGAGACATTTCTTCAGCCAGAGAGTGGTGGGCCTGTGGAATTCATTGCCGCGGAGTGCAGTGGAGGCCGGGACGCTAAATGGCTTCAAGGCAGAGATAGATAAATTCTTGATGTCGCGAGGAATTAAGGGCTACGGGGAGAATGCTGGTAGGTGGCATTGAAATGCCCATCAGCCATGATTGAATGGCGGAGTGGACTCGATGGGCCGAATGGCCTTACTTCCACTCCTATGTCTTATGGTCTTATGGTCTTAAAGCAGCTTCGATCTACCACCCATAAACTCAAAGCTCTGTATTTTTGGCCCACTGGGGGGTTGAGAGTGCACTGGCTACAATCCGCCAGAGCCCAATTTTACACTGATTGGACAATTAGCGGCCATCCAACTGTGAAATCTGAACGCTGCGGGGGAGGGTTAGAAGAGACCAGATGCCGAGAAACGGTGGCGGGGGGGGGGGGGGGGGGGGGGGGGGTCATCACCCGAACAAGACTTGTGGGGGTGGGAGCAATCATTACCCACGGGAGGCTCGCTGTGTACGAGCTCCCCCGATAAGCGGGGAGCCGAGGGTGACCATGGTTGTGTTTCCGATAAAGTCGGCCAAGGATGGAACCAACAGGACAAGACAGACCCGGCTGGCGCAGTGTTCACAAAGACCACAAAATAACTTTAACTAAAACAAAGCTACAAATTTATTAACACAACTAACTTGGATTTGACACATACTCCTGAATAATGCACAGTTGATTGTTAACATATAAACTACTCATCTACAGCTAATCTTAGTACTTACATAAACTATGATCTGCTCTAACTCACACTAATAATACTTCTGACCATCTCTATCTAACTCCGAGACTACTCTCCCCACAGGGCTCAGCATCAATGCCTCATATATTTGTATCTGTGACTCCCTCTGGTGGCTACTCCAGATATTTCATTAACCCTTCCAGTTCTTGCAGTTATGAAAGTACCACACTGGCATTTCTACTGTGCTCCCTCTGGCAGACAGCCGGTGTGGATCTGTCTCAGGGAGTTCCACATCTGTGAAAAATTAATAGCAATGGAAAAACGCTGAAAAAGTAGGCCTTATATTCAAACCCAAAACCCAATCTCCGACAACTTTTAAAATTAAATTCAGCTCTACATTGCATCCCAACCTGGATTGAGGTTGAAGTTAAATGGCGAAGGCCTGCCTGCCTACCATAAAAGCAGACAGGCTACGCAAAATTACGTTCTATTGGCTCCTTAAAGGGCTAAATTGCTTGTTTGATTGTCAGGGGGCGTGCTTCTGACTCTTGCGTACCTGCCGACCAAAATATTACTTGAGTGCGTGATGGTGTCTGAACGTGTGTCCGATCCCTCTTGCATAATTTCACGCACTTCCAACTCTTGCGTGCGCCCGCCCACCGAAATGTTGCTTGAGCGCGCAACAGCATCCCAATGCCTTCCTGCAATATTCCCGCCCGCCCGCCCCACCCCCAGCAATGTAAAATTCTGGCCTAATTCTTTGGAATTGGGGCAAATGGGATTCCGACAGCAGATACATGGAAAGGGCCAGTAACCAGTAACTTTACTATCTGAAAAAAACAACCACTGAACTTGATTTCTCAAACTGAATGCCAACTATTTTCTTCCCTGGGGGGGTTTCAGGAAAGCTTTTCTACCCCAGAAAGTGGACAGCTCTTGGACTATTACAGAGAAAGTAAAGACTCTGGTGCAGCATCAGCACTCCTCGAGTCTCTTTGCAGGATGATGGATGTCTCATAAAATGGCGGGAAACAGTGCACAATATTGACTTCAAGCACTGAAGGTGAAAGGTATGGAACTCATAGCCTGCCTGGGCGGAACTGAGCAGCAATCACATCAGCGCCCCAGAATCAATCCTAATACTGTCACATTCCAGCTCTGAATAAACCTAATGGTAAAACCTAATACCACACAGCAGGGGAGAACAGCACACAGTAAAAACAAGCCTGAGACAGTCTCTCAAGATTGTCCGAGATCAAGAGACTTCTCAGTCCCAAACAACAAGAGGAAATGGGACATCTACTGAGTCGGGCGGCATGGTGGCACAGTGGTTGGCACTGTTTCTTCACAGCTCCAGGGACCCAGGTTCAATTCTCGGCCTGGGTCACTATCTGTGTAGAGTCTGCACGTTCTCCCCATGTCTGCGTGGGTTTCCTCCGGGTGCTCCGGTTTCCTCCCACAGTCCAAAGATGTGCGGGTTAGGGTGGATTGGCCGCGCTAAATTGACCTTAGTGTCCAAAAGGTTAGGTGGGGTTACTGGGCTATGGCGAGAGGGTGGAGGTGTGGGCTTAAATAGGGTGCTCTCTCCAAGGGACAGTGCAGACTCAATGGGCCGAATGGCCTCCTTCTGCACTGTAAATTCTATGAATCTCTGAACTGCTGTCAGTGGGATTGACCCAGTTTCCGAAGAATATCAGATCAGTGGGAAGTGAATGAGTAACAAAGCTGTGTACCAGACCACAGGCAGCATTCCAGATATCTGGCACTAATCTCAGATGGTGGCCATTGCAAAGCCAGGAAAAACAATCAATGGTCCCACACTGCAGCCACCTCATCACTCTGCTGTTAGCAACATATAAGCTCCAGGAACACCTCGTGCTAAACACGTTCGGCTTCCACCTGCTAAAAGGAGCAATGTCACCATCCCCCAACCCGACACATCCCAACAGGCAGATATTCACTCAGACCACAACTTCCTGATACTGTTACAAACAATTGTTAGGGAAGGTCAAATGGTTCAGTTTCATTTCAGGTTGTTTGTAAGTCTTGGTTCCTGGGAGTCAGAAGAGATTCCTGACTGAATGGTCAGGGGCGGGATCCTCATGTCCAGTGATGCTGGAATAGTGAAACACGATTGGACGGAGTATCGTGCCGGAGCTGAAAATTGAGTCCTGGGTGCCCGACGGAATGCCGTACTCCGGTGCCTCAACAGCGGTGTCAATGCCTTCTATTCTGCATGTACAGAAAAGACATATCATTAATGTGCCCAACCCAGTATTTTACGGGATTCCCGGGAGGCTCCGCCTCTGCCAGGAGGAATTACCGACGGCGAGTGTCATCTGGAAACAGGCGCTGTCGCAGCGGAGGGATAGTGAGGATGTAGGTCATGTTCCCAATGGTGAGACCATGGGCTGCCAGGTGGTGGGGGTGGGGTGGGGGGCAAGTCGTCAGCCAGGGTCGGGGGGGTGGCGGGTGTAGCTTGGGGTGGGGGGGGGGTCACTCAGGGATGGGCCGTTGTGTCGAGGTGACCCCCGGGACAGGAGTGGTGGACCACATTCGTCGCATTCTGCAGGGCAGCCATCTTGCTGCATACCCCACTGACCGCCCACTTTGGCCAGTGGTTGCGCAGAGTGACACCGGCCAAATGGGTTCACCCACTACATCCAACCCCTCCCTCCAACTCACCTCCACCTCACCAAACCACCATCCCACCACCCAGAACCACACGACACCCACCGGCAGGACATCACGCGACCCACCCAAAGGGCAACACCCACACTAGCCCTGAAAGGAGGGTGCCGGACGGAGCCACGGAGCGTGCCCCTGGCATGGGGAGTGCCAGCCGCTGGTACCCCTGCCAGCAAGGATGGGTGCCAGACGGGCACCGACGAGGCCGGGTGCGGTGCGTAAGGCAGGGTGCCAGGGTGAGCAGCTGGGGGTGGGAGTGGTGATGGTAGGGGGTTGGAGAGGGACATGTGGGGCAGGGTCTGCAGTGCAGGCCGGGACCATCGTGTAGCCCGTTGTACCCGGTTGGGCACAGGAGTACGCACCATGCTAACATTGCAGCCTTTTATCCCCTGAGACAATAGATTTTAGAATTAAACCAGGAATGGTGGCCTTCATCGGATCGCCTGTGGCCATCAAGGTGACAGTCAACCTGAACCTTTATACTCCGGGGTGCTTCCAGGCACCGAATGGGTACCTGTCGGGAATCTCACAGACCTTGCTGCACAGGTGCATCCGCGTTGTCATGGAGGCCCCATATACTCACTCAGCAAAATATATCAAATTCCATGTGGACCGAGTCCACTAGGATGCCCGGGCAGCGGGGTACAGCACTATCGCCAGGATGGCCGGGCAGTGGGGTTCGGCACTATCGCCAGGATGGCCGGGCAGTGGGATTCGGCACTATCGCCAGGATGCCCGGGCAGTGGGGTTCGGCACTATCGCCAGGATGGCCGGGCAGTGGGGTACAGCACTATCGCCAGGAAGGCCGGGCAGTGGGGTTCGGCACTATCGCCAGGATGGCCGGGCAGTGGGATTCGGCACTATCGCCAGGATGCCCGGGCAGTGGGGTTCGGCACTATCGCCAGGATGCCCGGGCAGTGGGGTACGGCACTATCGGCAGGATGCCCGGGCAGTGTGGTTCGGCACTATCGTCAGGATGGCCGGGCAGTGGGGTTCGGAGCTATCGCCAGGATACCCGGGCAGTGGGGTTCGGAGCTATCGCCAGGATGCCCGGGCAGTGGGGTTCGCCGCTATCGCCAGGATGCCCGGGCAGTGGGGTTCGCCGCTATCGCCAGGATGGCCGGGCAGTGGGGTACGGCACTATCGCCAGGATGGCCGGGCAGTGGGGTACGGCACTATCGCCAGGATGCCCGGGCAGTGGGGTTCGGCACTATCGCCAGGATGGCCGGGCAGTGGGGTACGGCACTATCGCCAGGATGCCCGGGCAGTGGGGTTCGGCACTATCGCCAGGATGGCCGGGCAGTGGGTTTCGGAGCTATCGCCAGGATGCCCGGGCAGTGGGGTTCGTCACTATCGCCAGGATGCCCGGGCAGTGGGGTTTGGAGCTATCGTCAGGATGGCCGGGCAGTGGGGTTCGGAGCTATCGCCAGGATGGTCGGGCAATGGGGTTCGGCACTATCGGCAGGATGCCCGGGCAGCGTGGTTCGGCACTATCGGCAGGATGCCCGGGCAGTGGGGTACGGCACTATCGGCAGGATGGCCGGGCAGTGGGGTTCGGAGCTATCGCCAGGATGGCCGGGCAGTGGGGTTCCTCACTATCGCCAGGATGGCCGGGCAGTGGGGTTCCTCACTATCGCCAGGATGGCCGGGCAGTGGGGTTCCTCACTATTGCCAGGATGGCCGGGCAGTGGGGTTCCTCACTATCGCCAGGATGCCGGGCAGTGGGGTTCGGAGCTATCGCCAGGATGGCCGGGCAGTGGGGTTCGTCACTATCGCCAGGATGGCCGGGCAGTGGGGTACGGAGCTATCGCCAGGATGCCCGGGCAGTGGGGTTCGGCACTATCGCCAGGATGGCCGGGCAGTGGGGTTCGGAGCTATCGGCAGGATGGCCGGGCAGTGGGGTTCGGAGCTATCGCCAGGATGGCCGGGCAGTGGGGTTCGGAGCTATCGCCAGGATGGCCGGGCAGTGGGGTTCGGAGCTATCGCCAGGATGCCCGGGCAGTGGGGTTCGTCACTATCGACAGGATGCCCGGGCAGTGGGGTTCGGAGCTATCGCCAGGATGGTCGGGCAATGGGGTTCGGCACTATCGGCAGGATGGCCGGGCAGTGGGGTTCGGAGCTATCGCCAGGATGCCCGGGCAGTGGGGTTCGTCACTATCGCCAGGATGGCCGGGCAGTGGGGTTCGGAGCTATCGCCAGGATAGCCGGGCAGTGGGGTTCGTCACTATCGCCAGGATGGCCGGGCAGTGGGGTTAGTCACTATCGCCAGGATGCCCGGGCAGTGGGGTTCGGAGCTATCGGCAGGATGGCCGGGCAGTGGGGTTCGGCACTATCGCCAGGATGCCCGGGCAGTGGGGTTCGGCACTATCGCCAGGATGCCCGGGCAGTGGGGTTCGTCACTATCGCCAGGATGCCCGGGCAGTGGGGTTCGGCACTATCGCCAGGATGCCCGGGCAGTGGGGTTCCTCACTATCGCCAGGATGCCCGGGCAGTGGGGTTCGGCACTATCGCCAGGATGCCCGGGCAGTGGGGTTCGTCACTATCGCCAGGATGCCCGGGCAGTGGGGTTCGTCACTATCGCCAGGATGCCCGGGCAGTGGGGTTCGGCACTATCGCCAGGATGCCCGGGCAGTGGGGTTCGGCACTATCGCCAGGATGCCCGGGCAGTGGGGTTCGGAGCTATCGCCAGGATGCCCGGGCAGTGGGGTACGGCACTATCGCCAGGATGCCCGGGCAGTGGGGTTCGGAGCTATCGCCAGGATGCCCGGGCAGTGGGGTTCGGAGCTATCGCCAGGATGCCCGGGCAGTGGGGTTCGGCACTATCGCCAGGATGCCCGGGCAGTGGGGTTCGGAGCTATCGCCAGGATCCCCGGGCAGTGGGGTTCGGAGCTATCGCCAGGATGGCCGGGCAGTGGGGTACGGCACTATCGCCAGGATGCCCGGGCAGTGGGGTACGGCACTATCGGCAGGATGGCCGGGCAGTGGGGTTCGGAGCTATCGCCAGGATGGCCGGGCAGTGGGGTTCGGAGCTATCGCCAGGATGCCCGGGCAGTGGGGTTCGGAGCTATCGCCAGGATGCCCGGGCAGTGGGGTTCGGAGCTATCGGCAGGATGCCCGGGCAGTGGGGTACGGCACTATCGGCAGGATGCCTGGGCAGTGGGGTACGGCACTATCGCCAGGATGCCCGGGCAGTGGGGTTCGGCACTATCGGCAGGATGCCTGGGCAGTGGGGTTAGTCACTATCGCCAGGATGGCCGGGCAGCGGGGTTCGGAGCTATCGGCAGGATGCCCGGGCAGTGGGGTTAGTCACTATCGCCAGGATGCCCGGGCAGTGGGGTTCGGAGCTATCGCCAGGATGCCCGGGCAGCGGGGTTCGGCACTATAGCCAGGATGCCCGGGCAGTGGGGTTCGTCACTATCGCCAGGATGGCCGGGCAGTGGGGTACGGCACTATCGGCAGGATGGCCGGGCAGTGGGGTACGGCACTATCGGCAGGATGGCCGGGCAGTGGGGTTCGGAGCTATCGCCAGGATGCCCGGGCAGTGGGGTTAGTCACTATCGCCAGGATGCCCGGGCAGTGGGGTTCGGCACTATCGCCAGGATGCCCGGGCAGTGGGGTTCGGCACTATCGGCAGGATGGCCGGGCAGTGGGGTTCGGCACTATCGGCAGGATGCCCGGGCAGTGGGGTTCGGAGCTATCGCCAGGATGGCCGGGCAGTGGGGTTCGGAGCTATCGCCAGGATGTCCGGGCAGTGGGGTTCGGCACTATCGCCAGGATGCCCGGGCAGTGGGGTTCGTCACTATCGCCAGGATGGCCGGGCAGTGGGGTTCGGAGCTATCGCCAGGATGGCCGGGCAGTGGGGTTCGGCACTATCGGCAGGATGCCCGGGCAGTGGGGTTCGGCACTATCGCCAGGATGCCCGGGCAGTGGGGTACGGCACTATCGGCAGGATGGCCGGGCAGTGGGGTGCGGCACTATCGCCAGGATGCCCCACTACCTGGGGGTGATCGACACAATGTCGCCCTATGGGGTCCCACTCCATGAACGGTGAGTGACCATGAGGTGCTCATCATGGATGTCTGTACCCGATACCGGGGCAGTGTGCACAACGCCTTTATCCTGGCACACTCGATAGTTCCTGGCCTTTTTGTTCCACTCGACACATAGAACATAGAACAGTACAGCACAGAACAGGCCCTTCGGCCCTCGATGTTGTGCCGTGCAATGATCACCCTACTCAAACCCACGTATCCACCCTATACCCGTAACCCAACAACGCTGCCCCTTAACCTTACTTTTTAGGACACTACGGGCAATTTAGCATGGCCAATCCACCTAACCTGCACATCTTTGGACTGTGGGAGGAAACCGGAGCACCCGGAGGAAACCCACGCACACACGGGGAGGACGTGCAGACTCCGCACAGACAGTGACCCAGCCGGGAACTGAACCTGGGACCCTGGAGCTGTGAAGCATTTATGCTAACCACCATGCTACCGTGCTGCCCTAAACAGTTCCCTCGACACCCTCGATAGTTCCATCCCTCACTCCCTTCTGACGGAGCACCGAGGCAGGTCGGAACTTTTGTCCACAGATGTTTATTTTACAAATAAGATGTGACCATCTCTATAATGGTGTGACCCCCCCAGTCCCTAAAGCTATCCTGTCTGCTGCAGCGTGTCAACTTAACTGGTGTCTACCTTTCTGGCCTTACGGGCCCTAGCGCTACGGAGAAGTGGATCCCCAGGTGGTACATCTGGAGTGGACCCTGTGATCTGGGTCCCCTTTAGCGTCTGACTTCTGGGGTGACCAGGCCTGGACGCGCCCGACTGTTGCTCGGGTGTCCCAAATGGCGTGGTGGCACCCTGTTCTGCCTGCAGCCTACCAGATGCACCAGAGACAGGAGTTGGGGGGGGGGGGGGGTGGATTCTGAGGCGCTGTAATATTCCTACACCTCCCCTTCACATGTCACCGGCACAGGCCCCCACATAGCCCCCGCGCTGCTCTTGGGGTGGGGGTGAAACAAGAGCCAATGCCTGGTGCTCACCCGCCACCTTGCGCCACAAGTCCTGGAGGCCCACACTCATCTTGACATGGGTCTCCGCGCTCGTGACTATGGAGCACAGGGGCTGGAGCACCTCTTTGCGGGGTTGGCACAGGTCTGCCAGCTCCTGGGCAATGCTGACGGTGCCCTCAGCTCTAACCAGTTATGACTGGGCCAAGCTCTGGAACGCCGCTGCAGTGTCCAGGTGGCACTGCTACATAGCTGCCTGTGACAGGGCAGCCCTGTCCTGTGTCTCGGCCACTGCCCGTATAGGGTGTCCCAGGTCTTGGACAACTTCAAACCCAAGGCCCAAACCACGGGCGCCATTGTTTGGTGCTGGCATGGGTGGCATGTATTGTCGGCACTGTCTCCTGCCCCTGCAAGCAACTGGGCTCCTCCAATTGCCCCGGCAATTCTCCAGGCATTGATATCGGGAAGGCAGTGCGTTTTACGTGGCCAGGCTGGTAGCCCCTCACCGGTCATTGGGTCAATGCTGGGGCCCCATCGATTTTTCCCACATAAAACACCACGGGTCCTCCGGTCGACCCGCCCTCGCTCTGATCTGTTCCCTGTAAGAACGCTATTCACGATGTCCCATGCTGCTCTTGCTCATGTATTTGCTTTGTTTGGCCCCTTGTTCCGCACTGTAACCAATCACTGTTTGTCGATGTACCATTTGTCAATGTTCTCTGTCGATTATTCTTTTTTTGTCTACTATGTACGTACTGTGTACGTTCCTTCGGCCGCAGAAAAATACGTTTCACTGTACTTCGGTACATGTGAGAATAAAAATCAAATCACATCATAGCCTCAAAATCGGAGAATCCGGCTTTTTTTATATATCTACATTTTAATGAGGTTTTACAACCCTGAAGTTAAAGTGATCGATAAAATGTTCAGTGCTTGTGGGGAGAAAAACACGAAGTAGAAACAACTTTACTGTTACCCAGCGACAGTGGCCCAGGGACAGACACAGAGAAAAGACAGAAACAAGTGTTCAAAATGTGTCAGAGAGTGAAGACAGCGATGGTCAGATCCCTGGGAACAAAACATTGCAAGGCTTTGGGAAGTAGTTGCCTGAATAATCAATTGTCGGGCTCAGTGAAGTGACCAGAGCCGGGATCCTCCCCTACCTGCGGGGCAGGGGATTCCGGCGGGACTGAGTGGTGTGAACCCCCCGGGGGGTCAGAGAATTCCGCCCCAGTTTAGCAGGAGTGTGACTGGAAGAGGAAAACTGAGTTCAGAGTGCATTGTTTGGGTGTCTCTAAGAGATATATGAGTTGGGTGATAAGCATTGAGTGAATGTTCAGGAATTCACTGGAAAACCTTTGCCCGCCTCAAGTATGTTAAGCTAATGACGACTTTTCACTTGTTTAGGTGCCTAGAGGCGCTGGTTTAGCTGGGGCTGGTTTAGCTCACAAGGCTAAATCGCTAGCTTTTAAAGCAGACCAAGCAGGCCAGCAGCACGGTTCGATTCCCGTACCAGCCTCCCCGGACAGGCGCCGGAATGTGGCGACTAGGGGCTTTTCACAGTAACTTCATTGAAGCCTACTCGTGACAATAAGCGATTTTCATTTTCATATCATTTTCTGTAAAGGTAATGCTAGATTAAAGGAATGGTGTGAATTTGAAGCATCTTCTCATGTTTGTATTAAAATATTTCCAACTTTTTTATCTTGAGTAATATTGCTCATTTTTATTGTTTAATAAATATTTTAATCTTTGTGTTAAAAGTTCACCAGCAAGTTCCTGTGAATTTGTTCAATAATTCTTTCCACAGTTCCGAAAAAAACGTTATGGGACTGGATGCTCGGATTTTGCGGCTAAGTGCCGACGCCAGTGGTAGGAACGGTGGCATTTTACGGCACCAAATCAGCGCCAAATCTCACCGGTGAGGGGCTAGCACAGCGCCGGGTAAAATTCCCGTTTCCCACAGCAAAAATAACTAGAGAATGGCCGGGTCCGTGGCTGCGCATATCCCCCCAGCCCTTGCGGAAGACACCCCCCCCCCCCCCCCACACCCCTGGACAGCAGCACGGCTCCCGGTCGACTGTGGCAGCACTGGACACAGTCCGAGGCCGCCACGACGGGTTCCCGACCGCTGAGACCATACGTCCTCCACTCGGTCAGGAACTTGGGCCATCGTGAGCGGAGCCTCGGGTGAGGGCCCTTCCGATGAAATGAACGGCGTTCCAACGGCGTGCGGCGCGCGACACAACATCGCCATTTCAGAGGGGGCGGAGAATAGAAAACCGGAGTCAAACCGGTGTCGCCCACAATTTGGGCGTCGGAAGGGATTTCCCGCCCGATCGCTGATTACGATATCGGCGTCAGGCAACGGCGAATCCCACCCAGGATCTATCAAGCCAGGTTTGTCCAGTGGAATGATCAGCTGGGATCATAACGATTCTGACCTCAGACATTGAGGCCAGTTTTCAGAAATACCTGAAGGCAGGAAGCTCCTTTGTTGACTAATTCTGTGGCAATGACTAAGTGTAACACACAGGCACGCTGCCGAAACTCCAAATTCATCTGCTCTGTGAAAACCCAACAACTCAGCCGCACAGTGAAAATCAGACAAGCAAAAGTCACAAAATGTGTCTCGAGGAGGTCGAAGCAGGTGAAGGAGATCATCGACAGCTGTCTTTGGGGAAAAAAACTCTACAAACAAAAGTGTGTGTCATGGGGGGGGGGTGGGGGCAGAGGTTATGGTCTGAAATTGTTGGACTCAATGTTGAATCTGAAGGGGTCTAAAATGCCTAATCGAAAGATGATCTTCCGCTGAGCTTCATGCCAGGCCCGCTGCGTACTTACAGCATTTTCTGTTTTTGATACACTGCCAACACTGGTGTGAACTGTGCAGCATCAGTCACTGTCATGTCCAGGGCCCCTGCTCTTCAGTGAGTGATGAAGAACAGTCTGAATGATGAGGTAGACTGCGATTGTCAAACCTTTTATCTTGTGGATGCTGACTATTTGAAATATGCCTGCATGAGCACTGTGTGCTCACCATTCCTTCTCCACAAGTCTTCCAATGTATTTTATCATAAGATCGAAATCCAAACTGTCTTCTTTCCAGCAAAGAGAATATTAATGACTGGTCATCCCTCTCTCCCTCGTACCACAGGGGGGAATCCTGCCTATTGTAGAATTTGCCCCTGTGATGGTCGAGTAATGTTGTTGGAGCAGTAGAGCACCCAATAGTGGTGTTATACGTGTTGCTAAGTTCAGGATGGTTGGTGCAGTGTTCACAAAGTCCACAAAATAGCTTAAACTTAAACAAAGCTATAAGTTTATTGTCACTACTAATTTGGATTCGAAACGTACTCCTAAAGAATACAGTTGATTATTAACATATAATCTACACTCATCTACTACGATTCTCTGAACTGTTATATACTATGATCTGCTCTCACTCTCACTGTCTTTACTTCAGTCTGTCTCTAACTAACTCCTGCAATACTTTCTCCCCACAAGGCTTAGCATCAATGGCTTATATATAGATACATAGAATTTACATAGAATTTACAGTGCAGAAGGAGGCTATTCAGCCCATCGAGTCTGCACCGGCTCTTGGAAAGAGCACCCTACCCAAGGTCAACACCTCCACCCTATCCCCATAACCCAGTAACCCCCACGCAACACTAAGGGCAATTTTGGGCACGAAGGGCAATTTATCATGGCCAATCCACCTAACCTGCACATCTTTGGACTGTGGGAGGAAACCGGAGCACCCGGAGGAAACCCACGCACACGCAGGGAGGATGTGCAGACTCCACACCGATTACTGGGTGGAATGAGTGATGTGTTTTATTCAAGGAGATGGACCTTTAATGACCATAGAACACATTGTCACTTAAAGGTCAATTACGATAATGCAGGGCTGATTTAAAATTCATTTGTGGCTCATTTATTGGTAGGCTAGAGCCCAAATTATTTTAATGAGGAACGAGAAGCAAAGTCTGTGACTTGACATTTGTTTACGCTTTTGCAGGAAAAGTGCACGCTGATGTTTTAAAGTGTCATTGTATGCTATGAAACTCGGGACTAAAATAATACCATAATGAGCTGAAACCAAACTGAATAAATTCTTATGAATTCTGGTCAATATTTATCCCCACATGCAGCACTATTATCTCAGATGGTCTGCTCATTATCACATTTTTATTTCTGGATTTTGTCACGTGCAAAATGGTATCCACAATTCCTATATTGCAACAAGAACAATACTTCCAAAAGTGCTATGAAAATTCAAGTCCACTTCTACAACCTGAGAGAGCAAATTAATCTTCAGTTTAACATCGCATCAAAAAGACAATACTTTCAATAATACAGCATTCTGTGTCTTCCTATGTCTTGCCAAATAGCAAGCAATATCTGAGAACTTTGAAGGGCAATGTGCCAAACAGCATGCACTGTATCCTACTTTCTCCCCATCACACTTTGCAAAACGCAACAGAAGTGAAAAAATTGTTCAGAGCAGAATGACATGGGAAATTGGATCAGAGGGAGACCTACAGTCCCTTGAACCTTCTCCACCATTCAACACAATTATGGCTGATGTTTTGCCTGAATTTACTCTCCCACCCAACCTCCATATCCTTTGATTCCCTGAGAGACCAAAAATCTGTCCATCCCAGTTTAAAATATATTGAACGATGAGCATTCATAATCATTTAGAGTAGAGAATTCCAAAGATTCACAGTCCTTTAAGTGAAGAGTTTTCTCCACATCTCAGTCCACACTGATCTGCCCCATGTCCTTAGACAGTGTCCCCCTTGCTCTCGATTCCCCAGCCAGGTAAAACATCCTCTCAATATTTACCCCATCAAACACCTTGAGCCTTGTGTGTTACAATGAGATCACCGCTCATTCTTCTAAAACCCAGAGAATGTAGACCGAACTTACTCAGCCTCTCATCTTCTCATCTATGGGCGGCAGGGTGGCACAGTGGTTAGTGCTGCTGCCTCATAGCGTGAGGGACCCAGGTTCAATTCCGGCCCAGGGTGGCTGTCTGTGTGGAGCTTGTACGTTCTCCCAGTGTCTGCATGTGTTTCCTCCCGGTGTTCTGGTTTCATAGACATAGAACAGTACAGCACAGAACAGGCCCTTCGGCCCTCAATGTTGTGCCGAGCCATGATCACCCTACTCAAACCCACGTATCCACCCTATACCCGTAACCCAACAACTCGGGCCCACCCGTAACCTTAACCTTACATTTATTAGGACACTACGGGCAATTTAGCATGGCCAATCCACCTAACCTGCACATCTTTGGACTGTGGGAGGAAACCGGAGCCCCCGGAGGAAACCCACGCACACACGGGGAGGACGTGCAGACTCCACACAGACAGTGATCCAGCCGGGAATCGAACCTGGGACCCTGGAGCTGTGAAGCACTTATGCTAACCACCATGCTACCCTGCTGCCCATAGTCCAAAGTCTATGTTTGGACTATGCTTCCATAGTCCAAAGATGTGCAGGTTAGGTGAACTGGCCATGCTAAATTGTTCCTGTATCTAAAGGTTAGACAGGGTTATGGGGTTACTGGGGAAGGGTGGCAGAGTGGGCCAAGGTGGATTGATCTTTCAGAGTGTCGGCGTAGACTCAGTGGGCCAAATGGCCTCCTTCTGCACTGTAGGGATTCTATGTTTCTATGATTAAATGGAGCCCAAAGCTGCACCCAATATTCCAGATGTGATCTCACCAAAGCCCATAAAGCTGTAACAAGAGTTAATTATTTTTGTACTGAAATCCCCTTGCAATGAAGAGCAGCATTTTTCTTGCCTAATTAATTACTGTGCATATCTGCTAACTTCCTTTGATTTTTGTAAAAGCACCTCTCCAAACGGCAACTTTTACAAGTCTTGCACCTTTTAAAAAATGTTCCGTTTTTCTATTCTTACAAATCAAGTGAATAACTTCATACTTCCCTGCATCACACTCCATCTGCCACTTTGTTCTCCATTCACTCAACCTAACTCTCACTGCTGCCTCTTTGTGTCTTCCTTGCAGTTTCTACCTCACTTTGCATTGTCAGCAAACTTAGATAAGGTACTTTCAGTCTCTTTGTCTAAGTCATTAACATAGATTGTTAATAATAATAATAGTTATTGTCACAAGTCGGTTTCAATGAAGTTACTGTGAAAAGCCCCTAGTCTCAACTTTCCGGCGCCTGTTCGGGGAGGCTGGTACGGGAATTGAACCTGCGCTGCTGGCATTGTTCTGCACTACAAGCCAACTATTTAGCCCACTGTACTAAACCAGCCCATAGCTGAGGTGCCGGCACCGATCCTTGCAACACGCCACTAGCTACAGACTGTCAACTTGAAAAAGCCCCGTTTATCCCTACTTTCAGCTTCCTGCCTGTTAACTAATCTGCTACACATGCCTCACCTGATGTACTCTTCTCTTAGCTATTAGCCTCATCAGATGCCTTTGGAAATCTAGATATACTACATCTAGCGGTTCCCTTCTATCTATCCAACCAGTTACATCCTCAAAAATGTCCAATAGCTCAGTCAAACTTTGGCCGGAGTTTTCCGGCTGTTGAGATTCTCTGTCCCCACCAGCACCACACCCCCACCCGCAAGTTTTCCGGCGGCTTGGGATGGCCTCAATGGGGGATGCCATTGACAAGCAGCAAGAATCCCACCGGCAGCGAACGGCGCTGCCATGAAATACGCGGCTGGGGGACTGGAGAAACTGTCTGTGTCGCAGCCTCTTTTACAACCCGAGGCATCAGGTGCTGAGGATTTGTTGACCTTTTGTCCCTTGAGTGTCTTTGATACTTTTTCTCGGTTTAAATTAATTTTAATCCACGGCAGCATGTAGTAATTTCCTTGCATATCTCAACAGACTTCTTCCTGCGCTCAGAATCACCTTTTGATTGGAACACTTGATGCACTGGGTGAGAAATCTGCTGGGTGTTCTTTACCTTGGCCAACCTTCACTGGTCAACATATACTTTGTCACTTTTACAGTTCCATACACAATACGATTGGCCGAATCAAGAACCTCGTAAATGGTGCCCAAGCCAATTGCTCAACATGCAAGCTTGATGCTGAAAAAGGTCATAGCAAACCGTCTTACTGGATAATTGCTACCCTAGTCAGATCATTTTGCACTGTCTATCGCACAGACTCACTAACCGACCTAAGGCCATCTCTGTCTCTGAAAAGTGCCCAGCCGACCCCAGATTACTCTGAAAGGGCAATGTATCTAAAACAAACATCTGGCCAACATGTCATGTCACCTTGGGCTTTTGCGCACGGTCAATTCGAGCCCCACTTGATCCGGAGTCCATCACAGGTAAAATTAGATTTTATTTCAAATACCCGACGTCCTTGGCTGAGCCCAATAAACTGGAGTCACCTGGTTTGTAACTTTAACACCTTTTACTATTTACAGTATTACAATTCAACAGACAGAAAATGTAACTAATTAATACACCTTCCGAACCCCTCCCCCTTTATTCCTACACCCACTCCCTACACCACACAGACCAACAATACAGAGGGGAAAAGGGTGGATGAGAGATAAAGAAAATATTCATAAAATAAAAGGATAAAAGATCTTTTATGCACTGGGATACGATGCAGTGAATGTCTTTCTGAAGTTCAGCTTTTTGTTTTGGTACTTCTTCACTCTAGGCTTAAGATGGTTTTCTTTGGCAAGGCTGTTTACTATCTCTGTAGATCCAGCATTATTTTAAGTTTACAGCAAAGATGTTTCAGCACTCATTGGTTTTTGAACAATAAAGCAGTTGTTTACTTCAACAGCGAGAGTGAGAGAGAGAGAGAGAGAGAGAGAGAGAGAGAGATTGTGTCCCTTTCATTTCCAAGCTCTATGCATTTCTGCCAAGCTCTCTCAGAAGGCATCCAGCGGGAACCAATCTCAGGCTGTTGACAGGCAGAACACTTTCCCTGGCCAACTCACAAGCCGCCAGTTAGCCAAGCGATGCGTCTTCCTCCAAAACCAGTTCCAATGATTCGCTCGGCATTGACGAGTCCATTTTCTCCTCTCCAAAATACAAAACCTAGGAACACACTGTCCTGACAAGCGGGCTGGTTCAGCCTGAGTCCTCTGCTTAAAGGCACATTCTGATTATGGGTCCATGGACCAAAAGCATTCAATTAAAAGAAAACAAAATGGGAACAAAGGAAATAAACTGGAACGATGCCAACAGGCAGGTGAAGCTCGCTGTTTCAAGCTGCTACAATGCAGTAGCAAAATGAAAGATATTCACCACGAACAGGATACTGCCATCAAGCAAAAACGACACAAATTGAGTCATGTGATAAATGAACTTCAACTCCAGTGAGATGCTCAGTATGTATGCTCTACATCTCAAAGACTGGCGGCGGATCATATCAACCAACATGTCCCTTCTGCTGTTCGCGATGAGAAAGGTGCGGACCCTATACAAGTCAGCACGTGCTTGCAAAACTCAAAACACAATGTCCAATATTAGAGATGCTTTTATGATTGGGAACATTTTCTCAATAATCCTCAGTGTGTCTAGAATTACGCTGACAACTAATTTAAGATTGTCAGTCGGGCTCACAGTGTGGCGAAGTTGCATGTACTGGAAGCCACATGTATTAATACAGAGGACCCTGTTCTTTGCAGGCAGAAAGAACATGGACACACATTGCGCCTATTTCAGCTAAACAAAATAAGTGATAGCCATTTGCTGGTTCATTCCTCAGAGCAATGTCTTGACCGATCAGAGTCAGGCTGCCACATTAAATGTCAAACAATGCTTGGCAGTGAACTGTCAGTCACCAGTAATTTATGTATGTTAAATCAGAATCCACTTGACAACCAATCAGCTCTCTCTTCTCATACAGCATAGAGTTTTCTTTCCCCTTGCATTGGTATTGTTGTGATTGTCCTGGTGAGTGCAAGATGCAAAGCTTTGACAAAATGTCCTTTTATGGTAATACTAAATTAATTACCTTAGTTTTCTCATGCTTTTAGTTCCTTTGTTACCCTCTTTTTCTGGTATAGAATGTCCCTTCCACAGTAAAGACAGATGTAAACTATTTGTTCAACATTTTTTCCATTTCCTCATTCCCCATGATAATTTCTCCTGGATCTGCCTCTGAGTGACAACATTTATGTTAGTTACTTGTAAAAGTTCTTGCAATCTATCTTTACATTCTTGGCTTGTTTACTTTCATCCTCTATTCATCAACCTTTCAGTAATTTTTGATTGCGTCAATCCCCATGTTTACTATTCTTCTTTATATTATAAACATATTTTAATCTAAAGCTATCCTTAACCTCCTGAGTGAGTCATGGATGAATCTTTCTTGTTTTTCAATTGAATAGAATTTTGCTGAATATTTTGAATTGTTCCTTTCAATGTTTCCCACGGTTGATTCACCAACATTCCTTACAGTCTATTTACCCAATCAACTTGATCCATCTCTCCTCTCATACCGGGGTAAATAGTTTTTATTTAAGTTCAAGTTTCTTGTTTGGGAGTGAAATACGTTGTCTTCAAACTTAGTATGGAATTTAATTATATTTTGATCACTTTTTTCCCGGAGACTAATTTGCTATGTGATTACTAATTAAATCTGCCTCATTGCACATTACGAGATCGATATCAGCTATATCTCTATTTGGTTCCAGAATGTGTTGTTCCAGGAGAGTGTTGCAAAGGCTTTCTATAAATTCATCTTCCAGAAGGTGTTTGCCAATTTGTTACGTCCAGTCCATGTGTAAACTAAAGTCTTTCACACTTACAACATTGCCTTTGTTGTAAGCTCCAATTATGTCTTGTTTAATGCTCTGCTGCTCACTGGCGTAACTATTCCTGGGGTGGACTATCAACTGTACCACCATTGTTTTCTGGCCCTTTTTATTCTGAATCTCCACTCATATTGATTCTACTTCATGATGTCCTGGACCAAGATTGTTCGACGCCAATGTCCTTATGCCACCCGTGACTGTACGGTGGTCACTGCTCCTCTTTTTTCAATCTGCTTATCTCTCCAAAACATTGTGTGCCCTGCGTTGTCTATTTACCAAATCATCTCTGCCACAGCAAGTAAAGCAGATTAGGGATACCATAGCAGCACAGTGGCTACCAAAGTTGCTTCACAGCTCCAGGGTCCCACGTTTGATTCCCGGCTTGGGTCACTGTCTGTGCTGAGTCTGCACGTTCTCCCCACGTGTGCGCGGGTTCCTCCGGGTGCTCCAGTTTCCTCCTACAGTCCAAAGGTGTGCAGGTTAGGTGGATTGGCTATGCTACAATTGTCCTTAGTGTCCAAAAAAGATTAGGTGGGGTTACTGGGTTACGGGGATTGGGTGATTTGATTTATTATTGTCACATGTATTAGTATACAGTGAAAAGTATTGTTTCTTGCATGCTGTACAAACAATGCATACCGTACAGAGGGAAGGAAGGAGAGACTGCAGAATATAATGTTACAGTTATAGCTGGGGTGCAGAGAAACTTAATAAGAGGTAGGTCCATTCAAAATTCTGATGGCAGTAGGGAAGAAGCTGTTCTTGAGTCGGTTGGTACGTGACCTCAAACTTTGGTATCTTTTTCCTGACGGAAGAAGGTGGAAGAGAGTATGTCCAGGGTGCGTGGGGTCCTTAATTATGCTGGCTGCCTTTCTGAGGCAGCGGGAATTATAGATAGAGCCAATGGATGGGAGGCTGGTTTGCGTGATGGACTGGGCTACATTCACAACGTTTTGTAGTTTCCTGCAGTCTTGGGCAGAGCAGGCTCCAGGTGCCCAGGTGGAGGTGTGGAGATAGGGTGGCTGGTGCAGACTCGATGGGTTGAATGGCTTCCTTCTACACTGTAGATTCTATGATGTGGAGATGCCGGCGTTGGACTGGGGTGAGCACAGTGAGAAGTCTTGCGACAACAGTATCTCCCCTCCTGTGGGAGTAGTCATTTCTCAGTTCTACTGAGAGATGTTGGACTTTAAAATGGTGTTGTAAGACTTCTTACTGTAAATTCTATGATTCTATAAGATTCTTAGGAGCCAAATAGTATTTCAGAAGAATTTCTTATGGTAATACTCCCTCTTTTGACAGTCTCTGTTTTAAGCCAGCTGTGAAGAATCGAAGATGGGAGAATGTTTCAAAATGTGTTTTGATCTGTAAACAGTCAAATGTCTTCATTAGTGTAGCTGACAAAGTAATTTCAAGGCGCACGAGAAATGATTTGAATTGTTCCACTGGAGGACTCCAGAGTGATGTCACTTGTCAGAATAATATTTGTTTATAGAAAACATCAGCTTTTATAAAAACCTCCGAGTTCTCCAGCCTCAGGTTACAAAGTGGTTTCAAAGAGACTTCAGAGGCTTTGGAAGACCCAACGCTCCTTAAAGTGCGTGCGGAATATAATCTTTATACTCGCCTTATTGATCAGCTCAAGTCAACTGCACCTGATCTTCCACTGAACAGCACAAAGCTGCAGAATATCACAGAACAAGGAGAATAATAAACTCCGGGGTATCTCCCCTACTGTGGGTTTTGTCATTCCTCGCTCAGTTCTACTGAGAGATATTTACCTGTACACTGTTGCTTACCACACCTCTGAGAAGTAGCGCAAACATACTTCCCAGGCAACGATTACATGGGAAATACAGTGACAGCAACACAGAACGAGAATGGTTCTGTAGAGGGATCATTCAGACCTGGAGCATTAACTCTGTTTCTCTCCACCAACGCTGCCAATCGTGCCGAGTTTATCCAGCATTTCCTGTTTTTATTTCAGATTTTCAACATTCGCAGTATTTTGCTTTTCTCATGGGACTTAGGAGCACATCCTTAAGATTAAGGGCGCATGAGAAATAGGCCATTCAGCCCTTCAATAAGATCATGGTTGATCTGGTTGTGGCCTCAGTCCCACTCCCCATAACCCTTGTGTTTTGGCAGACTTCTTCCAACTAACCACAGGTGACCCAGGGACAGGTTACAACCGTTTATTCGTGATTCAAGCATGGAGGGAACTATCCGAGAGAAACCTCTCCGTCAGTACTCTCCTCCAATACAACCCTCAACTCTAATGCAACTCTCACAGGCAAAGCATCCGAAGGCAGCTCTCTCTCCTCGAAGTTACAGATTCAGACTGCTGATACAGTTAACTAGTACACAGAATTTTGTTTACTTTCCCACCTTAGCACAGTGGTTAGCACTGTTGTTTCACAGTGCCAGAGTCCCAGGTTCGATTCCGGCTCGGGTCACTGTCTGTGCGGAGTCTGCCTGGGTTTCCTCTGGGTGCTCTGGTTTCCTCCCACAAGGAGGAATTTTGGAATTTGGAATTTGCAAATGGAATTTTGTCCTTCATTGCTAGAAGGATGGAGTTTAAGACTAGGGAGGTTATGTTGCAATTGTATAAGGTGTTAGTGAGGCCACACCTGGAGTATTGTGTTCAGTTTTGGTCTCCTTACTTGAGAAAGGACGTACTGGCACTGGAGGGTGTGCAGAGGAGATTCACTAGGTTAATTCCAGAGCTGAAGGGGTTGGATTATGAGGAGAGGTTGAGTAGACTGGGACTATACTCGTTGGAATTTAGAAGGATGAGGGGGGATCTTATAGAAACATTTAAAATTATGAAGGGAATAGATAGGATAGATGCGGGCAGGTTGTTTCCACTGGCGGGTGAAAGCAGAACTAGGGGACATAGCCTCAAAATAAGGGGAAGTAGATTTAGGACTGAGTTTAGGAGGAACTTCTTCACCCAAAGGGTTGTGAATCTATGGAATTCCTTGCCCAGTGAAGCAGTTGAGGCTCCTTCATTACATGTTTTTAAGGTAAAGATAGATAGTTTTTTGAAGAATACAGGGATTAAGGGTTATGGTGTTCGGGCCGGAAAGTGGAGCTGAGTCCACAAAAGATCAGCCATGATCTCATTGAATGGCGGAGCAGGCTCGAGGGGCCAGATGGCCTACTCCTGCTCCGAGTTCTTATGTTCTTATGTCCTGGAAGACGTGTTGTTAGGTGAATCGGACATTCTGAATTCTCCCTCAGTGTACCCGAACAGGCGCCAGAGTGTGGCAACAACGGGGTTTTCACAGTAACTTCATTGCAGTGTTAATATAAGCCTACTTGTGACACTGGTAAAGATTCTGAGATTATTATTAGAGACTGTCCATTCTTCTAATAAGTCGATAACCTAGTTGGTGAGTTCTGCTGATCTTTAGATCTTGAGGTGGACCATTTACACAGATACATAGTAGATAGGAAAGGGAGAAGATATTTTGGCCCTTCGAGCCTACTCCGCCATTTATCACAATCATGGCTGATCATCCTATTCAATAGCCTAATGCTGCTTTCTCCCCATAACCATGATCCCATTTGCCTCAAGTGCTATATCCAGCCGCCTCTTGAATATATTCAATGTTTTAGCATCAACTACAACCTGTGGTAATGAATTCCACAGGCTCACCACTCTTTGGGTGAAGAAATGTCTCCTCATCTTTGTCCAAAATGGTTTACCCTGAATCCTCAGACTGTGACCACTGGTTCTGGACACACCCACCATTGGGAACATCTTACCTGCATCTACCCTGTCTAGTCCTGTTAGAATTTTATAAGTCTCTATGAGATCTCCCCATTTCTTCTGAACTCCAACGAGAACAATCCCAACCTCGTCAATCTCTCCTCATATTACAGTCCCACCATCCCTGGAATCAGTCTGGTAAACCTTCGCTACACTCTCTTGAGAGCAAGAACATCGTTCCTCAGAAAAAGAGACCAAAATTGCACACAATATTCCAAAGCCCTGTATAATTGCAACAACACATCCCTGCTCCTGTACTCGAAACCTCTCGCAATGAAGGACAATTTACCAATTGCCTTCTTTACCAGCTGCTGCACCTACATGCTTACCTTCAGCGAATGGTGCACAAGGACACCCAGGTCCCACTGCACACTCCCCTCTCCCAATTGACAACCATTCAGGTAGTAATCTGCCTTTCTGTTCTTGCTTCCAAAGTGAATAACCTCACACTTATCCAAATTATACTGCATCTGCCATTGGTTTGCCCACTCGCCCAACCTGTCCAGATCTTGCTGTAGGATCCCTGCATCCTCGTCACAGTTCACCCTCCCACCCAACTTGGTATCACCTGCAATCTTTGAGATGTTACATTTTGTTCCCTCATCCAAATCATTAATATATATTGTGAATAGCTGGGGTCCCAGCACCGATCCCTGAGGCACCCCACAAGTTACTGCCAGCCAATTTGAAAAGGACCTATTAATCCCTACTCTTTGTTTCCTCTCTGCCAACCAGTTTTCTATCCACCTCAATACACTTCCCCCAATCCCATGCGCTTTAGTTTTGCACAATAATCTCTTATGCGGGACTTTGTCAAACACATTCTGAAAGTCCAAATATACCACATCGACTGACTCCCCCTTGTCACCTTTACGAGTTACATCTTCAAAGAATTTCAACAGATTTGTCAAGCATGGTTTTCCCTTCATAAATCCATGCTGACTCTGACTGATCCTGCCACTGCTCTCTGAATATTCCGCGATAAAGTCCTTGATAATGGATTCAAGAATTTTCCCCACTACTGATGTTAGGCTTACTGGTCTATAATTCCCTGCTTTCTCTCTACCTCCCTTTTTGAATATCAGAGTGACATTAGCTACCCTCCAATCTGCAGGGACAGTTCCAGAATCTATAGAATCCCAGAAGATGACCACCAATCCATCCACTATTTCCAGAGCCACCTCCTTCAGCACTCTGGGATGCAGACTATCAGGCCCTGGGGATTTATCAGCCTTCAATCCCATCAATTTTCCCAGCACTATTCCTCTACTCATATTGATCTCCCTCAGCTCTTCCTTCTCACTAAACCTTCATTATCCAACACTTCTGGTATCTGATTTGTTTCCTCTTTCGTGAAGGCAGAACTAAACAGGGGCTGTTTCGCACAAGGCTAAATCGCTGGCTTTTAAAGCAGACTAAGGCAGGCCAGCAGCACAGAACAGGTGCTGGAATGTGGCGACTAGGGGATTTTCACAGTGACTTCATTTGAAGCCTACTTGTGACAATAAGTGATTTTCATTTCATTTACTCCAGATGTGGTATCACCAGCATCCTGGACAACTGGAACAAAAACATTCTTACGCTTATATTTAATTTCCCTTGCAATAAACATCAATGTCCCATTTGACCGGCATGTGCATTTTTACTCTAATCAAGGGTGTTAAATCTATCCTTCTTTTGCTGAACCCATCCATTCGCCATGACAACTTGACTCCGTCGTCCGTCAAAAATGTGTCTTGAATAAAAGTCAATGACCGAGCCTTCATTGCTTTCTGTGAATGACATGCAGGAAAACCGCAAAGCAGCTGAAGTGCGTTGATCCATGGAACGTGCCATGGATGGTCAGTTGATGGGTCAGCTGGGGCCAGAGGGCACCTGGAGGGAGGTGGCATGGGGGGGGGGGGACAGCCAATGGGCCCTAATTTCACAGTGGGCTGCTAGCGGCGTGCGCATCTACATGGCTGCCTTGCCAGCTGTGGAAATGGTGTTCCGTGCCCGTCCATCCCGACCCCACAGCCCACCTCCTGGTCACTCCTCTGCTACTACCCCCCTCCCTCCAGCCCTGGTAGAAGCCACCCCCCCCCCACCCAGCAGCACAACTGTCAGCAAACTAGGGCGATGTTGGACACTTCCCGTACCCCCTCTCCCTCCCTCATCAACCACAAAGCCGGATTCACGATTTTAAAATTCACAAATGAACCACGCCATTGGGAACTCGGCCCATATCGGAGACGGACCATCGCGGAGACCCGGAGAATACTGGGTCGGGCCCGCTAATGATATGCAAATAGTGTTTTTTGTGTGTGCGTTCCAGAATGCGTCAAATCAGCGCCCGCCGCGTTTTTAACGTCGGAACCTATTCGCCACCCAATCGAGTTTCGTGATTTTGCCGTCAGCCGACAGGGATTTCCGCCCCTGATGTTTTACCCAGAGAAGCGAAAAAAGAAAGGAGAAAATTTAAGGAAGAACATTTTATTTGGCACCTTTCACCTCCTGATGACATCCCAAAGTGCTTTTCAACCAATGAAGACGTTGTTCCCGTTGCAGGATGGGAAATATGGAAGCCACTTTCTGCACAGAGAGCTTCCATAATTAACAAAGCAATAAACTGTCTTACTTTATATTATTCTGATGGGCCAAATTTAATGTGAAGGTGATGGAGGCCAATGACGGTGCCTATTACTACTGCACAACTCAAACAGCATTTTCCAAAGAGCGCAAACAAATAATTAAACCGGAAAATCCACGTATTGCAGTCGGACTTGCACCTTTGTAGAATGCAAAAACATGGCACTTTGACAACTGGTGCCCCTTTAATTCCTTTATTCGTTCATGGGATGTGGGCGTCGCCACCTGGGCCAACATTTATTGCCCATCCCTGAGGGCATTTAAGAATCAACCACATTGCTGTGGGTCTGGAGTCACATGTAGGCCAGACCAGGTAAGGACGGCAGATTTCCTTCCCGAAAGGACATTAGTGAACCAGATGGGGTAGAGGGTTCTTTTGTTAACAGGAAAAAAAAATTGGGGAAAGCTGGGTCTTTTTCAGGTTGGTTAGCTTCAAGGAGTGAATTGACACAGGGATCAGTGCTGGGGCCTCAACTATTTACAATCTATATCAATGACTTGGATAAATGGGCCAAATGAATGGCAGCTAAATTTGCCGATTGCTTCAAGATAGGACAGACAAGACGTCGTCAATGGGTGGCAAAGGACAAGGTGGGTCACTCCCTCTTGTGAGTTTAGAAAATGAGAGATTGAAACATGGACATGGAGACAGAGGAAGAAAATCTGTGACAAGAAGAGTTCAAATCTGATGAGGAGAAAGTGTTAGATGGACTGACAATAGTTAAACTTGACACGGATGAGGTGCACCCAATGATATTGAAGAAGTGAGAATGGAATTTGCCAAGGCACTGGCCGTAAACTTTGTCCTCCGTTGTTCAAATTTGACTGCAAGGGTAAATCCAACAATTACGAACCAGGCGCTTTAACTTCAGTGGTGGTGAAGCTTCGAGAGATAATTATTCGGGATAGAATATGTACTCACATGGAGAAATATTGGATAATTGGGAAGAGCCTGCATGGATTTCTGCAGGGAAAATTGTGTTCAACTGACCTGCTGGACTCTTTTGAAGAGGGAACAGAAACGGTTGATGAGGGTAATGCCGTGGATGTGGTGTACATGGGCTTTCAAAAGGCATTCGATACAGTGCCACACACCAGATATGTGAGAAAAATAAAACTCATGGAGTGAAAGGGACAGTAACAGTATGGTGACAAAGTTGGCTCAATAATAGGAAACAGAGAAATGGGCAGCGGATATTTTTGGGACTGGAGGAATGTTTGCAGTGGAGTCCCCCAGAGGTCGGGTTTGGGACCTTTTCTTTCCCAGATCCCTATAATTCTGACAGTGCAGAAGGAGGCCATTCAGCCCATTGAGTCTGCACCAGCCCTCCGAAAGAGCACCTGTTCCATGTTTTCATGTATGGAGCAATCAATCTGGACTGTATGCAGAACGATACCTTTCAATGTGGTACAGTGGCAATTAATCTAAATTAAATCTACCAAGGCTCATTCCCCTTCCCCATCCTCATCCCTGTAACACCGCACTTTGATTCTGACCATTCCACCTAACCTGCACATCATTGGACTGTGGGAGGAAACTGGAGCATCCGGAGGAAACCCAGAGACGGGGAGAATATGCAGACTCCACATAGATAGTGACCCAAGCCGGAATTGAACCGGGTCCCTGGTGCTGTCAGGCAGCAGTGCTAATCACTGTGCTGCCCAAAAAATATATGTATAATAATATATAGTAATCATTTAGATCTTGGTGTGCAGGGGACAATTTCAAAGTTTGTGGATGACACGGAACTTGAAAGCATTGTAAACTATGGAGAGGGCAATGTAAAGCTTGCAAAGTTGGGGGAATGGGCAGATAGGTGGCAGATGATGTTCAATGCGGAGAAATATTCATATTCATAGAATTTACAGTGCAGAAGGAAGCCATTCGGCCCATCAAGTCTGCAACGGCGCTTGGAAAGAGCACCCTACCCAAGCCCACACCACCCTATCCCCACAACCCAGTAACCCCACTCAACCAACACTGAGGGCAATTTTGGACACAAAGGGCAATTTAGCATGGCCAATCCACCTAACCTGCACATCTTTGGACAGTTGGAGGAAACCGGAGCACCCGGAGGAAACCCACGCACACACAGGAGAACGTGCAGACTCCAGGCAGACAGTGACCCAGCCGGGAATCGAACCTGGAACCCTGGAGCTGTGAAGCAATTATGCTAACCACCATGCTACCGTGCTGCCCTGAGTGTGAGATGATTCATTCTGGCAGGAGGAATGTGGGAGAGACAATATAAAATAAGAAGTAAAATTCTTAAAAGTCTGCAGGATCAGAGAGATCTGGGGCGGGATTCTCCGACCCCCCCCGCCGGGTCGGAGAATCGCCCGGGGCCGGCGTCAATCCCACCCCCGCCGTGTCCCGAATTCTCCGCCACCCGAGATTCGGCGGGGGCAGGAATTGCGCCGCGCCGGTCGGCGGGCACCCCACGGCAATTCTCCGGCCTGCGATGGGCCGAAGTCCCGCCGCTGACAAGCCTCTCCCGCCGGCGTGGATTAAACCACCTACCTGACAGGCGGGATTGGCGCGGGCGGGAGGAGGTGCGGGACACTTTGACCCCGGGGGGTGCCCCCACGGTGGCCTGGCCCGCGATCGGGGCCCACTGATCGGCATGCGGGCCTGTGCCGTGGGGGCACTCTTTTTCTTCCGCCTTTGCCATGGTCGTCACCATGGCGAAGGTGGAAGAGACCCTCTCCCCTGTGCATGCGCCGGTATTACGTCAGCAGCCGCTGACGCTCCAGCGCATGCGCGGACTTACGCCGGCAGGCGAAGTCCTTTCGGCCCCGGCTGGCGTAGTGCCAAAGGCCGTTCTCGGCAGCCGGCGGAGCGGGGACCACTCCGGCGTGGGCCTAGCCCCTCAATGTGAGGGCTTGGCCGCTAAAGGTGCGGTAACTTCCGCACCTTTTGGGTGGCCCGACGCCGGAGTGGTTCACGCCACTCCAACACGCCAGGACCCTCCGCCCCACCGGGTAAGGGAGAATGCCGGCCCTGGTGTACATGTACGTAGGTTATTGAAGATGCCAGACAAGCGGAGAGAGCAGTTAATATAAAGCAATAGTATTCTTGGCTTTATTAATAGGGGCATAGATTACATGAGCAAGGATATTAATCACAATTGATACCTGTGTTACTGACCCCAGTTGGTGTTATAACTGGATTGGAAGACCTCAGAATGAAAGCTGGCTCAAAAGACCTAACTTTCTTTTTTCACAAAACATTGAGGAACAGAGTTACAGGACCATTAATTAGTTTTAAAAACCAGAAATAAACATTTATTGAACATGACAAGTTGAATTATGCTGCAATACACCTTTACACCCACCTAAGATAACAATTTCACACATATTTTAAGGTTATAAAATGCATCTTAAGCTTGATTGTCTCAGTAACACAAACTCCCTTTAAGCACACAGATTGGCTGTGGTCAAATACACACTCCATTCTGAACCCAAGATAGCGTCTGTGAATTTCTCTTCAGTATTCGCCCAGATAATTTTCACATGAGAATTTCCACACTTCACTCCCAAAATGCACTGTCAGATCTTCTTTCGCAATAATGCTTTCCTTTAGCGGTTTGCATTCAAAATCCAGATCAGAATGGCTCTTTTAAATAAAACTTCTGCTTTACTTTTAACAGTGAATCCAGTATCCGGGTTTTACACCACACCTTTCAGGCTGTTACCATTCCTTTCACAGAAAAATAAAATTAAACCCACTTGAAAATACACTTTAATTCCAATATTTACCCACACAACTATAAGTCCCTTAAACCTACCTTAATTTTCCTAATGGGGTGGAAGTGAACACATTATTTAAATGGAAGCCTTTAACTTTGTTTTTAATTCATTTTATGAGATGTGGATGTTTCTGGATTGGCCAGCTTTCATTCACCATCCCAAGTTGCTCTGGAGAAGGTTGTGATGAGCCGCCTTCTTGAACTAGTAACTAGTCCCTGAAGTGTAGGAACACCTCGAGTGGTGTTCTGGATGGATTGGATTGGATTTGTTTATTGTCACGTGCACCGAGGTACAGTGAAAAGTATTTTTCTGCGTTCAGCTCAAACAGACCATCCAGTACATGAAAAGAAAAGACACAATAGAGCAACACAAGGTACACAATGTAAATACACAGGCACATGCATTGGGTGGAGAATACAGGAGTGCAGTATTGATCAGGTCAGTCCATAACAGGGTCATTTAGGAGTCTGGTAACAGTGGGGAAGAAGCTGTTTTTGAGTCTGTTCGTGCGTGTCTCAGACTTTGGTATCTCCTGCCCGACTGAGAAGTTGGAAGAGTGAGTAAGCGAGGTGGGAGGGGTCTTTGATTATGTTGCCCGCTTTTTCAAGGCAGTGGGAGGTGTAGACAGAGTGTAGATAGAATCAATGGATGGGACGCGGGTTTGTGTGATGGACTGGGCAGTCAACATGACTCTCTGAAGTTTGGGCCAAGCAGTTGCCATCCCAGGCTGCGATGCAGCCAGATAGGATGCTTTCTAAGTTGCATCTGTAAAAATTGGTATGAGTCAATGTTGACATGCCGAATTTCCTTTGTTTCCTGAGGAAGTGTAGGTGTTGTTGTGCTTTCTTGGTTGTAGTGTCGATGTGGGTGGACCAGGACAGATCTTTGATGAGGTGCACATCTAAGAATTGGAAGCTGTCAACCACCTCCACCTCGGCCCCGTTGATGCTGACAGGGGTGTGTACAGTACTTTGCTTCCTGAAGTCAATGGCCAGATCTTTAGTTTTGCTGGCATTGAGGGAGAGATTGTTGTCATTACACCACTCCACTAGGTTCTCTAGCTCCCTCCTCTATTCTGCCTCCTTGTTGTTTGCGATCCGACCCACTATGGTCATGTCATCAGCAAACCTGTAGATGGAGGTTGGAGCCAAATTTTGCCACGTAATCGTGTGAGTATAGGAAGTATAGAAGGGGACAAAATACGCAGCCTTGCGGGGTACCGGTATTGAGGACTATTGTGGAGGAGGCGTTGTTGTTTATTCTTACTGATTGTGGGCTATGGGTCAGAAAGTCGAGGATCCAGTTGCAGTATGAGGAGCCAAGTCCTAGGTTTTGGAGCTTTGATACAAGTTTGGCTGGGATTATGGGGTTGAATGTGGAGCTGTAGTCAATAATTAGGAGTCTGATGTTGGAGTCCTTGTTGTCGAGATGCTCCATCGATGAGTGTAGGGCCAGGGAGATGGCGTCTGCTGTGAACCGGTTGTGGTGCTTTGCAAATTGTAATGGATCTACGTAATTTGGGAGTCTGGAGTGGATGTGCCTCATGACTAACCTCTCGAAGCAATTCATTACGATCGATGTCAGGGCCATCGGTCATTGTTGCACATTGCCTGGTTCTTCTTTGGCACCGGTATGATGGTCATCATTTTGAAGCAGGTGCGGACCTTGAAACAGAGAAGGGAGAGGTTGCAGATCTCCGCGAACACATCTGCCAGTTGGTCTGTGCAAGATCTGAGTGCACGACCAGGGACCCCGTCCGGACCCGTCGCCTTCCAAGGGTTGACTTTCAAGTAGGCCAATCTGACTTTAGAAGCTGTTATGGTGTGTGTGGGTGGGTTATGGGCTGCTGGGGCACTCGACAGCGGATTGTTGGTTACCTGCTCGAACCGAGCATAGAATGCATTGAGTTCATCGGGGAGGGGTGCGCTGCTGCCGGAAATTCTGCTCGGCTTCGCTTTGTTATCCGTTTTGTTATTTCGGCCTAACAACTAATTATTGCTCATGTCACATTGGTGCTTAAGGGATCTCGCTGTGTGCCAATTGATGGTCCACGTTTCCTCCACTACAGCAGACACTTCAAAAGTCATCATTGGCAGTAACTTTCCAAGGTCATGAAATATGCTGTATGACTACAAGCCTTTGTTTCTTTTGGTTTAGATATTTATCCTTTTAAGTTGCATCAACCACCATATTTGTACTTCTTAGATCTAAAATTACATAACTATAAACAAAAAATACCTTTTTATCAGTAAATACATGTAATAATAATAATCTTTATTGTCACAAGTAGGCTTACATTAACACTGCAATGAAGTTGTTGTGAAAAGCCCCTAGTCGCCACACTCCGGCGCCTGTTCAGGTACACAGAGGGAGAATTCAGAATGTCCAAATTACCTACCAGCACGCCTTTCAGGACATGTGGGAGGAAACCGGAGCACCCAGAGGAAACCCACGCAGACATGGGGAGAACGTGCAGACTCCGCACAGACAGTATCCCAAGCCGGGAATCGAACCTGGGACCCTGCCGCTGTGAAGCCATAGTCCTAACCACAATGCTACCTTGTTGCCCGCTGTTCCGTTATCTTGAAATTTATTTCAAATAACTTATCAATGGGTTGCAGTGCATAATTTTCATTTGGACGTTCAAAGATCCCCAGTGACTATTGTTCGGGTTAATTGTCGGCCAATTTTGGCAATTACAAATAGATTGGTAGTTTCAGAGATATTTTGCATGCAATCATCTTGCAGGTTTTTAGTCTGAAATAGTGCAATTATAGAAGTGCTGGGTAATTTGAGAAGAAATTGCCTCTGTGGGAAAATTGTGCGGTTGGACTAGTTTTGTTCTTGTGTTTGACATCTGGATATTAAGATAATTAGATTGTTGGGGAATCATAGATGCGACCAGCATCTCAGCCTTGAGCCCTGCAAACGCGCTGGACTTTGGCCAACATTTCTGGGAGATTCCCCTGCAGCATTTCAGTGCTGTCATTTTCTCATGACCATGTTTACCAACATGGACTTGAGCTGTTGGGCTTGACATGTTCTGCTGGAGCGGCAGAGCTAACAGAGTGAGGGAAGATACATTCCATTTTACAATTTAATTGGTGTGCCTCTGAGGCATACTTCATCTCAAAAAGGAAACTGAATTGAAAATGAATCTGTGAAAGGGAAATATACTCGCAAAATTCTAAATATGCAGATTGGTATTACTATTATTCAGCCCAAAGTCTTTGCTTTGTTCTGCATTGTAACCAATCACTGTTTGTCGATGTACCATTTGTCAATGTTCTCTGTTGATTATTCTTTTTGTCTACTATGCACTGTAGCATCGTGGGCAGCACTATGGCTTCACGCCACCAGGGTCCAGGGTTCAATTCCCCTCTGGATCACTGTCTGTGCGGAGTCCGCACTTTCTCCCCGTGTCTGCGTGGGTTTCCTCCGGGTGCTCCGGATTCCTCCCACAGTCCAAAGATGTGCATGTTAGGTGGATTGGCCATGCTAAATTCCCTTTAGTGTCCAACAAGGTTAGGAGGGTTATTGGGTTACGGGGATAGGATGGAAGTGAGGGCTTAAGTGGGTCGGTGCAGACCCGATGGGCTGAATGGCCTCCTTCTGCACTGTATGTTCTATGTTCTATGTACGTACTGTATACGTTCCCTTGGCCGCAGAAAAATACTTTTCACTGTACTTTGGGACATGCGACAATAATCAAATCAAATCAAAATGTCTCACATAACCTCCTTGCTCTTGTACTCTGTCCCCTATTGATAAAGCTCCGAATACTGTCTGCTTTATTAACTGCTCTGTCCCCCAGTCCTGCCATATTCGGTGATCTGAGCACATCGACACCCAGGTCCCTCTACTCCAGCACCCCTCCAGAATTACCCCTTATTTTACATTGGCCAGGATTCACCATTTGGGAGACTAGGGGCGGGATTCTCCGCCGTCGGGATGTTCCATTTTGCCGGCAGCCTGGGTGTTTCCCGATGGCGTGGGGCTGCCTCACAATGGGAAACCCCATTGACCGGCCGGCGTAATGGCGAATCCCGAGGGTGCGCTGAACCAGAACGCTGGCGTGGCGGGACGGAGAAACCCTCCCTAAATCCTCCCGCTTCAAGTAAATCGCTTCTGATTTGCACTTGCACACGGAGTGGGAATCCAGAGATTATTCCCTGTCCCTTGCCATGCACGTTTATGCCTGGCGTAGATTACAAAGGAATCTCACTATCGAGGGCAGCACAATGGGGACCTGCACCAATACACACTGGGAACTGGCACCACTATACACTGGGAACTGGCACCGATAAAAACTGGGGACTGGAACCAATACACACTGGGAACTGGCACCACTATACACTGGGGACTGGCACCAACATTCACTGGGAACTGGCACCGATACACACTGGGGACTGGCACCGATACATACTGGGGACTGGCACCGATAAAAACTGGGCACTGGCACCGATACACACTGGGAACTGGCACTGATACACACTGGGGACTGGCACTGATATACACTGGGGACTGGCACCGATACACACTGGGGACTGGCACCGATACACACTGGGGACTGGCACCGATACACACTGGGGATTGGCACCGATACACACTGGGGACTGGCACCGATACACACTGGGGACTGGAACCAATATTCACGAGGGACAGGCACAACACAAACTGGGCACTGGCACCGATACACACTGGGGACTGGCACAGATACACACTGGGGACTGGCACCGATAAACACTGGGGACTGGCACCGATACACACTGGGGACTGGCACCGATACACACTGGGGACTGGCACAGATACACACTGGGGACTGGCACCGATACACACTGGGGACTGGCAGCGATACACACTGGGAACTGGCTCCGGAACATACTGGGGACTGGCACCGATACACACTGGGGACTGGCAGCGATACACACTGGGAACTGGCACCGATACAGACTGGGGACTGGCACCAATACACACTGGGAACTGGCACTGATACACACTGGGGACTGGCAGCGATACACACTGGGAACTGGCACCGATACACACTGGGGACTGGCACCGATACACACTGGGAACTGGCACCAATACACACTGGGGACTGGCACTGATACACACTGGGAACTGGCACCGATACACACTGGGGACTGGCAGCGATACACACTGGGGACTGGCACCGATACACACTGGGAACTGGCACCGATACACACTGGGGGCTGGCACCGATACACAATGGGAACTGGCACCAATACACACTGGGAACTGGCAGCGATACACACTGGGGACTGGCACCAATACACACTGGGGACTGGCAGCGATACACACTGGGGACTGGCACCGATACACACTGGGAACTGGCTCCGGAACATACTGGGGACTGGCACCGATACACACTGGGGACTGGCAGCGATACACACTGGGAACTGGCACCGATACAGACTGGGGACTGGCACCAATACACACTGGGAACTGGCACTGATACACACTGGGGACTGGCAGCGATACACACTGGGAACTGGCACCGATACACACTGGGGACTGGCACCGATACACACTGGGAACTGGCACCAATACACACTGGGGACTGGCACTGATACACACTGGGAACTGGCACCGATACACACTGGGGACTGGCAGCGATACACACTGGGGACTGGCACCGATACACACTGGGAACTGGCACCGATACACACTGGGGGCTGGCACCGATACACAATGGGAACTGGCACCAATACACACTGGGAACTGGCAGCGATACACACTGGGGACTGGCACCAATACACACTGGGGACTGGCAGCGATACACACTGGGGACTGGCACCGATACACACTGGGGACTGGCAGCGATACAGACTGGGGACTGGCACCAATACAGACTGGGGACTGGCACCGATACAGACTGGGGACTGGCACCGATACAGACTGGGGACTGGCACCAATACAGACTGGGGACTGGCACCAATACACACTGGGGACTGGCACCGATACACACTGGGGACGGGCACCAATACACACTGGGGACTGGCACCGATACACACTGGGGGCTGGCACTGATACACACTGGGGACTGGCACCGATACACACTGGGGACTGGCACCGATACACACTGGGCCTCACGGTAGCATGGTGGTTAGCATCAATGCTTCACAGCTCCAGTGTCCCAGGTTCGGTTCCCGGCTGGGTCACTGTCTGTGTGGAGTCTGCACGTCCTCCCCGTGTGTGCGTGGGTTTCCTCCGGGTGCTCCGGTTTCCTCCCACAGTCCAAAGATGTGCGGGTTAGGTGGATTGGCAATGCTAAATTGCCCGTAGTGTAAGGTTAATGGGGGGGATTGTTGGGTTACGGGTATACGGGTTACGTGTGTTTAAGTAGGGTGATCATTGCTCGGCACAACATCGAGGGCCGAAGGGCCTGTTCTGTGCTGTACTGTTCTATGTTCTATGTTCTATGGTGACTGGCACCGATACACACTGGGGACTGGCACTGATACACACTGCGGACTGGCACCGATACACACTGGGGACTGGCACTGATACACACTGGGAACTGGCACTGATGCACACTGGGGGCTGGCACCAATACACACTGGGGACTGGCACCGATACACACTGGGGACTGGCACCGATACACACTGGGGACTGGCACCGATACCACTGGGGACTGGCACCGATACACACTGGGGACTGGCACCAATACAGACTGGGGACTGGCACCGATACACACTGGGGACTGGCACCGATACACACTGGGGACTGGCACCGATACAGACTGGGGACTGGCACCGATACACACTGGGGACTGGCACCGATACACACTGGGGACTGGCACTGATACACACTGGGGACTGGCACCGATACACACTGGGGACTGGCACCGATACACACTGGGGGCTGGCACCAATACACACTGGGAACTGGCACTGATACACACTGGGGACTTGCACAGATACACACTGGGGACTGGCACCAATACAGACTGGGGACTGGCACCGATACACACTGGGGACTGGCACTGATACACACTGGGGACTGGCACCAATACAGACTGGGGACTGGCACCAATACAGACTGGGGACTGGCACCAATACACACTGGGGACTGGCACCAATACAGACTGGGGACTGGCACCAATACACACTGGGGACTGGCACTGATACACACTGGGGACTGGCACCAATACAGACTGGGGACTGGCACTGATACACACTGGGGACTGGCACTGATACACACTGGGGACTGGCACCAATACAGACTGGGGACTGGCACAGATACACACTGGGGACTGGCACTGATACACACTGGGGACTGGCACCAATACACACTGGGGACTGGCACTGATATACACTGGGGACTGGCACTGATACACACTGGGGACTGGCACTGATACACACTGGGGACTGGCACTGATACACACTGGGGACTGGCACCAATACACACTGGGGACTGGCACCAATACACACTGGGGACTGGCACTGATACACACTGGGGACTGGCACCGATACACACTGGGGACTGGCACCGATACACACTGGGGACTGGCACCGATACACACTGGGGACTGGCACCGATACACACTGGGGACTGGCACCGATACACACTGGGGACTGGCACTGATACACACTGGGGACTGGCACTGATACACACTGGGGACTGGCACTGATACACACTGGGGACTGGCACTGATACACACTGGGGACTGGCACCAATACACACTGGGGACTGGCACCAATACACACTGGGGACTGGCACTGATACACACTGGGGACTGGCACCGGTACACACTGGGGACTGGCACCGATACACACTGGGGACTGGCACCAATACAGACTGGGGACTGGCACCGATACACACTGGGGACTGGCACTGATACACACTGGGGACTGGCACCGATACACACTGGGGACTGGCACCAATACAGACTGGGGACTGGCACCGATACACACTGGGGACTGGCACCGATACACACTGGGGACTGGCACTGATACACACTGGGGACGGGCACGAATACACACTGGGGACTGGCACCAATACACACTGGGGACTGGCACTGATACACACTGGGGACTGGCACTGATACACAATGGGGACGGGCACCAATACACACTGGGGACTGGCACCAATACACACTGGGGACTGGCACAGATACAGACTGAGGACTGGCACCGATACACACTGGGGACTGGCACCGATACAGACTGGGGACTGGCACAGATACAGACTGAGGACTGGCACCAATACAGACTGGGGACTGGCACCGATACACACTGGGTACTGGCACCGATACACACTGGGTACTGGCACCGATACACACTGGGGACTGGCACCGATACAGACTGGGGACTGGCACCGATACAGACTGGGGACTGGCACCGATACACACTGGGGACTCGCACCGATACACACTGGGGACTGGCACCAATACACAATGGGGACTGGCACTGATACACACTGGGAACTGGCACCAATACACACTGGGGACTGGCACCGATACACACTGGGGGCTGGCACCGATACACAATGGGAACTGGCACCAATACACACTGGGAACTGGCAGCGATACACACTGGGGACGGGCACCGATACACAATGCGGACTGGCACCGATACACACTGGGGACTGGCACCGATACACACTGGGGACTGGCACCGATACACACTGGGGACTGGCACCGATACAGACTGGGGACTGGCACAGATACAGACTGAGGACTGGTACCCATACAAGCTGGGAATTGGCACCGTTACAGTTTGCGGACTGGCATCGAAAGACACTGTGGACTGGCACCAGAACATACTGGGAAGTGACACTGATACAGGCTGAGGACTGGCAGCGATACACACTGGGGACTGGCAGCGATGCACACTGGGATGTGACACTGATACAGGCTGAGGACTGGCAGCAATACACACTGGGAACTGGCAGCGATACACACTGGGAATTGACACTGATGCAGGCTGAGGACTGGCAGCGATACACACTGGGGACTGGCAGCGATACACACTGGGAACTGGCTCCGGAACATACTGGGAACTGGCACTGATACAAACTGGGAAGTGACACTGATACAGGCTGAGGATTGACCCTTACTGGCCTATCCAAACCAGTGCTATTTGTGTTCTTTTGAAATGAATAAACATCTGCTATTTGGTTCCAACTATTTTAATTGAACTAAATTAACTAAATTAAACAAACTGAGGGACAAATTAAAAGGGGCAGTGCCTTGAAGGGTTATTGCCTTGAACAGAAACAACGAGCAAATGAAACTTTAAATATCAAAGTGCAATTTGGTTTAAAACATCATTAAAGCACAAAGCCCCTGCGGTGCCCACTGGGCACGGCTACCTGCTTCCAATTCCCTTTGTGACTGGAGACACTTTCTCCTGTGTACTTTAGAAAAGCCACTCATGAAACAGTTTCCTATTGTTGAAAAGATAGTATTCGGTTGTGTTGTGCATGTTGGTCTATAGTCCTGCTGGATCAACTGGGCTTGTACTCACTGGAGTTTCGAAGAATGAGAGGGGATCTCATAGAAACATATAAAATCCTGATGGAACTGCACAGGTTAAATGCGAGGGGAATGTTTCTGATGTTGGGGACGTCCAGAACTAGGGGTCACAGCCTAAGAATAAGGGGTCAGTCATTTAGGACTGAGATGAGGAAGAACATCTTCTCTCAGAGAGTTGTGAACTTGTGGAATTCTCTACCACAGAAAGCTGGTGGGGCCGGTTCGTTGGATATATTCAAGAGGGAGCTGGGCATGGCCCTTGCGGCTAAAGGGGTCAAGGGGTATGGAGAGAAAGTGGGAGTGGGATACTGAATTTGCATTGATCAGATTGAATGATGGTACAGGCTCGGCGGGCCGAATGGCCTACTCCTGCACCTATTTCCTGTGGTTCTATAAAACATTTCCAAGTTGCAAGTTCAAGAGATTGTTTGTGCCATACTTTCCGACATAGTCGGAAGGGAGGAAGTGTAGTCCGTCAGAGCTGGGACTCAAAGATGAAGGGAAAAACAGGCATACGCATGTTTTATGAGGATTATCATAGAATTTACAGTGCAGAAGGAGGCCATTCGGCCCATCGAGTCTGCACCGGCTCTTGGAAAGAGCACCCTACCCAAGGTCACCAACTCCACCCTATCCCCATAACCCAGTAACCCCACCCAACACTAAGGGCAATTTTGGACACTAAGGGCAATTTATCACGGCCAATCCACCTAACCTGCACATCTTTAGACTGTGGGAGGAAACCAGAGCACCCGGAGGAAACCCACGCACACATGGGGAGGATGTGCAGACTCTGCACAGACAGTGACCGAAGCCGGAATCGAACCTGGGACCCTGGAGCTGTGAAGCAATTGTGCTAACCACAATTGCTGCCCAAAACATGGAATTCATATGAAGAAAGGTTCCAACTGTTTTTAATCACTAATCAGACTCTGGGGGACCGAAAGGTCACAATGTTTCTCAGCTCTGTTTGCCATAAAGGTTTTTGCTGTTACAGAATCTCGTTCACCCAGATAAACTAGGAGACAAGACCTTCAGGGAATTAATGCAAATCTTAGCAAGACATTTCTCCCCTCAACCATTATTGATTATTTTTGTTCTTCATCCGTTCATGGGGTGTGGGCATCGCTGGCTGGACCACCATTTATTGCCCATCACTGAGGGCATTTAAGTGTCAACCACACATTGCTGTGGGTCTGGAGTCACATGTAGGCCAGACCAGGTAAGGACGGCAGATTTCCTTCCCTAAAGCACATTAGTGAATGGGTTGGGTTTTTACGACAATCGCCAATGGTTTCATCATGAGACGTTTCGTTCCAGATTTTGTTTTTATTGAATTCAAATTACACCATCTGCCACGGTGGGATTCGAACTAGGTCCCCAGAGCATTAGCCTGGGTCTCTGGATTATTAGCCCAGTGACAATCACATCGCGCCACTGCCTGTAGAAAGGTTTCAATTCCACTGTTGCAGTCAGGAAGAAAATGAAAGTATTTTATAGGTTGCAGCATCTTCAGGAAGATTAGGTAGATATTGTGAATTTGGTGCAACACTCGACGACGCTCTTTGAGACGGTCTGGTTTGTGGATTCCACAGTGAGGCTATTCAGAGGAAATCGTTGACTGTAAGCGATTTAACGCTATAAGATGCTGTGGAGGTTGCAGCGTCTATGGAGCTTGTAACAAGTGAAGCTTTGCAGCCAGGGGCTGGAGGAAAGATCCACAAAATGTACCATAATGAACAAGATTGCAAATGAGCAACAATGTCACAGGTTGCACACTGAGTGGGGGAATGCTGGAGTAAATCAAATACAAGCAAGAACTGTGGCAAGAAGTGTATTGGGCTCAGAATCCTTCTCCTACACCAAGACGGTGCAAGGAAAAAACCACAAGTGAACAATGTAGACATGTCTACCAAGTAAAAGCACCAGCTAAAGCTAGGTATTTCATCAAAGCAGAGCGATCAACAAAGTTTTGGGGCATAAACAAAAATGGAAGGTCATTAAATTAAAATGGAAATTAAAAGGGTGCAGCAGTATCGCTGATACCTGAGATAATTTATCATCAAAAGCTGAAGTATCTGCCGATAGAACCATCAAATGTGATCCTAAGGACCTACACAGAAGAGGTTGTATCATTAAAGGGATGCATTATGGTGAGAGTAGAAACAAATTAAGAGATAGCAAAGTCACCTCTTCACGTTGTCCATGTAAAGTTTCCTGCTCTATTTGGCAGAGCATGGTTGGCTAAGATTAGGCTTAACTGAGAAACACTCAATCAATTAGTGACTTCAAA
This sequence comes from Scyliorhinus canicula, assembly GCF_902713615.1. Lineage (NCBI taxonomy): Eukaryota > Metazoa > Chordata > Chondrichthyes > Carcharhiniformes > Scyliorhinidae > Scyliorhinus > Scyliorhinus canicula. The sequence continues at coordinate 238,027,007 of NC_052149.1, read as the reverse complement.
GAGCAACTTGCAACAAGTGAAGTACGAGAGCGTATTCGAAGATTCACAGGACTCGAAAACTGGAGTTGAGTTACACCTAAAAATTAAGACAGACATCACACCCAAGTATCTCAAAGCTAGAATCGTACCAGAGGCCATCAGGTACAAATTTGAAAAATATCTATAAAGGTTAGTAAGGAGTTATTGAACCTGTTGCCACAAGTGATTGGGAAACACCAATTGTTCCTGTATTAAAACGGGATGGCTCAGTGAGAATTTGTGAATATTTTAAAACGTCGATTAACTCAGTTTTGTGCATAGATTGTTATCCACTGCCAATGATTGAAGGCTTGTTTACCGGACTTTCAGGGGGATAGAATATCAGTAAAATTGATCTTTCACATGCATATCTGCTGATAAATTGAGCTGTTGAGTCACTGTGACTATTCACCATCGTGATGCACAAAGGTCTGTTTCATTGCAGAAGAATTCCTTTTGAAATAACATCTGCACTTTTTCAAAGATTCCATTTATCAAATTCTAAGTGGATAACTTCAAGTTATCCAGAAATTACCTCAATCATATCGACAAAGACGGTTCCACAAAGAATTGAATGAAGTCTCAGAAATCATGTCCTCAAAATGTGACACAATTAAGTTCGTTTTTAGGGTTGATCAATTGTCATGGTAAATTCACGCTGAATTTAGCAACATGATGAAGCTTTTACACACTTTGCTCTTTGTCAAACAGGCTTGACACTGGTGAGAAGAATGTGAGAATTCGTACAATGAAGTGAAGTGAAACTTGCTTTACAGAAGTCAGAGCTGTTTTATAATCCCAAAATGAAGTTGCAACTTGCTTGCGATGCCTCACTGTTTGCGGTTTGCCAGCGGGGAATCCGTGTTTACATACTTTGTGACAGAAAAATCATCATATATTGTTCACGGGACAGTGGTGGGTGCATCCGATAAAGCCATTCTGCCGCCACTTAGTGCATCAGTAAGCATGTTTTACAGAATGTGACCTGACAACACCCTTTGGGTGCGGATGGTTGAGCTTTCTCTGTGGAGGGACTTGGCAATGTGTATGTGTAATGGAGGGAAGCAAAGCAACGTCAGGCTGGAAAGCCAAACAGGAAAGGCTGAAACCCCAGATTGGAACAGAACAGGAATCAGGCAATCAGCCGCCCTAAGCCTTTTCTACATCATTATGGACCATGGGCTAGATTCTCCCAAAATGGGACGATGTCCCCATGCCTACATAAAAATGCTGGCGTTTTACTCACGAGTTTCCTACAAAAGAAATAAGCTGATTCGCTCACCTTTAGGGGGCTAGCAGGCACCCGGAATGATTCTCGCAGCTTTAGCTGCGAGTACGGGCCCCCGCACTTCTGGCTTCGAGTCCGTGCATGCACACATCGGCGGCCTCTAGCGGCTGCGGCGAGCACCATGCTGGACTCGGACCGCAGAGGCAGCTGCGTGCTCTTGCACATAATAACAGGGACAGGCCATTCAGCCTGTCGACTCTGTTCTGCCTTCAGTAGGATCATGGCTGATTGGAAACATCAATGTCTTTTACATCCACTATCCCCATTAGCACAGTGGGCTAAACAGCTGGCTTGTAATGCAGAACAAGGCCAGCAGCGCTGGTTCAATTCCCGTACCAGCCTCCCCGAACAGGCGCCAGAATGTGGTGCCGAGGGGCTTTTCACAGTAATTTCATTGAAGCCTACTTGTGACGATAAGCGATTATTATTAGATGTCTTGTATTCCTCTTCCAGCTTGATTGTCCGTCTTCCACACTCTGACAAACCCCTGACACAGGCCACACCACAATGTAAGCATATAAAATTAACAAAGAAACAGTTACATGCTTAAAAACTGATTGTGTAATAAACAAAGGCAAATATCATAGAGGCTCACCAACAGGTGGCTTTATCATTATATATTCTTTCAGGGTCTCTGGGTGTCGTTGGCAAGACCAACTCTTGTTGCCCATCCCTAAATGCCCTTGAATTGAATGGCTTACTGGATCATTTCTGGATGGGGGATGGTGGGTTAAGAGTCAACGACATTGCTGTGGTTCTGGAATCACAGGTAGACCAGACCAGGTATGGACGGCAGATTTCCTTCCCTGAAGGACATTAGTGATCCAGGAGAATTTTTGGAACAACTGTTGATGGTTTTGTGGGGCGGGATTCTTCGGTCTTACCCATTGCAAGTGAGAACCTGGCGTTCCAGCCAAAACTCCATTCACTCTCAACGGCACTGAAAAATCGCAGCCATGTGAGAAGGCAGAGGGTTTTGGCCACGGTCACCATTACTGTGGCTAAGGGCTAGATTCTTCTGCCCCGCCCGTCGCAGGCAATGGAGATGTCCATTGACCTTGGGCGGGATTATCCGGTCGCCAGGCGGGAACAACCGGAGAATCCTGTCCAAAATTTCAAAGAATCGCCCCTCATTTTAAATGAGGTAATCATTGTACAGTATTATATTTATTTGCTGGATCCCGGTGTTGAATTGCATTTTGAAATATCTGCGCTGATGCCACAATCTTACACGATGGGCTAATTAGCCTATTCCATGCTTCAAATTTCTATGATTTAATGAAGAAATTTGCAGGCCTGTGGACCAATGCTTCTGCTGGCTTGGCATCGAACCTTTTACTTTATGATGTGTTGCTGCATGGTGATGTCTTTCTTACTGATGGTTCAGAATCTTCTTGCATGGTTAACAAGCCCAAGCAGTTCCTTGCACCTTCGTCCATTCCTTACAGACGTACTCGTGAAGACATCAAGAAAATACTTCCTAATTCTCCCTTACTGCCCTTGTGTTAACAACACTCGGGTTTAGTAGTAAACATGGAGGGTGTCCTTTCCAGAAGCTTCATATACCATACAGTGCATTTCTTATTGTGTGAAGCAAACTGATCTTAAGTTACTGACATTCTCTCTCAGATGTACCTTTCGCTTATTGAGGTGCAGTGCTTCATATCTGACCTGTTTAGATTTGGTCGAAGAAAACCTGTAGACTAAATTTGCCCCTGGAGAAAATGGACACTTGGGGTGGAGTTTTACAGCCCTATTGCGGCGGGGCGGGGCCACTTAGAGCTACATTGACTTTGGAGGGAATGTACGATCCTGCCAATGTGAGGGGCCTTAAAATCCCTCCCTTAATCTCGCTGAAACAAAACAAGAAACATTGAAAAAAATACTCAGGGGTACGAAAGGTCATTGAACAGAAATATTGGGCGGGATTTTCCATTCCTCGTCGCCGATTTCGCATTCGGGCGGAGAATCCCTTTTTACCACCGAATCGGGGACGGCGCCTGTTTTCAGATGCTCCGCCCCCTCCAAACGGATTATTGAGAATTGGCCGCAGGGCGTTGGGACGGCCTCAGGGCATTACCTGAAGGCCCTTCCCCGAGGCTCCGCCTCTGAGGGGCCGAGTTCACGATGTCACCGGGCACGTGTGCCCTCAGTTTTCATGAACCTGGCATGGTGGCTGTGGACTGTGTCCATCGTCGCCACAGTCGGGGGGGGGGGGGGGGGGGAGGAACTGCGCCGCTGGGCGGGGGGACTTCGACGAGGGCTGTGGGAACTGGTGGGGTGTGGTTCAAGGGTGGCGAGGGGGTGTCCAGGGGGTCACTATCTGGCAGATCGGGTCCGCACGGAGCCACGCCATATTGTCCCGTTGCAGGTCATCGTCATGCGCATGCGCGGCCACAAACGCAGCAATTCTCTGGCGGTTAATTTTGTAAAGGCCGCATGTGTTACATGGCGCGGATGCGAGCCTCTCACCCGTCACAGGGTCGGTGCTGGAGCCTCGCAGATTTTTTCATCGTAGAACTAGACACGTCCTCCGGACATAGCCTCAAAATCAGAGAATCCAGCTCATCAGCTCTGTTTCTCGCTCTATAGATGCTGCGAATTTCCAGCATTTTCTGTCTTTATTTATCAGAGTTGTTCTGCTTTAGTACTGGGTATTATCAGCCGTCTGCCATCAGTCGACAATGGCCCACTGAAAATTCATCACCCTTGGCTCACAATCACTTAGGACGAAGGTCCACTTGCAGGCACATCCCTCACCATCGTACAACCCTCCCCACCCTGACCAGTTCTCCAGGTGAGTCATTGATGCGTACTGAAGCGTACGATCAAATGATCCGAAACTCAGCAAAATGTTCCCCTTTAAACGGTCATTTTCATTAATGGTGTGCCCATTAGCTGTCATATCCTGAAGTATTAATAGACTGGTTCTCCCACCTACCTCCTCACTGATGCATCTGTCACCTTGGACATTGACTTGGTGGGTTTGGGCGGCTAAACTTCAAGGAATCATTTCTCTTTAAATTTGCTTGCGGGGCAAGCAACTGATTACTCAAGTAATTTAATTCCATATGCACCTCTGTAAACTGACTGGAAGGAGACAGAACATTAGATTAAACTGAGCATGGGGCATCAATTTTTATTCATCATCAAAATGAATTACTTAAATCAATTTTCTCTCTCTCTCTGGCTCTAATCAGCACAATTAGCAATTTTTGAATAACTGTTAAATAGTCTTTGGGCTAGTTAAGCACAGTGGGTTAGCATTGCTATCTCACGCCGTCGAGGTCCCAGGTTCGATCCCGGCTCTGGGTCACTGTCCGTGTGGAGTTTGCACATTCTCCCCGTGTCTGCGTGGGTTTTGCCCCCGCAACCCAAAGATGTGCAGGCAAGGTTAATTGGCCACACAAAAGTGCCCCTTAATTGGAAAAAATTGAATTGGGTACTCTTTGTGGGCAGCACGGTAGCACAAGTGGATAGCACTGTGGCTTCACAGCGCCAGGGTCCCAGGTTCGATTCCCCATTGGGTCACTGTCTGTGCGGAGTCTGCACGTTCTCCCCGTATCTGCGTGGGTTTCCTCCCACAGTCCAAAGACGTGCAGGTTAGGTGGATTGGCCATGCTAAATTGCCCTCAGTGACCAAAAAGGTTGGGAGGAATTATTGGGTTACGGGGATAGGGTGGAAGTGAGGCCTTAAGTGGATCAGTGCAGACTCGATGGGCTGAATGGCCTCCTTCTGCACTGTATATTCAATGTTGTCCATGTTCTAAATTTATATTTTAAAAAATAGCCTTTGGGCTAATTCTGGTTCTTGATGATGTAGACATGGTGCTGGATCACCAATCTGCTTAACTTATTAAAATACTGATGTGGAGATGCCAGCGTTGGACTGGGGTGAGCACAGTAAGAAGTCTTTCAACACCAGGTTAAAGTCCAACAGGTTTGTTTCAAATCACTAGCTTTCGAAGCAATGCTCCATCCTCAGGTGAATCATCTACAAATAATCTTAATACGGTTATAAACTATGAGCTGCTCTTACTCACACTATCAATATTTCTGTCTGTAGCTAACTCCTGCACTGCTCTCTCCCACAAGGCTTCACATCAATGCCTGATATACTTGTAACTGTAGCTCCCTCTATTGGCTACTCTAGACATTTCATTAACCCTTGCAGTTCTTACAGTTATGATAATACCACAGAGGGGATCTCCCACTATCCCCAAACCCTGTTACTGTGTGCCCAATGGATATGGTTTTCCTTACATCACAACAGTGACTACACGAGAAAGTGCTGACAACAAGATGGTGCCAGAGTGTGGCATCTCTCTGCGAGCTCTGTCCACAGATCCTCTTCCTATATCTGTTATAAACTCCAGAGAGTCGTGAACACAGCCCAGTCCATTACGTGAAACTGCCTCCCATCCATTGACTCTGTCTACACCTCCTGCTGCCTTGGGAAAGGGGGCAGCATAATCAAAGACACCACCCACCTGGCTTATTCTCTCTTCCAACCTCTTCCATTGGGCAGGAGGTACAAAATTCTGAGAACATGCACAAACATATTCTAAAACATCTTCTTCCCACTGTTACCAGACTCCTGAATGACCCTCTTACGGACATAACTGAACTTGGGTTATAGGTCTGAACAACTGAACAATAACTGAACACATCTTCTCCACTGAGTAGTACTACACTCCGAATGCTTCACCCGATGTCTGTGTCTACATATTTACATTGTGTATTTATGTATGTCCTATGTTTTTTCACGTATGGAATGATCTGTCTGGACCAGTGTTCTTCAAACTTGTTTTCCCGGGACCCATTTTTACCAACCGGCCAACCATCAGGAGCCAACCCGGCCAACCTTTGCGGCCCACCATTTTCACTTACCTTGTTTGCTGCTGAGAAAAATGGAGGAAATGGTTTTGGGTCCCTTTGGCCCTCGTACACGCTCCTCCAATGGAACCTGTAAGATGAAGGTGAAGCCTTCCAGTGTCGGAAAGTATGGACTTTCCATCTGTCCAAAGTTCTGCATTTTATTCCTGTAAAATTTTATCAAATAAACCCCCCCCCCAGAACTTGTAAAAAAAAAAATGAGTAAAATAAATGAATAAAATGAATAAACCCCCCCAAGACTTGTAAAATAAAAAGCTGCAACCGTTTAAAAAAATAGCGGACGCACTGCGCATGCGCGCCGATGATCGGGTACGCATGCGCAGTGCGGCTGCATTTCTTTCTATGTTCGTGGCCATTTTGAAAGCCGCTTGCAGCCGGCGTTATTAACAGCCAGCTGCTGCGGCTGTTGCGCGCAGATTTGCGCGATCGGGAGCACCGCTACGGACGGCTCCGCGACTCTCCCGACACCCGCCCCCGACCCACCCGCGGGTCACACTCCCGAGTTTGACAACGCCTGGTCTAGACTATCCACAGAACAACCTCTCACTGTACCTCGGTACATGTGACAATAAATCAAATCCAAATCCAATCCAATCTATTGGCTATCAACTACTTTGGGATGACCCGATGATGAGAAAGGCGCTATATAATGCAATTGTTTATTTTCTTTCTTCAAGGAACAAAGAAAATTACAGCACAGGAACAGGCCCTTCGGCCCTCCCAGCCTGCGCCGATCCAGATACTTTATTTAAACCTGTTGCCTGTTTTCCAAGGATCTACTCCCTTCCACCACTACTCTCTGTCTCCTGTTGCCCAGCCAGTTCTTTATCCATCTAGCTAGTACACCCTGAAACCCATGCGACTTCACTTTTTCCACCAACCTGCCATGGGAAACTTTATCAAACGCCTTACTGAAGTCTATGTATATGACATCTACAGCCCTTCCCTCATCAATTAACTTTGTCACTTCCTCAAAGAATTCTATTAGGTTTGTAAGACATGACCTTCCCTGCACAAAACCATGCTGCCTATCACTGATAAGTCTATTTTCTTCCAAATGTGAATAGATCCTATCCCTCAGTATCTTCTCCAATAATTTGCCTACCACTGCGTCAAGCTCACAGGTCTATAATTCCCTGGATTATCCCTGCTACCCTTCTTAAACAAAGGGACAACATTAGCAATTCTCCAGCCCTCCGGGACCTCACCCGTGCTCAAGGATACTGCAAAGATATCTGTTAAGGCCCCAGCTATTTAATCCCTCGCTTCCCTCAGTAGCCTGGGATAGATCCCATCCAGTCCTGGGGACTTGTCCACCTTAGTGCCTTTTAGAATACCCAAAATCTCTCCCTTCCTTATGCCGACATGACCTAGAGTATTTAAACATCCATCACTAACCTCAATATCCGTCATGTCCCTCTCCTTGGTGAATACCGATGCAAAGTACTCATTAAGAATCTCACTCATTTCCTCTGAGTCCACGCATAAATTCCCTCTTTTGTCTTTGAGTGGGCCAATCCTTTCTCTATTTACCCTCTTTCTCCTTATATATGAATAAAAGGCTTTGGGATTTTCCTTAACCCTGTTAGCCAAAGATATTTCATGACCCCTTTAAGCCCTCTTTATTGCACGTTTGAGATTTGTCCTACTTTCCCGATATTCCTCCAAAGCTTCATCAGTTTTGAGTCGCCTCGATCTTATGTATTCTTCCTTTTTCATTTTAGCTAGTCTCATAATTCCACCCATCATCCATGGTTCCCTAATCTTGCCATTTCTATCCCTCATTTTCACAGGTACATGTCTGTCCTGCATTCTAATCAACCTTTCCTGAAAAGACTCCCACATTTCAAATATAGATTTACCCTTAAACAGCTGCTCCCAATCCACATTCCCTAGCTCCTGTCGAATTTTGTTATACTTGGCCTTTCCCCAATTTAGCACTCTTCCTTTAGGACCACTCTCGTCTTTGTCCATGAGTATTCTAAAACTTACAGAATTGTGATCGCTATTCCAAAAGTAATTACCAACTGAAACTTCAACCACCTGGCCGGGATCATTCCTCAATACCAGGTCCAGTATGGCCCCTTCCCGAGTTGGACTATTTACATACTGCTCTAAAAAATTCTCCTGGATGCTCCTTACAAATTATGTTCCATCTACGCCTCCAACACTACATGAGTCCCATTCAATGTTGGGGAAGTTAAAATCTCCCATCACAACCACCCTATTGCTCCTACATTGTTCTATAATTTGTCTACATCTTTGTACCTCTACTTCACGCTCGCTTTTGGGAGGCCTGTAGTAAAGTCCCAACAATGTTACTGCACCCTTCCTATTTCATAGCTCTATCCATATTGCCTCAGTGCTTGAATCCTCCATCGTGCCCTCCTTAATCACAGCTGTGATATCATCTCTGACGAGTAATGCAACTCCTCCACCCATTTTACCTCCCTCTCTATCCCTCCTGAAGCATCTATACCCTGGGATATTTAGTTGCCAATCATGCCCTTCCCTCAACCAAGTCTCAGTAATACCAATAACATCATATTTCCAGGTACTAATCCAAGCCTTAAGTTAATTTGCCTTACCTGCTACACTTCTCACATTAAAACAAATGCACCTCAGACCACCTGTCCCTTTGTGTTCATCATCTCTTCCCTGTCTACTCTTCCCGTTAGTCACATTGAGTTTATTATCTAGTACCTTACTGGCTTTAGTTGCTGCCTCTTTACTGACCTCTAACTTCCTAATCTGATTCCCATCCCCCTGCCACATTAGTTTAAAACCTCCCCAACAGTGTTATCAAAATCACCTCCTAGGACATTGGTTCCAGTCCTGCCCAGGTGTCGACCATCCGATTTGTAATGGTCCCACCACCCCCAGAACCGGTTCCAATGTCCCAAAAATCTAAACCCCTCCTTCCTGCACCATCTCTCAAGCAACGTATTCATTCTGACTATTCTTGAATTTCTACTCTGACTGTCTCGTGGCACTAGTAGCAATCCTGAGATTATTACCTTTGAGGTCCTACTTTTTAACGTATCTCCTAACTCCCTAAATTCTGATTGTAGGACCTCATCCCGTTTTTTACCTATATCGTTGGTGCCTATGTGCACCACGACAACTGGCTGTTAACCCTCCCCCTTCAGTATGTCCTGCAGCTCATCTGAGACATCCCTGACCCGTGCACCCGGGAGGCAACATTAAATTCGGGAGTCTCGTTTTCAACCACAGAAACGCCTGTCTACACCCTGACGATTGAATCCCCTATGACTATAGCCCTGCCAGTCTTTTTCCCACCCTTCTGTGCAGCAGAGCCAGCCACGGTGCCATGAGCCTGGCTACTAATGCCTTCCCCTGGTGAGTCACCTCCCCCAACAGTATCCAAAACGGTGTACCTGTTTTGGACGGAGATGACCTGTACTGCCTTTGTGCTCTTTCTCTGCCTTTTGGTCACCCATTCCCTGTCTCCTTCACCAATCCTAATCTGCGGTGTGATCAACTCACTGAACGTGCTATCCACGACCTCCTCAGCATCGCGGATGCTCCAAAGTGAGTCCATCCGCAGCTCCAGAGCTGTCATGCTGTCTACCAGGAGCTGCAGCTGGACACACTTCCCGCACATGAAGGAGTCAGAGGCATCGGCCGCGTCCCTGAACTCCCACATTGAGCACGAAGAGCATAACACGGGTCTGGGATCTCCTGGGAATTTGGTGAAAAAGAGAGAAATAAAAAGAGAGCAAGAGGACAATAATTTTATTATTATTCTTTTTCCACGGGATGCAGGTGCCATTGGTGAAGCCAACGTTTATTTTCCATTCCCAAATTCTCTTGGAGGTGGTGAGCCGCCTTCTTGAGCCGCCACAATCCATGTGGTGTAGGTACACCCAGAGTGCTGTTAAGGAGGGAGATCCAGGATTTTGACTCAGCCACAGTTTAGGAATGTCCAATGTATTTCCAAGTCAGGATGGTGAGTGGGTTGGAGGGGAACCTGCAGCTGATGAAGTTCCCAGGTATCTGCTGCCCTTTTCCTTGCACAGTAACAAGTCTTACTACACCAGTTAAAGTCCAACAGCTTTGTTTCAAATCACGAACTTTCAGAGCACTGCTCCTTCCTCAGGTGAATGAAGAGGTGGGTTACAGTAACATTTATATAGACAAAGTCAAAGATGCCAGTCAATGCTTAGAATGCGAGCATTTGCAGTTAATTAAGCCTTTATGGAGCCAGAGATAGGGGTAACCCCAGGTTAAAGAGGTGTGAATTGTCTCAAGCCAGGACAGTTGGTAGGAGTTCGCAAGCCCAGGCCAGATGTTGGGGGGTGAATGTAATGCGACATGAATTCAAGGTCCCGGTTGAGGCCGCACTCATGTGTGAGGAACTTGGTTATAAGTTTCTGCTCGGCGATTCTACATTGTCGTGCATCCTGAAGAACATTTACTTGAAGATCAGAGGCTGAATGCCCTCTGTCATAATATACACCAGTATATCATGGTGCAGACACACACACTGATGGACATACAGTAAGATCAATCAACATGCATAACACCGCAGCCAATCACCAGTTAGAGTACACTCACTATAAAGACAGAGGGCATCAGTTTTCCCGCTCATTCGGGATGCAGCCTCTCAGAAGTACAGAGCTTACAGATTACAGCACAGAACCTCACCGTGTGCTGAGTGATTAGACTGGTTAGGAGAGGCACAGGTCTTTAGTTAATCTAACATCGTGTTAACCCACAGTAAGAGTATGTTCAACAGTTTATAGTTTAATAAAATAGTGTTGTGCTATTTTAAGTGTTGGTGGCCTGTATGTGTTCCACGGATCCAGAGCACCCAACACATCACCCTCGACTGCTGAAGTATTTCCCGACTGGAAGGGAACATTCCTGGCTTGCGATGGTCATGTGATATCCGTTCATTTGTTGTTGCAGCGTCTGCACGGTCTCGCCAATGTACCACACTGTGGGACATCCTTTCTTGCAGCGTATTAGGTAGACAACATTGGCTGAGTCGCACGAGTATGTACCGCGTACCTGGTGGGTGGTGTTCTCACGTGTAATGGTGGTACCCATATCGACGATCAGGCACATCTTGCAGAGGTTGCCATGGCAGGGTTGTGTGGTGTTGTGGTTGCTGTTCTGAAGGCTGGGTAGTTTGCTGCAAACAATGGTTTCTTTGAGGTTGCGCGGTTGTTTGAAGGCAAGTCGTGGGGATGACCTTGGCAAGATGTTCATCTCCATCGATGACGTGTTGAAGGCTGCAAAGAAGATGTCGTAGTTTCTCCGCTCCGGGGAAGTACTGGACGATGAAGGGTACTCTGTCAGTGGTGTCCCGTGTTTGTCTTCTGAGGAGGTCGCTTCGGTTTTTTGCTGTGGCGCGTTGGAACTGTCGATCGATGAGTCGAGCGCCATATCCCGTTCGTACGAGGGCATCTTTCAGCATCTGTAGATGTCTGTTATGCTCCTCCTCGTCTGAGCAGATCCTGTGAATACGGAGGGCTTGTCCATAGGGTTTAGGGTGGAAGCTGGAGAAGTGGGGCATCGTGAGGTTATCTGTGGGCTTGCGGTAAAGCAAAATGCTGAGGTGACCGTCCTTGATAGAGATGAGTGTGTCCAAGAATGCAACAGAATTTGGAGAGTAGTCCATGGTGAGTCTGATGGTGGGATGGAACTTATTGATGTCATTGTGTAGTCGTTTCAGTGATTCTTCACCGTGGGTCCAAAGGAAAAATAAATCATCGATGTATCTGGTGTATGACGTTGGTAGAAGTTCCTGTGCGGTGAGGAGGTCTTGTTTAAACTTGTGCATGAAGGTGTTGGCATATTAAGGTGTGAATTTGGTCCCCATGACTGTTCCATGTGTCTGGATGAAGAACTTGTTGCCGAAGGTGAAGACGTTGTGATCTAGAATGAAGCGGATGAGTTGCAGAATTGCGTCTGGAGATTGGCAGTTGTCGGTGTTGAGGACTGAGGCTGTTGCAGCAATGCCGTCGTCATGGGGGATGCTGGTGTAGAGTGCCGAGACGTCCATTGTGACTAGGAATGTTCCTGGGTCAACTGGTTCATGGGTGCTCACACAGGGTCCCATTGTCTGAAACGATAGGATGACCTGGTGTGTTGGCCTTGTGTATTTTCGGGAGGCAGTAGAGATCTCCAATGCGGGGATTATGTGGGATGAGAGCACGTAGGGTGCTCTGAAGGTCTGGATCCAAGGACTTAATCAGTCTGTTGAGTTGGCGGATGTGTTCCTTAGTCGGATCTGCGGGTAACTGTTTGTAGTGTTCCTGGTTGTTGAGTTGTTGGTACACTTCTTTTCAGTAGTCCGTTCTGTTCAGTCTGACGGTGGCCCCTCCTTTGTCTGCTGGTTTGATGACGATGTTGCGGTTGGTCTTGAGAGCGCAGATGGCTTTGCGTTGAGCTTGGGTGATGTTCGGGGCTGTCTTGTGAATGCGACTGATGAATCTGGCATTAACACAACTCCTGACGGCGTGAGCATACATGTCGAGACTAGAGCAGCGGCCTTCCAGAGGGATCCAATTCGACTCTTTCCTCTTCGGTTGCTACATCGCAGATCTCTCGGTCTGCTGCTCTGGTTCATTGGTTGTCTCATTGGGTTCGCTGTCAGCCTCTTGTGGTCTGTGGGAGAATTCCCGGAGCCCTATTCGCCTGATGAATTCCTCCGTGTCTGCCGCGAGACTGATGGGGTCCATTTTGGTGGTGGTGCAGAAATTGAGCCCTCTGCTGAGGACTTGGATTTCGTCTGGTGGAAGGGTGTAGTCCGACAAGTTGACAAAAGATTTCCCTTTTCCTTGCAGGTAGCGGATGGGAAGGGCTCCCTGCTGGAGGGAGTGAATGTTTAAGGTGATGGATGGGGCGCCAATCAAGCAGGCTACTGTTTCCAGATGGTATCAAGCTCCTTGAGAATTAATGTAAAACTAAAACTGTAACTATCTAAAGCAGATTGAATATCACAGGAAAGTTCCATGCAAACAGCAACTACTTACTGCAAGTCTGACGGGTCAGAAATACGCTTGAAAAGTATTTCACTTATTTACCTTTCGGTAACTCTGACAGAATTAATCTTGGGCGTGAAGACCGCACGCTGCTTCTGAAACAAGTATTAGCAATTGAACACTTAGGAGAGAATAATCTCGTCTCAGGAACGGCGAGCAATAAACTGTCCTTTGAAGAAGTTCGAGCTAAGTCACCAAGACTTTCTTCCCACCTAATCTATGACACAGCTGGAGCTAAATTGATCCAAATTCCCAACACTTGCTGATGTTAATGAGTTTAGCAATCTGCTGACAGAAACTGCCTTAGTTTCCATCCTGGCAGCCTATTGATTCGAGATGAAGTGTCCTTGACTTCTGATAACTGTACAGAGAGAGAAATCGTACCCAACACAGCAAAAACAGTGCTCTAAATACTTAATCAAAAATCTCTATTGTGCAACTGCCTCAATGACAAACCCATGCTGACTTCTTTTTTGGAATCAATACTCTCAATCATGAGTAGGCGTTGCTGTTGCATTTGTTTTGAGCTGTGAGCATGTAGTGATGCTTCGCTCTGGAACAATACTGACATTCTGTTCATCTACCAGAGTCTGAGCCTCATTCCCTGTCTACACATTGCGAGTCAAATGATGTTGATTAGCTGAGCATTACTTTTGAACAGACATAAAATAGGGGGTTAAAAAAATTCAATGTCGGCGATCTGAAATCAAAAGCAGGAAATGCTTCAACATCTCCAGGAGCATAGAAATTTCCTTTCATTTGAACGCAGGTTTCTGCCACTGAGCGTACTTTTAATGGCTCAGATTCCGCGCTTGTAACGATGCCAGAACCGTCAAGAGTTCACAGTCATTAGTTTTGTGAGACTGCCAAAAAACCTCCAAAGTTCACAAATCCGTCCTAAATCATAGAAATGCAGAAGTTGCTTAACTGTCAGTGATTCCATGCTCTTCTGCATTGTGCGCTGTTGAACTCCTTGCAGACGGCAATCAATTAGAAATCACTGACTTGACGTGAACTTATGCTCCTTATGCCGTTAGTTCCACTGCGAATTTCTTGAAAAATCTGCACCCACCTTGTTGCATGAGCTGTGATTAGGGTTCTAACACCGTACAGCTTCCGTCATGATTAATGGACGTCCTCTCCAGTCCTGAAAACCTTCTATTTGTAGCTTTTCAAATTTCCAGTGTAAAATTACATCGCTTTTTAAATTAATTGCTTTTTATTATTCATTGATTTATTTATATTTGTCAAATGTTTCTGACATTTCAGCTTCAGATTAATCCCATGTGTATGACCCAATCATTAGCTACTCCGCTGTCAAAGTAAATAGAACCAAAATGCTAAAACCTGCTGCTTGCTACTGTAGTGATCTTTGTATATGTTAAAACATGATTAGTTAATGCGTAGTCAGTACTGTCAAATGATCAGTAGATGGCAACACTAACAGGAAATTTATAAGGAGTTTCCCGCTCTTTCTTCATGTTCGCGTGTGTGCATTGCAGCTAGAGGATTGGCGTTACCAGCTCAGAGTGAAGTGTATTATATTAATTGTTAATTTAATCTAATCTTAGTTAACTCGATTATGAGTCAAAGTATTAAATTGGATTGGATTGGATTTGTTTATTGTCACGTGTACCGAGGTACAGTGAAAAGTATTTTTCTGCAAGCAGCTCAACAGATCATTCAGTACATGGGAAGAAAAGGGAATTGAACAGAATTCAAGAAAATACATGAGAATACATAATAGGGCAACACAAGATATACAATGTAACTACATAAGCATTGGCATCGGATGAAGCATACAGGGTGTAGTGTTAATGAGGACAGTCCATAAAAGGGTCAAAGAACTCACAAGTATATTATTTTGTTACTCACTAAATAATTTGTCATCACCTGGAAGATTGTGACTGTTTCTCATCAATTTAAATACAACTCGGCAAGTCAAAGGAGTAATATATATATTACATCTCTGTAATATAACAGCTACCTCCTGCTTCGGTGTCTGTGAGAAGTCTTCGATATGATTGGACGCATAGGCTGCTAGGTGACACCATTGTTGCTAGGTGGGTTCTGTTGTTGAATCATAGAATTTACAGTGCAGAAGGAGGCCATTCGGCCCATCGAGTCTGCACTGGCCCTTGGAAAGAGCACCCCACACAAGCTCACGCCTCCTCCCTATCCCAGTAACCCCACCTAACTTTTTTTTTGGACTCTGTGGGCAATTTATCATGGACAATCCACCTAACCTGCACATCTTTGGATTATGGGAGGAAACCGGAGCACCCGGAGGAAACCCAGACAGACACGGGGAGAAAGTGCAAACTCCACACCAACAGTGACCCAAGCAGCGACTCGAATCTGTGAAACAACTGTGCTAACCACTGTGCTGCCATGCTGCCCCTAAATTGAGCACCAAATCCAACTTTTGTCTGTTTCCTTTTGATTTAAGAACTCCATTTGAACCATGCTTGATGCTGTAGCTTGCTGCCGATCTTTTGCAAAAGCATTGGGGGCTGGTTTAGCACAATGGGCTAAATAGCTGGCTTGTAATGCAGAACAAGGCAGCCACATGGGTTCAATTCCCGTGCCAGCCTCCCCAAACAGGTTCCGGAATGTGGCGACTAGGGGCTTTTCACAGCAACTTCACTGAGGCCTACTCGTGACAATAAGCGATTATTATTATATTACTCACGCTGGCTGTCAGAAACAAAATCAGAAACAAAATGCTGGAAATACGCAGCACAAATACTCCGAGAACCAGGGTTAGCATTCCAAGTCGATGATTTTTCAGTTTTGCGGAGATAGTAAATTGACACTTTACATCATTGTTTGCAAATGAAAGAGGACATTACCTAAGTTATGGCAACGGGAAAGATGTTGGGATCGTGAATAAGGGAAGAGAATAGATGAAGAAGAGGATCTAGAAAGGCTGGCTATGCTTATAGTCGATAAGTCACCAGTCTGGATTGATGAATCATAGGTTGCTGAGGGAAGTATGGCTAGAGATTCAACAGCGAATGGTCACAATATTCCAATTATTACGATGCCAAACCTGACCCCAACAGTGATGAGGCGACCAGTGGGAAACCCAATATTTTAGTTTGTTTTTGTGAGACCATGGGGAAAGAATACTTCACTCCAGAAGGGATAGCACGAAGAAATAGGGATCGTATTCTTCACACAATATATTGACATCACGCCCAAAAATAACTCACAATTACCGGCACAGTGATTAGCACTGCTGCCTCACAGCTCCAGGGACCCGGGTTCAATTCCGGCCTCGGGTGACTGTGTGGGGTTTATACTTTCTCCCCGTGTCTGCGTGGGTTTCCTCCGGGTGCTCCGGTTTCCTCCCACAGTCCAAGGATGTGCAGATTTGGTGGATTGGCCATGATAAATTACTCCTTTTGGTGTCCAAGGCTGTGCAGGTTGGATGAGGTTGCAGGGATAGGGTTAGGGGATCTCTCGCAGCGTCAGTGCAGACTCAATGGGCTGAATGGCCTTCATGTGCACTGCAGTGATTCTATGGATTAACAGTGAGGAAGATATTTTAGACTTCAAGAGGACATAGCAGGCAGGTGAAATGAGTATACACATGACAGTAAAAACTGCCAGGCGGTACATTTCAGGGGGCAGAATGAGGAGGCACAATGCAAACTAAATGTTACAGTTTTTAAAAGGAACAAAAGGTTGTTCAGGGTTGTTTTTGGACAAGGTGGCAGGATAGGTTAATGAAGCAGGTTAATGAAGCATTTGAGGCCATGGACTTTGCAAACGTATGAAGTAGAAGCAGGAATAGGCCACGACCCCTCGAGCCTTCTCCGCCATTCAATAAGATCATGGTTGGTCTGGTTGTAACCCTACATGCCTGCCTTCTCCCGATAACCTTTCACCTCCTTGCTTATCGAAAGCCCACCTAGCTCTGCCTTAAAAATATTCAAAGACTCTGCTTCCACTGCCTTTGGACAAAGATGTTTCCAGAGACTCACGACCCTCAGGGAGACTACATTACTCCTTATCTCTTAAATAGGCAACTCTTTTCTTAAAACAGTGACCCCCAAGTTCTAGATTCTCCCAAAAGAGGAAACATCTTCTCCACATCTATCCTGTTAATACCCCTCAGGATCTTACGCTTCAATCAAGTTGCCTCTTTATTAGTAAAGTAAAGGGAGTTTGAAGGGATTTATATTTGAATAGCTAAACATTAGAAATAACCTAATGGGATCTTCTCACCCTGCCGCTGACAATGAGATTCCACCTCCCCCCCCCCAACTCTTCCCACAAACCCCTCCCCTCCACCCATTTCCCTGGTCCCCACTGTGATGGTATGCAGAAAGCAAATTTGTACGTAATGTTATGCACAACCTCCGACCACTAGCTGGCAGTGTCAACCCACCACATGACCCTGTGGCTGGAAGTTGGGAGTAACTCATGCTGGAGGATAGACGTATTTTGCAGTAGTTCCACAACAGTTAATTAGTGCTAGTAGTTTATTATTTTATTTATCCTAGTTATCTGGGATAACTGGTTTAGCACAGTGGGCTAAATAGCTGGCTTGTAATGCAGAATAATGCCAGCAGCGCGGGTTCAATTCCCGTACCGGCCAGAATGTGGCGACAAGGGTCTTTTCACAGTAACTTAATTGAAGCCGACTTTTGACAATAAGCGATTATTATTATTATCTTATCGCGCAGTTGTTCTACGATACGTTAGCATTGTGGATAGCACAAATGCTTCACAGCTCCAGGGTCCCAGGTTCGATTCCGGCTTGGGTCACTGTCTGTGCGGAGTCTGCACATCCTCCCCATGTCTGCGTGGGTTTCCTCCGGGTGCTCTAGTTTCCTCCCACAGTCCAAAGATGTGCAGGTTAGGTGGATTGGCCATTCTAAATTGCCCTTAGTGTCCAAAATTGCCCTTAGTGTTGGGTGGGGTTACTGGGTTATGGGGATAGGGTGGAGGTGTTGACCTTGGGTAGGGTGCTCTTTCCAAGAGCCGGTGCAGACTCGATGGGCCGAATGGCCTCCTTCTGCACTGTAAATTCTATGAAAAAAATTCGATGACATGATTTAAACTAGATGTTCCGAAGTTCATCATTCACCCCGGCTAGTCTGCTGAACATGGCACACAGCGCCGGGGGTTCATTGTCGGTGGGACTAGAAAGCCATGCTGGTGAGAAAATCCCCCCTCCCCCCCATTCGTCCAGCCCCGGCTGGCAGACCGCCTTCATTCAGGATGTGAAGGTATTTCAGAGAAGAGATTTACTGATGGAACAGATTTTTACTGAACAGATTCCCGGGGCTGAGGGTTTAGTTGGGTGAATGGGCTGCAAAATCTGGAACTGCTTTCATCAGAGGAGAGAAGGCAGGGAGGATTGTGATAGGGTTATGTAAAATCTTGAAAGATTTATACAGTGAATGGAGATGGGTAGTATCCAGTAGTTAAAGGATTGATGACCAGAGGGCACAGGCTTCAGGCAAGAAAATAGGGGCTTTATGAGGAAAAACAAATGGTGTGTACCTGGAATGGACTGCTTGTTAGGACGATGAATAAAGATTGACTAGAATCCTTCAGAGGAGAATCAGATCAAGGAGAAAAAAGCAGCAGTGAAAGAATGGGGAGTGGGACTAATTGGGTTGATCATTGAACGAGCTAGCACAGGCTTGATGAGCTGAATGGCCTTCTTCTGTACTCTACCCTTGTGCAAGTCTCTGATTGCACAGACCAGGAGGAGCCCAGGTTGAATCCCTGGACTATGCTGAATTGGCTTTGGCGGCTGGAGTCCTTCCACCTCAGCGTAGCTGAGACAGGAAAGGGAAAAATAGCCTCGGGCACGGCTCCCAGTTCCTGGCGACACATGTTCCTCCTGGACATGGGCCAAATCAATCGATGATGCTCATTATCAAAATTCCTGTCTGAATCTCAGGAATCAGAGGGTTAACTGTGTCAATAGATCCGCATCTCAGCACAAAGTGGCACTCCTGAGTGGAGAGGGATTTATTCAGCAAAGCAATGGTTAAACAACGAGAATTTTAAAAAACGTGTGGGATCTACCAGCTGCGTGGCGCACGAAAAGCAACGCGGCCCGGCGAGTAGATCCCTCTTTCGAGATCTTCCCGGCTCACCACACCTCACGGAATCTGACGTGATCTCGCAATGTGAATCCCAGCCATTGTGGGCAGGACCAATTTACATATCTACATATTAGAATGGGTGAGGCTCACTCTAATATACGTTCCCGAGATCTAACCAAGGCGTGGGATCTCACACCCTCTCCTTGCGGGGGGGGGGGGGGGGGGGGAGCCCCATTCAGTGCCGGTCTCTGCAAAGGGGAACCAGATGGGATGTCACTCATTGAATGGAAGATAGAATCATAGAATCCCGACAGTGCAGAAGGAGACCATTCAGCCCATTGATTCTGCACCAGCCCTTCCCCTCGTCCCCCTATCCCCTATCCCCCTAAACCTGTACATCCCTTGACACGAAGGGGCAATTTACCATGGCCAATCCACCTAACCACATCTTTGGGCTGTGGGAGGAAATCGGAGTAAACCCGCGTGGGCACGAGGAGAACGTACAGTCTCCACACAGACATCACCCAAGGTTGGAATTGAACCCAGGTCCCTGGTGCTGTGAGGTGGCAATGCTAACCACTATGCCACCGTGCCGCGCCGGGGGGGGGGGGTTGTCTCAGGGAATCAGAGGTCACCAGGTTCTTGCCCTTTGGGCAGGGTGGCACACTGCCACTGCCAGCCTGGAACTCTGGAAGTGCCACCTGGATGCCAGCTTGGTACGTTCAAGATGCCCAGGTGGCACTGCCTAGATGCCAACCTGGCATCTTTTGCATGATGGAAATCGGGCCTGGGGGGGGGGTTGCTCTGCACAGCTGGGGGGTGGGGGGAGTGCTGAAGACCCCCTTATAGGGAAGTTGGGTCTTCAGAGGTTTGGGGGTCGCTTCGGGGAGGGGGGTGGTGGGACGAGAGATCGGTATTCCATTTTTAAATGGCGTCCTGAGCTCTCTCTGCTCTTCCAGCGAGTGGAGCTCTTCGGTACAGTAAACGGGACGAAGCGCGGACTCAGCCCGCATTCCCTCCTGAGGCCCTCAATCTACCTGAATAGCCGTTCGATAGCATAGTGTTTCTTGGCTCTCCGAGAGCTGGGAAACACCCAGTTAACAGTGCGCTATGGGACTCTGTTCCCATTTGGGTCGACTGTGCCCGGCAAAGGTGTGAACCTCTTGATGCTGCATTCAACATGAAGAAGGAGGACAAAGGCACTTGGGTTTCAGGTTGAAATTTTGTTTGATAAATATATCATCACATGAAGCATATTTATGTTCAACTTCCACATTTTTCAGAAGACGATGTTATCCCTGCTGAATTAGTACCCGCCAGGTAAAGGCTCTGGCCCTGCCCACCACGAGAATTGTTGCGGGCGTGACGGAGAATGTGACAGACCATTGACAGGTCCGATGACCTCAGGCTGGAATATCCCATCTTGGAGTGGGAGGGAGCAGATAATCCCCCTCCACATATTTAGCCACACCAGGAATTAATAATACTACTACTAATAATAATAATCTTTATTAGTGTCACAAGTAGGCTGACATTCACACTGCAATGAAGTTACTGTGAAAAGCCCCCAGTCGCCACATTCCGGCGCCTGTTCAGGTACACAGAGGGAGAATTCAGAATGTCTAATTCACCCAACAAGTCTTTCGGGACTTGTGGGAGGAAACCGGAGCACCCGGAGGAAACCCACGCAGACACGGGGAGAATGTGCAGACTCCGCACAGAGTCGAGGGGCTGGTTTAGCACAGGGCTAAATCGCTGGCTTTGAAAGCAGACCAAAGCAGGCCAGCAGCACGGTTCAATTCCCATACCAGCCTCCCCCAACAGGCGCCGGAATATGGTGACTAGGGGCTTTTCACAGTAACTTCATTTGAAGCCTCCTCGTGACAATAAGCGATTTTCATTCCATTCATTTTTCAGAAAGTGACCCAAGTCGGGTGTCGAACTGGAGACCCTGGCGCTGCAAAGCTACAGTGCTAACCACTGTGCTGCCATGCCACCCAGAATGCCTTGCTTTATGAGAAGAACTGAGCGACCTTCAAAGTTCAACCTTGATCACTTAAATTGGATTTCCTGCACCAGTATTTTGGTAACGTAGTATTCAATTCCTGGTTCATTGCCCAATCATGAAGAGAAGTTCAGCAATATCAATTAAATAATCAAGCTACCAACAATGTTAGAAGAAAAACATGCTTGAAAATGTTCAAAACACACGCTAGCCTTGGCTCAGTTTTGGTTGCACTCTCACCTCTGAGAGACATGAACACATACATAATCAAGGTTAACACTGCAGTGCCTTACTGAGCGAGTGCTGCACCATTGGAGGTTATTAGTGAGAGACTAAACCAAGGCTTTGCCTTCCTCTCAGGTAGATGTGCATGACCCTGTAGCGCTATTTCAGAAAAGAGCAGGGTAGTTCCCCTTGACATCTTGGCCAATATTAATCCCTCAGTCAACAAACTGATCATTATCCCAGTGCTGTTTTTGGGAGCTTGCTGTGCATAAATTTCCTGCTCTGCTATCAATATTGTGAGAGTAACAACACTTCAAAAGCACTCCTGTGGCTGGAAAGTGGTTTGCAATATACCGAGGTCATGAAAAATGGCATATAAATCTTTTTTCGTGTGTTGAAGTGGTGTTCGGAACTTCAGCTTCCAACATACAATGGCAGAATGGTGTGTTTCACTCCATATGTTTTGAATGGCAATCCACATTGATTTTGTGGCTGCGCTACATCCCATTGACGAGCCTCGTGAAGGCCCAAGGTTAACAGTGAAAGTTAGCACAAAAGGAGAAATCCAAGATAAATCCAGTTCCGATGAAAGGTCATCAACGTGAAAACGTGAACTCTTTCTCTCTCCACAGATGCGTTCAGATCCCACTGTGCATTCCCAGCATTTTCGTTCCCCCACCCCACCCCCAGGTTTCCAGAATCTGCACTGTTTGGCTTTTGTGTTAATTTCTAGCCTCAGTAACGCAGATGGACGACTGAAACTTCGGCCCTTCTGCCGTTTAGTGAATTCTTGCTCGTTGCTATTTTGTCCTCCTTTGCTTCCCCATGGATTTTCCGACTCTTTCTAAAGTTTCAATCAGCTGGTCAATGCTACAGGAAAGGATTATCTTCCAACAACTTTTAAAGAGGTTTACACAATGATGTGCCATCAATTAACACAAGGCGAATAGTGAACAAAACTGAGGCTTTAATAAGCTAAACAGAAAGCCAATTGGCCACTGATCCCGAACTGAGGCAGGGCCAGGGGTCAGCCACCTTTATACTGAGCCTGAGGGGAGGCGGAGCCATCAGGCATAGTTTACCACAATACATGTAGTACAGTAACAGTTTACCACAATATATATAATACACTAATAGTGATTACCACATTCACCCCCTGTTAAAAAAAAAGAGTCCAGCAGGGGTGAAGTGGACTTAAAGGTTGTGTCTGTCGGGGGCTTTGACCTTCCGCTGTGATCGCCTCAGTCCCGGCTGTGGTGTGGGCACCGATGTCGAGACCTGCGCGTCCGGGAGCGTGTTGTCTTCTTCTTCGCCCAGTCGTTGAGACAGTCGGGGGGGGAGGGGGGGGGGGGGGGGGGGGGGGGGGGGATGTAGGGGCAGGGGTCGTGGTGATGGTCGCCTGTGGGCCTGCGGGTGCCAAATCTCGATGTAGCCGGGTAGTGGTGGAGGGAGACAGTGTAGGGTCAGGAATGATGGAGATGGTCACTGAGGAACCTGCAGGTGCCAAATCCCGGAGGGAGACTGTGTCCTGCCGCCCGTCATGATGTGCCACGTAGGCATATTGTGGATTGGCATGGAGGAGCAGGACCTTCTCGACGAGGGGAACCAATTCATGACTCCTTGTGTGCTTCCGGAGGAGGAGGGGTCCTGGGACTGTCAGCCAGGACGGGAGCGAGACCCCTGAGCTGGACTTCCTAGGGAAGGCAAACATACGTTTGTGAGGGGTTTCATTGGTGGCAGTGCGCAGGAGCGACTGGATGGAGTGGAGCGCATCAGGAAGGACCTCCTGCCAGCGGGAGACTGGGAGACTTCTAGACCATAGGGCCAGAATGATGGGCTTCCAGAACGTGGCGTTCTCCTTCTCCACCTGTCCGTTTCCCCGGGAGTTGTAGCTGGTCGTCCTGCTTGAGGCAATGCTGTTGCTAAGCAGGAACTGACGCAACTCGTCGCTCATGAAGGAGGAACCCCGATTGCTTTGGATGTAGGTAGGGAAACAGAACAAGGTGAAGAGACTGTGCAGGGCCTTGATGACAGTGACAAAAGTCATGTCAGGTGAATCATGAGTACTCGTCAACAACGTTTAGGAAGTACATGTTACGGTCAGTGGGGGGGAGGGGCCCTTTGATGTCGATGCTGAGGCGCTCAAAGGGGCGGGAGACCTTTACCAGGTGTGCTCTGTCTGGCCGATAGAAGTGTGGTTTGCACTCCGCGCAGACCTGGCAGTCCCTGGTCATTGTCCTGACCTCCTCGATGGAGTAAGGCAGGTTGCGAGCCTTGATAACATTTTTAAAATGGGTGACCCCCGGGTGACAGAGGTCATTGTGGAGGGCCCGTAGTCGGTCTACTTGTGCACTGGCACATGTACCGCGGGATAGAGCATCTGGGGGCTCATTGAGCTTCCCAGGTCGGTACAAGATATCTTAGTTGTAGGTGGAGAGGTCAATCCTCCCACCTCAGAATCTTGTCGTTCTTCATTTTGCCCCGCTGTGTATTATTAAACAGGAAGGCATCGGACTGTTGGTCAGTGAGGAGAGTGAATCGCCTGCCGGCCAGGTAATGCCTCCAATGTTGCACAGCTTCTACAACGGCTTGGGCTTCCTTTTCAACGGAGGAGTGTCAAATTCCGGAGGCATGGAGGGTACGGGAGAAGAAAGCCGCGGGCCTGCCCGCCTGGTTGAAGGTAGCAGCCAGGGCAAAGTGCGACGCATCGCTCTCCACCTGGAACGGAATGGACTCGTCCACAGCGTGCATCGCGGCTTTGGCAATATCTGCCTTGATGCGGTTGAAGGCCAGATGGGCTTCAGGCATTAGGGGAAAAATGGTGGATTTAATGAGCGGACGGGCCTTGTCCTCATAATTGGGGACCCACTGAGCATAATAAGTGAAGAACCCCAGGCATTTCTTCAGGGCCTTGGGGCAGTGGGGGAGGGGAAGTTGTAGGAGGGGGCACATGCAGTCGGGGTCGGGCCCTGGGACCCCGTATTACACAACCTAGCCAAGGATAGCTAGGCGGGTTGTGCGGAAAACACATTTCTCCTTATATGTGAAGTTAAGGAGCTTAGCGGTGTGGAGGAAATGCCAGAGGTTTGCGTCATGGTCCTGCTGTTCAAGGCCGCAGGTGGTGACATTATCTAGGTACGGGAATGTGGCCCGCAGCCCGTACTGGTCAACCATTCGGTCCATTTCTCGCTGGAAGACCGAGACCCCATTGGTGACACGGAAGGGAACCCTGAGGAAGTGATAGAGGCGGCCATCTGCCTCGAAGGCAGTGTATTGGCGGTCCTCCGGGCGGATAGGGAGCTGGTGGTACGTGGACGTCAAGTCAACTGTGGAGAAGACTCGATACTGTGCAATCTGAGTGACCATGTCAGATATGCGGGGGAGGGGTAACACATCGAGCTGCGTGTACCGGTTGATCGTTTGACTGTAGTCGATGACCATCCGGTGGTTCTCCCCAATCTTGACGACCACCACTTGGGCTCTCCAGGGGCTGGTACTGGTCTCAATGATCCCTTCACCGCGGGAGTCGCTGGACCTCCGACCTGATAAAGGCCCCGACCCGGGCACTGTATCGTCTGCTCCTAGTGGCGATGGGTTCACAGTCCGGGCTGAGGTTAGCGAAGAGCAAAGGTGGGGTGACCTTAAGGGTCCCGAGGCTACAGACGGTGAGGGGGGGCAGGGGCCCACCGAACTTTAAGGTAAGGTTTTGGAGGTGGCACTGAAAGTCAAGCCCCAGTAATAGCGCAGTGCAGAGATGGGGGAGGGCGTAGAGCTGAAAGTTAATGCACTCTACGCCTTGTACCGAAAGGGGTGCGGCACAGTGCCCCCGGATTTCTACGGAATGTGACCCGGAAGCCAGGGAGATTTTCCGGGTCTCAGGTAAAATTGGGAGGGAGCAGCGCCTTCCCGTATCTGGTTGGATAAAGCTGTCTGTGCTCTTGGAGTCGGAGAGGCAGGCCGTCACGTGCCCGTTGATCCGGACAGTCATGGTGGATTTTGTGAGATGATGAGGTCGAGACTGGTCGAGCGTGATGAAGGCGAGCTTCGGAAGGTGGGTGAGCAGGGGTCCCGGGAGGCGGCGGAGTGGTTCCAAAATGGCAGCCCCCAAGGGTCGCGCGTGGCGGGTTGAATCAAAGATGGCGGCGAAGATGGCGGTGCCCACGGGTCGCACATGGCGGGTGGCACGGCAGATGGGGGCGGTCCTGACAGACAACAGGCAGCGCTGCTGGGCCTAGGAACTTTAGGGACAGATTGGGCCTGGCAGACTTTGGCGAAGTGGCCCTTCCTCCCACACCCGTTGCAAATCGCGTTCCGTGCAGGGCATCGCTGTCTGGGGTGCTGACCTTGGCCGCAAAAGTAACATTTCGGGCTTCCGGAGTTGGCGGGCTGCTGTGAGGCACAGGTTTGCGCCGCACTCGAGTCAGGTGATGGCGGTGCCCATGACATCCACGAGGGTGCCGTGTGGTCAGAGGTGTAGGCCTCCATGTTCCGGAAAGCCACTTCCAGTGAAATTGAGAGCAGCACTGTCTCTGGGAGGCCGAGTGTATCCCCTTCTAGCAAGGGCTGGCGGATGTAATTGGATTTAATGCCCGCGACATAGGCATCAGCCTGATGATCACCCTGATCAGCAACTCCGTGTGTTGGGCAGCCGATACCGCCTGGCAAGCACAGTTCCGGGCCAGTACCCACAAGGCACGCAGGAATTCGTCTTGTGATTCTCCGGGGCGTTGTCGCCTCGTGGCAAGGAGGTGCCTGGCGTACACCTCATTTACTGCCTTTATGTACTGTCCCTTCAGCAGCATTATCGCCTCCGTATACGAGGGGGCGTCTCTAATAAGAAGGAAAACTTGCAGGCTTACCCGTGCGATGAGCATTTGAAGCTTTTGGAGGTTGGTGACGTCGTTGGTGGAGGATCTGAGGTAAGCTTCGAAACAGCTTAGCCAGTGCTTGAATGTCACAGTGGCGTCGGCTGCTTGTGGGTCCAGCTCCAGGCGATCAGGCTTGAGTGATGACTTCATCTTAAAAGTTTAGCTTATTAAATTGATGTGCCATCAATTAACATAAGACGAGTAGTAAACAAAACTGTGGCTTTAATAAGCTAAACAGAAAGCCTCTTGGCCACTGATCCCGAACTGGGGCCGGGCCGGAGATCAGCCACCTTTATACCAAGCCCGAGGGGAGGCAGAGCCAACAGGCAGTGGTTTACCATAATACATGTAGTACAGTAACAGTTTACCACAATACATATAATACACAAACAGTGGTTTACCACTTAGAAATCCTCTATTCAGTTGCTCAGACATGTCTTGTGGCAAAGGGGTCAAGAAGCAACATTGACTGCATTTTTATAACCTTTTCAAATTGTGTAGGGGGGGGGAAACTGAAGTGACATCACAGTAAAGCTGTGACCTGATTGGCTGGTTGGGAATCTGTTAAATTTGAAAAAAAATATATATATTGCAATACAAATCTAATTGATTAACTAGATAGTGGAGTAACTAAACCTGAGGGCAGTGATCGGTATTTAGTATTTAATTTTTACAGTAAAAATCATCTAGCGTCAGGGCCATACAGTTAATCGTAACTCAATCTAACAATAATTCCAGTGTTTATTTTAAATTAATTAATTAGTGCTTAAATGTCACTCAGCGGGGTGCAGTGCTCCAACTGTGAGATGTGGCAGATCTGTGATGCTTCCAGCGTTCCGGTCAACTACATCTGCAGCAATTGTAACTAATGGCAGCTCCTCACAGACAGTGTGGTTCGGTTGGAGCAGCAGTTGGATGCACTTAGGAGCATGCAGGTGGCAGAAAGCGTCATAGATAGCAATTATATAAATGCGGTCACACCCAAGGTGCAGGCAGAGAGATGGGTGACCACCAGAAAGGGCAGGCAGTCAGTGCAGGAATCCCCTGTGGTTGACCCCTCTCGAACAGGTATACCCCTTTGGATACTGTTGGGGGGAATAGCCTATCAGGAGAAAACAGCAGCAGCCAGAGCAGTGGCACCATGGCTGGCTCTGATGTTCAGCAGGGAGGGTCAAAGCGCAGAAGAGCGATAGTCATAGGGGACTCTATAGTCAGAGGCACAGATAGGCGCTTCTGTGGATGTGAAAGAGACTCCAGGATGGTATGTTGTCTCCCTGATTCCAGGGTCCAGGATGTCTCAGAAAAGGTAGCGGACATCCTGAACGGGGAGGGCAAACAGGCAGAGGTTGTTGTGCATATTGGTACTAACGACATTGGCAGGAAGGGGCATGGGGTCCTGCAGCAGGCATTCAGGGAGCTAGGCAGAAAGTTAAAAAACAGGACCTTGAGGGTTGTAATCTTGGGATTACTCCCTGTGCCAGTGAGGCTAGAAATAGGAAGATAGAGCAGCTAAACTCGTGGCTAAATAGCTGGTGTAGGAGGGAAGGTTTCCGTTATCTGGACCACTGGGAGCTCTTCCGGGGCAGGTCTGACCTGTATAAGAAGGACAGGTTGCATCTAAACTGGAGAGGCATAAATATCCTGGCCGCACGGTTTGTTTGTGACACACGGGAGGGTTTAAACTAGTCTGGCAGGGGGGTGGGTACCGGAGCAATAGGTCAGAAGGTGAAAACATTGAGGGAGAACCAGGGAATTGGGCCAGTATGGCTCTGAGGAAGAGCAGACAGGGCGATGTTGCTGAAAACAGCGGGTCTGGTGGCCTGAAGTGCATATGTTTTAATGCAAGAAGTATAACGGGTAAGGCAGATGAACTTAGAACTTGGATTTGTACTTGGAACTATGATGTTGTTGCCCTTCCCCCTGGTTGAGGGAAGGACAGGATTGGCAGCTAAATGTTCCAGGATGTAGATGTTTCAGGTGGGATAGAGGAGGATTTAAAAGGGGTGGCGGAGTTGCGCTACTGGTTAGGGAGAATATCACAGCTGTACTACGGAAGGACACCTCAGAAGGCAGCGAGGCTATATGGGTAGAGATCAGGAGATAGAGGAGCAGATAGGTAGACAGATTTTGGAAAGGAGTAAAAGCAACAGGGTTGTTATGATGGGAGACTCTAACTTGCCCAATATTGACTGGGACTCACTTAGTGCTAGGGGCTTGGATGGGGGCAGAGTTTGTAAGGAGCATCCAGGGGGGCTTCTTAAAACAATATGTAGATAGTCCAACTAGAGAAGGGACTGTACTGGACCTGGTGTTGGAGAATGAGCCCCGCCAGGTAGTAGAAGTTTCAGTAGGGGAGCATTTCGGGAACAGTGACCACAATTCAGTAAGTTTTAAAGTGCTGGTGGACAAGGATAAGAGTGGTCCGAGGGTGAATGTGCTAAATTGGGGAAGGCTAATTATAACAAAATTAGGCGGTATCTGAAGAACCTAGATTGGGGGCGGATGTTTGAGGGTAAATCAACATCTGACATGTGGGAGGCTTTCAAATATCAGTTGAAGGGTTGGTCCCCTGAAGGGCAGGGGAGGGAATCTATGTGTGGAGCCAGAGGAAGTGGGAGAGGTACTAAATGAATACTTTACATCAGTATTCACCAAAGATAAGAAATTGGTGGATGTTGAGTCTGGAGAAGGGTGTGTAGATAGGCTAGGTCACATTGAGATCCAAAAAGAGAGGTGTTGGGAGTCTTGAAAAATATTAAGGTAGATAAGTCCCCAGGGCCTGATGAGACCTACCCCAGAATACTGAAGGAGGCAAGAGAGGAGATTGCTGAGGCCTTGACAGAAATCTTCGGATCCTCACTGACTTCAGGTGATGTCCCGGAGGACTGGTGAATAACCAATGTTGTTTGTTTGTTTAAAAAGGGTAGCAAGGATAATCCAGGGAACTACAGGCCTTACGTCAGTGGTAGGGAAATTACTGGACGAAATTCTTTGATATAGGATCTGCGCCCATTTGTAAGCAAATGGACGTATTAGTGAGAGGCAGCACGGTTTTGTGAAGGGGAGGTCGTGTCTCACTAACTTGATAGAGTTTTTCGAAGAGGTCACAAAGATGATTGATGCAGGTAGGGCAGTGGATGTTGTCTATATAGACTTCAGTAAGGCCTTTGACAAGGTCCCTCATGGCAGGCTGGTACAAAAGGTGAAGTCACACAGGATCAGAGATGAGCTGGCAAGATGGATACAGAACTGGCTAGATCATAGAAGGCAGAGAGTAGCAATGGAAGGGTGCTTTTCTGATTGGAGGGCTGTGACTAGTGGTGTTCCGCAGGGATCAGTGCTGGGACCTTTGCTGTTCGTTGTATATATAAATGATTTGGATGAAAATGTAACTGGTCTGATCAGTAAGTTTGCAGACGACACAAAGGTTGGTGGAATTGCGGATAGCGATAAGGACTGTCAGAGGATACAGCAGGATTTACATCGTTTGGAGACTTGGGCGGAGAGATGGCAGTAGAGTTTAATCCGGACAAATGTGAGGTCATGCATTTTGGAAGGTCGAATGCAGGTAGGGAATACACAGAATATACAGAATATTATTCTAAACCACCAATGGTGCAATGTGGAACCTGCTACACAAGATCTGAGTGTCTGCATACACTCCTGGCTGCTCTCCCATATTCTACCCCCCATAAATCCAAGCTGCTTCGATTTTAACCCACAACAAATCGCATTGCCCTGTCACCTCCCGTGCTCGCTGACCTACATTAGCTCCCGGTCGATTATGCAACATCTTGATTTCCAAATTCCCATTCTTGGTTTCAAAATCCCTCCATTGGCCTCATTTCCTCCAAACCCACACTCCTCTGGGTCCTCCTCCAACTCTCTCCCCTTGAGCATTCCTAATTTGAACTGTTCTGCCACCAGTGGCTATTCCTTCAGTTGCTTCGGCCCCAATCTCTCGAACTCCCTTCAAACACCTCACCGCCTCTCCACCTCACTTTCTTTCTTGAAGCCACTCCTAAAACCGTTCTCTTGACCAAGGTTTTGGTCATTCGCCTTGACAAAGAAAATGGCTAGTGAGAGAGCTGATGCATTGGTTTTAATTTTCCAAAACTCCCTTGATTTGGGGATGGTCGTGTTAGTTTGGAAGATATCGAATGTTTCGAAAGGAGAGGGTGGCAAAAAATAGGGACTACAGACCAGATAATTTTGATCCTGTCATGGCTAAAATGATAGAAGCGATCATGAAAGAAGTTATAGCAGGTCACTTGGATTAACTCAAGATAATCAGGCAGAGTCAACATGGTTTTGTGAAAGCGGAATCATGTTATCCAAATTATTGGAATTCTTTGAGGAAGTGACCTGTGCTGGGGAACTGATGGATTCCCAGAAGGCATTTGATAAAGCGTCGCATCAAAGGATATTGTGGCCAATAAAAGCTCAAGGTTCAGGGAGTAACATATTGGCATGAACAGAAAGTTGGCTAGCTAACAGGAGGCAGAAGGCAGGTGTAAATTGGTCTTTTTCTGACTGGCAGGAGGCAGTGAGTGGAATGCCACAGGGAGCAGCGCTGGGACCTCAACTTTTTACAATTTATACAAATGATTTATACGGATGAAGGGATGGATGGGATGGCTGTGAATTTGAGGATGACACAAAGATAGCAAAGAAAGTAAATTGAGAAGAGGACATAAGGCGGCTACAATAGGTTATGTGAGTAATCCAGCAAATTGTTGGGGGACATTTTCTGATACTGGACTACGATATAAATTATAGGTGGCCCTGTAACTACATTTTTGCTCCTATAATGTAGGGGGGGATGGGGGATGGGCTGACGTGTGTATACTTTAATGCAAGAAGCATCAGGAATAAGGTGGGTGAACTTAAGGCATGAATCGGTACTTGGGACTATGATGTGGTGGCCATCACGGAAACTTGGATAGAAGAGGGGCAGAAATGGTTGTTGGAGGTCCCTGGTTATAGATGTTTCAACAAGATTAGGGAGGATGGTAAAAGAGGTGGGGGGGGGGGGGGTGGCATTGTTAATTAAAGATAGTATAACAGCTGCAGAAAGGCAGTTCGAGGGGGATCTGCCTACTGAGGTAATATGGGTTGAAGTCAGAAATAGGAAAGGAGCAGTCACCTTGTTGGGAGTTTTCTATAGGCCCCCCAATAGCAGCAGAGATGTGGAGGAACAGATTGGGAAACAGATTTTGGAAAGGTGCAGAAGTCACAGGGTAGTAGTCATGGGTGACTTCAACTTCCCAAACATTGAGTGGAAACTCTTTAGATCAAATAGTTTGGATGGGGTAGTGTTTGTGCAGTGTGTCCAGGAAGCTTTTCTAACACAGTATGTAGATTGTCCGACCAGAGGGGAGGCCATATTGGATTTATTTCTTGGTAATGAACCAGGGCAGGTGATAAATTTGTCAGTGGGGGAGCATTTTGGAGGTAGTGACCACAATTCTGTGACTTTCACTTTAGTTATGGAGAGGGATAGGTGCGTGCAACAGGGCAAAGTTAATAATTGGGGATGGGTAAATACAATGCTATCAGACAAGAATTGAAGTGCAGAAGTTGGGAACATAGGCTGTCAGGGAAGGACACAAGTGAAATGTGGTACTTTTTCAAGGATCAGGTACTGCGTGTCTTTGATATGTATGTCCCTGTCAGGCAGGGAAGAGATGGTCGAGTGAGGGAACCATGGTTGACAAGAGAGGTTGAATGTCTTGTTAAGAGGAAGAAGGAGACTTATGTAAGGCTGAAGAAACAAGGTTCAGACAGGGCACTGGAGGGATACAAGATAGCCAGGAGGGAACTGAAGAAAGGGATTAGGAGAGCTAAGAGAGGGCATGAAAAATCTTTGACAGGTAGGATCAAGGAAAACCCCAAGGCCTTTTACACATATGTGAGAAATATGAGAATGACTAGAGTGAGGGTAGGTCCGATCAAGGACAGAAGCGGGAGATTGTGTATTGAGTCTGAAGAGATAGGAGAGGTCTTGAACAAGTACTTTTCTTCAGTATTTACAAATGAGAGGGGCCATATTGTTAGAGAGGACAGTGTGAAACAGACTGATAAGCTCAAGGAGATCCTTGTCATGAAGGAAGATGTGTTGCGCGTTTTGAAAAACTTGAGGATAGACAAGTCCCCCGGGCCTGACGGGATATGTCCAAGGATTCTATGGGAAGCAAGAAATGAAATTGCAGAGCCGTTGGCAATCGTCTTTCCGTCCTCGCTGTTAACAGGGGTGGTACGAGAGGATTGGAGAGTGGCGAATGTCATGCCCCTGTTCAAAAAAGGGAATCGGGATAACCCTGGGAATTACAGGCCAGTTAGTCTTACTTCGGTGGTAGGCAAAGTAATGGAAAGGGTACTGAAGGATAGGATTTCTGAGCATCTGGAAAGGCACTGCTTGATTAGGGATAGTCAGCACGGATTTGTGACGGGTAGGTCTTGCCTTACAAGTCTTATTGACTTCTTTGAGGAGGTGACTAAGCATGTGGATGAAGGTAAAGCAGTGGATGTAGTGTACATGGATTTTAGTAAGGCATTTGATAAGGTTCCCCATTGTAGGCTTGTGCAGAAAGTAAGGAGGCATGGGAAAGTGGGAAATTTGGCCAGTTGGATAACAAACTGGCTAACCGATAGAAGTCAGCGAGTGGTGGTGGATGGCAAATATTCAACCTGGAGCCCAGTTATCAGTGGTGTACCGCAGGGATCAGTTCTGGGTCCTCTGCTGTTTGTGATTTTCATTAACGACTTGGATGAGGGAGTTGAAGGGTGGGTCAGTAAATTTGCAGATGATACGAAGATTGGTGGAGTTGTGGATAGTGAGGAGGGCTGTTGTCGGCTTCAAAGAGACATAGATAGGATGCAGAGCTGGGCTGAGAAGTGGCAGGTGGAGTTTAATCCTGACAAGTGTGAGGTTGTCCATTTTGGAAGGACAAATATGAATGCGGAATACAAGGTTAACGGTAGGGTTCTTGGCAATGTGGAGGAGCAGAGAGATCTTGGGGTCTATGTTCATAGATCTTTGAAAGTTGCCACTCAAGTGGATAGAGCTGTGAAGAAGGCCTATGGTGTGCTAGCGTTCATTAGCAGAGGGATTGAATTTAAGAGCCGTGAGGTGATGATGCAGCTGTACAAAACCTTGGTCAGGCCACATTTGAAGTACTGTGTGCAGTTCTGGTCCCTCATTTTAGGAAGGATGTGTAAGCTTTGGAAAAGGTGCAAAGGAGATTTACCAGGATGTTGCCATGGAATTCTCCGTTGGTCATATGAGGAAAGGTTCAGGGTGCTAGGCCTTTTCTCATTAGAATGGAGAAGGATGAGGTGCGACTTGATAGAGGTTCATAAGATGATCAGGGGAATAGATAGAGTAGACAATCAGAGACTTTTTCCCCGGGTGAAACCATTACAAGGGGACATAAATTTAAGATAAATGGTGGAAGATATAGAGGGGATGTCAGAGGTAGGCTCTTTACCCAGAGAGTAGTGGGGGCATGGAATGCACTGCCTGTGGAAGTAGTTGAGTCGGAAACGTTAGGGACCTTCAAGCGGCTATTGGATAGGTACATGGATTAGGGTAGAATACTGGAGTGTAGGTTAACTTCTTCTTAAGGGCAGCACGGTAGCATTATGGATAGCACAATTGCTTCACAGCTCCAGGGTCGCAAGTTCGATTTCGACTTGGGTCACTGTCTGTGCGGAGTCTGCACATCCTCCCCGTGACTGCGTGGGTTTCCTCCGGGTGCTCCCGTTTCCTCCCACAGTCCAAAGATGTGCAGGTTGGGTGGATTGGCCATGAAAAATTGCCCTTAGCGTCCAAAATTCTATGATTAACCTAGGACAAAAGTTCGGCGCAACATCGTGGGCCGAAGGGCCTGTTCTGTGCTGTATTTCTCTATCAATATTACTTTTGAATGGTTCTGCTGAGACAAAAGGTATTCATTGGCTTAGATGCCTGTTTAGAAGAGGCAATTTCTAGAAATAGATTGTGTATACACAATGCTTGTTAGGGACTGGTTTAGCTCACTGGGCTAAATCACAGGCTTTTAAAGCAGACCAAGGCAGCCCAGCAGCACGGTTCAATTCCCGAACCAGCCTCCCTGAACAGGCGGCGGAATGTGGCGACTAGGGGCTTTTCACAGTAACTTCATTGAAGCCTACTCGTGATAATAATCGATTTTCATTTTTCATTTCATATCAGAAAGGACACAAAATGGCTGTTAGCTATTAAAGCAATACTGAAGACACAAAATGGCCGAAGTAGCCACATTTCTGAACAATAAGTTACAAACTGTGTAAACTACCTCATGAGAACCTATCTCAACAGCTGCTGATAACAGTTTCACAGAACAAGTAATGCAATGTATAAGGTCAAGGTCCCCCACTGTAGACAGGACATATCCTTGTGTTAGTTCCTGTACGAAGTTAGGGGCAGGTAAGACAACACTCACTTTCACTAATTCCGCCCCTTGAATCTGGATATTAACCCAATGTGAACCTTAGCTCAGGTGAGAAAGAGGATTGCGAGACTGCGTCGTCTCCAAATCTTTCTCCCAGACCTGAAATAATAAACTGCTTCTTTACTTACTTAAACAGGCTGACGTGTGAATATTTTCACCTCTAACAAATCGACAATGTGGAAAGGTGTGAAATTGTCCATTTTGGTAGAAAGAATAAAAGAGAAGCATGTTATCTGAATGATGAGTGATTGCAGAGCTATGAGCTACAGAGGTATCTGCAAACGGTTAGTATGCAGGTGGAGCAAGTAATTAGGAAAGCTATTAGGATGGCAGCATTTTTGCAAGTGGTGCCGAATATAAAAGTGGAGAGGTTCATGGTTCAGTTAAATACAGCATTAGCGAGATTACACCTGGAGTACTGTGTACAGCATTGGCCACCTTATTTAAGGAAGGATGTGGCAACAGTTCAGAGAAGGTTTTCCAGAATAAGGCCTAGAATAAGCCGGTCGCCTTCTGAGGAAAGGCGAGGTGGCTACCTGCCAGAGTTTAGAAGAGTACGAGGGGATTGTATTGAAACCTGTGAGACGCTGAGGGTTATTCACAGGGTGAATGTGGAGAGGATGTTTCTACTTGTGGGAGAATCTAGATTTTTTTTTGTAAATTTTGTGTACCCAATTCATTTTTTCCAATTAAGGGGCAATTTAGCCTGGCCAATCCACCTGCCCTGCACATCTTTGGGTTGTGGGAGCGAGACCCACGCAGACACGGGGAGAATGTGCAAACTCCACACGGACAGTGACCCAGAGCCGGGATTGAACCTGGGACCTCAGCGCCTGGAGGCAACAGAGCTAACCCACTGCGCCACCACGCGGCCCTGGGAGAATCTAGATTTAATGGTCACTGTTTAAAAATAAGGAGTCGTCTGTTTGTAAAGGAGATGAGGCAAAAATGTTTTCTCTCAGAAGGTCGTGAGTCACAGATTCGTAGAATCGCTACAGTGCAGAAGGGGACTATTCGGCCCATCGAGTCTGCACCAACCCTCCAAATTAGCACCCAACCTAATCCATGCTCCTGTCCTATCCACTTAACCCCACCTAACCTTTGGACACTGAGGGGAAATTTAGCATGGTCAATCCATCTAACCTGTACATCTTTGGACTGTGGGAGGAAACCGGAGTCCCCGGAGAAAACACACGCAGACACGGGGAGAACTTGCAAACTCCACACAGACAGTAACCCAAAGTCAGAATCAAATCTGGGTCTCTGGCAGCAGTGCTGCCCGCTGTTGCACCATGCCGCCCTCTTTGTCTCTGGAATCTATGGAATTATTTTCCTGAAAAGGTGGTGGAAGCAGAGGGCTTGAATATTTCTAAGGCAGAGGTGGATAGATTGTTGGTAAGAAGGGGGGTGATAGGTTATTGGGAGTGGGCAGGCTGCAGGCTTGAGGTTACTATCACATCACCCATGATCCAGGACAGCACGGTAGCACAAGTGGTTAGCACTGTGCCTTCACAGCGCCAGGGTCCCGGGTTCGATTCCTGGCTTGGGTCACTGTCTGTGCGGAGTCTGCACCTTCTCCCCGTGTCTGCGTGGGTTTCCTCCGGGTGCTCCGGTTTCCTCCCACCGTCCAAAGACGTGCAGGTTAGGTGGATTGGCCATGATAAATTACCCTTAGTGACCAAAAAGGTTAGGAGGGGTTATTGGGTTACGGGAATAGGGTGGAAGTGAGGGATTTAGTGGGTCGGTGCAGGCTCAATGGGCCGAATGGCCTCCTTCTGCACTGTATATTCTAGGTTCTATCTTATCAAATTGTGGAGCAGGCTCGAGGGGCTGAATGGCTTCCTACTGCTCCTTGTTTGTATATGTTCGCTATCACATTATGTGACTTAGTCCCATCCATTGTTTCAAATATTCTTGTGAAGTTTCCTGGGGACAGGCAAAAATACAATTTGTTGCTGTTGATGTAGGTGAGGCAAATAGGGGCTAGTGGTGGAGTGTTAATGTCACTGGACTCGTAAAATCAGATGCCCAGACCTTCTGCGGACGGGCGTTCAAATCCCAACATGGCAGCTTTTGGAAATTAAATTCGATTGATTAAAAACCTGGAACTGTAAGCAATCCATGGGAATAGTGACCGTGAAACTCCACCAATTGTCGTCTACGCCCAGCTGGCTCTCTGATGTCCTTTCCGGAAGGAAGTCGGCCGTCCTTACCTGGTCTGGCAGACACATGACTCCAGACCCACAGCAATGGGTCTGTCCCCCCAAAATGGCCTCGCGAGCTGTTCAGTCGAATGGCAATTAGGGATGGGCAACAAATGCCCCCATCCCATGGAAGAATGAGAATAAAAAAGAAAGGTGCATTTAAGGAGAGGTTAAGAGGAAGCTTGTGCGGAACATCATGGGCTTGCTGGCTGAATAACTTGATTCAATGCTGTACATTCTATTTAAGTGAATGCATAATTTAACGCTTTTCAATATTGCTTTTAAGACTTTCCTGCTGGGACCATTGTTAAAAATTCAGCTCGATAAACGTTTTCACCATGTACACTGGCTGACTTCCAAATCAGCCAATAGCATGTTGGCAGATTTAGCAGTCAACTTTGCTATTGCACCTGGCACACCACTGACTATCTGGAGAGATTTGCCTTCACCTAGACATGGATAGGGACATCTTAAAAGACATCACCCCTCTCAGATACATCTTCCTCCCACTTAATAGAAAACTTTAAATAATTAAGCCACTCTTGCTTAAAGTTGTACTTTATTTTTCAAAACTGAAGGTCGTCTCAGTTTTTTTTTAAATGCCAAGAGCTGTCAGCAGCTATTAATAATTAACCCCGCTTCAGAATTTTTTTTGGAATAAGTTAGTTTGGAAAAGTGTCCAGCAGAGTTAGTAATAATGTGGAGAGATTAGGCCAGCTAGCAGTGCTCACGTTGGAAGCAGGGAAGGTTCATCTGAGGTTTAATACATGTGGTCAGAATTATGAGTATCTTTGATCGTCAGAGAGAAGCTATTTTCACCGGCAGAAATGAAGACTGTGTGAAACAGTGCATCATTAAGATTTCATCTCCTGATGAAGAAGCAGAATTTTTCTTTGAGCAGATCCTTGATGCAACATTTTTATTAAAATGCACGTTTAATTTGTTTCCAATTGTGAAATATGGAAAGGTGTTGGAGCAGAAGTGACCAGGTCCCAACTGTGGCGATGAGGGGCTTTTCACAGTAACTTCATTGCAGTGTTAACATGAGCCTACTTGTGACAATAATAAAGATTATTATTATTATAACGTGACAGCAAAGCACAGCAATTGACAAAGTTGCAGGAAGAGATGTATTCCATCCACACGGCAATGGGCAGATCCACTCTTCAAATAATTGCCTCCCCTCCACCCACCTCACAACATCAGCTCTCCTCCAAGACCATGAGTATCGTGGAGTTGTCTATGAGCAATAGTTTCAGACATTTGGTGGGTTTCCTGATTGGCCCATGACAACAAGCGCAGGACCATTCACTCCCTGGAGATCCAGACATCCGTGTGCTTGTTGCCACTGCTCATGACTGGGTGGGCTGGCTTGGACTGATAAGTGGCAAGTAACAATCGAGCCACCCAAGTGCCAGACAATGACCATCTCCCATAAGAGATAATCTAACTATCTCCCCTTACCATCCAATGGTTTTACCATCGCTCAATCGCTCACTGTCAACATCCTGGCTGTTATCATTTACCAGAAACTGAACTGGGCTAGCCATTTAAAAACTGTGGCTACTAGAACATGTCAGAGACTTGGAATTCTGCAAAGATAAACTCATCTCCTGCCTCCCCAAAGCCTGTCTGCCATACACAAGGTACAAGTCAGGAGTGTGATGGAATACTCTCTCCTTGCCCTGGTGAGTGCAGCTCCAACAACACTCAAGGAGGCCGACACCATCCAGGACAGAACCCCTTTGATCGCCACCCCATCACCTTAAACATTCACTCTCACCACCAGCGATGCACAGTGACAGCCGTGTGTACCATCTACAAGGGGCACTGCAGCAAGTCACCAAGCACACTGGGCTAAATAGCTGGCTTGTAATGCAGAACAAAGCAGCTGCGTGGGTTCAATTCCCGTACCGGCCTCACCGAACAGGCGCCGGAATGTGGCGACTAGGGACTTTTTACAGTAACTTAATTTGAAGCTTATTTGTGACAATAAGCGATTATTATTATTCTTATAACTGGCCTCCACCAGCTCAGAAAACAAGGGTGGCACACAACCACCTGCCCGTTTCCCCATCAATTCACTCACAATTCTGACTTTTAACTGCATCGGCATTCCTTCACTGTCACTCAATCAAAATCCTGGAACTCCCTCTCCAACAGCACAGTCGGTGTACCTGCACCACATGGACTGCAGTGGTTCAAGAAGGAAGCTCACCACCACCTTATCAAGGGCAATTAGGGATGGGCAATAAATGCTGGCCGATCCAGCGTAGCCCACATCCCAAGAGAGAATAGAGAAAAGGGGAAGGGTCGGAGTGACTTACTGAACACATGCCAACTGAAGAGGGGTAAAAGTTATCATCAAGTACACCAGCTCCAAGTAACACCTCTCAATATACTTGGAAAGCACCCATGATAGTCATTGAGACAAAGATACCGGAATGATTGGACTCAGTGAGGGATGATGATTCAAGGTAAAGTGTCAAGCATACAACTATTTATTGTATAAAAGTTAGCTGAGGGGACGGAGGGGTGGGGTTGGAGAAATATTCTCTGTTGAGTATCAACAATGGGAGAGAAAGATGTCGAGAGAGAGTAAAACTTGATTATAGTGACAAGGCCGAACAGGCGCCGGAATGTGGCGACTAGGGGCTTTTCACAGTAACTTCATTTGAAGCCTACTCGTGACAATAAGCAATTTCCATTTCCATTCCATTTCCATTTCCATTTACCCTGGGGTCAGCATTGGGAGCACTACTTTTCTTGACCAATATTTCAGAACCAAAACTTGGGTGTTTAAGGCACAACTTCAAAATGTGTCGTTGTCACAAAAGTAGGATGTGGAGAATTATGAAGAGGATAGTTGCGGCCTTCAAGGTGACATGAGCAGGCTGGTGGAATGAGCCGACACGCGACAGATGAAATAAAATGCAGAGAAATCTGAAGTCAAACATTTTGGTAGGAAGAGGGAAGAGCGGCAATCTTAACTAAAAGATGCAAAGGTAAGAAGGGTTCGACAACAAGAACACCTACGTCCGAATTGTTGAAGGAG
Organism: Scyliorhinus canicula; assembly: GCF_902713615.1. Lineage (NCBI taxonomy): Eukaryota > Metazoa > Chordata > Chondrichthyes > Carcharhiniformes > Scyliorhinidae > Scyliorhinus > Scyliorhinus canicula. Next base: position 237,986,890 of record NC_052149.1, on the reverse strand, counting down.
AACAGGGGGATTTGAGAAAGGTTAAAAAGGATAATGGGGATCGTGAACTTTATAAATACAGACATTTCATACAAAATCAAGGAAACCATGATGAACTTTTATACTACAGATCCAGTCTCAATTGGATCTTTCTGTTCAATTCTGAGTATTACAGGTTAGGAAGGATGTGCCAACTCTCAAGAGAGTGCAGAAAAGACGGGTTAGAATGTTTTCAGGGGTGTTAGTTACGTGGATAGATCAGAGCAGCTGGTGGTGCTCTCCTTAAAGGAGATCTGATGGAGGTTTTCAAAATCGTGAGTGGTCAGGAGAGCAGATAGTGAGAAGCTGCTCCCATTGGCAGAAGGGCCAAGAGCGAGAGGACACCAACAAAATGTGCATGGCAAAAGGAGCAACAGTGGCATAAGGAAAAAAATATTTTCACGGCGAGTTGTTAGGATCTGGAATGCACTGAGAGTTTGAAGGAGGGTGAATCAAGTGTGGATCTCAAAGGGAATTGGCTAAGTATCCGAGGAGAAAAATATAGCTGGGCTCTGGGGAAGGAACGGGGAATGTGACTAGTTCAGTTCCTCTTGCAAAAAGCCAGCAGGGATTCAACAGGTTGAATGTCCCTCTTGCTTGTCGTAACTAAGCTAGGATCCCCGTAGGCACCTTGCAAAGGTTTAAGCTGTTAAAGGTGCTATAGAAATAAAATTTATTGTTTTTTGTAATGTTGTTGTGTTAGAATCCCGGAAGAGAACCCAACTATTTGCAATTTATAAACCATGAGGAATTGCGAATGCCCCACAGGAGTGATGACTCTGGCCAATCAATATATTTTATGTTAAAACAAACTTTAATTTAAACACAGAATTGACTACATTAACAGCAAAGAAATAGCTTTACAATTTACAATTCTGAAATCAAATTATGAACTATAACTTACTTCCTTAATCTGCCTCTAATTATTCCAATTAAGCAAACCAATATAGTTCAAATACCACTTAGAAATAAAGTTAACAATCAGGTTATACTTGCTTTCCTCTGTGCAGAGACCTTGGAGACAACCTTTCATGAGCAACTGAAAGACACATCTTGTTTGACTAAAATACTATGGCAAAAGCCACTACAGACAGTTCTGGGTCCCCCCCCCCCCTTAATTGCATAATCAGGTAGCACAGTGGTGAGCACTTTTGCTTCACAGTGCCAGGGACCCGGGTTCGATTTCCGGCTTATGTCACTGTCTGTGCGGATTCTGCACGTTCTCCCCGTGTCTGCGTGGGTTTCCTCCGGGTGCTCCAGTTTCTTCCCACAAGTCCCGAAAGATGTGCTTGTTAGGTGAATTGGACATTCTAAATTCTCCCTCTGTGTACCGGAACAGGTACAGGAATGTGGCGACTCAGGGATTTTCACAGTAACTTCATTGCAGAGTCAATTTACGTTTACTTGTGACACTAATAAAGATTATTATAATCTACATCCAAAGCACAAGGCAGTCTTTGGTCTCCTCCCACAGGATATCCCATGAGCTCATAAACCAGGACCAAATACTAACTCTCATTAATTATCTGCATCCGAGAGACCTCCAAACCAAAAGATTATTCCATTAGCCAGCTATCTGCCATCAAGTAAATGGGTAAAGTCAATGATCAGCTCACTTTTACTGCCCCTTAATCACTGTTATGGCAGACATACTGTTTCTTACCCAGATTTAAAAAATAACATTTTGACAACAAATGTAAAATATAACAATTTCTTACATTCATCCCAGTTGCAGCAGTCAAGATATTTCTCCAACTTTGAGTGAAATAGTGCAGCTCGACTTTGAGAATACTGTGGGGGCAAACCCTATACCCTTTTCTTCAGTGAAGTATTTGTTTCTTCCAACGTTGGAGCGATTAAAGAAACATTCATGCAAAAAACGGGATTATCCAGCTCAGATGACAGAGAGATGTCATCGTTACATCCTTGTGTTACGCTGTCCTGTGATACAGGCCTGTGTGTGTGCCAGGTTTCATTACAGTGAGATTGTCAGATCATTTCTGAGAATAGCTGGCACCACTGAACTCAAGACAGTACCGACAACATTTCCAAATTTGTTACAACGCTTTCATTCCCAGGAACTCATCTGTTAAAAGAGGAGAAGTCTTGCCGCAACTTCCACAGAATCAAGGTCAACCCTGAGCATTTGATTGTCATTAATTCATCATTAAAGGATGCTTGCACTAACCTCATCTTGCCAAATGCCACAGCCAATTTGTTCACAGCAAGGTCCCCTAAGCAGTAAATCAGATAAATGGCCAATTAATCTGCGTTGGCAGTGTTAGTAGAGAGATAAATGACAGCTAGGACACTGCAGAGGACTTTCCTCTGCTGATCTTTGACTAGTGAGTTGGAATCACTTTGTTCCAGGTTTTGCTGTGCCAACGATGATGAAATTGTCAGCGTTTGCTATCATTACTCCAGTGACACCCACAGCAGACTTGGGGGTTCAGGCATTTGAGAATAACTCAGATGCCCAGGGGCTGTTGTCAGTGAGTCTGCACACCCCCAAAAGATCAGTTCCTGAGATTTCCAAAGACTACAATCTCCTGTGTAATCGAGAATTGATGAGAACTTCAACTCTTACACTATTAATCTCGCTGCACGCACCCTGGGAAAAGTTGCATCTTGTTGAATAAGGTGTAAATGGGTTTTTAATGGTGTTCTGACCTTATCATTACTGCTAAACGCCTAGCTGGCCCCCGTATATCTTATATCTGTGCCCTGTCAAATTTCTCCATCATGATTAAAAATTCTACATTTTTAAAAATATTAAATTTTTTTAATAAATCTGTTTATTCATATTTTAGCCTGTATTTTCTGCGGTCATACATTTTTTTCGCCATCTGAAGTTGCAAGTTAAAAACAAAGTCTCAGTGCCTTGAACTTGCTGGTTCGTTGTCTGTAAAGATTTGATGTGCTGGAAGCAAAAGTCCCAATCAAATCGGAGGTGGCGCCGCTTTCGCTATGCTCCACCCCCTCCAAAGCGGTGTACTCAGAGAGTACTATGTGCCATGTATCAGAGGCCTCAGGACAGTGCCTGAGGCCCACCCCCCCCCCCCGAAGCTCCACCCCCAACCGGCTAAGTTCACGATGGCGTGGGACACGTATGGTCTCATCCGTCAGGAACGCGACGTGGTGGCTGCGAACTCAGTCCAGCGCCGCTACAGTCGAGGGAGGCCGATCCGCGGGCAGGAGGGGGATTTCATTAGGGGCTGGGGGTGCTGCAGGAGGGGGTGGTCTGGGGCACGCGAGCCGGCTGAAGGGAGGGTGGACTATTTTGTGGGCCGGGTCCGCGAGCAATTGCCGCCATGTAGCACGGCGGGGTCACTGCAGGTCTCCACCATGCACATGCGCGGCCACAGGCCCGGCAATTCTCCGGACCCGAGCGGCAGCGAGAGCCTGGTGCTCTACGCTGCCGGCATGCTTGCCCCAGCCAAACGGAGGATCTGCTAAATTCCCGGCAATGCTACATTAGTTTTCCTAAACCAAAAGGAAACCACTGTGTCTTCCGTAAATCTGAAAACCGGAAGTGTTGGAAACGCTGAGCCGACCTGGCAGGCTAACGGGCTGGATTAAATGCAGCCCATCGCTGTGGGAAACCTGGTAGCCTGGCCCACTGAATCGTGGGCGTCCCCCAGGCAATGCCTTCTCGCAGCATTGTCTCAACTGTGATGATGAAGTTTGTCACAGCAGTCAAAATAATATGAGCAGAGTTTTCAGAGCAGGTTGTTGAATGTGGATGATTGTGGCTGACTGGCTCTCACCCACCAGTCTGAGGACCGATTGGGGACCAGCCCAGCGAATCTGCTCTCACCTGCTTCCAATGCAAGTATATCCATCCTTAAGTTAGGTGTCTCTCTGTGACTTTCTGTTCTATATTTCTCTGCACCCACCGATTAAGTCACAGGGTGGAAGGAGGTGCTGGAGGATTCCCGGCTGGCACCATTGAGATATGACTTTGGTCGTTAAGGAGCCAATTGATGCCCATTATCCCTGAGACCATCAAAGTTTAGCTTAGGGGCTGTTTAGCACAGGGCTGAGTCGCTGGCTTTGGAAGCACACCAAGCAGGGTAGCAGCACGGTTCGATTCCCGTAACAGCCTCCCCGAACAGGCGCTGGAATGTGGCGACTAGGGGCTTTTCACAGTAACTTCATTGAAGCCTACTCGTGACAATAAGCAATTTTCATTTTTCATTTTTGCTCAGGAATTTAGGTCGATTGGCTTTGCAATGCCCTCAGAAGTCCGCCCAGTAAGCCTTCACACTCAATGTTCATTCCTGGGACCCAGCGTCGGGAGTGCTCAGCAAACCAACCCTCTATCCTGATCTCCAAGTGCGCTCCCTCTCACACCGTCCCACGACCCCATTCCACCATCATTCACCTTTGATCTGGGGTCCCACAATGCTCCTGAGCCTCTTGTGGGTGCAGAGAAATATCGAACAGAAGGTCACAGAGAGACTCCTAACTTAAGGATGGATATACTTGCATTGGAAGCAGATGAGAGCAGATTCACTGGGCTGGTCCCCAGTCGGTCCGCAGACTGGTGGGTGAGAGCCAGTCAGCAACAATCATCCACATTCAACAACCTGCTCTGAAAACTCTGCTCATATTTTGACTGCTGTGCCAAACTTCATCACCGCAGTTGAGACCATGCACAGCATTCGAAAACCACCAGCAGCATTCTCAATCCACAACGTTCTAAAACTAATTCAAGTTGCCGCATCACTCAATGTGAGTGGATTTAAAAAAATAATTCCAGGATCCAGATCCAGATTCCCATCTTCGTCAAAAAATAATTGGATCTTTCTTAGGCTGTACCTTATCTATGTACCTAGTTCAGTTGAAATATATCCTTTGTTTTTGAGATAATTAGGGTGAAACAGTGAATGCTGGTCTATCAGCAATGTACACATGCTGAGGATGAATAGCATAAAGAAAGATCCTTTGGTGCACAAAGATTTAACAATCTCAGATTTAAAATTAGCGATGGATCATCAAAGTCATTGTGGAACTTTCCAGAGCTGCATTTAACCCTTCAGTCTCCTGCCAGATGAATAACGACGTACTAAGAAATTTCTATCCAATTCCCGAAACCAACTCAGAAAGGCTTCAAGGCTCCATAATTTTTTACGAGTCATAACTGGTTAGTTACCTGCCCTCAATACCCAGAGACTTGCTAACTGCAATTTAACCTCACTGTCGGTTGGAGGGCAGCGTGGACCATCTGAGGTCCGGCAGCCACAGGTGGCCTATCTGGGTTCTGAGTGCAGCCCATGGGACATTGTGTTGACCATTGTCCATGAGTATGGCCGCCACATTCCACTGGTTTCCATCCAGGGAGGTTTTTTTCCTACCGGTTTGCCTGAAATGATTTGCACGTAAAGCAAGAGCAAGTGAAGTGAGGTGCGAACTGAGAGCCCACAACATCGATCGTGAGAGCCATGCCAAAGAGCAAATATTTCATAGAATAGAATTTACAGTGCATAAGGAGGCCATTCGGCCCATCGAGGCTGCACCGATTCTTGGAAAGAGCACCCTATCCAACCCCACACCTCCACCCTATCCCAGAACTCAGTAACCCCACCCAACACTAAGGGCAATTTTGGACACTAAGGGCAATTTAGCATGACCAATCCACCTAAACTGCACATCTTTGGACCGTGGGGGGAAACAGGAGCACCCGGAGGAAACCCACGCAGACACGGGGAGGATGTGCAGACTCCGCACAGACGGTGACCCAAGCCGGGAATCGAACCTGGGACCCTGGGACTGTGAAGCAATTGTGCTAACCACTATGCTACCATGCTGCCCAAATATTTATTTTGTTTTTCCTGTTTGAAGTTGATGATAGTTCCATTAATATACGAATGATGATTAAGCATTTTCGATAACTTGTTCAGAAGTGTTCAACGTGTATTAAATGTATTTGATCTTATTCATGGGGTCATGGTTGGTGAACAAGCCCCGATTTCAATCTTGAGCCCTACTGAGATGAAGGAGGGTCACTCATGCAGCCCACTCGCCATCCTAGGCCCATCCCTGTTGCAGGGACTTCCCACAGGCAAAATAGCTGCAGTTTCCTCACACTAGGAAATGTAGAAAATAACTTGGATTTATATCGAATCTCCGAAAGCACCTTGCGGGGCATTTGAGTAAAGTTGCATCATTTCGCAAGGAGTGACCAGAAAGGCAGACAAAGGGCTTAATAATTGGTGGGTTTAATATTGAGGGTATAGATAATGGCCGGGAAATCCCATTGCAGCTCCTTCCCAATCCCGCTGGGAGCGATGGCGGGGAATTTGGTGCGCCATTCACTGGCGGCGGGATTCTCTGCTCACGCCGCTTGTCAGTGGGATTTCCCATCAGTGAACAGCCAGAGAAATCACACCCTCTACAACTGGATGAGGAGAATGCAGAAACGCAGACTGTCTTGACACCTTTATCAATGATTTAATTCAATCGCCAATTCCAATAAATTGTAGTAGATACATTTCAATATGAAAATAAGAAGGAGAATGTTTAAATTGGCTTCCACTCTAATTGAATGGCTGAAACCATCTGGGGGTGCGGGGGCACTGGACTGAAAAAAAAAAACAACTTCGAAAGGCCATCAAAAGGAATAACTTTTTCAGAAGATTCTCTGTACGAAGCCTACAGCAAACGAATCTCACATTAGGGAAATACTTCACCCAGCCATTACTAATGTCATTTCAATAATATCCTCAGATATAACAAAATAGCCACAACAGAAAAGTGGAGTGTGGTACTCGAAGAGAATCAGCAGGAACAAATGATGCATTGACGGAGGGAATGCAATAACATTACCTCAGATGGGTTTCAAAGGATAGATAAGCAGCTTAATGGGCAGAGAAACTGTAGGAGATCGTGGAGGTTGCCATAGTTATCGTGGGAGCAACGGAGAATGCGACTCGGGCTAAAAGATCGAACTCAAGGCGAGGCGGGCGCTGAAGCAAATTATGTCAGGCACAACACAAGCCACGTCGAACATAGTCGAACCCATGTAGAGTACAGTGTCATTCTGCAAAAAACATTCGGGAAAAATGAAATGAAAATCGCTTATTGTCACAAGTAGGCTTCAAATGAAGTTTCTGTGAAAAGCCCCTAGTCGCCACATTCCGGCGCCTGTTCGGGGCAGCTCATACGGGAATTGAACCCGCGCTGCTGGCCTGCCTTGGTCGGCTTTTAAAACCAGCTCTTTAGCCCACTGTGCTAAACCATCCCCAATGTGGTAAATGGCGAGCAAGTGAGGTTGCAGCAAATGCAGATTGCTCAAAATGATCCTGTATACAAAACATTAATTGTGAGTTAGATTACTGTTACGACAAAGATTTGAAGTGACACAGCACTGTTAACGGAGTGAGACATCCGAGTGAGGCTGTGAGTTTCATTGCTAACCTCCATTGTTAAATTGTGATTTTATCGAGAGACTGTGTGGAAACCTCCTAAATGGCTGCTATCTCCGAAAGTCTCGTGTATAAGGTACCAATCTTTGGTTGACTGAAAAACAGCAGCCTCAAAATTATTGTCATTTTAACATTGATCATATGTGAGTGAAACTTCGCTGTCTCTGACATGGGAACATGGGAAACTACAATACGAAAGAAACCCTTCTTCCTTATGGTCAACTGCAAAAGCTAATGGGCTGCATTCTCCCCAAATGAGATGATGTCCCACGCCGGCGTAAACACGGCAGCCTTTTGCTCCCAAAATTCCTGGAAAAAAGTGAAACAAATTCCTAGCCCTGCAAGGGGCTAGCAGGGACCCGGCGTGGATCTCGCAGCTTTTGCTGCAGATACGGGCTCCCACACGTCCAGCTCAGAAGCCACGCATGCGGACTCGGACAACGGAGCCAGACAAAAAAAAATAAACCCCCCGATCGGCTGTGCACCCGACCCTCAAACCCCGCACCTTTAATTGCCAGCTGCCATAAGGCCCCCCCTGGTCTCCTATCCGCCTGCCCCTGATCAGGGAGTCCGCGGACTGAGTCTGCAGCTGCCACGCCAGCATCCACACCAGAAATAGGTGATTAGTTCCACACCTTCGGGAACTCAGCTGGCCAGGAGTGGAGGTTTGATGAGCGGGCCTCCGGTAATGGGCCACCGACGGTGCGGCGTACTCTCCAGTGACGTCCGGAGAATCGGCTGACTGGGCCCAATTACGGTGTGAAAATGGATTCTCCGCCCCCACCGCCGGCCGCGATTATGGTGTCGAACTGTGGCAAATCCAGCCCAAAACATTTTGATCAGCCACACTGACAAATCTCCAACCAGTTCTCCCTTAAATTGTGCCGCAATATAAAAAGGTTATAGAAAGACACCTAATTTAAAGGTGGGTATATTTGCATTCATAGCCACACAGAAAATAGGAGCAGGAAGAGTCCATCATGTGGCCCTTCGAGTCTGATCGAGCCGTTCATTATGATTGTAGCTGATCATCACTCAGCAACCTGACCCCGCCTTTCCCTCCATGACCTTTGGTCCTCCTCACCACAAGTGCCACGTCGAACTGTTTCTTGTCAATATACAGGGCGAGATTGAACAGCAACATTTCTAATTCTCATTTTGGGCGTGTTTGGTTGGGTATATCTCAATGGCTGCAATGGCGACATCACGACCCGTATTTGATGGCATTAGTGCCTGCAAAGAGCCCCCACGAGCTTCTTGTCATTACTGATGTCTCGCCGTCTGATTTGCCAGACTGGTGTCTCAGCATCTTGCCGCTAATGAGGGGGAGCTGCTTTTATACGTTCCCTCCCTGCTCCCTCCCAGTCACCACATTGGATGCTTGTACACCTTGGACCGTCGCTGGTGTCCCCCTCTGGGTTCCTCCTTGGCCTGAGGGGTGGCCGGGTCTTCAGGGTGTATTGCAGCCTCCTGCTCATGGGGTGCCACCTCCAGCCTGCATTGATGCCATTGCAACCTTCTCTGCGTCTGGCCGCCTGGGTTGCCACCAGCACCAAAGGAGCTTCCTCTGTGGGGCTGACTAACCAGCCATATTTTGTACATCTGTAAGGAACTGGAGAAGGAGATAGACCCCAAACCACCTCCACACTTCCGTGTCCTGCCCCACAGAGTGCCATCCACCAAGTTAGTTGTGCTGGAGAACCTCGCTCTGTGCACTGACCCCTGGCCACAGCAGGAGCCCCTAGACCACAGAACTCTGCTGGGAACATTGGAAAGGTTGTTCCCAGGTTCCCACCCCTGATCCACACACCTAGAACACGTCAAGCTTCCAGGTTTGATTGGAATATAATGCAATAATCATTGTCTGAGACGTGGCATGTGTACCCACGTGAATCCACTTGAGAATATTTTGTTTACTAAACGGTCAAAAGTATCTTTATACAAAAAGATAAAAATGAACTACTTAACAGTCCATACATCTCACGAACCATTAACTAGCAGGGAAAAGGCATGGTGTCATAAACATAAGCACCTTTTTGTTACAGAATATTGGTACAAACACAAAGATGCAGCAGTTCGTGGCAGCAAGGGCAGCACGGTAGCACAGTGGTTAGCACAAATGCTTCACAGCTCCAGGGTCCCAGGTTCGATTCCCGGCTTGGGTCACTGCCTGTGCGGAGTCTGCACGTTCTCCCCAAGTCTGCGTGGGTTTCCTCCGGGTGCTCCGGTTTCCTCACAGAGTCCAAAAATATGCAGGTTAGGCGGATTGGCCATGCTAAATTGCCCTTAGTGTCTAAAATTGCCTTTAGTGTTGGGTGGTGTTGCTGGGTTATGGGGATAGGGTGGAGATGTGGGCCTGGGTAGGGTGCTCTTTCCAAGGGTCGGTGCAGACTCGATGGACTGAATGGCCTCCTTCTGTACTGTAAATTCTATGATTCATATAAACATTCAACAGTACGATAGAATCACCAGCAATCTACAAAACCATTTCTTCAACACCTTCATCAACCCACTGTCACTGTCACTCTCTCTCGCTACATCTATCCCCCCCCCCCCCCCCCCCCCCCGCCACAGCTCTCAACAGTAGATTCTCAACAGTGGAAGTCGCTTGGGAGTGTGTAATTACCACGGGAAAGCCACACCCATGCATAGCGCATCAGGAGAGAGAAAGACCTCTCCCCTCCACTTCTCCAGCACTGGCAGCAGGCCATCTTCCATCCTCCCATTCCTTACTCCAGGCCGTAAAGGCAAAGGGGCAGCAGCAAACAAACACACAGCCTCCAGGCAGCTGCAGCTGCACTTGGATCAATTTACATCTTTCTCCAGCTCCCAGCAGTAGACTCTCAACGGTGGAAGCTGCAGCGGAAAGTCACACCAACAGAGAGCACACCAGAGGGGAGAAATAGCACCCCTTCCCCACTCAAGCACACGTGGCAATTCATCTTGCATCCTCTCTTTCCTTACTCCAGGCAACAAAAGCAAAGGTAGTGGCAGCAAACAAACATACAGCCTTCAGGCATTTGCAGCTACCAGAAGGAGAAATTAGCAAACACACTATGCAGCAGCATCTGAGAGCTGTGAGGTGCTCACACAATTAACAAGGCTAATTCCTCATTTGCAATAGCCTTCAGCTGTGAAGCTAGAGGCTGATCACACAATGCTTAAAGATGACTTTACGGCCTCACAGTCGAAATGCCCTTCCCTCCTCCATCAGCCCAGGGACGATCCCTGACCTGGAACTCTTCAGTCACCTGACCAAACCTGACCTGAGTGGTTCCCCACCATCTGCTGCCCCCGAGCACTGGGGCAGCATCTCCTTGCCCTTGAGCTGCATTCCGGACTGGCTACTGACCTCCTCAGGAGCCATTGTGCCAGCTTCACGTCAGTAAAAGGAGTACTAAACCACACCTGCGCAGATTTTCGCTGGGGAGCCCGGCTAATTTCCGGGAACCTGTTGCATTTGACTTGAATCTCGCTAATGAGATGGAAATTTACGCAAATGAGGGTTAATTATATGCGCGCCATGTTTGGGCGTGAACCCATCATCAGGAGCGGGCCAGTTCGACAGCAAACGAATCGTGAGTTTGGCCTTTCCCAGCAGTTAACTGGCACGCTCAGATCCGTGTTGGGCACATCGTGATGGTTAAACCGCACCTACAATGTTTTGGCTTCAACTACTTCCTGCGGTTACGAATTCCACAGGCCGACCACTCTCTGGGTGAAGAAATTTCTCCCCATCTCTGTCCTAAATGGTTTACCCCGAATCCTCTGTCTGTGATCCCTGGTTGTGGACACGCCCACCGTCGGGAACATCCTTCCTGCATCTACCCTGTCCAGTCCTGTTAGAATTTTATCGCTGTTTATCCACCTCATTCTTCTGAGCTTTGTTGAATACAATCCTAACCCGTTCAATCTCTCCTCATACTCCAGTCCTGCCACCACAGGCAGTTTCGAGGAAATTCACTGGGTTGATTCCGGTGGTTGAAGAGGTTGTCTTATGTGGAAAGATTGGGCAGAATTACCATCTATTTGTTGATGTTGAGAAGAACCATTTAATATGGAGATGAGGAGGAAGGAAATTCTTCTCTCAAAGGGACCTTTGGAATCCTCAACCCCAGAGAACAGTGGAGGATGGGTCATTGAATATATTCAAGGTCGTGGTCGACAGATTTCAAAACTATCTGGTAGTCGAGAATCATGGCAACGGGCAGGAAAGCTGAGTTCAGGCCACTATCGGAACAGCCTTGATCTGACTGAATGTTGGAGCAGGCTCGAGTGGCTGAATGGTCTACTCTGCTTCTGTTTCTCATGGGGAGAGTTGGTGGGGGTTGGGATATATGAGTGGGGGGTGCCAGGAATTGGGAGAGGGCTGAGCTTGTGCCTGGTAGAGTCTTTACAGTTGTGCTGGAGGTGGACAAAGTGCCCCTGTTCAATCAGATCTATTCTGCAGCATGTTGCAGCTGTACGAGTCTCCAGTAATACTACAATTGGTTTAATGTCACTGGATGAGAGAGGGAGGGTGACATTTTCCTCCCACTATTTTTGTGAGAAAAGTGAGAAAGGGGCTGGTTTAGCACAATGGGCTAAGACAGCTGGCTTGTAATGCAGAACAAGACCAGCAGTGTGGGTTCAATTCCTGTTCCAGCCTCCCTGAACAGGTGCTGGAATGTGGTGACTCGGGCTTTTCACAGTAACTTCATTGAAGCCTACTTGTGACACTGAGCTATTACTATTGCAATGAATTGGAACAGGATTGATGCAAGTTAACCATATTAATATTAATTATATTATTATTAATGTGGAGGATAACCAGGTGGAGAGTAGCAACTGAATATCAAGCACATATAAAGAAGGAACGACGTTTCCAGCCAGGTGTCCTTGGAGAGGGAATGCACAGTATCCACTGGCATGCGTGATTGGCCTTCCGTGATTGGTGGGCACCTCAGGTGTTGGGAAGCATCATCACCCGGGAATAGCATTTTGGTTGAGTTAGTTAATTTCCTTTGCTGTTCTGTTTCAGCTACAGCGCCTCACCAGGGGTTGTCACCACGTCATTTTTATTTAATGTATTGATATTTTTGTTCTGTTTCAAAAAAAGAATATAAAAAGGGATGGCTGAGAGAGATACTGAATGGGTGAGTAAAAAAAGAGTTGCCATAGTCGCAGATGACCATAGGCTGCTTTCCCCTTTGTCCGGGAGAGCTGACTGGTGGTGATTTAACCTGGGGGTCACCACACCTCAGGCAAGGCCTCAATGAATAATCTCAGCTGGTATGGGAATTGAACCCACGGTGCTGGCCTGCGCGTTTCATCATAAACCGACTGATCTAAACCAGCCCTGAGTCAGTGAGTAGGTGGGAGGCCGATATATGTAACTCCGTGTTCTGCAAATGAGTTAACGATCAAGGTTAAGGGCAGCAGGGTAGCATGGTGGTTAGCATAAATGCTTCACAGCTCCAGGGTCCCAGGTTCGATTCCCGGCTGGGTCACTGTCTGTGTGGAGTCTGCACGTCCTCCCCCTGTGTGCGTGGGTTTCCTCCGGGTGCTCCGGTTTCCTCCCACAGTCCAAAGATGTGCAGGTTAGGTGGATTGGCCATGCTAAATTGCCCGTAGTGTCCTAATAAAAGTAGGGTTAAGGGGGAGGTTGTTGGGTTACGGGTATAGGGTGGATACGTGGGTTTGAGTAGGGTGATCATGGCTCGGCACAACATTGAGGGCCGAAGGGCCTGTTCTGTGCTGTACTGTTCTATGTTGTATGTTTGTGTCTCATTTTGTGTCTCACCAGCTGCCTCGGGATTCATTGATCAAACCAGTCTGTCGACATTTCCTGACTGGGCTGACAAGAGAGGAATGACCACTGTCATATCACGGCTGGAGGAGCAACGCTCGAGTATCCAGGTGAGGGCCTGTCCGGGAGGAGGGCGGGCGAGGGACGATACTCTGCAATGCATGAACAATGCTGGTTTGAATCTAGACACAAACTCAGAGGAGTTGTGATGGACTAGCTCGGGAGAAAGATTTTCCCACGGGTAGGTGGGTTGGCAACCAGAGGATACGGATTTAAGATTGAGTGCAATAGAGTCAAGGGGGAGATGAAGATTATTTTTCAACACGGACTTGTTTCACCCACAAAGCAGGTCTGTGCTCACCTTGCAAATGGAATTGAATAAGTACTCGAAATATTCAAGGCTATGGGAAAAGGCTAGGGATGTTGGACTAATTGGATCGGTCTTTAAATGAGCTGGCAGAGGCACAATGAATGGGCTGATTGGCCTCCTACTGTGCTAAACAATGTTCCAGCTTGCCTTCTCATATCTGGAATCGGAGACTGCAGCGATTCTGATAGCTCTGGGTAGCACTGACAGTGTGAGCTTGTGTGAGCTTGTGTATATTTATTGTGTGTGTGTGTGTGTGTGTGTGTTCCCCAGGGATTAATTTCCTTAAAGAACTTACTCAAGTCCCGTGCTGCTGCTTAGCGAGGAGATAATGACAGCAGAATGGTGACTCTGACAGGCCTCACAATGAAAGCCCAGGGTAATAAATTCACCTGTCAAGGTGCACAGTGTCTCTTTGCATTTCCTCCCCTCCCAGTTGGACCACAGTCACAGCAGAGGCAGCCATCATGAACACTGAGATGGTGTTAGCTGACTTAAGCTTTGCAGGCTAATTGAAGCTAAACTGCTTGCTTCGCAGGTAGCTGAAATTAATTCTGCGCTGCATTTAATTTAACTGAGGCAGGGTATTGTTTATTAAAAAAATAAACACACGGCCAATGCCTCTTCAGAAACTCATCACAATTGGACAAGATTAACAAATAAAGAAAAGGGATTTAAAATAATTTGCATGATATGACAGCACGCACCTCGTGTCTCAGACTTTCTTTTACAATCAGTTCGTTATTGGCGTGTGCTGTCTGCTGCTGCAACAGCTATTTTGCTACAAAGTCAAACATTCACATTGAGCAAGACACAGGATGACCTACCTCCTTTCAGACTCTTCTTTAAAGCCTACCTGTTCGATCACCTGTCATCATTTCCACATGTGGCCTGGGGACAAGCATTGTTTGATAACGCTCAGCAACTTTGGACATTTTAGTATCTTAAAGGCACGGTATAAATATAAGTTGTTGCTTTTCATCCGAACAGGAGGAAAGTGCCTTAGTTTGAAGCCTCATGCGGCAGACAGCAGCCCTCAGAACACTCCCTCATTAAAATAATGGTGGTCTGATGTTGCGGTCAAACTTCATAACATCCTAATCAGCCAAATTGGACCTGCGGCAGGCAGTGAGAGAATCAGATGGGATTACCAACTGTTCTTTAATCTCACCATTTACTTGTCACAGATGTGTCCGTCCGTGATTGTATTGGTTGACGTGACTACCACACAGTGCTTGCTGAGACAATGGGCGGGGTTCTCCGGTCACCCACACCTTCGGTGATCGACCGTAGAATCCACATTGGCACTGAAATCGGGGGCAGCGCCGCCTTTGCGATGCTCCTCTCTCTCCAAAACAGCGTAGGCCATTTTGGAGAGAGCGGAACATTGCATACGTTCCCGAGTTCCCCACGACGTGAGTCTCTCACGCTATTTTATGTCGGGAACTTGGCATGGCGGCGGCGGACTGAGTCCAGCAGCGCCACAGTCGGGGGGGGGGGAGAGCCGATCCGCGGACAGGAGGGGCTTTGGCAGGGGATGGGGGCATTGTTGGGGGGTGGCCCAGGGGTGGCGAGCCTGGCCAAAATGGGCACTGGTGGTGAGCCTGGCCGGCGCCATGTTGCACGGCGTGACTGCTGCAGGCCACTGCCGAGCGCACGTGCAGCCACGGAACCGGCAATTCTCCAGCCGTATCTGCAGCTAGAGCTGCCTGCCAGCCCCCCACCAGAGGGAGGATCGGTGGCTGTTTTGGGCCGTTTTGTTTGGTCGTAAAAGGCCACTGTTCCCACACCAGCGTCAGCACTTAGTCTCAGAATCAGAGAATCCAGCTCAACGCTTTTCCTCCAGTGGACAATGTCATCATGTTGTGCGCTACCATCAAAACGGAATCGATTCGGAACAATCCCGCACAGCCAAGGCGGTTTTGTGAAAGGGAAATTGTGATCCAAAAAGTTTCTTCTTTGAGGAAGCAATGAGGAGAGTGGATTAAAGGGGAACCCGTGGATGTTGTGTATTTGGATTTCAAAAAGGCATTCAGTAGGAAGTCACATTAAAGTTGCCGCACAGGATAAGAGCTCGTGGTATTGGTTATTTTTAGGGAAGGTTCCAGCCTCCCTGATTACAGCTCCACAGGACAAAGAAATTCTTAATCTTTCAAGGTCCCCAGCTGCAGACAGGACATATCCTTGTGTTAGTCTTGAATGCCTTTTGCATGAAGTTAGGGGCGGGTAAGACAACACCAACTTTCACCATATATATGTGATAACTGGGATGCTAAGAAAATTGATTGACTGCATGTAATGAATTGTGACGCGAATATAGTTGATTGATTGTGTGTAAATGAAAATGCAACTAATTCCGCCCCTTGAATCTGTATATTAACCCAATGCGAACCTTAGCTCAAGTGCGAAAGTGTGCTGTCTAAGGCTGCGGAGCTCCAGGCCTTTCTCCCAGAGCTCTGATATAATAAACTGCTTCTTTACTCATCCAAAAAGGCCTACGTGTGAATATTTTCACCTCTAACACAGAAGGAGACAGGAAAGTAATTTTTGAGGAATTTCAAAGGGCAGGATTCACCAGGCCTGACACTGAAAGGCATTGTCAGGGGTGGGTTGGGAAAATTTGGAGATCTGTAAAAAGCCAAAGGCTCTCCGAATATTCCCGTTCTGCCCGAGGCAATGGCCGCTGGTGTCAGGGCCAGTATATCCCACCCAGAGAGTCTGCAAAGAGATACAGATAGGTTGAGTGGGCCAAACTTTGCCAGATGGACTATGATGTAGAAAGATGTGAGGTTGACCACCTTGGTGGAAAGAATAGAAAAGCAGAATACTATTTAAATTGAGAAAGACTGCAGAAGGTTGCAGTACAGGTGAGGGATCTGGGCGTCCTGGTATATGAATCCCAAAATGTTAGCATGCAGGTACGGCAAGAAATCAGGAATGCAAATGGACCGCTGGCCTTTATTGTGAGGAAATGGAATACAAAAGTTGGGAAATCTTGCCATAACTGTACCGGGCTTTAGTGATACCACACGTCGAGTACTGAATCCTGGTTCATCTCATTGCTTCAGCAGAGAAATACTTACAATGGAGGCAATTCAGAAGAGGGTCAGTGGGTTTATTTCTTGCATGCAGGGGTTAACTTATGAGAAAAGTTTGAGCAGGTTTGACCTGTACTTAATGTTGTTTAAAAGAATGAGAGGTAATCTTATTGAAACAAATAGGATTATGAGGGTTAATAGACAGGGTAGATGCTTGAGAGGATTACCCGCACAGAGGAATCTAGAACAAGAGAGCATCATTTCAAATTCAAGGCTTGCCGATTTAAGTTGAAGATGAAGAGTATTGAGGGTTGTCAAACTTTGGAATTCTCTTACACATGGAGGTTGGGTCATTGAGAATATTCAAGCATGAGTTAGATCGGGGCTTCCCACACTGACATGGTTGGACATGCTCATTTTCTTGTCTAATCAAAGGCGGGATAAGCTGGGTGCAGCACAAAACTCAAATCTCAATGTCAGGACAGTGGAGTGATGGGAACAACGGGCATCCAATCGAATCACTGAGTGGGGTTTTGGAGCAGTCCTTGGAGATGGGGAACTGTAGTGGTCTCGCAGCATAGAGCAGATCAAGGGGCCAGGGCGTCCTTGGATCGTGTGTCGGAATGGGAGGTTGGAATGGAGTCAGAGCGGTTCTCAGGCTGGTGTCTGAGTGGGCCTCGGAACGAAGCGCCAGAGCAGACCTTTGTGCAGGCCTCAGAGTGGGTCTTGGAGTTGGGGGTGGCAACAGGACTCAGAGTGAGGGGAGCTGGAGTGGGCCTCGAGCACGCCTCACAACAGGGATAGAGCTAGAGCTGGTCTCAAAGTGGGGGAGCTGGAGCAGGCCTCGGGCTAGGGCACAAAGCTAGTCTCAGAGGCGGGGCGGGAGGTGCGCAACAGGCCTCGGAGTGAGCCTCAGAGAAGGCCTCAGAGTGGGCAGGACTGGAGCGGACATTGTAGCGGGGTGGGGTGGGAGGGGGTGGTGGGAGAGGATTGTGGAGGCTGTAGTGGACCTCTGAGTGTCAGCACAAATAGGCGGGGCCAGAGTGGGCATTGCTGTCAAAGCAGACCGCAGAGCAAGTGCTGCCAGACCGGTCCTTAAAGCAGGCCTCAAAAGCCAAAGCGAGCCCCGGTAGGCCCCAGAGCTTTGGAGAGAGAGATGTGTCTGAGGGAGAAAGAGTCGTGTGTGAGAGGGCTAGAGTTACATTCGTCCAATATGAGTAATAACTTGCCAACATCACTCCTCCCATAAAGGAAAGACAAACATTCTTTGAAATAAGAAAAATTCTTCGGTTACCCTGAAGTTGGTCCTCGGGTTAATGTTAAAGGTGTCTGGGGGGTCTGGGGGGGGGGGGGGGCTGGGGCTGGGGCTGGGGCTGGGCCAGGGCTTAATGTGAGGGGGCCTTGTGGCTGGCGAATATATTTGTGACTCTCTGCCTGTTCCTAATCCCGAATATTTACCTAGATGTAGCTGGAGAAGACTTGTTTACATTCAATTTCTGTGTTTCCCACAAATTTTGGCAAAATAAGGGCGTTGAGATGATGAGAATGCTGCCGTTCCCTGTTGCTCTTGAGAGATCACGCGGGGCTCCGCAGCTTGAAAACTTTGGGAAACCTTGAATTAGACAAAATGGCCGGGATTCTCCCACAGTCGGCGGGGCGGCCCGTACCAGCGCCAAAGAGCGGCGTCAACCACTCCGGCATCAGGCCGCCCGGAAGGTGCGGAATCCTCTGCACTTCCAGAAACTAGGGCGACGCTGGAAGGTTTGGCGCTGCGCCAACCGGCGCCGAAGGGCCTTCACCGGCCGGCGCGAGTTGGCGCATGCGCAGAGCCGCTGGCGCGTTTCCTGCGCATGCGCAGGGGATTTCTTCTCCACGCCGGCCATGGCGGAGCTGTGCAGTGACCGGCACGCAGGGAAAGAGTGCCCCCACGGCACAGGCCTGTACACAGTTCGGTGGGCCCTGATCGCGGGCCAGGCCACCGTGGGGGCCCCCACCCCAGGGCCAGATCTATCCCCGCTCCTCCCCCCCCCTCCGAGGACTCCGTTACCGTCGTCCTAGCCAGGTCCCGCCAGTATGGACCTTGTCAATTTCACGCCGGTGGGACTGGCTGAAAACGGGAAGCCGCTCGGCCCATCTGGGCCCGGTGAATTGCCGGGGTGGGGTCGGGGGGGGGGGGGGCTGCCAATGTCCCCTGACCGGCGCGATTCCTGCCCCCGCCAAAAAAACGGCGCCGGGGTACTCGGCAGACGGCGTCGGAGCGGCGGGGCGGGATTCACACCGCCACCCCCAGCGATTCTCCGACCCGGCGGGGGGAGTCAGAGAATCCCACCCAATATCTATAATACGGCAGATCAAGGGTTTAGCAAACAGGCAAGAAAATAAAGTGAAGGCAATATCAGATTATCCATAGAATCCTTATAGTGCAGAAAGAGGTCGTTTGGACCATTCCCTCGATTCTGGAACTTTCTGTTCTTTCATTTCCGAGGCTTGCTTTGTGTCCTTGTTCTGCTTGTACTGGCAGCGTCTTTGGAAAGTTTATACCCTTTGCGTTGCCTGGTCCTAATTGACTCTAACTACGTCTGATTTCTCAGTGAAGGCCTCTAGTTGCTAAACAACAGCATCGTATTTTTAAAAGTCTGTAATTGCTTTTATGTTGCAAAATGTTAATTACAATGCAGGTTAAAGTTTAAATGAAACTAAATCTACAGACTTCTACACATCTCGGAATAGAATCGTAGAATCCCGACAGTGCAGAAGGAGGCCATTTGGCCCATCAAGGTCTGCATCGACCCTCTGATAGACCTTGCTTGATCTGGCTTGATCCCTTTAACCCCATTTTACCTGCACATCTTTGGACACTAAAATGGAATTTTAGCATGGCCAATCCACATAACCTTCACATCTTTCAACTGTGGGAGGAAACCGGAGGGGATAACATGCAAACTCTAGACAAACAGTAACCCAAGTCCGGGATCGAACTTGGTCTCTGGTGCTGTGAGTCAGCAGTGCTAACCACTGTGCCACCGTGCCACACACCTTTGTATGACATGAAACTAAACTGAAGTTTTAAAATGAAAATCAACATATTCCCTGAGGATTGCCCCTTCTGAGAGAGAGCTGACCAATGGGGATTTGACCTGAGGGTCAACACACCTCAGGCGAGGGGCAAGGTCAAGAAGGCGGGGCCTTCACGAATAATCTCAGCTGGTGCGGGAATTGAAATCCTCCAGTAACCTATTTTTTCGAGATTGGGCATAAATTGCGACATGATTCAGGACCTCACAGAAGTCCTGACACACACATTTACGCTGGAATTGCTTGGGAAGTGTAAACTTCCAATGGGCTGATTTGCCCTGCCCGAGACCCTCCCTGAACATTTGCGTCACTGAGCTGTCAGACATGGGCCAGGCATGGGGGACTGAGCTGTACCCTGACCCAAGAAATGTTACACTGTTAACATCTGGTCTAACTCAATGAGTAGCCAATGTAACTGAACTGAGCACATTGACACCCCTCCACCCAGCCGCCAAATCATCTGCCCCACACCCAAACTGATTACCTTTCCGCAATTCGACCCAATCCAACCCAACTCCGCCCCCCCCAAACAACTAGACCTCTGACCCGCCTAAACTAAGTATCTCCCTGCTGATCCAAGTCAGCGTCCTTCCCCGTCATGACCACCCACTGACCCGACTGAGCTTAACCACCCCCCCCACATGACTAATGCTCCCACCTCCCAACCCAACAAGTCCACCCCCCCCCCCCCCAACCACCAGGTATCCCTCTGGCCCGGATCTCCAGGTTACCCTCACCATCCAACTACCCCTCTGATCCAACCCAACCTATTCGGTCTCCCAATTACTTCCCTGACCAGACCTGATTGCCCTGTGTCTGACTACCTCCCGGTCTGATGCAACCACTCACTCACTCACTCACTCATTCACTAACTCACTCACTCACACTCACTCACTCATTCACTAACTCACTCACTACTCTGCAGGCCCTCTGAGAGGAAGGTTGTCAACATTAATGTGGAAAAGCACAGTAGTCCAAAGGTAGATTTTCCCCACGTCATTGGGATAGAACAGAGGAAGTGTCACACCTAAAGAATCTCCATCTCACCTCTGAGTGTCAGACGCCAAAGTTAAGAACAAGGCAGGGACAGAATATTAGCAAATCATGGAACATTTTGGCAAGCCATTTCCTATCAGTGGTTGAGACAATGTGAGAGGAATGTGTGAAACCTCTACCTCAAGTGTGCGAACAATAAAGATTTGATTCTCTATTCAACCATTTTTTGAAAGTACCTGAGCTCCGCAGATAAAAGAAAATAGGTCGGGTCAGATTTCCAATTGTATGTTCCCAATGGGAAATCAGCATCCAGGAAGCTCATGATTGAAAAACGTAACCATTGTGAACCCGGAGACATCCTTCATTTGGAGATGTTTAACATGCTTCTATCATGTTTTAACGGGTCGCATGGTAGCATGGTGGTTAGCATAAATGCTTCACAGCTCCAGGGTCCCAGGTTCAGTTCCCGGCTGGGTCACTGTCTGTGCGGAGTCTGCACGTCCTCCCCGTGTGTGCGTGGGTTTCCTCCGGGTGCTCCGGTTTCCTCCCACAGTCCAAAGATGTGCGGGTTAGGTGGATTGGCCATGCTAAATTGCCCGTAGTGTCCTAAAAAGTAAGGTTAAGGGGGGTGGGGGTTGTTGGGTTACGGGTATAGGGTGGATACGTGGGTTTGAGTAGGGTGATCATTGCTCGGCACAACATCGAGGGCGGAAGGGCCTGTTCTGTGCTGTACTGTTCTATGTTGTATGTTCTTATGATTTACATTCTAATGGGGCCCATTGAGGAATGGGTAATGAATTCCTGCCTTCTGCCTGTGTTCCATGAATGAATAAGAAAATAATGCTAACCTATTTGTTTTGAATGTAACAAAATGGCTGACAAAGTACTGACTTACCAATATCTAAGCATTTAGGAGCCAACAGCACATTCTAGGCAATGTAATTGTTAGTTGAGGATATTCAGGGATACAGAGCCAAAGAGCCAAAATGTAGATGGAGTGGAAATGCAGACCAACAGTGATCTGAATGATAGAACAGACTCCAGGGGGCTGAATTTCCAATGACTGTTCATATTTCCTGATCAGGCAGAGGTAAGAGTAACCTATCAGGGAGAATTTACATCCTACTGAATTACTCTTTTGCATTGTAAGTCGAGTGAGGCACAGGGAAGAGATATAAACCTTGCAGCCAAACCTACTCAGTTGAGAAATGAAATATGTCAGCATTAATTTGTCCCTGGTGCTTCTTGTCACCGTCCTTTCCATGTCCTGGCTGTCTCTTCCCCAGGTCTCTTTAATCCAGATTTATTTCAATATAATATGAGTTGTTTGCAGGGTCGAAGAATGCATTATTTTCCAGGAAGCCCTTTTTCATCCACGCAGGATTTGGAATGATTCACCGCCAAACCTCTTCAATCCTAAACAACAGCAGCATGAAGAGAATGATATTGAAGCTCAGCGTTTTTCAGGCACAGAAGGGTGCGGTGGTATTAACTGCGAGCAGACTGACTTCTGATCGGGCAACTTCCAGCTGTCAGTGGAGATGGAGAGTGCGAGCTTCATGAAAGAGGAAAATAGAGCATGGTGATGCTCGAGGCAAGTGGGACAAAAGCAGAGCAATGTGAACTGGGTTCATAAGAGGGACAGTAACAACAAAAAAGGCAGGACGGATTGTTTATTGTCACAAGTCGGCTTACATTAACACTGCAGTGAAGTTGCTGTGAAAAGCCCCCAGTCGTCACACTCCAGTGCCTGTTCGGGTACACAGAGGGAGAATTCAGAGTGTCCAAATTACCCAACAGCACGTCTTTCAGGACTTGTGCGGAGCGCCCGGAGGAAGCCCACGCAGACACGGGGGGGAACGTGCAGAGTCCGCATAGACAGTGACCCAAGCCGGGAATCGAACCTGAGACCCTGGCGCTATGAAGCAACAGTGCTAACCACTGTGCTACCGTGCCGCCCGTATTTAAACCACACAACCCCAGCAAGTCCCAAAGCACTTTATAACATCTAGAGTAATTCTGAAGCACATTGAGTAGAGATCAAAGTGACGGCCGATCATGCATCTGAAGCGGAAGATGTCCTGAAAAATTGAAGAATGATTTGAACGTGCTGTTCTGCAACCAACGCAGTGAGCCCAGTAGGAATGAGCTACGCCGTTGGAGAGCTTTAGAAATTAGATTCCACTCTGAAAAGACTGAAAGAAATTGCATTAATATAGCGCCTTTTACAATCTCAGAATGCCCCCAAAGTTCTTTCTGTCTGCTTCATTACTGTTCACGTTGGCAGGCACTGCAGGAAGTACAACTGGTGCATGCCCAGCTCTTCAAAACCAGCAATAAAATAATGGCCAAGTTATCGATTTTAGTGAACAGCAAGCAGAATACTGCGGCTGCAGAAATCCGAAATGGAAACAAACAATAGCTTGAAATCCTCACGGCACAGGACTCTGCAGTAATAGTCAGCTCACCAACACCTTCTCAAGCTCAATTAGGGATAGGCAATAAGTGCCACCGCAGCGAGCGACAGCCAAATCCTGCAGAAGAAAGCATTTGTGGAGAGAAAAATAATACACCTGAGGTCAAAACGACCTTTCATCGGATTTTAATAATGATGATTGATAGATTGAGAGGGGCAGCACAGTAGCATTGTGGAAAGCACAATTGCTTCACAGCTCCAGGGTCCCAGGTTCGATTCTGGCTTGGGTCACTGTCTGTGCGAAGTCTGCACATCCTCCCCGTGTCTGCATGGGTTTCCTCCGGGTGCTCCGGTTTCCTCCCACAGTCCAAAGATGTGCAGGTTAGGTGGATTGGCCATGATAAATTGCCCTTAGTGTCCAAAATTGCCCTTAGTGTTGTGTGGGGTTACTGGGTTATGGGGATAGGGTGGAGGTGTTGACCTTGGGTAGGGTGCTCTTTCCAAGAGCTGGTGCAGACTCGATGGGCCGAATGGCCTCCTTCTGCACTGTAAATTCTATGATTCTATGATATTGGGCAGGATAGCAGGGAAACTTCTCCGCTCTTCTTTGAAACAGGGCCATGAGATCCTTTGCCTGCAGCCCAGAAAGCAGACAGAGCCTCAGTTTAACATAGCTACTCACAGAATGCAATACTTCTTTGAGGAGTGTTAGCCTGAGTTTCTTACTGTCGGCTCTGGGGGACCCACGTCCGTCTGATTCAGAGACAAGAGTACTTGCTACTGAGCTACAGCTGACACCAGATAGTAGATGTGAAAGAGTCAAATGTGTTAAATATGTTCAGGAAATGCAAAGTAGATTCCTCTAATGGCTCACGGGGATCAAGGCTGTCGCATGCAGTACCGGGTTATATAGATGGGGAAAATTCTTAGGTTTTCAGTCTATCCAGGCTGTTTCTTGATCTTCAAACTTTAATTAGTTGCAATTGTCTTCTGGGACCTTGGTGAGAGAGGGAGAGAAATCAAGCTAGTTTCCTGCCTGGCCAGTTTACACACATAGTTGGGCAGCGTGCAGAGATGGTGATCAGACAGCGTAAATCCAGCGTAATTACTCACCAAGCTGTTAAAGTAATGAATAGACAAAGTATTGTTCGATATGAGAAACTGTTCCCTGCAAATACCTTACTCTCTGCATGCTGCCGTTGCCTTACACTCAGGCAGTACAGATCCGGTTCGGCTGCAAGAATATTTTCTTTGGCGATCCCTCGCTAGCGAGTGTGATTGTCCATCTATGAAACTCCGTGTTACTGGTCATGGGTTCTGTCGATCCTCACATGGATGATGAATCCCATCCTAGAGCCGCACTTCCGACTGCACACTCGGCAGGTGTTTCCGGGAGGTGGGATGAATCCTTGGGACCGAGATCGCTGGTATTGCTTTCTCAGCCTCCTTTTCAAGGCCTCTCCCTGTCATCAGTTGTCCTCGAAGAATTGTGTCCCCTCAATAAGGAGATTCCTCCAAGCAAGTAAGTGTCTTGTGAGCAAGGGTCTCCCGGGAATTGATGTCTATGTTTCATTTCTTGAGGTGAGACTATTTTGTGAAGGCTGTATGAAATTGTGAAGGTTATTCAAAATTTAGAATCTCTTTAAAATTATGAAAGATTTTGATGGAGGAGACACAGAGGGAGTATTTCACCCTGTGGGCAATTGCTAAACTGGAGGTGATCATTCTAAGATAGTTTCTACAAAGGTAGAAGATTCAGAAGAAACACTTTTGCTAAGAGCGTGGTTAGAATGTGGAACTTGGTACGGCCTGGAATGATTGAGATAAATGTTGTGGATGCAGGGGAAGCTAGTTAAATACATGAGGGAGATGGGAGTAGAGGGTCACGCTGATAGAGTTAGATGAGAAAGAATGAGGCAAGGCTCAGGGGGTGCAAGGGCACGGGTTGGTTTTAATGGTTTGTCTCTGCGTTGTCTTTTCTACCCTGCCAAATGTGAAATTATCCAGAACAGAGAGCAGGAGAATGTCCTTTACTCGGTGAGCTGCAAAGCTGTGAGATTTGCTTTTGGTGTTCGTAGTTGAAGCAGAAACAATAGCAGGAGTCAAAGTTAGTTTGGAAAGCAGATGAAGGATTAAAGGGGTTAAGGGAACATGGTGGATAAATGCAATTAAATTACATGTGTTGATGGAGGTTGAATGCAGACAGGGATGTGATGGGCTAAATGGCTTAAGTCAATGCATTATTATGTGATGTTGATGTTCTAATCTAGTATGGAAGCCCCATCATTGTAAATTCCTTCAACCCAACAATTACTCCGTTCAAACTCTCTGTTGCACTGATGTGATGATAGAAACATAGGAATATATGAACTAGGAGCAGAAGTAGGCAATTCAGCCCTTCGAGCCTACTCCGCCATTCGATCAGATCATGACTGATTTTTGGAGGTAGTTTTTTAAAATATTTTTTAGGCAACAGTGGAGGCATTCTGTCAAGGAGGCCGTGCGTGTGTGTGTGTGTTTCCCATGATTAATTAAGCTGGGGGAAGGTTAATAGAGACAGCTGGTCTGTGAGAGCTAAGAGATGAATGTGCAAGATGCTAGGTGTATGCTTTCACAATAAGAGGCTCTGGCGGGGTTGGATTTACAAGTAAATATGTCGGGTGAAAATTGTGCATTGGGAGATAGGTGGAATTTGTTTTTACAGCTGTTCGATTTCAACGGGAATTGAGAAGTGTCAAGGGAATTTTACAACATTGTGGAGCTGGAGGTTAGCTGGTCTTTTATCTTTCTACTTAAAATGTAGCATTCAGCGGCACAACTGCCACTAAATAGTTCAATAAAGCGAACACAATTCAGGCTCCACAAATTCCAGTGAGGCCAGGTTTTCTGAGAAGGAGCATTCTGCCACTTACAATTAAATATCTGTCATGGCTTGGGACACTTAAAATCTTGGCGGTTATATAATGAAGGGAAGCCAAAGGATCTCAAAAATAAGATTTCCGATTCCCAGTCACTGCTGAATCATAAATGATCTGCTCCATTATAGTTCGATAATAAATGTTTTGGGTTAATCAAATTCTATTGCATAACTTAATAAATTCCACATTGGTTGGGAATAATAAGTTATCCATGAAGTATTCATTTGAGTTCTTTTTTCTTTGATTATTTTAAGTTCAGGAGAGAATGAGGGATCGGTGATCATTGCCTGCTTTTCAATCTAGCTGTATAATAACTTTAATCCGATCATTATTTGGTTGTCTTAATCCCATTTATGGCATCTTCTCTTATTCATTTCATTGAAATCCAGCATTTCTTGCTGAATGTTCTCCTTTTCTCCTTCACTAGGCTTGTGGCAATATGTCTTTAAAATAATAATAATATCTTTATTATCGTCACAAGTAGGTTTACATTATCACTGCAATGAAGTTGCTGTGAAAATCCCCCAGTCGCCACATTCTGGCACCTGTTCGGGTACACGGAGGGAGAATTCAGAATTTCCAATTCACCTAACAGCACGTCTTTCAGGACTTGTGGGAGGAAATTGGAGCACCTGGAGGAAACCCACGCAGACAAGGGGAGAATGTGCAGACTGCGCACAGACAGTGACCCAAGTGGGGGTCAAACGCAGGATCCTAGAGCTGTGAAGCAACAGTGCTAACCATTGTGCTAGAGGGAAAACAGCATGAAAGAACTGGAAGTGTATCATGTGATACAGTCTGAGTTTCACTTTTGCCTTTGAGAAGAGCACACACACAGCTCTGCTGCTGCTGTCTTCAAGCTTTTTACCTATTTATAATTGCTTTTATGTGTCTAGTCTAAATAAATGAACCTACAACATGTTTGTGCAGTCCCATATGAGCAATTGTGCTTGTTTCATTATAACCACATGTCATGGTGTTCAGCTATGGTCAGACAGCATGGCAGCAAGATTAAGTATAAGTATGTCCATTCTCAAAATCCTCAGATCATGCTACATGGCATAAGGTGAACCTTGATATTTTGATCAGACTGTAATGATGTGCAGCGTTGGAGAACATTGAAAACACAGCGTGATGACTGCGCACACCACCGGGATAGGGCTCAACTAAAGAGCTGGCAAGCAGACAGAACCATGTGAAAAGATTGCAGCTCACATTCTGTCACCAGCCTCCGTCACCACCATTCCCGTACCAGCCTCCCCGGACAGGCACCGGAATGTGGCGACTAGGGGCTTTTCACAGTAACTTCGTTGAAGCCTACTCGTGACAATAAGCGATTTTCATTTTCATTTTCATTTTCTTCATGAAAACCGCCAGCCTGAGTGCAGGTTGGGGAAGGAGAACCTTCGGAGAGTGGAGGAGTGTTGAAATTGTTCTGTAACAAACCTTGTTTGTCAATTTCTCCTGTCGTCTATGCGTTCTGCTTACCACGGATTCAACATATTTGAAAAAAGTTTAAACAGCTGTCATGAAATAAAGCTAGTTTTAAGTAATTTATATTTGTGTTTGTGGATGTTAGAAATGAGGTATAGCTGTAAGAAAGCTTGATTTTGTATTTCGGTATTCCTGTGTTAAGAAAGGGTTAACAGCTTCAGTTTGGTTCAGGTGCCTGCACGATTGTAATTAGAGTTTTAGGACATTAAAGCAAATAGGTTTGAAAGAAACACTCAAAGGTTGCTTTGAAACCACAACAGAAGCATTGTCGTCAGTTGTAAACTGATGCCAAGAGGGGATGGACACAGGACAGGGAACTGTAGAGAGCAGATTCTCCAAAAGAACAATAGGAAGTCTTAGAAGGCAGGGAGTGGAGACAAAAGAATGTCCCAGGAAAAGGTTAAGTCAAAGAACAAGAACCGGAGTCTGAGCAAGGTCTGGTTCAATAAAGTTAAAGAGCAGACAAAAGGGTTCTGAATGAAAGAGACAGCTGCAGGAACCAGATTTAAAGCCAGCTTGCGAAAAGCCAGGTATCAGAGGTAATCAGAAGATTGGTGACTCTTTATTGCGGGCCTGAGAAGCATCGATGTCCTGTTGGCATGGCTGGGTATCTGAGAACCTGTGGGAGGTGAAGCTAAAATGTACGTGGCGATCCAGGCCAAAGGTATACCGGAAGGAGAGTTTGAAACCCTGGAGGTGGATCCTTGGTGAAAAATCTTGGAAAAAGCATCACTTGGGAGAAAATTGCAAGACTCTCTTCCTTTGAGTGTGAAGTTCGGAAACCCTTGTGTTTTCGCCAGAGTTCTAGTGAGACCAGTTGACTCACATCATTACAAGAATCTGGAGGGGATTTGATGAGAAATCCATGGAAGTTGTATTGGCTGGCAACTGCCACTTGGTTTCAGAGTGTGGTGTATCTGACCACATTTCATTGGTTGGTTTATATGGATTGTATACATATTAAGAACATTAGAGTATAAAAGTTTATAACTTGTGTTATCCTTATATACTTATATTATATAAATCTGTAAAAGTATAGCTGGGCTGAAGGATTAGTGTATTGATCTTTTCTAGGTTAATAAATGTTTTATTTGTTACAAGTTTATCGGCAGTCCTGGGGCTCTATTCATCCATATATCTAAGTTTTAAAAATATGTAGTTAGGGTCTATCAAGCCAGGCTCCATCCTGGGAATGTGCTTGTCTAATAGTAACATCAACTGGGATGGTAACACAGTGTACAGGGCTATAGTTTCTTGATTCAATTGTATATGAACCAGCCAAGTAAGCCACAAAACATTGTGTATCAATTGGGATTGAAAGTCTACACAGGCTGAACATGTCAGGATTAACAACGGAAAAGCTAAATGTCTCCAAAATATATGGACTACGTTGGAAAACCAGTTTGGAACTAAGTTAAACTTCCATATTCATCAACTGGAGTTCAAATCATTTCAACACCAGCCCAGAAAATCCACAGACCAGTTTGTCAGCAGATACAAAGGAAATATTATGTACTATTATTTTTCAAACACCGAGCTAGCAGACAGAATTATTGCCTTGGTGAACACATTCACTCGCATTGAAGGATTCCAGAAGAATCTGCTAGGCAAGCCCAACACGTATCGCATTGAAGAACTTCTCATTGATTGACATAAATATGAAGGTCAATGAAGCTTGAGTACAATGCCAATTGTTGATGCATTCACGAGAACACCCAAACCCTGGGGGACATGTGGAATGTGTGGCGCTCTGTCTGCACCAAGGAAATGCTCAGCGATTCATCAATTCTGTAAGGCACGTGGCAGACAGTGTCATTGGCAGAGGCAACGGACCAGAGAAAAGGCAGCATTGAAAATTCGCACACTGATCCTAATTGACTGTACATATTGGTTACTTTCAAGCAATGAGAATGACCATCTGTTATCCCAGCAGAAACATAAAGTAAAGTCGCCATAGTCCCAGATGACTATCGGCTGTTTTCCCCTTTGAAGGGGAGAGCTGACTGGGGGTGATTTAACTTCACGATCACCGCACCTCAGGTGAGGTTGAGAAGGTGGGCCCTTTATGAATTTGAACCTGTGCTGCTGGCCTTGCTCTGCATCGCAAACCAGCTGTCTAGCCAAATGAGCTAAACCGGCCCCTGGTGTCAGAAACGCATTCATGATGTGAAAATGCTGATGGTGTACACAGTGAGAAGAAGAACAGTAAACACCTATTTCACACCATAAATCTTGTGGAAAACCGAGCCACCATTACACAATTTACTTGTGTTGTGACCTAACGCCAGTGACAATCCATGGAACTAGTTGGAAATCACAAGACGGATCAACCTCTGAAGCTATTTCTATCACATCAGTTCAAATCCTAACACTCTGTGTTTCGACAAAATTGATAGTTTCACATGAACTGCATCATTACGCTTGTGGGAGAATGCATGTCCATCGATTAATCTGGTACATTTTGCATAATGCAAATGCCAGAAGGTACAAGAAGAAACGGAGAAAGATTCCAGGACAAAAACCGTGGAAAGCAATTATCGTAGGAGGGCCCGGTTCAGTTCAGCATTCCCAACAACACTTGAGACCATTTCTGCCTTATCAGGATGGACAAGGCATCTATCTCCTGGGGAGTCATGTTTTAAAGGCAGACAGGTTATAATAATAATAATCTTTATTAGTACCACAAGTAGTATTAAACTGCAATGGTGTTACTGGGAAAGTCCCCTACTTGCCACACTCCGGCGCCTGTTCGGGTACACTGAGGAAGAATTCAGAATGTCCAATTCACATAACAAGCACGTCTATCGGGACTTGAGGGCGGAAACCGGAGCACCTGGAGGAAACCCACGCAGACACAGGGAGAACGTGTAGACTCTACACAGACAGTGACCCAAACCGGGAATCGAACTGGGACCCTGGCACTGTGAAGCAACGGTGCTAACCACTGTGCTAACGTGCCGCCGGAACCTTTGCAACCTGATATTCTTCAATAACTGCGTCGCGTCACTTGCACATGGGCATAGATCAGACGAGAAGACTCCCAATAGAGATAGTCTATTGGCAGGGCATGAACAATGACATTGAAGTCATCATCAGGAGTACAAGGCTTGCCGAGAGCATATGTTGAGTTAGCAGAAAGAATTTCCACATGAGGTTCGTACCCATCCTTATTACAAAATCACATCTGACCTTTTGCATGTTCACGGCACTGATTTCACCATTATCATCTTACCAAGTATCCCATTACCTGACAGTTGCAGAACATGTTGAGCACAACTGCTGTGCACATTCGAAGTGCTGTTTTCAGTTTATTTGGTCTGCTGAGCGGGATCATCATGGATAACAGTCCGAGATCTGTTGGTAAAGCATTCCAGGATATGTGAGGGAAGTGGAACATTGATCACACAACTTATTCTCCTCATTACCCGAGGTATAACTGCCTTGCTGAATGAATGATTCACCGTGTGAAATCCCTAAAACTCAAATGTAGACAGACCAAACAAGATCTGCACGTTGCAATGTTATATCTGGGAGTAACACCTTTTAAGTAGAACAATTCCATCAGCAGCAGGGCTCATGTTTGGCAGACCAGTGTGTATCAATTTTCCCACTCTTACCCATTCTCCTCTCTCTGAAATTAGAGAGAAACCTGGATGGGAAATGACCAATGTGCACGATAAAATGTAGGTGCAGAATGGCCATGCTTACAGTTTGGGACAACATCTTCGCATCCAGGATCCCAGAGAAGATACATGGCAACCAGTAGAGGTGACCAGAAATGTCTCGGAACTAAGGTCCTATGAAGCCATTGGACACAAAGGTGCAACAATGAGAGATGACCGAGGACAAAAACCGATCCATTCCAGCTCCTTAACCACTGAACAGCCCTATTGTATCCAAGACAAGATCCCAAAGCCAACAGAAACAACATTCAATAATGGCAACACCGCAGACCACTGTGAATAATTAAAGAAACCTCCAGACAAGGCTACCATCACAAGATCTAGCCAGGAGATTACCTTTACACTTTAGAGACTCCTGGATTTGTCAGTTCTATATACTTACATAATAGTAAATAAACATGACCAGGCATTATACGTTTTGGAAGGGAGTAAGTATCTTTGGAAAGGAAAGGTGGATGCTGTAATATGCCTTTAAGGGATATTAGCATGCCAGCACCAGAAGGGAGGTGTGTCATGTGATCTAGTCTCAGTTGCATTTTTGCCCTTGAGGAGAGCACACGCTCACACAGCTCTGCTGATGATCAGACAATTTACAGTGCAGAAGGAGGCCATTCAGCCCACCGGCTCTTGGAAAGAGCACCCCACCCAAGCCCACACCCCCACCCTATCTCCATAACCCAGCAACCCCACCCAACACTAAGAGCAATTTTGGACGCTAAGGGCAATTTTAGCATGGCCAATCCACCTAACCTGCACATCTTTGGACTATCGGAGGAAACCGGAGCACCCGGAGGAAACCGGCGCACACAGGGAGAATGTGCAGACTCTGCACAGACAGCGACCCAAGCCGGGAATCGAACCCGGGACCCTGGAGCTGTGAAGCAATTGTGCTAACCACTATGCTACCGTGATGTCTTCAAGTTTTCTACCTTTTGTACACATGTTCCCATGTGCCTCTTCTAAACAAATGAACCCACAATGTGTTTACCTTATGAGTGATTGGGGCTTATATCATTATAACAACACATGATGGAGCAGATTCTAATTGCACCCAGAGGCAAACCTGATCACAGATTGTGGGTAATGTCACTTTCTGTGTCAAATTATGGCTATCAAAGAATATATGAGCTGCAGAGAGATGTATATTTTTTAATTGAAAATGTCTTGATGAAAGCTCAAGACAATTGTGTTTGGTGCTAAAACAGAAGAGGGTTGCAAGTGTATAATTTATCAGTGCCTGTAAAGAGAATACAGCAGGTTAATGTTTTAGTGAATCAAATGCCTACATTCGAAATGTTAACCTGCGCTTTTTAAGTTTCCGTAAGACGATACGGGTGAACTGCTGCATATTCCCAGCTCTTGAATTTCCACCATTTTAGAGAAGCATTTTATTTTTAACCTTTTCTTTACATTTGTGGCTTGTTGGAAGACTGCAATAATAGCCCCAGAGCTCTCGTGCAGAACAGCCCAGAATGAGGGAGAAAATGAGGCAGATTGCGAAGTATTAGACTGGTGATATTAAGCTTTAAGCTTGAGTGCGATTGCTCATCTACACAGCGTAGTTGGTGCGATCTGGAATCCACTGACTGAAGGGGTGGAATTCGATTTATACTTTGAAAGAGAAAACATTTGGCAAGGCTATTTGACAAAGGGAAGGAAGGAGTGAAGTAGTCAATATTCCTTTCAAAGGGCCGAACTTCCTCGTTCTGTGCTGTCGGATCTTATTCACCTGAATGGTGGGTGAGACGGGCCCTCGGCCTCTTCTGTTCAATTCCTGGTATGTGCTTCCTTTGCACAAAGTTCAAAGCCACTAATCTGCGAAGTCATAAAATATAGTCAGCACAGTTTTCCTTCAAACAATGATATTTCACAGAATGTTTTCATTTGGTACCTGTAGGCTGATAGTGTGAAATGCTGTTCCTCTGATTGCATAATATTCACAAAGCGATGGATTTTTCTTCATGTGTGACTGGTAATTTTGTGGCCAGCGGGGATTTTCTTTTGAATTAAAAACTTTATTGAATTTTAATAATGAAGAAATATATAGTTCTGTTTCAACACTTACAGCCATCTTATAAACACTGGAAGTGACAATCCCTGTGGAAATATAGATTGCCTTAAATTGTTATCAATATAATTATTTTTTTCTCTTTAATTAAATCCAGCGGAACTAATCTAACTCAAATCTACCCTTACCGTAATTTGACAGGCTGTTCGAGCAGAGAATTTCAGAGCACACTAAACATACACATTGCCGTGACTCCAATTTAAAAAATTTTCTTCATGGGATGTGGGCATCGCTGGATGGGCCAGCATTTATTGCCCATCCTCGAAGAGATTTCAGCATTTATTGCCCATCCTCGAAGAGATTTCAGAGCCAACCACATCGCTGTGGGTCTGGAGTCACATGTAGGCCAGACCGGGTAAGGACGGCAGATTTTCTCGACATTAGTGAACCAGATGGGTTAATACGACAATCGACGATGATTTCATGGTCCCCTTTAGACTTTTAAATCCAGATTTTCTTTTTAATCAAATTCAAATTTCACCATCTGCCCTGGTGGGATTCGAACCTGATTCGAACCATGGGCGCAATTCTCCCAACGGGAGACTAAGTCCTGACTCCGGAGTGAAAACCGGAGTTTCACTCCGGCGTCGGAGGCCGCTCCCTGTCCCCTATTCTCCCACCCCCAGGGGGGTTAGCAGCGGCACCGCGTCATTTAAGCCTGCCTGGCCTTGGCGCCGTGTAAATCACGTCACCCGCGCATGCGCGGTTGCCGTCCTCCCCGCGGCCGCCATGCAAGAAATGTCGGATGGATCTTGCGGGGCGGAGGAGGAAAAGAGGTCATCCTTCAGAGAGGCCGGCCCGCCGATCGGTTGTCACCGATCGCGGGCCAGACCCCTTTTGAGGCCCCCCCCCCCCCCCCCGGTGCAGGATCCCCCCCCCCCCCCCACAGGCCGCCCACCTAACGTTTCCGCGCTGTTCACGCTAGCAGCGACCAGGTGTGGACGGCGCCGGCGGGAACCTGTCGTGTTGGGCAGGCCGCTCGGCCCATCCGGGCTGAAGAATTGCTGCTCGCCTGTTACAATCGGCAAGCGGCGATTCTCCCAGCAGCCAGCCGTGAAT
The DNA here is from genome assembly GCF_902713615.1 of Scyliorhinus canicula. Lineage (NCBI taxonomy): Eukaryota > Metazoa > Chordata > Chondrichthyes > Carcharhiniformes > Scyliorhinidae > Scyliorhinus > Scyliorhinus canicula. Next base: position 237,952,543 of record NC_052149.1, on the reverse strand, counting down.
CTCCCCGCGCCGTTTTGGGGGGGGGGGGGTGGGAGAATCGCATGCGGTTGCCGGGGTGGTGTGGCGGGACTCACTCGGCGTCCCGGCGACTCTCCCACCCGGCGTGGGGGGGGGGGGGGAGAATTCCGCACATGACTCTGGGTCTCTGGATTATTGTCCAGTGACAATGCCACTACGCTACTGTCCATAAACTCCACCCAGTGCTTCAGGAATGGCTCAGTGAGGAAGACTCTCGAGTCGGTTTCAGACAGTCAGGAGTGCCACTCCACACAGACGGAGCACGTAATCTGGGCTGGCCTAGGGAAGGGGCTGTAACAATATGTATAGTGTAGAGAAGACCAACAGTTAATAATTTGATGTCAATACTTTTCACCACCAGATGGAGAAAAGGAGCAGTCATATAAATATCATGTGACTCCTGGGATTATGGGAGAAGGTGTTTAGCCATGAGATAGATTTGTTGCATAGTTGACAGATCTGTAGTTAGAGACATCATATAGTTTAATTTAATAACTTTAACCTTGGAACTTGTTTGAATCTTATTTAAGTAGTGTAAATAAATCAGCGTTCTTCTTTTACTTAGCTTGATTTTCATTGTTCTACACTACGTACCCAAGGCATCTTGATTAACAAAACAAAACAGAACATCACGGGGTGCGTCATTGTTAGAGGTGCCACCTTTCAGATGCGATGGTGAACCGAATCCGCCCTCTCAGATAGACGGAGAAAAACCCCACAACACTCTATTGAAAAATAATTCTTTCCAGCACCTGGGTCACTACGTACCCCTCAGCAAACATCACCACAGCAGAGTGTCTGGTCCCCATGAGGCGGGACTTTCCGCCCCACCTCCCCACCCCATGGTGTGCTTTGCAGAGGCGGCTGGCCATTTGTCTGTACCAGCCTCCCCGAGTAGGCGCCGGAATGTGGCGACTAGGGGCTTTTCACAGTAACTTCATTGAAGCCTACTCGTGACAATAAGCAATTTTAAAAAAACATTTTTTGTCAGTGCCGCGATCTTCTGGTCCCTACCCTGTCGACGGCTTTTACTGTCGTTCACACCCATTGCTGTGGGGAGACCCGAGATGGGTGGTCGCTCTCGGCGGAACAGGAAGATCCCACCAACAAGAACAGCTGGAAACTTACAGCCATTACTGTTGTGAGAGTTATCTTTGCTCAAATTGGTTACATCCTTAGGTTGTGAAAGGTACAATATAAATGTTCGCCTTGTCAGCTTGGCATCTAATTTTTAACCTGAAGGCCTTTAAGGGGGTTCAAGGCTGTTGCTGATCTGTAGTGAGATTGTTCAAGATATTACAAAGTGGCACCTTCATATCATTGTCCAACTGAAAGATCCCCTTCCATTTCAAACTGCACAACATGTAGCTCCGGTTGCTATGATATCAGTTCAATACATTTGGTCGGATTATTCTTGGTAGTTGATCAGATTCCAAGTTTGACTGAAGCTGATCATTCTCTCTCATCTGTCTGCACTTGACGTTGTTGGCTGCCTTGTTTCCGCACAGACAGGTGTTCAATTTTTATGAGGTTTAAGTTAACTCTTCTCCTATAAAGGTTGAATTGTGAAGAAAATATTGGCAGATTTCCAATAACCGCCCCGCACGTCTCCGTGGAAATCACTGAATACAACACCCCTGGCAGTGCAAACAGCTGGAATTGTGCGACACAACAACAACTGTGGTAAAATGTCTCAGGCATCAGCATAATCAGACACAGGTGGAACCAACGAGGGAGGCAAACGGGCATAATTGGTCAAATAAGTAGGTTTCCAACAGAGTTTGAGAGAAGGTGAAAGGGGGTGGAGAGGCCGAGCAGTTTAAGGAGGAATTTTCAGAACTCGGGGCCGAGTCACCTGAAGGCACAATCGCATCCTAAGGGTCGAAGGAAGTTGGAGATGCGCAAGATGGGGCAGCACGGTAGCATTGTGGATAGCACAATCGCTTCACAGCCCCAGAGTCCCAGGTTCGATTGCCTACTGGGTCACTGTCTGTGCAGAGTCTGCAAATCCTCCCCGTGTGTGCGTGGGTTTCCTCCGGGTGCTCCGGTTTCCTCCAACAGTCCAAAGATGTGCAGGTTAGGTGGATTGGCCATGATAAATTGCCCTTAGTGTCCATAATTGCCCTTCGTGTTGGGTAGGGTTACTGGGTTATGAGGATAGGATGGAGGTGTTAACCTTGGGTAGGGTGCTCTTTCCAGGAGCCGGTACAGACTCGATGGACCGAATGGCCTCCTTCTGCACTGTAAATTCTATGTAAAGAGGCCAGAGCACAAAAGAGAAAATCATCTTCTCGCTTACAAATTTCAGCCGTTCAGTCACGTTGGCTGCACTCTGCAGCCATATCATTCCAAATCTTGTTGACTTCTTCCTTCACCTTTAAACCTTAATCGACACATCTTTCAATGCTCTTGATCTCCTCTCGTCCAATGTTCAGTGTTTCTTCAACAGGTTTAACAACATGAAAGGTCATAAGTATTCATTTCAATTTAGAACCATTCCAGCCACTGTGGCCTGCCCAAGCCGGGATATGTTTTGGGGTGACATTTCATCCCTCCTTGTTTAGGATTTCTCCAAATAACACTTTCCAATAAGCTTCTTTCTGATGGAACACAGCTGTGCAATTTAAGAAATTCAAGGAAATGCGTTTTCTGGATTGAGAAAATACTATTTGAGTTGGTCGAATGAGTATAGAATGTTCCCATTCATGTCAGAATGTTCCCATCCATCGCCTGACCTTACATTAATTGTCCTGTCCATTTCTCATGATTTGAGGCAAAAGGTTCAAAGATCAGATGAGACCTAACAACCTGATGCTCAAGAGTGCAGATAACCCAGGTCATTTTCTGCCGACATTTATTATTTATCACAGTTGCCCAGTTTTAAACCTATGGACTTACAGGTTTAGGCATAGTTATTTGATGCACCATAGCCCATTGGCAGGTGCATTCAATATGATGACAATAAGATCTGTTAATACCCATTGCTTGATATATATGCAAATCAATAGAAAAAATAATTTGATGCGTCTTCCCAGTTCCAGTCCATATTGTACATCAGTGCCACGCTCAAAGATAAAAGCTTCGAATGCTCATTTTAGGGGAATTTTATTTCATCAAAATGTATTTTATTGCTGAATGGAACTCAGATATTAATTGAATTCCAAATGTCAGAATTGTACTCTATTATTTGGGAATAATTCCTTTATTGTATTCGAGGAAATGGCCAGTTTCAATTCTCAACGTGGAAAAGGTTGTTGAAGTAAATCTCTGCTGGTGTCTATCCTTCTGCCAATACGTTGGCCAGGAAAGCAACATTCAAAGAATAGCGTGGCAACGATGGGTTTGAAAATACCCTAAAGCCCATTGATCGCTTACTTCCAGAAATGTTCTAATAACCACAAAAGTAACAACAAATCACATCACTTTTTCGAGTCATCAAGTCACTTTTTCGATGTAATAAAATGTCCCAAAGTGCTTCTCAGGAATGTAATCAGACAAAAATTCAACACCGAGTCATATAAGGAGTTTTTCGGTCAAGTGGCCAAAAGCTTGATGAAAGAAGTCAGTTTTAAGGAGCATCTTAAATGTTAAGAGAGAGATGGGGAGGCCGAGACATACATTTCCAGAATTTGGGACACAGAACAGCTGAAAACGTGGACACCAATGGTGGGGCAAAAGGAAATAGAAATGCACAAGAGACGAGAGTTGGATGAGCGCAGAGATTCTGAGCGTTGTGGAGGGAGGTTGCAGATTTGGGGAGCAGCATGAGGGATTGAACATATGGATGAGAATTTTAAATAAAAGAAGTTGCTGGACTGAGATCCAATGCAGGTGAAAAATCTCAGGAGTGCTGAGTGATATGACTTGGTGCAAATTGGGAGAGTGAGAGGTGCGAAGTGGACCATGGTCCATTGGAATTGTCAAGACTGATGTTGGGGAATTGGGATTCAATGTAGATCAATGGGAATAATAGGAGAGTGGAAGTTTGAGGAGGATACAGGTTTTTAGATGAGCTGAAGACGACAGAAGACGAAAGGTATCCAGGAGAGTATTGGAAAAGCTGAGTCTCCAGAAGATAAGTGGAGGAATGGGTAATGATACAGAGTGAATAGTAGATAGGATATAGGCTCAGAGATCAATGAAGAGTTGTTGCCAGCCTTCTTCTCCCTGAAACAATGGTTGGATAGGAGCCTGGAATTGGTCACAGAGCTACATCAGAGTTTCTGACACAGAGATGAGAATGTAGCAACTGTTTCACTAAATGAATACCAACAAACTGAACCAGTTGACAGTTACGTTTCACGCTATCTAACAGGTGGAGTTAGTCCAAGAATCCCATTCTACTTATATTATTAGAGATTATGCAACTAAACCTGGAGAGTTCACTTGCTCTCTCAGAAAATTATAAAGAATCACCAATTATGTCTTGAAAACATTGATGGCTATTCTCCAAATATCATGCAATGAGGCTTGCAAAATCCTACCAACTGTCCTGGCTTGAGACAATTCACACCTCTTTAACCTGTGATTATCCCTCTCTCCAGTCGCACTGTCTGGATCTGTAAAGAATTAATGACCTGTAAGACTCACATTCAACAAATCATCTTGCATCATTGACTTTATCTATATATGCTGTGTTTGTGTAACCTACCTCTTCATTCACCTGATGAAGGAGCTACGCTCCGAAAGCTAGTAATTCCAAATAAACCTGTTGGACTTTAAACTTGGTGTTGTAAGACTTCTTACTCTGCCCACCCCAGTCCCAAGCCGGCAGGTTGCACAGTGGTTAGCGTTGTTGCTTCACAGCTCCAGGTTCGATTCTCGGCTTGGGTCACTGTCTGTGTGGAGTCTGCACATTCTCCCCATGTCTGCGTGGACTTCTTCCGGGTGCTCCGGTTTCCTCCCACAGTCCAAAGTTGAGCAGGTTAGGTGGATTTCCCAATCTAAACTGCCCTTAGAGTCCAAAAAAAGGTTACATAGGAACAAAAGAACTAGGAGCAGGAGTAGGCCATCTGGCCCTTCGAGCCTGCTCCACCATTCAATGAGATCATGGCTGATCTTTTGTGGACTCAGTTCCACTTTCCTGCCCAAACACCATAACCCTTTATTCTTCAAAAAACTATCTATCTTTATCTTGAAAACATTGAGTGAAGGAGCCTCAACTGCTTCACTGGGCACGGATTGACATAGATTCACAACCCTTTGGGTGAAGAAGTTCCTCCTAAACTCAGTCCTAAATCTACTTCCCCTTATTTTGAGGCTATGCCCCCTAGTTCTGCTTTCACCCACCAGTGGAAACAACCTGCCCGCATCTATCCTATCTATTCCCTTCGTAATTTTACATGTTTCTACAAGATCCCCCCCCCGCATCCTTCTAAATTCCAATGAGTACAGTCCCAGTCTACTCAACTCTCCTCGTAATCAAACCCCTCAACAAAACTCCATTCGCCTTCTTAATCATTTGTTGGTGGGGTTACTGGGTTACTGGGATAGGGTGGCGGTATGGGCCTCAGCTCTTTCCCAGGGCCAGTGCAGACTCGATGGGCTGAATGGCTTCCTTCTGCACTGTAAATTCTATGATTCGATGATCTCCACATCATTGATATTTATTGGAATTTCTGCCATTTTATTTAGTAGTGGGCTATAAAACTCATAAGAAAATCGAGGGCCGAAGGGCCCGTACTGTGCTGTAATGTTCTATGTTCTAAATGCGAGCTGGGATAGTCATTTAGTCCTTCAATTTTCCTCAGCCATTCAACAAGATAGTGGCTGATCTTCTTCCACAATTCCACCTGCCCACCCTGAATCTCTACCCCTTAGTTTTCTAAGTGTTCGAAAATATATTGACCTCTGGCTTGAATACACCCAGTGCCTGACCGTCCACAACTCTCTGGAATAGAAAATCCCAAAGATTCGCAAGCCTGGCAGCTTCTGTGAAGAGCAAAACAGTATTAACATTTCCCATCAATCACCTTTCATCAGAATGAGTTTTCTATTTTGATTTCGGATTCCCAGCATCCACTGTATTTTGCCTTCCTCCAAAGATTCAAAACCCTTTGACTGAAGAAACTTCTCCCCATCTGAGTCCCAATTGCCAACCCCTTTACTCTGAGACCGTGACCCCGTGTTCCAGATTCCCCACCCTGCGGAAACATTTTTGCAGCATCTACTCTGTCAAGACCCTTAGGAATTGTCTGTTTCAATTAAATCACCTCTCATTCTTTTAAACTCCAGGGAAAATAGTCTATCAATGGCTCCTCCGAAGGCAATCCTCCCCTCTCAGGAAATACTCTGAATTAACCTTGTGTCAACCAGGAAAATTTAGGAGAGGGTGGATTAAAAAATAACTAAATAATAAAAGTAATGATGAATAATATACTTACTTGCCTTTAAAAAACTTTGGGTGGTTCAAGGGATGTTCCAATGAAATATTTCACAACAAATAATTTGCTTTTGGAGTCAAGTCTCGAGGAAACATGGCAGTCAAATTGTGCATATCAGGGTACCACGCAGAAAAAATGTGATGCATGATAATTAGCATTTTTTTTGTGGGATTAGTTGAAGAATAAATGTCAACGAGCAGATCTGGAGAACGGCCCCTGACATTTCATACATTTGTGCAATCCTTTACAACTCCCCAAAGAGCCAGACAAAGCTTTGGTTTGATGTCTCCGGATCAAACTCCACTTGGCAAAATGAGGAAAATACTTCCTTGGACAAGTACACCTATCTTTCAGGTGAGGCATTAAAAGCTAAAACCTCATCTCCCCTTTTTAACAGGACTAAAAGATCCTTTGGCACTCGAGAAGGGAATTTCCCCATGGCGTCTTGGCCAATATTTATTCCTTGATTGATGTCAATAAACAGAAAACTATTTGCTCATTTTTTTAATGTTTCTGTTAATGGGATCTTATTATGTGCAAATTACATAGAGTGTGCACCGATCCACTTAAGCCCTCACTTCCACCCTATCCCCGTAACCCAATAATGCCTCCCAACCTTTTTGGTCACTGAGGGCAATTTAACATGGCCAATTTAACCTAACCTGCACGTCCTTGGACTGTGGGAGGAAACCGGAGCACCGGAGGAAACCCACGCAGACACGGGGAGAACGTGCAGACTCCACACAGACAGTGACCCAGCCAGGAACCGAACCTGGGACCCTGGCGCTGTGAAGCCACAGTGCTATCCACTTGTGCTACCGTGCTGCCCAAAATTCACTGCCACTGTCCTACGTTACCCTTCAAAATTGATCGTAAAGCACTTTGGAATGTGCTGTGGCCAAGAAAGGTAATATATAAATGCAGGTCTTCATTTAGTTCTAGACATCTTGCCTAATTATTACTTCCTGTCACGGTGATTTGGCTGTCATCACTGAATTGGCATTCATGTTGAATTTCAGCCCTCTGATCTCCACCCCACCATGTGAAAATAGCACTGGGCCAAAATAGGACTCCAAAGTTCGTGAGTAATATTGGATCCACTTTATGTTTGTTGTGACTGTTAAAGTCCACGCGATGTATACTACCCCTGCAGTCTGGGCTGTGCCCAAAGTATTCAGTCTACTGAGGAAAGGTTCTGAAACGTATACTTTCTCCGTCTCACCAAAGATAAATCAAGCATAGCTCTGAAATAGCTGCCTGTCGAGCTTTGCATCCTCAATTATTTATCCTCAGCTGGTTGGCTTCATTGGCATGACATTTCCATAGCTCTGGTATCTTCGGCAGACCAATTGATCTTCCCTCAGTACTTAGAAGGGAGGATTATTAACTTGTCCTCATTTATCTTGTAGTCACCGCTGCTTAATAATATCCAGGATGAGAAGAACTGATTTACCAATGTCACATGAAGCTAAAGCCACCTGCATAGAGACATTGATGATTGATTAGTCTTGCTATTGAGGGTCATGGACATGTCTGCTTGCTTTGACATCTGCAAAGTACCAGACAAAACTATCGGATTATATATTAAAATTGATTCTTTGGCAGAGGAACTGTGCCGTGTCGGTGTTCCTGCTACACAAGTCCTCCCACCTCTCTTTATCTCACCCTCCCAACATTTCCTTCCTTTCCGTTCAGTCTCTTCTGTTCATCGATTTGCATCCATGTTATTTACCTCAGTTGCTGAATGCGGGGACGAGTCTCACATCCTTATCCACCCTTTGGATTCTGAGGTTCAAATCCCTCACTAATCTCATCCCTCCCAAGCTCTGTAATCCCCTCCCTTCTCCACAATCCTCCGAGATATTAGTGATCCTCTAAATCTAGTCTCTTGCATATTCCCAATTATAATTGCTCCGCCATTGATTTCCGTGTCTTCCTGAGCTCCCAATTCCCTCCGTAGCCCTCGCTGCTTCCCCACATCTATTTTCTCTTTTAAATCAACTCCTTAAGATGCCACTCTTCAACCCAGCTCTTGCTTATCTAACTTCATGTCTTCTTATGGGACCCAGGGATTTAAAATGCTGAACACGTTGGGATGTTTTGTTATGTTAAAGATGGTATATAAATGCAAGGTGTTGTTGTTGCTGATGTTGGATTCCCTATTAGTTTTATTAAATTATATAGTTTTTTTATGCTCAATCTTTCACTTCAAAAGAAAAATAAAATTCCATTTTAGCAGGAAACGACAAAAATGAGACGAGGAGTTAAAATTCAAGTCAATGCCAAATTCTTCCATAGCATTATGACTTAACCCTACCAAATCCTTTCACTGCATCCAAGCAGATAAACGAATGAAGAGAATCTCACTTGTCAAGTTCGGGATGTTCAGAAGGGTTTCACCGTAAACCGTCCTATTATATGTAATAAAAATCTTTATTAGTGTCACAAGTAGGCTTACATTAACACTGCAATTAAGTTACTGTGAAAAGCTCCTAGGCGCCAAATTCCAGCACCTGTTCGGGTACACGGAGGGAGAATTCAGAATGTCCAATTCACCTAACAAGAACGTCTTTCGGAACTTGTGGGAGGAAACCGGAGCACCCGGAGGAAACCCACGCAGACACGGGGAGAACATACAGACTCCGCACAGACAGTGACCCAAGCCGGAATCGAACCTGGGACCCTGGAGCTGTGAGGTAACCGTGCTAACCACTGCGCTACCGTGCCCGCCACTGTGGATCGTTCCAGCTTCAAGAATGGAAAAGAAAGCAATTTCCAGAGAACTTTGTGACGTCTCTCAGAAACATCCCAAAGAACTTCACATTCAGTCAATTAATCTGAAATCCAGTCAATATTATTTCATAATTTTAACATTCCGAATAAAAAACTTTTCATTTGCATTCAGCGGGATGAAAGTCAAATGTTAAATGATGACAATTTATATATAAGGAAGGATAACAACTGTGTTGCAATATTGGGAGGGAGACAAAGACCAGGAGAGGGGTGGCGGTTGTGGGAGGGGGGTGCGGCAGGGAGGGAACGGTGGCAGCAATTGGAGGAGAGGGGCAAGTAATGGAAGGGAAGCTCATAGAATCATAGAATCGTAGAATTTACAGTGCAGAAGGCCCATCGAGTCTGCACCGGCCCTTACAAAGAGCACCCTACTCAACCCAGTGCTGCAAGGCATTGAGTGACCTTAATGAGTTCTCTAACTCAATAAAAAGCATCTTCACATGCCACATTCCAGCAACTGCACAACCAGCCTCACACACCGCTCCCTGCACTCAACTAATCTCCATCAACCACAACTCACCTCACACCCACACACTGAGCACCAATGGAGCTCTCACACCCACACACTTTGGAGGAATACAAGTAGAAAGAGGAGGGTGATTCTTTCTGGCTGTAAGTATACAGAGTGGACAATTCATCTTGTCAGTCTGTGTGTAATGCTGATGTGATGCCGTCACTGCCACTTTTAACCAGAGTGAGTGGTGGGGGGAGTGGGGGGGGGGGGGGGGTTGCTACGATAGCTGTCATGACTGAAAGCAATGGTGTGTTCAAAGCCCTTAGAGTCACAGCCAACATCCTCCTTCCCCACTGGCAGCGTTCTTCAGACTTTACCAACTGCTGTTAACCCTTTCAAAACACCAAGCACTTCCCCAAAGTCAGAGGATAAATGTCCAACTTGTAAATAGCTGCACTATTTTCAGCTGTATGTGATCAAAAATGGATGCCAGCTGGAGTGGCTAAGACAGGACAGCATCAAATCGATGTTACACATTGGTTACCTCCTCAATCTGCCTGCTCTGCACACTGCCGGTGAACAATCATAACGGATGGAGCTGAGGTTTGCTCCAATATTTCAGGCAAAGGTATTCCTTGACTATGGCCTCGGAGGAGTTGGCCTTCCCAACTCTTGACAGGTGACACCATTAACCGAACAACTATTTCACAGCTGCACAACCAGGTGATCGAAACATGTCCTTCAATGTCTCACCGCAGAGAGATCTATGGAAACTCTCGGGGCTGAGTAAGCAAAGGCTGGATGGCCTCCTCTGAACTGCCTTATCAGCTAAAACAATGCATGGCTGGAATCCTCTTTAAGAATGCAACATTGCTAACAGCAGCTCACATTGAAGCTAAATTGAGCATAACGAATTAACCCTTCCCTGACAGCCAAAGTTATTGGGCTGGATTCTCCGCCGATGGGATTCTGCCGACATTGTGGGGCTGCCCCACCGTGGGAAACCCCATTGACCAGCCAGCGAAACGGAGCATCCCGCCCGCGAGTGAAACTGAAATGTGGCGCAGCGGGTCGGAGAATCCTGCCCCTTGTTCTTAACTATCTTGCTGTTCTCTGTTCAAATTTTAATTGTCACTTTTATTTGTGTTTTGCATTTTTTAAAACCCCAGAATGCGCAACATTAATAAGTTTAACAGAAAATGAAAACCCATGCATTCAATTGAACTAAACCAGGGGCTTGTTTAGCTCACTGGGCTAAATCGCTGGCTTTTACAGCAGACCAAGGCGGGCCAGCAGCACGGTTCGATTCCCGTCCCAGCCTCCCCGGACAGGCGCCGGAATGTGGCGACTAGGGGCTTTTCACAGTAACTTCATTGAAGCCTACTCGTGACAATAAGCGATTTTCATTTCATTTTCATTATTGCTTTCTGAAGAAAAAAAATGACTTCCCCATATATATCAAGCAAATTCCTTCTTAAGGGTATTTTTATTTGTGTTTAGTGTAACACAATTTCTTACATATTCTATTGTCTTGACTTTGCACTGAGCGATCGCACAGGCACTGCTGTGTCAGGTCTATGTTAACTAATTTCACTAATCCAACTTCCTAATGCTTCTGCGTTCCCCCCCCCCCCCCACCCCCCACTCCATGACGCATCAGGAAGTCCTTGAAAATGTTGATCACTCACTGTGTAGTTGGCAGTCAATGTGTAATGTTGATATGATGCGATCCTGCCACTTCTGTCTTGTTCACTCCAGCTAACGTGCATTTTTGATCACACACAGCTGAAATTATTGTCATGTGAGTGTCCCTTTAAGAAAAGTTTGGTCTTACCACATGACCTTGTAGCATGGCTTCAGTGATGTCATTTGTGGGTGGAGCTGGGCTGTGGCTGTCAGGTGAGAGGGGGTTTAGTCTTTGGGTTTCAGTTTTGGTTTGTTGCTTTGGACTGCAGAAGAAGAAAGCAGTGTTTCCCTGTTTTCATTTTAAAACTGTTCCAGTGAACTGAAAGCACATTGTGTGGGGCAACCTGCCGTGGTAACCTTAAAGATAGAGCTGCTTTCAGGGAGGAGTTTTGAATCTGCTGATTGGAACCAGATCAAAATCTCAGGAAAAGGACCAGTCCCATTCCAGTGAGATTACAAGTGTGCTGTGCCACACCCTTGAAAGGGGTTTTGGTTTATTGGATTTTGTATTGAATTGGAACAGTTACTAAGGGGGGATTCTTTAAGGGTTATATACATAGATTGGTGTAGCTGTTGTATGTTTTTTCATGTTTGTAACTGATAACAAATTCTTGCTGTGTTTTATATATGTTAACTACATTCTTATGATAAACTTTGTTTTGATAAAAGCACCTAGGACGTCTGATGAATCACACCTGAAGCGTAGGCTCTTATGATCATCCGCGCCAAATTCAACATAAAAGTTATGGGTGAGCTTCATAATACACTTTGGAGTTTCTAAGCCCTGGCTCATAACAACATGAAGACATTCTTCCTTGACATTTCCTTGACGAAATCTGATCTCCTCTGTTCTGAAATGGGAGCAACTTTACATATCCTTGCAAGTATCACGATCCAGGTTTCGAAAGACTTTCTGGTTGTATCTCCAATCCATGACTGTAGAAGTGAACCTTTTAGCTCTTCTCTACATTATCTCCAGGGTTGGAAAATTTTCCCTCACTCCCTGCCAGTCTAAATTCACTGCAGCACTCGAGGCATAATCTGGCCAACCCCTGTGCTATTTAGGAAGGGAGGGAGAGACAGAATGGAGAATTAAAGACCTGTTTGTTTGACGTCAGTGGCCCAGAAAATGTTAGATTCTATTATAAAGGATGTGTGGAAAATAAAGACCTTACAGAACAGAGCCAACATGGATTGATGAACGAGTAATTATACTTGACAATACTAATGGATTTTTTTGAGGATGTTACTTGTTGCACAGATAAAGGAGAACCAGTGGATGTGGTACATTTGGATTTCCAGATGATTTTCGATAAGGACCCACGCAAGAGGTTAGTAATCAAAATTAGAGTACATGGGATTGGGGATTATATACTGGTATGGATTGAGAATTGATTAAAAGGTAGAAAGCAGAGTAGGAATAAATGGGTCATTCTCAGGCTCGCAGGCTGTTGCTAGTGGGGTATCGTAACCTTCATTGCTGGGGCCACAACTGTTCAAAATCTATATCAATGGTTTGGATATGGGGAGCAATTTACTGAATATGTAAAACTGGCTGAGAAGGGGGTGTAGGGAGGCTTCAAGGTGATTTGGATAGACTAACTGAATGGCAAGATCGTGGCAGGTGGACGAGAATATGAATAAGTGTGAAGTTATCCACATTGATGGAAAAAGCAGAAAGGCAGGGGACTTTTAAAATGGTTAGCGATTGGGAAGTATTGATATCCTCATTCATCATTCACCAAACACCAGTGTGCAGCTGCAGCAAGCAGTTAGGAAGGTCATTGGTATTCTGGCCGACATCAAAGGGAATCGAGAATACACGAGTAAAGATGCCTCACTGTATAATAATACTCTTTATTATTGTCACAAGTAGGCTTACAATAACACTGCAATGAGGTTACTGTGAAAAACCCCTAGTCACCACACTCCGGCACCTGTTCGGGTACACATAGGAAGAATTCAGAATGTCCTATTCACCTATCAGCATGGCTTACGGGACTTGTGCAAGGAAACTGGAGCACCCGGAGGAAACCCACGGCAACACAGGGTGAACGTGCAGACTCCGCACAGACAGTGACCAAGCCGGGAATCGAACCCGGGTCCCTGGCTCTGTGATGCAACAGTGCTAACCACTACCATGCCGCCCCATACTGTTACAGTTATACACATACTGACACACGTGCCTGCTCTCACCTTGTCACAGGATGGCAGGTGATCAGAGCAGCCAGATGTGCTGGGAAAGAGCTGCTCCATGGGTCTCTGAGCAGGACCTGCAACAGGATGGAGGCTCACGAGAATGTCCCATTCCTCCGAGGACCCAGGAGGCCTCCCAGCCTGGCTCAGCCTGCATGGTCAGTGCCCTGGGGACATCACCAGAAATGTTGGACACAGGGCCTTAAGCTCTTCATTGACCTCTTACACTCAGGTCAGGCGAGTGGACCCAAAATGTGCCCCCATAGCCAGATGAAAATTCAACCCAAAGACTCAGCACTCATCTGACACCTCACATCCCTTTGTTCGCATTTTTTAATAAAGTCTTATTGCCTTCAGTAAAATAAGAAAAATATTATGTGGAAGTGTTAAAGCATTTGTTACAGATATTGCAGAATTTCATTTCACTGCATCTGTTTTTTTTAATCAAACTGTCCATTGTTGATTGAACGGAGCAATAGGATTCCGAAGCATATCATTCTTTGTACTAATTTCACCATAGACAAAACTCTGAGACAGAAGTATGGGTGGAAAAATAACAAGGGAAAGAGCACAATTATTGCAGCAATTATTTGAAAGAACATTTGATCAAGAGCTCGGTGTCTGTTGATGGTCAGTGGGTGATGAGATTTTGTAGATATTACAGGGCTGAAATAAAGGATAATGATTTTTGACTGTGCTCTTTTGAAAATATCAAGTCTATTGGTAAAAGTAATTGGTCTCATTAAAGACTGAATCCGATGAATTTTAATCTGTCCCTTTTACTAAGTATGCTGTCACAGCCATTGACGCTGAATACTGTAATTAGAAAACATCACCTCACAATTATGTGATAAAATGCTCCTCTTTTCACAGATGCTGCACATCCAAATGTATAATACAGTAAACAATTTACTGAGATAATTTAAATCCTTTTAAAACACTCAGGCTGCAGTAGATTGTTCAAAGAAGCTATCAGTTTACCCTCTGGGACTGGGGTTTGAATGAACCTGTGACGCTACAGAAGTAAATCGGGAAAGGGAGCGGGATTCAGCACAGCATCACATTGGTCGTAGAACTCCACATTTTCAGAAGGATTGCATGTCGTGCATGAGAGAACTTATAGTTTCTGGAGGTTCAACAGGGAGAATTTCAACTGAAGGCAGTGTTTAAATTGAAATCTGGCAAATTACAGGTAGCTGCAAACTTCACTTTGTGCCCATCAATATTATCATTCTTATTATTCACGAGAGATTTGGGACTTTCAGATGCACACCATAGTGCCACCTGGTGCATATCTACGCAAGCTCAGGCATCTGAATTTCTACAGAGTACGTTCCTGTTGTTTATCTCTGATCCTGTCTCAGTCGCTAATTCCTCAGGCACTAAACTGCCTCTGGGTCTCCCAGGCATTTATCAACATGAATGGTTCAAACTGTTGGACTGTGAAGAATGTCAGCATTGACCTTGATCCGATTGTGAAGTCACTCAGACAGGTTTACCAGGACAAGCCGATGGGCAGCTTTCAGGACCGGGAACCCTGAAATACAATTAAGGAAAACTGCTGGGAGAGTCATCCCGACTCGGAAGGTTAGCTCCCTTCTCTCTCCACAGATGGTGTCAGGCCTGCTGCGATTGTCCAGGACCTTCTGTTTTTGTGGTGGAAAATACTCAGCAGGTCAGGCAGCGTCGGTGGAGGAGATGTTGAGTGACGATGATGAGATGATGGACAGTGACGATGAGAGTTTCAGGTCGAGATGACCCTTCATCAAAACAAGGATCCCTCTCCCTGTTTCCTGAGCTTGATAGATGTGAGGAGGAACTTTAGTGCCCCTCCCACTGGCAGAATCTTTGGGTCCCGTCATAGCCAATGGACTGTTGGATGTCTGGCTGCATTTTCCAGCCCTGCCCCCACCATGACTGGGCCCTAAAATTCCGCCCATGAAGCTACGTCACAGGTTGACCACGATGGCATTGAATGCCGGAACAGGCTCAAGGGATTAAATGGCCTCCCCTTGTTCCTGCATTCCTCTATCTGAGGTAAATTATACTCTGGCACCCTGAAACCCTCTCACGTGGCTGGACATTCCTTGTTTTTATGGTTGGATTACACACCGCGAAGGTGCCGAGGCATTTTTTGACCCAATTCCCCATTCACCTGTGTAGCCAGCCGTGGCTGAGTGGGTAACATAGTTGCCTCTATGTCAAAGGGTTGTGGGTTCAAGGGCCACTCCTGACTATAAAAATCGAGTAAGAAATCTTACGACACCAGGTTAAAGTCCAACAGGTTTGTTTCAAACATGAGCTTTCGGAGCACTGCTCCTTCCTCAGGTGAATGGAGAGGTATGTTCCAGAAACATTTATATAGACAAAGTCAGAGATGCTGGACAATGCTTGGAATGCGAGCATTTGCAGGTAATCAAATCATTACAGATCCAGGGAGAGGGATAATCACAGGTTAAAGAGGTGTGAATTGTCTCAAGCCAGGTGGGATTTTGCAAGTCCAGGCCAGATGGTGGGGGATGAATGTAATGCGACATGAATCCCAGGTCCCAGTTGAGGATGCACTCATGTGTGCGAAACTTGGCTATAAGTTTTTGCTTGGCAATTCTGCGTTGCCGCGCGTCCTGAAGGCCGCCTTGGAGAACGCTTACCCGGAGATCAGAGGCTGAATGCCCTTGACTGCTGAAGTGTTCCCCGACTGGAAGGGAACATTCCTGCCTGGTGATTGTTGCACGATGCCCATTCATTCGTTGTCGCAGTGTCTGCATGGTCTCGCCAATGTACCACGCTTCGGGACATCCTTTCCTGCAGCGTAAGAGGTAGACTACATTGGTCGAGTCGCACGAATATGTGCCGCTTGCCTGGTGGGTGGTGTTACCATGTGTAATGGTGGTATCCAAGTTGATGATCTGGCACGTCTTGCAGAGATTGCCCCGGCAGGGTTGTGTGGTGCCATGTTCGCTGTTCTGAAGGCTGGGTAATTTGCTGCAAACAATGGTTTGTTTGAGGTTGCACGGTTGCTTGAAGGCAAGTAGTGGGGGTGTGGGGATGACCTTGGCAAGATGTTCATCTTCATTGATGATGTGGTCAAGGCTGCGAAGAAGATGTCGTAGTTTCATACCTCGGTTACATACCTCGCCATTCACCTGAGGAAGGAGCTGCGCTCCGAAAGCTCGTGTTTGAAACAAACCTGTTGGACTTTAACCTGGTGTTGTAAGACTTCTTACTGTGCTCACCCCAGTCCAACGCCGGCATCTCCACATCATGGCTACCATCGACACCGCAAACTGCCGACTCAAAGTGGAGAGGATCTCCAGGAAGATCGCGCATATAGACACTGACATTAAGTTTCTACAAAGATACAAAAAAGCAGACAAGATCCCGAAAAGGCTACAGATCACAAACCCACTCAAGTCGACCTACAACACAGACTACGCTGAAAGACTCTGCCGCCGCACCTCTGTCACACTCCTCAAACACCTCATACACCAGCTCTACAGCAGTCAACGCAACCTGGAAACCAAGATAGAGGCCATGTTCTCAAATTGCGCTCAGGACACAGCAGACCAGCTGCGTAACACCGCCAAACAGATGAGACAACGATACTATGCCACCTATATGCACACAAAGAACAGGAAGCTTGAGAAACTCGGCATCACCACCAGCAGCAACCAAGCCTCCCCCAGTACCACAGTCGAAAGAAATACAGGGAAATCTATTGTCAACTTGTCGGACTACACCCTTCAACCAGATGAAATCGAAGTCCTCAGCAGAGGGCTCAATTTCTGCACCACCACCAAAATGGACCCCATCAGTCTCGCGGCAGACACGGAGGAATTCATCAGGCGAATGAGGCTCTGGGAATTCTTCCACAGACCCCAAGAGGCCGACAGCGAACCCAAGGAGACGACCAATGAGCCAGAACAGCAGACCGAGAGATCTGCGGTGCAGCAAACGAAAAGGAAAGAGTCAAATTGGACCCCTCCGGAAGGCCGCTGCCCTAGACTCGACATGTATGCTGAAGCCGTCAGAAGTCGTGTCAATGCCAGATTCATCAGTCACATTCACAAGGCAGCCCCGAACGTCACCCAAGTACAACGCAATGCCATCCGCGCTCTCAAAACCAACCGCAACATCGTCATCAAACCAGCATACTGAATAGAACGGACTACTGCAAAGAAGTATACCGACAACTCAACAACCAGGAACACTACAGACAGTTACCCGCAGATCCAACCAAGGAACGCGTCCGCCAACTCAACAGACTGATCAGGATCTTGGATCCAGACCTTCAGAGCACCCTACGTGCTCTCATCCCACGTAATCCCCGCATTGGAGATCTCTACTGCCTCCCGAAAATACACAAGGCCAACACACCAGGCCGTCCTATCGTTTCAGGCAATGGGACCCTGTGTGAGAACCTCTCTGGCCACATCGAGGGCATCTTGAAACCCATCGTACAAGGTACACCCAGCTTCTGTCGCGACACGACGGACTTCCTACAGAAACTCAGCACCCATGGACCAGTTGAACCAGGAAGAACATTCCTCGTCACAATGGATGTCTCGGCACTCTACACCAGCATCCCCCATGATGACGGCATTGCTGCAACAGCCTCAGTACTCAACACCGACAACTGCCAGTCTCCAGACGCAATTCTTCAACTCATCCGCTTCATTCTAGATCACAACGTCTTCACCTTCGACAACAAATTCTTCATCCAGACGCATGGAACAGCCATGGGGACCAAGTTTGCACCTCAATATGCCAACATCTTCATGCACAAGTTTGAACAAGACTTCCTCACCACACAGGACCTGCAACCGATGTTATATACCAGATACATCAATGACATTTTTTTCCTTTGGACCCACAGCGAAGAATAACTGAAACGACAACACAATGCGATAGGGTACTGGGACAGTAGCAGCAGCAACCCGGGGGGGGAGGGGGGGGGGGGGGGGGGCGTTGATTATGTTTGCTTATTTTGTTTAAATTTGATTTATTTAATTTTAATTTATGGTTAAGTTCTCTTGTTGGGGGTGGGGGTGGGGGGAGTGTGATACATGTGATGTTACGGTATGGGGGGAATTGTGGGTGTTATGGGGCTGTTAGTTGCATATTACTGCTTGTTGCTATACTTGTTGTTATATTTTTATATTTTCTGTAAAAGATTCCAATAAAAATTATTTAAAAAAATAAATAAATTCCATCCCACCATCAGACTCACCATGGACTATTCTCCAAATTCAGTTGCATTCTTGGACACACTCATCTCCATCAAGGATGGTCACCTCAGCGCTTCGCTTTACCGCAAGCCCACGGATAACCTCACGATGCTCCACTTCTCCAGCTTCCACCCTAAACACATTAAAGAAGCCATCCCCTATGGACAAGCCCTCCGTATGCACAGGATTTGCTCAGACGAGGAGGAGCGTAACAGACACCTACATATGCTGAAAGATGCTCTCGTACGAACGGGATATGGCGCTCGACTCATCGATCGACAGTTCCAACGCGCAACAGCAAAAAACCGCACCGACCTCCTCAGAAGACAAACACGGGACACCACTGACAGAGTACCCTTCATCGTCCAGTACTTTCCTGGGGCGGTGAAACTACGACATCTTCTTCGCAGCCTTCAACACATCATCAATGAAGATGAACATCTTGCCAAGGTCATCCCCACACCCCCACTACTGGCCTTCAAACAACCGCGTAACCTCAAACAAACCATTGTTTGCAGCAAATTACCCAGCGACCACGACACCACACAACCCTGCCAGGGCAATCTCTGCAAGACATGTCAGATCATCGACTTGGATACCACCATTACACATGGTAACACCACCCACCAGGTACTCGGCACATATTCGTGCGACTCGACCAATGTTGTCTACCTCTTACGCTGCAGGAAAGGATGCCCCGAAGCGTGGTACATTGGCGAGACCATGCAGACACTGCGACAACGAATGAACGGACATCGTGCGACAATCACCAGGCAGGAATGTTCCCTTCCAGTCGGGGAACACTTCAGCAGTCAAGGGCATTCAGCCTCTGATCTCCGGGTAAGCGTTCTCCAAGGCGGCCTTCAGGATACGCGACAACGCAGAATTGCTGAGCAAAAACTTATAGCTAAGTTCCGCACGCATGAGTGCGGCCTCAACAGGGACCTGGGATTCATGTCGCATTACATCCACCCCCCACCATCTGGCCTGGACTTGCAAAATCCTACCAACTGTCCTGGCTTGAGACAATTCACACCACTTTAACCTGTGATTATCCCTCTCCCTGGATCTGTAATGATTTGATTACCTGCAAATGCCAAATGCTCGCATTCCAAGCATTGTCCAGCATCTCTGACTTTGTCTATATAAATGTTTCTGGAACATACCTCGCCATTTACCTGAGGAAGGAGCTGCGCTCCGAAAGCTCGTGTTTGAAACAAACCTGTTAGACTTTAACCTGGCGTTGTAAGACTTCTTACTGTGCTCACCCCAGTCCAACGCCGGCATCTCCACATTATAAAAATTTAGGCTGACACTTTCAGATTAAGGGAGTGCTGCACTTTTGGAGGTGGGATCATCTGGGTGTGCCCTTAAATTGAAGCCCCATCTACCCTCTCAGGTGGACATTACAGACCTTTGCTTTGAAGTCAGATGGGGGAGTTCTCTTGAGCGTTCATAGAATTAGAATTTACAGTGCAGAAGGAGGGCATTCGGCCCGTTGAGTCTGCACTAGCCCTTGGAAAGAGCACTCTACTCAAATCCACACCTCCACCTCCACCCTATCCCACAACCCCACCGTTTTTGGACACTAGGGGGCAATTTAGCACAGCCAATTCACCTAACCTGCACATCGTTGGACTATGGGAGGAAACTGGAGCAACTGGAGGAAACCCACGCAGACACGGGGAGAACGTGCAGACTTCGAACAGACAGTGACCCAGCGGGGAATCGAACCTGGGACGCTGGAGCTGTGCAGCAACTGTGCTGACCACTGTGCTACCGTACTGCCCTACCTGTTCTGGTCAATATTTACCCCACAATCAGTATGAACTATTGGATTATTTGCTCACGATCACATTGTCGTTGGTGGGACCTTACTGTGTGCAGATTAACTGGCCTGTTTCCCACGTTGCAACATTGACTTCACTTCAATAGTAATTAGTTGGCTTTCATGAGACTTTGGATGTCCTGTGGTCATGCAAGGCGCAATAAAAATGCAAGCGTTTCTTCCGACCGGAAGCAAATGTGTTCTCGTCAATGATGTACTTGGCTTGGAGAAGGTGCAACAAAGATTCACTGGATTGATTGGTGAGATCTGAGGGTTGGCATTGAATCAGTGAACAAAAAACATCAATTTATACCATTGCAAAAGGCAGAGATTAAGAGGAATTGTTTTGCGCAGCAAATCGTTAGATTATAGAATGTTTAATAACAGTGAAGAGTAGAAGTGTAATATCCCGCACGAGACTTACGGGACGAGAGTGATTATCTTCCCCCTGGTTCCCGGTGGAGCACGAGCCCCCCACACCCCATCCCCCCCCCTGCGCTGAGGGGAGGGGTAACTCAATTTGGCATTGCATAAAAGATCGGCTAGTGAGGCACCAACCAGAGGGAGACTAGTTGGGTCCTACCTGGAAGCGTATGTCCCGTTATTGTAAATAAATCCAAGGATTTTATTTCACTCTGTGTGGACTCTGTGTAGAATTCTGTGTGGTACGATAGTTACGTTGAAGGGGCATCTTGACAAATACATGAATAGGGTGGGAATACAGGGATACAGACCCCGGAAGTGTAGAAGATTTTAGTTCAGACAGGCAGCATGGTCGGCACAGGCTTGGAGGGCCGAAGGGCCTGTTCCTGTGCTGTACTTTTCTTTGTTCTTTCTTGTTCTTTGACTCCCCGTGTCCTTATTAAAAGAAGCGCAATCCTTTCCAAACAAACCTTTTCTGAGCCAAGTAGACACACATTTGAGAAAGGAAATGGATACTGCAAGAGGACAGGCTCTTCAGACGGAGACAGCAGGCCGAATTAGAACAAACTGCCTCCTCTCGCTATGTACAGGTCTACACGTCTATAAACTCACTGGCCTGTTTGTTGTTATTGAAGGGGTGATAAAGGATTTGCCAACCCTCTACATCCAGTTTCTTGCACTCTGCAATGGCTGACATTGATAAATACTGGCTTCCCTTCATTAGTTAACAACAGTGGAGCTCCTTATGATGTCAGCTTGGGTCAGTGACAGTACTCTTAACCTTGCACGACAAAGCTGGGGATTCTAAGTTGCTTTCCGGAAATTGTAACCAAGAAAGATACTTCAGTGTGGTACTGGGAGTGTCCTGCATCCTTGACAATGCTGTGTTTCAAAAGGCAATAAACTGAAGGCCCTTAGTCAGCTTGCCTTGATGTAAAATATCCCAGAGCTCGATGTGAAGAAGGTCAAAGCGAAGGACCATTTTTCTGGCATCCCATCCACCTTCATCCTTTAACCAACGCGACTGAGAACAAATCATCTGGCGGCAAGTTGGCACAGTAGTTAGGCACTGCTGCCTCACAGCGCCGGGAACCTGAGTTCAATTCTGGCCTTGGGTCACTGACTGTGCGGAGTCTGCACGTTCTCCCTGTGACTGCGTGGGTTTCCTCTGCGTGCTCCAGTTTCCTCCCACAGTCCAAAGATGTGCAGGTTAAGTGGGTTGGCCGTGATAAATTGCCCCTGAGTGTCCAAAGATGTGCAGGTTAGATTACGGGGATAGGGTGGGGTAGATGGGGGAGTGGACCTGGGTGGGTGCAGACACGATGGCTTAAACAGCTCCTGTTTAATATTCTAAGATCTGTTTGCTCAGTGCTGATTGTGGGAGTTTGCTGTGAATAAATTATCCGTTGTGTTTCCCTGCATCACGACAGTATCTATTCTTAAACATTGCTTCAGTCAAACAGGTTGGCAAGCTCTCCAGCTGTGTAAGGTGCTGGATAATAGTAAATCCTCTCTTTTAACTCTTGTGTTGTCTGAATGAATTTGGGCAATGCGCAGGCCTGTTTTATAAATTATTCCTGAAGTTAATTTCCCAAACTCTGCTGCAATCCATTTGGGCAAAGTAATTTTTCATATTTTTAATTCTCCTCCCAGCGGTGTTCAGTTCTTACAGCTGGAATGAGCAGTTTTGCTGATGGAAAGAGCAAGGGAGGCGGGAGCCAGCAAATTGGCCAGATGCAATTTTGTCAATAAATTGTCTTCCCTCAGCCTGCGGGTCCCGCACAATGGGAAGACCAAGGATTCAAGATTGGCAGAATATTTAGGAATTCATCTTACTGTCCCCACTAACGTGATTCTCATTTGATCAGACTCGAAAGGAACTTAGTAGTGGGGTGGCTGGCGGTGGGGGTATTGTTACTGGACTAACAAACCAAAGCCCCAGGGTGATCCTCTGGGGACCTGAATTCGAATCTCACCAGGGCAGATGTTGGCGTTTGAATTCAATTAAAAATCTGGAAATAATGATGGCCATGGGACCGTTGTCGATTGTCATAAAAATAAATTTAGACCCAAGGATCCTTTGGGGAAGGAAATCCACCACCCTTCCCTGGTCTGGCCTCCATGTGACACCAGACTCACAGCAACGTGGTTGACTCTTAACTGCCCCTCTGTAATGGCTACTCGATTCAAGGGCATCTAGGGATGGGCAACGAACTCTGGCCTTGCCAGAAATTCTCAAATCCCATGAAAGAATCAAAAGAAAAGCCTTGTTAGCCCAAATCCCACAGGCACCAGGCAATGACTGAACAATTCCACCCGGGCCTCAGTCCTCAGCCGTCTCATTTAAACTCATTACAATGTCATGTGTTTGTACCTTTAAGAAATGGGTGTTTATCGAATAGCTGTAGTGGGTGTACGTTTAAGAAATGGGTGTTTGTCAGATAGCTGCAGTGATGTCAGAGAGTGGGTGGAGCTGGGCTGTCTATCACTTTCGTTTTGGAGCAGGCAGCTACAGTGTGTTTTAGTTTCATTTTGAGAGCTGAATAGCTGCAGGCAAAGAAAACAGCTGTATAAGGATCTCTCTCTGCAATCTAAAGACTGTCTCCAGATCACTTGAGGATTTCAAATTGATAACTGCTCTCAGCAGTGAATTTAAACCTGATCTATGTGTTTAAAAGGGCCTTTTGTCTTATGGATGTTGTAAGGAAAGATTAAGGGTTCCTGATAGAGTACTGTATTTTGTGGGGGGAGTATTTTGGTTGATGGTTGCTAAGATGTTTACTGTGTGTGTTTAAAAATGTTAATGGGATTCATAGAATTAACTTTGTTTTTGGGTAAAAATACTTTTAGTTCTCTGTTGCACCACATAACCAAAATCCCTTAAACGTGATACACTTTGGGGTTCTCTAAACCCTGGCCCATAACAACAACATCTCTGCTTTAAATCCTTCCTGAGACCAAAAGCCATGTGTTTGCTGAAAACAAAACTGAAAATCCTGGAGAGACCCAGCAGGTCTGGCAACGTCTGTAGATAAAGAGAAACAGAGGTAATGTTCCCGACCAGAATCTCTAACATCAACTGTGTTCTCAGCTGCTGCCAGAGCTGCTGAGCACTTCCAGCATTTTCAATTATGGCTATTTGTTTACTAATATCAGACTAATATTTACCTGCACAGTGCTTATAAATATTTAAACCCCCTTGTCCTTTGTTTGGTCGCTGAGAATACAGCGCTCATTTTGACTCTGCTATTCACATGAATGGGGAAAAACCAAATCAACCATTTGCTAATAAATCTCTTCCAATTTTCGTTTCAACCAACGTCAGTGGAAACAAAGTTCAGGCGAAGTATCTTCTTCGGCGATCACTCGCTCGGGAGTATTATTGTCCACCGAAGAAATTCCACATCGCTGGTCATGGGTCCTGTGGGTCCTTGCGTGGCTGGTGAGCTTGATCCTAGAGCAACATCTCCAACCGCAACATGGCAGGTGTTGCTGGGAGGTGGGATCGGTCCTTGGACTCGAGATCCCTGGAATTCCTTTCTCGGGCTCCTTTTCCGGGCCTTCTCTTGCTGTTGAGTGTTCTCGAAGAATTGTGTCCCTCCAATCAGGAGGTTCCCACAAGTAGATCCCTTCTGAGCAAGGGCCTCCCAGGCATTGACGTCTATGTTGCATTTCTTGAGGTAAGCATTCATGGTGTCTTTGATGCGCTTCCTTCGTCCTCCACTCATTCGGGAGCTTTCCTGGAGCTGGTCGAAGATGATTTTCTTTGGCAGTCAGGACTCTGGAATCCTAAGCACATGTCCAGCCCAACATAGTTGGTTTCGGATAATCAGTGCTCTTGGCTCCTACAAGGACGCTGGTGTTAGTATGCCCATCCTCCCAGCTGATGGGGAGAATCTGTCTCATACAGCATTGCTTGGACCTCTCCAAGGCCTTGAATGAAGGGCATCTGTACATAGTCCAAGTTTCTGAGGAGAGTTTTGGGGGAGGGCTGCCTTGTACATGAGGATCTTGGTGTCAGCACGGATGTCACGGTCATCGATGTCTCTCGTCCTTAGGCTTCCAGAGGCGGCCCTCAGGGATTGAATCCCATGTTGGATCAAGGATTGAATCCCATGTTGGATCAGGGATTGAATCCCATGTTGGATCAGGGATTGAATCCCATGTTGGATCAGGGATTGAATCCCATGTTGGATCTCTGCATCAATGTCAGTCTTTTACAGCCATGATGTGGAGATGCCGGCGTTGGACTGGGGTGAGCACAGTAAGAAGTCTTACAGCACCAGGTTAAAGTCCAACAGGTTTGTTTCAAACACGAGCTTTCGGAGCACTGCTCCTTCCTCAGGTGACCACCTGAAGAAGGAGCCGTGCTCCGAAAGCTCGTGTTTGAAACAAACCTGTTGGACTTTAACCTGGTGTTGTAAGACTTCTTACAGTCTTTTACAGATGCACCATAGAAAGCATCCTATCTGTCTGCATCACAGCCTGGTATGGCAACTGCTCGGCCCAAGACTGTGAGAAACTACTGAGCTGTAAACACAGCCCCGTCCATCACACGAACCTGCCTCCCATCCATTGACTCCATTTACACCTTCCGGTGCCTGGGGAAAGCGGGCAGCATAATAAAAGACCCCTCCCACCCCGGCTTACTCACTCTTCCAACTTCTTCCATCGGGCAGGAGATACAAAATTCTGAGAACACACAAAAACAGACTCAAAAACAGTTTCTTCCCCTCTGTTACCAGCCTCCTAAATGACCCTCTTATGGACTGACCTGATTAATACTACACCCCTGTATGCTTCACCCGATGCCGGTGTCTAGGTATTTACAATGCGTGCCTTGTGTTGCCCTATTGTGTATTTTCTTTTCTTGCACTGAATGATCTGCTTGAGCTGCTCACAGAAAAATAATTTTCACTGTAACGCAGTACATGTGACAATAAACAAATCCAATCCAATCCAGCCTTAGATGAGAGGTGGCTCCCCATGAAGGAGAAATATTCCACATTTGGGAGGGTTTCTCCGTTGACCACGATGAAGGGACAGATCGGATCTTGCCCTGGGGTGCATTGATAAAGGATTTGAACCTTGTTGTGGTTGAAGCTGAAACTGATTTTAGGGTGTGCTTCCGCGAAGGTGTCAAGCATGGCTTGGAGATTCTCTTCTGAGGGAGTGGAGATGGCGATGTCAACCAAATACTGAAATTCCACGAACAATTTCAGTGGGCGGCACGATATTCCCGGATTGGGTCACTGTCTGTGTGGAGTCTGCACGTTCTCCCCGTGTCAGCGAGGGTTTCCTCCGGGTGCTCCAATTTCCTCCCACAAGTCCTGAAAGGTGTGCTTGTTAGGCAAATTGGACATTCTGAATTCTGTTGCTTTCGTCCTGGATTTCAACCAGTTGAGGTTGAAAGGTTTTCCTTCCATCCTCTAGATGATGTCCACTGCACTGGGAAGCTTGTTCTTGACAAGAACAAGGATGGCGGCGGTAAAGATGTAGAAAAGGATGGGGGCAACGATGCATCTATGCTAGACTCCAGTCTTGACATCAAAGACTTTATTTCCAATGGCAAGGACTGTCGCTGATATCTTGTTGTGGAGGAGTCAGAGGATGTTGATGAATTTCTCTGGGCAGCCGGCCTTTAACATGGTTTTCCATAGCATTTCCCAATTGATTGAGTCAAAAGCCTTGGTCAGATTGATGAAGGCTATGTAGAGTAGTTGATGCTGCTCCTGGCATTTCTCTTGAAGATTCCGAGCAGTGAAAAACATGTCCGCTGTTCCATGGTTTGGTCTGAAACCATACTGGCTTGCTGGATGGATTTCTTCAGAGACTGGGAGAAGGTGGCTGGCAATAATTCGGGCAATGATCTTCCCAATAATGTAGACCAGAGAGATTCCTCGGTAGTTCCTATTGTCCGCTTTGTCTTCTTTCTTGAAGATGATGGCAATAATACCATCCCTGAGCTCGGCAGGGATTTCATCTTCATCCCATATTTTGAGGAACAGCTGGTGGAGATGATGGGTGATTTCTTCTCCAAGTTTGAAAATTTCCGCGGGACCCCGTCCACTCCTGCGGATTTTCCATTCTTCATGTGTTTAATGGTGGCTTCGACTTTGTCCACTCTTGGTGGTACTCCTAGACCATCTTTGATGGAGAGTTGGAGGATTTCCTCAAACACGTCCTCATCTATAATTGTATTATAGTTTGGGAGTTCTTTGAAGTGTTCTATCCACCGAAGGCCGATGCTTTCTCTGTCTCTCAAAAGGGTTCTATCCTCACTCCACACCAATTTGAGGCCTTGGGTATTGGGTCCATATATTGCTTTGGTGGCACTGAAGAAGCCACAGGTCTTCTGCTTGTCAGCGAGGAATTTAATCTCCTTAGCTTTCTCAGTGCATCATTAGTTCTTTCTTTACGAGTTCTTCTTTGCTGTTTTATTAGCGCTCCTCCTTGTCTTGCTGGTGGTGTCATTTTTCCAGGTGCAGAAAGTTTTCTCTTCTTGTTCATAGAATCCCTCAATGCAGAAGGTGGCCATTTGGCCCATTAAGTCTGCATCGGCCTTTAGAAAGAGCACGCTACTTAAGCCCATGCCTCCACCCTATCCCCGTAGGCCAGTAACCCCAACGAAACTGGACACTGAGCGGCAATTTATCATGGCCAATCCACCTATCTGCACACCTTTGGACTGTGGGAAGAAATCGGAGCACCCGGAGGAAACTCACGCAGTCACAGGGAGAAAGTGCAAACTCCACACAGACAGTTACCCAAGGCCGGTATTGAACCCGGGTCCCTGGAGCGGTGAGGCAGTAGTGCTAACCACTGTGCCACTGTGCCACATCAAAATATACCTCTTCACTGAGAGTGGTGAGACTGTGGAACTCGCTCCCACACAGAGTGCTTGAGGTGGACAGTACAGATGTATGTAAGGTAAAGTTGCCATCGTCCCAGATGACCATTGACTGCGTTCCCCCTGGAGGAGAGCTCAACCACAGGCAAGGGGCAAGGTTGGGAAAGTGGGCTTTCATGAATAACTTCAACCAGTAGAGAAATTGAACCTGTGCTGCGGGCCTTGTTCTGCATCACAAATCAGC
Organism: Scyliorhinus canicula; assembly: GCF_902713615.1. Taxonomy (NCBI): domain Eukaryota; kingdom Metazoa; phylum Chordata; class Chondrichthyes; order Carcharhiniformes; family Scyliorhinidae; genus Scyliorhinus; species Scyliorhinus canicula. The sequence continues at coordinate 237,924,440 of NC_052149.1, read as the reverse complement.
TGTCTAGTCAAGTGAGCTGAACTTTGTTCTTCTTTGCCCAACTTTGTTGATGAGGTCTTGAATGGTGTGGCCGTTCTCATTGAACCGGTTTGGTATTTGCTGGTCCAGTAGCCAATGGTTTCTTCACAGCTTGAGATGATGGCTGTCTCCAGTTCTTTCCAGTTTTCCTCCACTCCGGAGATAATATAATGGGTGAATGAACCGCACTATCTCCCAAAGTCTATGGGCGGGATTCTCCCTCCTGCCAGCCCTGTTTTCCGGTGTGGCATGCCCCTGCCGGCAACGGGATCCTCCCTTCCAGCAGCTGGCCAATGGGGTTTCCCATTGTGGCCACCTCTATGCCGTCGGGAAACCCGTGGGCGTCGGTGCGCTACCGGCTCAGTGGAGGATCCCGCTGACAGAGAATCCTGCAGTATCCATGCCGGGTGGCACAGTAGCACAGTGGTTAGCACTGTTTCTTCACAGCGCCAGGGACCTGAGTTCTATTCCCGCTTGGGTCGCTGTCTGTGCAGAGTCTGCACGCTCTCCCTGTGTCTGCGTGGGTTTCCCCCGGGTGCTCCGGTTTCCTCCCATAAGTCCCCAAAGACGTGCTTGTTAGGTGAATTGGACATTCTGAATTCTCCCTCAGTGTACCCAAACAGGTGCCAGAGGGGAGGTGTGGCGACTAGGGGATTTTCACAGTAATTTCATTGCAGTGTTAATGTAAGCCTACTTGTGACACTAATAAAGATTGTTATTATATTACCAACTATGAATTTCAGCTTATTATTGGGAAGAAGCCAGCAATTTAAATAGAAACTAGGAGCTGCTTAATTGAAACATTTAGCATGGAGTACACTGAATCCCTCCTTTGCTATCCGAGAGCACATGTTCGCCCTGCAGGGAAAAAGTGACAACCCCCAGATGGATTTTAGTCCAAACATTCATTTGTGACTAGCTGCTAGTCAGAATATTTACTTCAGTGTTAATCAATTTTACACTGAATTTCATAGAAATGGGCTGGTTGGCCAACAGGTCTATGCCGATGTTTTATGCATCAATTGAGCCTCCTCCTGCACTATTTTGTCTTATCCTATCAATTCCTTCTCCTTTGTGGTTATCCAGCTTTCCCTTAAATACATCTGTACCATTCACCTCAACTACTTCTTCAGGCAGCAGCTTCCACATTTTCAATCCCGTCTTGGTAATTAAGTTTCCCTTGAAATCCCGACTGGTCATTTTAGTCATCAAGGTGATCAGAATACAAGATTATTTGGAGCCTGCAGCTTCTGACGCACACTCAACAGCACAGGCAGTATCCTATAGACAGAACAAAGTTATCTCACAACCAATAGATCAGACAAAGCAGAGTCGCCACATGCAGTCATGAATGGCAGTGGCTAAGTCATCAACGATCAGGAAGAGGCGGGTCAAAGGTTATCCATACTGAAAATGATGGAGGAGCCCAACACATCAATGCAAAGGGCAAGGCTGAAGCAAAGGCTGCCATCATCAAACAGAAATGGATGATCCATCTCAGTCTCCTCCAGAGGTCCCTGTTATCGTTTATTAACAAAATGAACACGTGCAAAGATAACAAACGAACTATGATACAATCGGTAACAAATAAGTGAATTCAATGAATTCTCCTGGAGCTACTTCCAGTGAGACTTGCCTGTAGTACGACTTACTACCAACTGCCAAATCTCTGGAGTCACATGGTGGATCTCTATCGCCACCTGCTGGTCGGATTTACATTAATAGATAACTATATACATTACTGTGCACATGCACATCACCACAGTCCCCAGCATCAGCATGAAGATGCCGATCTTCAGCCAACTTGATTTGACGTGATATCAAGAAATGGCTGAAGGCACAGGATATCTCAAAGGCTATTGGCCCTGAAAATATTCCAGAAATAGTGCTGAGTATTTGTGCTCCAAAACTTGTCACTCCCCTGGCCAAGCTGTTCCAGTGCACTGGCACCTACCCGGCAATGTGAAAAAATACCTGTCCACAAAAGGCAGGACAAATCCAACCCATCCAATTATGGCCCCATCAGCCTTCACTCAATCATCAGCAAAATGATGGATGGTCATGTTTCCAGTGCTGTCAGGCAGCACTTACTGAGCAATAGCCACTTGCGGAGGAGATGGCCCATCAGTGGATCTTCTGGTCCCGTCACTGTCAATGGGGTTTCCCGCTTTATGTACCTGGGGAACCCGGAACATGTGGCCATGAAATGAGAGTGATTGCCCTTGACATCAAGGCAGCATTTGACCAAGTGTGGTATCAAGGAACCCAAGCAAAATTGGAGTCAATTGGAATCGTGGGAAACCTTCCACTGGTTGGAGTCATATTTAGCACAAAGGAAGACGGTTGTGGTTATTCTTTGAGGTCAATGTATGATTGTTAAGTTTCTAAATGGAATAACAATTGTTAAAATCTGACTGTTGTTAAAAACTAACATTTAACTTTAAGAGCAATGTTTCTTGGTAGCATAATTAAGTGAGAAAAGCATGTCAAGCTGTGATAATGCTCACTCGCAGAAAAACACTGTGACCTTGAGGCTGCCTTTGAGAATGTGTGCGAGAATAGAATGTCGATTCCTCACTTTGTGGGATAAGAAAGCACGGAGATCTCGGAGTACATACCAAGGGCATTAATAACCTAAATATGCCAATTTAGCAACAGATACATAACATATTCCTGTTGGTCAAGGATGCCATGCTCAAACATGGGGAGAAGGGGATTGGGGAAGGGGACATGTTAATTAGATAGCAGCCAGGATAAAAGGTGCCCTAAAGTATCCCTGCCAGCAGAAACCATCCAAGGTGAGAGAGAAAAACCGAGAAGAACCTGAAGATCAGGAGCAGCGAGAGGACAAGCCATTGCGCGTCCCTTATCCATTCATGATGGATAGTAGGTACACATACATGAATTAAAATTCAATGCCTAAGTCTAGTCGCAGAGAGTCATAGAGATTCACAGCACAGAAAGAGGCCCTTCGGCCCACCATGTCTGCGCTGGCCATCAAGCACCATATTATAACCCCATTTTCCAGCACTTGCTCCGTAGCCGTGTATGCTGTGTCATTTCAAGTGCTCGTCTGAATGCTTCTTAAATGTTGCTTATCTGGGAACTTAATAAAATTGCTCTGACTCTATCTCATTGAGGTAGCCGCATGGCAGGATGTTTTGCTGGTCCATTCTCATAGAAATCAGAGGTTCAGAACCTCCTTAAAACCAACAACAATCACGTCCCGGGGCAGGAGTTCCTCAGGGTAGTGTCCTAGCCCCAACCATCTTCAGCTGCTTCATCAATGACCTCCCTTCCATCGTTAGGTTAGAAATGGGGGATGTTCACTGATTGTGCAATGTTCAGTGCCATTTGGGACTGCCCAGATTCTGGAGCAATCCATTCCCATATGCAGCACGATCTGCACAGGCTGGGACTGATAAGTTGGAACTAACATTTGTACCACATAGGACAGGAACCATCTCCAAAAAGAGAGAATATAACCACTTCCCCTTGGCATTCGATGACATGACCATTCACTGCCTCCTCAACCATCAACATCCTGCAGGTTACCATTGACCAGAAACTTAACTGGACCAACTATATCTATCCTGTAGCTACAAAAGCAGATCAGATTCTCAGAATTCTGCAGTGGGTAGCTCACCTCCTGACTCCCCCAGACCTGTCCACCATCTACAAGGCACATGTCAGGAGTGTGATGGAATACTCTCCACTTGCCTGGATGAGTGCAGCTCCAACAACACTCAAGAAGCTCAACACCATCCAGGTCAAAGCAGCCCACTTGATCAAAACCCCTTAAACATTTACTCTCTCCACTACCAATGCACCGTGGCAGCATTGGGTACCATCTACAAGATGCATTTCGGCAACGCTCCAAGGTTGCCTTGACAGCACATTCCAAAACCGCAGCTTGTAACACAAGCTTAGCAGATGCCTGGGAACACCATGAACCGTAAGTTCCCCTCCAAGGCACACAGCACCTTGGCCTGGAACTACATCACCGTTGTTATGGGCCAGGCTTTAGAGAAGCCCAAAATGTATCATGGAGTTCACCTGACCCACAACTTTTAATAGATTGTGGCATGGGGAGCACATGGGCCTACTCTGTAGGTGCAAACAGAAATCTACAGTACTTTTAAATTAAAACAATGTTTATTTATGAAACCAGTTAACACTTTATAACCTCACAGTAAACATCTTAACAACTATCAACATCAATAAATCCCCAAAGAATACAGTACTCGACAAATAACTCTTAATAAATTCCCAAACAACATCCATAAGGCAACAGACCCTTTTTAAACACAGACATCAGGTTTAAATTCACTATTGAGAGCAGTGAGCACTTTGAAATCAACCAATTGATTTGGAGACAGTTATTAGTTTGCAGAGAGAGACCCTCAGAATGTCCAATGCACCTAACAAGCATGTCTTTCGGGACTTGTGGGAGGAAACTGGAGTAAGCCAGGTGGGAGGGGTCTTTGATTATGCTGTCCGCTTTCCCCAAACAGCGGGAGGTATAGATGGAGTCAATGGATGAAAGGCAGGTTCGTGTGATGGACTGGGCAGTGTTCACAACTCTCTGAAGTTTCTTGCGGTCCTGGGCTGAGCAGTTGCCATACCAGGCTGTGATGCAGCCCGATAGGATGCTTTCTATGTTGCATCGGTAAACGTTGGTAAGGGTTAATGTGGACATGCTGAATTTCCTTAGTTTCCTGAGGAAGTATAGGCGCTGTTGTGCGTTCTTGGTGGTAGCATCAACGTGGGTGGACCAAGACAGATTTTAGGAGATGTCCACCTCTAGGAATTTGAAACTGCTAACCATCTCCACCTCGGCCCCGTTGATGCTGACAGGGGTGTGTACAGTACTTTGCTTCCTGAAGTCAATGACCAGCTCTTTAGTTTTGCTGACATTGAGGGAGAGATTGTTGTCACTGCACCACTCCACTAAGTTCTCTATCTCCCTCCTCTATTCTGACTCGTCGGAAGGCAGTTGAGGGTCCTGTCAACAACTGTAGGGTGTCCGGCAATAGACGATCTACTAATAGCCACAACAAGCTCACTGACTCCCACATCTATCTGGACTACAGCTCTTCGCACCCTACACCCTGTAACGACTCCATTCCTTTCTCTCAACTCCTTTGCCTACATCGAATTTGTTCCGATGATGCCACTTACCTAAGTGGTGCTTCGAAAATGTGTTCCTACTTCAACAACTCTGATTTCCCATCTGCAGTTGTGGACAGGGCCCTCAACAGTGTGCGGTCCATCTCCCACGCCACTACACTCGCCCCCACCCCTCCTTCCCAGAACAAGGATAGAGTCCCCCTCGTTCTCACATTTCATCCCACCAGCCTCCGTATGCAAAGCATAATCCTCCGTCATTTTCACCAACTCCAGCGTGGTGTCACCACCAAACACATCTTCCCTTCACTCCCTCTGTCAGCATTCTGCAGAGACCGTTCCCTCCGAGACAATCTAGTCCACTCCTCCACTATACCCAGTACCTCTCCCATCACCCATGGTACCTTCCCATGCAATCTCAGAATGTGTAACACCTGCCCCTTTACCTCTTCCATGCTGAACATCACAGACCCAAAACACTCATTCCAGGTTAAGCAGCGTTTCACTTGCATCTCTTCCAATTTGGTCTACTGCATTCGCTGCTCCCAATGTGGTCTCCTCTATGTGGTGTTATTGGGCCCACAATTGTTCACAATTTACATAGATGATTTGAAGTTGGGGACCAAGGGCAATGTGTCCAAGTTTGCAGACGACACTAAGATGAGTGGTAAAGCAAAAAGTGCAGAGGATACTGGAAGTCTGCAGAGGGATTTGGATAGGTTAAGTGAATGGGCTCGGGTCTGGCAGATGGAATACAATGTTGACAAATGTGAGGTTATCCATTTTGGTATGAATAACAGCAAAAGGGATTATTATTTAAATGTTAAAATATTAAAACATGCTGCTGTGCAGAGAGACCTGGGTGTGCTAGCGCATGAGTCGCAAAGAGTTGCTTTACAGGTGCAACAGGTGATTAAGAAGCAAATGGAGTTTTGTCCTTCATTGCTAGAGGGATGGAGTTTAAGATGCGGGAGGTTATGCTGCAATTGTATAAGATGTTAGTGAGGCCACACCTGGAGTATTGTGTACGGTTTTGGTCTCCTTACCTGAGAAAGGACGTACTGGTGCTGGAGGGTGTGCAGAGGAGATTCACTAGGTTAATCCCAGATTTGAGGGGGTTGGATTACGAGGAGAGGTTGAGTAGACTGGGACTGTACTCGTTGGAATTTAGAAGGATGAGGCGAGCTCCTATAGAAACATATAAAATTATGAAGGGAATAGATAGGATAGATGCGGGCAGGTTGTTTCCACTGGCGGGTGAAAGCAGAACTAGAGGGCATAGCTTCAAAATAAGAGGAAGTAGATTTAGGACTGAGTTTAGGATGAATTTCTTCACCCAAATGATTGTGAATCTATGGAATTCCTTGCCCAGTTAAGCAGTTGAAGCTCCTTCATTAAATGTTTTTAAGTTAAAGATAGATGGTTTTTTGAAGAATAAAGGAATAAAGGGTTATGGTGTTCGGGCCGGAAAGTGGAGCTGAGTCCACAAAAGATCAGCCATGATCTCATTGAATGGCGGAGCAGGCACGAGGGGCCAGATGGCCTACTCCTGCTCCTAGTTCTTATGTTCTTATGTACTTATATCAGAGAGACCAAACGTAGACTGGTTGATCGCTTTGCTGAGTATCTTCGGTCTGTGCACATTCAGGATCCTGACCTTCCTGTTGCTTGCCATTTTAACAAAAGACCCTGCTCCCATGCCCACATGTCTGTTCTTGGCCTGTTGCAATGTTCCAGTGAAGCTCAACGCAAACTGGAGGAACAACATCTCATCTTCCGGTTAGGCACGCTACAGCCTTCCAGTCTCAACATCCAATTCAACAACTTCAGATGATTAGCTCTTCCTCTCCTCGATCCCTTTGTTTTTATTCCATTTCATTTTAACTGTCTTTTACCTTTTATTTCTTTCTTGTCTTTCTTTATATGTATTCCCCCCCCCCCACTCATTCCCCCTATCTTATCCCACTTTTCCTTACTGTTTCTGCCCTTTGCTTCCCCTTTCCCACTTTTTCTCATTTTACCTCTCTCCCACCCATGTTCCCCTCTCCCCCACATCTACATCTGTCACAGTTTACCCTCTGATTTTAGTTTCTTTGCCGTTTGGCCTTTCACACCTTTTATTCTCCCTGGGGACTGCCATTAATACTCTTTCCCCTTGGTTCCTGTGGCTATGACTCATCATTCATTCCCTCACCCCACAGTATAAATATCTCCCACTTTCTATGCATTTTAGCTTTGACAAAGGGTCATCTGTACTCGAAGCATTAGATCTTTTCTCTCCCTACAGATGCAGCCAGACCTGCTGAGATTTTCCAGCATTTCTCTTTTGGTTCCCTCACTACTGCTCTTCCAACAGTACAGCACTCCCCCGCTACTGCCCTCCGACAGTACAGCACTCCCCCGCTACTGCCCCCCGACAGTGCAGCACTCCCTCATTACTGCTCTTCCAACCGTACAGCACACCCCTGCTACTGCCCTCCGACAGTACAGCACTCCCTCACTACTGCCGTCCGACAGTGCAGCACTCCCTCACTACTGCCCTCCGACAGTACAACACTCCCTCACTACTGCCCTCCGACAGTGCAGCACTCCCTCACTACTGCCCTCCGACAGTACAGCACTCCCCCGCTACTGCCCTCCGACAGTGCAGCACTCCCTCACTACAGCCCTCCGACAGTACAGCACTCCCTCACTACTGCCCTCCGACAGTGCAGCACTCCCTCAGTACTGACCCTCTGACAGTGCAGCACACCCTCAGTACTGACCCTCTGACAGTGCAGCACTCCCTCACTACTGCCCTCCGACAGTACAGCACTCCCTCAGTACTGACCCTCTGACAGTGCAGCACTCCCTCAGCACTGACCCTCTGACAGTGCAGCACTCCCTCACTACTGCCCTCCGACAGTACAGCACTCCCTCACTACTGCCCTCCGACAGTGCAGCACACCCTCACTACTGCCCTCCGACAGTACAACACTCCCTCACTACTGCCCTCCGACAGTACAGCACTCCCTCACTACTGCCCTCCGACAGTGCAGCACTCCCTCACTACTGCCCTCCGACAGTACAGCACTCCCTCACTACTGCCCTCCAACAGTACAGCACTCCCTCACTACTGCCCTCCGACAGTACAGCACTCCCTCACTACTGCTCTCCGACAGTGCAGCACTCCCTCACTACTGCCCTCCGACAGTACAGCACTCCCCCGCTACTGCCCTCCGACAGTACAGCACTCCCTCACTACTGCCCTCCGACAGTGCAGCACTCCCTCACTACTGCCCTCCGACAGTACAGCACTCCCCCGCTACTGCCCTCCGACAGTGCAGCACTCCCTCACTACTGCCCTCCGACAGTACAGCACTCCCCCGCTACTGCCCTCCGACAGTGCAGCACTCCCTCACTACTGCCCTCCGACAGTACAACACTCCCTCACTACTGCCCTCCGACAGTGCAGCACTCCCTCACTACTGCCCTCCGACAGTTCAGGACTGGAATGTCAGTCTGGAATTTTGTGCTCAAGTCCTCCCGTGTGAATTGAACCTGTGATCTTTGACTCCAATAGAAAGAGTGCAAACAGCGGAGCCACAAGTGACCCACCACCCAGTAGATTGCAGATGTCTGGCATCTATACTTGGGGAAAATGAATGTGGCGTTGCAGCAATAAAACTAATCGGAGTACTAAAACTAGTCAAAGGTGCTTCACTTGCGATCGATTCTTACCTGCCGCACCCTTAAGGGTTAAAGAGTTTCCATTAGGATGCAATTGATATTTGCTCGCTCACTGATGAGTCGCACCATTGCTTTCTGGAAGAGAGTAAACATGTAAATATCAAATTCCAATTATGCTTGGAAGTAGAATGCAAATTTTATTTGGAAACCTTTCCTGTGAAGCGCGAAAGAAATTGGATTTGCGACTCAAACCTGCAGCAAATTGGAACTTGCTTAAGATTTGTTTATTGGGAGTCTTTGACAGAAATTTGCTTATAGTTTTTTGTTTGCATCAGCTGCAGTTTTTATTTAAATGCTTGTCACCCCAATGACCTTCAAACGTTTTCTTTCCATCACAAGCCTGTGTCCTGTCAATTCATCAAATCCCGTTTTGGGTCATTTCTCCACTCATCTGTTGACAGAAAGACTTGCATTTCAATAGTACCTCTCATGATCCCAGCATGTTCCGAAGTGCTTTACAGTCAATGACGTACTTTCAAATTGGAATTACTGCTATAATGTTGCAAATGCAGCAATCAACTTGTGCTCAAGAATTTCCCACAAACAGCAATATGGTCATGGCCAGATTAATGTTTTTTAGACTTTGGCCGAGGGATGAACATTGATTGACCAGTACACCAGTGGCTGGTTTAGCACAGGGCTAAATCGCTGGCTTTGAAAGCAGACCAAGGCAGGCCAGCAGCACGGTTCGATTCCCATACCAGCCACCAACGAACAGGCGCCGGAATGTGGCGACTAGGGGCTTTTCACAGTAACTTCATTTGAAGCCTACTCGTAACAATAAGCGATTTTCATTTCATTTCACCAGGAAGTACTCCGCCACTTCTATTCAGATCTTCTTCATGATCTGAAGATCTTAGATCCACCTGAGAGGGTAGATGGGACCTCTATGTATTGTCTTATTCAAACAAACAGCACCTATGTCAGTGTGGTACTCCCTCAATAGCACACTGGAGTGTCAGCCGATATTTTGCACTCAATCTTTTTAAACTGGGATTGGAACACAAAGAGCTTCCCTCTGTTATACAAAATGATATTATTTTATGATTTGAACTTTAAATCATTTATAGATTACATATTTTAGCATCTTTTAAATTAGCCACGTTCCTTTATTAGGAGTGCAATATAACCTCTGCATTGTGCCCAGTGTGGATCTGGACGTGCGGTTAAATAGCGGGGAAGGCTATAATCGCGTTTCGTGACAGGCGCGATTAAGGTTGCTATCTATCCGGCCCGCTCCAGATGGCAAGTTCTGGATCTCGCCCAAATATGGCGAGCTTGTCATTAACCCTAATTTGCATTCATTTCAATCTCATTAGCGAGATTGAAGTCAAATGTAACGCCCTCCCGGGAACTAACGGGCTCCTCAGCGAGAAATCACCCGGGCGTAGTTTAGTACTCCTTTTTAAAAACGTGAAGCTGGAGCAATGTGTGGTGAATGTAATATATGTTAATATATACGTTAATTCACACTGTTGTTGTAAGCGCAGTAGCGCTGTCCTACCACTAGGGGGAGTAGCGCTGGGAGCACCTAGGAACTTGTACTGGGCCCCACCCTTGGTTCCGCCCACGACTCCTCCCCCTAGTGCAGCTGTATAAGTACCCGTGTCCAGAGTCAGCCTGGGTCACTACGAGTTCATTGACAGGTAACAGGCTGGCTCTGAAGTAAGTCGATTAAAGCCTAGATTCACATCGGAAACACGTGTCTGGTGAATTGATGCTTCCATCACAATGGCTGCTGAGGGGTAATGTGGAGGGGAGTAGCCATTTACATTTTCCCGCTTGCAGCTCACGGTCAATGGAACTGCAGCCCCAGCGCTCGGGATTCGGGGGGGGGGGGGGTTTGGCTTTGTCAGGGGGCTGAAGCGTTTCCGGTCGGGGGTCGCTCCTGCGATGGTGCAAGAGGAGTTGGCTTCAAGCCGTCTTTAAATATTGTGGATACCCTTAACGGGGGCAACTACAGCTGCCACCTGCCAGTCTGTCGTACCCAAAATTTCCAGGACAGAGCCCTGTTCTTGGTTATATGATGTGGAGATGCCGGCGTTGGACTGGGGTGAGCACAGTAAGAAGTCTAACAACACCAGGTTAAAGTCCAACAGGTTTCACCTGAGGAAGGAGCAGTGCTCCGAAAGCTAGTGTTTGAAACAAACCTGTTGGACTTTAACCTGGTGTTGTAAGACTTCTTACTTGGTTACACGCTAACGGTTTTTTAATCTCCCTTTTACTGTGAGCCGCCTCTAGCTTCACAGCTGAAGGCCATTGTTGATAAAGAATTAGCCTTGGCAGTTGTGAGAGCACTTCAAAGCTCTCGAGTGGGGCTGCAGGTTGTGTTTGCTGCTGATTCCTGCTTGTGACTGAAACTGCCTGGAGGCTGCTGCTTTCTTTCCTTTGATTTTCTGAAGCTTGAAGTAAGGAAGGGACGGATGGGAAGGATGGGAAGATGACGTACTGCCAGGGCTGGATAAGGGGAAGGGGAGCTCTTTCTCTCTTCTGGCGTGCTCTGCGTCAGTGTGATTTTCCCCTGCTGAGGAGTCTGCTGCATGGAGCTGCAGGGGGGAGAGAGAGAGGTGGATTGATCCGAATGAGCAACTTGATGAAGATGTTGAAGAAATGCTTTTGTGGATTGCTGGTGATTTTATCGTAAGTGTGGCAGGTGCTGCATGTCGACCAGCACATCACCGCGAGTCAAACACGCTGGGCGTCTAGTCTGTTTTACTGCACCTTGAACACCAGTGGGACATGTGGATACCGATGGACAGAGACGGATACGCAAAACACTGCACAGCAAGGATGCTCCGTTCTGTTGAGGACCTGTGAGGCGTGATACAGTGTGTTTGGTTATTAGCTGCTGTAATGCCTGTCCTGCCGGCGTGAATCAAACCACCTCCCTTACCAGCGGGACTGGCAGCGCGGGAGGGCTCTGTGGTCCTAGGGGGGGCACGGGCCGATCTGGCCCCGGGGGGTGCCCCTACGGTGGCCTGGCCCACGATCGGGGCCTACCGATCAGCGGGCGGGCCTGTGCCGTGGGGGCACTCTTTTCCTTCCGCGTCGGACATAGCCTCCGCGATGGCCAACGCGGGAGTGGCCCCTTCCCCTGTGCATGCGCGGGGATGAAGTCAGCAGCCGCTGACGCTCCTGCGCATGTGTGGAATTCCGCCGGCCGGCGAAGTCCCTTCGGCCCCGGCTGGCCTGGCGCCAAAGGCCTTCCACGCCAGCCGGCGGGACGGGAACCACTCCGGCGCGGGCCTAGACCCTCAAGGTGAGGGCTTGGCCCCCAAAGGTGTGGAGAAATCCGCACCTTTGGGGCGGCCCGACACCGGAGTGGTTCACGCCACTCCATCCCGCCAGGACCCTTCGCCCCACCGGGTAGGGGAGAATCCAGCCCCTGATGTGTGTTCACCATCACAAGATCATGAATGTGTGTGCATGACAGCTACATCGTAGGGACACTCGGAGATCCTGGCTTCTTGGAGGACCACCCGCGGATGATGGGTTGGCTCTTGGGAGTAAGGGGTACCCACGGAGGTCCTGGCAGATGATGCCAGTGTGGAGGCCAGAGACAGAGGCGGAGACCCGATAAACAAGGTTCCTGTTGCGACCCATGCTGTCATTGAGCGGTGCATTGGGCTGCTCTGGTGCTGCACTGCTGTGCACCCCACATTTGGGTCTGCTGTGCCCTTTGCAACCTGACACAGCAGGAAGGCCGCATGCTGGAGGAAGAGGGCCATGCGACTTTGTCTGAGGAAGAGGAGCTGGACCAGGAGGGGAGGGTGGATGAGCACGGGGAGGAGCTACAGGAAGTGCCAGAGGACAGCTGGACAGCAAGGTTCTGGAACGCCCGGAGGACAAGGGAAGCCCTCATCCTCCAGCACTCCCAGCCCCTCCCCCTCGCTCTCCCATTCCACCCTTCCAGGGTCTGTGTAACATCATCCCAGGTGACGTCTGCAATGTTAGCGGATCAAGGCAGGAGAGTGGTGATAACACGATGTGAGGTAAACTCTTGTGTTGCTCTGTTTGTGCCCATTATAACCCTACAGAAGGTGGAGGGACCTGCAACACCCCTGTGCCTCACCTGAACACGACCTACACAGATAAAGGAGAGGGATGAACCCCCCTTTCCCGAAGACGGCTGGGACATAAATACCCCATCCTGGGAGTGAGCCGGGGGGCAGGAGACCCTTCGGGGAGCAGGAAGAGCGTATAGTTCTCCCAAGTGGTCGCTTGCCTGAGACTGTACACTGGCGATGAGGATGGAATTGGCAAGGCCGGCCATGGTCCCGGCTCTATGTGGATTTCGTGGGGCCTTTCCAGTGGGCAATGTGCCTACTGAAAGTGGACGTGCATTGTGGCGGATGGTTGTCACTGGATGATGACGACTACATGGCATGCCACAACTGAACGACTCTGGCAGACGTGTAGCATTCACAGACTCCCGCACATCCTCGAGTTGGATGATGGCACGACATTCACGAGTTCAGAGTTTGCGGATTTTGTGAAGCAAAATGGAGTCCGTCATGTCTGCACCTCAGAGTCATAGAATTTACAGTGTAGAAGAAGGCCATTCAGCCCATCGAGTCTGCACCGGCCCTTGGAAAGAGCACCCTCCTTAAGTCCACACCTCCACTCTAGTCCCGTAACCCAGTAACCCCACCTAACCATTTTGGACATTAAGGAGCAATTTATCGTGGCCAAGCCACCTAATCTGCACATCTTTGGACTGTGGGAGGAAACTGGAGCACCCGGAGGAAACCTACACAGACACGGGGAGAACGTGCAGACTCCACACAGACAGTGACCCAGCGGGGAATCGAACCTGGGACCCTGGCGCTGTGAAGCAACAGTGCTAACCACTGTGCTACCATGCCAGGAGAGAGGTGGTAACGTACCCTTGCAGCTCGGTGGAGGTTGTTGGTCGTCTTCCGACACTGGACGTTGGTCCTCCTGGTCACGCTGCCTGCACTGACAGCCGCTGCCACTGACTCCCGGGCGGTATTGGTGACCCTGCTGCTGGTCCTCTGAACCCCTCAGGGGAACAGGACGGCCCCGTCGCGCATCCACAGCGTCGAGAAGCCAGGCCAGGTCGGCATTGCTAAAGCGAAGAGCAGGTTTGCGTGCTGCCATGCGTGTGTGCGTGGGCTGCGAGTCAGTGGTGAGGGAGCGTTTAAAAGCAGCTCCCCCTCATTAGCAGCGAGAGACTGAGACGCGAGTCCAGCAAATTGGGCGGCGAGACAGTAGTAACGGCGAGAGGCTCCTGGGGGCTCATTTCTGACACTAAGTGCTGTTAAATTCGGTTCGCGATCTCGCCAACACGGCTGTCGAGAAACACCACATCCAAAACGACACTGAGAGAGCGCGATTTAACGGAAACATTTCTGCTTCTTTCTGTATTTCTGTGGTTCTCTAACTGGGAAAAGTGATGGGGTTGTCTGGGTAGAGTTAAGGCTGGGGATGTGTGGGAGCTGAATTATCATGAGCATAATTAATAACAATGAGTTAGAGAAAAGTTAAGAAGAAATTGTCCTTTTCAACTGTGATTCATCTCTGAAAGACAAGGTCGAAGAGGTTGTTTTATGCAATTATACAAGGTAGTTAAGGTTATGCAAATATTAAATCCATAAACCCACATTTGAAGCATATTCTGTGAGGAGCAGACTGGTTCAAAATCAGGAAGCACTTTGTTTCTGGAAGGATGAAGGCTTGGAAAGAAATTCCTTACAATGCAATCAGGATCAAAATTAGTTAGAGAAATAAAATTATATGGAATTCACAGCAAGGTATTTGTGTGCCGCATTGTCTCCCCTCCCATACATACATAAGAACATAAGAACTAGGAGCAGGAGGAGGCAATTCAGCCCCTCGAGTGTGTTTCGCTATTCAGTACCGACCTCCTCTCAACCTTATCTCCACCTTCCTGCCCACTCCTCATAAGCCTTCATCCCACCGCTCATTAAAAATCTATCCCCTCCTCAAATTTGTTCCACTGCACTCTGGGCTAGGGAGTTCCACAGATTCCCCGACTCATTGCGGTTTTAAATCAGCCCCCCTTATGCTAAAACTATGGCTTCTTGTTCCAGAGTGCCCAACAAGGGGAAACATCCACTCTACGTCGACCCGGTCAATCCCCTATAGCACCTTATAACCCTCAATTAGATCTCCTCTCATTCTTCTGAGCACAGGCCTTAACTGCTCAATCTCTCTTCGTAAGACAAGCCCTTCAGCCCTGGAATCAATCTAGTGAACCTTCTCTAAACCGCCTCTAATGCATCCACATTCTTCCCAAATGAGGGGGCCAAAGCTGGCCGCGGCAATCCAGATGCAGTCTCGCCAATGCCCAGAATGTTGCCCCAGAGCATCTCCCAACTTTTAAACCATTCCATTAAGTCAAAGGTAAAAGTGGGAACTGCTATTTCATCCGCTTGATCTGAAAAACTCATACTCCCTCACATGATTGTCTCACGTCCCGTTAAATACATCTGTGCAAATACGCCGTGTGGGAAGGAATTCCTCACCCTCAGCATTTTCTGGATAAATATGTTTCCCCTACTTTCCATATTGAATATATGAAATGAAAAAATGAAATGAAAATGGCTTATTGTCACGAGTAGGCTTCAATGAAGCTACTGTGAAAAGCCCCTAGTCGCCACATTCTGGCGCCTGTACGGGGAGGCTGTTACGGGAATCGAACCGTGCTGCTGGCCTGTCTTGGTCTGCTTTGAAAGCCAGCGATTTAGCCCAGTGAGCTAAACCAGCCCCTGAATCAGTGACTGTCTCATAAATATGTTACAAAATACAAGATAATGGGCGCGATTGAATAGCCGCATTGTGCTTAAGCGAGGTTGCAACGAGGCAATTAAATCGCAGGGGGAGGCCAAAATGGAGAAGCTGGCCGATCAGTTTGTGATCTAACCTGCCCGCTCTCGTTGGCAAAATCAGGGACCCACCTTAGCATGACAAGAAATCAATAATCACCACTTAAACCCAATCTCCATCCGATTAACGGAAGCGACGCGCTATCTAACAGGGCGCCTGTGACCTAACGGCCTCCCCAGCTGTGGCCACGCCGGTGCCGATTAGTATGCCTTTTTTAAAACGTGAAGCTGGCGGAAGCTGCTGTGGGATCCCGCGGAGGTGAGGGTAGCCATCTTTGCTCCCGAGCAACGGGATCAGGGGCACTAGGCTGCTGCCCCGGTGTTTGTAGGGGGGTGGGGGACTCCCAGGCGGTCAGTCTCGGTCGGGGTGGGTTGCCATTGGTGGGTGGGCAGTTACGGAGCAGGATTGTTGGCCACCCATGGCCTGGGTTGGGGGGAGATGGGTGTCTCAGTACCTGTGGGTCCACCATGCCAACCCCTGGATCATGTGGTCTGTTCCAGGGGCAACCCCAGCCCCAGCCCCCCTGCCCGCCTGCTCCGCTGACCACTCATATCTCCCACGGACCGCGGAGGCCTCTGGCTGCAGGACTGAAGGCAATTACTATTTGGGAATTGCACAGTAAGAAGTCTAACAACACCAGGTTAAAGTCCAACAGGTTTGTTTCAAACACGAGCTTTCGGAGCACTGCTCCTTCCTCAGGTGAATGTTCCTCATTCCTGAAGCTCGTGTTTGAAACAAACCTGTTGGACTTTAACCTGGTGTTGTAAGACTTCTTACTGTGCTCACCGCAGTCCAACGCCGGCATCTCCACTATTTGTGAATTGGCAATCTTGGTTAAGAGAGCACTTCACACATCCCGAGTGGATCCTGCAGTGTAGCATGGGGGTTATTGCCTCGCATCCCAATTGAACCGTGATGCCTGGGCACTGTCCCTGAAAACTGCGCAAGGCAACACCACACACACAGCGGCCAACATCCGAACACCCAGGGCCTGGGCCCCTGCACCGGGAACATCTCCGCGGAATGTGTGCACTGGGGGAAGGGTCCAGCACCCGGTCCAGATAACGTTACGAGTGGGTGTCTGGGGTACAGGGAGTGGGGTCTGATGAGCATGAGCACCTGCTGCAACCTCGGTCATCCAGTGACCCCCCAGGGCCCATTCTCCTCGGGGGGTGAGGATTCTGATGTCCAGCACCCTATCGTCCATCTGGGCCCTTTCCCGCCTGTTGTGGGCCAGGTTCTCCTGCGGGGCACAGAGAGGGCGTCATTAGCCACATGTGTCGTTCAACGTGGGAGTGGGGATGCTCCAGGCTCAGGGGTGCAGGGGTGGGTTTGGTGGAGGTGGGGGAGCAGGTTGAGGAGACGGCACATAAGGGAATGGGGAATATGGGTCCTGGACACGGGTAAGCCGGGCCATTGATTGGTGCCAGGCGCTTACTCGTGATGGGGGAGGGGCTGGGGTGGGGGTCCGGGGGGTTGGGGGGGGGGGGGGGGTGGTTCGGTGCCAACCCATCCGAGCGGCTCGGTGGAGGTTGTTGACCTTGCGGCACTAGGTGTTTGTCCTCCTGGTCAGGCTCCCCGAGCTGACGGCCGCTGCCACTTCCTCCCCGGCATCACCGGCTGCCCTGTGGCTGACCCTCCGAGACCCTCGGGGAAACAGGACACCCTGTCTGGCCTCTGCTGTATCCAGTGATCTGCCGGGTTGACATCCCCGAATCGTGGGGCTGGTCTTTTCGGCGACATGGCTGCGAGCGGTGCGGGGCTGGCTCTGCAAGAGCTCTATAAGTGCTGCTCTCCCTTGACAGCGGTGGGCCAGCGAGCGCTGTCCTGGCCAATCAGCCGGCGGGACCATCGTTTGTGGCATGAAGACCCTGGAACCAAACGGACCAATTAACGTTTGATAGTGGTGACGGTCTCGCCGGGCTGAGCAACAGGAAGCTAGTGGCAGTTCCGCACTGCACTCGCTACCGCACTGAGAAACGTTTCGGTTAAATCACACCCTTTATATTTGTGGCTTCACGTTTTGGACCCCTCACAATTTGGTGACATTGGAGAGAATTTAATGTCCTTCCCGGTGAGTCTGTCTGTCGATGAGGCATTTAATCTGGCAGGTAGGTATCCTGTTCCATTGCGTCTCTATCCCAGTTAGATCCAGGGTCGGAAGGCCCAATTGAGGCCCTCAAGTGGGAATTAACGCTGATTGACATATACCATCCTCCATCGGATTTCATCATATTCCCGCTGGTGCAGTTTCGAGTGCTCTTGCTGAAAGACTCAGATAAACATTGAGCTGCATTTTCACTCTCCAGTCAGGAGTGCAATGTTGGGAAAGCTCCCTATCTAGGCCCACTCCCCCACCCTATCCCCGTAACCCCATAATCCCCATACTAATGGGCAATTTAGCATGGCCAATCCACCCAACCTGCACATCTTTGGACTGTGGGAGGAAACCGGAGGACTCGGAGGAAACCCACGCAGACACGGGGAGAACGGGCAAACTCCACACAGTCACTTGAGGCCGGAATTGAACCACTGGTGCGGCTCCAACTTCAACTAGTCCAATTGCCACCTCCTTCTTTCATTATTTTCTCCATCAATTGCTTCTAAGACATAAGACATGCTTCCCTCCTCTCCTCTCAAATACATAACTTAAATCCGAAACAATTAAATTCAACATCCAAGTTCAAACCCAGCTGCTAAGCCAGCCAATAAAATAGCTCAGCTTTTGATCACTGACTGGATTATATTCACCTGAGACACATGAAGAGTTAAAGGTCTCATCGCATATTTCTCTCCAGTATTCTGTGGGTTTGAGGAATGAGTCCTTTAACCTCATTAAAATGTAGCATGTTTATTTTCTTTAAACACTGGAGCAACTCTGTGTTGCAATGATGCATATCTGTATGTGTATCAATATTAGCAGAAAAGGTATAACCTGTAAACAGCAGGAGTGAGGCTTATTCGGCAATTATTAATGAAGATATTGAAACACTAATGCTTCTGACATCACTGAAACTGCCGCTAACATCAAGGTATTTTCCTGTTCAGATTTCTTGCTTTTATGCACAAGTGGGGACGAAAAGTGCAGGAATATCACAAACTCAAATTAAGAAGAAAGCATTGCAGGGGCGACAAAAGAGATCTGTGGGAGCAGATGGTCCTTCAGGGGAGCATGATGAAGATTGGTGTATTGTCGGCTTATTGGTTTCAACCCAACACTATTTTCACATTTTTCAATTAATCAGGACAAAGAATTTTCAATTAATCAGGAAAAGAGCTTTGTAAGCCGGATGAAAATCTCCATCTGCCACGTGGGTCCCCAAATTCTAATACCTCCCGAAAATGCCATGGCGTCAGCACCGAACCCCCCTCCCCACCCCCCCCACCCCCACCTCCCCCCCCCCCCCCCCCCCACCCTCACACACACATACACAACACCCACCACCCCGCTCGCCGAATAGATTGAAGCGAGTGCTTCATTCGGCATCCCGTTGATTGCCTGCTATAGACAGCTGCCAGCAGGGAGCTGCTACACCGCTCGTGTTGTACCAACACTCTCATCTAATCAACTGCACACAAAGCTCTGTAATTTCTGTTTGTTTTCCGCATTTGATGTCTTGAACAACTCCTGTCACTTTCCTGACTCGCTTAAACTCCTCCTGCGGAACTCTCTCCTCTTGGATATATGGCGAATAAAGGACGATTCGGAGCGTTGCAATTGAATTAATCGGAGGCAGCAGAAAGTAATCCATTAAATTTAAAATAACAATATTCTGCGGGTGCTGGGGAACTGAAAAGAGAACAGTAAATGGTAGAAATACAAAGCATATCCGGCAACCTCTCATCCTAGGCCTTGATTTTCACATTGATGGAAAGCCTCAATGTCATTGGAAAAATAGTGAAAGGGACCAGAACGTGGAAGTCCTGATCCTGAACGTGGCACCTATCATTTTTATAGGGCTTGGGTCTGTAACTAAGGTAAAGTTGCCATAGTCCCAGATGACCAAAGGATACTTTCTTTCCCCTTTGAGGAGGAGAGTTGACCAGCAGTAATTTAATCTGAGGATCACCACAGCTCAGGTGAAGGGCAAGGTTTAGAAGGCAGGGCCTCCATGAATAACCTCAGCCGGTACAGGAATTGAACCTGAGCTGCATCACAAAGCAGCTGTCTAGCCCACTGAGCTAAACCGGCATGCTGGCAGAGGCAGCTACCCATTGAAATCAGCAGCTGCCTCTAGTCATGTCTAATTTTGGTGACCCACATGTATGAAACACAACATAGACCTTATAGGAGCAGATCCAAACTTTGTGGAGTCCTTTGGAAAGGTTGGCTACCATATTGAGAGGTACGGTACCCCATTGTGGTAGTTCATGTGCAATTTTGGTGGGATGTCAGCTACCCCTTGGGAGAGGCAAGGTGTCCCTTGGCGTTGCAAAGGTAAGCTCATTCGAACTGTCAAAATGAGCTGTCAAGGCAATTAAAGGTCCTGCCCTTTAAATGTTTGAGAGAACCTGTGTGGCATATTTAAAAATAATTGCTTGCTATTTTACTTCTGTTGACATACATCTGAGGGCTACCATTATTGGAATAATGTTGCATGGCAGATTTCACAACCTTCCATTATCACAACAGGGTGCCTTCTATTTCATAAATTGATTGATAGCTCCAAGTGGTTTAACACTTTGAGATGGACCAATGAATCCCAATGTTTCTTTTAATAATGGATTACTCACTTGAATAAAATGTTTGTTTTCACATTGATGTAGTCTGAAGGAATGTAAATATATTGAATGCAATTTTAATAATGACAGTGTTCTTTAAAAAATCAGCAACAGGCACTTCAAACTTTATTTTATTTAATCTCAGCTTGGGCCCTCAGATTTCAACATGTGGATACTAACTAAATTGGCATGTTAGGTGTAGGGCAAATGTTGGTGGGTGGGGGACATGTGTTGGCATGCATTGGAAATAAGTTGGTACAGGGACAAAAATGGACACAGGCATGGGTGAAGGTGTATCGACTGGTATAGAGGGTAGGTGAGGCATTGGAGTGGGTAGAAGGGCGTGGCTGGCATGTACGGTATGAGGGACCACGGAGTGAGTAGAGAGAACCAGGTGGCATAGGCTGGCATGGGTAGAGCATGGAGGATGTAAGGGGGCGTGAGGAGTTTATGAGGGTTGAGGGCTGAGGAGCGTTTTAGAATTTTGTTCCTTTTTTAAATCTTGGGCAGAGTGTCGGAACAGAGAGGCATGCCTTCCAGCCAGTCAGCCTCCTTATCACGCATCAGTTATTCCAGGTGGGGCCCATCTTCTAGAGGGTGGCAAGGTAGCACAGTCATTAGCACTGTTGCTACACAGCACCAGGGTCCCAAGATCGATTCCCGGCTTGGGACACCGTCTGTGTGGAGTCTGCACGTTCTCCCCGTGTCATAGAATTAACAGTGCAGAAGGAGGCCATTCGGCCCATCGAGTCTGCACCGGCTCTTGTTAAGAGCACCCTACCCAAGGTCCACACCTCCACCCTATCCCCATAACCTAGTAACCCCACCCAACACTAAGGGCAATTTTGGACACTAAGGGCAATTTAGCATGGCCAATCCACCTAACCTGCACATCTTTGTGACTGTGGGAGGAAACCGGAGCACCCGGAGGAAACCCACGCACACACGGGGAGGATGTGCAGACTCCGCACAGACAGTGACCCAAGCGGGAATCGAACCTGGGACCCTGGAGCTGTGAAGCGATTGTGCTATCCACAATGCTACCGTGCTGCCCCTGCGTGTCTGCGTGGGTTTCTTCCGGGCGCTCCGCTTTCCTCTCACAACTCCCGGAAAATGTACTGTTAGGTGAATTGGACATTCTGAATTGTCCCTCTGTGTACCCGAACAGGTGCCGGAATGTGGCGACTAGGGGCTTTTCACAGTAACTTTATTGCAGTGTTAATGTTAGCCGACGTGTGACACTAATAAAGATTAATGCTATTATTAGAAGCCCACAACCCGGGAACACAAATCTGACCTTGCAGGGGACTTTCTCCTGGGTTGGGTTTGCAGAGGAGTGAAATGTCCCAGATCATCGCTCTTGGCCTGGGAACAAAAGGTCAGGCCGAGACGTTCCATTGTCACAGATTGTAATGACATAAGAAGTGGCTCAACGTCATTTTTGAAAGGGCAATTGAGAATGTGCAGTCAATGCAGGCCTTGCCACTAACACCCACATCCCATGAACAAATAAACAAAAATGTTGGTGATCATTCATCAGTATTGAAGGCAGGTAGATTGGCCACGCTAAATTTCCCCTTAATGGGAAATTTAAAGAAAAATCTGTTTTAAATGATCGTCCCTTTAGTCTGAGGCTGTGCCCTCTGGTTCTAGTTTCTCCTACTAGTGGAAACATCCTCTCCACGTCCACTCTATCCGGGCCTCGCAGTATCCTGTAAGTTTCAATAAGATCCCCCTCTCATCCTTCTAAACTCCAACGAGTACGGAGTCAGAATCCTCAAACGTTCCTCATACGACAAGCTCTTCATTCCAGGGATCATTCTTGTGAACCTCCTCTGGACCGTTTCCAAGGCCAGCACATCCTTCCTTCGATATGGGGCCCAAAACTGCTCGCAATACTCCAAATGGGGTCTGACCAGAGCCTTATGTAGCCTCCCAAGTACATCCCTGGTCTTGTATTCAAGCCCTCTCGACGTGAATGCTAACATTGCATTTGCCTTCCGAACAGCAAACTGAACCGGCACATTATCCTTAAGATAATCGTGAACAAGAACGCCCAGGTCATAGATCATAGATAAGAGTGCAAAGATGTGCGGGTTAGGTGGATTGGCCATGCTAAATTGCCCTTCGTGTCCAAAAAACGTTAAGTGAGGGTGACTGGGTTATGGGGATAGGGTAGATACATGGGCTTCAGTAGGGTGCTCTTTGTAAGGGCCGGTGCAGACTGGATGGGCTGAATGGCCTCCTTCTGTACTGTAAATTCTATGATCTTATGACCTTATGATGATCCTAATTCTATGATCTTATTCTGCAGGCTCCTCCCTTTCTCAACACAACCTATCCCTGTACAGATCTTTGTATCATCTGCAAACTTATCAACAATGCCCTCAGTTCCTCTTCCAGGTCACTAATGTATATTGTGAAAAGTTGTGGTCCCAGCACAGACCCCTGAGGCACACCACTAGTGACCAGCTGCTGGCCTGAAAAAGACCCTTTAATCCCCACTCTCTGCCTTCTGCCAGTCAATCCTTTATCCACGCCAGTTTATTACCCTTAACACTATGGGCTCTTATCTTATTTCATAGCCTTCTGTACGGCACCTTGCAAAGGCCTTCTGGAAATCTAGATAAATCACGTCCAGTGTCTCTCTTTTGTCTAACTTCCTCCTTACCTCCTCAAAGAATTTTAACAGATTTGTTAAGCATGGCCTTCCCTTGATGAATCTGTGCTGACTCAGTCCAATGTTATCATGCACTTGTAAGTACTTTGCAATCTAATCCTTAATAATAGACTCTAAAATCTGACCAGCAACCAAAGTCAGGCTAACTGGCCTATAATTTCCCATCTTCTGCCTCCCTCCCTTCTTAAACAGGGGTGTCATATCAGCAATTTTCCAATCCTCTGTGATCCTCTCTGCCTCCAGTGACTCCTGAAAGATGATTACCAATGCCTCCATAATCTCCCCAACTATCTGCTTCAGAAACCTAGGATGTAGTGCATCCAGCCTGTGTGACTTATCCATCTTAAAACCGTTCAGTTTCCCCAGTACCTTTTCCTCAGTGATGGCCATTACAATTCCCTCTGCCCTCGGCTCTCTCAACATTCTGGTATGTCCCTGGTATCTTCCACTGTGAAAGTAACTATTCGGTTCCTCTGTTATTTCTTTGTTCCCTATTATTACTTCTCTACTCTAATTTTCCAGTGGTCCAATGTCCATTCTTGCCTCCCTCTTTCCTTTTATATATTGAAAAAAAACTCTTCCTATCTTCCTTTACAGTCCCTTCCCACCCACACAGGGAGAAGAATCTCAAACCAGATGGCCAAGGACAAGCAAGCTTGCACTCTTATTTCATCTTCTCACTCTTTATTGTTTTTATGGTTGTCCTCTGCTCGCTTTCAAAGGCTTCCTAATCTTCGGGTTTCCCACTAATCCTCACCATTTTGTATGTTTATCTTTTGCTTTTATGCTGTCCTTGATTTAGCTCGTCAGCCATAGATGCCCCGCCCCGAGCATGTTTCCTCCTCTTTGGGATGAATTTCTCTTGTGCATCCTGAATAACGGCCAAATACCCCTGTCACTGCTGTTCCACTGTCTTCCCTGTGAGGCTCATTTTCCAATCAACTCTGGCCATCTCCTCCCTCATGTCTTTGTAGTTACCCTTATTTAATTGTAATACTGTTACATCTAATTGCAGCTTCTCCCTCTCAAACTGCAGGGTAAATTCTATCATATTGTGGTCACTGCTCCCTAAGGGTTCCTTCACCCTAAGTTCCTTAATCAAGTCTGCCACATTACACATCACCAAATCCAGAATTGCCTGTTCCCTAATCGGCTCTGTTACAAGCTGCTCCAAAAAAACGTCTTGTAGACATTCCACAAATTCCCTTTCTTGGGATCCACTACCAACCAGATTTTCCCAGTCCACCTGCATATTGACGTCCTCCACAGAACATAGAAAATAGGGCAGCACAGTAGCTTTGTGGATAGCACAATTGCTTCACAGCTCCAGGTTCGATTCCAGCTTGGGTCACTGTCTGCGTGGAGTCTGCACACCCTCCCCGTGTGTGCGTGGGTTTCCTCCGGGTGCTCCGGTTTCCTCCCACAGTCTAAAGATGTGCAGGTTAGGTGGATTGGCCATGATAAATTGCCCTTAGTGTCCAAAATTGCCCTTAGTGTTGGGTGGGGTTACTGGGTTATGGGGATAAGGTGGAGGTGTTGACCTTGGGTTGGGTGCTCTTTTCAAGAGCCGGTGCAGACTCGATGGGCTGAATGGCCTCCTTCTGCACTGCAAATACTATGATATCAAATTCTATGAGAACATAGAAAAATACAGCACAGAACAGGCCCTTCGGTCCACGATGTTGTGCCGAACCTTTGTCCTAGATTAAGAACAAATTAATCTATACCTCATCATTCTACCGTAATCCATGTACCTATCCAATAGTCGCTTGAAGGTCCCTAATGTTTCAGACTCAACTACTTCCACAGGCAGTGCATTCCATGCCCCCACTACTCTCTGGGTAAAGAACCTACCTCTGACATACCCCCCATATCTTCCATCATTCACCTTAAATTTATGTCCCCTTGTAACGGTTTGTTCCACCCAGGGAAAAAGTCTCTGACTGTCTACTCTATCTATTCCCCTAATCATCTTATAAACCTTTATCAAGTCGCCCCCATTCTTCTCCGTTCTAATGAGAAAAGGCCTAGCACTCTCAACCGTTCCTCGTAAGACCTACTCTCCATTCCAGGCAACATCCTGGTAAATCTCCTTTGCACCTTTTCCAAAGCTTCCACATCCTTCCTAAAATGAGGCGATCAGAACTGCACACAGTACTCCAAATGTGGCCTTACTAAGGTTTTGTACAGCTGCATCATCACCTCATGGCTCTGAAATTCAATCCATCTGCGAATGAACGCTAGCACACCATAGGCCTTCTTCACAGCTCCATCCACTTGAGTGGCAACTTTCAAAGATCTATGAACATAGACCTCAAGATATCTCTGCTCCTCCACATTGCCAAGAATCCTACCGTTAACCCTGTATTCGCATTCATATTTGACCTTCCAAAATGGACAACCTCACACTTTTCAGGGTTAAACTCCATCTGCCATTTCTCAGCCCAGCTCTGCATCCTATCTATGTCTCTTTGCAGCCGACAACAGCCCTCCTCGCTATCCACAACTCCACCAATCTTCGTATCGTCTGCAAATTTACTGACCTACCCTTCAACTCCGTCATCCAAGTCATTAATGAAAATCACAAACAACAGAGGACCCAGAACTGAAAACTGCGGTACGCCACTGGTAACTGGGCGACAGGATGAATATTTGCCATCCACCAACACTCTCTGACTTCTATCGGTTAGCCAGTTCATTATCCAACTGGCCAAATTTCCCACTATCCCATGCCTCCTTACTTTCTGAATAAGCATACCATGAGGAACCTTATCAAATGCCTTAATAAAATCCATGTACACCACATCCACTGCTTTACCTTCATCCACATGCTTGGTCACCTCCTCAAAGAATTCAATAAAACTTGTGAGGCAAAACCTACCCCTCACAAATCCGTGCTGACTATCCCTAATCAAGCAGTGTCTTTCCAGATGCTCAGAAATCCTATCCCTCAGTACTCTTTCCATTACTTTGCCTACCACCGAAATAAGTCTAACTGGCCTGTAACTCCCAGTGTTATCCCTATTTCCTTTTTTGAACAGGGGCACGACATTCGCCACTCTCCAATCCCCTGGTACCACCCCTGTTGACAGTGAGGACGAAAAGATCATTGCCAATAGCTCTGCAATTTCATCTCTTGCTTCCCATAGAATCCTTGGATCCCGTCAGGCCCGGGGGACTTGTCTATCCTCAAGTTTTCAAAATGCCCAACACATAGAGTTATACAATTTACAGTGCAGAAGGCAGAAGGAGGCCATTCGGCCCATCAAGTCTGCACCGACTCTTGGAAAGAGCACCCTACCCAAGATCCACACCACCACCCTATCCCCATAACCCAGTAACCCCACCCAACACTAAGGGCAATTTTGGACACCAAGGGCAATTTATCATGTCCAATCCACCTAACCTGCACATCTTTGGACTGTGGGAGGAAACCGGAGCACCCGGAGGAAACCCACGCACACACGGGGAGGATGTGCAGACTCCGCACAGACAGTGACCCAAGCGGGAATCGAACCTGGGACCCTGGAGCTGTGAAGCAATTGCGCTATCCAGAATGCTACCGTGCTGCCCACATCTTCCTTCCTAACAAGTATCTCCTCGAGCTTACCAGTCTGTTTCACACTGTTCTCTCCAACAATATGGCCCCTCTCATTCGTAAATACTGAAGAAAAGTACTCGTTCAAGATCCCTCCTAACTCTTCTGATTCAATACACAATCTCCCGCTACTGTCCTTGATTGGACCTACCCTCGCTCTAGTCATTCTCATATTTCTCACATATGTGTAAAAGGCTTGGGGTTTTCCTTGACTCTACCCGCCAAAGATTTTTCGTGCCCTCTCTTAGCTCTCCTCATCCCTTTCTTCAGTTCCCTCCTGGCTATCTTGTATCCCTCAAGCACCTTGTCTGAACCTTGTTTCCTCAGTCTTACATAAGTATCCTTCTTCCTCTTAACAAGACATTCAACCTCTCTTGTCAACCATGGTTCCCTCACTCGACCATCTCTTCCTTGCCTGACAGGGACATACATATCAAAGACACGCAGTACCTGTTCCTTGAACAAGTTCCACATTTCAATTGTGTCCTTCCCTGACAGCCTATGTTCCCAACTTATGCACTTCAGTTCTTGTCTGACAGCATCGTATTTACCCTTCCCCCAATTGTAAACCTTGCCCTGTTGCTCGCACCTATCCCTCTCCATTACTAAAGTGAAAGTCACAAAATTGTGGTCACTATCTTCAAAATGCTCCCCCACTAACAAATCTATCACTTGCCCTGGTTCATTACCAAGTACCAAATCTAATATGGCCTCGCCTCTGGTCGGACAATCTACATCCTGTGTTAGAAAAGCTTCCTGGACACACTGCACAAACACCACCCCATCCAAACTATTTGATCTAAAGAGTTTCCACTCAATATTTGGGAAGTTGAAGTCACCCATGAATACTATGCTGTGACTTCTGCACCTTTCCAAAATCTGTTTCCAAATCTGTTCCTCCACATCTCTGCTGCTATTGGGGGCCTATAGAAAACTCCCAACAAGGTGACTGCTCCTTTCCTATTTCAGACTTCAACCCATATTACCTCAGTAGGCAGATCCCCCTCGAACTGCCTTTCTGCAGCTGTTATACTATCTCTAATTAATAATGCAAGCCCCCCACCTCTTTTAACACCCTCCCTAATGTTATTGAAACATCTATAACCAGGAACCTGCAACAACCATTTCTGCCCCTCTTCTATCCAAGTTTCCGTGATGGCCACCATATTGTAGTCCCAAGTACCGATCCATGCCTTAAGTTCACCCACCTTATTCCTGATGCTTCTTGCGTTGAACTACCCATCTCCGTGCCTGCAAGTACTCTCCTTTGCCAGTGTTACCTTCCCCACTACCTCACTACACGCTTTGACGTCCTGAACATCGGCTACCTTGGTTGCTGGACTACAAGTCCGGTTCCCATTCCCCTGCCAAATTAGTTTAAACCCTCCCGAAGAGTACTAGAAAACCTCCCCCCCAGAATATTGGTGCTCCTCTGGTTCGTATGCAACCCGTCCTGCTTGTACAGGTCCCACCTTCCCCAGAATGCGCTCCAATTATCCAAATACCTGAAGCCCTCCCTCCTACACCATTCTTGCAGCCACGTGTTCAATTGCACTCTCTCCCTATTCCTAGCCTCGCTATCACATGGCACCGGCAACAAACCAGAGATGGCAACTCTGTCTGTCCTGGCTTTTAACTTCCAGCCTCAATCCCTTAACTCGTTTATTACATCCACACCCCTTTTCCTACCTACGTCGTTGGTACCAATGTGCACCACGTCTTCTGGCTGCTCACCCTCCCCCTTCAGGATCCTGAAGACACAATCCGAGACATCCCTGGCCCTGGCACCCAGGAGGCAACATACCTTTCGGGAGTCTCGCTCGCAACCACAGAATCTCCTATCTATTCCCCTAACCATTGAATCTCCTCTCACTATTGCTTTTCTATGCTCCCCCCTTCCCTTCTGAGCCCCAGAGCCAGACTCAATGCCAGAGACCTGGCCGCTAGGGCCTTCCTCCAGTACATCATCCCCCGCAACAGCATCCAAAACGGTATACTTGTTTTGAAGGGGAACGGCCACGAGGGATCCCTGCACTGTCTGCCCGTTCGTTTTCTTTCCCCTGACTGTAACCCAGCTACTCTTGTCCTGTACCTTGAGTGTGGCTACCTCACTGTAACTCTTCTCTATTACCCCCCTCTGCCTCCCAGATGATCCGAAGTTCATCCAGCTCCAGCTCCAGGTCCCCCACATGGTCTCTGAGGAGCTGGAGTTGGGTGCACTTCCCGCAGGTATAGTCAGCGGGGACACCGGTGGTATCCCTCACCACCCACATCCTACAGGAGGAGCATGCAACTGCCCTAGCCTCCATCCCCTCTTACCTCACAGAATATAGCTGTACTGTGGACCAACTGGAACTCCGCCCTCCGACTCTGCTCCCAGTCAGCAGTACTCTCTATAAACTCCCGGTTCCCTTCACGCTCTTTGAGGAAATGTAGGAAATGAAATGAAAGAAGCATCTTACTCCCTCCTCACCTAACTCCCCAATCACCAAACTCTCACTATAGCACTCAAATGCACCCAAATTCAGCACTCCCTCAGTCATCAAACTCTCACTATAGCACTCAAATACACCCAAATTCAGCACTCCCTCAGTCATCAAACTCTCACTATAGCACTCAAATGCACCCAAATTCAGCACTCAATACAAACAAAATTATTGTAATATTGCCTTTCACGATTCTTCCTCCCTGAGTGGGTGGGAGGGGGACTGTGGAGAGAATGAGCAACCTGACTACAGCACCATGGTCAAGGGACCCACTCAAGTGTGGGGGGGGGGGGGGGGGGAATGTAGTTTCTTTCTCCTGATTTATTTTCTGCCCCACATCCTGACTACTGCTAGGGGGCCTGTACATAACTCCCATCAGGGTCTTTTTACCTTTGTGATTCATCAACTCTTCCCACACATATTCTATGCCTTCTGATCCTATATTGCTTCTTGCTTTCGATTTAACTTCATTCCTTACTAACAACGCAACCCTTTGCCCATCTGTCTGTCTTTTCGATACGCCATGGATCCTTGGATATTTAGTTCCCAGCCCTGATCCGCTTGCAGCCACATCTCTGTGATGTCCACAACATCGTACCGACCAATTTTGATGTGTGCAACGAGATCATTCACCCTGTTTCATAGACTGCGCGCATTTAGGTACATCACTCTCAATCCTGCACTGACCGGTCCCCTTCTCATACTTGTCCCCATTTTTGCTGTGCTAACGTTAGATTCTTGCCACCTTCTGTACTCTCTGTTCTATTATGTGTTCTGGAAATGTTACGAGCGTCTTCCGAGCCCTTGGCCCCTTTAACTCGTTTGAAGTCCTCATTGTTAACCTGCACTCCCACCTTCTTTAACTTTGATTTTCTAATTTTCCATCAGTTTAAATCCAGAACCACAGATGAGTTCTGCAATTCGCCAGGACTCTACTCCCAGCCTGAAGACCATCCCATCAGAATAGCTCCCCTCTTCCCCACTACTGGGTGCCAGTGTCCCATGAATTCAAACCCCTTTCTACCTCGCTACTCATTAAACCACGCATTTACCTCCTTAACCTTATTAATCCTTGTGCCAATTAGCTTGGAGCTCAGGTAGTAATCCAGAAATTACTACTTTTTTGGTTCTGCTTTTTAATTTAGCCCCTAGCTGCTCATATTACCTCAATGGAACCTCTGTCCTTGTTCTACCTATGTGTCTGATACCTACATGGACCACGATAACTGGATCTTTACCCTCCCTCTACAGCCCAGATGAGATCTCCCAAACCCGAGCACCAGGCAGGCAACACAACCTTCAGAATTCTCAATCTTGGTCACAGGGAACAATGTGTACGCCCCTAACTATTCTGTTTCCGATTACGTCTCGATTTCTTCACCAGTTACCACGGTGCTGGGGTCAGTTTGCTCATCCTATCCACAGTCCCCTTCCCATCCACACAGGGAGAAGAATCTCGAACCAAATGGCCAAGGACAAGGGCTGACCCTCTGTAACCCTAGCTCCTGGATCCTTCTACCTACCTCACTCATTGTCACACCCTCCTGCCCCTGATCACTGACCAATTCAAGGTACTTAATTGAAAAACTATAGAATTTAAAGTGCAGATGTAGGCCATTCGGCCCATCGAATCTGCACCAGCCAATGGTAAGAGCACCCTACTTCAGCCCACGCCTCCACCCTATCACCGTAACTCCACCTAACCTTTTGGACACTAAGGTGCTATTTATCATGGCCAATCTGCCTAACCTGCACACCTTTGGACTTGTGGGAGGAAACCGGAGCACCCGGAGGAAACCCACGCAGACACGGGGGGAACGTGCAGACTCCGCACAGACAGTGACTAGTGGTTGGAATTGATCCTGAAGCTGTGAGGCAGGAGTGCTAACCACTGTGCTACCGGTGCTGCCAAAGGGTTTGACTACCTCCCAAAACACAGTGTCTAGGTAACTCCCCAATGTCTCGTGGCGTCCGAAGATCAGACTCCAGCTCACCATCTCTGAGCCGGAGTTCCTCAAGCAACCAACACTCACTACAGCTGTGGTCACTGGGAACCACAATGGGGTCCTCGTCATACAGGTACAACACAGTGCCTGGCCCTGCATATCTGGGGCGGCATTCTCCCCTACCCGGCGTGACGGAGGGTCCCGGAGTAGGGGAGTGGCACCAACCACTCAGTGGTCGCGCCTCCCCAAAGGTGGGGAATTCTCCCCACCTTTGGGGGCTAGCCCCGCGCCGGAGCGGTTGGCACCAGAAGACCGGCGCAAAAAACCGGCGCCCCCGGCAGCGGGGCTGGCCGAAAGGCTTTCGCCGGTCCGCGCATGCGCCGGCAGTGACGTCAGCGGCAGTTGACGTCACTGCCAGCGCATGCGCGATGTGGGGTTCTCTTCCACTTCTGCCATGGCGGAGGCCGTGGCGGCGCAGAAGAAACTAGTGCAGCCAGAGCACTGGCCCGGAGTCTGAGCGGGGGGCCCCGATCGCGGGCCAGGCCACCGTGGGGGCACCCCCTAGGGTTCGATCGCCCCCCGCTCCCCCAGGACCCCGGGGGCCTGCTCGCGCCGCTGAGCCCGCCGTTCCAGAGGTGGTTTAAAACCTCGGCGGCGGGAGAGGCCTCCCAGCGGCGGGACTTCGGCCCATCCGGGCCGGAGAATCACCGCAGGTGCCTCTCCGATCGGAGTGGCAAGATTCCTGCCGCCGCCACTTCCCGGGTGGCGGAGAATCTCTGCCACGGCGGGGGCGGGATTTTAGGCGCCCCCAGGCGATTCTCCGACCCTGCTGGGGGTCGGAGAATTTCGCCCCTGTTTTATTGAATTTGATCTTAATTTGTTTTTAATTTAAATTTCAGGCTGGTTTTTAGTCTTTCCAATCTGTGAAACATTTACAATCTTGATAGTACGTACCCACTCTCACCCTGATCCCATTGTTTGGCCCTATCCAACACGGTGCAGTCCAATTCAAGGGCTATTCACTTTCCCTTCCTTCCTTAGATTATGGTTGTTGAAAGCATCAGTGGTCTTCCCAGTTTCTGCACATGAAATGTAACTAATTCAGGAATGGTAAGGATCAAAGTTAACCACCCTTCCATCTGCGTGTGGCTGGTCCGAGAGGAATGATAAAGGCTGACAGGAGTCCACAAGGGGACCTTTATGCATCAGGAGTGTCAGCTGATAGCATTCTGTTGAAGGAGGCGAATCATTCATTCTTGAAACTTTTCCAAATTGCTTATGAACTCTGTGCTTGCTGGCATTATTTGTGGCATTGCTGTTCGATTTTCAATTTGTCGGTGCAGAGCAGAGATTATCAGCATAACCTGCAGCCCTTATAAATTTTTCCAGGGAGGTTTTTTTGCATCATTTATATTAACGGCAGTACAATACAGGAGCAGTGGTGTGTATACCATCCTGTTTTACACCTGCCCCTACCTGCAATCATCCCATCAATTATTCATTTTGACATTGAAAACTGTCGGCTCATAGATTTACTGGTTATATTGACAGAGTTGCGCAGCAGTGAGCCATTACTTCATGGGACTGTTCAGTGTTCACTGTCAAAAGACTTCTCCAGAGCCCATAAAATTAAACCTGACTGAGATTTCCAAAGCTCAGTCAATGGTAAATTTGAGAAATTCCATTAAATCCAAATGATAAATAATGCCAGATGTACAAATCACTCCTCTGTGTTTTTATTGTAGTGTTTTGGTTCAAATAAACCATTCCACTCTGGTGTAAAGACTTGGTTCTGTGTTTAGAAGTTCATCATCTTGTTTCGTGAGATCAAAGGCGAAGATGTCAGGAATGCACTGCCGTGTTGATCTGACCCTGAAAGAGGAAGCCGCGTCGTGGCCCATGGCGGACTCAGCCCACAAACCTGTACTGCCAAAGTAGTGCCCCCCCATTGGCCGCTCACCCACCCTGGATCGCCCTCCCACAGTGCCCCCACCCCCCCCCCCCCCCGAATGAAGCCCCCCCTGCCCGCGGGTCATCCCTTCCCCCGACTATGGCGGCCCCAGACTGAGTCCACAGCCACCATGCAAGGTTCATGAACGGCCGGGAACATGAGAGTCCAACACCATCGCGAACCCGGCCGGTCGGGGACGCAGCATCGGGGGGTGGGCCTCAGGCGATGGCCTGAAGCGGTGGATAATCAGTTACCCCTAGAGTACTCCGCTTTTCAGGGGGCGGAGAATTCAAAAACTGCCGCCGCTCCCGATTTTGCTGCCGAAACGGATTCTCCGCCCCGTCGGCGAACGCGGTTTTAGTGTCGGTGGAGCGGAGAATCCAGCCCGATGTTCCTCTGGGATCTATATGGGATCTCAGCTCTTCAGTATGAATATGCTGTTGCTCTAGTTGTCTACTGGCCTAGACAAGAGCACAAGAAACAGGAGCTGGAGTAGGCGGTTTGACCCTTTGAGCCTGCTCTGCGATTCAATAAGACCGTGGTGGATCCTGTACCCCGTCTGCAGCTTCCCACTCGATCCCCATATTCCTTGATATGCTCCAACATCTGTCTTGAATATACTCAACAATGGAGCAACCATATCTCCCTGGATTGGAGCATTCCAAAGATTCACAACCCGTTGAATGAAGCAATTCACCTTCATCTCAGCGCCAAGTGGTTGATCCCTTATTCCGAGACTGAGACGCCGTATCCGAGATTCCCCAACCAGGGAATTCACTTTCTCAAAATGTCCCATTGTTCTAAACTCCAGTGAATGTGGGCCTCGTCACCGACACTCTTCTCTTCCCCTGACCTCATGGCCCTGAACCTTCTTTACACTCTCTTAAGAGCAAGCATGTCACTCCTCAAACTTCAGAGAACATGAGATTAAATGTCACAATGGTGTTTGTGAAAAAATAAATGTGCGATTGTGAAACTGGTGTTGTGACTCAATAATCTAATTGGAGGGTTTGTGCAGGCTTAAGGTGCTGAATGCCCTTCTATATTTAGAATGATTGTGTTTTGTGCCAACACAATAGCAGTTATCACAATCTTAATAAATAATTCAAGATGTTTTGTGTAAGTATTGTTTGTTGATTGTAGAAATTGATTTACTTTTGATTGCTGTGTTGTTTTTTGTAATTCAGTAATTCATAAGGAACAATAATGATAACAATGAAATGAATTGCCACAATGGCCTGAATTACTCACTGTGCTTCTGGATGCTGGGGAACTTAAACCTGTACTTACTGGCAGCAGGGCCGACACAGCCTCCCCAGGGATAGTGGGTGGGGTTGTGATGCTGCTTGCACAACCAGAAGGCCCAGCAGCTGTGAACCCTCAGCAGCCCACAACTGGAAAGGTGGTCACTGCTGAAACAGGCCAGAGACCCTTGGCTGGATTCTCAGTTTGGGAGACTAAGTCCCACGCCGAGTGAAGTGAAGATGGTGGTATTTCCGCCAGGACAACTGGTGCGAAACGGCCACCGATTCCCTGCTCCGGGATGGGGGGCGAGGGGGCGGGAGATCTCGCAGCCAGGCAGTGTAGATCTCCCAGCTCCAACTGCCAATACGACCTGGAGCATTGCCGGGTCCGAGGCCACACATGCACACAGCGGCAGCCCACAGAGGCTGCTCCATGCTTCATGCAGGACGCAGCCCGCGGACCAGGATAGCAAAAATAGTCCCCCGCTTCGGGCGCTCGCGCGCCCCGGACCGCCCCACCCCCACATTGCCCCAGCCCTGAATAAAGCCCCCCCCCTCCCCGCGGATCGGAGCTCCCTCGACTGTGGCCATTCTGAGTTCACAATGGTTGAGATCACATGTGTCCCACGCCGTCGGGAACTCGGCCGGTTGGGGATGGACCATCGCGGGGCAGGACTCAGGCAATGGCCTGAGGCCGTGGATACAGCGTGTGCCGTACTCCTAAAGTATGCCACTTTTCAGCGGCAGAACGTCGCGAAAGCGGCGGCGCCCCCGATTTTGGCGTCATCGGGGATTCTCTGCCCCTCGCTGAACGCGATTTCGGCATCGGGGATCGGAGCATCCAGCCTCTTTAAGTATCCGATTGGTATCTCAAAGAATATAAAAAGATTCAAGGGGCCGTGTGTCAGAATGGGAACTGTTTTTGGTGAGATTCTACAGGCTGCAAGGGCTGGTCTCCATGCCTGCCTGTCTTCGAGCCTTTGGTCAGAAGATTTAAGTCACCCTGAAGATTAAGATCTGAGCTGGACCTCCAAAGGAGATTCAATGGAGTCTCCTTCTGCAATAAGAAATTTTAAATTTCTGCCTTCAGCTTCCAAGCCTTTCCTTGGAGCTTTCTCCTGGTGGTTTTTCCTCAGTGCCAGGTGCCAGAAGGAGGCCGCATCCATTCGGCTGGCAGCCTCTCCACATAGCGGGGTGGGATGGGGGCCGAGAGGGGGGGGGAGAGGGGGCAAAACGCCAATGGTTCTTGGCAAGTGTGAGGGGGACAGAACGGAGAGTGAGCGGATCACTCACTCCTACCCCTGCCGTCTCAGCTTGGAGAATTAAAAAATGCCTCAGTGGCTGTCCAACAGAAAGGCAGCCACTTTGTGATGTAAAGAGGGGCTCTGCACTTGATCAGGACTCTAGCTTGGGACATTGTGATATAAGGGCCCTCCACATATGGGGTTAATGTGGGACTGAGAACAGTTGCTCAAACACTGATGTAAGACAGCATACGACACAGACACAGCGTCTGTCTAGTATTGGACAGAGCCGAGTGTACCAGCAAGTATGGAGATAGGGTTTTGCTTTATCTTTTACTGTATATTTGTAAATAGTTCTAAGAGTTAAGAGAGACTTAGTGTTAAACTTTGCATGCCTCCTGTCATAATATACACCAGTATATCATGGTGCAGGCACACACTGATGGACACACACAGGGACCAATCAACATGTACAAACACCGCAGCCAATCATCAGTTAGAATACACACACTATAAAGGCAGAGGGCACCACAGTTCCTGCTCATTCTGGGTGCTGCCTCGGAGTGTAACAGGAACTTAACCAACCCAGCACAGACGTACAACACGTGCTGAGAGAATCAACTGGTTCGGACAAGGCTTAGGTCTCTAGTTTAAGTTAGCATTATTTAGACCCACAGTCATCGTGTGTTAGTTAGTTAGAAGTAGTTAATAAAATTGAGTTGAATCTTCATCAGTGTTGGAAGTGTGTTCATCTCTCAAGTCTACACTAGCCAATACTTCAACTCCAAAGACTTCAGACCTCGCAATAACCACCATTGCCCGATAACATGTTGCATTCCATCCCACCATTCTTCTTCATTTCCCCCATTTTTTCCTGAAGTTCAAAAATCTCAATGTTCCTTTCATGACTAAGTTTCGTTGTTTTGCTTTTTAATTCTGCATTCAACCAGTTATTCTGATGTGCCAGGACCTTTTCTTCTTGTTCAAAGCATTTTTCTGACACCTCATAAATACTTTTGATACCTGAGTTCACCAAGTTTAAACTGAAGAATCACCTTTGCTAAATTTACTTTTTCAAGTTTATCGTTGACACAGTTCAAATCCTCAGTCACATGTTCCACTTTCCCTGACTGATCCTCAATTGTTCTCAGTAGTTCTTTATTTTTCATTTGCAAACCGCGCTTTCATATGTAAAAGTAGATTTTCTGGCAATACAATTGTCATCACAGTGCTCTCTCCACAAGTCAGATAATTCCCGAGGATGGAATCTATTCCACCAATAGATAATTTACTAATAATTCCCCTCATAACAATTCCATTTACAAAATTACTTCTTAGATTATCATTACACAAAGAAATAGCTTTATCCCTTCCATTAATGTCTCTTAGTGCTACTTTTTCCTGTATGAAACCTCCTGGAATACAAATTGTATCATCAACCACCATCAATGGTTAATCTGTTCCTGTATCACATGAAGTTTTCATTTGTTTACTTATTTTGTTAGCGGAGTAAGGGAAGACTTCTCCCTTTGAAATAGAACATCCAGAAACTCCAGTAGCCTGATCTCCTTCACCGGTACTCAAATAATTCTTGGAATTATCTTGAGATCTATCCCCCTTTCTCATTGATTCTGAAGGACCCCCTTCACCTGCCCCACTGCTACAGTTTTAACAGCAATTCCCTGTTCAGATACTTCTTTTCCTCCTTCTGCATATGATCTTCCATTTAATTTCCAACAATCCCCCTGAATATGTCCCACTTCGTTTCAAATGAATAATGACAATCCTATGCATTGTGAAATGTCTCCTTAATAATAATCTTTCTTATTGTCACAAGTAGGCTTACATTAACACCGCAATGAAGTTATTGTGAAAATCCCCTAACTGCCACATTCCGGCGCCTGTTCAGGTACACAGAGGGAGAATTCAGAATGTCCAATTCACCTAACAGCACGTCTTTGGGGGCTCGAGGGAGGAAACCGGAGCACCCGGAGGAAACCCACAAAGACACAGGGAGAACGTGCAGACTCTGCACAGACAAAAACCCAAGCCGGGAATCGAACCTGGAACCCTGGTGCTGTGAAGCAACAGTGCTAACCACTGTGCTACCTTGTTGCCCCGAATGGAAACACTTAGGCCTCTGAAAGTCACTTCCACCTCAGCACCTTCCCTTTTAATCGGAGGTGAAATTTCCTGACCATTCACAGCTGTTCCATCTCTTCCTTGACTGTCTGCATTGTTTACTCCTACTCACTTTCTATCCTCTTGTTTAAAAGGATGATGGAACAAAAAAGGTTTGCTTCTGTGGTCCAGTTCATAATCATCAGCTAGCTATGCTGCCTGTCTAGCAGTTTTAACTTTATGCTCCTCAACATACATCTATTAACCAAACAAAGTGAATCTTGAGATTTTTCTAAAACACACACCTTTCTGAGGGCTGTCTGTGCTCTATCTATCCTTAAAGCCCGTATCCAATGATCAAAATTGTTTTGCTTCACCGTCTCAAATTCAAAATGAGCTTTTCCAGGTTGTGTTGTGTATCCCAAAGTTTTTGCCTGTACGCCTGAGGAACCAACTCATACACACCAATAATATCTTTCTTTCCGACATTATAATCTGCAGACAACCTTTCCGACAATGAGGCGTGCACCTCATTAGCTCCACCGACTAGTCTACTTTGTAAAAGTGATGTCCAAATTTATTTTGGCCATTTCAGCTGTTTAGCTAGCTTTTCTAAAGAAATAAGGAATGCTTCCACATCATTTTCCTCAAATTTTGGAAAAGCCTGTATACATTTAAACATCTCCCCACTAGTTTCATGTCTGGAACTACTTCCATCCTCAACTTGCTCTACTTTTTCTGCTTTAACTGTAAGTCTTTTAAGACTCTATCTTTCTTCTCTTTTCTTTCTGCCATTGCTAACGTCTCCATTTCCAATTCCCTTTGAAAATCTTTTTCTTTGTCTCTATCTTCTCTTTCCCTGCATTTCATGCTTCCCCGTTTCTTTTTCTTTCACGGTTTCTTTTTCATGAGTTTCTAATTGTTTCATTTGTAATTGCATTTTAACTAATTTTCACTTTTCCAAGAACTTGATCTATCTGACGAACCTTGCAATTTTAAACATTTCGCTCAGTTTTTAATAGTGTCAGCTTTCTTTATCCCTGCAGGTAATCCCAATTCCAATGTATCTGCCAATTCAGTTAACTGATTTTTGGTTACTTTCTGTAAACCAGTCAGAGTTTCTTCCACCTTTAGGAAAGTGTTACCCCAACTTCCAGCACCATCTTTCATAAAATTTCAGCGAATTTACAGTGCAGAAGGAGGCCATTCAGCCCATAGAGCCTGCACCAGCTCTTGGAAAGAGCACCCTACCCAAGCCCACACCTCCACCCTATCCCCATAACCCAGTAACCCCACCCAACACTAAGGGCAATTTTGGACACTAACGCCAATTTAGCATGGCCAATCCACCTAACCCGCACATCTTTGGACTGTGGGAGGAAACCGGAGCACCCAGAGGAAACCCACGCACACACGTGGAGAACGTGCAGACTCCGCACAGACAGTGACCCAAGCCGGGAATCGAACCTGGGACCCTGGAGCTGTGAAGCAATTGTGCTAACCACAGTGCTAACGTGCTGCCCGCAACATACCTCACAATAACTGCAGTTCCAATGTCCAGTACCTCAGTAACCCATTCTGCCTCTTTGTGTCCAGTCCCGTCGCTGGGGAAAATGTCCTGCAGGTGGGATTATGTCAGGGAGTTGTCCCAATATGGCCCCTCACTATTTTACCACATCTTCCATCCAGTCCATCACGTGGGGCTGATAAAATTCTGTCAATGGTTCTGAAGGGATTTGACACCAGGCTTTCAAAACAGATTGGGGGGGAGGGAGAGGTTATCACTAGAACAACACTCACCAGGGTCCCAAGGCCAAAGAACACCTCAGATAAGTGGTGGCCAGGGGGGTTTTGCAAGGTGGGGTTTGCAGAGGACTGGTTGTATGAATCTACAGCTTCAATGGAAACCCTCCCCTCTTTCCCCGTCCTTATCTGAACCCCTTGACCAATTACCGAGTGCCTTTGAATGAAGAGGAAATCATATAATACTTGCCAATGAGTACAAAAGCACGGAATTTATATTAAATCTTCATAAAGGTTTGGTTAGGCCTCAACTGGAGCATTGAATCCAGTTCTGGTCACCCGACTTTTTATGGATGATCCTTGACAGGCTGCTTCGGAGATTTTCCAGACTGAAGGATTTTAGCTACAATGTTAGCTTAGAGATGTTGGTGTTCTCCTTGCAGCAAAGGAAATTGAAGAGAGTTTCAAAAGAGGTGTACATGATCATGACAGGTTTGGTACGGTCAGCAAGCAAAATCTGCTCTCTTTGGAAAACTGATTGTACGAGGAGTAGGCACAGATTTAATATTTGGGGAGAGAGGTGTGAGGAAGAACGTTTTTCAGATGTGAGTGGTAATGCTGGAATTTACTGACCACACGGTTGGCACAAGCGGAAATCATCATTTATTTCACAAGGACAGGGATGCGGAGGGCTATGAGGACCTGAGGGGGGAGAGCGGTACTTAATGAATTGTAAGATGTCTCTCGGTCTGCTATTCCGGTTCATTGGTTGACTCATTGGGTTTGCTGTCGGCTTCTTGTGGTCTGTGGAAGAACTCCCGGAGCTTCATTCGCCTGATGAATTACCAACTGTCCGACCAACTGTCCTGGCTTTAGACAATTCATACCTCTTTAACCTGGGGTTACCCCTCTCTCTGGAGAGAGTTAAAGACTTAATAATTACCTGTAAATGCTTGCATTCAAAGTATCATCTTGCATCTTTGACTTTGTCTATATATATGTTTCTGGAACATACCTCTTCATTCACCTGAGGAAGGAGCAGCTCTCCGAAAGCTAGTGATTTGAAACAAACCTGTTGGACTTTAACCTGGTGTTGTGAGACTTCTTACCGTTCTCACCCCAGTCCAACGCTGGCATCTCCACATCTCAATGAATTGCTCTGAGGAGATCTGGCATTGTCTAGATGGGCTGAATGGCATTCTTCTTTGCCATAGGAAAATGACTCAATGTCTTCAATGGGAAACTATTGACGGAGTTAGAGAAAGAGCCAGGAGCGGAAGCAGCTGGGTTGCTCCTTGAGAGAGCCAGTGTAGACTTAATGGCTGAATGGGCTCCGACTGAGTTGTTCTATTTTATTGTTCTCTGAAGTTTTTTTTGAACTGGAGTAAAGATTGGCGAGGGACAAAACGTTTGTGCTCTGCTGCCTTAGCAGGTTAAATAAATTGGCTGAAATTATATTGGGCAAGGCAATCTGAAAGAGAAGATAGGTTGAATAAGACTTTCTTATGTTTCAGTTTTGTGCAGTCGTAACTATCCAACCGTCTGCCTGGCAAATCCAAATGTGTTGAGACCGAGGAAGGACTCGCAAATGATTGAACAATCAACAACGCACAGAACGATTAACTTCTGCCACTGCTCATTTTCCTGCCTGTTTTATATATTCTCACAAACATTCGTTACCTGCTGCACAAAGAATATAACTGATGTGTCGCCACGGATCTGTAAAACTCTCCAGAACCATGACTGCTCATTGCAATTTGAAAATAAGCAAAATACACTCTTCTGCCTTGTACTGTATAAATGATGAGGAAATTCATCATCCTCTTTCTATCAGATCACAGGAAGATGATAGAACCTAAACATTATTTTTGCCTCCATCGGTGGATGAGTGCTTCATACATTTATATCACATTTCTCTGTGCGTAATTTGCTGAATGTATTCGACAATATTTTTATTAATGACTAATGCCTGCTAAGATAGGAGAGATTTCATACAAGTTCTACAGAAGATTCTTCCAACACCGACATTCTATTCAACCCTGATCTGAATTTACAACCCAATGTCCACTCCGGAGATACTTCTTTGACCTTTCTTTTTAATATTCACCCCTTTCTCAAACCCATCTGCTGTGTTCATGAATGCCTTCGTTACCTCTAGACTTGCCGATTCCAATACTGTGCTGGCTCACCCCGATGTCTCCAGCCTCCATCAATCTGATCTGAGCTAATACCCTCCTGCCCATGTTCTAACTTGCTCCAAAGACTGTACACCCAGGGCCCTATTTCTCACTGACCTTTGTTAGCCTCCCTAGGCGAGCAAGAACTCAATGTTAAAATTCTCATCCCTGTGTTCAAACCTCTCCATGACCTCAGCCTCCCTTTCCTACCTCTGTAAATCTCCTCCAGCCACACAAGTCTCCTCATTTTTCCAATTTGGGCCTGTTATGTATCCCCAAACTCATTCATCACCCTCCTCCTCAGCAATGACCCCCCCCCCCCCCCACACACACACACACACACACAGACACACACCACCACTGAGTGACTGCTTCAATTGCCAAGGCCCTATAAGCACTGAAATCACTCCACCCTAAACCTGTCCTGTCTTTGACCTCTCTCTCCTTTAAGCTCCTCTTCATACTCTAGCTCAGTGATCAAGCTTTTGGCGGCTTGTCTTAAGATCCGCTTTTGTGCCTTGGTCTCAACTTTTGTCTGATTGGACGTCCGTGAAATTCCATTAAGATATTTGTAACGTTAAAGGCATGGCATAAAGGAAGGTTATTGGTGGAACTCCAAAGTATTCAAGCTGAACCAAACGATCAAGAATTGATTTTAACCTGGCCTACCACCTTAGGCTCAGGAGCTCTGCCAATGATTATGAAAAAGAAACACAACCTGATCATGAACAAGTCGAAGCCACTGCAACAGTCGCCACAGGCAGGCAGTCAATTGGTCCTTTTCTTCAACGCTTAAGTTTTCAGGGGCCCTTTACAGAAAAGATCAACTGTGGAAAAATCAGAGAGAAATCTCTGGAATTGATGGCAAAAACCAAAAGGCCGTTCAGACACACCTCAGAGGAAAGATTACCAATTTGGTCTGAAGAAGGGGAGGTACAAAGAGGTGAGGAAAATAACAGTAAGAACAAGTAAAAGTAAAAATAAGAGTAAGGAATTCTCACACAACTCCCAAACAGCACATAAGTGAAGCCCAAGGGAAAGTAGTTTGCCAAACGACTGAAGCAAAATAAAAGCGTAACTAAGCAACGATGAACGAGACAAATTATGCACAATTTTGCACATAAAGGTTAGTCATTAGGAATAAGGAAAAGAGGTTACTTTTGAAAAGACTACACCACTTCATGGCTGTTAAAAATAGACAAGCGCTCTGCACAAGTAAAGTTCTGTATCTTAATCAATGTAGACTTAGATATGATGAACGAGGTGAGGGCAGGGCCGTTGGGGGAAATTTTGTGTTGTGACACCTACCAACCTGAGGTAGGAATTATTAAAATATTACATTTAGTAAGTCAGTGCAAGATGCCTTGTGTATATAATCAGGAAGATGTTAGGGAGAGCCAGCTGTATCATTTATAAATCTCATAATTCACAAGAGACTCAGCCCAGTGAGAATGTTTCATTCATAGCTCAGAAAGCGGGTGGTTCAATGTAGACAATGGTTACTATGGAGCCAATAGAGATCAGTGTTCAGACTAAGGATCTTTGCAATCCTATTGCCAATCCGGATCAATATTCACCAACTCCCAGGGTATAACTGAGGTGTCAAATGGCTACTTTGCTTCACTAGTCACTCTTAGTACATTGTATATATTGTGGTGCCCTATTATGTATTATCATGTATTTTCTTGAATTCTGTTTAATTCCCTTTTCTTCCCATGTACTGAATGATCTGTTGAGCTGCTTGCAGAAAAATACTTTTCACTGTACCTCGGTACACGTGACAATAAACAAATCCAATCCAATCCAATCTTCTCGACTGTTCAGCAGGTTTTCCCATTGATTCTGGAAATAAAGATATCGGTGGCAAGTCTAGCACTTCTCGGCCATCCACCCTTGCCCCTTGAGAGGGCAGTGGTGAACTTTCTTCTGCAACTTGTGCAGTCATTGTGGTGAAGGTGCTCCAAACGTACTGTTGGGACACAGTTTCTGAGGTGATAACAAGGGACCTTGATGCTGCATTCCACCCTATAGATAATACACCCTGCAGCTACAATGCATCTTTGATCAAAGGAGTGAGGAGGTGATGAACAGGAACAAAGAACAAAGAACAATACAGCACAAGAACAGACCCTTCTGCCCTCCAAGCCTCCGCCGATCACGTATCTTATCTAAACCAACGACCTGTATCCTTCTCTACCCCGTCTGTTCATGTGCCTATCCAGATAAGTCTTAAAGGTCGCCAATGTATCTGCCTCAACCACCTCACTTGGCAGTGCATTCCAGGCCACCACCACCCTCTGTGTAAAAAACGTCCCCCGCACATCTCCACTGAACCTGTCTCCCCCCCTCACCTTGAACTTGTGCCCCCTTGTAATTGTCATTGCCACCCTGGGAAAAAGCCTCCAACTGTTCACCCTATCTATATCCCTAATCATTTTATAAACTTCTATCAGCTCAGCTCTCAGCCTCCGTTTCTCTCGGGAGAACAATCCCAGTTTATTCAATCTCTCCTCATAGCTAATACCCTCCATACCAGGCAACTCAACTTCCTGATAAACCTTTTCTGTACTCTCTCCAAAGCCTCCACGTCCTTCTGGTAGTGTGGTGACCAGAATTGAACACAGTATTCCAAATGTGGCCTAACCAACGTTCTATATAATTGTAACATATTTGAGCTTTTATACTCGATACCCCGTCCTATGCTTTCTGAATTGGATCTACCAAGATGCATCACCTCGCACCCAACTTGCACATCTTTGGACTGTGGGAGGAAACCGGAGCACCCGGAGGAAACCCACGCACACACGGGGAGGACGTGTGGACTCCACACAGTGACTCAGTGGGGAATCGAACCTGGGAATGCTGGTGCTGTGAAGCCACAGTGCTAACCACTGTGCTACCGCGCTGCCCTTCCATGTGGAGTGCAAACCTGGTCCTCAAAGCATGAG
The DNA here is from genome assembly GCF_902713615.1 of Scyliorhinus canicula. Taxonomy (NCBI): domain Eukaryota; kingdom Metazoa; phylum Chordata; class Chondrichthyes; order Carcharhiniformes; family Scyliorhinidae; genus Scyliorhinus; species Scyliorhinus canicula. Next base: position 237,879,836 of record NC_052149.1, on the reverse strand, counting down.
CTCGGGTCTCTGGGATACCAGTTCAGTGACCATACCACTGCGCCATGTGGCATTGTCATGTTCCTCTGCCTCAACTCCACTGACAATCTTAACGGACGAATAATCCAGCCAGGCAGCACTCCAAACCGAAGGATGAACCCAAATGGTGCACTCAAGGCTACAGTGCACCTTGAACCATCTGACCCCGGGGATGAGATTGTTGCCAGATGACCAAGCTGAGACATTAGGCAAGGATAACCATCTTATCATCGTGAGCCTGCCCTGGCCCACTCTGTTAGCACCAGCATTCTGAATGAGTGCACCTCATTTTAATTAATGCTTGCAATCTTCTTAATTCTTGGCTTAACCATATGTCAAGTTGCATGTTCCAGCAGGTGGAAGAATTGGCCTCGGGCATATTGTTTGCAGCAATTGTCACTCTGATTTGAGATTCCAGCTACGTGTGGGTGATTTGCAATGCATTTATTCACATAAATCTGTGGGTTCAACTCCCACTCTCGGGACTTGAAGGCTGGCACTTTCCCGGTGTTGTACTGAAGCAGTGCCGTGGGTGCTGCCTTTCCCACGTATCATCGGAGCAAAGGGACCAACCCCTCAGGTGGGTACAAAATACCACATGACCACTATATTGAAAAGTCCTCACCAGTATCCTGGCCAATAATTAGCCCTCAACCAACATCGATAAAAAAGACTATCTCGTCATTATCTCGTTGCATTTTGTGAGAGCTTGGAGTGAGCTAAATGTGGCAAAGATTCCAAAAATACAACAGTGACTACATATCAAACAAACTTACTCATTGGATAGAGATAGATAGAGAAATACAGCACAGAACAGGCCCTTCGGCCCACAATGTTGTGCCGAACCTGTGGATGTAAAGCACATTTGTTTGTCCTGAAGCAGTAAAATGTACTATTCGAATGGAAATCTCTCTTTTTATGTATGTAGACTGCTCCAACCAGACAGCAGGAAGAAGTATATATTATGTATAAATACCTGCATCAGCCTGGCAACTTTATAAAATGATTTATTTCTGCTTTTCAAAATAGGACAGTTGCTGGACTGATACGATTGCTCCAGCTGATCACACGCTGGCTGCCTTCTCCAAGTTTCTGAGCAGTTTTACAGCAAACAAAGGTTGACACCACACAACCCCTGGAATGTGACACTCTTCGCTGCGTTTGAACATTCCAGCCAAGCCGACACAGTGGATTAGCAGACGGGGTGCCTGCCCCTGCAGGCGATGGCCAAAGGCAGCTGTTTCCCAATCTCCAAATAAGCCCCACAGTTCCCTGCTGCGAGACAGCAGAACGGGTCTCAACCAGGGGCCTGGTGGGCCCAGCAACTTAACCCGAAACCACCCTCTCACATGCCTAAGACTTGTGCTCTCCAAACCCCTTTAATTATACAGCTCTTGAGTTTTACCTTTAGTTGTGGGAAGGCAGTGATGTACTGGCATTGTCACCAGAGTCACAGATGTTTACAGCATGGAAACAGGCCCTTCGGCCCAGCTTGTCCATACCGCCCAGTTTCTATCACTCAGCTAGTCCCACTTGCCCACATTTGGCCCACATGCTGGTCACTGGACCAGTAGACCAGACACCCAGGTTAATGCTCTGCGGTCTTGGGTTTGAATCCTGCCACTGCAGATGGTGAAATTTGAATTCAGTATCTGGAATTTAAAATCTAATGATGATTATGAAACCATTGTTTTTTTTTATTTTAGAGTACCCAATTCATTTTTTTTCCAATTAAGGGGCAATTTAGCGTGGCCAATCCACCTACCCTGCACATCTTTGGGTTGTGGGGGCAAAACCCACTCAAACAGGGGAGAATGTGCAAACTCCACACGGACAGTGACCCAGAGCCGGGATCGAACCTGGGACCTCAGCGCCGCGAGGCAGCAATGCTATCCACTGCGCCACCGTGTTGCCCCATGAAACCATTGTTAATTGTCGCGAAAACCCATATGGTTCACTTTGGGCGGCACGGTAGCACACTGGTCAGCACTGTTGTTTCACAACGCCAGGGTCCCAGGTTCGATTCCCGGCTTGGGTAACTGTCTGTGCAGAGTCTGCACATTCTCCCCGTGTCTGCGTGGGTTTCCTCCGGGTGCTCCGGTTTCCTCCCACAAGTCCAGAAAGACGTGCTGTTAGATGAATTGGCCATTCTGGCCGGGATTCTCCGACCCCCCCCCTCCCCTCCCCCGCTGGGTCGGAGAATCCCCGGGGGGAGGCGCGAATCCCGTCCCGCCGCCCCAACGCCGGCTGCCGTATTCTCCGGCGCCGTTTTTCAGGCAGCGGCAGGATTCCCGCCATGCTGGTCGGGGGCCTTTGACACCGGCCCCCCCCCAGCAATTCTCTGGACCCCGATGGGCTGCTCGGCCAACCAGTTTTGGCCAGTCCCGCCGGCGTGAATTACTCTCCTCACGCATGGCGGGACCTGGCAGGTAAGTGTGTGGGGGCAGTCCTTGGGGTGGCGCGGGGGGATCCGACCCGGGGGGGGCCCGCACGGTGGCCTGGCCCACGATCGCGGCCTAGCGATCTGCGGGCGGGCTTGTCCCATGGGGGCCTTCTTTCCTCTGCGCTGGGCCCCTTAGGGCTTTGGCATTCTGGCCGGGGGGGGGGGGGGGGGGGGGGGGGGGCGCGGAGAAGAGAACCCCCGCGCATCCGCAGAAATACGCTGGCCAGTCTGCGTGCGTGGAAATATGCCGACATTTCAGCGCATGCGCGAGATTACGCCGGCCATTCTGTGCTGGCTGGAGCGACGCCAACCCCTCCGGCATCCACCGAGCCCCGAATGTTCGGAGAATTCCTCACTTTCGGGGGCTGTTGACGCAGGAGTAGTTGGCGCCGGTTTTCCCAGCGGTGTGGGGACTTAGTCCCCAGAAGGGAGAATCCCACCCTCTGAATTCTCCCTCAGTGCACCCGAACTGGAATGTGGTGACTAGGGGCTTTTCACAGTAACTTCATTGCAGTGTTAATGTAAGCCAACTTGTGACAATAAATATCATTATTATTATTACTGCCCTTTAGTGAAGGGAATCTGCCATCCTTATCGGGTCTGGCCTATATCTGACTTCAGACCCACAGCAGTGTGGTTGACTCTTAACTGCCTCCCGAAGGGCAATTAGGGATGGGCAATAAATGCCGGCACAGCCTGCGATGTCCCATGAACAAATTAAGAAATGTCACTGTTAGGGCTGGGAAAAGAAGCAGGATTACAGGCAAGCTGATTTTGTCTCCCATTGACCATCGACAGGACGCAGCAGGAATAACCCATGTCCAGGTTTAAATTCGCCTGGCACACATTTACACTGTGGATTGTCAAAACGTCGGAACTTCTCTGTTTGTCCCTTCAAGGCTGAGTCATCTTTCTGTGCCTTCTCCCATCGTGCAAGTCCTCATGCTGCAAAGACGGGTCACCCTGTGACAGCCGACAAACCTCTCAAGGAATGTGCCATCAGACTTTTGATACTGGACTCTGGGCTCACAGTCAGACTGTGGCCCTTTTCGATAGTGTTTTCTTGACCTGTAACCCTTTCCCTTATTTATCTCTCTTTTTATCGCATGTGTGTAAAAGCTGAGGATGTTGCGAATCCCACTTTCCGTGTTTTATGTGTGTGTAAAATAAAACAAACTCCCTTATTTCCCTGTTATCTCGATGTTTGCCGTGGGGCTATTTATAAAGGCTTGCGTTACACCAAACTGAAGGGTTGGGGAAAATACACCAACACTTAGAGAGGGGAGGATCAGAAATCAAAAACATCTTGCTGCTTACGGAGTGGTAGTGAGAGGAGAATTCAGGGCTGATTAAATTAATCCCCCCCCCTTGCCCGTAACAAGGCTGCACTCTAATATTCCAAGTCCATTCAAAGGAAACGCCAGGAAATGCTCAGGAGAGTCAATTAATTGGCAGGTAGTTTAAGATTTTTAAGTAACTGCCTATTTAGAAGACATGCCACATCAGCCAGTGTAGTTATGATGCCTTCATTTCACCGATTGTGAGGGTGAAATACTTTGACATGTGGATAGACGCAAGCTCCAAGAATACAGCAAACATTAATTAGAATAAGGTGCTGAGAAAATTTAATTGCTCATGAGGGAAGGACAGGGCAGACTCAATCAAAGTCATCGTAATATTAAAGGTAAGTAATCAAAATGAAATGAAATGAAAATCGCTTATTGTCACGAGTAGGCTTCAAATGAAGTTACTGTGAAAAGCCCCTAGTCGCCACATTCCGGCGCCTGTTCGGGGAGGCTGGTATGGGAATCGAACCGTGCTGCTGGCCTGCTTGGTCTGCTTTCAAAGCCAGCGATTTAGCCCTGTGCTAAACAGCCCCTGTCCAGCAGTCCAGCAGTGTCCGGTGATCTAAATCCCCACCTGCTCCAGCTCCACAGGACGGGCAGGGTGGCACTGCCACACATCAGGCACTGCCACACATCAGGACACCCAAAGCAAGCCGGGACCCATCTGGTCGAAGGCCTCCAGAGGGTGTTTGCTGAGGTCATCGCAGACAACAGGGTGTAACAGGTAACCACCACTGTAGATGCTGGGGTACCACCGAGATGTAAGGGAAGGGGAAGGAAAGTGGAAATGATGCAGTGGTACAATGTTGGTACGGGTGGTAACCACATGCCGATGGTGTTCACAAATGTAAATAGATTTGCAGTCATTTCCCCGCTCGTCCCCAATGGAACCCTTGTCCTCCAGCACAGTAAAAGCCATCCTCAACCCTGGTTTAGTAGCTGTCGAGACTTGCCTGGGAGATCTCCGTGAAGCTGATGCGGGGCCATCTGCTGATGAAAGACGCTGACTCCTGCAAGAACTGCATGATGCAAGGTGTGTGAACTAACCCTGGGGTCATGAGCCAAATGCAGGTCGCCAGCTGCACGCCGCATAAATCCTGTTGCGAAACGCACCGTTCTAATTGCACGCTGACATGAACTCCTAATCCTGTGTGCTGGGATGGCCCTGGTGAGCAGGCATCATAATGAGATACAGATTTATGCAAATTATATTCACGATGTTTGGGGTGGGAAATGCAGCCCACCATTCATGGTCGAAACAATCGCTGCGTCATTTTGGCGAGGCGGTGGCACACTGGTATTGACACTGGACCACTTAACCAGAGACCCGCAGTAAGGCTCTGGGGACCCAGGTTCAAGTCCCACCACTGCAGATGGTGAAATTTGAATTCAATAAAAATCTGGGATTAAAACTCTAATGATAACCATGAAACCATTATCGATTGTGGGTAAAAACCCATCTGGTTTACTAACATCCTTTTGGGAAGGAAATCTACCATCCTAACCCAGAGGTGACTCCAGACGCACAGCAATGTGTTTGACTTTGAACTGCCCCCTCAAGGACAATTAGGGATGTGCACTAAATGCTGGCACTGCCTGCGACTCTCATATGCCGTGAATGAATAAAACAAAAATTTATGTTGTTGTAAAACCAGTTTTGGGCCCGTCCGCGAGAATTTGCTCTCGCAGCCACCATGACGCCCGCCGCGATCAGCCGTGGAAAGTCCTGGCCTGGGTTTCACCTCCTCCTCCTGAAACGTAATTCAGAATAATTCTAATCAATGATATCACAATGTCAGCGTGTGCATTGATACGAATGTGCGCCAGCAATATGCAACAGGAAGTTGTACTCAAAGCTGAAAATTACTCACATATCCTGTGGTGCAATGAGATAAAGGATGTGCTGTTTTATGAGTATTGGAAATACACTTAGGGCAGATGTGCTGGAATAATAATGGTGTTTAACTGATTCACCCCTTTGTTAATGCACAAATCTCTCAGCAAGTTCAGGAGAGTAAGAGGTCAATTGTGAGTTGTGAACCTCCAGAAGATGACAATTGATTTACATCACTGTACGGTTTGCTTTTCACAAATTGCAGCTCAAATCTAGCCTCAGTTATTTAAGAAAACTTGCTGAATTTGCTCATTGAACCCTCTGCAGGAAGCTGGACTGGAACAGTGACAATAATTTTGCAATGTTAAAGCAACGCCATTCAACCCCTCAAACCCAGAAAGGAAACCATTCGAACTATCATTCCTGCACGCTGCCAATTGTTGTTAGAGGTTTTTAAAATGTCAAACTTAAAGGGTGGCGGGATTCTCCGCCGGCGGGATTCTCCGTTATGCCGGCACCCGGGGGTTTCCCGATGGTGTGCCCCACACTGGGAAACCCCATTGATCGGCTGACATAATGCAGAATCACGCTAGCGGGTCGAGGCTGAAAAGTGGCATGGCGGGGTGGAGAATCCAGCCCAAAATGTTTTATGTTTCTTTTGCGACTTCCCATTTCGCTCTCATTTTATTTCTCCCTCTCTTCATTGAATTTTTCTCTCCCCCCACCCCGCTCTATTTTTGGACCTGATCTGACCCTAATCCACCCAAGTTCCATCTCTGCGGTTCTGCTGTTTCTTTCTTAATTCTTAAATCTAGTAGTTTAAGGAGACAGATTGCTGATGCTATTGTTCACCGGCGTCCCATTGGTCTCGCAATTGTTATCATCTCATTATTATTATTATTATTACACCAGTCGCTGAAGGTAATCATGCAGGTGCAGCAGGCGGTAAAGAAGGTAAAATGGTATGCTGACCTTCATTGCGAGAGGATTCGAGTACAGGAGCAGGGATGTGTTGCTGCAATTATGCAGGGCCTTGGTGAGGCCACACCTGGAATATTGTGCGCAGTTTTGGTCTCCTTATCTGAGGAAGGATATTTTTTGTTACAGAGGGAGTGCAGCGGAGGTTTATCAGACTGATTCCAGGGATGGCAGGACTGACGTATGAGGAGAGATTGAATCGATTAGGATTGCATTCGCTGGAGTTCAGAAGAATGGGGGGGGATCTCATAGAACCCTGGCAGGACTAGACATGGTAGATACAAGAAGGATGTTCCCGATGGTGGATATGTCCAGAACCTGGGGTCACAGTCTGAGGATATGGGGGAGACTATTTAGGACTGAGATGAGGAAACATTTATTCACCCAGAGAGTGGTATACCTGTGGAATTCGCTACCACATGAAGTAGTTGAGACCAAAATACTGTATGTTTTCAAGAAGCAGTCAGATATATCATTGGGGTGAAGGGGATCAAAGGATATGGGGATAAGACGGGATAAGGCTATTGAGTTGGATGATCAGCCATGATCATAATGAATGCCAGAACAGGTTCGAAGGGCTGAATGGCCCTCTCCTGCTCCTATTTCCTATGTTTCGACCCCACTCCAGCAATTTGAGCCCAATGGGGCAGTAACAGGGTGCCATAAAGAACATAAAGTATAAGATTAATTTTGTAACTTGTGTTATCTTTACAAATCTGTCGACATCTGTGAAAATCGAGGTGGGGTGGAGGAGTATTGTATTATCATCATTTTTTTGATGTTTAATAATAATTTCACATTAAATTATGGGATGTGGATATCGCTGGCTAGGTCAGCACTTAACCAGCAATGTACATCCGTGGCTGTATAAGACTCTGGTCAGACCCCATTTGGAGTATTGTGAGCAGTTTTGAGCCCCGTATCTAAGGAAGGATGTGCTGGCCTTGGAAAGGGTCCAGAGGAGGTTCACAAGAATGATCCCTGGAATGAAGAGCTTGTCGTATGAGGAACGGTTGAGGATTCTGAGTCTGTACTCGTTGGAGTTTAGAAGGATGAAGGGGGATCTTATTGAAACTTACATGATACTGCGAGGCCTGGATAGAGTGGGCGTGGAGAGGGTGTTTCCACTTGTAGGATAAACTAGAACCAGAGGACACCATCTCAGACTAAAGGGACGATTGTTGAAAACAGAGATGAGGAGGAATTTCTTCAGCCAGAGGGGGGTGAATCTGTGGAACTCTTTGCGGCAGAAGGCTGTGGAGGCCAAATCACTGAGTGTCTTTCAGACAGAGATAGATAGGTTCTTGATTAATAAGGGGAGCAGGGGTTCTGGGGAGAAGGCAGGAGAATGGGGATCAGAAAATATCAGCCATGATTAAATGGTGGAGCAGACTTGATGGGCCGAGTGGCCTAATTCTGCTCCTATGTCTTAAGGTCTTATGGTCTTAATGCCCACCCCGAGTTTCCCTTGAGAAGGTGCAGATTAATTCTGTCCCTCAGAATTGCTTCCAATAGTTTCCCCACCACTGAGGTTAGACTGACTGGCCTGTAATTTCCTGGTTTATCCCTTCCTCCCTTCTTGAATAATGGAACCACATTGACTATCCTCCAGTCCTCCAGCACCTCTCCTGTGGCCAGAGTGGAATTGGAAATTATTGCCAGTGTCCCTATTATTTCCTCCCTTGCTTCACTCAACAGCCTCATCTGATGCTGGAGATTTATTTAATTTTAAGCCTGCCAGACCACTCAGAACCTCCCCTCTGTTTATGCTGTTATTTAATTTTATTACAGTCCTCCTCCCTGATTTCTATACAGCCCTCTTTTTTTTTCTTCCTTTCTTTAAAAAAAAATAAATTTAGAGTACCCAATTCATTTTTTCCAATTAAGGGACAATTTAGCGTGGCCAATCCACCTACCCTGCACATCTTTGGGTTGTGGGGGCGAAACCCACGCAAACATGGAGAGAATGTGCAAACTCCACACGGACAGTGACCCAGAGCCGGGATCAAACCTGGGAGGTCGGTGCTGTGAGGCAGTAGTGCTAACCACTCCTCCACCGTGCTGCCCTCTACCCCTATCGCACTGGTGAAAGCCGACACAATGTATTCATTTTGCACCCGACCTACATCCTCCAGTCCACACATTATTGCCACTGTGATCCTTAATGGGCCCTATTCTTTCCCTTTTACCCTTAATGTACTTGATAATAATCGCTTATTGTCACAAGTAGGCTTCAATGTAGTTACTGTGAAAAGCCCCCAGCCGCCACATTCCAGCGCCTGTTGGGGAGGCCAGTACGGGAATTGAACTCGTGCTGCTGGTCCTGTTCTGCATTACAAGCCAGCTATTTAGCCCACTGTGCTAAACTAGCCCCTGGTAAAACAGCTGAGGATTTTCCTTTATTTTACCTGTCATTATCCTTTCATGTCCCCTTTTTGCTCCCCTAATTTCCTTTTTAAGTTCCCTCTTGCACATTGTATACACCTCCAGGGGTTCTGCTGTTTTGAGCCCTCGATATCTGCCATAAGCCTCCATTTTTCTCCTGATCCAATGCTGTTTATCCCTCCATATCCAGGCTTCACTGGATTTGTTGGTCCTGCCCTTTGTCTTAATCGGAACATGTTGGCCCTGTACTCTCCCTGTTTGCTTCTTGAATGCTGCAGATGTACCTAAAAGTGTCTGCTCCCATTCCACTCTGGCCAAGACATATCTGACCTGATTAAAATCCGCCGTCCCACAGTTTAGAACTTTGATCTCACACCCACCCTTGACTTTTTCCATTACAATCTTGAATCCAATGGAGTTATGATCACTGATAGCAAAATGCTCCCCCCACTGATGTGCCCGGTTTTTGTTACCTAAAATTAAGTCCAATTCCTCTATTGTACGGCCGTCTGGTAACTGGTACCAATATGTACCCCGATATCTGTCTTTTTTCTCACCCCCTCAGAATTTTGCCTTATCGACGGTGGACAGGCTTTGGGGAGTCAGGAGGTGAGTTACTCGCCGCAGGATTCCCAGCCTCTGACCTTCCCTGGTCGCCACAATATTTATATGGCCAGCCCAGTTAGTTTCTGATCAATGGTAGCCCCCAGGATGTTGATAGTGGGGGATTCAGTGACTATAATGCCATTGAATTTCATGGGGTGATGGTTAGATCCTCCCTTGTTGGAGATGGTCATCGCCTGGCACCTGTATGGCGTGAATGCTATTTGTTAAAAGTTGATCGGCAGTCCTGTGACTGTTCATCCACGTCTCAAAATAAAAAATTGGGGTTTATTGAGCCAGGGACCCGATTGTGCAGCAGGAGCATCAGCTGGGAAGGTAACGCCATTCCCCCAGACAAAGTGAGAGAAGGAAAATAGAAATACGGTCATTCACAACCTCAATGGACGGGATTTTCCGGTCGCACCCGCCCTGAGAGTCACTTTTGTGACATGGAAACCAATTTACACCCAGAACCGTTCCACTGGCAGCAATGTGATGATGTTTAGATTTGTCTGTTTTGATGATGTTGGCTGAGGGTTGATGATTCATCAGGCTGTCCAACTAGAACTCTGTTGCTCTTTTATAAAACAGTGCCATGGGATCTTCCTCTGCCACTTGAGGGGGCAGATAGGATCTCAATTGAATGCCAGGTCTGGAAAACAGAAAGAGAGAAGCACCTCGTTGACCTGATATCAGTCGGAAATGGAAAAGGAGAACATAGAACATAGAACATAGAACATAGAACATAGAACAGTACAGCACAGAACAGGCCCTTCGGCCCTCGATGTTGTGCCGAGCATTGTCCGAAACCAAGATCAAGCTATCCCACTCCCTGTCATTCTGCTGTGCTCTATGTGCCTGTCCAATGACCGCTTAAAATTTCCTAAATTGTCCGACTCCACTATCACAGCAGGCAGTCCATTCCACACCCTAGCCACTCTCTGAGTAAAGAACCTACCTCGGACATCCCTCCTATATCTCCTACCCTGAATCTTATAGGTATGCCCCCTTGTAACAGCTACATCTACCCGAGGAAATAGTCTCTGAACGTCCACTCTATCTATCCCCCTCATCATCTTATAAACCTCAATTAAGTTGCTCTCATCCTCCTCCGCTCCAAAGAGAAAAGCCCTAGCTCCCTCAACCTTTCCTCATAAGACCTATCCTGCAAACCAGGCAGCATCCTGGTAAATATCCTTTGCACCCTTTCCAATGCTTCCACATCCTTCCTATAGTGAGGTGACCAGAACTGCACATAATACTCCAAATGAGGTCTCACCAGAGTCATGTACAGTTGCAGCATAACCCCGCGGCTTTCAAACTCAAGCCCCCTGTTAATAAACGCTAATGCACTATAGGCCTTCTTCATGGCTCTATCCACTTGAGTAGCAACCTTCAGAGATCTGTGGACGTGAATCCCAAGATCTCTCTGTTCCTCCACATTCCTCAGAACCCTGCCGTTGACCCTGTAATCCGCATTCAAATTTTTTTCTACCAAAATGAACCACCTTGCACTTATCAGGGTTAAACTCCATCTGCCATTTTTCGGCCCAGCTCTGCATCCTATCAATGTCTCTTTGCAGCCTACAACATTTGATCGAGTTTTTCAGGTAAGACTGTGATGATGATTTGATATTGTCACATGTACTGAAGTGCAGTTAAATGTATTTTTTTGCAGCCAAGCGAACATACACAGTAGTACTTGGCAGACAAAAAAAGAATAATCAACAGAGTACATTGACAAATGGTACATTGAGATACAGTAATTGGTTACAGTGCGGAACAAGGGGCCAAACAAAGCAATACATGAGCAAGAGCAGCATAGGGAGTCGTGAATAATGTTCTTACAGGGAACAAATCAGTGTGAGGGGGAGTCGTTGAGGAGTCTGGTAGCTGTGGGGAAGAAGTTGTTCCTACGTCTGGATGTGCAGGCCTTCAGACTTCTGTACCTTCTGCCTGATGGAAGGGTCTGGAAGAGGGCAAAGCCTGGGTGGGAGGGGTCTCCGAGAATGCTGTCTGCCTTCCTGAGGCACCAGGAGGTGTAGAGAGGTGGGGAGAAAATCAATGTGTGTGGCAAGTTTGTGTGATGCGTTGGGCTGAGGTCACCACACTCTGCAGTTTCTTGTGACCTTGGGCCGAGCAGTTGCCATACCAGGCTGTGATGCAGCCGGATAGGATGCTTTCTATCGCACATCTGTAGACGATTGTGAGAGTCGATGCAGACATGCCGAATTTCTTTAGCTTCCATGGGAAGTAGAGACGTTGTTGGGCTTTCTTGACTTGCATCAATGTGAGTGGATCAAGACAGACTGTTGGTAATGGTGACCCACGGGAACTTAAAGCTATCGACCATCTCCACTTCGGAGCTATTGATGCAGACGGGGAGGGGGTGTCATGCTGCGCTTCCTGAAGTCAATGATCAGTTCCTTGGTCTTTCCAACATTTAGACAGAGGCCATATTGGGCCAACTGATGTACTGAGCAACAAATTAGCTTCACGTTTCACAGAAATATGTAGAATTTACAAAACAAAATCGGAGACACTCCATTTAGCCGAAGATACTGGTGCTAATGCTCCACACCATCTCTCCCAGCTTTCTTCATCCAACCCTCTCAACATCTCTTTCTATTCCCTTCATCCTTATCTAATAACTACATTCCCCATAAATGGATCTGCTCTCGCCTTAATGACACCAAGTTTCATACTCAACCACTCTCGGTGTAAGTAAGATTCTTCTGAATTTGGAAGCAGGCCAGCAGCACGGTTCGATTCCCGTACCAGCCTCCCCGGACAGGCGCCGGAATGTGGTGACTAGGGGCTTTTCACAGTAACTTCATTGAAGCCTACTCGTGACAATAAGCGATTTTCATTTTTTTCGTTTCATTTCATTTGGACATGCTCATGGCCGTCATATATTTATGGCCCTCTCTACATTTATCCGACCAAACCCTCTCATAATTCTAAAGGCCTCTATGAGCTCACCCCCTCCGGCCTGTTCAGCCTTTACTGACAGTGAAACCTTCCCAATTCTGATATCGTGCCTCTGAATCGTTTTTGCACTTTCTCCTTGCCGCGCCTGGACTTTCCTTTGTCCAGAGACTACGACTGTTCTGAATATAAATTAACAGTTTCTCCAAACTGGTAAACACAAGCTGCAATGTAGCAAGGTCAGCCTAATGACTCTGATAATAGCTTTCTGGATGTGCGTTGTAAAGGGTCATGTGGTCAATTACTCCTGGCGATATAGCCCCGCAGATTGCGATTAAAGCCCAAAATACATTTTCTCGTGGTTTTTTTTTGACAATTAGCAGAGATATTTGCCTCTTGATAATTTGAGAATATGCTGTTGCAATAATAGATTTCTAACATAACTGCCCCTGTGAATCATCTCTCCAACATTCTTTTTTTGTTATTGCTGCTGTCAGAAAACAACATTTCCAAGCGCAGTTGAACTTCTGCCTTTCAAACGCACGCAGCTATTACCAGAATATAGTGAATGCATATTCTGAGCATCGTATACCTGTTTGTGTAATTTCTTTTTGACGTGGGTGTATTTCAGTGCATAGCGAGGCAAGAGGAGGATGGGACATCTAGGCGAGCACTTGTTTTGTCATGCTGTCAGCTTGGTTTATTGGCTGCATTCTGGATGATTTAGAAGGTTATTGATTCAAACCCCCAATCTCACACTTAAGTGTGTGGTCTCGATCAGCAGCACAGTACATGAGTTGTGCATTGTTGGACGTACTGCCTTATTGGATGAGGTGTTTAGTCAAGGCCCCCATCTACGTGTTTAAGTGGGTGTGATAGAAAGAAGAAAGTTTCACATTTATAAAGCACATGAAAATGAAAATCGCTTATTGTCACGAGTAGGCTTCAAATGAAGTTACTGTGAAAAGCCCCTAGTCGCCACATTCCGGCGCCTGTTCGGGGAGGCTGTTACGGGAATCGAACCGTGCTGCTGGCCTGCTTTAAAAGCCAGCGATTTAGCCCAGTGTGCTAAACAGCCCATTGTGTGGTAAATGCAGGAATTTCAAACATCTTGTATGATATGTATTTAGTGCAGTAAGGGTTTAAAACCTGGGTTAGTGTGCGTGTGACTGCTGCAGTCATGTTTTTAAACAGCCTGGTTTGCAAGGCAGCCAGGCTTTGTGGTGACAAGATGTGCAATTAAAGCATCCTAAAAGTTTGGGCAAATGGACTTTTGTTCATATTAAAGAGGATAATTAGACACATTGTGTTCAACTTAGTAAAATGATGTAGTTAAAGGGAGGAGGCTGAAGCGATCAGGTGTTGAGGTTTCAGCATGGTTTTTAGATTGGGATGTTAACAGAAGGCAAGCATCTGCTCACAATAAAATTCAGTTAAAGATCTGACTGCAGAAGACCAGCGGTTTATTTCCAAACAGTTCAGTTAAAGATTTGGATTTTGTTTATTGTCAAGTGTACCAAGGTACAGTGAAAAGTATTTTTCTGAGAGCAGCTCAACAGATGATTAATCACATGAAAAGAAAAGGAAATAAAAGAACATACATAACAGGGCAACACAAGGTACACAATGTAACTACATATCACCGGCATCGGATGAAGCATACAGGGGTGTAGTGTTAATGAGGTCAGTCCATAAGAGGGTCATTTCAGAGTCTGGTAACAGCGGGGAAGAAACTGTTTTTGAGTTTGTGCATGCATTTTCTCAGGCTTTTGTATCTCCTGCCTGACAGATAAATTTATTAATACTGTGTTAGTAATAAAATCTGTTTAATATACCCTGGGCGGGATTCTCCCTTCTGGGGACTAAGTTCCCACGCCCACCGGAAAATGGGTGAGAATCACTCCGGACTTATTCCTCGAATGTCCGGGGTGATTCTCCATTTTCCAGGGGGCTAGCAGAGCCCCAGCGTGCGTCCCACAGCTGTAGCTGCCGGCGGGGCCCTGCCTGCCAGGCCGCACATGCACACGGCGGCCACCTCGGTGCGGGGCCACCGACATGCAGAGTGAGGTAGATCCCTCCCAGATCGCGATGGCCCGCCAACCGTTGGCCCACGATCGCGGGCCTGGCCACCACTGAGGTCCCCCCCCCCCCGGAGTCAGATACCCTCCACCCCCCACCAGGACCACCACTGCGGCCACGGGTCCCAGCTCCCGCCGGGTGGTACCACGTGTGAACCACGCCGGCGGGAGTTCGTCTGGTCCACCGCGGACAAACGGCGCAGGGGCCTGTTCCAATGGCCCCAGGCCGCCGCTGCGTCGACCACGTGCGCAGGACTGGCGGGTCCGCGGAGAATGCCGGATTTCCGGCGTGAATGGTTATTCTCCGCCCCCCCTGCGCCAGGCGCGATTCTGACGCGGTGGGTCGAAGAATCCCGCCCCATATTCCTATTGGGGAGTGCAATCACCCCCGGAGCAAAGTATGCTTTCCTTACAAATAAAATAATATATTGGGGTTTGTGTCTGGTATCCTAGCAACTGTTGGGGTCTGGTTCGGGATTGTAGTACCTTTCATGTCCTCAGAATGTCACAAAGCTCACTCGAGCCAATGAAGTACTTTTGCAATGTGGTGTGTAATGTGGCGGCCAATCTACACATAGCAAACAGCACAGTGATAATGACCTGGTAATCTACCTTAAGAGATGTTGATGGAGAAATAAAAATTATCATCAATTGAAGAAGATCAGAGAGTTTGCCTGACGTCTTGACCAACATTTCTCTCTCAACCAATGACAACAAGGGCTGGATTTGACCAGAAATCCAGGAATGATGTCCCCAACCAATTGCGGTGATTTTATAGAGAAGCAAATGTTTATTAAGAAATAGGAAAAAAAACAATAAAATAAAATAGAATCACACTTAAGTAAGCATTGCTACCCGGTTATCAAAGCCCATGATGGGACATTGGACAACATGGACCACTTTCTACACCTTGGGAGCTGAGTGCCAACAAGGGGAGACCTCGACGAGCAGGTTTACAGCACCTTCGGGTTCCACCGCAGCCTTCAGTCATCTAAAGAAGAGATTGAAGACCAGAACCTCAGACCCAGTAGCAGGCTCATGGTCTCTTATAGATCAGTATTGATACTTGCCCTCAGATGTGGTTCAGAGATGTGGACGAGGTACAGCAGGCACCTCAAAACCCTGGATCATGAGCATTGCCTCCATAAAATCCTGTCAATCCATTGGCAGGATGTCAATGTTCTCACTCATCCCCAGCACGGAAATATTGACCATGACCGATTAGCTCTGCTGAGTGGGTCTGCAGCCTTGCCACGAGGCTCCCCAAACAGGTGCTCCACTCGGAGCTCGGCACAGCAAGCGAGCCCTGGGAGAGCAAAGGAAATGCTTCAATAACACCCTTGGAATGACCTTTAAATTGTGCAACATCCCCACCGACATCTGGGAATCTCTGACTCAACGTCCCGAAGGGGAGGAACAGCATTCAGGAAGAATGCTGAACACCTCGGGTTTCTTCGGTGAGAGAAAGCTGGATCCAAGTACTGACGGCAAAAGGAGTGTGTGACAAACATGGGTATCCCACCCTCCGGCTCCTCCAATCATCATCTGCCCCCCTGTGGCAGAGACCCACCCCCAGTGGGTCGTGCATAGGACTCCTCAATCACCTGAGAACTAGTTTTGTAGTCTCGAAGTAAATCATCAAAGTCGGGTGCTCTTCAGGCAGCACGGTAGCACAGTGGTCAGCACAGTTGTTTCACGGAGACAGGGTGGGGAGGTGGGGCTTGGGTACGGTGCTCTTTCCAAGAGCCAGTGCAGATTCGATGGGCCGAATGGCCTCCTTCTGCACTGTAAATTCTGAGATTCTACGATCCTCAACTCTGAGGGACTGTCTAAGAAGAATACCTCCCCAGTACTGTACTGTCCCATCTGCTTAGACCATAACCTGAGAGTGGGACTTCAATCCGGCACCTTCTGCCTTTGAAGCAAGTCTGAGACAATTTGATATTTGGGGCAACATTACAATGATGTTTTATGTCTGATATGTCATTGAATATAGTCTGATGATTTAACGGTATTATCTATCTGAGTCAAGCAGATGAGGTAGGGGCGGCCCGGTGGCAGAGTGGTTAGCACTGCTGCCTCTCAGCATCGAGGACCCGGGTTCGATCCCGACCCCGGATCACTGTCCATAGAACATAGAACATTACAGCACAGAACAGGCCCTTCAACCCTCGATGTTGTGCCGAGCAATGATCACCCTACTCAAACCCACGTATCCACCCTATACCTGTAACCCAACAACCCCCCCCCCCCTTACTTTTTTAGGACACTACGGGCAATTTAGCATGGCCAATCCACCTAACCCGCACATCTTTGGACTGTGGGAGGAAACCGGAGCACCCGGAGGAAACCCATGCACACACGGGGAGGACGTGCAGACTCCGCACAGACAGTGACCCAGCCGGGAACCGAACCTGGGACCCTGGAGCTGTGAAGCATTTATGCTAACCACCATGCTACCGTGCTGCCCGTGTGGAGTTTGCCCATTCTCCCCGTGTCTGCATGAGTTTCACCCCTACAAACCCAAAGATGTGCAGGCGAGGTGGATTGGCCAGGCTAAATTGCCCCTTAATTGGAAAAAAGAATTGGGTACTCTAAATTTATTAATAAAAACAGACGAAGAAGACCTGCAGATGCCAGGTCCCTAGATTGGGCAGGAGGTACCTGTGAGAAAGGGACCCGGCAGGCTGGGTTTACCGGGTAGTCTTCAGGTGGCATGGGAGACCTGCATGACTTTGGGAGAATCCCTGAGCCACAGCCAAATCCCAATGGGCTCCCAGATAATTGCCTTTCAGTATCTCAATAATGGGCATAATTAGCCAGCAGATGGTACCCCGGTGTTGATCCGTTCCCGTCACTGACTGAGTGGAGGTCAGTTTTCCTGCCATTGGGAACGGGCCTTTCCGCTGGCCCTGCGATTATACAGCCCCATCGACACCTGGCCCACTCCAGGGAGCTCCATTGAATCGGGGCCCATGTGTGGACCTCGGGCTCAAACAGCAACCAGCATTTACAAAGACCTATCGATAGATTAAGTGAATAAGACTTAGAATTTCAGCATAGATAAATGGGAGATCATCTACTTTGGACCTCAAAAAGGATCATGAAACAACACCTTCCAAACCCACGATCATCTAGAAGGACAAGAGCAGCAGATGCCTGGGTACCCCACCACTTGGAGGTTCCCCTCCAAGTCACTCACCACCCTGACGTGGAAATACATTGGCCGTTCCTTCACTATCACTGGGGCAACATCCTGGAACTCTCTCCCTAACAGCACAGTGTGTGTACCTACACCTCAAGGACTGCAGCGGTTCAAGGAGGCAGCTCACCACCTCCTTCTGAAGGGCAACTAGGGATGGGCAATAAATGCTGGCCCAACCAGCGACACCCACATCCCGTAACTGAATGTTTAAAAATGGGAGGCTTTAAATGGTAAAAAGTTAGAAATAGCGGAAGTTCAAAAAGATTTAGAGGCCCAGGTATATAGATCATTAAAAAGCCATGAGCAAGTGCTCAAAATAACTCAAAAGGCAAATGTTGGCCATTATACATGGCGGCTCTTAGAATATAATGGACTACAAGTCATGCTTCAATTGTAGAAAGCTCAGGTTAGATCACACCTGGAGTTATTATGAGTAATTTTGGGTTCCATGTATTTGGAAGGATGTATTGACCTTGGAGGGAGTGCGGTGTGGAATTACCAGAGTGAAACCTGGGCCTGGATTTTCATGTCTCCATCCATGTCACAACTGAGGCTGGCTGAAGAGATAAATGGTGACTGGGACCTGATGTGGAAGTTCCGCCTCCATTTCCTGATCTTCGTGTTTTCGCCTGGGTGGGAACGAGGCGGGTTGTATTTCAGGGTATCAGTTCGGAGTGATCAGGGAGTTTGACATTGTACCTGTATTGGGAAATGATTCCAGACCCCATTGTCATCACTCCCAAAACTCCTGTGAAAGATCTCAGAAGCACATTGTTAGCAAGGCTGCTGAAAGGCAGACTGGAGGCTGAGAATCTTTGTTCCAAAGTTACTCCAAAACTAATAATTGTTTGTTTAAGACACCTGAATGTCACTGTTTGAAGTGCCAACCTTCGATCTGGAAGGATGGGGGAAAGGGAGTGAATCAACTCATCAACTCAGGAGCTCCAACAATACCTGGTAGTAAAGGCATCGAGCGAGCCTCCCAGGCTACCACACCAATTGTACCTCTGACGGTGGCCTCCAGCTCTAAAATGTGTTTGGCCTCTCACAGAGCCAGACCATCGAGGTAAGAGAGCAGCAGGTGTGTCCCACAAGAACAATGATCCCAAGCATCAAGAGGCATGTCCAAGAATGGATTAGATAGGTGGGAGTTGACAGCCCTCCAGCAATGACAAACCACGAGCTAGTTATCCACACAAACCAGTTCTTTTCAAGACAGTCAATCAACAATCTTGCTTCTCAAGGACGATCGCACAATGGAACAAGTTGACACTGGAAATAGTCCCAGGCCTCATCACTGGAAACCTTCAAGACCCATCTTTAGATCATTCCCATTTAGTTTTTCATTGTCAGCGTGACCATCTCAGCAGCTCATGTTGTATTGTAGCTGGAGCTGACCATATAAATTTGAGGGAATTGGATCTTAGTTTGTGACATAATCAAAGCAGAAGTAGAAGGATAAAATAAACGCTGACCAACCAGTGATGCCCACATCGCAAGAATGGGTCAAGGAGATCTTACCAGCACCCAGATTGCTGGGTGTATCATGATAGGCAATGCTATCTGAACATTCTCAGCCTTCTCCTGCACTGGGGCTTCAACATGGCTGCCCTCCCTCCTCCAGGGGGAGCTGTCCATGAATACCTCAAACTCTGGAAACTTCTCCTGCACTCTGGGTATCTCATGCAGTGACCCCAACTCTAATAACGCACAAGAATTCACCAAGGTGTAAGTATCTGTGGAGGGGAATAGTGTGATCACCTGATGTGACACTGCACCCTGAGGGTGGGATTTTCCCATCCCACTGATGGAGACCACCCCCCATCCCGGGTGCGAACCAATGAGGAACCCCATTGACAGTGGCGAGGCCGGAACACCCCACCACTGGCCCTTGGGGGTTCCAATGCTGAAATTGCAGCAAGAGCCGATTTGACGCTAAATCGCAATGCTCCAGCACCTCGACAGCAGCGTCGATGCATTCCGGAATGTACATACAGTAAACACCATTTGCATATCATTAGTGGGCCCGATACGGCATTCTCCGGGGCCTCCGCGATGCTCCGCCTCCGATGGCCCGAGTTCCCAACGGCGCGGTTCACTTGCGCTTTTAAAAATCGTGAAATCGGCATTGTGGCTGCTGAGGGAGAGAGAGGAGGTAAGGAAGGTGTTCAACATCGCCATAGTTTGCTGACAATTGTGCCGCTGACCGGGGGGCTTCTGCCAGGGGAATAGGAGCGGAGGGTGGCCAGGAGGTGGGGTCGGGGTTGGACTGGACGGGCACGGAACACCATTGCCACATTCGGCAAGGCAGCCATGCATCTGCGCACACCACTAACAGCCCACTTTGAACCTAGGGCCATGGTCATATGGGTCCCCCTCCCAGGGCACCCCCTCTGAGTGCCCTCTGGCCCCAGCCGACCCATAAGCAGGATGGGTGCACTCCAGCGTAATCAGTGCCATCTTGTTGGCTGGGGTGAGTGTGTGTGGGGAGTGTAATGTGTATGAGCGGCTGCAGCTTGTCAGCCTCCTGAGTGTCAATTACGGACCCGGCGAATCCGGGACCGTTTCTCAGTGGAATCGACTGTGTTCCACACGGCACCAGTGCTAGCCCCGTAATAGTAGCAGAATTGGTCCAGGTGCGGTGTCTGTTTTATCTGTCATTAAAGTCAACGGATTCTTCGTTGGCGTCAACACTTAGTCTCAGAAACAGTGAATCCCGCCCAAGATGTGTTAATAAGAGTTCACCTTTGACATCCTAAGGCTTTGAAAATATGTTACCATCCACATCACCCAGTGCTCAGTATTCAGTCATCTGACTCTTGCCTCAGGACCATTGATTACAGCCGTGCTTGCTTGCCCCTTCTGCCAGCCCCACATTCACTTCCTCCCCTTGCCACCATCATCCCTACCCTCGCCTGGCATGTAACTCCATCATTCCCACCAATAGAAGCATGCCTACGTGTGACTCGCCCACAGCAAATTGCACCTGGAGTTGTCTCTGATGCTCTGGTGACAGGGCACAATCTCAACGGCCCTCTGCTCTACTGCACGCCCTTCATCAGTGGAGTCCCACCACCAGTCTGACCCAGCTCCTCACATTGTGTACCCTCTTTTGCTGTGAGAACAAGAGGAGTGTGTGTGAAACACACTGTTCTCCTTCAGATAAAGATATTGCTCATCAGTGTGGCTGGAACTGACAGTGATCACATGTGTGTTCATCCTTCTGATTGTCTCATGTCCACATAGTCCTCCTGGTTACAGGACAGACGTGTATCATGTGTGGCCCACCTACACTGGAATGCCACTGAGAAACCATCAATGGCCACCTGGCAACTGTATCAACAAAAGCAAGCTGAACAGATTGGGTTTGATTCAACTAAATGGGAACAAAGTCCCATTGTGAACTCACAGCACCGAGAAACACATGGCTGTACAACACGACCTGCATCGTAGAAAGGCCCCGCAGTGGGGAATACACAGGCGAGGTCGCATATTGCCCTGTTCTATACACTGAACTCCCCAGTGTAGCGCGAGATCGGGATGGCATTTTTCAATGGACATGCAGTTGTGGGACTCCGATCCCCTGGGAAAGTCCCATGAATACCTTTTTGGCTGGACCCCTTGTGTGGGGTCCAGTGCTGAATGGCCCTGGCCCGAGCTCTCTGACGCAAAGGGGATAAATCCCAAGGTCTCAGGTACCTCGGGAAACTACACATTAGCGTGAGACTAACTGTTTCACTCTGATATGTCGATTTGCCAAAAAATGTTCCCACCCATTCGCAACATCTTACAAGTTCAGATTGGATCTTGCTATGCTCTGTGGGCCAGGTATATCCTGGGAGTGGGGTCACCCGGCTTTTATCGGCCACACTGTGCCGCGGTGAGCTGATTTTCGGGCGCTGTGTGGCCCAATCGCGGCCACTGTTTGAGTGACATAATTTTTACCTTGTAATCACTTCCTGTTTCCTCAAAGAATCTTTCACCCGTTGTGCGTTTACTGACATAAGATGAAGAGGGATGAATGGAGAAAAGCTTTTGTCTTTCATACATGAAGAGCTGTGGTCGAGTCACACCATTAAGAGGCTGCAAGTCGAGCCATTTATTTCAAGGGATCTTTTCAATTCTGAGAGTTGATTCTGAGAGTGGTGAGTATGGAGCATGCATGGCAGGGCATGAAGTGAGCATGGGGGATATGGGTGGAATGGGAACATGAGGTGGCATGGAGATGGCATGGGAGATATGTAGGCAGGCGGGCTGGTTGGAATGGTGAGATGTAGGGTTTAAGGGCTGAGCATTTCATGGAATTTACAGTGCAGAAGGAGGCCATTCGGCCCATCAAGTCTGCACCGGCTCTTGGAAAGAGCCCCCTACCCATGCCCACACCCCCACAACCCAGTAACCCCACCCAACACTAAGGGCAATTTTGGACACTAAGGTCAATTTAGCATGGCCAATCCACCTAACCTGCACATCTTTGGACTGTGGGAGGAAACAGGAGCACCCGGAGGAAACCCACGCACAGACGGGGAGAACATTTGTCAATATAATGAAGCCAAGGTCCCTGTAATTGTAAGCCGGTGTTCCGGCCAGCTGTTCTTACTATCTACCTGCGTCAGGTGTGCCTGCAGAGGTGGTGGGCTTGACTCCATTCCCCACTGCAGTCCCACCACACAACCCAATCTCTGTGGAAGAGGAATATGGCAGGGTGGGGCCTTTATCAAACAGGTGGGTCTGCCCAAGGAGCCTATCTTTGTCTGATGACAGTCATGCGTGGGACATTTTTTCACAACAATGGTGCGTTATAAATACATATTCAGGTTGTTGTGATGAGAGTCAATTAAGTGCACTCCCATTTTGCAGTGATATAAATCTTCGGTTGGTTTTGCCTGTTTTACAGGAATAGTTACCCGGTGGAAGTCAATAGAACTAAAACCTCTTCTGGATTCTGGGTAATTGTTGTACTGACCTCCCACAACCCCTCACAGGACTCCCCTGCACACACCCACCACCCCATAACCGCACCCACTACACCTCTGACCGCCCACAGACTCCACCCACCATTGGATTGGAGTTGCCACTCCAATCGCCGCCATGCCATTGTCACCCCATTCCCCCCCTGCTACCCGCTGACTGACCTATCACGGAACATCCACAATCCCCCACTAACATCCTCTGAGGATGCCCCCAGGGGACATCCCCCACCTACTCACCACCTCCCCTCACCCTCACTACCACCCCTGACTATCCCCCCTGACTATCCTTCCCCAACCCCCACCCAAAGGCCCCAACCCTACCCCCTCCCCCCCCCCCCCCCCCCCCCCCACAGGGACCCAACCCAACCCTTCCCCCCAAACTCCCACCCGGGCATACCCTGACCACATAAGATCCAACATGACCTGATCTGACCACCCACCCCCAGCCAGGTCTGACAAACCCCAGGCCTGGCCCAACCCCCCCCCTCTTAAATCCCGCACCAGCCTCCCCGAACAGGCGCCGGAATGTGGCGACTAGGGGCTTTTCACAGTAACTTCATTTGAAGCCTACTCGTGACAATAAGCGATTTTCATTTCATTTCATTTCAAATCCTCCTCACCTACCTGAAACCCTTATCTACACCTGGGCTCCCTGGCTTGTCATAGTGGCTGGACATTTAAACTTAGCTGGTTTATGCTGGCTAGTGCCGTGAAAAGGGGGCGTGTCCCCCTTCCCTCCAACGCCCTGAACAGGGCGGAGAAACACTCAATGCTACGCGGATCTTGCCCAAGCCTGAATTGGAAAGCCGGGCGAGTTAAGAGCGGTTGGGTTTCAAGGTCAGTGGTTGCAAGCGGTGTGGCAATCTGAGACAATTGTCACTTCAGCAGAAGGAATGGACGAAAATCGAAAGAGAAAATGCTGGAAAATCTCAGCAAGTCTGGCAGCATCTGTCGGGAGACAAAAGAGCTAACCTTTTGAGTCCGATGACTCTTTGTTAAACTTTGACAAAGAGTCATTGGACTCGAAACATTAGATCTTTTCTCTCCCTACAGATGCCGCCAGACTTGCTGAGACTTTCCAGCATTTTCTCTTTCATTTCAGATTCCAGCATCTGCAGTAATTTGCTTTATCCAATGGACCAAAATCCCCTGATTCGGCTCAGAGTCTAACCGTGATTTATGAAGCTCCGGTTGTGGTATTATCATAACTATCAGCACTGCAAGGGTTAACGAAGTGTCGAGATTGGTCTATAGAGGGAGCTACAGTTGCAACTCTATAAGACAGTGGTGCTACGCCTTGTGGGATAGTGTGTGCAGAAATTAGCTAGTGAGCGTCTGAAGTGCAGATAGTGTAAGTGAGAGCAGATCATAGTTTACATCAGTCGTGAGATTAGCTGTTGATGAGTATAGTTTAAGTGTCATTAATCAACTGTGTATTCTTTAGGAGTACATGGCAAATCCAAGTTAGTAGTGTGAATAAATTTATAGCTTTGTTTAAGATAAAGCTATTTTGTGGTCTTTGTGAATGCTACGCCAACCATCCTGAAATAAGGAACACAATGAACACCACACCATTGAGACACTTTTGGATGTTATAGCACATTGAGGGTGCTATATGAATGCAACGTGTTATTGTTGCGGTCTGTTCTCACACGGATGATGAAGCAGGTAAGGTACAGTCGATGCCCTGGCTGTGGGAAGCCGGACCCCGCACACTGGGAACAAAGAACGAAGAGTGGAACAAGACTGTCAGAGAAAAGGTGGGGACTTTTATCTCGGCAATTCATTTTTCGGATTTCAGTTCCGTGAATAAAACATTTGAAGAAACACTGAAATTGGAAACTGCAGGCAGCAATCATCATGCTTTCTTTGCTAACCAGCGTCCCAAATTATCTCAAGCGTCCCGAATTATCTCAAGTTTTTTTTTGTGTTGGGTGGAGGGGGGGGGATTGGGTGCAGAAATAATTTCAAAGATGCTATTTTTGCAATTCCCTGTCAAATGAAATGTATAAATTTGTTCATCGCTTCGGGAACATTCCAACACCATAAATCTCCACGTCACAGCGAAGGACCTCATCATTTGTGCCCCTCGATGTCAAAACTGAACACGCACTTTGAAATGTGCATTTACTGAATGTAATTACAGTGGCTATTATTGAGATATAATCCAGGAAGCGGAAATTAATCTAATAACACTTTTCAACAACTACCTTAATTATTAAGGTTTAATTACTATTCTGCAAATCTTTTAATGTCCACTGTCCAAAAATATTTTGAACGTAAGAGTTTCAAAATAATTGGCAGCTTCCCACATTATCACAGGAACTTCACTTCAAATATTGATAACATCAGCCCTGAAGTGCTTTGGAATGTTGTGAGATTGTGAAAGGTGTGATGTAAATGTGAGTTCTTTCTTTTATAAACGAGGCTGGAATTCTCCGGCCTTTAGGATTGCCTGTTCCGGCTGGCAGCGCACCTCTGCTTGTGGGATTTCCCGATGGTGTGGGGTGGCTCCAATGGATGCATGAGAAACACCTGACCTGCCGACCTCATCACACTTGGCAGCCCATAGTCTTGAATGTTCTGACGTGCCAAGTGCTCATCCAGGTACATTTTAAAGGTTGTGAGGCAACCCGCCTCTACCACTCTCCCAGGCAGTGCGTTCCAGACCGTCACCACCCTGAGTAAAATATTTTCCCCTCAAATCTCCCCTCAACCTCCCAACCCTCACCTTGAACTTGTAACTGACCCTTCAACTCAGGGGAACAGCTATTCCCTATCCACTGTGTCCATGCCCCTAATAATCTTGTACACCTCGATCAGGTCACGCCTCAGTCTTCTCTGCTCCAGCAAAAACAACCCAAGCCTATCCAACCTCTCTTCATAACTTAAACATTCCATCCCAGACAACATTGTGGTGAATCTCCTGCAGCCGGCCCCAGTCTAACCCTTCCTGTGACCAGAATTGCACACAGTACTCCAGCTGTGGCCTCACCAAAGTTCTATACAACTTAAACTTGACCTCCCTGCTTTTGTAATCTATGCCTCGATTGATACAAATGGGTGTCCCATATGCCTTTTTCACCACCCGATTAACCTGCCCTTCTGCCTTCAGAGATCTATGGACTAATACGGCTAGGTCCCTTTGTTCTTTGGAACTTCCCAGTGTCAGATCTTTCACAGCATAACATAACATAACATAACATAACATAACATAAGAACAGACTAGGTGGAGACTATTTAGCCCTTCAAGCCTGCTGTGCTATCCAAAAAGATCATCGCTGATCATTCTACCTGAACCTCACCTTTGAACAATATCTCCATAT
Organism: Scyliorhinus canicula; assembly: GCF_902713615.1. NCBI lineage: Eukaryota > Metazoa > Chordata > Chondrichthyes > Carcharhiniformes > Scyliorhinidae > Scyliorhinus > Scyliorhinus canicula. Next base: position 237,853,719 of record NC_052149.1, on the reverse strand, counting down.
CCTTTGATTTTCTTGGTGTTAACAAATCTTACTGATCTCTGCCTTGAATATACTCAATGACAAAGAATCCCAACCTTCTGGGGTAATTAATTCCAAAGGTTCACAATCCTATGCGTTATGAAATGTCTCTTTCATAATAATCTTTATTAGTGTCACAAGTAGGCTCACATTAACACTGCAATGAAGTTACTGTGAAAATCCCCTAGTCGCCACACTCCAACACCTGTTCGGGTACACTGAGGGAAAATTCAGAATGTCCAATTCACCTAACAAGCACATCTTTCAGGACGTGGGAGCTCCTGGCTGGCTTGATTATTTAGGGCAGCATGGTAGCATTGTGGATAGCACAATTGCTTCACAGCTCCAGGGTCCCAGGTTCGATTCCGGCTTGGGTCACTGTCTGTGCGGAGTCTGCACATCCTCCCCGTGTGTGCGTGGGTTTCCTCCGGGTGCTCCGGTTTCCTCCCACAGTCCAAAGATGTGCAGGTTAGGTGGATTGGCCATGATAAATTGCCCTTAGTGTTCAAAATTGCCCCTAGTGTTGGGTGAGGTTACTGGGTTATGGGGATAGGGTGGAGGTGTTGACGTTGGGTAGGGTGCTCTTTCCAAGAGCCGGTGCAGACTCGATGGGCTGAATGGCCTCCTTCTGCACTGTAAATTCTATGGTAATCTATGAAACCGGAGCACCCGGAGGAAACCTACGAAGACACGGGGAGAATGTGCAGACTTTGCACAGACAGTGACCCAAGTTGGGAATCAAACCTGTTCCCTGGCGCTGTGAAGCAACAGTGCTAATCACTGTGCTACCATGCCGCCCACTAATCTCAGTTGTAAATCACCAACCCCCTATTTTGGGACTATGACCTGTGAACAGGAAGCAAAGCTTTCTCACGTCTTTATATCTTAAAAACTACCTTCACAGTGCAATAAAAAAACCTTCACAGTGTAGACTCAATGGCATCGCTGAACCCCCACTATCAATATTCTGGGGGTTACCATTGACCGGAAACTGAACTGGACCTGTTGTGCAAGAGCAGGTCTGAGGCTGGAAAGTCTGCAGTGAGTAACTCACCTCATGACTCTCCAAAGCTTATCCACCATCTACAAGGCATGGATCGGGAATGTGACGGAATACCCTCCACGTGCCTGGATGAGTACAGTTCCAGCAACACTCTTGAAGGTCAACACAATTCAGGATAAAACAGCCCATTTGATTGGCACCCCATCCACCATGATAGGCATTCACTCCTTCCACAATGACAGCAGTGTGTGTGCCATCTACAAGATGCACTGCAGCAACTCACCAAGGCTCCTTCGACAGTACCTCCCAATCCCATCACCTTAGTCACCGAGAAGGACAAGGGAAGTAGATACCTGGGAACTCCACTGTAGTGATATACATCACTGCATATACACAAGGGGTTAATGTGAATATACTACAGCTAAGTAACCACTAGCGGGAGCACCAGAGATGTATATAATGGACAGACAGGAAATCAGGAGGGCACTCTTCACAGGAACGGCAGCTGGTGAGCAGGACACAGACAGGCAGCTCAGATGTAACATGTAGTATAAGCTCTGGAGAGAGAACAAACTCACACAATAAAGCATCTACTTCAACTGTAAGACCACGAGCTTTATTCAGACACAAGGAATAATACATGGTACCAGAAGACTTCAGAATGCTTACTAGAAGATTGCACAAGATGCAGTCAAAGAAATATTGAAAACAGAAGAAAACTCGTACCGGACATTCGACATGGGGAGTTTTCGCTGAGTCGATGAAACTCGTTGGAACTCCACCGCAGCTGAAAACAACTGATAATTTAAACCATAGATGGAACAGTTTTAAATAAATGTTCTAACTCTATATCGTAGCTAATGATATAGTGCCTCCCAATCCTACCACCTTTGCCATCTCGAAGGACAAGGGAAGTAGAAACATGGGAGCCCCACCACCCACAAGTCCTGGAACGGCCTCCTGTCATGTGAGAGTACCTTTAAGAAATGCGTGTTTAAGAAATGTATCTTTAAGAAATGGGTGCTTATTAGTGTTGTCAGAGTGTGGGTGGAGCTGTCTTGTCACCTTTTTACTTTTGTTTTAGGCTGTTTGCTGCAGGGTGTGTTTTAGTTTCATTTTCAGTGTTGGAGCTGAAGCCAGACCAAGCAGGTGTACGGTTGATTTCTTTGCCATTACAAGACTATCTCTTGATCATTTGGTGAATTCAGAATTATAAATGTTCTCCGTAGTGAATGTAAACCTGATGTTCTTCTGTTAAAAGGTGTTTCTTTTGTCTTCTGGATGTTGTTTGGGAAGTTATTAAGCGTTACTTAGTGTTGTATTCTTTAGGGGTTGTATTTGAATCAATGGTTGCTAAGATGTTCACTGTACGTTTTAAAAAGATTAATTTGAGTTCATAGAATAAACATTGTTTCGCTTTGAAAATTACTTTTCGTTTTCTGCTGTACCACACCTGTAGAGTGGGCCGTGTGCTCCCCATACAACAATCTATTAAAAGTTGTGGGTCAGGTGAACTCTAAGATACACTTTGGGGTTCTCTAAACCCTGGCCCATAACACTCCCCTGAGGGTTTACCGACAAGACATGGACTGCAACAGGTCGAAAACGCAGCTCACCTCCACCTTCCTGAGGGTGAATTAGAGATGGCTAATAGATGTTGGTCGAGCCAGTGAAGTCCACATCTTTTGAATGAAGAAACCTTTGAAAATTCGGTTGGAACCGTGGTAGCTGTCTTGCCGCCTACACAAAGCAATGGAATGAACAATCCGTTTGCGCTGAGAGCGATGTTAGTTGTTGAAGGGAGGATTTTCAGAGAAGAATTACCTTCGCTCTGCTGAATAGTGAGATTGGATTTTGACATTCACCTCAATAAACAAGCAGGATCCGAAAATTATACATCAGAGAACAAGACCATTCAGTGCTGTACGCCTGGGCTGGACTGTTTGATAGGCTTGTCCAATTCAGTCCAATGCCTCAGATTTTCCCCCGAAGTCCTGCAGACTAGTTCTTGTTTGAACGCATGTCAAATTGCCTTTTAAAGCTCCTGTGGAATCTGATTTTGCCACCCTTTCTGGCAGTGTCTTCTGGGCATTAACATACCTCTGGGTCGTAAGCAAGAGCATTAAATTGGAAAACAGAAAGAAAAACAGGAAACACTGGACCATCTCAGCAGGTCTTACAGCAGCTGTGGAGAGAGAAGGGAGCTAACGTTTCGAGTCTGGATGACTCTTTGCCAAAGCTGGAGAGAGCTGGAAATAAGGTTGGATTTATTTTGGTGAGGTGTGGAGCGGGCAGGCCGGGAGAGAGGGCCAGCGATTGGTGGAGATTGAGAGGGAAGTCATGGCATAAAGGTAAAGGGAATTTAAATGGGGGTGATCATGGTTAGGAAGGGAGCTGATAGTTGCTCAGAAAGATCAAGGGGCAGCACGGTAGCATTGTGGCTAGCACAATTGCTTCATAGCTCCAGGGTCCCAGGTTCGATTCCGGCTTGGGTCACTGTCTGTGTGGAGTCTGCCCATCCTCCCCCGTGTCTGCGTGGGTTTCCTCAGGGTGCTCCGGTTTCCTCCCACAGTCCAAAGATGTGCAGGTTAGGTGGATTGGCCATGATAAATTGCCCTTAGTGTTCAAAATTGCCCCTAGTGTTGGGTGAGGTTACTGGGTTATGGGGATAGGGTGGAGGTGTTGACGTTGGGTAGGGTGCTCTTTCCAAGAGCCGGTGCAGACTCGATGGGCTGAATGGCCTCCTTCTGCACTGTAAATTCTATGGTAATCTATGAAACCGGAGCACCCGGAGGAAACCTACGAAGACACGGGGAGAATGTGCAGACTTTGCACAGACAGTGACCCAAGTTGGGAATCAAACCTGTTCCCTGGCGCTGTGAAGCAACAGTGCTAATCACTGTGCTACCATGCCGCCCACTAATCTCAGTTGTAAATCACCAACCCCCTATTTTGGGACTATGACCTGTGAACAGGAAGCAAAGCTTTCTCACGTCTTTATATCTTAAAAACTACCTTCACAGTGCAATAAAAAAACCTTCACAGTGTAGACTCAATGGCATCGCTGAACCCCCACTATCAATATTCTGGGGGTTACCATTGACCGGAAACTGAACTGGACCTGTTGTGCAAGAGCAGGTCTGAGGCTGGAAAGTCTGCAGTGAGTAACTCACCTCATGACTCTCCAAAGCTTATCCACCATCTACAAGGCATGGATCGGGAATGTGACGGAATACCCTCCACGTGCCTGGATGAGTACAGTTCCAGCAACACTCTTGAAGGTCAACACAATTCAGGATAAAACAGCCCATTTGATTGGCACCCCATCCACCATGATAGGCATTCACTCCTTCCACAATGACAGCAGTGTGTGTGCCATCTACAAGATGCACTGCAGCAACTCACCAAGGCTCCTTCGACAGTACCTCCCAATCCCATCACCTTAGTCACCGAGAAGGACAAGGGAAGTAGATACCTGGGAACTCCACTGTAGTGATATACATCACTGCATATACACAAGGGGTTAATGTGAATATACTACAGCTAAGTAACCACTAGCGGGAGCACCAGAGATGTATATAATGGACAGACAGGAAATCAGGAGGGCACTCTTCACAGGAACGGCAGCTGGTGAGCAGGACACAGACAGGCAGCTCAGATGTAACATGTAGTATAAGCTCTGGAGAGAGAACAAACTCACACAATAAAGCATCTACTTCAACTGTAAGACCACGAGCTTTATTCAGACACAAGGAATAATACATGGTACCAGAAGACTTCAGAATGCTTACTAGAAGATTGCACAAGATGCAGTCAAAGAAATATTGAAAACAGAAGAAAACTCGTACCGGACATTCGACATGGGGAGTTTTCGCTGAGTCGATGAAACTCGTTGGAACTCCACCGCAGCTGAAAACAACTGATAATTTAAACCATAGATGGAACAGTTTTAAATAAATGTTCTAACTCTATATCGTAGCTAATGATATAGTGCCTCCCAATCCTACCACCTTTGCCATCTCGAAGGACAAGGGAAGTAGAAACATGGGAGCCCCACCACCCACAAGTCCTGGAACGGCCTCCTGTCATGTGAGAGTACCTTTAAGAAATGCGTGTTTAAGAAATGTATCTTTAAGAAATGGGTGCTTATTAGTGTTGTCAGAGTGTGGGTGGAGCTGTCTTGTCACCTTTTTACTTTTGTTTTAGGCTGTTTGCTGCAGGGTGTGTTTTAGTTTCATTTTCAGTGTTGGAGCTGAAGCCAGACCAAGCAGGTGTACGGTTGATTTCTTTGCCATTACAAGACTATCTCTTGATCATTTGGTGAATTCAGAATTATAAATGTTCTCCGTAGTGAATGTAAACCTGATGTTCTTCTGTTAAAAGGTGTTTCTTTTGTCTTCTGGATGTTGTTTGGGAAGTTATTAAGCGTTACTTAGTGTTGTATTCTTTAGGGGTTGTATTTGAATCAATGGTTGCTAAGATGTTCACTGTACGTTTTAAAAAGATTAATTTGAGTTCATAGAATAAACATTGTTTCGCTTTGAAAATTACTTTTCGTTTTCTGCTGTACCACACCTGTAGAGTGGGCCGTGTGCTCCCCATACAACAATCTATTAAAAGTTGTGGGTCAGGTGAACTCTAAGATACACTTTGGGGTTCTCTAAACCCTGGCCCATAACACTCCCCTGAGGGTTTACCGACAAGACATGGACTGCAACAGGTCGAAAACGCAGCTCACCTCCACCTTCCTGAGGGTGAATTAGAGATGGCTAATAGATGTTGGTCGAGCCAGTGAAGTCCACATCTTTTGAATGAAGAAACCTTTGAAAATTCGGTTGGAACCGTGGTAGCTGTCTTGCCGCCTACACAAAGCAATGGAATGAACAATCCGTTTGCGCTGAGAGCGATGTTAGTTGTTGAAGGGAGGATTTTCAGAGAAGAATTACCTTCGCTCTGCTGAATAGTGAGATTGGATTTTGACATTCACCTCAATAAACAAGCAGGATCCGAAAATTATACATCAGAGAACAAGACCATTCAGTGCTGTACGCCTGGGCTGGACTGTTTGATAGGCTTGTCCAATTCAGTCCAATGCCTCAGATTTTCCCCCGAAGTCCTGCAGACTAGTTCTTGTTTGAACGCATGTCAAATTGCCTTTTAAAGCTCCTGTGGAATCTGATTTTGCCACCCTTTCTGGCAGTGTCTTCTGGGCATTAACATACCTCTGGGTCGTAAGCAAGAGCATTAAATTGGAAAACAGAAAGAAAAACAGGAAACACTGGACCATCTCAGCAGGTCTTACAGCAGCTGTGGAGAGAGAAGGGAGCTAACGTTTCGAGTCTGGATGACTCTTTGCCAAAGCTGGAGAGAGCTGGAAATAAGGTTGGATTTATTTTGGTGAGGTGTGGAGCGGGCAGGCCGGGAGAGAGGGCCAGCGATTGGTGGAGATTGAGAGGGAAGTCATGGCATAAAGGTAAAGGGAATTTAAATGGGGGTGATCATGGTTAGGAAGGGAGCTGATAGTTGCTCAGAAAGATCAAGGGGCAGCACGGTAGCATTGTGGCTAGCACAATTGCTTCATAGCTCCAGGGTCCCAGGTTCGATTCTGGCTTGGGTCACTGTCTGTGTGGAGTCTGCCCATCCTCCCCCGTGTCTGCGTGGGTTTCCTCAGGGTGCTCCGGTTTCCTCCCACAGTCCAAAGATGTGCAGGTTAGGTGGATTGGCCATGATAAATTGCCCTTAGTGTCCAAAAAAGGTTAGACTGGGTTACGGGGATAGGGTGGAGACATGGGTTTGAGTAGGGTGCTCTTTCCAAGGGCCGGTGCAGACTCGATAGGCCGAATGGCCTCCTTCTGCACTGTAAATTCTATGTTTCTCTATGACCTGCGTGTGGTGCGATGCGGGAATTGAGCCCAGTGTTTGTTAGAATATGGAGTGTGATCATTCAGATCAGCTCAAGTTTATGGAGAGTGACCAGAGGCATTTCACAATAACTTCATTGCAGTGTTAATGTAAATCTACTTGTTACAGTAAAGATTATTCTTATTATTATTATTGTTGGAGACAGGGACAACTACATCTGCTGCCTGTCTGTCCAACCAAACACTTCCAGGATAGTCCCTGCTGCGGCCTCTCTCATGAAAGTCAATTCACTCCCTTTAACAGTGAGCAACCTCTAACTTCACAACTGAAGGCTATTTTAAATGAGAAATTAGTCTTGTTAGTTGTGCCAGCACTTCACACTCCTCAAATCTCAAGTGCCTCCTCAAGCGCACACGAGCCATGTCACAGAGGGTGATTAGTGCATTGCATGTTCAGCAAACTTTGATTCCTCACCAGTGTGCCTGAACTTGAGAAGCGTCAGCACCATCAAGGCAGCTGCCAACAACAAAAAGTAAAGAGCTGCATTTCAACACTGTGAATCTTGCCCGGCCAAAGGGTAAGTGTGTGAATCTGGGGAGGGAAGCTGAGCACAACCTCCCTAATGTTCCTGGCAGAGGTCTGGGGTGTAGGGGCTCCTGATGTGGGCAGGGGAGAGTGTGCGGAGCGAGGTTTGCCACTCTGATGGCACTCTGAGAGAAGGTGGCACATGTAAAGGTGAAGGAGACTTGGGGGATTTGTGGGTCCCGGGATGGAAGCCCGAACCGATTGTCGGTCTCTCTCCTGCTCCAATTTCTTCCAGATAAGACGATGTTTGCTGGAGTTGATCCGGCGGAGGTTGCCCTTGCGTTGTTTGTGGCAGGCGAGGCGGGCGGAGACTGGAGATGGCAACACCGCCAGCACAGGCTGGTCATTCAATGAGCTGACGGACACCATGTGCCGCAGAAGACTGCACCTCAGCAGGGGGACGGTGCGGCACCTGATTCCTTTCAAACTGTTCCAGCTCTAATTTGAAGATTCCCACACCACCTTCTCTCAAACCCTTCAAGCATTTTAAAATCCTTGATCAGCTTCTATACTCAAGGGAACACGAGTGAAGGGCTGTGTTTTGGAGGGGGACAGACAGCTCACCCATCGGAAAGAGACTCGCTCCATGGCAGCCCCACCCCGCAGCCACAATGTGGCCAAAGTGGCTGCCCGTGAGACATCTACCCCCTCATTGGGCAGGAAGACTCACCCTTGCAAGCTGACAGCCAACCTGATTGGTTGGAAATTCTAGCAGTCCCAAAAATGCCAAGATCTGATTAGTAGGCGCTGCCTGTAGAGCAAGCAGACCCAAGAGGAAGACCCAATATTACCCATCCCTAATTACCCTTGAGCTGTATAGCTTGCCGGGTTATCTCAGTGGCAAATTGAGAGTCAATCACGTTGCTGTGGGTCTGGAGTCACATATTGGCCAGACCAGGTAATGACGGCAGATTTCCTTCCCTGAAGGACGTTAGTAAACAAGATAAGTTTTTAGACGAGCTTTCAGTTCTATTTAATTGAATTTAAATTCCACCAGCTGCTTTGCGGATATTTGAACCCACGTTGTTTTTATTCATTCATGGATGTGGGCATCGACGGGATTGCCCATCCCTAATTAAGGGGGCAGTTAAGAGATAAACATGTTGCAGTGGATATTGAGTTACATGTCGGCCAGACGAGATAAGGATGGAAGATTTCCTTCTCGAAACAGCATTAATAAACCAGACGGGTTTTTACAACATTTGATTCACAGTCCAAGGGCGGAATTCTCCAACCCCCGCAGGGTCGGGGAATCGCCCGGGGCCTACGTAAATCACGCCCCCACCGTGGCCGGAATTCTCCGCCACCCGGGAATCGGCGGGGGCAGGAATCGCGCCCCGCCGGTCGGCGGGCCCCCCGCGCCGGTCGGCTGCCCCTCGTGGCGATTCTCCGGCCCGCAATGGGCCGAAGTCCTGCCGCTGTCAGTCCTCTCCCGCCGACGTGGTTTAAACCACCGCAGGTGCCGGCGGGAGCAGGCGGCGTGTGCAGGGCCCGGGATCCTGGGGGGGGCAGGTGGTGATCGGACCCCGGGGGATGCCCCCACGGTGGCCTGGCCCGCGATCGGGGCCCACCGATCGGCGGGCGGGCCTGGGCCGTGGGGCACTCTTTTTCTTACGCCGCCACCATGGCCTCCACCATGGCGGAGGCGGAAGAGACCCCCTCCACCGCGCATGCACTGGCCAGTGAAGGCCTTTCGGCCAGCCCCGACGCCGGTTGGCGAGGCGCCAAAGGCTGTTGGCGCCAGTCGGCGGAGCGGGAACCACTCCGGCGTGGACCTAGCCCCTAAAGGTGTAGGACCCCCCGCCCCATCGGGTAGGGGAGAATGCCGCCCCAGATTTTTATTGAATTCAAATTTCACTATCTGCAGTGGCAGGATTTGAACCTGGCTCCCCAAAGCATTACTCCGGGCCTCTGGATTACTAGTCCAGTGACAATACCACTTTGCCTCCGCCTCCCACAAATTAAACAGTAACGTTTAGTAATATTTATTATTGTCGCACCCAACAACACCTCTTTCGGGACTTGTGGGAGAAAAGCGGAGCACACGGATGAAATGCACACAGACATGGGGAGAACGTGCAGACTACGTACAGACAGTGACCCAAGCCGGGAATCGAACCTGGGACCCTGACGCATTGAAGCGACAGTGCTAAGCGCTGTGCTACCGTGCCGCCCAAGAAATGGATAAACATTTGAAGTGGAAACATTTGCAGGCCTCCGGGGAAAGTACATATGTGAGTGGGACCCATTAGATATGTCGGTATCCAGTCCTACAAGAACACATTAAACTTGAAGTAATTCACGTTAAAGGGTTAAGCAGCTGTAACGTGGAGACAGTTTTGTAAATTAACCAATTATGAGGAATTGACCAAGATTCACATGCCAGCACGCCTTGAGGAACCAATGGGACTTGTAAATGAACCGTTAAAACAAGCTGTGAGCTAAACTGACCTTATTCACACACAGACACGATCGATTGACTTTCTGAATATGCTCACCAAGGAAGTAGTTGGAGTAATGGTATGAGTTTGTGTGAAATTTGACTGACTGGCCTAATTGAACTCCTGTGGCCAGGTTATTGACAAGACTTACAAATGAACATGTGAGGTAAAGACCATTTGATCAAGTCTGGAAAGATCTCCTCATCCTTTGGAAATGTTAAGATCAAGATTATTGCTCGAATAAAACCCATTCACCAACCTTTCAGAATGCTGATAAACCTGGACACTCCCCACCCCCCCTCAAAAATGGGATAATGGCTGAACATTAAACAGATTGAGTTCCTTTCCTTGTGATCAAATGATCATGGCACTATCAAAGGGAAGGGTAAGGTGGGGTGATACTGCACCAATCAATTGTCATGGTGTGATGTTTGCATGTCTTGTGGCCCAATGGGTAGCAGCCCTACCTCTGGACCAGCATCTCCTGGTTCAAGCCCCACTTCAAGACTTGATGGCCGTGGAAGGTATTTGTTTCAAGACCAGTCAGGTTGATTATCAGCCTGAAAACCTTTCCAATACACTTGATGGCAGGGGGTAAAGAGCAGGAGAGTTTCTTGTTAGCCACATGTGGTACTTTGCCAAGCATCTTGGAGGCAGTCCATGATTACCAATGCCCTCTGAGGGCACGGTACCTGCGGGAGGAGGAGGACCAGTCATGGACAAGCTAGCATTAGAAAAATAGTGTTGGAGAAATTAATGGGCCTAAAAGTTGACAAATAATGGGCCTGATAATCCACATCTGAGGGCACTTAAGGAGGTGGCCTTGGATGGGTTAGAGGATGCGTTGGTTGTTATCTTCCAAACTTCTGTAGATTTTGGACAGTCCCAGCAGATTGGAGAGTGGTAAATGTGTAAAAAAGGAGGGAGGGAGAAAACAGGGAACACACTTCCAGGGAGTGACACTAAGTGGCGGCAGCAGATATAATAGCGATGTTTAAGAGGCGCCTTGACAAAATACATAAATAGGATGGGAATAGAGGGATACAGACCCCAGAAGTATGAAAGGTTTTAGTCTAGACAGGAATCATGACCAGCACAGGCTTGTAGTGCCGAAGGGCCTGTTCCTGTGCTGTACTGTTCTTTGTTCTACAGACCAGTTAGCTTCCAGCAGTAGTAGGGTTAATGCGAGAGTCTATTATAAAGGATGTGATAACAATACTCTTCGAAAATGTCAACCGTATTAGTTAAAGACAACATGGATTTATGAAGAGGAAATCATATTTGACAAACATTCTGGAGATATTTGAGGATATAACTAGCAGTAAAGATAAAGATGAACTAGTAGATGTGGCGATTTCAGATTTTCAGAAAGCGTTTGATAAAGTTCCACATAACAGGTCGATATGAAAAATTTAAGTGCATGGAATTGGGGGTAATATATTGACATGGATTGAGAACTGGTTAGCAGATAGGAAACAGAGAGTAGGAATAAATGGGTCTTTTTGGAAGTGGCAGGAATGACGAGGAGGGTCTCACTGGGATCTATGCTTGGGCCTCAGCTATTCACAATATACATCAATGATTTGGATGAGGGAACCAGAAACAGACATTTCAAATTTGTTGACAACACTTAAACTTGGTGTGAATGTGAGTGGCGAGGAGGAGGATGTGAATGTGAGTGGCGAGGAGGATGATACAGTGCTTCAAGGTGATTTAGGAAAGTTGAGTGAGTGAGCAAAACACGGCAAGTTCAGTGTAACATGGATAAATGTGAAGTTATCCATTTCGGACCGAGAAACAGAATGGCAGAATATTATTTAAATGGTGGCAAATTGGGAAATGTTGACCTGAAAGAGATCTGGGTGTCACTGACAGCAAGAATGTAGGTACAGCAAACAGTTAGGAAAGCAAATGGTGTGTTGGGTTTCATTGCGAGAGGCCTTGAGTACAGGAGCAAAGATGTCTTGATGAGGCCAGACCTGGAGTATTGAGTGCAGGTTTGGTCTCCCTATCTAAGTGTTATGGGCCAGGGTTCAGTGTATCATGGAGTTCACCTAACCCACGACTGTTAATAGATTGTGGTTATGGGGAGCACACGGGCCTACTTTATAGGTGTGATGCAACAGAAATCTACAATTCTTTTAAATTAAAACGCCGTTTACTTAATAAACCAGTTAACACTTTATAAACCCACACTAAACATCTTAACAACTATCAACAACAATCATCCCCACAAAGAATACAGTACTCTCTAAGGAACTCTTAATCTTTCCTTGCAACATCCATGAGACAAAAAGAACCCATTTTTACAGAAAGACATCAGGTTTAACTTCACTACTGAGAACAGTTACCACTTTAAAATCACCAAATGAAATGAAATGAAAATCGCTTATTGTCACGAGTAGGCTTCAATGACGTTACTGTGAAAAGCCCCTAGTCGCCACATTCTGGCGCCTGTTCGGGGAGGCTGTTACGGGAATCGAACCGTGCTGCTGGCCTGCCTTGGTCTGCTTTCAAAGCCAGCGATTTAACCCAGTGTGCTAAACCAGCCCCTAAACAAGGCTAAACATTCATAAGCTTGCAGAGATTCATACACATCTTGCTGGGACTCTAGCTTCTCCAAATCTAAAAAAACTAAACACACCCTAAAGCAGACAGCCCAAAGTGAAAGCAAAAGCAGACAGACAGCCCAGCTCCACCCACACTCTGACATCACTGATAAACACCCATTTCTTAAAGGTACATCCACTACAGCTATTCGATAAATGCACATTTCTTAAAGGTAACTCACATGACACTAAGAAAGGATATACTTGCCATTGAGGGAGTGCAGCTACGGTTCACCAGGCTGACTCTTGGGATGGAAGGAATGTTGTATCAGGAAACATTGGGTCAACCGGGCTGGTATTCACTGGCATTTAGAAGCATGTGTAATTGGAATGTGTATATTTCTGACAGGCCATAACAGACTGGATGCAGCGATGTTGGTTCTTCTGGCTGGGGAAGGCCTAGAACAAGGAGTGACAATCTCAGGGTAGGGGGCAGTCCATTTAATAGACTGTGATGGGAAGAAATATCTTCCCTCAGAGAGGGGTGAACCTGCGGAATTCTCTGAGGCTGCGGAGGCCAAGTCATTGAATATATTGTAGAAGGAAATAGATAGGTTTATAGACTCTGAAGGTGGCATGGGGAGTATGCGGGAGTATAATGTTGAGATAGAGGGCAAAATTCTCCCCTACCCGGCGGGGCAGGGGGTCCCAGCGTAGCGGAATGACGGCAACAACTCCGGTGTCGGGCCTCCCCAAAGGTGCGGAATTCTCTGCACCTTTAGGGGCTAGGCCCGCGCCGGAGTGGCTCCCGCTACGCCGACTGGCACCAACGGCCTTTGACGCTACGCCACTGGCGTTGGGGCTGGCCGAAAGGCCTTCGCCGGCTGGCATGAGGCCCGCATGCGCCCGAATGTTAGCAGCCGCTGACGTCACCACCGGCGCATGTGCGGTTGGGGGGGTCTCTTGCAACTCCGCCATGGTGGAGGCCGTGGCTGCGGGAGAAGAAAAAGAGTGCCCCCACAGCACTGGCCCGCCCCCCGATCGGTGGGCCCCGATCTTGGGCCAGGCCACAGTGGGGACACCCCCCGGTGTCCGATTGCCCCGTGACCCCCCAGGACCCTGGGGGCCCGCTCGCGCCGCCAATCCCACCGGCAGAGAGGTAGTTTAAACCACGTCGGCGGGAGAGGCCTGTCAGCGGCGGGACTTTGGCCCATCGCGGGCCGGAGAATCACTGCGGAGGGCCCACCGATCGGCGTGGGGGGCACGCCGACCGGCGGGGCGTGATTCCCGCTCTCGCCAATTCCCGGGTGGCGGAGAATTCCGGCCACAGCAGGGCGGGATTTACGCCGGCCCCGGGCGATTCCCCGACCCTGCGGGGGGTCGGTGAATTCCGCCCCGAGGATCAGCCACAATATATTGAATGGAAGAGGAGGCTCAATGGGCCGAATGGCCTCTTTGAATGTGGCAGCATGGTAGCACAGTGGTTACCATTGTGGCTTCACAACGCCAGGGTCCCAGGTTCGATTCCCGGCTTGGGTCCTGTCTGTGCGGAGTCTGCAAGTTCTCCCCGTGTCTACGTGGGTTTCCTCCGGGTGCTCCGGTTTCCTCCCACAATCCAAAGATGTGCAGGTTAGGTGGATTGGCCATGATAAATTGCCCTTAATGTCTAAAAAGGTTAGGAAGGGTTATTGGGTTACGGGGATAGGGTGGAATTGAGGGCTTAAGTGGGTTGGTGCAGACTCGATGGGCCAAATGGCCTCCTTCTGCACTGTATGTTCTATGTTCCTGTTACTATTTTCTATGTTTCTAATCTTCAGCGACGTGCAAGGGACCTGCAGACTGATTTGATCGCCAGTATTTAGGGAAACACGGAGGTCTTGTGATGCAATGAGTCGCATCCTTGCCTCTGAGCCAGAAGCTTGGGATTTAAGTTCCACCCAGGAATTGTGATGTGGAGATGCCGGCGTTGGACTGGGGTCAGCACAGTAAGAAGTCTCCAACAGCAGGTTAAAGTCCAACAGGTTTGTTTCAAACACAAGCTTTCGGAGCACTGCTCCTTCCTCAGGTGAATTCCTCACCTGAGGAAGGAGCTGCGCTCCGAAAGCTCGTGTTTGAAACAAAGCTGTTGGACTTTAACCTGGTGTTGTAAGACTTCTTACCAGGAATTGTGAATCTTGACCATTTTTATCCCAGCAGCATTGGTTCAGGTCAGACTCTGGAATAGGAAGGTATGGGTTCACATCCTAACAGCTCTACCATAGAGATAGGACAGACATGATGGGCTAAATGGCCTCCTTTGTGCTGTACCTTTTTATGGGTCTTTGATTTTGTAGTGTTTTGTTGCATAACTCCCTACAGGATGGTCCTTAACTAAGATCTGGTTCGGGCATCATATCATTGAACATTGTTGACAAAGCGATGACCACCTTCGCTTTAAGTGTCAGCTTAGATTCCTCCTCCTGGAATAATTCAGTGCATTGTCATTCAAGCAGTTCATACAATTAAGCCATATCCAACAGTAATTTTTCTTTTCACAGAAGAGATTGCATAAAGCTTCAAGTGAGATCTCTTCCACTGGAATCTAAATGAGTTTGAGCTGAAATTATCTTTGAAATGAAGAACAAAAGCTCCCAGAGCTAGTTAGGCATGAAGCAAGGCTCCTCAAATAAGAGATATCAATGTGACCAAGATTTCATTTATTGCTTTCTCGATAGACCAGGCAGACAGTAATAGATGGAGATGTTGAATGGTTATCACAAATTGAATAATGCAATAAAGCACATGATCAGCATGTATAATAACTATCGGTTTTAACACATGAAAGGTTAGGCATGCTTTAGTTCTTTGACAAATGTAGTGATTAGGAATATAAAATAACTTTCTTTCTTGGTTTATTCTGAGTTCACACAGAGAGGGGAATGACAGTGACAGAGAGCTGCACTTTCTTTTTCACCATTGCTCCGTCCCTCACTTCTGATTGTCAATTTGTGAGCAATGACTGATCCCCTCATACTTAAATAACATTTACTTAGCACAACTTAAAATTTAATTTTTATCACTCACGATAGAGTCAATTTCAGTCGAGCTTTACTCAGGCTGCGCGACACAATTTTCAGTTGAGGTTATCTGATGGATTCAAGCCTCATAAAATATATTCTGTTATTCAGTTCTTTAAAAAATACTGTTGCATTCTGTGTGATGACGGTGGTAATGATGCACACAGAACATCAAGTTGTTTAATTAGAAAGGTGATTTAATGACAAAGATGTGGAAAGATAACTGACAAACTATAATACAGACTATGGCTACTACATTAATTCATTAATTCTCCTGGAGCTACTGTAAGTGTGACTATACACTTCTACGGCTTACTACCAACTGGCAGGTATCTCAAGTCACATGGGAGATATCTATCGCCACCTGCTGGTTCGAGATCGTGCCGATAAGTATATACATTGATAAACAGCTACATTAATGTACACATGTATATCACCACAAATGCTACTTCCACAACCCCCTCTCTTAACACTACCCCCTCCAACCCTCTTACTCCAATTCTCCTAAAACCTCTGACGTTTTGTAACACGATACCACAGCATTAGCTGCCTTCCAGTCTCTCACCAAACAACTGTTTTTTACAGCATAATAATAATCATCTTTTTCTTGTCACATGTAGGCTTACACTAACACAGCAATGAAGTTACTTTGAAAATCCCCTAGTCGCCACATTCCGGCACCTGTTCGGGTACACAGAGGGAGAACTCAGAATTCTCAGCTTGTACAGGAATTGAACCCACACTGCTCGCTTTAGTTCTGCATTGCAAACCAGCTGTCTATCCCACTGAGCTAAACCAGCCCTATGTTTTTACTGGGTCACAGTATCAGTCATACAGGTTAGAATACTGGATTAGCAACCCAGAGGCATAGATTGATGCTCTGGAGATATGTGTTCAAACCCCAGCAAGCCAGCCAGAGGGCAATATTAATTAAATTATCTGAATTAAAGCCAGAAAATATTTCAGCAACTTCTCCAGGGCAATCAGCAATGAGGAATATATTCCAGCCATACCATACGATGCTCAAAAATCTTTGTGAGCCTGAAAAATGAATACCAGTAGGCTATTCGTCTGTGGAGTCTTCATAAGGATGAACTGGCGCTGTAGTTGCTCAGGGCGTCATATTAGCACAGTGGTTAGCACTGTTGATTCACAGCGCCAGGGTCCCAGGTTCGATTCCCGGCTTGGATCAGTGCCTGCGTGGAGGCTGCATGTTGTCTGCGTGGTTTTCCTCCGGGTGCTCCAGTTTCCTCCCACAAATCCCCAAAGATGTGCTTGTGACAGTAAAAAATTATTATTATTATTATTACATCCACATCGATGCATTCTCTACTGTGGGTTATATACAGAATTGAGAAGGTGGGAGGAAAATATTCAGACTGTATGTAACTTTTCGTAAGGACTGGCAGGAGGAAAGGGCCGTGGGGTAGCTTTGTTAATACGAGATGAAATAAGTACAATAGCAAGAAACTATCTTGGATCGGAAGATGAAGAATCGAAATGGTTGGAAGTAAGAAATAACAAAGGGAAGAGGACACAGGTGAGATTAGTCTATTAGCCTCCTAACAGTAGGTATACTGTAGAACAGAGAATATATCAGGAGATAATGAGGGCATGTAAAAAAAGTCAATACATTGATCATGCATGTCTTTAATATTCATGTGGACCAGGAAAATCAAATCGGCAGAGGTAGCCATGAGGAAGAATTCAGAGTTTACTCTGGACAGTTTCATTGAACAAAATGTGATAGAACCAACCAGGGATCAGTTTATTTGTTATCTGGTAATATGTAATGAGGCAGTATTAGTAAACAATTTCAGAGTGAAAGATCCCCAAGGAAACAGTGACTATAAAATGATAGAACTTACCATGCAGTTTGAGAGGGAGAAACTTGGGTTAGAAACAAATGCGATGACCTTAAATAAGGGCAATTACAAATGAATGAGGGCAGAGTTGGCTGAAATGGACTGGGAAAGGAATTTGGCAGAAAAGGTGGTTGATCAGCAATGGCAGATCTTTACGAAAATAATTTATGACTCAGAAAAAATACCCCAGTGAGGAACAGGGATTCTCGGAAGGGGATAAATCAACGGTATACAAAGAAAGTTAAGGAAAGTGTGAAACTGAAAGGGAAAACATACAACGTGGCAAAGATTAGTGGTAAACCAGAGGATTGGGAATTTTTAAAAAAACAACAAAAGATGATCAAAAATAGTAAATCGCGAGAAGATAAACAATGAGGGTAAGCTAACAAGTGTAATGAATGTAGGAATTTCAGATATGTATTTTATTACATGTAACTGGTGCAATAGGGTTCATAAATCCTGGTTTAAATGACAGACAGACACAACAGCTGCAGAAGGGATAATTAAAGCATCGTAACAAATGAGATCATCATTTATTCCAACCATGTATAGAATTTACCTAAATAGAGTTAATGGAATTCTGTTTATAGAAAGAATGTTCTCTGGGGGTTAGATAATTGAGGGGCTGTGGTTAGCCTTTGTAAGATGGTCATAACCCAGTTAGTGGGAGCGGGGGGGGGGGGGGGGGTGGGGGGGGGGTGGGGGGGGGGGGTGGCAGTTTGGCTCACTTGGCTAGACAGCTGGTTCATGATGAGATCAAGGCCAAATACCGTACCGGACATGATTATTCATGAAGGCCCCGCCTTCTCAACCTTGCCCTTTGTCTGAGGTGTGGTGATCCTCAGGTTAAATCACTACCAGTCAACTCTCCCCTCAAAGGGGAACAGTAAGAAGTCTTACAACACCAGATTAAAGTCCAACAGGTTTGTTCCGAATCACTAGCTTTCGTAGCGCAACTCCTTCATCACCTGAAGGAGCTGCGCTCCAAAAGTTAGTGATTTGAAACAAACCTTGTTGGACTTTAACCTGGTGTTGTAAGACTTCCTACTGTACCCACCCCAGTCCTACGCGGGCACCTCCACATCATGGCTCAATTGGGAAAGCAGTCTCTGGTCATCTGGGACAATGGCGACTTAACCTTACCTTACCTAGTAGGATAGAGATGATGTCATTAATGAGAGGAGCCGGGGATTGCGCAGTCAGATTTCGAGTTTCAGTTTAGATTCTGCTGTGAACGGAACAGGAGATTTTTTTGCCAAATGCTGGAGAGTTAAACAATAGTTGGCCACAGGCAATAATCTTCAGGCTGGTCCCTGCATAATCTCTCACTCTCAAAGCAGTTTCTCCAAGACAGCTCTATGCAGGAAGTATTTCTGTGTTTTCTAACTGTATTTAAAGGTGGGTTTTGACCGGGGGTGGGTTTTGCCTGATTAGAGAAGTGTTTCATTTTACTGTTAAGCATTGTGCAAATAGTAATTGTAAGTGATTTATTGTGTGGTCATAAGATTAGTTTAATACTGTGTTAATTAAAAATGTTGTTTCCATATACCATATCCCTATTTGTGTATGGACGCACTCTTGGAATGAAATATCCTTTCCTGACAGTCTTCTAGCAGTTTCTAACTGCTATCCTCGCAAATGTTGGGGTCTGGTCTGGGATTGTAATATAAGTAATACAATAAAGGACAGTAAGAGCTTCTTTCATTATAGAATAAGGAAGGCAGATGTCTAAGTGAACATCGGCCGCCTAGAGAATGAGACTGGTGAAATAATAATGGGTAACCGGGAAATGTCAGAGAGTTAAATAAATACTTTGCATCAGTCTTCATTGTGGAAGACAAAAATACTAAATAATCAAGGGGCAGAAGAGGGGGGGAGGAAATAAATGCTCTAACTATCAAGAGGGAAAATGCCCTGGGGAAACTAATGGGGTTATAGCCGGCCGGTCCCCTGGGCCTGATGGGTTGCATCCTTGGGTATGAAAGGAAGTAGCTACAGAGGTAGTAGATGCACTGGTAGTAATATCTCAAAAATCCTTAAATTCTGGAAAAGTCCCTGAGGATTGGAAAACATCCCTCTTCAAAAAGGGAGGGAGGAAAAAAGCAGGTAAATAACGAAAACACCAGTCAACCATCAGCAAACAGGGTGATAACTTATATATTACAAACAGAAAAACTATTTACAGGAAACTAACTATTTACCCTATTTACAAGACCTGGCAACGGCAATCCATACTCCTACACACTTGTCTGTCCAGATCAGAAACTGTGGTTTTAAATCCCGTGTTCTCCTTTCAGTCGCACATGCTTCCATACTATTGCACGAGAAGTCATCTGGGAATTGCCATAACATCCTTCCCCCTTCTTGTTCCCTATTACCCGAAGATGTGAATATCAATATCCCAGTTTATCGGGAGACTTCCTTCTACATTGAGAGCGACAAAGTCTGACTAGTTGGGGTTCCTCTTTGGAAGCTGTCTCGCTCAGGACAGCCATTCCATCTGCTTCCCTTGGCACCAGTACATCCTCCGCTGATGTCTCGTCAGCAACCATGGCAACGGGCTCTGGGTTCACTGTTGCCTGTTCAATTCGTTCAACATTTTGATCATTACCACTAGTGGGCATGTCTGCCGACGGCGACACTACTGGTCGGCTTTGATGGAGGCCCTTTTTCCCCTCAAATGGTCTAAATGTTTCCTCAGAATCCTATTGTGTGATATTGGCTGAGACTTTGCCGGAACGATTCCTGAGATCCAGCGGGGAGCACCTCCAAAGTTCCTGACGAAAACCGGTTGGTTCACCTCAAAGGTTCTCTCTCCTTTTCATGAGTCATAATTAATTTTTTGAATATCTTTCCTGGCCTCTGACCCTTCCTGCCAAATATGGAAATATTAGGCTAAGTCTGGTACAAAACCATTGCCACAGTTCGGCCAGAGCTCTTCCAGGTGTCGCATGTAGGGTGGTCCTCTCGGCTAATAACAAATCGCTCAATCTTGGTATCAATGGATGCTGGCAACTGCTACTTCACTCCAGACTTGACCGCTTGTTCACCCCGTTCCGCTACCCAATTGATCATGGGCGGACTGGCACTGTTTTAAAGTGCTTAATGCATTTGAAGGCTACAAATTTCTGAAATTCCATGCTGGTAAAAACAGTACCGTTATGTGGAACCAGGAGCTCTGGAACTCCATGGATGCAGAAACACTGACGTAACTTTTTGACCATTGCGTAGGAGGTAGTTGACTTCATCCGGCAAATATCTCTCCATTTAGGGTGCACATCCACGAATAAAAGTAAGATTGAGCCCATGAAAGGGCCCAGAAAGTCATGTGTACTCTTCGGGGTAGGAGTGGGTGAGTTCACTGCTCCTGACATTGGTCACACTGTTTAACTATGGTCATTGTCGCAGCGTCAATGCCGGGCAGCCACACGTCTTGCCAACATTTACATTTTTGATATGCCTGGGTGGGGGCTATGCAAATCTTCCAACAATAAGCACCTCCTGGGATTGGGAATAACTACTCCTGCTCCACAGAGGGTTACACCATCTTCACGGCTTAACTCGTCTTTTCAAGCCAAGTAAAGCTTCGTGGCCTCTGAAACTTGAAAATTGAAATCCCCACTTAATATCGTATTCTTTTATAGTATAGGATCCCTTTGTGTCCAAGTTCTACAAGTTCGAATCTGGTTTGCAGATACTGGCAGTGTCTCTAAGAAGTTTAAAGCCATTACAATTTCTCTTGGCACAGGTGGGGGTCTTGGACGTACAGGGAATGGGAGACAAGTTAAACCATTAGTTATCCAAGTCGATGCTCTAAGGTTTAATCGCATGCATGAGAGCGTTAATGCCCAAGGTAGAATCCCGGCGGAGTCATTGGGAGGAATCGCCTTATCTTTAATAATCTCGACAAAGGTTTATGATCCATCGCTGTTGTGAAATGCCTCCCACAAACGGATTGGTGGAATTTCCTGATGCTGAAAACCACCGCTCACCCTTCTTTAATGACCTGGAGGATTCCTTTGCTGCTTCAGAGAGGATCCTGGATATGTAAGCTATCGGTTTCTCAGCTCCACCTTTCTATCTGTGAGAAAGTCCCGCTCCAATTCAATATGGAGACACGTCACCGGTCAGGAGAAGTTCCTTTGCAGGGTCAAAATGAACCAGTAGAGTTGTCATCAGAAGCTGCTGCTTTACCTGATGGGAGGCCCCACCTTGAGATGCTTTTTCCCTCTACCTTGCAACCCATATAGGCTGCTTGAAAAATACACTTCTCTTTTCGTAAGCACACTCTGGCATTCGTGAACCTCTTGAACACCTCTTCCAAGTTAGTTAAGTGCATCTGTGGAGCCAGTCATCAACATGTTGTCCAGATAAACTGCGACACTGGGTAATTCCTGGAACAAATTTTCCATTGTGCACTGAAAATTGCGAATGCTGACGATGCTCCAAAGGGTAAATGAGTATACTCGTTCAGCCCTTTGTGTGTGCTGATAGTCACATGCACTCGGGATGACACATCTAATTCAAGTTGTAAATAAACATGATTCGCATCAAGTTTAGTAAACTTCCATCCACTAGCTAGTTTGGCGTATAGATCATTGATCTTGGGTATGGGATACTTGTGTAATTTGGCCGCTCGATTGTCAGTCAGTTTGTAATTCCCGCACGTGCGGACTGTCTTCTCTGGTTTGACGACAGGAACAGTAGGTGTGGCCCATTCTGCAAACTGCACCGTCTTATGCCTGAATCTTCGTGATGTTTAAGTTCCACTTCCAACTTTTCTAATGACGATGAGGGTGCTGGCCTAGCCCTGTAATACCTCAGTGTGGCTTCAGGGACTATTTATATCCTAGCAATGGATCCTGACCAACTTCACATGATCGATACATGATTTGGAATCAGGTGCTTCTTGGTCAGTAAAACGTTTTAAGACACTATACATCTGGCTGCCGCAGGCTGTGAGCAAAATAATTCTTTGTTTCTCCTCCCCTTTTATCTAAAAAAGTAGGCAGCACGGTGGAGCAGTGAATAGCACTGCTGCCTCACGGCGCCGAGGTCCCAGGTTCGATCCCAAGCTCTGCATCACTGTCCGTGTGGAGTTTGCACATTCTCCCTGTGTTTGTGGGTTTCGACCCCACAACCCAAAGATGTGCAGGGTAGGTGGATTGGCCACGTTAAATTGCCCCTTAATTTGGAAAAATGAATTGGGTACTCTAAATTAGTTTTGAAACAAGTAATGCTGACGCTCTACATATCGTACCCAATCATCTTTGTTAACGTCAAATGGTTCAAGTTTACAAAAAATGGCATGGTGGTGTTCCTTATGCTGTGTGCTGGAATTGATTTCAATCAGAATGGAACCTCCTTCTCTTGCCCTCTGAAAATGGGGCGTTCATTTTCCTCGTCGTCAATGTAGTAACAAAAACTCCAGGTGGCCTCCAATGAATAAGGCACTAATGTATTTATTTAGACCTTAAAACATAGGGGCAAAAGTAGACCATTCGGCCCATCAAGTCTGCTTCAGTATTCAATGCGATCATAGCTGATCTAGAATCATCCTCAACTCCATTTTCCTGCCTTATCTTCATAACCCTTGATTCCTTACAGATTAAAAATCTGTCTACCTCAGCCTTGAACATTCTTAACTACACAACCTCAACGCCCTCTGCGGTAAAAGATTTCACAGACTTACCACCCTCTAAGAGGAGAAATTTCTGTCTTAAAAGGCAACCCCTCACTCTGAGATAATGCCCTCTGGTCCTAGACCCTCCCACAAGGGGAAATTTCTCTCAGCAATGAGTACAGGCCCAATCTACTCAACCTCTCCTCATAAGGGCAGCACGGTCGCACAGTAGTTAGCATAATTGCTTCACAGCTCCAGGGTCCAAAAGTTCGATTCCCGGCTTGGGTCACTGTCTGTGCGGAGTCTGCACGTTCTCCCCGTGTCTGCGTGGGTTTCCTCCGGGTGCTCCGGTTTCCCCCCACAGTCCAAAGATGTGCAGGTTAGGTGGATTGGCCATGATAAATTACTCCTGAGTGTCCAAACAGGTTAGGTGGGGTTACTGGGTTAAGTGGATAGGGTGGAGGCGTGTGCTTAAGTTGGGTGCTCTTTCCAAGGGCCGGTGAAGACTCGATGGGCTGAATGTTCTCCTTCTGCACTGTACATTCTATGAAAATCCCTCCATACCTGGGAACAACATAGTGTTGTAGAAATTCTCCATTTCCTTTGAAATAAAGATCAACATTCCATCTGCCTTCCCTGTTCTACTGAGCTTCCATTCACTGCATGCACTCCCATCCTTTTGGACGAGAAGTCATGTGATCTCTGAGCATCACCACGAGTTAGCTTGACATCTGTCATTGGGTCAATGTTAGTTCATTAAAAATGATATACTAGTCAGCATGGCCTCACGAATGGCAAATCAGGGCCCGGATTCAGCAGGTAATTGCGAAGGCAAAGGGAATGTTTGCCTTTATTTCAAAGGGAAGCCTTGCCAAAACTGTCCACCGCACTAGTTAGACCTCACCTGGAATGCTGTGAACAGATTTGGTCCCCTTATCATTGGTATTAGAGGCAGTCTCGTGAAGGTTAACAAGGTTGATCCTGGGATTGGAGGGATTTTCTTATGAGGAGAGGTGGAGTAGGTTGGGTCTGTACTCATTGGAGTTTAGACGGATGAGAGGCGACCTTACTGAGACATATCGGATTCTCAGGGAGTTTGACAGGGTTGATGCTGAGAGGTTGTTTCCCCTTGTGGGAGAGCCTAGGGCCAGAGGGCATCAACTCAGAGTAAAGTGCCGTCCATTTATGACAGAGACGAGGGGGGAATATTGTCTCTCAAAGGTTAATCAATCTGTGGAATTCTTTACCATCGAGAGCTGTAGAGGCTGGGTCGTTAAGCATGCTCAAGGCTGAGAGAGACAGATTTTAATCAGTGAGGGAATCGAGGGTTATGTGGATAAGGTGGGAACGTGGAGTCGAGGATTGTATCAGATTAACCACAAACTCTTTGAATGACGGAGCAGACTCGATGGGTCGAATGGCCTCCCTCTGCTCCTAATTTTCTAGTCTAATGGACGGAGCTGCTATCTGTCATCTCCCAAATATACTGTGGCCAATTGAACCGTCACTTATTCAAACTATTATGTGAATATGGAGCATATTCTGACAGCTAGCTATTGACTTCACAATATTTGAGAGAAAGTTACACAAACAAATGAAGAGCAAAAATATTCAAGGTTGCTTGGAAAATAAGCTTGGAGGATGAATTGTTCGATTGTTCCTGAAAGCTACAAGGTTCCTATTCTTTCTGTGCCTGATGTTTATTAGATAAACACAATTTCAGCTGAAGTTATGTCTGTCTGTGCATAAATAGGAACAGAAGTAGGCCATTCAGCCCCTCGAGCTTGTTACGCCATTCAATGAGATCATGGCTGATCTTTGATCTAACTCCCCAGCCTTTGGCCCATTTCCGTCAATATCTTTGCTTCACAAAAATCTATCTCAGATTTAGAATTAATGGCTGACCTCGCTTCAACTGCTGTTGGTGGGAGTGAGTTCCACACCTCTACCACCCTTTGAGTGAAGAAGTTCTTCCTAACATCTCTCCTGAATGGTCGGGACCTAATATTTAGACAATGCCCCCTAATTTTAGAATCTCCAAGCAGTGGAAATTAGTTTATCTTTATCTATCCTGTCTTTTCCTGTTAATAACTTGAATACTTTGATCAGATCACCGCTAAACCATCTAAATTCTCGCGAAAACAGGGCTAATTTGAATAATCTCTCCTCGTAACTCGATTCCTCTAATACAGGAGTTATTTTTGTACATCTACGTTGCACTCCCTCTGAAGCCAAAATATCCTTCCAAAGGTGTGGTGCCCAGAACTGCTCCCAGTGACTCAAAGTGGGGTCGAAGCAGCATTTTGTAAAGCTGCAGCATAACCTCTGCTTCTTTATGTGTCAATCCTCCAAATATAAAGTTAGCATTCCATTAGCTTTTTGATCATTTTCGGGACTTGTTTGTGGCATTTCAAGGATCTATGTGCCTGAATGTTTGTGAGTGGAGATGTGGGCATTTATGCATGTGTTTTGTATGCGTGCATTTCTATGTGAATGTGTGTTTGGTGTGAGTGGGTTGTGCAGTTTGTTGTGTCTGGATGGGTATCTGTATGTGGGGGTGTGGTGAGGGTGATGTTATGGTGTTTGTCTATGGCACCACAATCCACCTGCCGATGGTATTAAATTCTACCCAGTGCGTGTTAGAGCGTGATTCACATTGCGATGTCCCGCGGGATCACATTAGACCGTGTGAGGCTTGGAGAGCTGGGTTTTACCAGCCATGCCGTGCCACGCTGCCTTTTCAGGCGCAACGCAGTCGGTAGATTGTGACAGTGTATGTGTGTGAGGGTGACAGAGTTTGTGTGTGCTTGCATGTGAAAGAGTTGGTGTTCCTGTGAGTGTGACAGAGTGGTTGGGTGTGTGAGTGTGACAGAATGGTGTTCCTGTGAGTGTGACAGAGTGGGTGGGTGTGTGAGTGTGACAGAGTGTGGGTGTGTGAGTGTGACACTGTGGATGTTTATGTGAATGTGACAGAATGGATTTGTGTGAATATGACAGAATGGATGGTTGTGTCAGTGTGACAGAGTGGGTATCTGTGTGCGTGTGATGAAGTGGTGACAGAGTGGGTATTTGTGTGAGTGCAAAAGAGTGTGTGCGTGTGAGAGTGTGACAGAATGGGTGTTTGTGTCAGACTAGGTGTGTGTGAATGTGACCAAGTGGATTTGCGTGTTTGAGTGCGATGGATGGGTGCCTGTGTGCATGTAACAGAGTGGGTGCTTGTATGTGTGACAGGGTGCGCACATGTGTGTGATGGTTAGGTGTGTCTGCATGTGACAGAGTGTGTGTGTGTGAGTGTGATAGGGTGTGTGTGAGTGTGACAGGGTGTGTGTTTGAGTGTGACAGGGTGTGCATCTGTGTGTGTGACAGGGTGTGAGTGTGAGTGTGACAGGGTGGTAGTGTGAGTGTGGCAGAGTCAGTGTGTGTGTGGGAATGTGACAGGGTGAGTGTGTGTGAGTGTGACAGAGTCAGTGTGGGGGTATGACAGGGTGTGTGTGAGTGTGACAGGGTGTGTGTGTGAATGTGACAGGGTGTGTGTGAGAGTGTGCAACAGGGTGCGTGTGTGACAGGGTGTGTGTGAGAGTGTGACAGGGTTTGTGTGTGACAGGGTGTGTGAGAGTGCGACAGGGTATGTGTGTGTGAGTGTGACAGGGTGTATGTGAGTGTGACAGGATGTGTGTGTGAGTGTGACAGGGTGTGTGTGTGATAGTGTGACAGGGTGTGTGTTAGAGTGTGACAGGTTGTGTGTGAGTGTGACAGGGTGAGTGTATGTGAGTGTGGCAGAGTGAGTGTGTGTGTGTGTGTGACAGGATGTGTGTATGTGAGTATGACAGGGTGTGTGTGACAGTGTGTGTGAGAGTGTGACAGGGTGTGTGTGACAGTGTGTGTGAGAGTGTGACAGGGTGTGTGTGAGAGTGTGACAGGGTGAGTGTATGTGAGTGTGACAGGGTGTGTGTGAGAGTGTGACAGGGTGTGTGTGAGAGTGTGTGTGAGAGTGTGACAGAGTGTGTGTGAGAGTGTGACAGGGTGAGTGTATGTGAGTGTGGCAGAGTGAGTGTGTGTGAGTGTGACAGGGTGAGTGTATGAGTGTGACAGGGTGTGTGTGAGTGTGACAGGGTGAGTGTATGTGAGTGAGTGTGGCAGAGTGAGTGTGTGTGAGTGTGACAGGGTGTGTGTGAGTGTGACAGGGTGAGTGTGAGTGTGACAGGGTGAGTGTATGTGAGTGTGGCAGAGTGAGTGTGTGTGAGTGTGACAGGGTGAGTGTATGAATGTAACAGGGTGTGTGTGAGTGTGACAGGGTGAGTGTATGTGAGTGAGTGTGGCAGAGTGAGTGTGTGTGAGTGTGACAGGGTGTGTGTGAGTGTGACAGGGTGAGTGTATGTGAGTGAGTGTGGCAGAGTGAGTATGTGTGAGTGTGACAGGGTGAGTGTATGAGTGTGACAGGGTGTGTGTGAGTGTGACAGGGTGAGTGTATGTGAGTGAGTGTGGCAGAGTGAGTATGTGTGAGTGTGACAGGGTGAGTGTATGAGTGTGACAGGGTGTGTGTGAGTGTGACAGGGTGAGTGTATGTGAGTGAGTGTGGCAGAGTGAGTATGTGTGGGAGCGTATCACAAATTATTTCCATTGGCTTTGATCGTGTATTTGTTTCGCCGTCCTGCTCAGCGAGTCTCAATGCAGAGACTTGCAGACAAAATTCACACTCCCATCGTGGTACTGAGAGAGTGCTGCTCTGTCACAGGCACCATCTATTGGATGATTCATGAACGCAATGACCGAGCACGCTGAGGTGAAGAATAGAATCCTGTTTGGACGAAGGGCAAAGGATTTCTCCCCAGTGACCATGTTAATCGTTATTAACTAAGATCACACTGGCTATTTCACTGCTCATTGCTGTCAGCAGGGGCTGCCCCAAACAAACTGGCTGATATGTTTCCTAAATTATTGTGTTTTTCTTGATGGGATTTCTAGAGAGGTTGCCTGTTACCTTAAGAATGTTACTGAGATGCACTCCCATTCTTGCAACAGCAGCCTGCTGCTCCCTCTGTGCTGGAGACCATATCATTGGCCTTCCAGCATTCAGAGCTCACCCTCAAGGACAGTAAACATGCCCTCTGGCCACTAATTGGCCAATCAAGGCAAATCACTCACGGCTGATTGTCCCTGAGACATTGAGGGCTTGGGTCCCTCATCTGACCCCTATGTAGGGTCTCGCCCTTGACCTAACAGCTTCCAGAGGTAACTGAGCCATTTAACTGACACCATTTATTTTCCAAGAATGGATTTAAATCTATGTATCTGAAATGAAAATCGCTTATTGTCACGAGTAGGCTTTAATGAAGTTACTGTGAAAAGCCCCTAGTCGCCACATTCCGGCGCCTGTCCTGAGAGGCTGGTACGGGAATCGAACCGTGCTGCTGGCCTGCCTTGGTCTGCTTTAAAAGCCAGCGATTTAGCCCTGTGACAGATGAAGAAGTGTTACAGTAACAGAGGTGCAATTCTTCCACCAAAACATTAGCCTATCCGGATTGATTCAAGCGGACAACAGCAGTTTATATTTAAATAGCGTTTCTAGCATAATAAGACATCCCACAATGCTTCACAGGAGCACGGTGATGTAAAATTTGGCCCTGAGTCACGGAAAGGCAATATTAGGTCAGGTGACCTCAAGTTTGGCCAAAGAGCATCTTAAAAAATATATATCATGTCAGAGAGGTGGACAGGTTTAAGGGGAGAATCCCAGAGTTTTGAATCCAGGCAGCTGATGGTACAGCCACTAATGGTCGAGCGATTAAATTTGGAACGCGCAAGAGGCCAGAACTGGACCAGCGCAGATTTCTCAAGGGTTGTGTGGCTGGAGGCGACTACAGAGCAGGCAAGACCGTGGAGAAATTTGGAGCGAGGATGAGAAATTAAAAATCGAGGCATCTTTTTGGCTGGGAGCCATCTTCAATCTCTCCACACTGGGCATCCTGACAATTCCAGTGGTGAACCTCTGGTGAACAGCCATCGCAGTCCCTCCACAGCAAGTTCATTTTAGGTAAGAACGATAGAATCTACAGTGCAGAAGGAGGCCATTCGGCCCATCGAGTCTGCACCGGCTCCTTACAAAGAGCTCCCTACACAAGCCCACGTCTCTACCCTATCCCCGTAGCCCCCACTTAACCTTTTTGGACATTACGGGCAATTTAGCCTGGCCAATCCATCTGAGCCGCATATCTTTGGACTGTGGGAGGAAACCGGAGCACCCGGAGGAAACCCACGCAGACACAGGGAGAACGTGCAGACTCCACACAGACAATGGCTCAAGCCGGGAATGGAACCTGGGACCCTGGAGCTGTGAAGCACCTGTCTTAACCACTATGCAGACGTGCTATCATGCTGCAAGGGGACACAGACTGCACACAATACTCCAGGTTCAGTTGAACCAAGGTTCTATACATTTCAACCATGATGGATGGGATTCTCCGACCCCCCCTGCCGGGTCGGAGAACAGCCAGGGGTCGGCATAAATCCCGCCCCCGCGGCCGCCGAATTCTCCGGCCCACCAAAAGTCAGCGATGCGTGAGTCGCGCCGCCCGCCTCAGAGAATGGCGGGGACCGAGGCGTCTCAATGGGCCCTGGGGTTGACCGAATCCTCCGGCCGGTGATGGGCCGAAGTCCCGCTGGTTTTTTGGCGGTCCTGCCGGCGTGGATCAGACTAGGTCCCTTACCGGCGGGACCTGGTGGCGTGGGTGGGCTCCGGGGTCCTGGCCGATCCCGGGTCCCGGGGGGATCTGGCCCCGGGGGGTGCCCCCTCGGTGGCCTGGCCCGCCACATGTGTGGACTCTCGCCGGCTGGCGGAGTCCCTTCGGTCCCAGCTGGCGTGGCGCCAAAGGCCTTCCACGCCGGCTGGCGGGGTGCAAAACACCTCTGGTGCTGGACTAGCCCCTGAAGGTGCGGAGGATTCCAAACCTTTGGGGCGGGCCGATGCCGGAATGGTTCATGCCACTCCGTCCCGCCGGGGCTTCCCGCCGCCGGGTACAGGAGAATCCTGCCCGATATCTTTACTCCTGTACTCAATCCTCTTGTGGTAAGGCCAACATTCGACTTGCTTCTCAATTGCTTGCTGCTCCTGAGTGTTAGCTTTCAGTGACTCCGCAACGATAATATCCAGGTTCCTTTGAACATCAGCAATTTCCTATCTCACCGTTTAAGAAATACTTTGCACCTCTGTTCCTCTTGCTAAAGTGGACCACCTTATACTTATCCACATTGTATTCCATCGCCCACATGGGTGGCACGGTTGCACAGTGGTCTGCACTGTTGCTTCATGGTGCCAGGGTACCAAGTTCGATTCCCGCTTGGGTCACTGTCTGTGCGGAGTCTGCATGTTCTCCCTGTGTCTGCGTAAATTTCCTCTGTGTACTCCGGTTTCCTCCCACAAGTCCCGAAAGACGTGCTGCTAGGTAATTTGGACATTCTGAATTCTCCCTCAGTGTACCCGAACAGGCGCCGGAATGTGGCGACTAGGGGCTTTTCACAGTAACTTCATTGCCGTGTAAGTCTACTTGTGACAATAATAAATGATGTGGAGATGCCGGCGTTGGACTGGGGTGAGCACAACAAGAAGTCTTACAACACCAGGTTAAAGTCCAACAGGTTTGTTTCACTCACCTGCGGAAGGAGCAGTGCTCCGAAAGCTAGTGTTTGAAACAAACATGTTGGTCTTTAAGCTGGTGTTGTCAGACTTCTTACTGTGCGACAATAATAAAGATTATTATTATTATCTCCCATGTTCTTGCCCACTCGTGCACATCTGCTTGAGGCCCCCTTGGAGAATTGGATGTCCTGTGAGTTAGAACACTGATGGTAGAGTTTTGGCTGACCTCAGATTTCTGATGGTTGGAATGTGGGTGAGCAGACAATCATGCATTGGAATATTCTAGTCCAGAGGGAACAAAGGCATCCGAGGGTTTTGGAAGCTGGTGAACTGAGATGGGGGTAAAGGCAAGTGGTTTTTCTGGAGGGGGAAATGGGTGGCCTTAGCAATGGAAGGAAGATGAGAGGACTGGAGTTCATCCCGGGAGCAGATGTGACACTAAACTTGTGAACAGGCAGGCTGAATCTCAAAGGGTTGCTCGACCAAGGGTCGGAGTTGGTGGCTATGGAATGGAGTCCGGAGCAGGGACTGAAAACGATGGCTTCAATCCTGCCAATACTTAATTGGAGGAGATTTCACCTCATCCAGTACGGGATGTCAGATAAACAATCTGGACGTTAATGATCACTTGGTTGGGGTTTTTAATGGCTAGCTTGGCCTTTATTCATCCTTCATGCTGTATCAACCAAACAATTGGATTAACAGATCATTCATCTTGTTTGTGAGACCTGGCTGTGTGAAAAATTGCTTCTGCATTTGCTACCAAGCAACAGTACTTTAAATTAATTAAATGTTTGTGAAGTGCTTTGTGATGTCTTAAGGGACAGGATAAGTCACTACACAAATGTAAGTTCTTTCTTACTTACTTGTCTCGACAGATACTGTCTTTCTTCTTCTGATGGGTCTATTGGGATCCATATACTCACACATAGAGCCCAGCTCAGTGATAGAAAATTACCTTGTTACATCTCAGCCAAAACTCTTCCCAGGCTAAAAATTGTTTATTTGCGTTTTAGTAATTAACTTGATTGCAATTGAGAAGTGAATACTGACTATTAAACGAGCAGTTCCTTGATCAGAGACACAGCCATCAGGTTGAATGTGGATCGCCAACATCGCTGGTAGACTTTGATTGGAAATATGTCCAATCTGCAGGATGCACGGCAGCAACCTATCAGACACAGAAACACTGCATCGTTCCAGTGTGGGATGAGGCCATTCGGCCCATTGGTCTGCACTGGCTCTCGGAATGAACAGCTTCTGCCAACGGCTGTCCATAACCCTGCCCCTTCATCCTTTTCTGATAAGAGTCCAGGGCACTTTTGAATGCTTCATCTGAACTTGCCTCCCCCACACTCTCGGACAGTGCATTTCCTGACTTGACCACTCACTGTGTGAACAAAGTTTTTCACTGTCACTTTCGCTTCTTTTACTCATTGTTTTAATCTGTGCCCTTTCATTCCTCGATCCTTTCACGAGCGGGAAGTTAGAAGATAGATAGAACAGTACAGCACAGAACAGGCCCTTCGGCCCTCGATGTTGTGCCGAGCAATGATCACCCGACATAAACCCACATACCCGTAACCCAACAATCCCCCCATTAACCTTACACTACGGGCAATTTAGCATGGCCAATCCACCTAACCCGCACATCTTTGGACTGTGGGAGGAAACCGGAGCACCCGGAGGAAACCCACGCACACACGGGGAGGACGTGCAGACTCCACACAGACAGTGACACAGCCGGGAATCGAACCTGGGACCCTGAAGCTGTGAAGCATTGATGCTAACCACCATGCTACCGTGAGGCCCCAAAGTTCCTCCCTATCTACAGTCATATAGAATGTTGGTTAGGCCACATTTGGAATACTGTGCCAATTCTGGTCACCACACTACCAGAAGGACGTGGAGGCTTTGGAGAGAGTACAGAAAAGGTTTACCAGGATGTTGCCTGGGACGGAGGGTATTAGCAATGAGGAGAGATTGAATAACCTGGGATTGTTCTCCCTAGAGAGACGAAGGCTGAGGGGCGAGCTGATAGAAGTTTATAAAATTATTCGGAGTATAGATAGGGTGATCAGCTGGAGGCTTTTTCCCAGGGTGGAAATTTCAATTACAAGGGGGCACAAGTTCAAGTTGATGGGGGACAGATTCAGTGGAGATTTGCGCGGGAGTTTTTTTGCACAGAGGGTGGTGGTGGCCTGGAATGCACTGCCAAGTGTCATGTGAGAGTACCTTTAAGAAATGGGTGTTTATCAAATAGCTGTAGTGGGTGTACCTTTAAGAAATGGGTGTTTATTAGATAGCTGCAGTGATGTCAGAGAGTGGGTGGAGCTGGGCTGTCTGCTACAGGGTTTAGTAAGTTTTGTTTTAGACTTGGAGCTGCAGTCACAGCAAGAAGGTGCATTAGTCTCTCGCTCTGCAACCTAAAGACTGTCCCCAGATCCTTTGGTGATTTAAAAATAATACCTGTTTCAGTTGAGAATTTAAACCTGATGTCTTTCTGTAAAAAGGTTTTATTTTTGATTATGGGTGTTGCAAGGAAAGATTAAGAGTTTCTTATAGAGTACTGTATTCTTTGGGGGATTTATTGGTGTTGATAGTTATTAAGATGTTTACTGTGCGTTTATAAAATTTTAACTGGTTTCACAAATAAACATTGTTTTAATTTAAAAGTACTGTAGAGCCCTGTTGCATCACACCTATAAAGTAGGCTCCCCATAACCACACTCTACTAAAGGTCGTGGGTCAAGTGAATGGCATGATACACTTTGGGGTTCTCTCAACCCTGGCCCATAACACAAGTGAGGTGGTTGAGCCAGATATGTTCGCGACCTTTAAGGCTTATCTAGATAGGCACATGAACAGACGGAGTATAGAAGGATGCAGGCTAGATACGATACGTGATTGGTACAGGTTTGGAGGGCCAAAGGGCCTGTTCCTGTGCTGTATTGTTCTTTGTTCGTTCTTGTTCTACCCTGTCCAGATCCCTCATGATTTTGAATATCTCAATCAAATCTCCTCTGAGCCTCCAGCATTCCAAGTGAAATGGTCCCAACTTCTCCAATCTATCTTCATCAACAAAGTTTCTCATCCCCGGAACAATTCTTGTGTGTTGTTTCTGCTTATCAAGGTGACTTTGACAGCAATAATGACATCACCATATCCCCACATGGGAACAACACATGTGTAGGTGTGTGGGGATTTTCCATGTGTGGGTGTATAGGAACTATACGTGTATGGGTGCATTACACTGCATGTGTGTGGGTGTGTGGAACTGCAAGTATGTGGGTGTGTGAGAAGCTACATATTTGTGATGGAAAAATGAAATGAAAATCACTTATTGTCACGAGTAGGCTTCAATGAAGTTACTGTGAAAAGCCCCTAGTCGCCACATTCCGGCACCTGTTCGGGGAGGCTGGTACAGGAATTGAACCGTGCTGCTGGCCTGCCTTGGTCTGCTTTAAAAGCCAGCGATTTAGCCCAGTGTGCTAAACCAGCCCCTTTTGCGGGTACATAGGAATTACATGTGCGTGGGAACCACATGTGCGTGTGTATGTGGGAACTACCGGTGCCGAGATCGTGTGAATGTCTGAGGATTACACGTGCCTGAGGAACTGGGAATTAAATGGGTGTGGGAGCTACATGTGTCTGTGTATGGAAACTGTATTTGAGTGGTTGTGTGGGGACTCTATGTGTGCGTGTGAACTACATGTATGTGGGAACTACATGTGTGTACGTGGAAACTCCGCATGCATGCTTAAATCAGGGGGTTCAGTTAAATGTCAAGGAATGATGGTTCTCTCTTATTGGAGGTGGTTGTTGTCTGGTACTTCTCTGGCACAAATATAGCTTGCCACTTGCCAGCCCAGGCCTGGATATTGTCCAGGTCTTGCTGCATTCAGACATGGACTGCATCATTATCTGAGGAGTCAGAAATGGTACTGAACAATGTATCAGTGAACATCCCCACTTCTGACCTTTTGATGGAAGGGAGGTCATTAATGAAGCAGCCGAAGATGGCTGGGCCTCGGTCACCACCCTGAGGAACTCCTGCGGGGATGTCCTGGAGCTGAGATGATTGACCTCCAACCACCACAATCATCTTCCTTTGTGCCGGGTATGACTCCGTCCCGCAGAATTTTCCTCCTGATTCCCATTGATTCCAGTTAAAGGGACACTCACCTGATAGAAGACTGATAGGGCAGTAATTGGCAGGGTTGAATTTATCCAGTTTTGTGTGTACAGGACATACCTGGGCAATTGTCCACATTGCCGGGTAGATGCCAGTGTTGTAGCTGTACTGGAACAGCTTGGCTAGGGGTGCGGCAAGTTCAGGAGCACAAGTCTTCAGTACTATTGCCAGAATATTGTCAGGGCCTACAGCCTTTGCAATATCCAAGAATCTTCAGCCGTTGTATTGGCTGAAGCCTGACACCTGTGATATTGGGGATCTCTGGAGGAGACCGGGATTGATCATCCCCTTGGCACTTCTGCCTAAAGATTGTTGCGAATGCTTTAGCCTTATCTTTAGCACACATGTGCTGGGCTCCTCCATCATTCACAATAGTGATATTTGTGAAGCCTCCTCCTCCAGTGAGTTGCTCAAATATCCACCACCATTCACGGCTGAATGTGGCAGGACTGCAGAGCTCAGATCTAATCTGTTGGTTGTGGGATCGCTTAGCTCCGTCTATTACTTGCTGCTTATGCTGTTTGTCACACAGGTAGTCCTGTGTTGTAGTTTCACCAGGCTGACATCTCATTTTTCGGTATGCCTGATTTTGCATCTGGCAAGCTCTCCTGCACTCTTCATTGAACCAGGGTTGATATCCTGGCTTGGTGGTAATTGTAGAGTGGGGGATATGTTACGCTATGAGGTTACAGATTGTAGTTCTGCTGCTGCTGATGGCCCACAGCACCACACTTGAGTTGCTAGATCTGTTTGAAGTCTATCCCATTGAGCACGGTGGCAATGCCACACAACATGATGGAAGGTATCCTCAATGTTAAGACGGGACTTTGTCTCCACAAGGACTGGACTGTGCAGTGGTCACTTCAACCGATACTGTCAGGGACAGATGCATCTGCAGCAGGCAGGTTGGTGAGGATGAGGTCAAGTATGTTTTTCCCTCGTGTTGGTTCCCTCACCACCTGCTGCAGTGCCAGTCTAGCAGCTCTGTCCTTTAGGACCTGGCCAGCTCGGTCTGTGGTGGGACTACCCAGCCACTCTTGATGGACGTTGAAGGCATCACTGAGAGTACATTATGTGCCCTTGCCACCCTAAGTGCTTCCTCCAAGTGCTGTTCAATATGAAGGAGTACTGATTCATCTGCTGCGCACGTGGTAATCAGCAGGAGGTCTCCTTGCCCGTCTCTTACCTTGTGCCATAAAATAACTTCATAGCATCCGGAGGACTCCCAGGGAAGTTCCATCCGGACTGTACACCACGGTGCCGTCACCTCTGCTGGGTCTGTCCTGGCAGTGGGACACCCAGGGATGGTGATAGTGGTGTCTGGGACGTTGTCTGTAAGGGATGATACTGGGAGTATGACTATGTCAGGCTGTTGCTTGACTAGTCTGTGAGACAGCTCTCCCAGGGGTTAGTAAGGAGAACATTCTGGGTCGACAGTGCTGGGTTTGCCGTTGTCGTTTCCGGTTCCTGGATCGATGCCAGACGGTCCATCCAGCTTCATTCATTTCTGTTTCCTTTGCCGCAGTTTAATACAATTTAATGGCTTGCTCGGCCATTTCAGAGGGCATTTAAGAGTCAACCAGATTTCTGTGGACCTGGAGCCCCGTGTCCCAGGTAAGGAGGGCACAGGAAGAAGTGTAACAAGACCAGGTTAAAGTCCAACAGGTTTGTTTCGAATCACGAGCTTTCGGAGCGCAGCTCCTTCCTCAGGTGAATGTGCTCCAAAAGCTAGTGATTCGAGACAAGCCTATTGGACTTTAACCTGATCTTACTGTGCTCACCTCAGTCCAACGGCGGCATCTCCACATCAATTAAGGAGGGCAGTGTTCCTTCACTGAAGAACATTAATGAACTAACTGTCATGTTGGGAATCAAACCTGGGTCTCAAGAGCATTACCCCAGGATTCACAATAACTCGTCCGGCAACAATATCACTGTGCCACTCCCTCCCGCTGTGTGGGTGTGTGGAGACTACATGTGAGTAAGTACGTGGGAATTACATGCATGTTGGCATGTGGAGACTACATGCGTGTGGGTGTTCGGTACATAGAACATAGAACATAGAACGATACAGCGCAGTACAGGCCCTTCAGCCCTCGATGTTGCACCGACATGGAAAAAAAAACTAAAGTCCATCTAACCTACACTATGCCCTTATCATCCATATGCTTATCCAATAAACTTTTAAATGCCCTCAATGTTGGCGAGTTCACTACTGTTGCAGGTAGGGCATTCCACGGCCTCACCACTCTTTGCGTAAAAAACCCACCTCTGACCTCTGTCCTATATCTATTACCCCTCAATTTAAGGCTATGTCCCCTCGTGCTAGCCACCCCCATCCGCGGGAGAAGTTTCTCGCTGTCCACCCTATCTAACCCTCTGATCATTTTGTATGCCTCTATTAAGTCACCTCTTAACCTTCTTCTCTCTAACGAAAACAACCTCAAGTCCATCAGCCTTTCCTCATAAGATTTTCCCTCCATACCAGGCAACATCCTGGTAAATCTCCTCTGCACCCGTTCCAAAGCTTCCACGTCCTTCCTATAATGAGGCGACCAGAACTGTACGCAATACTCCAAATGCGGCCGTACTAGAGTTTTGTACAACTGCAACATGACCACATGGCTCCGGAACTCAATCCCTCTACCAATAAAGGCCAACACACCATAGGCCTTCTTCACAACCCTATCAACCTGGGTGGCAACTTTCAGGGATCTATGTACATGGACACCGAGATCCCTCTGCTCATCCACACTACCAAGAATTTTACCATTAGCCAAATATTCCGCATTCCTGTTATTCTTTCCAAAGTGAATCACCTCACACTTCTGTATGTGATTACATGAGGGTAATTACATGTGTCCTGGTGTGCGGAGCCTACATGTGTGTCAATATGTTGGAACTACATGTGTATGGGGACTGCATGTGAGTAAGTGTGGGGGAACTATATTTGTGTGGGAACTACATGTGTGTGGGTATGTGGGGATGACATGTGTGTGGTGTGTAGGGACTATGCTTGTGGGGGTGCCTGCTGATAAACTCCGACACCATGTCAGAGACAGAATCTTGCCAGATTTTATTCAGTTCCTTTTTAAAATGGTCGACCTCTTTTCAATTCTCAGTCTATTTACCGCAAAGAAATGATCCAATCGCAAAGCCAGCAGAGGAATAGAACATAGAACATAGAACAGTACAGCACAGTGCAGGCCCTTCAGCCCACGATGTTGTGCCGACCATTTATCCTAATCTAAGATCAGCCTAACCTACACCCCTTCAATTTACTGCTGTCCATGTGTCTGTCTAAGAGTCGCTTAAATGTCCCCAATGACTCTGACTCCACCACCTCTGCTGGCAGAGCATTCCACACACCCACCACTCTCCGTGTAAAGAACCTACCTCTGACATCTCCCCGAAAACCTCCTCCAATCACCTTAAAATATTGTCCCCTCGTGACAGCCATTTCCACCCTGTGGAAAAGTCTCTGGGTATCCACTCTATACATGCCTCTCATCACCTTGTACACCTCTATCAAGTCATCTCTCTGCTTTCTTCGCTCCAGTAAGAAAAGTCCTAGCTCCCTCAACCTTTCTTCATAAGACATGTTCTCCAGCCCAGGCAGCATCCTGGTAAATATCCTCTTCACCCTCTCCAAAGCATCCACATCCTTCCTATAATGAGGCAACCAGAACTGGACACAATATTCCAAGTGTGGTCTAACTAGAGTTTTATAAAGCTGCAACAAAACCTCCTGACTCTTAAACTAAATCCCCCTGTTAATGAAAGCCAACACACCATACACCTTCTTAACAACCCTATCAACCTGGGTGGCAACTTTGAGGGATCTATGCACATGGACCCCAGGTTCCCTCTGTTCTTCCACACTTCCAAGAATCCTGCCTTTAACCCTGTATTCAGCATTCAAATTCGACCTTCCAAAATGAATCACTTCACATTTATCTAGGTTAAACTCCATCTGCCACTTCTTAGCCCATCTCTGCATCCTGTCAATGTCCTGTTGTAACCTGCAACAACCCTCAACACTATCTACATCTCCCCCAACCTTCGTGTCATCAGCAAACTTACCCTTCCACTTCCTCATCCAAGTCATTTATAAAAACCACAAAGAGCAGAGGTCCCAGAATAGATCCCTGTGGGACACCACTGGTCACCGACCTCCAGGCGGAATACTTTCCATCCACTACCACTCACTGTCCTCTTTCGGCCAGCCAATTCTGTATCCAGACAGCCAAATTTCCCTGTATCCCATGCCCCCTAACTTTCTGAATGAGCCTACCATAGGGAATCTTACCAAATGCCTTCCTGAAATCCATATACACCACATCCACTGCCCAACCTTCATCAATGTGTCTCGTCACATCCTCAAAGAATTCAATGAGGCTTGTGAGGCATGACCTGCCCCTCACAAAGCCATGCTGACTATCTTTAATCAAACTATGTTTTTCCAAATAATCATAAATCCTATCTCTCAGAATCCTTTCCAATATTTTGCTCATCAAAGATGTAAGACTGATAGGTCTGTGATTCCCAGGGATTTCCCTATTTCCTTTCTTGAACAGGGGAACAACATTCGCCTCCCTCCAATCATCCGGTACTACTCCAGTGAAGAGTGAAGATGCAAAGATTATCGCCAACGGCGCAGTGATCTCCTCCCTCGCTTCCCGTAGTAACCTTGGGTATATTCCATCAGACCCAGGGGACTTATCTATCCTGATGTTTTTCAAAATTTCCAGCACATCCTCCTTTTTAATGTTAACCTATTTGAGTTTATTAACCTGGTTCACACAGTTCTCATGGGCAACAAGGTCCCTCTCTCTGGTGAATACTGAAGCAAAGTGTTCATTTAGGACCTCCTCCATCTCCTCAGAATCTAGGCACAGGTTTCCCTCCACTATCCCTAATTGGCCCTACTCTCACTCTGATCATTCTCTTATTTCTCACATAAGTGTAGAACGCCTTGGGGTTTTCCCTAATCCTTCCCACCAGGGCTTTTTCATGCCCCCTTCTAACTCTCCTCAGTCCATTTTTGAGTTCCTTCCTGACTACCTTGTAACCCTCTTGAGCCGAGTCAGATCCTTGCTTCCTCAACCTTACATAAGCTTCCTTCTTCCCCTTGACTAGAAGCTTCACTTCTCTTGTCATCCAAGGTTCCTTCACCTTACCAAATAAAAGCAAATTACTGCGGATGCTGGAATCTGGGGCGAAATTCTCCGACCCCCAGCAGGGTCGCAGAATCGCCTGGGGCCGCCGGAAATCCCGCCCCCGCCATGGCAGAGATTCTCCGCCACCCGGGAAGTGGCGGTGGCGGGAACTCGCCACTCCGATCGGAGAGGCCCCTACGGTGATTCTCCGGCCCGGATGGGCCGAAGTCCCGCCGCTGGGAGGCCTCTCCCGCCGCCGAGGTTTGAACCACCTCTGGAACGGCAGGGATCAGCGGCGCAAGCGGGCCCCGTGGCCCTGGGGTGGGGCGGGGTGCGATCGAACCCCGGGGGGTGCCCCCACCGTGGCCTGGCCCGCGATCGGGGCCCCCCGCTCAGACTCCGGGCCAGTGCCCTGGGTG
This sequence comes from Scyliorhinus canicula, assembly GCF_902713615.1. Classification (NCBI taxonomy): domain Eukaryota; kingdom Metazoa; phylum Chordata; class Chondrichthyes; order Carcharhiniformes; family Scyliorhinidae; genus Scyliorhinus; species Scyliorhinus canicula. The sequence continues at coordinate 237,813,308 of NC_052149.1, read as the reverse complement.
CACTCTTTCTCCTTCCGCGGCCGCCACGGCCTCCGCCATGGCGGAAGCGGAAGAGAAACCCACATCGCGCATGCGCCGGTGGTGACATCAGCGTCAGCTGGCCGCTGACGTCACTGCTGGCACATGCGCCAACCGGCGAAAGCCTTTCGGACAGGTCCGCTGCCGGGGGCGCCGGTTTTTTGCGCCAGTCTTCTGGTGCCAACCGCTCCGGCGCGGGGCTAGCCCCCAAAGGTGGGGAGAATTCCCTACCTTTGGGGAGGCCCGACCCCGGAGTGGTTGGCGCCACTCCCCTACGCCGGAACCCCCCCGTCACGCCGGGTAGGGGGAGAATGCAGCCCCTGAAGTGAAAGAGAAAATGATGGAAAATCTTAGCAGGTCTGACAGCATCTGTCGGGAGAGAAAAGAGCTAACATTTTGAGTCTGATGACTCTTTGTCAAAGCTAACAGGCAGGAAAAGTTGGAAATATTTATACTGTGGAGTGAGAATGAAAGATGAGTCATAGCCACAGAAACCCAGGGAAACTGGGTGCTAATGGCCACAGATACCAAGGGGAAAGAGTGTTAATGGCAGTCACCAGAGAGAACAAAAGATGTGAATTGAAAAATGAAAATCGCTTATTGTTACAAGTAGGCTTCAATTAAGTTACTGTGAAAAGCCCCTAGTCGCCACATTCCAGCGCCTGTCCAGGGAGGCTGGTACAGGAATTGAACCGTGCTGCTGGCCTGCTCGGTCTGCTTTAAAAGCCAGCTATTTAGCCCTCTTCCCTGGTCAATCAGCAGGGAAACTAACATCAGAGGATGAACTGTAGATGTGGGGGAAGGGGAAGGGGGAAGCAAAGAGGAGAAAGGTAGATAAGATTATGGGGGGAATTAAATATACATTAAGAAAGAAATGATAAAAGACAGTTAAAATGAAATGGGATGAAAACAAAGGGATCGAGGAAAGGAAGAGCTAATCATCTGAAGTTGTTGAATTCGATGTTCAGACCGGAAGGCTGCAGCGTGCCTAACTGGAAAATGAGATGTTGTTCCTCCAATTTGCGTTGAGCTTCACTGGAACATTGCAGCAGGCCAAGAACAGACATGTGGGCATGGGAGCAGGTCTTTTGTTAAAATGGCAAGCAACGGGAAGGTCAGGGTCCTGAATGCGCACAGACCGAAGATGCTCAGCAAAGCGATCACCCAGTCTGTACACCCTACACGCTGTAAGGACTCCATCCCTTTCTCTCAGCTCCTTTGCCTAGATCGCATTTGTTCCGATGATGCCACTTCCAAAATGGTGCTTCGAAAATGTGTTGCTTCTTCCTCAACCGTGATTTCCCACCTACAGTTGTGGACAGGGCCCTCAACAGTGTGTGGTCCATCTCCCGCGCCACTACCCTCACCCCCTCCACTCCCTCCCAGAACAAGGATAGAGTCCCCCTCATTCTCACATTTCATCCCACCAGCCTCCGTATGCAAAGCATAATCCTCCGCCATTTTCGCCAACTCCAGCGTGATGCCACCACCAAACACATCTTCCCTTCACTCCCTCTGTCAGCATTCCGCAGAGACCATTCCCACTGAGACAATCTAGTCCACTCCTCCACCATACCCAGTACCTCTCACATCACCCATGGCACCGTCCCATGCAGTCGCAGAAGGTGTAACACCTGCCCCTTTACCTCTTCCATGCTTAACATCCCAGGCTCAAAACACTCATTCCAAGTTAAGCAGCGTTTTACTTGGATCTCTTCCAATTTGGTCTATTGCATTCGCTGATCCCAATGTGGTCTCCTCTATATCGGAGAGACCAAACGCAGACTGGGTGATCGCTTTGCTGAGCATCTTTTGCCTGTGCGCATTCAGGACCCTGACCTTCCTGTTGCTTGCCATTTGAATAAAAGACCCTGCTCCCATGCCCACATGTCTGTTCTTGGCCTGCTGCAATGTTCCAGTGAAGCGCAACGCAAATTGGAGGAACAACATCTCATCTTCCGGTTAGGCACGCTGCAGCCTTCCGGCCTGAACATCAAATTCAACTACTTCAGATGATCAACTCTTCCCCACCTCAACCCATTTGTTTTCATTCCATTTCATTTTAACTGTCTTTTACCATTTCTTTCTTTCTTAATGTATATTTAATTCCCCCCAATCTTAAACACCTTTCTCATCTTTGCTTCCCTCTTCCCCTCCCCCCACATCTACAGTTCATCCTCTGATGTTAGTTTCTCTGCTGTTTGACCTTTCATATTCTTTGTTCTCTCTGGGGACTGCCATTAGCCCTCTTTCCCCTTGGTTTCTGTGGCCATCAGCACCCGGTTTCCCTGGGTTTCTGTGGCTATGACCCATCTTTCATTCTCACTCCACAGTATAAATATTTCCCACTTTCTCTGTCTGTTAGCTTTGACAAAGAGTCATCGGACTCGAAACGTTAGCTCTTTTCTCTCCCTACAGATGCCAGACTTGCTGAGGTTTTCCAGCATTTTCTCTTTCCTTCTCCCTACCATTCCTTCCTCGTCTCTGTGGGACAAAACAATTCAGTACTCGCAGAATGTGCTCCTTAAACAATCCCCACATTACTATTGTGCATTTCCCCAAGATCAATTGTTCCCACTTTATGCTCCTCAGCTCCTGTCTCATAGCAGTATAATTTCCCCTCCCCCAATTAAGTACCTTCCCACACTGTATGTTCCTATCCCTCTCCATGACTATGGTAAAGGTCAAGGAGTTGTGGTCACTGTCACCGAAATGCTCTCCCACCGAGACATCTGACACCTGGCCTGGTTTGTTGCCGAGCACCATGTCCAATATGGCCTCTCCCCTAGTCGGCCTATCTACATATTGAGTCAGAAATCCTTCCTGTACACACCTGACAAAATCTGCTCCATCCAAACCATTTGCACTAAGGAGATTCCAGTCAATATTAGGGAAGTTGAAGTCACCCATGACAACAACTCTGTTACTTCTGCACTTTTCCAAGATCTGCCGCCCAATCTGTTGCTCCATCTCTCTGCTGCTATTGGGGATCCATAGAAAACTCCCAATAAAGTGACTGCTCCTTTCTTGTTTCTGACTTCCACCCATACTGACTCAGTAGATAAACCCTCCTCAACTACCTCCTTTTCTGCAGCTGTGGTGCACCCCCTAATTAACAATGCCACTCCCCCTCCTCTTTTACCTCCCTCCCTATTCTTCTGAAAACATCTAAACCCCAGAACATCCAACAACCATTCCTTCCCCTGTGAAATCCATGTCTCCGTAATGGCCACAACATCGTAGTTCCAAGTACTGATCCATGCTCTAAGTTCATCTCCCTTATTCCTGACACTCCTTGCATTGAAACAGACACACTTTAACCCATTCCACTGAGTGCAACATTGCCCTATCAACTGTCTATCCTTCCTCACAGACTTGCTGCATACTATTTCTGCCTGTTCGACAGCTACCCTATCCTCTGATCTATAGTTCTGAAATATAATTTTTATTTTTGCATGTCTTTTTTATGTGGGCAGAATGTGTCGCCACTGGTCTGTACTGGTTTCCCATTCTAGAAAACCTGTTCTGTTGATGTAATTTACATGAAGTTATTACAAAAAGGCATTTTTATAAATATATTTGTGTGTATATATATATATATATATATATGTAGTGTGTGTGATGCATTAAGAAGCTGTGGTTAGGGACATCTGTAATAATGATCAAATCCTCATTAGTTTACTGCAGTGCTCATTTGGTTCACAAGATAAACCGTATGCCTTTAACACAGACAAAGACAGGGCCTAATATGCACTTCAGGGATTCAGCCAACAGTAGAAGGTAGTCACCAAGAAATCAAACAGGGAAATTTGGAAGAAGTTTGTTTTGCGAGAGCGTGTTTGGAATTTGCAATTTGTTGCCATGGGAACCGGTTGAGGCAAACAATAAAGATGCCTTCCAGGGGCGGCTAGGTAAACAGACCTGGGTGGATGGGTGTTCGGGGGTCTACGTCAGGGGGTTGGACGAGACAGGATGAGGGGAAACCCAAACCTTGGACGGATGGCCTGAATGACCGGCACTGTGTGTAGCGCTAACAATTATACTCAAAGACGAGACACATGTACAATCGAAGCTTTATTGCTGTGCGATACTATTCCTCCGTCTGCAACTGTAGACTAGGGTCTGAGTAACTCACACGCATATTTATACACAAACTCTCTGTGGGCGGAGCTAGCCGGCAGGGGCTGACCGGAGGAACCTGTATTACAGGTACAGCCATACATCCCCCTACTGCAAGTACACATCACTACAGTGGTTATATCACCACACTGTGCTCGTAAATCTACATATTTGGGGTGAGACTTGGTTGAGTATGTGAAGAATACGCGACCGGCTAAGAAGAGGGCCAAATATTGTGAAGAAAGTAAGCAAGAACTGGAATTCCTCCAACCGCTTTCATGTCCCAGAATGCTCTACAAGTCATAAAGCCCCCGGGGGAAACCCACCCAGACATGAGGAGAAAGTGCAAACTCCACACAGACAGTCACCAGAGGTCGGAATCAAATCCTTGTCCCTGGTGCTGTGGGGCAGCAGTGCTAACCACTGTGCAGCCCCACCAGGGTCAAACCCGTCACAGGCAGAGCCCCTGGGAAGAACATTTCGGGAAGGAGAATCTCATTTTGGTGAGAAATGGGGCGGGATTCTGTGGGAATGGGCGGGGTGGGCACTCCAGCACCGTGGAGTAGCGTGAACCACTCCGGCATCGGGCCGCCCCAAAGGTGCAGAATCCTCCTCACCTTCAGGGGCTAGGCCGGCGCCGGAGTGGTTTGTGCCGTGCAGCGAGGAAGGGGCTTGGCGCCAGGCCAACCGGCACCGAAGTGCCTCTGCTGGCCAGCATGAGTTGGCGCATGCGCAGGAGCACCAGCGTGTGCTGGCGCCATCCCAGCGCATGCGCATGGGGGGGATCATCTGCGCATCGACCATTGCGGAGTACCACAGCAGCCGACACGGAGGAATAGAGTGTCCCCATGGCACAGACCCACCCACGGATCGGTGGGCCCCGATCGGGGGCTAGGTCACCGTGGGGGAACCTCCCGGGGTCAGATACCCCCGCGCCCCCCCCCTCCCCCCCCCCCCCCCCCCCCCCCCCCCCCCCTCTGAGGACCCAGGAGGCCACCCGTGCATCCAGGTCCCGCTGGTAATGACCTACTCTAATTTACGTAGGCGGGACCGGACGAAAATGGGCGGCCACAGAGAATCGCTTGGGGGGGGGGGGGGGGGGGGGGGGGGCCGGAGAATTCAGCAGCCGGAGGGGACGGGATTCACGCCGCCCCCGGCGATTCTCCGACCTGCGAGGGGGGTCGGAGAATCCCGCCCAAGATCTCTGACATTCCACGGCTAATATCCAATACTTATCTGTACAACTCTTCAAGGAAACTTATTAAATAATGAGCAGCTTCTTAAATGAACCCTCAGATATTGCAACTTTCCAAATAAACACTTTTTCTGTCATTTGACCTCCACGGAGAAGAGTTATTTTGCAAAGTGTTGTTTCTACACAACAGTAAATAGGTTGTGGAAAATGGTTTAATTCTATTACAATCGTGAGATAAAGAAAATAATCATTCTGTGCCTGGTGAGCTTTTGTTAACAAATGTGCCAACTGCTCCGTGTCAAATTTCTGTCTGCTGTTATTTTGTTCTCCAAACACTTTAACCCCTTTTCACTGTTAAGTGAGGTTAATAATTCCATTAAAGAAATAATTTATTTTGTACCTTTTCTGATATCCCCAGACAGCCAATAGAGTGCTTTGTGAAGTGTAGTCACTGTTGGGAAGTGGGGAACTCGCAGAGTATTTGGTGCACGGTGAGTTCTCACAAACAGCAATGGGATAATGACCGGATCGTTTGCTTTTAGTGATATTGAGCGAGGGATAAACATTAGCCAAAACATCAGTGAATTCCCCTATTCTCAAATTAGTGACATGGAATGCCTCTGCAATCATTGTGAAGCCATTAAAAATAATTGCTTTGGAAGGGAAAAAGCGCAGATATTCGAAGATGATAAAGTTTGTTACGGACAGGGAAGAGAAAAATAGGAATGGCTCCTTTTCTTTACAGCTCTGAACTGGCTGAAAAGAGAGAGTTTAAAAAAATGTTTCACCTACCTGAGTGTTGGGACTGTCAGGACAGACAAATGGCACTTTGTCTCAAAGGTTGAAAAATAATTTGTTGAACACATGAATCTAAACAAATAGACACACACTCAGACAGGGCTCCCCACATTCATACAGATACACACACACTCAGACAGGGCTCCCCACATTCATACAGATACACACACATTCAGACGGGTACACACTCATACAGATACACACACACACAGACAGGGCTCCCCACATTCATACAGATACACACACACTCAGACAGGTACACACTCATACAGATACAGACACACAGACAGGTACACACTCATACAGATACACACACACTCAGACAGATACACACTCATACAGATACACACACACTCAGACAGGTACACACTCATACAGATACAGACACACAGACAGGTACACACTCATACAGATACACACACACTCAGACAGATACACACTCATACAGATACACACACACTCAGATAGGTACACACTCATACAGATACACACACACTCAGACAGGTACACACTCATACAGGTACAGACACACAGACAGGTACCCCAACACTCATACAGATACACACACACAGACAGGTACACACTCAGACAGATACACACACTCAGGCAGGTACACATTCATACAGATACGCACACACTCAGACAGGTATACACTCAGACAGGTACCCCCACACTCATACAGATACACACTTACTCAGACAGGTATACACTCAGACAGGTATGCCCGCACTCATACAGATACACACACACTCAGACAGGTACCCCCACACTCATACAGATACACACTTACTCAGACAGGTATACACTCAGACAGGTATGCCCGCACTCATACAGATACACACACACTCAGACAGGTACCCCCACACTCATACAGATACACACTTACTCAGACAGATACACACACACTCAGACAGGTACACACAGACAGATACGCACACACTCAGACAAGTACACACTCAGACAGGTATGCCCACACTCATACAGATACACACTTACTCAGACAGGTACACACTCAGACAGGTATGCCCGCACTCATACAGATACACACACACTCAGACAGGTACCCCCACATTCAAAGAAAGAACAAAGAATAATACAGCACAGGAACAGTCCCTTCGGCCCTCCAAGCCTGTACCGGTCATGATACCAACCTTGGCCAAAACCCTCAGCACTTCTTTGTGCCATATCTCTCTATACCCATCCTATCCATGTCTGCTTCCACAACTTCCCATGTCAGCACATTCCAGCACGCAGCACCCTCTGTCCAAAACAACGTGCCTCGCACATCTCCTCTAAACTTTGCGCCATGGACCTTAAATCTATGCCCCCTGGTGACTGACCCCTCCACCCTGGGAAAGAGTGCCTGCCCATCCACTCTTCCATGACTCTCATAATCTTGTAGACCTCCATCAGGTCACCCCTCAACCTCCGTCGTTCGAATGAAAACAGTTTGAGTTTATTCAGCCTCTCTGCATAGCTAACACCCTCCAGACAAGGCAACATCCTGGTAAACCTCCTCTGCACCCTCTCCAATGCTTTCACATCATTCTGGTCGTGTGGCAACCAGAATTGTGGGCAATATTCCAAGTGCCGCCTTTCCAAGGTTCTACACAACTGCAACGTGAGTTGCCAGTTTTTATACTCGATGTCCTGTCCAATGAAGGCAAGCATTCCGTAGGCTATCTTGACTACCTTGTACACTTGTGTTGCCACTTTCAAAGCCCTGTGGACCTGTACGCCCAGATCGCTCTGACTTTCTATATTTCTAAGAGTTTTATCTTTACTGTATATTTTCCCTCTATGTTAGACCTACCAAAATGCATGATCTCATTTGTCCGGATTAAACTCTATTTGCCATTTCTCTGCCCAAGTCTCCAACCTACCTATGTCCTGCTGTATCCTCCGACAATTCTCAACACTATCTGCCTCCACCAACCTTGGTGTCATCCGCAAACTTACTAATCAGACCAGCTACATTTTCCTCCAAATCATTTATGTATTCTACAAACAACAGAGGCTCCAGCACAGATGCCTGTGGAACACCACAGGTCACAACCTTCCATTCAGAAAAACAGCCTTTTACTGCTACCCGTTGCCTTCTGTGCCCGGGCCAGTTCTGTATCCATCTTACCACCTCAGAACTGCCCCTTCCCTCATTGGACTATCTACACATTGCATCAAGAAGGCTTCCTGGATACACCTTACAAACTCATCCCTACCCAAGCCCCGGGCACTAAGTGAGTCCCAGTGAATATAGGGGAAGTTAAAATTCCCTACAATAACCCTGTTACTTTTGCACCTGTCGAAAATCTCTCTGCCTATCTGCTCCTCGATGTCTCACTGGCAGCTGGAGGGCCTGTAATAAACCCCCAACATTGTGATTGCCTCCTTCCTGTTCCTGAGCTCTACCCAGATTGCCTCATTGTGTGAGCTCTGCGAGGTGTACAGTACGGCTGTAATATTCTCCTCAACCAGTAATGCTACCCCCCCCCCACCCCTTTTACACCCCCCTCTATCTCTCCTGAAGCATCTATAGCCTCTAACATTCAGCTGCCAATCCTCCCCCTCCTTTAACCACATTTCTGTGATAGCCACAACATCATAGTTCCAAGTACAGTAAGTGCTCTAAGATAGTCTGTCTTACCTGCTATAGTAAGAAGTTTTACAACACCAGGTTAAAGTCCTTTAGGGGCCAAGGCCTAACCTTGAGGGGCTAGGCCTGCGCTGGAGTGGTTGGTGCTCCACCGGCCGGCGGGAAATGCCTTTGGCGCCACGCCAGCTGGGGCCGAAGGGACTTCGCCAGCCGGCGGAAATCCGCGCATGCGCCGGAGTGTCAGCAGCTGCTGACGTCATCCCCGCGCATACGCAGGGGAGGGGGTCACGTCCGCGTCGGCCATCGAGAAGGCTATGGCCAACGAGGAAGGAAAAGAGTGCCCCCACCGCACAGCGGGACCAGCATTACAGCAGCGGGACTTCGGCCCATCGCGGGCCGGAGAATCGCGGGGGGGGGGGGGGGGGGGGGGCGACAGGCGCGGTGCGATTCCCGCCCCCACCGAATCTCTGGTGCCGGAGACAGCGGAGCGGGATTCACGCCGCGCCCCAGCGATTCTCCGACCTGGCGAGGGGTCGGAGAATCCAGCCCACAGAATCAGACAAGTAGACACGCACTCGTACAGATACACACTCAGTTGCAGGTACACTCACACACCCAGGCAGGTATACACACACACTCAGACAAATATACACACACACTCAGACAAATATACACACACACTCAGACAAATATACACACACACTCAGGCATGCTCATTCAAATCCACATACAGACTCAGACAGATACGCACGCAGACACACACTCATAGAGATACACACACTCACAACAGATACAACCACTCATACAGATAAATGCACACTCACAACAGGAACTCACATGTGTACAGATACGTGCACACTCACGCAGATACAAACATACACTCATCCTGATGCACACACATACAGATACAGACACACTCATACAGAAAGACATACACTCATACATATACACACACTCATACAGATGCACACACATACAGATACAGACACACTCATACAGATAGACATACACTCATACATATACACACACTCATACAGATGCACGCACATGCATGCAGATATACACACTCATAACCATTACCATGCACACTCATATAGATACAAACACACTCAGAGTATACACACCCACTCATAGAGATACACACATGCATTCATACATACACACTCATACAGATACACACACATACAAACAAACTCAGGAAACTATTGTGATTACAAAATAACATTTTGTGCTTAGGCGTGAGGACTTCAAGGGTCCTCTTTCTCTGTTGCTTTTCCTCAGGGTGAAGACCTGCAATAATGGGGCTTTGTTCTTCACTGAAGACCCTGCCTAAGAAACTTGATACCATGTGCAGACAGAGACTAGGGTTGGCCATGAATTTCCGAGCTGAGAAGCCATACAAGGGCTTTAATATGACACCCTGACTGGAGTAGCAGAAAATAAATCTGTTTCTGCATAAAACAAATCTATCCTCCTGAGTTTGGAGCTGGCCACAGGGTACAGAGGCTGGCTGTGTGAATCGCCCACCTCAGTGCTTTGGGACTTTGCCGTAACCACTCAAAGAAAAATAAAACAAAAAGTAGCCATCACCTCTCACAACCGTGGGCAGCACGGTAGCACAAGTGGATAGCACTGTGGCTTCACAGTGCCAGGGTCCCAGGTTCGATTCCCCGCTGGGTCACTGTCTGTGCGGAGTCTGCACGTTCTCCCCGTGTCTGCGTGGGTTTCCTCCGGGTGCTCGGGTTTCCTCCCACAGTCCAAAGATGTGCAGGTTAGGCAGATTGGCCATGATAAATTGTCCTCAGTGGCCAAAAAGGTTAGGAGGGTTTATTGGGTTATGGGGATAGGGTGGAAGTGATGGCTTAACTGGGCCGAATGGCCTCCTTCTGCACAGTATGTTCTATGTAACTCCTCAGCCCCCATACATTTCCCATGCCCTTCCATGCCAATATGGAACCTCCTGTCTCCCACCCTCTCCTTATGATCCCTCAAACCCTCCATGCCAAACTAAGCACCTCTACCCACCCCCACACCCCACATACCCTCAAAGCCAACCTATGGCCTTTGTGCACCCCAATCCCCCTCATATCTTCCATGATAATCTATGACCCCCCCACCCCATGACTCCTCAGACCATTCATGAAGATCTATGCCCCTCTACCCACCATTATGCCCCATTCTAATCCTTATGTCAATTTAACATTCACCTATGCTGACCACCCTTTGCAATTAAATACTCCATGTCAATTCCCTCAGCATCCACCATGAGAAGTTGTCGCTACCCATGCTGAGATGAAAGTGTCCACTGATTATTTCACTATATTGAAGAAAACACTCTCAATCGTAAAAGAAACATTCACTCCACTTAAATGCCTTCAAGTGCTTAATCCCTTTAAAAATAACCATTTAATTGAAGTGCTTAATCTCCAATACGATCAAGCATTTGTATTCATAGTCCCAGATCAAAGGCAATGATTTGGAGCCATCAATTAAACTGTCAACTGACTGCAGCCCATGATGATAATGATAGGTTTTGAAATCAATAATGCAGCACAAATCCTAAAATTATATCCCTCAAGATTATGTCAACAGGCAGGCTGAAATGACATCACTGTTTCTTAACACTGCAGACAATAGGTAGGATTCTCCATTGGCCCACGGCAGAATCGGGAAATGCAATTGGGTGGAGAATCGGTTCTGACGCCGAAATCGTAGTCGCTGCCAGTTTCGCGCCAAATCATAATTCCCCATCGGCCTCGACATTGGCGTCAATGCGTCAATGCACTTACAGCAAATCCCGCTTCCAAATCATCAGTGGGCCTGACCCGGTATTCTCCGGGGCCTCCGCGATTCTCCGCCTCCACTGGGGCGAATTCCCGATGGCGCGGTTCACTTGTGCTTTTTTAAATCGTGTAACAGGCGCCGTGGCTGCTGAGGGAGAGAGAGGGGATATGGAAAGTCTCCAAAATGGCCATAGGTTGCTGACAGTTGTGCAGCTGGCAGGGGGGCTTCTGTCAGGACTGGGAGGGGGGGGGAGTAGCGGGGGGTGGGGGGGGCGCTGTGGGGCCAGGCTGGATGATCACAGAACACCATTGGGCAGCCATGCAGCTGCACACGCCACTAACAGCCCACTGTGAACTTAGGGCCATGGGTCATATGGGTCTCCCCTCAAGGGCACCCCTCTGGGTGTCTTCTGGCCCCAGCCAACCCATCATCAGGATGGGCGCGCTCCAGCACAACCAGTGCCATCTTGTTGGCTGGGATGAGTGTGTGTGGGGAGTGTAATGTGTGTGAGCGGCTGCAGCTTGTCAGCCACCCGAGTGGTGATCACAGATTGGCAAATCCCGCACCCTTTTTCATTGGAATCGATTGTGTTCCACATGGTGCCAGTACTATCCCCGCAATACGAGCGGAATGGGTCCAGGTGCGGCGCCAGTTTTGGTGTCGCTTAAGTCCACGAATCCTGCCCCGGCGTCAACACTTAATCTCAGGAACGGAGAATCCAGCCAAATATTTTTCAACTATTTAACGGTGAGGAGATTCAAACCCCTTCACATTTTTACAGTTCCCTTGACAGCTGGATAAGTGTTCATTTATTTTTGACCTACATTTATGCCAACTTTTTCAGATCCAAAGGACAATTAATCTCTCCCAAAGTACACTTGACCGTGCCAAAATGGCGCAAAACCTTTCCCACAATGCACTAGACTTCTCCCAAAGTTGTCCATGGACATATCCAACAGGGCATGCTGCCTGGCCAAAGACACCCACAGCTTTAGACCTTCTCCTGAACGCAAGTCAGTACCTGATCCAGGGACTAACATTGGGAAGGGAGGTCAGGCTGAGAGCCAGCTCACTGTCCTTGCTGCTGAGACCCCTGCCCCCTCTCCCCCACAATCCTCACCCTCGAATCCTCTTTCCCAGAGAGGAGTGGAGGCTGGGTCACCAAATAGATTTAAGATTGAGTTCGGCAGTTTTTTCCTTTAGGGGGGAGTTGAGGGTTATGGGTGAAGAGGCAGGAAAATGGAGCATAGGCCGCAATCAGATCAGTCATGAAAGACTCGAGGGGTCGAATGGCTTAATCCTGCTCCTATTCCCTATGACGTTGTGACTTTAGGACCCTCTCTATTCCAATGAAACAGGACCTTTGATAGTCTCCTGAGTAGGTAAATGCGGCTTCACGTCACCTGACTGATAGCACAGACCATCAGGACCGTCTCTTTATAGAACATACAATGCTGAAGGAGTCCAATCGGCCCATCTGGTCTGCACCGACCCATTTAGGCCCTCACTTCCACCCTATCCTCGCAACCCAATAAACCCTCCCAACCTTTTTGGTCACTAAGGGCAATTTATCATGGCCAATCCACCTAACCTACACGTCTTTGGACTGTGGGAGGAAACCAGAGCACCCGGAGGAAACCCACGCAGACACGGGGGGCGGTATGAATACCGCCCTGCTGCTCCGACGATGGGCGCCATATTCACCGACAGTCAAGAATTTGCGCCGATGGGAATCGCGCCATGCGCCTCACAGAATGGTGAGGATCGGCACGATGCAATGGGCCCAGGACTGCGCCAAATCTCCGGCCCGGATTGGCCGAAGTCCCGCCGACACCGCCTTAAATCAAACAACCTTTATAACAGCGTGCTGGCTGACGCCGGTGAGCGCGGAGATAGGGGGTCAGCATTGTGTGGCCACCGGAGAGGAAACAACATGGCCATAGGGGTGGGTGGAGTGGTGGGTGCCGGTGGAGGGTGTTCCCCAGGGCCAAGGGTACGTGCCGGGGATCGTGGTTGGTGGGGGGGGGGGGAGTGCCGGGGAGGAGATGGCAAGGGAGGGTGAGTGCCGGGGGGGGGGGGGGGGGGGGGGAGGCTGGGGAGTGTGAGTGCTGAGGAGGGGGGGGGGGAAGGGGAGGGTGAGTGCCAGGGAGGGGGTGGGTTGGGGATCCAGGAGTGTTTGCCTGCCCAAGTGCCCCTGGGCCTCTCCATGGGTCGGGGGTGCAAACGGATTCAGCATCTGACGCCCCCTGGAACCTGGCGCTGCCAGTCCTGTTGGCCCTCCCTGGTATCAACAAGGGTCTGCCAGTTTACAGCCATGGAGTTCAGGGAGTTGGCCATCCCTGTCTGTATCTGGGCGATGCCAGCCAGCACCTGGGCAATGGCACCGATGCCCTCAGCCACGGCCTGCTGAGACTGGGCCGTGGCCTGCTGGGACTGCGCCATGGCCTGCTGAGACTGGGCCATTGCCTGCAGAGACTGGGCCATGGCCTGTTGTGACTGGGCCACTGCCTGCTGAGACTGCGCCATGGCCTGCTGAGACTGGGCCACTGCCTGCTGAGACTGGGCCAAGGCCTGCTGGGACTGGGCCACGGCCTGCTGAGACTGGGCCATGGCCTGCTGAGACTGCGCCATGGCCTGCTGAGACTGGGCCATGGCCTGCTGAGACTGGGCCATGGCCTGCTGAGACTGCGCCATGGCCTGCTGGGACTGTGCCATGGCCTGCTGGGACTGTGCCATGGCCTGCTGGGACTGGGCCATAGCTTGCTGGGACTGCGCCATGGCCTGCTGAGACTGGACCATTGCCTGCTGAGACTGGGCCATTGCCTGCTGAGACTGGGCTGTGGCCTGCTGAGACTGGGCCTTGGTCTGCTGGGACTGGGCCATGGCCTGCTGAGACTGGGCCATGGCCTGCTGGGACTGTGCCATGGCCTGCTGGGACTGGGCCATAGCCAGCTGAGACTGGGCCATGGCCTGCAGAGAGTGGGCGATGGCCTGCTGGGACTGGGCCATTGCCTGCTGAGACTGGGCTGTGGCCTGCTGAGACTGGGCCTTGGCCTATTGAGACTGGGCCATGGCCTGCTGAGACTGGGCCATGGCCTGCTGGGACTGTGCCATGGCCTGCTGGGACTGGGCCATAGCCTGCTGAGACTGGGCCATGGCCTGCTGAGACTAGGCCATGGCCTGCTGGGACTGTGCCATGGCCTGCTGGGACTGTGCCATGGCCTGCTGAGACTGGGCCATGGCCTGCTGAGACTGGGCCATGGCCTGCTGAGACTGGGCCATGGCCTGCTGAGACTGGGCCATGGCCTGCTGGGACTGTGCCATGGCCTGCTGGGACTGTGCCATGGCCTGCTGGGACTGTGCCATGGCCTGCTGGGACTGGGCCATAGCCTGCTGAGACTGGGCCATGGCCTGCTGAGACTGGGCCATGGCCTGCTGGGACTGGGCCATAGCTTGCTGATACTGCACCATGGCCTGCTGAGACTGGACCACAATGTTGAGACGGCAGCCATGTACTGGCCAACAGACGCCGCCTGCATGGAAAGCCCCAGCATACTGCTCCCCATGTCTGACATCGTCGCACTCATTGCCTCCACCGCGGACGCCGGACGTGTGGTTTTGGCCTGGGTGGCACGCATGAGCGGCACCACTACCTGCTCCTGCACGCGGGTGGACTCCTCCACCTGTGTCTGCAGCTGCCGCAAGATGGCCGTCACCCCCTTCGATCGTCCCTGGGTCCGTGCCTGCATTGGGTCTATGGGCGGGTGTGATAACTCCAGGACCCCGGGACCTGTCTGGACGGCAAACGGTTGCTGGGGCCTGACTGCCTTCTGACCGTCTGGCCCCTCAGCTGCTCCTACCTCCACCTGCTGTACCGGGACGGCTGTGTACACTAGTTAGTGCAGCAGAAGCCTCATCGCTAAAGTGCCCAACCGAGGTGAGTGTCTCTGTGATGGTGGAGGGTGTAGGAGATAGCAGAGGCGTAATCTTGTGCTCCTCATCTGACCCGAAGTCCGGGGTCCCTTGGCGTGGTGGTTCCTGTCCATAATCCTCTGTGTGTGGGTGACTTGGGAGGTTGTGTCCTATGCGTCAGTGTCCTGGGTGGGTGTGTCCTTGGTGGGTGTGTCCTGGGTGGGTGTGTCCTTGATTGGGTGTGTCGTGGGTGGGTGTGTCCTGGGTGGGTGTGTCCTGGGTGGGTGTGTCCTGGGTGGGTGTGTCCTGGGTGGGTGTGCCCTGTATGTGGGTCTCCTGGGTGGTTGCGTCGTGTGTGTCTGTGCCCTGGGTCGACTGGGACGGGGGCATGTTGGTGTGGCTGCCCTCCTCGCCGCTGAATGTGGCCCTCCGGCATCGCTGCACTGGCACGAGACGGGGGCGGCGTATGCCTGACACTCCGGGTCTACCCTGTCTTGTGGGCGCCCTGGCACGTCCTGGGGGCGGCTGGCATCCGCAGGGATGGGTTTGGTTCTGCAATACACAATACAGCATGCATGGTTAGACACACAGGCAGGGATGGGGGAAGGGGGATGGGGGAAGGGGGGATGGGGCGAAGGGGGATTGGGGGATGGGGCGAAGGGGGGATGGGGCGAAGGGGGGAAGGGGGGATGGAGGAAGGGGGGATGGGGGGATGAGGGGAAGGGGGATGGGGGAAGGGGGGATGGGGGAAGGGGGGATGGGGGGAAGGGGGAAGGGGGGATGGAGGAAGGGGGGATGGGGGGATGAGGGGAAGGGGGATGGGGGAAGGGGGGAAGGGGGAAGGGGGGATGGGGGGAAGGGGGAAGGGGGGATGGAGGAAGGGGGGATGGGGTGATGAGGGGAAGGGGGATGGGGGAAGGGGGGATGGGGGAAGGGGGGATGGGGGAAGGGGGGAAGGGGGATGGGGGAAGGGGGGATGGGGAAGGGGGATGGGGGAAGATGGGAAGGGGGGATGGGGCGAAGGGGGATGGGGGGATGGGGGAAGGGGGGATGGTGGAAGGGGGGATGGGGGGATGGGGCGAAAGGGGGGATGGGGGAAGGGGGGATGGAGGAAGGGGGGATGAGGGAAGGGAGGATGGGGCGAAAGGGGGAATGGGGGATGGGGAAGGGGGATGGGGCAAAAGGGGGAATGGGGGATGGGGAAGGGGGATGGGGAATGGGGTGATGAGGGAAGGGGGGATGGGGCAAAAGGGGGATGGGGGAATAGGGGGATGGGGTGATGAGGGACAGCGACAGCAAAATTGGCGCCGCACCTGGACCCATCGCCCCATGGGAGTAAAGGCAGTGGGGGGTTTAACTTGGTGCTGTGCCCCTGACCTCTGCTTCCGCAAGCTCCTGGTCCTCTGGTCAGCCTGCAAGGTCCAGGCTCTCCCCTCATGAACGTTGAGGGGGCGCAATTCAGATGGACCCCCTCCGGTCCTCTCACGCTCCCGGTTGTTATGGGTGTGCTACTCCTGGGGAGGAGTGACAGCGATAAAGGGCAACAGTGTTAGGCAGACATAAACTTGCGGACCAGCGGTTGGGTGTATGTTGGCAGAGGTTCACACCCCATCCTGCCAATGTAGCCTGCGTGGGTGGGTGCAGCCATGTCAGTTTCGGCTCGGGCTGTGTCGCCCATTGGCGGCCGTGTCCAGGGTATAGGGCCTCCCTCCTCTGCTCCACTGCGTCCAGGAGCACCTCGATGTCCCGATACTGGAATCTCGGTGCTGCGCGGCGAGCGGCCATTTTGCCGGGTATCCGGCGGTGGCGTCTTTGGTGCTGCGATGCTGCGCGGAGTCAATGACAGCGTGCTCGTCCGTGATGGGAGATGCCGTCGTGCCGCTGCAAGCTCCTTCCGGGTCTGAGGTTTTCCGACGTTCCGGGTGGCCCGTCGCCGGAATGGTTCGCGGAATTTTTGGCGCCAGCGTCGAGCCATCCCGCCGATTGCGGGAGAATCCCGCCTGGGGAGAACGTGCAGACTCCGCACAGGCAGTTTGGCCATGACAAATTGCCCTTAGTGTCCAAAATTGCCCTTAGTGTCCAAAATTGCCCTTAGTGTTGGGTGGGGTTACTGGGTTATGGGGATAGGGTGGAGGTGTTGACCTTGGGTAGGGTGCTCTTTCCAAGAGCCAGTGCAGACTCGATGGGCCGAATGGCCTCCTTCTGCACTGTAAATTCTATGAATTCGATGACCCAGCAGGGGAATCGAACCTGGGAGCCTGGCCCTGTGAAGCCACAGTGCTAATCACTTGTGCTAACGTGCTTCCCAATCTCGCTGTGCAGCCTCTGCATTTCAATTTTTAACCATAATCTTCCGAAGCAGGAATGAGTCACAGCTGTTATTTCTTTCCACCCAGTTGTCTTCACATCTGTGGCTGCAATTTGTGTTGTGATTTAGTTCATTATTCAAACGGTAGCTGAAAGAAAACAGCCAGAACCTTTTTGAAACTGTTTTGTTTTTAAAGTGCTTCCTCCGGCATCATTGAATATTCAGCAAAACCTCCCTTCATTCTCACTGCTCCAATGCGTCTGGAGGAACATGTAACTGGCTGGGGAATGTGGAATCATTGGCCCTAATGTCTCTCTGATGGTATTGTATAGATGTGAAACTTGCCACACCAACGTAGACTGCATTTCAAGATTAATATTTAAGAGCCTCCATTCAACTATGAAAGATGAACCGTTCTTTTGGGCATTACCCATGGTGATTCCAAGCCCGTGGGGAAATTCGGTACAAGAAGTGATCTCACAGAAATAGGAATCACACACGTTCAGTTGAAAGGAATGGGTTTGATGGGTCCAACGCCTATTCCTGTCTGCCTGCTCTCTCACATCTTTCGTGTCGTGTGTGCGTTTGGAACAGTTTGAGGATGAGACTTGAAACTTGTAAAAAAAAAACGACGTGAGCATCTTTGGGTTTCTTGCTGAAATTCTGAGCACTGAGAGTTCACGCTAACTGTTTTGTTGTAATAAAATGCCTGCCTATTCGGTACACGCACATATGCTTCCAGTTTTCATATTCCTCAGTACTTTCTGACGTCAAATTGTACTTCTGTCATAAATGTTGTTGTCATAACCTGGGGTTAAGCAGGTCAGGGGACACGTATGAGACTGGGGAATTGGTATTCTCAAATGGGGAATATGCTCCCCCCCCCCCCACTGAGGGGGCGGGGCACCCCCTTCTACGTCCTGTATTAAACCAGAGGCCCACAAACTGCGAGCTGGCTCCTGTAGCAGAATAACTACTCTGTACTCTTGGTGTGTTGCATTAAACACAGAACATACAGTGCAGAAGGAGGCCATTTAGCCCATCGAGTCTGCACCGACCCACTTAAGCCCTCACTTCCACCCTATCCCTGTAACCCCTTCTAACCGTTTTGGTCACTAAGGGCAATTTACCATGGCCAGTCCACCTAACCCGCACATCTTTGGACTGTGGGAGGAAATCGGAGCACCCGGAGGAAACCCACGCACACACGGGGAGGACGTGCAGACTCCGCACAGACAGTGACCCAGCCGGATATCGAACCTGGGACCCTGGAGCTGTGAAGCATTTATGCTAACCACCATGCTACCGTGCTGCCCAGTTGCTACCGTGCTGCCCACTTGTGGCAGGAAACCGGAGCACCCGGAGGAAACACGGGCAGACATGGAGAGAACGTGCAGACTCTGCACAGACAGTGGCCCAAGCTGGGAATTGAACCCGACAGTGCTTATTTTTCCCTTCCGTTTCCCGGTCAAACCCCGCTTGCCTTCTTTAACAATCCCGTGGGAGGGCCTTCACCACACACTCCACACTGGCCCCAGAAGGTGGCTCACCTCCACCTTCTGAAGAGCAACTTGGAACGTGCAATAAATGCTGGAAAATCTCCTGAAGCAGTTCCGAGAGAGGATATAACGATACAAGTAATGCCAGCCACAAAGTGGGGAAAGAATTTGGAGGGACGACTGAAAGAGTGAGAATAACAGCTTGTGTTTATGTAGAACCTTCAACAGACTAAAATACCCCACAAGACATTTCACTGAAGAGTTCTGAACCAACATCCCATGCCAAGCCACAGAGGGGGATTTCAGGACAGGTGAACTGAAGCTTTGTCAAAGAATGTTAAGTGTTTGTTTGAAGAAGGAAAGAGAGGCAGAGAGGCAGAGAGTCTCAGGGAAGGAATTGCTGGGGACTGTTGCTCATTCTGGGTGAGTGTGTTTAACACTCAATTTGGTTCTGTTTCGTTACTTAGCTTTGGAGTCGCCAGGTATCGTTAAGATACCGCCACAAGTTTCAAGGTCAAGTTCAAAGCAATAAAACCATACACCAATTAGTAAGTTCAAACAAGACACATTTATTATATTATAGTAATCTACTAATCATGCATATAAAACTATAAGACTAGGCTAATCCTACCACTAATAGGCCAAATACTTATCTGGATAAGGGGACTGCCGGATCAGGGAACAACGGCTTCTAGTTTTGTCCTGGGTCCGTAGGCTTCCAGTAGTTATGGACTACAGGGGGTCAGGAGTGTCTTCTCTCGCAGCGTGCATTGTGATTTACTTGTTGGCGGCTTCTGTCCAGACCTCTCCTCCTCACGGTTCTTCTGCTGCAACGGTGTTCTGCTGGGAGGGCTAGCTGGTCAAGGAGAGGCTGGCAGAGAGAGAGATCTGGGGTCGCGGTCTCTGTCTTATACTCCTCTCAGGGTCTTGCCCCAACCTGGGTGGACCCTCTCGCAATCGATTGGGTCTCTTCCCAATCGATTGATTTGAATTCCCCAATAACGGGGCAGTATCTCGATCACTGGGGCGGTTCTTGGGACTTATTGTTTTGGGCTTCTTTGGCGCCGAAAAGTCTGGCCTTCCATTGAATGTATCGATTAGTGTTAACTTGTTTCTTTTGTGCCTGGGGATCGCCCGGTATCGCCTCATTAGTATGCTAACTGTTGTCTTTTCATAGTGCTGTCTGGTTTCTGTAACAGCCAAAACTGGTTTCTGCAGCAGTCCAAATATACAAACACTTTGCAAGCTGCTTGCTTTTTACAACCTGTCCATTTTCCCTGCATTCCTTGCAATCTTCCATCTTGTGTTTGGGCAGTGATCACCCCAGGTGGCTACAGGGCCAGGCAATGTAAATAAGCCATCAATGGGGAAACGCTAAAAATTTGGGATGCTCAAGATTGAGGTCGGCTTTGGACGGATTGGAGGAGGTTTGCTCGGAAATCTGGAGAACAAAGTGTTTGGGATAAGGATTAAGGGTTGATTCCACAGGGAATACTGATTCTGATTCACGTACCATGAGAAGGGGAGAGAAGTGCAGATGGTTTGTGCGGGGGGGGGGGGGGGGGGGGGGGACTGTGGGGGCGGCAAAGGGCAGTGGATGGAATATAAGCTTCAAAAAGTACAGTTGATGTGGACTGTAAAGACAGGGTGCAGAGTTTCTACCTAATGACAGAGAAATTTGTTTGAGCCTGAATCAATTGAACTGCAGAGTTCTGTGGCTAAAGAAGCTGGCAGCATGGTGAGCCAGACTCAACGGTAAGCGGGAAAGCCTGAGTTTAAGAATAATAATCTTTATTATTCACAAGTAGGCTTACATTAACGCTGCAATGAAGTTACTGTGAAAATCCCCTCGTCGCCAATTCCGGCGCTTTTTCGGGTACACAGAGGGAGAATTCAGGATGTCCAATTCACCTAACAGGTGACTTGTTTGGGACTTGTGGGAGGAAGCCAGAGCACCCGGAGCAAACCCACGCAGACACGGGGAACGTGCAGACCCTGCAGAGACAGTGATCCAAGCTGGGAACTGAACCTGGGATCCAGGGGCTGTGCAGCAGCAGTACTAACCACTGTGCTACAGCCCACCATTGTCGGGGAAGAAACACAGGTGACCAAGGAAAACTGGCCAAGGACCTATGGAGACCCTGGGGAGTAGTGGAGTGACCAATGACTGGCAGCATCCCATGGCTCCATGGTCAAACACTTGTTCCTCCCAGCTCAGCATTCTAAGATGCCTGGTATTATTGAAAAACGTATCATGTTATTGATGGTCTCGAGCAGCCCCCTGGGAATGTCCTTTGTAAATATTGTAATTGGGAGCCCTGACTACTCGATTCACTGCACACCAAATTCCAAGTGTTCCTAATTCATTCCCAGAGTGTGGGTGCTGTTGGTAAGGTCAGCACTTATAACCTATTGTGGCCATCTAAAATGGCCGCCCGCAAAGAATGATGGGAATTGTGGTCAAGTTTGGGACACAGACAAGCTGCAGCTTGTATCTTTGTAAACGGCAGCCCAGAAGTATGCAGTATCCATTCGAGACGATTAAAGTAACAATGGGTCCAGCTCATCATCTTCCAGACGAGGTGGCACCGAGCTCCTGCTCGGAGCCCTCCCGGGATTGGCCACTGTGTGCCCACCCCAAAAGTGATGTGGCGGCCCCTGATTGGATGTGACCAATCAGAGGGTGGAGCCCTGAGGAATTGATTGACAATAAAAGGGGCGGGGGGAACTCAAGCCAGTTAAAAGACAATGCAGCCATGAGTTTTGTCTGTTTTGGGACTGGCCTCCTCCCCACCTACTGTAGCACATCGACCAGCCAAGTTCAAGGAACCACAATCGCTACCAGAGGGACGCGCCGCAGCCCAGACGCACCTGACAACTTCCAGCCGCCACAGGTGGAAAATAAAAATAAAGGCCTTATCTAACCTTCACAGAGCCGGTCACTTGAAGGTTAAGTAAAGGTGATTTAAGCTGTTAGGTATAGTTTAATGTCTAGTACTGTGTAGATTATCACGTATAGAACCAAGCCTATGTTAATAATAAACAATAATTGAACTAATATACTGGTTGTGTGGTCATTTGTCCAATACACGGTACACACTCGCGTCTTGTGGTTAATATTAATAAAAACAAAAGAGCAATAACATCCCTATTTGCCTTGAAAAGGTGATAGTGATATGCTGCAAGCAGTGTGAATTATCGTTTTGCTAATAGTTTCAATGCCAAGGAGAGATTTGCTTGGCTACTTGAGAGAGGAGTTAAGAGTGAACCACATTGCTGTGGTGTTGGAGCCACAAGTAACCTGGACAATGTGAGGACAGAAATTTGCTCCCCGGAAGAATGTGTGTTTTTCTGGTAGTTTCCTGGTCACCGTCAGTGAGACAATCTTTTATCTTCAGACTGATCCAATGAATTGAATCTGAAGCCACCCATCACCATGGGCTGGATTCGCTCCCTTGCACAGCCAGTCGCGGAATTCCGATGAGGCGGAGAATCCAGTGTCGGGCGCCGATCCGGTTCCGATGCTCTGGTCCCCACGCCTTGGCTTCAGGACTGAGGTTCACCCCCTGCACCAGCGGGAGGGTGCAAGTCAGTCACTGAGACCCAATTGCAACCACTTAACAGGCAGGGCACCGTATCCTCCGGGCCCACGTGATTCTCCAGTCCTCTGGGCCAGGGATCACATGGGCGAGAATCACTACAGGTCCTGTCAAGCGGTGGACCTCACGGCGGGAAAAGAGGGTAATCTTTAAGGGAGTAAGAGCAGCACGGTGGCGTAGCGGGTAGCACTGCAGCCTCACGGCGCTGAGGTCACAGGTTCGATCACGGCTCTTGGTCACTGTCTGTGTGGAGTTTGCACATTCTCCCCGTGTCTGCGTGGGTTTCACACCCACAACCCAAAGATTAGCAGGGTAGGTGGATTGGCCACGCTACATTGCCCCTTAATTGGAAGAAGCTAATTGAGGACTGTAAATTTAGTTTTAAAAAATCTTTAAGGGAGTTGCCCCCAAAGTTCGTCGGAGGGACACCCTACCCGTAACAATGCAAGAACTGCCCAACCCCAGACACCCCCTAAATAAAAATGCCCCAGAGACCCCCAAATAAGAGACCATCCCATAGAGATCCCTTAAATAAGGAGACCCCAGAAGATAGACCTGCTGGTATGCCCCCAGAAGAGACCCTTATCAGGAAGCCGCCAAGAAGAGAAACCCCCTCTCCAGAAGCCCTCCAGAAGAGAGACCCCCGTATGGAAGCTAGGAGGCTGTCAAGACAGAGGCAGTGAAAATAAAATCACTGCTCTAACAATCACCTGGGCAATACACCTGCTAGCTCAGGCACAGGAAGCAGCACCTGTCAATTCCTGGAAAGAGAAAACCAGTCAGCTGGGTTTGCAACCCATCAGATCTTTGATGTGCAAGTCAGTCCTTCATTTCTGATTTTACTTGGCTGGTTTTACAGTTTTACACACCCCCAGCTGTCAGCATTGTTCCATTCATCTCCCTTCACGGTTGAGTAACTTTGAAGTGGTCTACCTGCAATGTTTATCAACATCAGACTTCAACTGACAGCTCCTGGACCACTTTAAAACAGAGCTAAGTGCTGTCAGTTTCGAGATGACCACTTCAAAGTCACTCAACTGTGAAGGGAGGTGACTGGAAAGCAGTTGAGCTCAATCACCAAAGATGCTTCGACGATGCTTGAGTCATGCTGTGTGGGTTTGGATGTGTTGGCAAAGTTACAGGAAAGTGGGAGATTGGTCTCACCATTAAATTGTAACTATTTTTATTCTCATTCCATGTGATGGTGAATTCTAGTTTTTAGAATTTTGTGTCACAGAAGCCCAAAAGATTTAAGCAATACAACCTTACACTTGTACTCCACTCCTCTTGAAATAAAGGTCAATATACCATTTGCCTTGCTTGCTGTGCCTACACAATAACTAGTCCGAGCGCACCCAATTCTCCTGGAACATCAATATTTCCAAAGTTCGCAACTTTAAAAACAAAATACAGCTTTTCCACTTGTACAAGCTAACTGAATGAACCCACACTTCCCCACATTATGCACCATCTGCAATCTTGTTACCCACTCATTTAAAAAAATTATTCATTTACCTATATTCCTGGTTGATTTGCTCTTCTATTCTATTATTTTTCCCTTTTTTAATCAACTTTCAGTGGCTCTTTCCGGTTTCTGAAACACTTGCAATTTTCAGACTATTCTTTGCAAGCAGATAAGCCTCTGCTTTTCATCGAATTCGATCCTTAACCTCCTTCGGAAGCGACGGCTGGATGGAATTTCCCCGCCGGGTCTTTGTTTGTCAACTAAATGTACTTGTTGTTGAAATTTTGAATTGCTTCTTCCAATGCTTCCCACTGTTTATTTACCTTCAACGCCTTTTAGTCTGTTTCAACCTTTAGCCAGTTCTCCCCTGATGCCTGTGTAATTGGCAAATAACCGGTGTTAGTCAGTGAGAGCTGGTGCTAAGACCCTTTGCGCCTGAGCAACACATTTCCTTTGGGATTTGAGTCACGGAAAAAAAATTAGTTAAACAAGGGTCAAAAGGCAGTGATGTATCTGAATTACATGAGGCAATCTCTTCTTTAAAAAAAGAACGGGAGTGGTGAATGTATTATGACAGCCATTCACCACTGTATTGTATTGTACTTTGTTGTTGCCTTGTGGGCTCCACCTAGGGACCATTGTTTTGTATTACACCGCTTTGTATCATGTTGGTGCCCTTGTGGTATCCGCCCCTGGCTCCGCCCCTGGCTCCGCCCCCTGGCTGCCCGACCAACCCGGGGGGGGGGGGGGGGGCTACCCTGCTATTTCTGCGGCCAGCACCCCAGGCAGTGTTGCTCGGCTCGGAATGTGAACTTAGCGACTGCGGCAAGAAAGGAACCTTTGCCAAAGTTTGCATAGCCAGGTCCAAGTCCTCCAAATCATAGGCCCAACTCTCAGACTCACAGGCCCGCAGACCCCGCAGTGTGGCTGCATGCCTACCGGCTCCGCCCCCTCAGACGCATCACCCGCCTCGTGTTGTCCGTGGGGGCAGCCATCTCCGACTCTACACGACACGTGCGACACACGGGGGCTGCCATCTTCATCGCCGTCCGACACGTGCGACCGACTGGGGCCGCCATCTTGGGACCACCCCACCACCTCTGACTACGCCGGCTACCCGCAAGTCAGCGCGGTCACCCTCGATCAGTCACAGCCCAAAGCACCTCCGGAACTCCATGATGACCGTCCGGGCCAATGGACACGAAACGCCTTGCCTGTTTGACTCTGGGAGCACGGAGAGCTTCATTCACCCAGACACGGTAAGGCACTGTTCTTTCCAAATCTCCCGCGCACTTCAAACAATCTCCCTCGCTTCCGGATTGCACTCAGTGCAGACCCGGGGTACACTGTCGCGAACCTCGCGATACAGGGCGTTGAATATGCAAACTTTAAACTATATGTACTCCCCGATCTCTGCGCTCCTCTTCTGTTGGGACTGGACTTCCAGTGCAACATCAGGAGCCTGACACTAAGGTTTGGCGGGCACCTATCCCCACTCACCGTTTGTAGCCTCGCGACCCTGAAGGTCGACCCTCCCCCGCTCTTCACAAGTCTCACCGCCGACTGTAAGCCAGTCGCCACCAGGAGCAGGCGGTACAGTATCCAGGACAGGACTTTCCTCAAGTCCGAGGTACAGCAATTCTTGCTGAAGGGAATCATTAAGGCCAGCAATAGCCCCTGGAGAGCTCGGGTGGTGGCCGTCACAACCGGGGAAAAGAACCGGATGGTTGTAGACCACAGCCAAACCATAAACTGGTACACGCACATTGATTCTTACCCGCTTCCCCAGATAGTGGACATGGTGAATCAGATTGCACACTACTGTGTGTTCTCCATGGTGGATCTGAAGTCCGCATACCACCAGCTCCCAATCCGCCCGGAGGACCGCCACTACAAGGCTTTTAAGGCAGATGGCCGCCTCTTCCATTTCCTCCGGGTCCCCTTCGGCGTCACAAACAGAGTCTCGGTCTTCCAATGAACGATGGACAGAATAGTGGGCCAGTACAGGCTGCGGGCCACTTTTCCGTACTTGGACAACGTCACCATCTGCGGCTATGACCAGCAGGACCACGCTGCCAACCTCCAAACATTTCTCCAAGCTGCCCAAGCCCTCAACCTCACTTATAACAAGGAGAAATGCGTATTCCGCATTGCCATCCTCGGCAATGTCGTGGAAAACGGTGTCCTAGGGCCCGAACCCGACCATATGCGCCCCCTCCTGCAATTCCCCCTCCCCCACTGCCCCAAGGCCCTGAGAAGGTGCCTTGGGTTCTTTTCCTACTACGCCCAGTGGGTCCCCAACGATGCGGACAAAGCCCCGCCCACTCATCAAGGCCACCATCTCCCCACTGGCGGCTGAGGCCCGCCAGGCCTTCAGCTGTATCAAGGCAGATATTGCCAAAGCCGCGATGTGCGTGGTGGACGAGTCCATCTCCTTCCAGGTGGAGAGCGACACATCAGAGGACTCCCTCGCAGCTCCCCTTAATCAGGCAGGCAGGCCCATAGCCTTTTTCTCCTGAACCGTCAATGCCTCCGAGATTCGACACTCCTCAGTCGAAAAAGAAGCTCAAGCCATCGTGGAAGTTGTGCGGCACTGGAGGCACTACCTCGCTGCGAGGAGGTTTACCCTCATCACCGACCAACGGTCGGTAGCCTTCATGTTCGACAACACACAGCGGGGCAAGATCAAGAACGATAAAATCTTGAGGTGGAGGATCGAACTCTCCACCTGTAATTACGATATTGTGTATCGTCCCGGGAAGCTCAATAAGCCCCCAGATACCCTGTCCCGTGGCACATGCGCCAGTACGCAAGATGACCAACTCCGGGCCATCCACATCAACCTCTGCCACCCGGGGGTCACCCGGCTTCTTCACTACATCAAGGCCTGCAGCCTGCCTGACTCCACCGAGGAGGTCAGAGCCATGACCAGGGACTGCCAAATCCCTTGTATCCCGAGTGTATGCCGCACTTCTATCGACCAGATAAGGCCCACCTGGTGAAGGCATCCCGCCCCTTTGAGCGCCTCAGTTTCGACTTCAAAGGGCCCCTCCCCTCTACCAACCGCAACACGTATTTTCTTAACGTCGTTGATGAGTACTCCCGCTTCCCCTTTGCAATCCCTTGCCCCGACATGACTGCGGCCACCATCATTAAAGCCCTACATAGTATCTTCACTTTGTTCGGTTTCCCCACTTACGTCCTCAGTGACCGGTGCTCCTCGTTTATGAGAGATGAACTGCGTCAGTACCTGCTCAGCAAGGGCATCGCCTCAAGCAGGATGACAAGTTACAACCCCCGGGGAAACGGACAGGTGGAGAGGGAGAACGCGACGGTCTGGAAGGCTGTCCTCCTGGCCCTATGGTCTGGGAATCTCCCAGTCTCCCACTGGCAGGAGGTTCTCCCCAACGCGCTCCACTCAATTAGGTCACTTCTTTGCACAGCCACAAACGAGACCCCACATTTGTTTTCCCCAGGAAATCCACCTCCAGGGTCTCACTTCCAGCCTGGCTGACGACAACGGGCCCCGTATTCCTCCGAAAACAAGTGAGGAGCCATAAGTCCGACCCCCTGGTCGAGAGGGTCCAGCTCCTTCACGCCAACCCCCAGTGTGCCTACGTGGCGCACCACGACAGCCGACAATATAGTCTCCCTCCGGGACCTGGCATACGCAGGATCCCCTATGACCATCACCTACCCTCCCCCCCCCAAACCCACACCGAACAGCGCCCCCGCCCCGACATGGCCTCCACCCCCCTACTATACCGCCTTCCCCCATCGCGACCTACAGGGATAAAGCTCCAGAAGACACACTCCCGAGTCCACACCTGTGCCCGCATCGACGAGTTCAACACCCGTGCCCGCAGCGAAACAAGAACTCAGGTGATCGCAGCGCACGATCAGGGCGCCGGACAGACTCAACCTGTGAGCCACTTCACCCTCGCTGGACTTCAATTTTTTTAACAGAGGGTGAATGTGGTGAATGTATTATGGCAGCCATTCACCACTGTATTGCAGTGTACTATGTTGTTGCCCTTGTGGGCTCCACCTAGGGACCATTGTATTGTATTACACCGCTTTGTATCATGTTGGCGCCGTTGTGGGCTCCGTCCCTGGCTCCGCCCCCTCGGGGAAGGTATGTAGAGCTGCTGCCCTGCAGGTAGCTCTTAGTGCAGAACAGGCACAGGCAGGCACAGTTCCAGCTGATTAAAGCCACCGTTCACTTCAGCTCTCCGACTCGTGTGGATTGATGGTCGCATCAACGGGGAGCCTTGACCTAGATTGGATGTAGCCGAGCTAAGAACTCGTGATGGATGATGATCGTGCTCTTCAGCTTTGAAAGTCTATTTGAATTGCTGATCACTTGGAGTTGTTTCTCTTTTAATGTGCTTGCGAAAGGAAAAAGGGAAAAAATAATGTCGAGCCAGCCTGTTTGACTAATTGGATAAGAGTACAATTAAATATGAAACTGTTGAGTGATTGCATCTGATTAAAGGCATACAATATGGTGCCTGCAATCTATCATTTCAAATGCCTCATATCTGGTTATTTTAATTTGAATCATTTAATGTAACCTATCAACTAACTTACTCACCAGCAGCACTAAATATTCTGGATGAAGGAAGAAAATGCCAGTCTCACAAGACGTTACCTCACTGGCCAAAACAAAAGAGAGATTTTTTTTGTGTCTGCCTTATCTTTAGCCTGTTTCACTGAGAAAAGCTTAGTGTTGGGGAGAAAAACACGTTTCGGTTTCCATCGAAACAAACATTGGGCAGCACAGTAGCATGGTGGTTAGCACAATTGCTTCACAGCTCCAGGGTCCCAGGTTCGATTCCCGGCTTGGGTCACTGTCTGTGCGGAGTCTGCACGTCCTCCCCGTGTCTGCGTGGGTTTCCTCCGGGTGCTCCGGTTTCCTCCCACAGTCCAAAGGTGTGCAGGTTAGGTGGATTGACCATGCTAAATTGCCCCTTAGTGTCCAAAATTGCCCTTAGTGTTGGGTGAGGTTACTGGGTTATGGGGATAGGGTGGGGGTGTGGGCTTGGATAGGGTGCTCTTTCAAAAAGAGCCGGTGCAGACTCGATGGGCAGAATGGCCTCCTTCAGCATTGTAAAATTCTATAAAACACCAGGGTAGCTGGATATCAGAAGTTGAAAAGAAAAAGTGCTGGAATACCGTCATCGGGTGAGTGGCGAGGAAAAAAAGAAAAAGTTAACGTTTCAGATTGATGAGTTTTCATTGATGCTGGAAAAAGTTACATGCGAACAAATCAATAATTTATACCAATTAGGAGCAGAGCAGAGCTTTCAGCACCTGGGCGTGTTCCGTCATTCAATAATATAATGACTGATTTGATTGTGCCGTCTTGTTGGCTGGGACGGTGTATGTGTGTGGGGGTGGGGGGGGGGGGTGAAGTGTGTACATGCGGCTGCAGCTTGCCGGCCTTCTGAGTGTCAATCGCGAATCCGGCAAATCCGGCGCCGTTTCTCATTGGAATCGATTGCGGCGCCGGAGCTAGCCCCTCAGCAGCAGCAGAATCGGTCCAGGTGCGGCACCAGTTTTGCTGTTGTGGAAGCCGATGAATCCTGCCCCGCCATCAATCCTTAGGCTCAGGAACAGAGTGTCCACCCTTATTTTTAAGCTGTGTCCCCCTAGTTCTAATCTCTAATAATAATAATCGCTCATTGTCACGAGTAGGCTTCAATGAAGTTACTGTGAAAAGCCCCTAGTCACCTACATTCCGGCGCCTGTTCGGGGAGAACATAAAGGGGAAAACCTCCTCTCACTATCGGCCCTGTCAGGTCTCCTCAGGATTTTAAAGTTTCAGTAAGACCACCTCTCAATAGTCTGACTTCCAAAGGATACACAGGATGTGGGAATAGTGGGGGGGAAATTGGTGTCATTGTCAGATGACCAGCCGTGACCTGTTTGAATGGCAGAGGCTTGACAGGCGAAATGCTCTCCCCTGCTCCTACCTCTTCTCTTCCAGTCTCTTGAAACTTTCCTCATAAATAATTCCCCGACCCTGTGTATCAGTCGAGTGAACCTTCTCTGAATTGCTTCCAATACAATTATACCCTTTCTTGCATAAAGAGGCCGGAACTGCATGTGGCTTCACCAACGCCCTGTACAACTGTAGCAAAATAGCCCCACCTTTATATTCCACTCCCCTTGCAATAAAGGGCAACATTCCATTTGTATTCCTGATCGCTTGCTGTGCCTGCGTGTTAACTTTCACGTTCAGAGATGTAAGAGGCTCCAAGCAAGTACACAGGCAGAGCGAAGGGGAGAAGGAAAATAAAGCAAACCCCCCACCCCCCTCAAAGAATGGACAGGAGATGTGATCAAACGGCAGAAAGGTCAATGATGCAAAGCAACAGAAGATGGAAATGTGACAAATAGAGAAATGAAAGATAGATCTAGAATCGTGCATTCAGCTTGGTTTTATGAAAAATAAACTTTAGGAAAAAAGTAAAAGATTGAATGGAGCATTAACAAATAAAGATTTCAGAGAATCATAAAGAAGGAAGGAGGCCTATCAACTCATCACGATCGTGTTGGATCTTTGAAATAGTTGTGCATGGAGCTCCATCTACATCCCCACCTTCCCACCACACCCCAGATCCTTCCTTATGTATCTCTGCACAATTTTCTTTTTTAAGTGCACATCTACATGGTTATCACCATGGATTATTACACAGACAACAGCAGATCGAGAAGGTCACAACCTCGCCGAGAACAATTACGGCCGAAATGCTTGCCTTCCCAATGATGCACACATCCCATAAATGAAGAAAAAGAGTTCAAATTCCATCTGAGAGTTACTATTAAATCTACTTCATCTCCCTTTCAGGCAGCGTAATCTGCATCATAATACAATTTTTATCCAATTTAATTTGGTCCAGTTGATATTAAAATGCTTTGTTTATAGTTTTTTGTTCGAAAAAGTTGATTTCAATATTATATATTCATGGTTTTTTCTCGAACATGAATAATTAATGCACCCTGTCAGCCAAGGAATATGTTGCCATCTTGCCCAATCAGCGTTGACTTGCCAACCAATCAGCTCCTGTCGCATAAATTGTTCTGAAATTTGGTTTCCTTGCATTCGTCATGCTGAATCCACGATGAAAAACTTCAGCAACAGGTCTATATTCTCAACAATATTCAAGATATTTCTTCATTGTAACCGTGGAAACATTTACGCGGCCGATAAGTGGTTTTATTTTCTAAGCTTTGAGAATCCTGTTGGTTATTGAACCAGGTGAGGAAGTGAGAGGATAGAGAACTGGAGTTTGAACGTCGCCAGCTGCTGATTATTCAGTTGTCTCAAAGTATCCCAGTATCCGGTGGTCCTGGTATGGGAGGGGCAGTGAGCACAGCTTAACTTTTGCCCCTGCCACTCCCACCTCCCCTGCGACGCAACCAAGAGAATTAACATTCTCTTCGACCTCCCCTCTGTGATCAGAAATATCGCTTGCAACCTTTCTCCAGTTAACAACAATAATAATCTTTGTTGTCACAGGTAGGCTTACATTAACACTGCAATGAAGTTACTGTGAAAAACCCCCAGTCTCCAGATTCCGGCGCCTGTTCGGGTACACTGAGGGAGAATTCAGAATGTCCAATTCACCTCAGTTGGTCCATCTGTCAGTGAATACTTGTTTTCCTTCACTATGATCAGAGAATGATTTACACACATAACAGTGGACTGCCTTAGCAGTCTCGGAAAAAAAAAAATCAACCAAATTCTTATTTCTGTCGTCCCATTTTTCTTCCTCCTCAGGACTCATGAAGTGGAGATGCCGGCGTTGGACTGGGGTGAGCACAGTAAGAAGTCTTACAACACCAGGTTAAAGTCCAACAGGTTTGTTTCAAACACGAGCTTTCGGAGCACGGCTCCTTCTTCAGGTGAATGGAAAGGCTTGTTCCAGAAATGTTTATATAGACACAGTCAGAGATGCCCCGGAATGCGAGCACCTGCAGGCAATCAAATCATCAAAGATGCAGAGAGAGAGGTAACTCCAGGTTAAAGAGGTGTGAATTGTCCCAAGCCAGTTCAGTCGGTAGGCCTCTGCAAGTCCAGGCTTGTTGGTGGGGGCCGAATGTAATGCGACATGAATCCCAGATCCCGGTTGAGTCCGCATTCATGCGTGCGGAACTTAGCTATAAGTTTTTGCTCAGCAATTTTGCGTTGTCGCGTCTCCTGAAGGCCTCCTTGTAGAATGCTGACCCGGAGATCAGAGGCTGAATGTCCTTGACTGCTGAAGTGTTCCCCAACTGGAAGGGAACAGTCCTGCCTGTTGATAGTCGCACGATGCCCGTTTATTCGTTGTCGCAGTGTCTGCATGGTCTCGCCAATGTACCACGCTTCGGGACATCCTTTCCTGCAGCGTATGAGGTAGACTACATTGGTCGAGTCGCACGAGTATGCGCCGCGTACCTGGTGGGTGGTGTTTCCACGTGTAATGGTGGTGTCCATGTCGATGATCTGGCATGTCTTGCAGAGATTACCCTGGCAGGGTTTTGTGGTGTTGTGGTTGCTGTTCTGAAGGCTGGGTAATTTGCTGCAAACAATGGTTTGTTTGAGGTTGCGCGGTTGTTTGAAGGCCAGTAGTGGGGGTGTGGGGATGACCTTGGCAAGATGTCCATCCTCGCTGATGATGTGTTGGAGGCTGCGAAGAAGATGTCGTAGTTTCTCCGCCCCAGGAAAGTACTGGACGACGAAGGGTACTCTGTCAGTGGTGTCCCGTGTTTGTCTTCTGAGGAGGTCGGTGCGGTTTTTTGCTGTGGCGCGGTGGAACTGTCGATCAATGAGTCGAGCGCCATATCCCGTTCGTACGAGGGCATCTTTCAGCATCTGTAGGTGTCTGTTGCGCTCCTCCTTGTCTGAGCAGATCCTGTGTATACGGAGGGCTTGTCCATAGGGGATGGCTTCTTTAATGTGTTTCGGGTGAAAGCTGGAGAAGTGGAGCATCGTGAGATTATCTGTGGGCTTGCGGTAAAGCGAGGTGCTGAGGTGACCGTCCTTGATGGAGACGAGTGTGTCCAAGAATGGAACTGAATTTGGAGAATAGTCCATGGTAAGTTTAATGGTGGGATGGAACTTATTGATGTCATCGTGTAGTCGTTTCAGTGATGTCTCGCCGTGGGTCCAAAGGAAAAAAATGTCATCGATGTATCTGGTGTATAGCATCGGTTGAAAGTCCTGTGTGGTGAGGAAGTCCTGTTCAAACTTGTGCATGAAGATGTTGGCATATTGAGGTGCAAATTTGGTCCCCATGGCTGTTCCGTGCGTCTGGATGAAGAATTTGTTGTCGAAGGTGAAGACGTTGTGGTCTAGAATGAAACGGATGAGTTGCAGAATTGCGTCTGGAGATTGGCAGTTGTCGGTGTTGAGGACTGAGGCTGTTGCAGCAATGCCGTCGTCATGGGGGATGCTGGTGTAGAGTGCCGAGACATCCATTGTGACGAGGAATGTTCCTGGTTCAACTGGTCCATGGGTGCTGAGTTTCTGTAGGAAGTCCGTCGTGTCGCGACAGAAGCTGGGTGTACCTTGTACGATGGGTTTCAAGATGCCCTCGATGTGGCCAGAGAGGTTCTCACACAGGGTCCCATTGCCTGAAACGATAGGACGGCCTGGTGTGTTGGCCTTGTGTATTTTCGGGAGGCAGTAGAGATCTCCAATGCGGGGATTACGTGGGATGAGAGCACGTAGGGTGTTCTGAAGGTCTGGATCTAAGGTCTTGATCAGTCTGCTGAGTTGGCGGATGTGTTCCTTGGTTGGATCTGCGGGTAACTGCCTGTAGTGTTCCTGGTTGTCGAGTTGTCGGTATACTTCTTTGCAGTAGTCTGTTCTGTTCAGTATGACGGTGGCCCCTCCTTTGTCTGCTGGTTTGATGACGATGTTGCGGTTGGTCTTGAGAGTGCGGATGGCGTTGCGTTGTGCTTGGGTGACGTTTGAGGCTGCCTTGTGATTGCGAGTGATGAATCTGGCATTGACACGACTTCTGACGGCTTGAGCATACATGTCGAGTATAGGGCAGCGGCCTTCCGGAGGGGTCCAATTTGACTCTTTCCTTTTCGGTTGCTGCACTGCAGATCTCGCGGTCTGCTGTTCCGGTTCATTGGTCGTGTCCCTGGGTTCGCTGTCGGCCTCTTGGGGTCTGTGGAAGAATTCCCGGAGCTTCATTCGCCTGATGAATTCCTCCGTATCTGCCGCGAGACTGATGGGGTCCATTTTGGTGGTGGTGCAGAAATTGAGCCCTCTGCTGAGGACTTCGATTTCGTCTGGTTGAAGGGTGTAGTCTGACAAGTTGACAATGGATTTCCCTGTATTGTTTTCGACTGTTGTACCGGGAGAAGCTTGATTGCTGCTGGTGGTGATGCCAAGTTTCTCAAGCTTCCTGTTCTTGGTGTGCATGTAGGTGGCATAGTATTGCTGTCTCATCTGTTTGGCGGTGTTCCGCAGCTGGTCTGCTGTGTCCTGAGCGCAAGTTGAGAATATGGCCTCTCTCTTGGTTTCCAGGTTGCGTCGACTGCTGTAGAGTTGGTGTACGAGGTGTTTGAGGAGTGTGACAGAGGTGCGGTGGCAGAGTCTTTCAGCGTAGTCTGTGTTGTAAGTCGACTTGAGTGGGTTTTTGATCTGTAGTCCTTTCGGGATCTTGTCTGCTTTTTTGCATCTTTGTAGAAACTGAATGTCAGTGTCTATATGCGCGATCTTCCTGGAGATCCTCTCCACTTTGAGCCGGCAGTTTGCGGTGTCAATGGTAGCCATGATGTGGAGATGCCGGCGTTGGACTGGGGTGAGCACAGTAAGAAGTCTTACAACACCAGGTTAAAGTCCAACAGGTTTGTTTCAAACACGAGCTTTCGGAGCACGGCTCCTTCTTCAGGTGAATGGAAAGGCTTGTTCCAGAAATGTTTATATAGACACAGTCAGAGATGCCCCGGAATGCGAGCACCTGCAGGCAATCAAATCATCAAAGATGCAGAGAGAGAGGTAACTCCAGGTTAAAGAGGTGTGAATTGTCCCAAGCCAGTTCAGTCGGTAGGCCTCTGCAAGTCCAGGACTGTGTATAGACTGTGTCTATATAAACATTTCTGGAACAAGCCTTTCCATTCACCTGAAGAAGGAGCCGTGCTCCGAAAGCTCGTGTTTGAAACAAACCTGTTGGACTTTAACCTGGTGTTGTAAGACTTCTTACAGGACTCATGAAGACCTCCATCCTCATGTCTTTTCTCAAATTTTCCAAGTCACTTCCATTTTTTGGTTTATTTACTGAGAAATATTCTATCATGTCCAATGAAATAGATTGGGGTCACAATGCAATGACTTCTCGGTCGGCTCCTTCCCTTATTTTGATAAAATTACCAATATTTGTCACTCCGTGGTCACTTCACAGCCCATTGGTTCAGCATCTGCAGCCATTTTGGTGTCCCCCGCGACTCGCTAAGTGATCAGATAATTCAGGTGTTTCATCGACCATGTTTGCTGTCGAGTGTGCAGCATGGGCAGCAATGTGGCATAGTGGTTAGCACAGGGGCTGGTTTAGCTCACTCGGCTAAATCGTTGGCTTTTAAAGCAGACCAAGCAGGCCAGCAGCACGGTTCGATTCCCGTACCAGCCTCCCCGGACAGGCGCTGGAATGTGGTGACTAGGGGCTTTTCACAGTAACTTCATTGAAGCCTACTTGTGACAATAAGCGATTTTTATTTTTCATTTCAGTTGCTTCACAGCTCCAGGGTCCCAGGTTCGATTCCCGGCTTGGGTCATTGTCTGTGTGGAGTCTGCATGTTCTCCCCGTGTGTGCGTGGGTTTCCTCCGGGTGCTCCGGTTTCCTCCCACTGTCCAAAGATGTGCAGGTTAGTTGGATTGGCTGTGCTAAATTGCCCTTAGTGTCCAAAAAAGGTTAGGTGGGGTTACTGGGTCGCAGGTTTGGGTTGGAGGCGTGGGGCTTAAGTGGGGTGCCCTTTCCAAGGGCTGGTGCAGACTCGATGGGCTGAATGGCCTCCTCCTGCACTGTAAATTCTATGATTCTATGTTCACCATTCAATACTTCAAGCTTTGTAAAATATGGGAAATGCCCTTATGCTTCATACGTCACC
Source organism: Scyliorhinus canicula (assembly GCF_902713615.1). Taxonomy (NCBI): domain Eukaryota; kingdom Metazoa; phylum Chordata; class Chondrichthyes; order Carcharhiniformes; family Scyliorhinidae; genus Scyliorhinus; species Scyliorhinus canicula. The sequence continues at coordinate 237,776,910 of NC_052149.1, read as the reverse complement.
TTTATTTTATTGTGTTGTTAACTGCCAGATTCATAGAATCATTTTATTATTGCCCAAAAAAAACTCACCTTGATTCTGGGCAGATTAAAAATGTCTGAAAGAGCAGTGACATAGTACGGCTGAGCCTGGATAGGTTGTGGACTTGCCCAATTAGATTTAAGGCAGTTAATGCTGTGCTTTTATCAGGCACTGTAAAAACACAGGATTTTGAACCATTCCATACCAGTGGCAAATCACTGGTATTGTTGCAAAGTGTAGGGGAGGGTTCTTTTGGTCAAGTGGATAATTGGTCGAGCAGACAGACTTTGATTGGCTAATCACAATTTCCCTTTGATGCTATTGCCATAAAACCATAAAACATAGGAGCAGAATTAGGCCACTCGGCCCTTCCAACCTGCACCACCATTAAATCATGGCTGATATTTTCTCATCCCCATTCTCCTGCCTTCTCCCCTGATCCCCTTATTAATCAAGAACCTATATGTCTCTATCTTAAAGACACTCAGTAATTTGGCCTCCACAGCCTTCTGCAGCAAAGGGTTCCACAGATTCACCACCCACTGGCTGAAGAAATTCCTCCTCATCTCTGTTTTCAAGCAGTCTAAGGCTGTGCCCTTTGGTTCTAGTTTCTCCTACTAGTGGAAACATCCTCTCCACGTCCACTCTATCCAGGCCTCGCAGTATCCTGTAAGTTACAGAAGTAAACAACTTTAAGATTGTTGTGCTTTTTCGGAGAATTTGTGGAGGAGGCAAGAATTAAACCTGAGTGCATGATATACACAGCTATAAACCACATTGCTGATCTAATAGCACTGGTTTAATTTAATTTTTTTTAATATACAATAAAGTTTGTTTTGTTTAAAGAAAAGTGAAATCTTGTGGTTACTTAAAATGAGGTATTTGAATTTCTCTTTATATGTTAACGATCCCTAACCAGATTGGAACAATATAAAGAGAAACATATAACAGGCGGCCCATTATTTAGCCTTGCCTGCCTCAATCAAATTTCACCCTCCATTAACTCTGCACCAATGGGAGACCTTTCAGCCAAGCTTTTCAAATGTAGCTTTAGCTTCTGTTTTACCAAAATTAGAAGGGGCTAGTAAACCTGCTGTGTCATTGCGCGCCCTCTCTGCTCGGCGGCGTGTTATGTTATCCTGTCATTTGCAGGTGTCAACTTTCTTTCGACAATCAATCATAAAAGTGGAGCGGGATTCTCCGACCCCCCGCGTGAATCCCGCCCTCGCCGGCCGCCCCATTCTCCGGCACCGGAGATTCGGCGGGGGCGGGAATCGCGCCGCGCCAGTTGGCGGGCCCACCCCGGCGATTCTCCGGCCCGCGATGGGCCGAAGTCCCGCTACTGTAATGTCGGTCCCACCGGCGTGAATTAAACCACCTCCCTTACCGGCGGGACCAGGCGGCGCGGGCAGGTTCTGGGGTCCTGGGGGGCCGCGGGGTGATCTGGCCTGGGGGGGGGGGTGCCCCCATGGTGGCCTGGCCCGCAATCGGGGCACACCAATCCGCGGGTGGGCCTGTGCCGTGGGGGCACTCTTTCCCCTCCGCATCAGCCGTGTAGGACTCCGCGATGGCCTCCACGATGGTGACCCCCCCCCCCCCCTGCGCATGCACGGGGATGGCGTCCGCCAGCGGAGTTCCTTCGGCTCCGGCTGGTGTGGCGCCAAAGGCCAACCACTCCGGTGCGTCCCTGAAGGTGAGGGCTTGGCCCCTAAAGGTGCAGAGGATTCCGCACCTTTGGGGCGGCCCGACGCCAGAGTGGTTCACGCCACTCCATCCCGCCAGGACTCCCCGCCCCGCCGGATAGGGGAGAATCCCGCCCGTCCGCAAATACATTTTTTAAACTCAAAAATACTCGCCTGGAAAAAAGTTGTTCCACTTTTTTCAATCCTTTCGTCAACCAACATTCAGAAGAAGTTTTATTTCCCTTTTGGACCCTCAAATGTCACACCGGTGTCCATCTATATTTCCTTCCTTTACCGAAATGGTTGCATGAGAACATTATGGGCTGGGTTTCACGGGATCTGAAACTACAGGGAGGCAGGTCCCGGAACATTTGCTGCTCACTCCCAGTGATTGAGCAGTGCAGTAGTTCCTGAGGTATCAGCATAAGGGGCACCAATTTGTTTCGTGCTGGAGAAAGTGAAGAATGAGGATTAGCAGTCGGCCTTGTGTTCCTTCATTTTGTCCTCATATTGGACCAGGAATTGCAGTGAGATTGGAGTGGTAGGAGGATACCCCACCCCATTGCTACCCCAGCAAGAGGTCAACTCAGCCACATGTATCAAATGATTGAAACCACGGGCTTCACTTCTATTCTCATCTTTCCCAGCCCGTTAAAACTGTGCAGCATCATCTCATTCAGTCTTCAACCCATCCTTTGGTCTTCACCTATTATTAACCTTCTCCCTCAGCCAGGGCGACACGGTGGTATAGTGGGTAGCACTGCTGCCTCAGAGCGTCAGGGACCCAGGTTCAATTCCAGCTTTGGGTCACTCTCTGTGTGGAGTCTGCACGTTCTCCCCGTGTCTGCGTGGGTTTCCTCCAGGTGCTCCAGTTTCCTCCCACAGTCAAAAGATGTGTAGGTTAGATGGATTGGCCATTCTTAGATGGGGTTACTGGGTTATGGGGATATGGGGTTGTGGGGAGGGTGCTCTTTCAGAGAGCCGGTACAGACTCGATGGGCCTAATGGCCTCCTTCTGCACTGTAGGATTCTATGATTTACTTCCTCCCTCATTATTCCCATCTTCCCTCATGTCTTCAGTCCTCCCCTTGGTCTTCACTCCCTCCCTCAATCTTCACTGCCTTTCCTGGGTCTTTACAATTATTATCCTGCCCCAATCAATGCATTCAACTTTAGTGATGTTTAAATCAGGGGTCTTGGCTTGTGACAAAGCACTTCCCCTTCACATACACTAGTGAATGTTATCATATTATTGTCACCATTTCTAAAATAACACCTGAGGGATTTTTTTTCTATAAATTTAGAGTGCCCAATTCATTTTTTCCAATTAAGGGGCCGCCCACCTACCTACCCTGCACATCTTTTGGGTTGTGGGGGCGAAATCCACGCAGACACGGGGTTGAATGTGCAAACTCCACACGGGCCGTGATCCAGAATCGAACCTGCGACCTCAGCGCCGTGAGATAGCAATGCTAACCACTACGCCACCGTGCTGCCCCTAACAACATCTGATGATTGACATATCTGCTTCATTCATCCTCGGTAAATCTAGCACACGTTGTTGAGAAGAAATGATTTGATAAATTATTTTATTTTAAAATAATGTGGTGAGTACTCATTTTAATTGAGTAGAATGAAAATTACTGTAATAATGCTGATATTAGTGCAATGACCAAATGTGATTTTGTTTCAAATGGATGAACAGGCTGCTCCAGGGAGAGTGGAATTTATCGGAATATTTATTGTATTAATTCTCACGATAAAGATGTCTCTATTTTGGCAGACAATTATTACCCCAAGCATAGTTGCCCTTGTGAATACGGTGATGGGCCATATTGAACCTTTGTGTCCAAACCGGTGCTGTTGGATAGAAAACAAACGGATCATTGTTGACAGGTCAAAATCTTGAAATTCCATATCCATGTCGGGATGGTGTGCGTGTGACTTGGAAGCGATGGTGAGGGTAGTTGAATTTCCACCCTTGCCCTTCGAGGTGGCCGAGGTTGTGGGTTTGGAAGGCACTGTCGAAGGAGTCTTGGTGATTTGCTGCAGTGCATCTTGTAGATGGTACACTCTGCAGCCCCCATAGTGATGGGGGGAATGTTTAAAGTGGCGGAAGGAGTACCAATGAAGCAGGCTGTTCTGTCTTGCATGACAACACCAGGTTAAAGTCCAACATGTTCATTTCAAACACCAGCTTTCAGAGCGCAGCTCCTTCCTCAGTCCAAAGCCACATCATTGCATGACATTGTGCTTCTTGAGTGCTATGGGAGCTGTCCATGGTTTGAGGAGTCAAATAAAAGCTCAAGGCTCCATTCCGTATAAGCTGGTTCGGCTGCAGCATCCGACAAACTAAAGGTCAATTGTCAATTGATTGCTGATCTCTGCTGCTCACTTCTGAACCATCTTGCTGATGTAAGCAAAAAGATGTACAGCAATCCATCCATGAATGAATTTGCTTGCAGGCAGAATCTGAAAGATCCCTTACTGTCTACTCATTATCGGCACCGAGGTAATTCATTGCAAGTGTTCTGTAACAATAGATGCCCAATGTTTAATGAGGAATCTGTGCTTTAATCCACTTGGAAAAATTGCAACTTTTGGCTAGAAAACCCAGATTTATGTAAAACTGTGTCAAACTGAGCCCCACTGGCCTGGGTCTAACCATTACGCCACTTCCCTCCTCACCATTACTTCAATAGGAAGCAAAAAATAATTTGCTTTTCTAATGCTTCCTCCATAACCTCAGGACACCCCAAAATGATTTACAGCTAAATAGTCATGTTGGAAATGGAGTTATCGCTGTACGTCGGAAATGTGACAGCCAATTGGCCCACAGCAAGCTCCCACAGACAAATAAATGTCAATGACGAGATGATGCAGTGAATTTGAGGAATAAATCTTGACCAGGCTACAGCACTCCCCAGGTACATCGGTCAGGTGCATATTTGAGAAATGTTGAAATGCTAGTTTGAGTACTTTCCATGGAATATTCATTAGCATTGGCGCTTATTTTTAAACTTATTCTTTCACAGGCTGTGCGTATTTGTAAGAAAGGGCAGCATTTGTTAACCCACCATGAACAGCACTTGAATTGAGTGGCTGGTAATTAAGAATCAAGCACATTCTACTGGAGTCACATGACTCCCATGTGGGCCAGATGACAGATTTATTTTGCCTGTAGGACATTGGTGAACCAGATGGGTTTTTATAATAATCCAGGAGCTCCGTGGTCATCATTATTTTACCAATCAGTTCCAAACTTTATCAATTGAATTTAAATTCCACCAATTGCCACGGTAGGATTTCAAACCATGGGCCTGATTAATTGGCCATGTCATGCGTGACTTGGTGTCTCCCTCCAGGGAGAGATCCAAATCGTGGTGCAAGGTGCAGTTGAATCTCGCCAGAAACCTCACGTGAGCTTCAATGGCCTGAACCCGACACTAAGTCAGGCATGACAAGGCAAATAAATCACCCCCGTGGTTTCAAATGAGCCGAATGGATCATTATGTGCATATCTGGATCTCAGCCAACGAGATGCCTGTGCCAGATTCTCCCAGCGCCGTGGATCTGTCAGCCTGGCCTGGGAGACCTCACTAAGATGCTGCTCTGTGCTGATCCACACAAACGTGAACCAGGTATAATGGCACCTGGCAGGGGCCTCCCAGGCCATTGGAGACCCCTGAGTGGTTGGGGCAGGGCCAGGTGGCACCTTGGCACTGCCAGCCTGGCACCTTTGAACTCTTAGCTGGCACTGCCTTGGTAGCAGCGACAGGGTGCCTGGGTGGCGGGGGGAACTGTCAATGGTTGATGTCTGAGGGGAGCCATGCACATGAAAAATGGGACAAGGGGGGGGTATGAAGGGTGCGAGGGGGGTTGAAGGGTGGGTATGAAGGGATCTCATAAAGGTTGGGGGGGTGAAGAGGGACCACGGAAGGAAGGGTGGGGAGGCCTGAATATGGGGGTTCCTCAGCCATACCGCAATGGGATGTCTTCACTTGGGAGGGTAATTCCCATGTGTGCGAGGGGGTGACATTGTCCGTGGTGGGAGATGTGGGGGACTCTCAAGCTCACTTAGAGATCGGGCCACTCTTTCAAAATGGCGGCCCGATTATAAGGTCCGGTCTTGCCCGCGATTTCAGCTCTCCCCTGTTGAAAACATTTCAAAGTGTGGGCTAGATTGGGGAGAAACTCCCCAAGGCCAAAGATAGGATTAAGGGCGGAATTTTCTGCGCAACCCACCGTGTGTTTCTCTGCCGCAGGGGCGGCCCACCAGGGGCATCGTCTCGTTGGATGCACCTCTCATCGCCGGCAAGACTGAGATTGGGGTGCCCGTCGGTGGGCCTGGAGCATCTGCCGGCGTGATAGGGTGCATGGTGGCACAAATGACTAGCACTTCACAGCGCCAGGGTCCCAGGTTCGATTCCCGGCTCGGGTCACTGTCTGTGCGGAGTCTGCACGTTCTTCCCGTTGTGGTATTGTGTGAAGCAAATAATGGCATAATGGGAAAAGTAGTCAAGTGTTCTTGGTACAAGTGAATTTAAACTGATTTTCATATAACCTAAGTCCCAGAATACACAAAAACAGCATGTCCTGAGAACTGGGTGACTCTGAGAGTCTAGATAAGGCTTGAACCTAGAAGCAGTCTCAATACATAATAAGCTGAACAACTGTCTCTTCCTGTTCGTAAACAAATTTGTCCAGTTCTTAAAACAAAGACAAGATAATGATATGAGACTCCAGTCCCCTAAAGGTCAGCAAGGTGACGCCATTGTAACGATTATTACTTATGTTTTACTTTCAATCAAATTCCTGACCAAGCTGTATTCATGTTATCTTGATCCTATAATGCATAAAAATCGCCTTATTCTTCTGTAATATCGCAGACTTGGGACGGACTCAGCAGTTTGTAATTGACTGCTTTCCGACTTCAAATCTCAGCCATACTGCTAGCAGTCCGTTCTAATTAGTGAATAAAGTTCAGTTTTGCTTACCTAATGAATGCTGTTTGAATTTCTCTATCACAGACAAACGCGGGGAAAATATAAAATACAACACCGTGTCTGTGTGGGTTTCCTCCGGGTGCTCCGGTTTCCTCCCACAGGCCAAAGATGTGCAGGTTAGGTGGACTGGCCGTGATAAATTGCCCTTAGTGATCAAAAAAGGTTAGGAAGGGTTATAGGGTTACGGGGATAGGGTGGAAGTGAGGGCTTAAGTGGGTTGGTGCGGACTCGATGGGCCGAATGGCCTCCTTCGGCGCTGTATGTTCTATGTGATCAGCCGGTAAATTCTGGCCTAAGTGCAGGTGAATACCGGAGTGGATCGAACCCAAACAGCCGATGGGAAACACCCTTCCAAACCAGCCCAAAACCATACGGAGAAATGTTTTGATTGAACTCCGCCCCACAAAACTGGAGCATTAGCCTGGGCCCCTGGCATTACTAGTCCAGTGACTTTACCACCACCTCACCATCTCCCCCACCCGGCGATAGGTTCTGGTGCTGTTTGGTGTGAAAATGACACATGCAGCCCAAATGGTTTATTGGTAGCAGGGCTGACATGAATAAATCTTTGTTAGGCATAAATATCAGGAGGCCCTGAACCAAGGTTGGGGAATAAGATCCGGCATCATTCCGATTAAATGCTGGAACAGTCTCAAAGGGTAGAATAACCTACTCCAGTTCCTATCCTATGACATGATGTGGCGATGCCGGCATTGGACAGGGGTGAGCACAGTAAGTAGAATTACAACACCAGGTTAAAGTCCAACATGTTTGTTTCAAACACGAGCTTTCAGAGCCCTGCTCCCTCCTCAGGTGAAGGTGAGGAAGGAGCTGCGCTCCGAAAGCTAGTGTTTGAAACAAACATTTTTGACTTTAACCTGGTGTTGTAAGACTTCTTACTATCCTATGGTTTTTTTTTTTACATAGAATTTACAGTGCAGAAGGAGGCCATTCGGCCCATCGAGTCTGCACCGGCTCTTGGAAAGAGCACCCTACCCAAGGTTAACACCTCCACCCTATCCCCATAACCCAGTAACCCCACCCAACACTAAGGGCAATTTTGGACACTAAGGGCAATTTATCACGGCCAATCCACCTAACCTGCACATCTTTAGACTGTGGGAGGAAACCGGAGCACCCGGAGGAAACCCACGCACACACGGGGAGAACGTGCAGACTCCGCACAGACAGTGACCCAAGCCGGAATCGAACCTGGAACCCTGGAGCTGTGAAGCGATTGTGCTATCCACAATGTTACCGTGATAAACAATGAATTTTGTCACAAAGGCAGCCATGGTATAAAAGGTCTTATCCATACCCCTCATGCCATCCCCATCACCTCCGTGAGCGCTCATGTCCTCCTTGCCTAGCTATGGCACGGTCATACCCATTCACCCACTATACACTCTGTATAGAACAATCGTTCTATACATAACATGTATATAACATGATAGAACGTTTTTTATCAAGATGGAGAGTGAAGTAGTTGATGTGGAGACTCGGGAGCTGAATCTTAATAAAGGGAACTATGAGGATATGAGGCTTGAGTTGGCCTTAATAGATTCGGGAGAGTTACTTAAAGGGGTGACAGTGGATAGGCAATGGCAAAGATTCAAGGAACGTATAGGGGAACTGCAGCAACTGTTCATTCCTGTCTGGCACCAAAGCCAAATGGGTAACAGGGCCAATCCATGGCTTAAAAAGGGAATTAGAAATAGTACCCGATCCGAGGAAGAAGCATACAGATTGGTCAAGAAAAATAATGGCCTGGATTCTCCGTCCCGCCGCACCAGATTTCTGGTTCAGCACGCCGGCGGGTTGCTCCGTTTCACCGGCTGGCCAATGGGGTTTCCCATTGTGGGGCAGCCCCACGCCGTCGGGAAACCCCCGGGCTGCCGGCAAAATGGAGCATCCCGCCAGCGGAGAATCCAGCCCAATAAGTCTGAGGATTGGGAGCAGTTTAGAATTCAGCGAAGAAGGACCAAGGGATTGATTAAGAAGGGGAAAATATACTGTGCGAAAGTAAGCTTGCAGGGAACATAAAGATTGACACTATGACACTATAAGTTTCTATAGATATGTGAAGAGAAAGAAATTGGTAAAGACAAATGTAGGCCCCTCCAGACAGAAACAGGGGAATGAATGACAAGGGACAATGAAATGGCTGAGCAATTAAATACATAATTTGGTTCTGTCTTCACAAAAGAGGATACAAATCAGGGCCGGGATTCTCCCCTACCCGGCGGGGCAGGGGGTCCCGGCGTACCGGAGTGGCGAGAACCACTCCGGCGTCAGGCCTCCCCAAAGGTGCGGAATTCTCTGCACCTTTAGTGGCTAGGTCCACGCCGGAGTGTCTCCCGCTCCGCCAACTGGTGCCAACGGCCTTTGGCGCCCCGCCGACCGGCGTGAGTCCGTGCATGCGCCGGAGCGTCAGCAGCCGCTGACGTCACCACTGGCGCATGCGCGGTGGAGGGGGTCTCTTCCCCCTCCGCCATGGTGGAGGCCGTGGCGGCGGCGGAAGAAAAAGAGTGCCCCCACGGCACTGGCCCGCCCGCCGATCAGTGGGCCCCGATCGCGGGCCAGGCCACCGTGGGGGCATCCCCTGGGTCCGAACGCTCCGTGCCCCCCCCCAGGACCCCGGGGCCCACTCGCGCAGCCTGCTCCCACCGGCACCAGAGGTGGTTCAAACCACGTCGGCGGGAGAGGCCTGACAGCGGCGGGACTTCGGCCCATCGCGGGCCGGAGAATGGCGCAGGGGGCCCGCCGATCGGTGCGGCGAGATTCCCTCCCCCGCCGATTCCCGAGTGGCGGAGAATTCCGGCCACGGCGGGGGCGGGATTTACGAAGGCCCCGTGCGATTCCCCGACCCTGCGGGGGGTCGAAGAATTCCGCCCCAGATCCCAGAAATGTTGGAGAATGAAAGGTTTAGTGAGAAGGAAGAACTGAGGGAGATCAACTTTAGTAGAGAAATAGTGCTGGGAAAATTGATAGTACTGAAGGCAGATAAAACCCCAGGGCATGATAATCTCCATCCCAGAGTGCTTAAGGAGGTGGCTCTGAAAATAGTGGATGCATTGGTGGTAATTTTCTGGGATTTTATAGACTCTGGAACAGTCCCTGCAGATTGGAGGGTAGCTGATGTCACTCCATTATTCAAAAAGGGAGGTAGAGAGAAAACAGGGAATTATAGACCATGGGATTGGGGTAGTGTATTGAGGTGAATAGAAAACTGGTTGGCAGAGAGGAAACAAAGAAATGAAAAAATGAAAATGAAAATCGTTTATTGTCACGAGTAGGCTTCAATGAAGTTACTGTGAAAAGCCCCTAGTCACCACATTCCGGTGCCTGTCCGGGGAGGCTGGTATGGGAATTGAACTGTGCTGCTGGCCTGCCTTGGTCTGCTTTAAAAGCCCAGTGAGCTAAACCAGCTAAAAGAGTAGGAATTACTGGGTCCTTTTCAGATTGGCAGGCAGTAACCAGTGGGGTACCACAGGGATCGGTGCTGGGACCCCAGCTATTCACAATATATATTAATGATTTGGATGAGGCAGCAAAATGTAACACCTCAAAATTTGCAGATGATACCAAGTTGGGTGGGAGGGTGAACTGTGAGGATGCAGGGATCCTACAGCAAGATCTGGACAGGTTGGGCGAGTGGGCAAACCAATGGCAGATGCAGTATAATTTGGATAAGTGTGAGGTTATTCACTTGGGAAGCAAAAATAGGAAGGCAGATTACTACCTGAATGGTTATAAATTGGGAGAGGGGAGTGTGCAGCAGGACCTGGGTGTCCTTGTGCACCATTCGCTGAAGGTAAGCAGGTGCAGCAGGCGGTAAAGAAGGCGATTGGTAAGTTGTCCTTCATTGCGAGAAGTTTCGAGTACAGGAGCAGGGGATGTGTTTTTCCAATTATACATGACTTTGGTGAGGCCAAACCTCGAATATTGTGCGCAGTTTTGTTCTTCTTTTCTGAGGAAGGATGTTCTTGCTCTCGAGGGAGTGCAGCGAAGGTTTACCAGACTGATTCCAGGGATGGCGGGACTGTCATATGAGGAGAGATTGACTAGGTTGGGATTGTTCTCGCTGGAGATCAGAAGAATGAGAGGGGACCTCATAGAGACTTATAAAATTCTAACAGGGCTAGACAGGGTAGATGCAGGAAAGATGTTACCAATGATGGGTGTGTCCAGAACCAGTGGTCACAGTCTGAGGATTCAGGATAAACCACTTCGGACAGAGATGAGGAGACATTTCTTCACCCAAAGAGTGGTGAGCCTGTGGAATTCATTACCACGGGAAGTAGTTGATGCTAAAACATTGAATATATTCAAGAGGCGGTTGGATATAGCACTTGGGGAGAATGGGAGAGAATGGGGAGAAAGCAGGATTAGGCTATTGAGTTGGATGATCAGCCATGATTGTGATAAATGGTGCAGAGACGATTAATCAGGGGGGTGCGGTCATCGAGATGTTCAAAAGTACGGCTGAATGGTTAGGTAAACTAGATAGAGAGAAACATTTACATTGAAGGGAGAATCAGTAAATTGAGAGTACAGGTTTTAAACAATTAGCAAGAAAGCTAGCAGGGAGTTGAGTATATATGTATATATTCCTCAGTGAATTGGAATGGGCTGGCTGAAGGGACTGTGGAGGTAGATTCAATAGTAACTCTTGAAAGTGAATTGGATATAATTAGAAAGTGAAGGAATTGCAGAGCAATGGGTGACACGACAGCTGAGGTAGAGGGACTAACTTGGATAGTTCTTTTAAAGAGCCAGCATAGGGGCAATGGGCCCAGTGGCCTCCTTCCGTCCTGTCGGAATCTGTCTATTTATAAAGGATGCTGACGCATAGAATGTTGATTCTAATTTATTCACAACCGGTGAGTTGATCTAAAGAAAATGCAGGTCATTTCGTATCTGTAAGCAATTTTAAAATGTTCGATTTATTCTCGGATTACCCTTGCGTGCAAAATATCTTGGCTGTTCACTGACCCAAATAGTAATCCATAAAATGTGTCTGCTGGCTTTGTTTTTTATGCGTATTTTATGTTTGGACAGTGTAAATTGAACTGTCCAGGTGCATTGCCGCTGGTAACAATGAGAGCGGTGCAGCCATTGATTTTGACGAACAGCTCCTGTGTCCAATTTCCTTTCAATTTCTATCCCCTGACGGTACATTAACACTGGCCGGGTCTCATTCTATTGAATGACCTTCACTGTCGCTGGGTCAACATCGACTCTGGACCGCATGAAGTCTCATAACTTCAGGTTAAACACGGGCAAGGAAACCTCTTGCTGATTACCACGTACCATCCACCATCAGCTGATGAATCAGTACTCCCTCATGTTGAACACCACTTGGAGGAAGGACCGAGGGTGGCAAGGAGGCAGAATATGCTCTGGGTGGGGACTTCAATGTCCATCACCAAGAGTGGCTGGGTAGTACCACCACAGACCGAGCTGGCCGGGTCCTGAAGGACATTGCTGCTAGACTGGGACTGCAGCTGGTGGTGAGGGAACCAACTAGAAGGAAAAACATATTTGACGGCGATAGGGTTGAGGCATTGGCTTAAGTAGGCTGCTCTTTCCAAGGGCCGATGCAGACGCGATGGGCCAATTGGCCTCCATCAGCACTAAAAATTCTATGATTCTATGACCTCATATTCACCAATCTGCCTGCTGCAGATGCATTTGTCCATGACAGTAATTATAGGAGTGACAACCGCACAGTCTTCCTGACTTCACATTGAGGATACCCTCCATCTACCACCGTGCTAAATGGGATAGACTTCAAACAGATCTAGCAATTCAATACTGGGCATCCATGAGGTGCTGTGAACCATCAGCAGCAGCAGAATTGCATTCAGCCACAATCTACAGCCTCATGGCCCGGCATATCCCTCACTCTATCATTACCACCAAGCCAGGGGATCAACCTTGGGGCCCACAGCGCTCATGACGTCTGCGACCTGCGCCCAGGCCCGGTTGACGTCAGTGGATGGTGGCCTCCATTCCACCCCAGGGAACCGGGAGTCCTGACCCTCATGGCATCCAGCAGGTTCTCAAGCTCTGCGTCCGCGATCCTCGGAGCCGCTCTCCCTGATGCCATCTACTTGGATGGAATGGGAGTGTGGGGAGAGGAATGCTTATGTGCAGCTCCAGTTTGTCAAGCTCTCCAGTGCCAATCCTGATCCCAGTGAATCCAACGCCAGAGTGAGTAGGAATTGGACTAGTTTGACTTGACACGATAGCTGACCCATTAGCGTGTCCTGAATGGCTCTGGAACTGGTGCCTCTATCGGGACTATGGAAGACCCCTCCTTCAGTCCCCGAGTCAACACTTAGCCTCTTAAACCGAGATTCCCACCCAAGGTGTCGACCTGGTGAAGCTACAACACAGGCCTACTTGTGTGCCAAACAGCATAAGCAGCAATTAATATACAGAGCTTAGAAATTCCACAACAAATACATCAGTTCTAAGTTCTACAGTGAAGCCACATCCAGCTGTGAATGGTGGTGAACAATTAAACAACTCACTGGCGGAGGATATTCCACAAATATCCCCATCCTCAATGATGGAGGAGCCCAACACATCTGCTCATAAAACAAGGCTCAGGCATTAGCAATAATCTTCAGCCAGAAGTGTCGAGAGGATGATCAATCTCAGTCTCCGCAGGAGGTCCCCAGCATCACAGCTAATAATAATAATCTTTATTGTCACAAGTAGGTTTGCATTGCAATGAAGTTACTGTGAAAAGCCCCTAGTCGCCACATTCCGGCACCTGTTTGGGTACACAGAGGAAGAATTCAGAATGATCAATTCACCTAACAGCACGTCTTTTGGGACTAGAGGGAGAAAACCGGAGCACCCGAAGGAAACCCACACAGACACAGGGAGAACGTGCAGGCACCGCACGGACAGTGACCCAACTGGGAATCGAATCTGGGACCCTGGCGCTGTGAAGCCACAGTGCTAACCACTGTGCTACCATGCTGCCCTAATACAATTCACATCACATAATAGCAAGGAGCAGCTGAAGGCACTGGGTACTGCAAAGGCTATGTGCCCTGACAATATTCCGGCAATAGTACTGACAACTTGTGCACCAGAAATATCGCACCCCGAGCCAAGCTATTCCAGTACAGCTACAACACTGGCATCAACAGCTACAACACTTGGGGCTGGTTTAGCACACTGGGCTAAATCGCTGGCTTTGAAAGCAGATCAAGGCAGGCCAGCAGCACGGTTCAATTCCTGTACCAGCCTCCCCGAACAGGCGCCGGAATGTGGCGACTAGGGGCTTTTCACAGTAACTTCATTGAAGCCCACTCGTGACAATAAGCGGTTTTCATTTAATTTCATTTTCGTCTACCTGGCCATGTGAAAAATTGCCCAGGTGTGTCCTGTACACAAGAAATGGGAAAAATCCAACCCAGCCAATCAATCTACTCTCACCATCAGCAAAGTAATGGAGGGATTCATCAACAGTGCTATCAATAACCTGCTCACAGAGGCTCAGTCTGGATTCCGTCAGGGTCACGCAGCTCCTGACCTCATTACAGTCCTGGTTCAAACATGGACAAAGGAGCTGAATGCCAGAGGTGAGGTGAGAGTGGCTGCCTTTGACATCAAGGCAGCATTTGACCGAGTATGGCATCATGGAGCTAAACTGGAGTCAATGGGAATCAGGGGGAAAACTCTCCGCTGTTTGGAGTCGTACTCGCCATAAAGGAAGATGGTTGTGGTGTTCAATTATCTCAGCTCCAGGACATCACTGTTCCTCAGGCCCAATCATCTTTAGCTGCTTCATCAATTACCTCCCTTCCATCAGAAGGTCAGAAGTGGGATGTTTGGGGATAACTGCACAATGTTCAGCACCATTCCTGACTCCTCAGATAATGAAGCAGTCCATGTCCAAATGCAGCAAACCCTGGACAATATCCAGGCTTGGGTTGACAAGTGGCAAGTTACATTCACATATGTCAGGCAAAGACCATCACCTACAAGAGAGAATCTAACCATCGCCCCTTGACATTCAATGGCATTACCATCGCTGAATTCCCCACAATCAACATCCTAGAGGTTACCACTGATCAGAAACTGAACTGGACAGTCCACAGTAATACTGTGACCACCAGGGAAGGTCAAAGGCTAGGAATCCTACGGTGAGTAACTCACCTCTTAACCCCCCCCCCCCCAAAGCCACCATCTTCAAAGCACAAGTCAGGTGTGTAATGGAATACTCTCCACTTGCCTGGATGAGTGCAGCTCCAACAACACTCAAGAAGCTCAACACCATCCAGGACAAAGCAGCCCCGCTTGATTGGCACCCCTTCCACAAACATTCAATCCCTCCACCACCGATGAACAGTGGCAGCCGTGTGTACCATCTACAAGATGCACTTGATTAATTTAATTGTTTGTAAATTGATATTTTCTTCTCTATACTCCATTTAGATTGTTATTTCCCAAGGAGTGGATGATATTCTCATTCCTTTTCCGAAAAGGCCACAACTTGCACTTATTTATATTTGAATTAATTTGACCCACCTGTTCAGGAAGTCTTCTTTCAATTGAGAAAAGAGTTCTTAACAAGGTAAGGTAAAGGAAACGCCCTAGGTTTGTATAGCACATCAGGACAATACATGATTCCAATCTCACACCAACATGGCGACTCCACGCTACCTCTGGAAAGTGACCTGGCAAAGATACTCACTTGTGTCAAATTGGTGCACTGGCTTTTGAATGGGCGCACCTTCGCCACTCAGACTGCTGTCGTGGTCGTGACTCGCAGCCATCTTCCCAAGGCAGCGAGAGATGGGCAATAAACACGAGCCATGCCAGACACTCTCACTTCCTGAGAAATTGTAACATAATTGCAAAGGAAAATGAGGATATTATATGCAGCCAGCCAGAAGCTACAGATGATAAATATTTGGAATAGTTTAGCAACTGTGCTTTGTGACCTTGATCAATATTTAAGGTGTATATGGAGAAGTGTGAGATTAATAAAATATTTCCAATTAAAATCAATGACAAGTTTAATTTATAAATTGCCGGTTGGAGTTTGTTCGAGTGGAAATAGTTGACAATTATTCTTCCAAGGCTGAAGGATAAATATTTCTAAAAATAGTAAAGGTGATTACACTGGTTGTAAACAATTTGATTAATGCATTGATAATCGTCACAGAGTTACCAACGCAATAGGAAGTAAACGTACTGCAACGTAAGGACCACTTCTATTAACTGTATCTTGTGCATGGTATATTGTAAATACAGTCCATAAGCTCTGTTATATTTTCAATCTCTGCTTCACCATCTCGAGTCCATCCGTCCATCGCAAGCCTCTTCCCCAAAACCCGTTTGTCATTTTAAATCACCCCTTTCCACTTCACCTTTAAAAGGTTTCACCAATTCTGCTTATTGTTTCTAACCCTGGAATATGGGGATTCATAGTATCACCAACATTTCTTGTCCATCCCTGATTCTTCTTCAGAAGGTGGTGGTGATTCACCTATTTGAATACAACTGAGTGATTGGCGAGGCCATTTCAGAGTCAACCTGATTGTTGTGGGGCCAGAGTCACATGTAGGCCATGCAAGGACGGCAGATTTCTTTCCTGAAAGGACATGGGTGAACCAGATGGGGTTTGACAGCAATCCATTAGTTTTGTGAGTACCTTTACGAATACCATCTTTTTAATTTTAGGCCTTTTATGCCCTCCCGCACCTGGACCTGTGCGCCAAGTTATGATTGAGAGGGCTGGTTAAGGCAGCAGCCAGCCGGCCCACTTTTCAAGTTACTGAGGCCAATCCACTGCCATTTCAGGACGTTGTCCGTCTCTATTACAATGTTTCACCCTGGAAGGGTAGATGGGGGAATATTTGACTCCATAGGCTGCTATCATGCAGGAATGGATGGGTACTTCCTTTCGGAGGTCCCCTGTGATGACGGAAGGCACTTCCCAAAAATCGTACTCTCCTCTATCCACCCCCCCTCCCCCCCCCCCCCCCCCCCCCACCCCTCTCTCTACCCCAACTCCTTCACCCCTCCCTACTCGCCAGGCCCACCCAAGATCCCGGGACTCATCTCAACTCCTGGAAACTTCTGTAATTCTACTTTGGAACGAGATGTTGTCCCAGTAATGGCCTCTAATCTCCTCTGGCGCTGTTGAGGCTATAAGCCGGTTTGCCAATCTGATTGGCCAGCAGCTCTCTCGGGTGGGATGTAAGAGCTACTCTGACCCAATGAAGGCTGCCCCCAGTGTAATATCGCTGCGGGCAGCTGGATGTCTGCTCGGCGAGGTGTGACCTTTGGTTGAGGGGGGTCAGGTTTAGGTAAGCCACTCCCCCCCCCCCCACCCCCCCATAAAATCCACCCCCTGATTTTTAATGAACTTACGAATAGGGGCTTTTCACAGTAACTTCATTGAAGCCTACTTGTGACGATAAGCGATTTTCATTTCATTTTAATTTCAGCTGAAGAAAGAGACTTCATGGAGCAGACAGGGGGCTGGATAAGAACAAAGTTTGTTTACACTTTATACAATAACCACAAGTACTGCAACTCCTCACCTCGAAGGGAAACATTCCTGTCCTGTAACCCGGCTGGACTTTATATACCGTGAAGCTCCTCCCAGTCAGGGGGGAGGCTCCTCCCCCTCAATTACCCAGGAGTTCACATTCCATAGAGTCGGAGGGGAATCAGATACAACATAGTGCTTGGCCCACGCGGGGGATGTAACACTAGCTTCATAATATAACCGCCATTCTAGCCTACCCACACTACCTCTTTGATCAAACATTTGGTGTGGTCTCCCAATTCTTCTTCCTACCGGAATACAACAGGATGCTTTACTCCTAAGTTCCTATGTTGCTCTGTTTACTTGTCAAGAGCTTTGGTTAGATGCCATTGAGAGTACCAGATTTATCTCTGGGCTCACACCTCAGGGATAGTATATAGGTCTTGGGGTAGGTGCACTGTAGATTTACCAGAATATCAGATTTTCAAAGGTTTCATTCTTCGGAAAGGTTGTACAAACCATCTTTATATTCCCTTAAATTTGAAGATTTTGGGGGTTGTTGTCTCCCAATGTAAAATGGTGAAGGGAATCATTTTGATTTGGTAAAGGGGATGTGTTTCCATTGTTGTTGGTGCCCCAAGCAAGAGGGAATAATCTTCAAATTAGAGTTCGGCAGCTCGGAACCTGCACACAAAGGATAGTGAACATCTGATACTTTCTCCCTTCAACAGTATCAATCCTGGGGACCTATTAAACCTTTTAACATTGAGATTTGTAATAATCCACAGGAGGCAGGAGTCCCGTCTCCACACCAATATTTATTGCCAATAACTAGATACAAGAGCAGCTACAAACAGTGCTGCTAGCATTCCAGTCAACTTAAGACTGCTCACAAAGCCTACACAGGTGCTTATATGGGCCCCCTCAATGAGCTATCATTGAGGGAGCTCATACACCAATTGGCCAACCAATAATGCTAATTGGAGGTCATTACAAGATGTGTCAACTTTTTTTAGGGAGATGCATCAAGGGATATGGATCAAACACCTGTAAATGTACTGCAGGTGTAGATCCGCCATGTTCTAACTGGAACAGTCTCAATGGGCTGAATGGACGACTCCTGTTCCTATGTTCTCATTTTCTGCCTAGTGCCCACTTGTCTTTTATAAAGAACCATGCATGTTTTCTCTATTTGGCAGATAACTTTGCTCTTCACTGACCTGGCTGGATCAGGAGGTTGTGGGTTCAAACCTCACCAAGGACCTCAGTATTTACTCTGGGCTGACACTTTGGTGCAGCGCTGCATTGTAAACGATGCCGATGGGATGACAGACCTACTCAGGTGAATGTGATTGAAGGAAGATTTTCAGGAATCTGGGCCAACACTCCTCCCGAACCAAAACACAAATAACGCATTCATTCATTTACTCTTTGTGGGAATTTGATGGAAAAACAAAATGTCTGATGTTAGATTTGATTCTGAAGTTGGATAGCACTTGAAGAACAATCCGGAGTACATTAATAGCTGCACTAACAACCACTTTACGATAAGTAAAATAACCCTCACGAGACCCACAGGGTCACCCCAATTGACCTCTCCATGGGACTTGTGGAATATGAGCTCCCCCCGCCGGTGGGTAAAGGCCCACCAGCTGGAGCTTGTAAAGTCACCCTTTAAAAGCCGGCCCAGGTTGGGGCCGGTGTGATCAATAATCCTGGGTGGGACCTTTGGAGTGGAGGCCACATAGTGGTATTTGTTTTCGTTGTTGAATTAAACTTCATTTGAACGTACCTTCTCTGGCCTCCTGAGCTTACTGGCGATGAGGAAAAGAACGGCTGCGACTCTGGATGTCCCAAAGCACGAGAGCGAGGTCAACGAGATTTTAGAAATGCCACTTTACTGAAGGCTGGAGGGCTTTGACCCAGGCGTTGA
Organism: Scyliorhinus canicula; assembly: GCF_902713615.1. NCBI lineage: Eukaryota > Metazoa > Chordata > Chondrichthyes > Carcharhiniformes > Scyliorhinidae > Scyliorhinus > Scyliorhinus canicula. The sequence goes on along the minus strand of NC_052149.1, from coordinate 237,757,746 downwards.
AGGCTGTGCCCAGTATACCGAACAGATGCAATCTTTTTTCCAGGCAAATGGTATTGTTGGAGACAACCGACAAGAGGTAACACTCCTGACAACCTGCGGGGCCCCAACATACAGCGTAGTCAAGAGCCTCACCTACTCAGCTCGGGCACCTACAGCAAACTCGTGGGACTTGTCACCAATCATTACATCTTCAACCATTGACAATAATTCAGAGATACCAGTTCAATATGGCCAGGCAAACCACTGGGAATTGGCTATGGAATTTCTGACGAGCCTTTGCAAGTCAGCTGAACATTGTGACTTCAGCCTGTGCCTCCCTGAGATGTTAAGCGATCATTTGGTGTGTGGCATTAACAATATGGCAACTCAAAGGAAGCTGTTAGCAGAACCAGCCTCAAATCTGAAAAGGGCCAGAGAGCTGTCGCTCTCCCGCGAGAATGAGGAAAAGGGAGCCCAGGAGATCCATGGTTCCATGGATTACGATGCACACAGTTGGTCGGCCCCCATTACAACGAGCTACCAGTCTCCTAGGTCATGACTGGCAACAAATCCTCCGGACGGGGACTGGCGGTTGTAACGAAGGCCTCGGAAAATATCCAGCAGTTTTCCAGGAAGGCCTGGAAAAAATAAAGGGGGCCAAAGCAGAAATTTACATTGACTCAGAGGCCCAACCCAAATATTTTCGGGCCGGACCTGCGCGCTGCCTGCAAAAGTGTATGACGAACTGAGCTGGCTAGAGAACCTGGGTATCATACGTGTGGTCCAGTCCGCAGAGTGGGTAGTGCCAGTGGACCCGGTGCTGAAGACAGGCAAGTCCGTTCGCCTGTGTGGCAATTACAACATGACCGTAAACAGGGCCTCCCCCATGGGCCAGGTACCCCACGCCACACGCCGGGGATCTATACTCAAATCTGGCTGGAGGGGGGGGTCACTCGTTCACAAAACTGGACATGATCCAGCTATACGTTCAGTTGGAGTTAGACATGGCATCTCGAAAATACATCACCCTCAACATGGTAGCACACGTGGATAGCACTGTGGCTTCACAGCGCCTGGGACCCAGGTTCGATTCCTGGCTTGGGTCACTGTCTGTGCGGAGTCTGCACCTTCTCCCCGTGTGTGCGTGGGTTTCCTTCGGGTGCTCCGGTTTCCACCCACAGTCCAAAGATGTGCAGGTTAGGTGGATTGGCCATGCTAAATTTCACTTAGTGACCAAAAAGGTTAGGTGGGGTTACTGGGTTACGTTGATATGGTTGAGGTGTGGGCGTAATTCGGGTGCTCTTTCCAAGGGCCGGTGCAGACTCGATGGGCCGAATATCCTCCTTCTGCACTGTAAAATCTCTGATTCTATGATGGTTGGCTTTCGTTGTTGAGTAAATGGATGTGTCGTGGGGGAAAAGCGTTGGTGTTCAAACAAGGGGAAACACACACAGATTTCCACCTCATTCCCGAATAAAAGGAAGTGGTGACTTTAATTGAATCTGGTCAGACCGAGCGTTTAATGCAGGACCGCAAAGCAGAGTGAGATCAGAAAACACATTAAAACAAAACTCACTGTGGGAGCGGGTTGTTAGAAAACAAGTTCCCCCCATGAAATTTTCAAGGTTGCCCATCTCTCTGTAGTGCGAGAATTGAAATTGGATGTCAGTTCAGCTCTGAATGGGCAAGGATTTCTGTCAAGTGCTCTGTGAAAAAAAAAACAGAGAGATAATCAAGTACGGAGATTGCCAGGAAAATTGGCTCATTTTCATGTAATTTTACCACAATGCAACGGCTCTTGTAATAAAATATATACTTGGGGGAAATAACAGGAAAACTGGCTTAATTTCCAATTCATCGTATGAGGCCAAACAATAGAACCTATTGGGAATGGTGGGTTGCACTAGCTTATTAATTTTGTTATTCGCGTGGTTAGAATCAGAGCTGGAGTATGAATTTATGATTGTTAAAGAGCATTAGAAAGTGTATTCCCTGTTGCTTCTGAGTTATATTAGATCCATGATTCTCTGAAACAACAATTCTTAGCTCTCTATAAAACCCAAGTAGCTGCAGACCCTCAGCATTAGTCCCATATTTGAAGAGATTCTTCCAATGTTTTACTCCTACCCGAACATAAGACCCTCACATAAGACCTAGGACTGGGCTCACCCCAGTCCAACGCCGGCATCTCCACATCACATAGGACCATAAGACCATAGGAGCAGAATTAAGCCACTCGGCCCATTGAGTCTGCTCCACCATTCAATCATGGCTGATATGTTTCTCATCCCCATTCTCCTGCCTTCTCCCCATAAACCCGATCCCTTTATTAATCAAGAACCTATTGATCTCTGTCTTAAAGACACTCAGTGATTTGGCCTCCACAGCCTTCTGCGGCAAAGAGTTCCACAGATTCACCACCCTATGGCTGAAGAAATTCCTCCCCATCTCTGTTTTAAAGGGTCATCCCTTTAGTCTGCGATGGTGTCCTCTGGTTCGAGCTTTTCCTACAATTGGAAACATCATCTTCACATCCACTCTGTCCCGGCCTCGCAGTATCCTTTAAGTTTCAATGAGATCCCCCCTCATCCTTCGAAACTCCAACGAGCACAGTCACAGATTTCTCAACTGTTCCTCATACAACAGGTTCTCCATTCCAGGGATCATTCTTGTGAACCTCCTCTGGAATCTCTCCAAGGCCAGCACATCCTTCCTTAGATACGGGGCCCAAAACTGCTCACAATACTCCAAATGGGGTCTGACCAGAGCCTTATACAGCCTCAGAAGTACATCCCTGGTCTTGTATTCTAGCCCTCTTGACATTAATGCTAACATTGCATTTGCCTTCCTAACTGCCGACTCAACCTGCACGTTAACCTTAAGAGAATTATGAATAAGGACTCCCAAGTCCCTTTGTGCTGATGATTTCCTAAACATTTTCATTTAGAAAATAGTCTATACCTAAATGTCTTCCCTCCAAAGTGCACAGCCTCACACTTTTCCACATTCCACAGAGTTTAATCATGCCTTTGCTCTCATTGCTTTACGAGTGCCTACCCTTCTTATCCAGCCCCCTGTCTGCTCCATGAAGTCTACTCCTTCGACCCATCTCCCCCCCCCCCCCCCCCCACACACACACACACCCTGCAATGGCAGAGAATAAGCATTTATTGATATTTTAATTAAAAGTTGTTGCATGGTCAGCAATGTTACTGAATTGGTAACTCTAGAATTATGAAGAGAGAAAATAGGTGAAATCCTTCCACCAATTGCACTATTTGCCTAATAAGGACTTTTGACTGCCCTTTCAAATTAACTGCCAAACTCTTCTCATATTCTGCCTTTGCTTCTTTGTATGGTGGTGGTAGTGGTGGTGCGGGGGTGGGGGGGTGGGGGGGAGGGGGGGGGGAGGGGGGGGGGAGGGGGGAGGCCCGGAAATTGGTTTCATGCCAACGTGGATTTACACTGGGAACTTCATGGTAGGTTGAAAAATCCACCATCGGCTGGTGTGAACATTATTTGCACCCTGATAATGGGACACAGATGAAGGCCTGACCCCCACCAACACCCCCCCCCCCCAATCCTGCCCCGAATTTGAATAGTTTTTTTTCTAAAACATTTTATTAAGGTATTCATAATTTTATAATAATAACAATAAACCGTACAAATACAGATATAAACAGTGCATTAACCATCTCCATTCCTAACAAATCACACCCACCCTAAACAGAAAATAGGCTAACTCCCCCCTCACCCCCCCTTTTTCCTATTGCCCCTGCTGACATTTAGTTTTCCCCGAAGCAGTCGACAAACGGCTGCCACCTCCGGAAGAACCCTCGCATTGACCCTTGGCTGCCAAGCCAGGATCTTGCACCTTCGCCATGTTTTCCTGTGCTGCAGGTTCTGCACGTGCCTTCTTTGCTCGGCTATTTCTTCAGAAAGACCACTACTGGTCCATGTCTCCATATACCTGTGGGGGATTCCTCTTCACTGTCTCACCCGCCCCGGATTTTTCCAGTCAAATTCCGAAAAAGTCGGGATGAAAGGTCCAATAGTTCCGTCACGAGCGGGAGCTGCCAAATACGCATCCTGCTACTCCAAGGCCGCCACCGGAAGTCCTGAATTTGAATAGTTAAGAGTCACTTTGGCCCTTTCCTCTCCTTCCCCTCCCCCCATGCTATCATCGGGACTCTCCCCCTCCTCTCACAGTCATCGGGGCTCTCCACTCTGCTCATCGCCACATAAGGGAGGAGGGTTATTCCCTTGGCATTGCTCCCTTGGCACTGCCCCCTTACAGTGATCCTGACATTTTGAGGGCGAACTGCCAAGGGACACTGCCACGGTGCCAGGGGAAATTCCCAGGCTTGTCCCTCAACACACGGGGCCTCCGGGCACCTCTGCCGGGTGGGGAGGATACACCTGGGCCGAACGCTGTAGCACAAAGCCCTTTAATTATAATCAAATGTAGGTACGTTCATGGAAAACAGTGACGGGAAATCAGGAACCTGATCATGTCATCGTTGGGGGTCGGGGAAGATCTCATTTTGGCTCTCTTGCAGGGTTTAGTGACCATTACGGAATTCACGCCCGTGGCAAATGGGGCCACGAGATCACAACCATAGCGTACAAAAGCAAGGAAATTATTGTGAAACTTTATAAAACACTGATTCAGCTTCAACTCATTAGCTTTCGGAGCACTGCTCCTTCCTCAGGTGAATGAAGAGGTATGTTCCTGAAACATATATATAGACAAATTCAAAGATGCCAGACAATGCTTAGAATGCAAGCATTAGCAGGTAATTTAGTCTTTACAGATCCAGAGATAGGGGTAATCCCAGGTTAAAGAGGTTCGAATTGTCTCAAGCCAGGCGACTTGGTAGGAGTTCTCAAGCCCAGGCCAGATGGTGGGGGGTGAATGTAATGCAACATGAATCCCAGATCCCGGTTGAGGCCGTACTCATGTGTGCGGAACTTGGCTATAAGTTTCTGCTCGGCAATTCTGCATTGGCACGCGTCCTGAAGGCCGCCTTGGAGAACGCTTACCCGGAGATCAGAGGCTGAATGCCCTTGACTGCTGAAGTGTTCCCCGACTGGAAGGGAACATTCCTGCCTGGTAATTGTTGCGCGATGTCAGTTCATCCATTGTTGCAGCGTCTGCATGGTCTCCCCAATGTACCCCGCTTCTGGACATCCTTTCCTGCAGCGTATGAGGTAGACAACGTTGGCCGAGTCGCACGAGTATGTACCCCGTACCTGGTGGGTGATGTTCTCACGTGTAATGGTGGTATCCATGGCGATGATCTGCAACGTCTTGCAGAGATTGCCATGGCAGGGTTGTGTGGTGTCGTGGTCGCTGTTCTGAAGGCTGGGTAGTTTGCTGCAAACAATGGTTTGTTTGAGGTTGCCCGGTTGGTTGAAGGCAAGTAGTGGGGGTGTGGGGATGACCTTGGCAAGATGTTCATCTTCATCGATGACGTGTTGAAGGCTGCAAAGTAGGTGTCGTAGTTTCTCCGCTTCGGGGAATAGCTGGCTTGTAATGCAGAACAAGACCAGCAGCGTGGGTTCAATTCCCTTTACAGGCTCCCTGAACAGGCACCGGAATGTGGTGACTAGGGGCTTTTCACAGTAACTTCATTGAAGCCTACTTGTGACAATAAGCGATTATTCTTATTACTGGATGACGAAGGGTACTCTGTCGGTTGTGTCCCGTGTTTGTCTTCTGAGGAGGTTGGTGCAGTTTTTTGCTGTGGCACGTTGGAACTGTCGATCGATGAGTCGAGCGCCATATCCCATTCGTACGAGGGCATCTTTCAGCATCTGTAGATATCGGCTACGCTCCTCCTCGTCTGAGCAGATCCTGTGTGCGGAGGGTTTGTCCATAGGTGATGGCTTCTTTAATGTGTTTCGGGTGGAAGCTGGAGAAGTGGAGCATCGTGAGGTTATCCGTGGGCTTGCGGTAAAGCAAAGTGCTGAGGTGACCGTCCTTGATGGAGATGAATGTGTCCAAGAATGCAACAGAATTTGGAAAGTAGTCCATGGTGGGTCTGATGGCGGAGTGGAACTTATTGATCAATGAAGAGGAACATACCTCTTCATTCACCTGAGGAAGGAGCAGTACTCCGAAAGCTAGTGAGTTGAAACAAACCTGTTGGACTTTAACCTGCTATTGTAAGACTTTTTACTGTGTTGTAAGACTTCTTACTGTGCTCAACCCAGTCCAACGCCAGCATCTCCACATTACAGCTTCAACTGGTATTGTCTGTCAATCCAGGGCACCATGTTCTCGAGGGGATGTGAGTGCAGAAAAGATTGATGAGGGGTGAAGGGCGTCAATTGTGAGCTTCGTTTGGAGAAGATGGTGTTGTTCTTCATGGAGACGAGAAGTTTGAGGAGGATTTGACTGAGGCGTTCAAAACGAGCAAGCATTTAAATAGAGTGCCCAAAAGAGAAAATGCTGGAAAATCTCAGCCGGTCTGGCAGCATCTATAGGGAGAGAAAATAACTGACGTTTTGAGTCCAGATGACTCTTTGTCAAAGCTAACAGACAGAGAAAATGGAAGATATTTATACTGTGGGGTGGGAAATGAAAGATAAGTCATAGCCACAGAAACCAAGGGGAAAGAGTGCTAAATGACACAGAAACCGAGGGGAAAGAGTGCTAATGGCAGTCTCCAGAGAGAACAAAAGGCGTGAAAGGCCAAACTGCAGAGAAACTAACATCAGAGGGTAAACTGTGACAGCTGTAGGGGGGAAGGGGGAATTAAAGGGGAGAAGAGGTAAGGCAGGGGAAATATATATATATATATATATAAAAATAAATAAATAAAAGGTAAACAACAAGTAAAATGAAATGGAATGAAAACAAATGGGTCGAGGTGGGGTAGAGCTGATCATCTGAAGTTGTTGAATTCGATGTTCAGGCCAGAAGGCTGTAGCGTGCCTAACCAGAAGATGAGATGATATCCCTCCAGTTTGCATTGAGCTTCACTGGAACATTGCAGCAGGCCGAGGACAGACATGTGGGCATGGGAGCAGGGTCTTATGTTAAAATGGCAAGCAACAGGAAGGTCAGGATCCTGAACGCGCACAAATCGATGGTGCTCAGCAAGGAGATTAGCCAGTCTACATTTGGTGTCTCCGATATAGAGGAGAGCTGAGCACCTTCTGTTACATAACCAAAAGCAACATAAGGACACCTTTTCAGCCGATCAATAGTGAACTGATCGATTGTGGAATAAACAACAGTGAGAGTGATTGATAGTGAGAGTGATCAATAGTGAGAGTGATCACTAGTGAGAGTGATCAATAGTGAAATGTTCAACAGTGAAAGTGATCAATCATGCGAGTGATGGATAGTGAAAATGATGGATAGTGAAACTGATCAACAGTGAAAATGGTCAATAGTGAAAGTGATCGAAAGTGAGACTGATGAATAGTGAGAGTGATGAATAGTGAGAGTGATCAATAGTGTGAGTGATCGATAGTGAGAGTGATCAATAGTGAGAGTGATCAATAGTGAGAGCGATCGATAATACTTGACAGGGAAGTTGCACTATATTAGATAGGGGCAGACTGAGAAGGACTACAAGAAAAATAAAGACAGGTTTAGAATTCCCGTAAGTAAATACACACAGTGTGATGAATAATATTGGTGAATTACCAGTAAAAATAGGAGTGTGGAAATATGATACTGTAATAATAACAGGAACGTGGTTTAAAAATAGTGAGAGCTGCGTGTTGAATATGCAGGAGTACACAGTGTTCAGCGAAGAAGAAAAGGGAGGTGGGATGGCAGTACTGATTAGGGAAGACATTGGAGTTTTGGAAAGAGGGCATGTCCTTGAGGGGACAAGGATATCATCCGTTTACTTATTAATATGGCTAGTCCAGTTCAGTTTCTGATCAACGGTAACCCCCAGGATGTTGATTGTGGGGCGATTCAGCGATGGTAATGCCATTGAATGTCAAGGGGCGATGGTTAGATCCTCTCTTGTAGGAGATTGAAAACTGCTGTGTGAGAGACAGATTTTCAGTGTGGACAGTTGGTGTGTCAGAGTAACGTGTGTCTGATGGCAGGTCGCTTGTTGGTTTACATGGACTGTGTACTTTCTGTGAGCATTAGATTTCAAGACAGATTTTGTAACTTGTATTATCCTTACAAATCTGTGTATATCTGTTGAGGGAGCAGTGTAATGTAGTTCGCCTTTTCTTGTTCAATAAATATTTTATCCTTTTGCTAAAAGTTCATCAGCAGATTCCTGTGACTCTATTCAGTAGCTGCCCTCCACATTTCCAAATAAAAAATAGAAGCCGGGATCCACACTGGAACATGACTTGTCCAGTTGGAACATCAGCTGTGATCACAACCCTATTCCTATATTCTTCTGTTCAACTTATTGACCATCTATGATTAACATTCCGTTTCAATCTGAGAGCACTTATAATTGGAGCGCATTTCAGGCTGATGGGAGCCCCGCCACTCAGTGAGGCTCAGATGCAAGCTACGGTGCCAGCCCACATTTTGAGGAACGATTCCCTTTGTGGGAACAGTGATTGGCAGGCGCGCTGATGAAGTAACTGCTTTAATTGTTCTGCCTATGCAGTAGACAGGTTTGAGAGAATGTGTTATTTATACTGTGAAAGAGGGACCCCTGGGAGCTCTGCAGCGCAGCAGGGACTGAACCTACATTCCAAATAGCTCCAGTCTTATCTTACATTGTCCAATTCATCATTTATCAGTCCAAGTCTCGCAGCCGCACTGTCTCACGCTGAGTAAAGCAGAGTTTGGTAAATTCTTACAAAGCTTTACTCTAAATAAATTTAGCATCTTTAAAATGATGCGGCGCACGACCCCCAACTGCAAATAATTTATTTCTGGATAATGCCTGATCTTATGCTGTAATTACTGTTTTAATTAGTGACAAGTGTTCAGAGCTGTGATTTGTTCTGGCAGGGATTTCCGGAGTGTGTCATATAATTGTATGGGGAGAGAATTTTTAAAAAGTATATTCAGCCGAAGCAGAAGGACTGATGTTTGGACCTATATTTGCCTCCTTGGCCGGCTCCTTGATGTCCCACTCACCTGGCCTGGCTTTACAGCCCTGCAGAATCTTTATAGTGACTCTTCGGCCCACCACCTTTATACTAGTTCTTTAAAACTGCATTCTAGCTAATGAAATGAAAATGGCCTTATTGTCACGCGCAGGCTTCAATGAAGTTACTGTGAAAAGCCCCTAGTCGCCCTACTCCGGCGCCTGTCCGGGGAGGCTGGTACGGGAATCGAACCGTGCTGCTGGCCTGCTTGGTCTGCTTTAAAAGCCAGCTATTTAGCCCAGTGAGCTAAACCAGCCCCTCCTGGGGCTGGGGCTCAGTAATACCACTCCTCTTCCTTCTCCTCGTAACCTTGCGCATTCTCTCTTTTCAGATTATTACCATCCCCAACAGTGGCAATTATACTGGACCGAAAACCCCAATACTTTATTTATTTAAGACTGCGTGGAAAGATCGATTCACTCAAGGAGTGATTGCATGAAGAAACAGGACTTGCTTCTCAAATTCTTCCTTCTCAATTCTCAAACCAGAAAATGAACCGCTTATACGAACACCTGAAACTACGATTCAATTTCCCGTTAAAAAACAAGAAAACACACACACAGCTCTTCATCTGTAAACAAGCAAGGCCTAAAGTGATACTTGCATTACAACTCAGATTCTGGCTCTTAAAACTCTTTCCTACTCTATTGGAAGGTCTTCAAATGGCTGCCTCACTTTGGTTGTTTCAGCCTTTCCCTTTGTCTCCACACAAGGCTGCTCTGCCAGTAAAATGCTATCACTTTGTAAACTGTCTGGAGCTGGTTCAGCACAGAGGGCGAAACAGCTGGCTTGTAATGCAGAACAAGGCCAGCAGCGCGGGTTCAATTCCCATTCCAGCCTCCCCGAACAGGCGCCGGAATGTGGCGACTAGGGGCTTTTCACAGTAACTTCATTGAAGCCCACTTGTGATAATAAGCAATTATTATTATACCATCTTACTTGGAAAAGAATTGTGGACTCAGAGTTAGGCCGATGGGAACTCAGCTCTTTCTATCAAAGCTTCCCCAAACTCACTGCATTTCTGCCTTTACTTGTGATCTCAAGAAAAACTAGGATTGCCAGATCAGAGATCAGATTTCACTTTCAAAAGCCTTTCTCTAAAACCAGCAATGGGGTCCTCCGCTCGTCGCCAGCGCACTCACGCCCCCGGGTTTCCCCATGGCGTGGGACGGCCTCACTGGAAAACCCCATTGGCCGGCTGCTGGAGCGGAGGATCCCACTGCCGGGGGAGGGGGGCATGCCACACTGGGAAATAGGGCTGGCGGGAGAGGGAATCCCACACCCTGTCTCTCGAACAGTGTTCACCATAGCTTCTCACAAAATGGCCCTGTGCCTCTCTGAGCTCTGCCCAGCACTGACCTCACCTCTTCAAAATTACAAAAAACAGCACATCTCTGCAGGCAGACTGCAAATCATTAACTCTGCAGGGACTTTCCCCATTCAAACCAGGTTAACCCCAGGCTTTTAACCCTTGAATTACCCACTATGTTTATAATCCACTTTCCTGAATAATAATAATCATCTTTATTATTGTCACAAGTAGGCTAACATTAACACTGCAATGAAGTTACTGTGAAAATCCCCTAGTCGCCACATTCCGGCGCCTCTTCGGGTACACAGAGGGAGAATTCACAACGTCCAATTCACCTAACAGCACGTCTTTTGGGACTTGTGGGAGGAAACCGGAGCACCCGGAGGAAACCCACGTAGACACGGGGAGAACGTACAGACTCCGCACAGACAGTGATCCAAGCCGGGAATCGAACCTGGCACCCTGGAGCTGTGACGTAACAGTGCTAACCACTGTGCTACTGAAATCTTCCAATCATCACAAGTTGGCAGTCCAATTCCCTATTGAATACCTCAATTGAATCTACCCCCAGCACCCTGTCAGGAAGTTCATTCCAGACTCCAACTGCCTTCTGGGTGAAAATGCTTTTCCTCAAGTCACCTTTACTCCTTTTGCCAATTAATTTGAATCTACTCCCTCTAGTTCTTGATGCTGAGAGAGAACAGTTGCTCACTATTTACCCTGTCCACACCCTTCAAGATCTTGAATAGCTCTCTCAGTGCCTCAGCCTTCCTTTCTCCAAGAAAACAGATCCAACCTCCCCAAACTATCCTCGTGGCTACATTTATTGATCTCTGGAATAATTTTTGTGAATCTCCTCTGTGCTCTCCAATACCTTCATGTCCTTCCTCATGCATGGCACCAGAACGGGATGCCATACATCAGGTGAGGCGTAACTAGTGTCTTATACAAGTTCACCGTAACCTCCTTACTCTTGTACTTAATAGTCCCATTAATAAAATCTAAGATACCACATGCTTTATTAACTGCTCTCTCAACATGCCCTGCCACCATCAATGACTTGGGAACATATAAACCAAGGTCAATTTGTTCCTGCAACTCCTATTGAGTTTCTCACTTTAATTTCTACTGCCTCTCCATATTCTTCCATCCATAAATGAATCAGCTCACACTTCTCTGCATTGACCTTCATTTGTCACTTGTGTTCCCAATCCACCAATGTGTCCATGTCCTTTTGAATCTCAAGATTATCCACATCATAGCTGACAATGTTTCCAATCCTCCCCAAATTTTGAAATCACATCCTGCACAACACATTCGAGGTCATTAATATGCATCAGGAAGAACAAGGGTCCCAACACTTAACCCTTTGGGACATCCACTACACATCTTCCTCCAATCTGAAAAACAATTATTTATCACGACTCTCTGTTTCACTCAGTCAACTCCTTAGCCAAGTGCCTATTTTCCCTTTCGTTTCATGAGCTAGAATGTTGCTGGGAAGTCTCTTGTATGGCACTGTATCAAATGCCTTTTGAAAATCCATATAGACCACATCAATAGCATTGCCCTTATCAACCTCTGTTGCCACCTGAAAGAGAAATCCCAAGTCAGTTAAACTTAACTATCTTGCACCTGTCTCAGTGACTATTGATTTTGTCCTGAACTATAGTTTCCAGAAGTTTCCATACCTCTGAAGTCAATCTGACTGGTCTGTAATTTCTGGCTTTATCCTTGCACATCCATTTTGTAAAAGGGTGTGACATTCACAACTCTCCAATCCTCTGGCACCATCCCTGTATCTAAGGTAAATTGATATATTTGCACCAGTGTCTCTTCTTTCTTCCCCCAATCTCCTTAGACACATCTCATCTGGTCCTGGTGCCTCATCTATGATAGCCTTTCTAATTCCTCCTCCTCAATTGTGAATTCCTCAAGTGTGCCCGCTATCTCCTCTCTCACCTTGGCCTGTGTAGAATCCTCTCCGTTTCAAAGACACATGCAAAGTACTTGTTTAATACCTCAGCAACTGCTCCTGTCTCCAAATACAAGTCTCCTTGTTAATCCTTAATCAGCCCTATTCTTTATTTTACCACCTTCCTATTGAAGAAGACTTTGGGATTCCCTTTTATGTTAGCTGTAGTCTCTTTCCAAGCTCCCTCCTTGCTTTTATGATTTTCAAATCCCTCTGGTCCTTCTACATTCAGCCTGTTTCTCTATTATCTTTTCTACCTGACATCTGTCAGACGCATACGTCTTCCTTTTCATCTTCACCTCGTCATCTAGCGTTTTCTAGATTTATTTGTCCGACCTTTCCCTTTCTGTGGGAAATATACCTTGGTGTTTCCTGAAACACTTTCTCATTGAAGGTGCCCATTGTTCAGCCGCCATCTTTTATACCAATATTTAATTCCAGTTCACTTGACTCAGGTGCATTCTCATCCCATTGAAGTTGGCTTTCTCCCAATTAATTATCCCAGCTCTGGATTGTTCCTTGTCCTTCTCCACGGCCAACCTAAACTTTATGATGTAATGGTCCCTGACCCCTAAATGCTCTTCCACTGATATTTGAACCACTTAGTTCAACTCATCCCATTACGCCATTTCTCCAGCCATGTATTAAACTGCTCAACCTTCCTATTCTGATGCTCACCAGTTCTCGGCACTGCAAGCAATCCTGAGATTACTGCTTTTGAGTTCCTGCTTTTCAATTTCCTTTCTAACTCCCTATATCTGTTTTGAGGACCCCATTCCTTTTTCCAACCTATGCCGTTGGTCCCAATATGGATCACAACCTTTGGCTGTTCACGTTCCTCCAATAGAATGTCCTGTAGCTGCTCTGTGCTACCCTTGACCCTGGCACATGCCATCCTGGAGTCATGTCTATGGCTGCAGCAACACAGAATCCATGTAATCCTCAACCTTGCAGGTTCACCACAGAGATTCCATCCTCTGATCAAGTTCCACAGCCCAGAGCTCAATTTTCTGCAGCTGATGTCACTTCCTGCAGATGTAGTCATCGAGGGTACTTTGTGCCGGCATGACTTCCCACGTCCTGCAGGATGTACATTCCACGTGGCTGAGCTGCACGGGCATGCCTTAAATGTTCCATAAAATGTTTACTGACCTGTCACCAATTATATCCTCTTGTTCTTCTTACACCTCTTTATGAAGCCTCATTGCTCTCCTCTCGCTGTCTAAACTGAAACTTCCAACTCTTCTCTTGCTCTTTTAGACACAGAAACGCCCGGCTCTCCTCTCACTACTTCCATATTTCCAAATAGGCTGATTGCACAAAATAGAGATGGGGATGAGAGCGATGAGGAGTATGCAAAAGGATTCAAGGGGTTTTGGACAGGTTTAGTGAATGGGTAACAACAAAGTAGATAGAATATAGTGTGGAAAAATGAGAAGTTATCCGTTTTGGTAGGAAAAACAGAAAGGCAGAGGGTGTGATTCTCCGACACCCCCCCCCCCCCCCTCGCCCGTTCGGAGAATCGCTGGGGGGGGGGGGGGGGGGCGGCATGAATCCCGCCCCCGCCGGCTGCCGAATTCTCCAGCGCCGGAGATTTGGTGGGGGCAGGAATCGCAGCACGCCGGTCGGCAGCTGCTGGTAGTGCCACCCACCCACCCCCCCCCCCCCCGGCGATTCTCCGGCCCGTGATGGGCCAAGTGATCGCCCGTTTTCGGCTGTTCCCGCCGGCGTAAATTAGAGCAGGTACTTACCGGCGGGACCTGGCTGCGCGGGCGGCCTCAGGGTCCTTGGGGGGGCACGGGGGGATCTGGCCCCAGGAGGTGCCCCCACAGTGGCCAGGCCCGCGATCAGGGCCCACCGATCTGCGGGCAGGCCTGTGCCATGGGGGCACTCTATTCTTCTGCGTTGGCTGCTGTGGTCCTCCATGATGGCCAACACGGAGATGAACCCCCCCTGTGCATGCGCTGGGATGACGTCAGCACACGCTGGCGCTACCGCGCATGCACCAACTCGCGCCGACCGGCGGAGGCCCTTCGGCGCCAGTTGGCATGGCGCCAAGCCCCTTCCGCACTAGCCGGCGGGGCGGAAATCACTCCAGCGCTGGTCTAGCCCCTGAAGTGCCAGAGTTGCCCGCCCCGCCAGTTCGCGGAGAATCCCGCCCAGAATATTTCTTAAATGGTGGGCGGTTAGGCAAATTTGTTTCCCAAAGAGACCTGGGTGTCCTTGCTCATAAGTCACTGAAAACTAACACACAGGTCCAGCAAGCAATTAGAAGGCAAAATGGTGTGTTGTCCTTCATTGCAGGAGAGTTTTAGTACAGGGGCAGGGAAGTCTTGCTGCAGTTGTGTGGAGTTTTGGTTAAACCAGGCCTGGAGTATTGTTCCCAGTTTGGTCTCCCTCCCTCAGGAAGGGTATACTTGCCACAGAGAGAGTGCAACGAAGGTTCACACCAGACTGCTTCCTGGAAAAGCAGGGTTGTCCTCGGAGTTGAGGTTGAGGAGAATGGGCCTGTATTCTCTGGAGTTGAGAAGAATGTGAGCCAATCTCATTGCAGCATACACAATTGTTCCAGGGCTCAACAGGGTAGATGCAAGAAGGATATTTCTTCTGGCTGGGGACCAGAATCAGGGATACAGGCTCAGAATAAGGGGCAGGCCCTTTAAGACTGAGGTGAGGAGGAATTCCTTCACTCAGAGAGGATGATGAATCTCTGTCATTCTCCACCAAGGAGGGCTATGGAAGGTCGGTAATTCAGTATTGATAGATTTATATATATTAAGAGATATGGGGATAGTGTGGGAAAATACCATTGAGGTAGAAGATCGGCCATGATCTAATGGAATGGTGGAGCAGGCTCGAGGGGCTGAATGGCTTACTCCTGCTCCCGCTTCCTATGTTCTAATAATAACTTGCGACATAAAAAGTAACAGCCTCATGTTGCCCTTAGTTCTTTTGCCAATCACCTTAAACTTCTGTCCTCTCATTACAGATCTTTCTGCCAATGGAAACACTTTCTCCTTATTTACTCAATCAACATAATGAATGATTTTAAACATCTCTGTCAGGTCTGCTCTTGTTTTTTTGAAAATGTGGGCGTCGCTGGTTAGGCCAGCATTTATTGCCCATCCTTAATTGCCCTTCAGAAGGTGGTGGCGAGTTGCCTTCTTGACCGCTGCAGGCCTTGGGGTGTAGGTACATCCACTGTGCTGTTAGGGAGGCAATTCCAAGATTTTGACCCAGCGGCAAAGAAGGAACGTCGATATACTTCCAAGTCAGTGTGGTGAGTGAGTTGGAGGGGAACATCCAGGTGGTGCCATTCTCAGGTATCTGCTGACCTTGTCCTTGATGGTGATAACTGTGGTGGGTTTCGAAGGTGCTGCCTGTAAGAAGAACAACCCCAGCTTCTCAAGCCCCTTTCACGCAGACTCGATGGGCTGAATGGCTTCCTTCTGCACTGTAGTGATTCTATCCTTGGCGCCATTCTCGCGAATTTATTTCTCACCTTTTCGTCAGGAGCACCTACCAGGTTCGAGGACTGGGAAAGCCTCTCCTCACATGTGGACTCACCTCAGGGAACGGGCTGACCCCGTTGACATGACCAGGATGAGATGGTTTCCTGGGACCTCTGAAAGGACTGTCAATGCAAGATGGCCGCTGACTCCCATCTACACGTGTGCAACGATGCGCGCAGGCTCAGGAAATCTAAAGCTGAATCTTAACAGCAATGGAAAACAGATGCACAAAGCTAAATTGCCATTCAGAATTTCAGGTTAGATAAAGTGCGGCCTAGATATTTCGCACGATCACTATTTTAAAAAATTTGATGCATGTTTTTTTTGTTCCTAACTCGGGCACGCTGAATGAAGAATCGGATGAGGACAATCGCAAACCTCGAAGGGAGCTTGCTCATTTCCCAGCCCATTTTTAATCTCCGTGTGTGTCCTGATGTTTCAGTAGCTTCAGACACAGGATGATGAAAGTCTGCTCTGTTGCATTTTAAAGGGAGTTTCAAGTCTCCAGCCTCTCCGCATACCCTCGCTTGTTCGAAATGGGTCCATGCCACAGAAAAAGATAAAACCGAAGAAAATTACCCGGGCGAAGTATGTATTATATTAGTTCAGAATGAAATAGTCTTTGAAAATGAAATGAATAAAAATCGCCTATTGTCACAAGTAGGCTTCAAATGAAGTTACTGTGAAAAGCCCCTCGTCACCACATTCCGGCGCCTGTTCGGGGAGGCTGGTATGGGAATTGAATCGTGCTGCTGGCCTGCCTTGGTCTGCTTTCAAACCAGTGATTTAGCCCAGTGTGCTAAAATCCGATAAAGAAGAGAAACTAAACGGAGAGGTTAAGTATCACACTGAGGTTGAGGAATGGGAAGAGTTCTTATTTCTGTTGCTTGTCAAGTGTTACAACTGTGCACAATCCACACTTGCAGCAAACACAGCCTTCAGTAAAACAGAAACAGGTAATTAACTGATTAGCATGAACACAGCTGGTGACAATGCACGACTGGATTCATGTAGCTGGACCTCATTTCGCTGCCTCCACTGTGGAAAGCCGAGGAAGGTTACATCAAACAAGATAACAAAAGTCAACAAATACTGTAATTATTAAACGTACTAACAAAGAAACATGAGCATGTCGTTCAGCCCTTGAATTGTTCCACAATTCACATAGATCACGGCTGATCTGTTTCTTAACTCCAGCTACATGCCTTGATCTGTAACCCTTAGTGCCTTTTTCTAACAATAACGTTTCAATCTCAGTTTTGCATCCTATCTGGCTGTATCACAGCCTGGTATGGCATCTACCCAGCTCAAGACCGTCTGAAACTACAGAGAGCCGGGAACACAGCCCAGTCCATCACGCGAACCTGCCTCCCATCCATTGACTCTGTCTATGCCTACCGCTGCCTTGGGAAAGCGGGCAGCATAACCAAAGACCCCTCCCACCCGGGTTATTCTCTCTTCCAACTTCTTCCATCGGGCAAGAAACACAAAAATCTGAGAATACGCACTAACAGGTTGAAAAACAGCTTCTTCCCCACTGTTACCAGACTCCTGAGTGACCCTCTTATGGACTGAACTTATCTCTCCATGCATCTTCTCTGATGAGTAGTACCACACTGTATATGCTTCACCCGATGTGTGTGTCTATAATTTACATTGTGTATTTAGGTATGTCCCATGTTTCTCATGTTTTTCTATGGACTGTACAGAGAACAAAGCTTTTCACACTACCTCGGAGCACGTGACAATAAATCAAATCAGTCAATCAATCAACAGGCCGAAACCTCACTAGATTTCCAGGGAAGAGAATCCAAGATTCCATCTTGCCCTTGAGTGAAGAGGAGCATCCTGACGTCACATCCAAATGATTTGTCTCTAATTCTAAGGTCCTAGGCCCTTGCTCTGGATTTCCCCCAGCTGAAGATTTAACTGTTCTCTCTCTATGGCCGTAGGAAATGCGATACCTGCTGAAGAGCAACGACAACTGTAGATATCAAACTACAACAGATTCAGCCATTTGTGGCAACAGTCAAACGTTTACCTGATCCTTTAGAATAATTCAAATCAGTAGAAATAAGAGACTTTCGATGTTCGTTCATATTCTCATGTTGACTGTACTGTACGGTGTCCCTTAAACTGTACTTAGACAACCCACTGGATCATCTCCAATCCTCAAAGCTGGCTTTTACAGCTTTTTTTAAACTTTTATAAATTTAGAGTCGTCAATTATTTTTTTCTTTTTCCAATTCAGGAGCAATTTAGCGTGGCCAATCCACCTCACCCACACATCTTTGGGTTGTGGGGGTGAAACCCATGCAGACAATGTGCAAACTCCACATGGGCAGTGACCCAGGGCCGGGATTTGAACCCGGGTCCTCAGCATCGCAGCCCCAGTGCTAACCACTGCGCCACATGCAGCCCTCCCTTTTACAGCTTTTAAACAGTTGTCACAACCTTGTTTCTTACATTACATTTGGAATGGCTGGTGAAGCGTCTAATTTGATTAGGAAATGACATTTATGCCTGTCCATTGCCACATCAAGGCTTCATTCCAGTCATTGAGACTGCACGGTGGCACAATCGTTAGCACTGCTGCCTCACAGCGAAAAGGACCCGGGTTCAATTCTAACCTTGGGCGACTGTGTGGAGTTTTCACTTTCTCCCATGTCTGCGTGGGTTTCCTCTAGGTGCTCCGGATTCTCCCCATCGTCCAAAGATATGGGGCGCAATTCTCCGCACTCACGATGGTGCGGAGAATAGCGGGCGACGTAAATTTTTACGGCCACGCTGGTCTGACGCCCTCCCGCTATTCTCCCCCCCCACACCCGCCTCCCGACACGAATCGCTGCCCGCTGTTTTTTTACGGCGAGCAGCGATTCTCAGCTGGCTGATGGGCCGAATTCCAAGGCCTTTACGACCGTTTTTATGAACGTCAAACACACCTGGTCTGACCGTTCGTAAAAACGGCAGTAAAGTCCCGATCTGGGGAACCATGGCACCGATTGGCACGGCAGTACCACGGCCGTGCCAAGGGTGCCATGGGCCCGCGATCGGTGGGCACCGATCGCGGGCAGCGGGTACTTACCCCGCGCACTCTTTATCCTTCCGCCGCCCCGCTGTATCCATTCGCGGGGCGGCTGAGGGGCATACCGGCCCGCGCATGTGCGGGTTTCACGCAAACGCGTGATGACGTCATCCGCGCATACGCGGGTTGGAGTCGTCCAATCCGCGCATGCGCGGCTGACGTCATCTGACGCGTCAGCCGTCGCTAACTCTGGCTAGCGGGCTTAACGAAATTCGTTAAGCCCGCGATGCCGGAGTTCACGGCCGCGGGATGCTAGCCCCGACCGGGGACCAGAATCGGTTCCCGGTCGGGGGGGGGGGGCGGAGGCTGGCGTCAAACCCGCCCGTTTTTGACGCCAGCCTCACGATTTCTCCCGGGTGCGGAGAATCACGCCCATGCAAGTTCAATGGATTGGCCGTAATAATTTGCTCCTGAGGGTGGTTTTACAGGAATAGGGCGGAGGATTGAGGGTGGTCTTTCGAAGGGTTGGTGCAGACCCGGTGGGATGAATGGCCTCCTTCTGCACTGTTGGGATTCTAGGTCAGGTTATTTTTTTAAATGTAACTTTGGCTCTGGTGCCATTACATTTTCAGTCCAAGGGGCCAATAAGAAATGAGAAATTATTTGGTTTCAGATTCCAGCAGCCGCAGGAATTTGCTTTTAATAAGAAATTATAACTTGTAAAGCATTCAAATCACAAGATTAGTCATTGTACAGAACTCCTTCCTATTCAAGTCGATGACAGTGACAAGCGATGCCAAGGACATTGTATTGTGAGTGGGTGGACATAGCTGAATAGGAACCAAACTGCCACGGTGTTTTATAGTTTTGCTTGCAATGTGATATGAGGGCACGTCCAGCAAGGAGACAGAAGGCAGTTCCATTGCAACAAAAACAGAAGACACTGGACAATCTTCAGCAGGTCTGACAGCGTCTGTGGATAGAGAAGGGAGCTAACGTTCTGAGCGTGTATGGTTTGACGAAGAGTGGGGGGGGGGGGGGGGGGGTTGCGGGGGGGGGGGGGGGGGGGGGGGGGGGTTGTGTGCAAAAATCTGGCCCTGGTGGGCTTTAGCTGCAGATAGGATCCAGAGATGACAAATTCTGCTTCATTAAAATCTTCGTCAGGGAAGGAAATCGCTCCCTAAAGCAGCCTGAAGATAACAGCACCCCCCCCCTCCCCACACCCCATCTCCACAATTCCCAATGTGATGATACTCTCTGAAGTGTCAGAGCGAGCCACTTGTCTGTACAGATAATGCAATAAATGCTCCACTCTCTGAGTAGAGATTAGCAAATGCACAATACTGGCCTTAGAAATATTGGAGGAATTAATAATTTGAGCAGCTTTCTAGACAGTCAATGTGTATGAAAAGACACAGAAAAGCAGCTGTACTACGGAACAAAGGACAGAGAACAGAAAGAAAAAACCCTGACAGAATCAAATTATCCAAATACGTGCGGTAGTTGACAATGCCGACAATTTTCGACTGATCTAAAGGTTGAAAGGTTTTTCTCTAACTGGAATTTGCACCACTATTATATACAAGCCATTTATTCACCCTGATGAATTGAGTCTCTAAAATAACAGTTTCTTTACTTTATTCTTGCTGTTTCTGTCTCATGTTTCTCAGGTATTTCAAAGCATGAAACACAATTTCATTACTTCAGCGTTGTTATTCAAGCTACGTTTACTTCCTTATATCAAGGGAATAAAGGAATTGTCTCCCTTTTCCCCTGCTACATTCCTCGCTATCTCTGTGTGCTCACCCTTCAGACCCAAGACAAACATTGCTCTGGGTGCGCGCAAGTGTGATGGGCGATTCTCGCTGGAAGCTCTAGTATTGGCGGAGCTTCACTATCTTCACCCAAGAAGTGTCTGTTGTCGAACCTTAATCATTCCGCTTTCAGGAACCCTGAAGTGGCTTCAGCGAATGGACCTGATTGAAGAAGATAAAGACGATTGCCAGCTCTCACAAATTATCACGGCCAATCCATCTAACCTGCATATCTTTGGGCTATGGACTATGTCCTTTTCTTTGCACCACTCTCTCCCCATGGTTAAGATACTCAGCTCTCTCCCTCTGTGGCACATTATTTTTGAAAGTACACACTGCACGGTGCCCACACATCACTCAGCACCTGACCAACATGGACAAAGGGTCTGAATGCCAGGGTGGGATGTGAGTGACTGCCCTTGACATCAAGGTAGCATTTGACCGAGTACGGCATCAAGGAACCCGAGGTAAACTGGAGTCAATGGGAATCAGGGAGAAAATCTCCGCTGGTTGGAGTCATTCCCGGCACAAAGGAAGATGGTTGTAGTAGTTGGAGGTAAATCATCTGAGTTCCTCAAGGATGTGTCCTAGGCCCAACCATCTGTGGTGGTCTCATAAATGACCTTCCATTTATTAAAAGGTCAGAAGTGGGGATATTTGTGGATGACTGCACAACCTTCAGCAACATTCATGACTCCTCAGATAATGAAGCAGTCCGTGTCCAAATGCAGCAAAGCCTGGACAATATTTGTGCCACCCAAGTGCCAGGCAATGACCATCTGCTATAGGAGAGAATCCAGCCATCGCCCCTTGATAAGTTCCTGTGGGTCACCATCACCAACAGTCTGTCCTGGTCCACTCACATTGATGCAACAGTCAAGAAAGCCCAACAACGCCTCTACTTCCTACGGCTGCTAAAAGAATTTAGCATGTCTGCATCGATTCCCACAAACTTCTATCCATGTTCGATAGAGAGCATCCTATCCAGCTACATCACAGCCTGGTATGGCAACTGCTCGGCCCAAGATTGCATGAAACTGCAGAGTGTTGGTAGCACGGTGGCGCAGTGGGTTAGCCCTGCAGCCTCACGGCGCCGAGGTCCCAGGTTCGATCCCGGCCCTGGGTCACTGTCCGTGCGGAGTTTGCACATTCTCCCCGTGTTTGCGTGGGTTTCGCACCCACAACCCAAAGATGTGCAGTGTAGGTGGATTGAACACGCTAAATTGCCCCTTAAATTGGAAAAAACAAAATGAATTGGGTACTCTAAATTTAAAAAAAAAGAAACTGCAGAGTGTGGTGAACTCAGCCCAGCGCATCACACAAGATTGCCACCCCCACATTGATTCTGTCTAAACCTCCCGCTGCCTCAGGAAGGCAGACAGCATTGTCAGAAACCCCTCCCACCCAGGCTTTGCCCTCTTCCAGACCCCTCCATCAGGCAGGAGGTACAGAAGTCTGAAGACCCACACATCCAGATATAGGAACATCTTCTTCCCCACAGCTACTAGACTCCTCAACGACTCCCCCTCGGACTGATCTGTTCCCTGTAAGAACACTATTCACGATGCCCTATGCTGCTCTTGCTCATGTATTTGCTTTGTTTGGGCCCTTGTTCCGCACTGTAACCAATCACTGTTTGTCGACGTACCATTTATCCATGTTCTCTGTTGATTATTCTTTTTGTCTATTATGTACGTACTGTGTACATTCCCTCGGCTGCAGAAAAATACTTTTCACTGTACTTTGATACATGTGACAATAAATCAAATTAAATCACTTAAGGTTATTGTTGTTTTTGAACTATTACCTTTGAACCCTTCATTACTTGTGAAACCTGTGCCAGTGTAATCATTACCAATGGGACCCGTGGGAGGTAGTGGCGTAGTGGTATTGTCAATGGACTAGTAATGACAGAGAACCAGAGTCATGCTCTGGGGACCCGGGTTCGTGGCCTGCCGTGGCAGATGGTGACTTTTGCATTCAATACAAATCTGGGCTTAAAAGTCTAAAGGTGAGCAAGAAATTATTGCCAATTGCCATAAAAACCCATCTGGTTCACTAATATCCTTTTCGGAAGGAAATCTGCCATCCTCACTTAGACATAGAACAGTACAGCACAGAACAGGCCCTTCGGCCCTCGATGTTGTGCAGAGCAATGATCACCCTACTCAAACCCACGTATCCACCCTATACCCGTAACCCAAACAACCCCCCCATAACCTTACTTTTTAGGACACTACGGGCAATTTAGCATGGCCAATCCACCTAACCCGAACATCTTTGGACTGTGGGAGGAAACCGGAGCACCCGGAGGAAACCCACGCACACACGGGGAGGACGTGCAGACTCCGCACAGACAGTGACCCAGCCGGGAACCGAACCTGGGACCCTGGAGCTGTGAAGCATTTACGCTAACCACCATGCTACCGTGCTCCCCAATTGGTCGGGCCCCCTGGAGTTGGTCTGACTCCAGGCCCACAGCAATGTGGTTGACTTTTAAAACACCCACAGAGGTGGGCAATAAATGCTGGCCCAGCCAGCGACGCCCGCATCTGATGAATGAATTAAATAAAAACCCATAGAACCATTGCCAATTAAACCGTTACCAATAGAACCTGTGCCAGTGTAATCATTACCTTCAGAGCCAGAGCCAAGGAAACCATTACCTATAGAACCAGTGCTGATTAAACTAATACCTATAGTACGGCAGCACGGTAGCATTGTGGATAGCACAATTGCTTCACAGCTCCAGGGTCCCAGGTTCGATTCCCGGTTTGGGTCACTGTCTGTGCGGAGTCTGCACATCCTCCCCGTGTCTGCGGGGGTTTCCTCCGGGTGCTGCGGTTTCCTCCCGCAGTCCAAAGATGTGCAGGTTAGGTGGATTGGCCATGATAAATTGCCCTTAGTGTCCAAAGTTGCCCTTAGTGTTGGGTGAGGCTACTGGGTTATGGGGATAGGGTGGAGGTGTTGACCTCGGGTAGGATGCTCTTTCCAAGAGCCGGTGCAGACTCGATGGGCCGAGTGGCCTCCTTCTGCACTGTAAATTCTATGAACCATTGCCGGTAGAACTATTTCCCAATGAACCACTGCTCAGAAACTGCTGCCATGAAACATTTGCTGATGGAAGCATTTGACAGAAGGAGGAAAAGCTTGAGGAACAGTCAGTAAGGTTGTGTGCAGGACTGCTGTTTACAGAGTCACAGAATTGTGATGGCGCGGCAGGACGCCATTCGGCCCATTGCGCCAACACAACAGCACCTGTCCCCCATGCTTCTGCTGGCACTGGACAATTTTTAAAATGCCGTCCATGATAACGCATCTGGAATCATCTGAGTAGCAAAGGCTCATTCATTCTCTGATGAAATAACTCAATTAAAAGGCATTATTTAGTTTTTTTTTCCATTTTCAAGCAAAGTTAGCATCGCCTATCTGGAAATCAATTCACTGAAATCAATTGTGATAAAGTGCAGCCCTCAGAATGAATTATTTACATTTGTTATATCTTCAGAGCCTTGTTATTCAAGGAGTAAATTGCATTCTAATTCACAGCAATGGCTGGTTTGACTGAAATGTTGACAGCGCTGATAGATAATGTGCTAATAATGTTCCATTTTCCCCACTTGAAAAAGTTATTTGAATATGTGAGATTGCACAACAACGCTTACCATAACAGCCTAATTTTATCTTCAGCACTTGCAAGCAGATATGACAGATGTTTCATACACTTAAAAAAAAGAAATTTAATGAGAGTCATTTGCATCTATACAGGAGAAGAGAAGGCCCATTAGGAAGATGTACAGTCGTAAACATTCAACAAGGTTGTTTTGCAAGGGGCACAACAATTAAATTGATTGCTTTTGAAGCATGTTTAGTTTCAAATAGTGGGTTCTACAATAACGGCAGCATATTACATTTATATAAAGCCCTTAACATTGTAAAATAAGATGATTCACAGAAATGTGCCCAAGGGAAACTGACAGTATTGTCTCCTGTGGTCCGCAGAAGTTGAAAGATTCACACCTTGAGACACAATGTGAAGTTTTGTTCCTGATCTCAATGGTACTGTGAATTTCTCTCACCTATTACCTGCTGCATCCAGATATTTCATGCAATTGTGAGGTTCCTATGCCGACTGTACCTTCAAATCCATTGTGGTCATCGCATCATAGAATTTACAGTGCAGAAGGAGGCCATTCGGCCCATCGTGTCTGCACCGGCCCTTGGAAAGAGCACATAACTTAAGCCCACCACCTCCAACCCATCCCTGCAACCCAGCAACCCCACCCAACCTTTTTGGACACTAAGGGCAATTAAGCATGGCCAATCCTCCTAACCCGCACATCTTTGGACTGTGGGAGGAAACCGGAGCACCCGGAGGAAACCCACGCAGACACGGAGTGAAAGTGCATACCCCGCACAGACAGTGATCCAGCGGGGAATTGAACCTGGGACCCTGGAGCTGTGAAGCAGCAGTGCTAACCATTGTGCTATCATGCCGCCCACAGGGTATGCATGCTTTGGTTGTTATTCCTTCTCTTTTGCCCTCTTTCTCTGACTCTGATTACTCATTTCCCACCTTCTTTCACAAGCAAAACAGAAAACGCTGGCCAATCTCAGCAGGTCAGACAACGTCGGTGAAGAGAGACAGGAGCTACCATTTCGGGTCTGGATGGCTTTGTCAAAGCTGGTACAGTTCGTGTCAACAGGGGCATGAACTCAATGGATCAAAAGTTTCTTCAACCTGTAGTAAGAAATTTCACCTCAACACTTCAAAGAAATTATTACAAAAATGAAATATTGCAACATACTCTCTGGAAATTAAAGGGTTGGTTTTCTGAGTAGGTGGGTGTGTGGTCTTACCAACCCATCACTGACATCAGGAGATCTCAGGAACATGAACAATTCATCAGCTGGAGGATAGAACATACGTCGCCTGATCCGCAGGAGAATCCGTGCACAAATTCATTCCCTGGATGCGAACACCATGATGTGTTGGGTATGCTGGGTCTGCGAGGGCTGCGTTTACCAGAGCAGTGAGAGATACAGGCTACCAACACTTGTAGAAGTACAACTCTATTTTATTTAACTATGAGCTATTAAACATACTTGCACTGTGGGTTGACACTTGTTAGGTTGACTGAAGACCTATGGCTAACCTGGCCAGACTATACTGCTCGCACATGGTAGATGTTCATGTTACTGATTACGGGCTCTGGCTGTCTCAGAGGCTGCATCACGAATGAGCGGGAAAACTAGTGCCCTCTGGCTTTATAGTGGCAGTGTCCTGTCTGGTGATTGGCGGCTGTGTTCTGTGTGTTGATTGGTCTTTCAGTGTGTCAGTCAGTGTGTGTCTATGCACCATCATATACTTGTGTGTATATTATGACACACCACTAGCAAGGTCAGCATTTATTATACATCCATTATTGCTCTTTAGATGGTGGCCTTGGGCCATGTTCTTGAGGCACTGAAGCCTGAGAGGGTAAAAGTGCCTTTCAATGTACAATTTTAAGCTGAATTTATACATATATATTTATGTGTTAAGAAAGGTACAAATGGAAAATGGTTCCAGTTTCATTTAAGTTTTGTTGATGAACTTTGGCACCTGGGGTGTCTGGGTAGACTTGTGTTTAAAAGGTTTCAGGACTTTTGTGCTTGTTTCTAAATATTTTTTTAAATCATGTGTTATTATTGAAATTAAAGAGACGGTTTAAAAGGTGTTGAAATGACAGTGGTTCTGGAAAGATGGAAAAATATTGTTGCTCAGTGACAGTGATCCAGTGATACAGTTCAATGTGTGTGTGTGTGTGTGTCAGAGACAGAGAAGACAGTGTAGCCACCTGGGGTTGGCCACTTCCCGATTCCAAAATGGATGCCCGCAAAGAATCCAGGGAAAATTGGCCAGGCACAGGGAAACAAGCAGGTGCAAGGTTTCCTGTGTATTAAGACTTGCAGAACCCAGACAGAACCGAAACCAGTAGCCATCTACATATTAATGAGCAATCCCCAGAAACAATTAGATACATTGAAGCGATCGGGACCAAGACAGACTCCCCGGCGCCAGCGGGAGCCAGGACGAAGGAAGGCCAACGGACACATAGGAACCGCCCAGCGATCAGGGAACAGCTCCAGTATTGGAGAAATCGATTGAAACGATTGGGACTTGGTCCAATTGATTGGGACCAGGTCCGGGGTCCGCCCACAAGGGCGCGAAACCCCTGGGGACTATAAAGTAGAGTCCCCAAGTTCAGTTCGATCTCTTGGCAGGCTCTCTTGGCAGCTCTAAAGAACTCTTGACCGTGACTCTCAACAAGGAGAGACCTGCCTAGCAGCTGCACCAACCAAATAAGTCTCCAGTCAACGCACGCTATGAGATAGACGCTCCTAGCTACTATTCCATACCAGCTTGAAACCTGCAGACTCAGAACCGGACAAAGGCCATTGTTCCTCTGACCTGGTGGGCCATTTGAAAGCTAAGTATAGGCCTTCAGTTGTAGTGATAGTCTAGTAGGTAGAGTTTTATGCATGATTAGTGATTGACTGTGTGTATAATAAATGTGTTTTGATTTGAAACTTACTAACTGGTGTATTGAGGTATTGATCAGCACTTGGCTTTGAACCTCGTGGTGGTATCAGAGAGATACCTGGCGACTCTAGAGCAAAGGTAATTAAACAGAGCAATTAAGTAAAAGCACACCGAGCAACAACAGGAATATGCAGTTCACTGGCAAGAAAACCTGCGAAACTAATGGGAAAATAGTTACGTGAATAAATAGTAATGGAACTCATAGAGTGATCAGTTTAGCAAAGGTGTTACTGGAAGATGAGTTTAGGAAACCCATTTGTTTCCTCTGCAGTTAAAGACACAGTGAATTTCGATTGGGATGTTTGAGGTGTATTGGGGAGAGATGTGAGTTGGGTGTGAAGCATATGGGCGGCACAGTAGTTAGCACTGTTGCTTCACAGCAGCAGGGACCCGGGTTCGATTCCCGGCTTGGACCACTGTCTGTGCGGATTCTTCAAGTTCTCCCCGTGTCTGCGTTGGTTTCCTCCGAGTGCTCCGCTTTCCTCCCACAACTCCCGAAAGACATGCTTGATGGGCGAATTGGACATTCTGAATTCTCTCTCTGTGAACCCGAACAGGCGCCGGAATGTGGCGACTAGGGGATTTTTCACAGTAACTTCATTGCAGTGTTAATGTAAGCCTACTTGTGACACCAATAAAGATTATTATTAATTTGTAACAAAGTGGGACATATTCTGACGGATTGTTGGAAATTAAGTGGAAGACCACTTGCAGATAATATTATTATATTATTATGAGTTGGTGTGCAGAACCAAGTGAATGCTTAAGAATTCATTGGAGGAAAATCATTTGTAACTGCGGCATCCCCAAGCGAGAAACTTTTGTATCAAGTTGGTGGTAACTCTTCACTGGATTATGTGTCTATAAAGATATTGCTGGGGAAACGGAATATTCGGAATTTGAATAGTTCTCTTGTGTTTGTATTGAGATCTTTCCAATCTTTGGGTGCGATTTTCCAGTCCCGCCAACCCCTGGACCAGAAATTCCCACCCGAGATGTTTCAGTTGTCCATCAGTGTCCATCCCATTCGCAACAATTGCTGTGGGAGGCAGGACAAAAAAACCTACCCCATTATGTCAGATGTAAGTAAGGTCACTTTTCTTGTTTTAATAAATATTTTACACTTTGCAATAAGCAGAGCAGACCCCTCTGTATTTGGTCAGTAGCTTTACTCCACGGTTGCCATCAAGCCAGGGTTCTCTCTGGGATCTGACTTGCCCAGTGGTAACAGCAGCTGGGATTGTAACAGTGCTTTCACCACTGCTGTTAACTCAGGCCCAACAGCAGTGAAGGAATGGTAACACAGTAGGTCTGGCAGAATCTGTGGAGAGAAAAAGTATAATTAATGTTTTGAGCCTGCAAGGATCTTTTTCAGACACTTCTTCATCTATTTATCTTATTCGGTGTCAATTATAGCAACTTCCTTCTGACTTCTCAACTTTCAAGTAATGGCCCTACCACTATTTCATCATGGAACAATTTTATTCTCCAGACTTTGGGTTCCAGCTGCTGCTGCTTGCAGCTACTCCCACCACAAGGGGGGGCACTCTCTGGCATCCCAGCCGAGAGTTACCAGGTGGCGCATCATTCGCTGGGTGCGTAATTCTCTGCCCTCGCCGCTGTCAATGGGATTTCCCATTGAAGGGACCCTACACTGCCGGGAATCACATGCACGGGAGGGGGGAGGGAGGGGTTGCCGTGGGGGGGGGGGGGGGGGGGGGGGGATTGAACGTTGCCGATGGGACCAGGGAATCTCGCCAACAGAAAACAGTTGGAGAATTCAGGCCAAGATCTGCTGTCATGGAATCTCACACTCGTAGAATTTACAGTGCGGAGGTAGGCCATTTGGCCCATCAAGTCTGCACTGGCTCTTGGAATGAGCACCCTACTTAAGCCCGTGCCTCCACCCTATCCCCGTAACCCCACCTCACCTTTTTGGACACAAAGAGCAATTTATCCTGACCAATCCACCTAACCTGCACATCTTTGGACTGTGGGAGGAAACCGGAGAACCCGGAGGAACTCACGCAGACACGGGGAGAATGTGCAAACTCCGCAGAGACAGCGACCCAAGCCAGGAATCGAACCTGGGACTCTGGAGCTGTGAGGCAACTGCGCTAACCACTGTGCTGCCCACTCATCTGTCTTGTGCCATTCTCACACAGCTTGTCTGCAACCTCTCGGTGGTGTCCATCGTTCAACTACACCTAGTTCATGCCTCCTTTCTGCTGCACTCCCCTTTGTGCTCCAGAAGAGATCCTTTCATGTGGCAAAAGTTGAGCAAAAGTTGCGGTGTTTGGAATGCCATGCCGTGAGAATGTCTCTTTACACACTTTGATGGCGGTCCGTGAGGTGAGGTCTGGCAGCTTCAGAAACTCAGGATAGTTCGAAAAGTAATCGATGATTAAGATATAGTCGTGACCATTCCCATGGAATAGGTCAATGCCAACCTTGGACCACGGAGAGGTTTCTAGGCCATGTGGTTGGAGCGTCTCCTTGCTCTGCGCTGGTTGGAACCTCTGACAAGTTTCTCAGTTCAGGACCATGTCCGTGATGTCCTGGTTGATGCCGGGCCAGTAGACATCTTGCCGGGCACCCTGCGTCTGCACTTTTCTACGCCCAGGTGTCCCTCGTGAATCTGCCGCTGCACCATGCTCTGGAGACGTAGCGGGATGACTATCCTGTCCAGCTTGAGTAGGATGCCGTCGGTCAGCGTCAGGTAATCTTTGATGTTATAGAATTGAGGGCATTGCCCTATCTGACAGCCATTGCTGAGGTTGTGTATGACTCACTGCAACACGGGGTCTTTGGCCGTCTCTTCTCGGATGAGAATCATCTTCTCATCTGTTGCCGGGAGAGTGCTTGCTGACAGTTGTACCTGCAATTCAATGTGCTGGATGGTCTCCATTGGTTCACTGGGTGAGTTGACGGAGCGGGACAATGCATCGGCGGTGATGAGCTCCTTGCCAGGTGTGTACACCCAATTGAAATCATACCTCCGGAGTTTGAACAGAATTCTCTGCAAACGAAGCATCATGTGGTTCAGGTCCTTTTGGATGATGTGGACCAGAGGCCTATGATCCATCTCAGCAGTAAATGCTGGCAAGCCGTAGACATAATCATGAAATTTGAGAATGCCGGTGAGAAGACCTAAACACTCCTTCTCAATCTGAGCATAACTGGTCTCAGTGGGTGTCATTGCCCGTGACGCGTAGGCTACTGGTACCCAGGATGACGTGTCGTCTCTTTGAAGCAACACCACCCCAATGCCATCCTGACTCACATCTGTGGATACCTTGTGCTCTCGGTCTGGGTCAAAGGGTGCAAGGATGGGTGCAGTGGTGAGCTTGGCTTTCAGCTCCAGCCACTCAGTTCGGTGTTCCGCCTTCCACTGAAAGGCGGTAAATTTTTCACCAGGTTGCATAGGGCCGTGGTATGTGTGGCCAAATTCAGGATGAACTTGCCAAGGAAATTGACCATTCTCAGGAAGCGCAGTACTGCCTTCTTGTCCTCGGGGCCTTTCATTGGCTTGATGGCTTTAATTTTGTCTGTGTCCGGGCGCACAACATGTCGCGAAATCTGATCGCCCAGGAACTTCAGCGTGGATGTCCCAAAACAGCACTTGGACAGGTTTAGCTTGAGGCCATATTCATGTATGCATCGGAATACTTTCTTGAGTCGTGACACATGTTCCTCTGGGGTTGTGGACCAGAGTATGATATCGTCAACTTAGATTCGAACCCCTTCTATTCCCTCCATCATCTGTTCCATGATGCGATGGAAAATGCCTGATGCCGAGATGATGCCAAATGGCATTCGGTTATAGCAGAATCTGCCAAAAGGCATGTGGAAGGTACAGAGCCTTCTGCTGGATTCACCAAGTTGGATTTGCCAAAATCCTTGGGATACGTCCCATTTTGTGGAAGAAGCACGCGTGTGCCATCTCACTCGTGATTTCTTCCCTCTTCAGGATTGGGTAATGTTCCCGCATAATGGGGGCGATTCTTCAATATGGCGGCCAAATTTTTACGCCATCGTGAACGCCGTCGCGTTTCACGACGGCGCAAACAAGGCCTGGGAACAACCTATTCTTGCCCCCACAGGGGGCCAGCACGGCACTGGAGCAGTTCACGCCGTTCCAGCCTCCTTACACGGAGCCAAATGGGTGCCGCGCCAACCCGCGCATGCGCAGTTGGGCCACGCCAACCTGCGCATGCTCGGGGAACTTCTTGCACGCGCTGGCCCCGACCCAACATGGGGTCGCTGTTCAGGGGCCGGCCGCACGGGAAAGTAGGCCTGGGGGGGGGAACAGGCCGGCCCACCGATCAGTGGGCCCCAATCGCAGGTCAGACCCCATTGGAGGCCCCACCAGGTGAAGGAGCCCCCCCCCCCGAAGGCCCCCCCCCCCCCCCCCCCGAGCGTTCCCGCAGAGTTCCCACCGGCAGCGACCAGGGGTGAATGGCGCCAGTGGGACTCTGTCATATCGGGGCGGCCACTCAGCCCATCCGGGCCTGAGAATCGGCGGCCCCGCCGATTCCAGCGGCACGCAGCCAGCACCGCGTCAAACGCGCCGGCACAAATGGCGCCGATTCTCCACACATCGGAGAATCGCGTGCCGGCGCCGGGGCATTAATCGGTTGTGGCGATTCTCCGGCTCGGCGGCGGGGCTTAGAGAATCACCCCCAATGTTTTTGTTTAGATCCTTGGGGTCAATGCAGATGCGTAGGTCCCCCGAAGGCTTCTTTACGCATCATCATCATCGAGCTGACTCAGCCGGTTGGTTCAGTGATCTTGGAGATGATGCCTTTTTGTTGTAGACTCGTGAGCTTTACCTTCAGGCTCTCTGTCAGTGGAGCAGGGACTCGTCGTGGTGCGTGGACCACTGGCTTGGCATCAGGCCGCATTAGAATCTTATACTCGTACGGCAGCGTGCCCACCCCGCTAAATACATCTGGGTACTGGGTTAGGATGTCATTGATGCTGGCCTGAAGATTCGAATGGGACAGCGTTGTGGTGCAGACACTTTGAATGAGGTTCAGTTGCTTGCAGGCATGCGCACTTAGCAGGGACGCCCTCTCTGGTTTAACAATCTGAAGCATAAGCTTGCTTGTGTGTGTCGGCTGGACACCTGCAGATGGCAGGACCTCAGTGCCTTGATTGCGTTCCCACTGCAGTCCAGGAGTTTGCAGGCAGCTGGAAGGATTGTGGGGGGTTTCTTGATTCTCTTGAAGTCCACCTGCAAAATCAGGTTGGCGGAGACACCTGTGTCCAGTTTGAACTGGATGGGGCAGTGGTTGATCTTCATCACTGCATGCCATTCGTCCTCAGAATCCAACGCCAGGGTTGAGATTCGACTTGTGATATGTCCGGTGTGGCGTATTCGCACTTCGTAATAATGCCCACTCGGTAAGTGTTGTCCAGGTATTCATCATCACTGCCCGGATCAGAGTCATGCATTCAGTGTTGCACACTTCTGATGCGCCGCTTGTCATAATATATACCAATATATCATGGTGCAGACACACGCTCATGGACACACACAGGGACCAATCAACATGTACAAACACCGCAGCCAATCACCAGTTAGAATACACACACTATAAATGCAGAGGGCACCACGGTTCCCGCTCATTCTGGGTGCTGCCTCTCAGTGTAACAAGAACTCATCCAGCCCAGCACGGACTCACACCACGTGCTGAGAGAATCAACTGGTTCGGACAAGGCTTAAGTCTCTAGTTCAAGTTAGCATTATTTAGACCCACAGTCCTTGTGTGTTAGTTAGTTAGAAGTAGTTAATAAAATTGAGTTGAACCTTCATCAGTGTTGGAAGTGTCTGTTCATCTCTCAAGCCTACACTAGCCAACACAGCTGACACTAGCCAACATATCCCCGCTGTCGGAATTGGGAGCACTGGCTCCTGACTGGTGGTACAGATCTGCTCAGGGCTGTGTCGTGGTTCGGTTTCCCAGTTTCCCACACTGCCCTTGCAGGGCAGTATTTTTTAAAATGGACGGTGCCGCAGTTCGCACACGTCATGATGTCGGCGTCATGACGCTCAGTGCGTCGTTGCTCATGCGGTTCTCCGATGTCTGCGCCTGCGCAGTGAGGTTTTCGGCCGCTTCGTGTTCCCGATCGCATTGCGCATGCCTCGGGCCCCGGGAAGAGCGCGCAAAATGGCCACTTTCGTCAATGTGGAGGCGCTGCATCCGCGAGATGGCCTGAACACTCTCCACCTCATGGGAGGCTTATTTTTCACTTTCTGTCATTTTGTGCAGTGAATCGCGATTTTTAGAGTGCGCATGCACAGTACACATTTCGATTGCGACTGGCAGGGTCATGTGCTTGATTTTCAGCAATTGCTCTCGCAGAGGATCAGTGTGGACTCCAAAAACGATTTGGTCTCTGATCATGGAGTCAGTGATATCACCGAAGTTGAAGGATTGCGCTAGCAGTCTGAGGTTAGTTAGATAAGAGTTGAAGGATTCATCTTTACATTGCATCCTCTGGTTGAAGATGCAGCGCTCGAAGATTTTGTTGGTCTCCACCTCGCAGTGGCTGTCGAATTTGTCCAGGATGGTTTGCTACTTTGTTTTGTCCTGCCCTTTGGAAAAGTGAAAAGAGTTGAAGATCTCTATTGCATGGTCACCCGCAGTGATGAGCAGAAGAGCTATCTTCCGAGCATTGGTCGCGCCATTGAGGTCATATCCTTCCACGTATATATGAAATTTCTGCTAGAATGGTTGCCAGTTGGCACTAAGATTGCCGGTGGTCCTGAGCTGATGAGGAGCCTGAATCCTGTCCATTGTGCCTGTATTCAGAAGCTGGTTGTCACGGATCTTGCTGAGTTGAACTAAATAGATTGAACAGTTATTCCTGGTACCATGTTGTGTTATGCTGCTTTGGATAACACAGGCTGCTACTTGATGCAGTCTTAACTAAAGGATGCTCCAGACTCTGAAATGAGTTCAACGTGTTTATTGAACTATTAACACAGTTCTCAAATGAGTTTGAGTCTCTGCTAATCTAACTGTTGTAACTCAGTCTAACTGTATCAGTTTGCTCTAAGCCACGTGCTGGGGTGTGATGCTGCTGATCAACCCTGTCTAACTCTCTAGATATCTGTCTGTGGAAAGAGGCAGGGTGTGAGTGCCTTATCCTTTTTATAGTATTTATGTCATGCCCCCTTGTGGTGATGCCACCTCTGAGTCTCCTGACTGCCCATTGGTTGTGTCCTATTCTGAGTGTTCATTGGTTGCATGTTTGCATATCATGGCACCCATCACACTCTGAGAACTGTTTTTCCTGTCACCAGGTTATTTGAAATCAAATGTTGGGATTGGTCAAGTTATCCCATGGCCTGTAAATGTTTGGCATGGTCTAGAACATAGAAAACTTCCCTGCTTCCTGTCAGCACTATTGCAAGTCCCAGGCACCACAAAGACATGCAAAGGGTTAGACATCACCCCTTGACATTCAATCGCATTATCATCATTGAACCTTCAACTATCAACATCCTGGGTGTTACTATTGACCAGGAACTGAACTGGACTCATCACATTAATACTGTGGCTACCAGGGCATGTCAAAGGCTCTGAATCTTGCAGCCCGTGACTCCAAATCCTGTCCAGCATCTACAATGCACAAGCCAGGAGTGCGATGGAATACTCTCCACTTGCCTGGATGAGTGCAGCTGCAACAACACTCAAGAAGCTCAACACCATCCAGGACAAAGTAGCCAGGTTGTTTGCTGTTCTTTCTGCAAACATTCAATCACTCTACGACCAGTGCACAGTAACAGCCGTGTGTACCATCTACAAGATGCACTGCAGTAACTCACCAAGACTCCTCAGGCAGCACCTTCCAAACCTACGACCAGAACATTGAAAAGGACAAGAGCAGCAGATATCTGGGAACCCCACCACCTGGAAGTTCTCTTCTAAGTCATACATCGGGCAGGAGATACAAAAGTCTGAGAACACGCATGAACAATTTCAAAAACAGCTTCTTCCCCGCTGTTACCAGACTCCTAAACGACCCTCTTATGGACTGACTTGACTAATACTACATTCCTGTATGCTTCACCCAATGCTGGTGTCTATGTAGATACATTATGTTCCTTGTGTTGCCCTATTATGTATTTTATTTTTATTTTATTTTCATGTACATAATGATCAGTTGAGCTGCTCGCAGAAAAATACTTTTCACTGTACCTCAGTACGCATGACAATAAACAAATTCAAATCCATCCTGACTTGGAAATGTATCGCTGTTACTTCACTGTCGCTGGGTCAAAATTATGGAACTCCCTCCCTAACAGCACTGTGGGTGCACCTACACCATATGGACAGCCGAAGTTCAAGAAAGCAGCACACCACCAGTTTCTGAAGGGTAATTAATGATGGGCAATAAATGTTGGCCTAGCCAGCGACGCCCACATCCTGTGGAAATTAACTTTGAAAACATCACAGGGGCCTGCCAACTGCTTCACCAAATGTCACTTTAAACGAAATACATGCATTTATATAATGTTTTCCATGACCACTAGACATCTGAAAGTAATTTACAGCCAAAAAAATACATTTTGAAGTGCAGTCACTACTGCCAAGTAGGAAGCGTGGCAGCCAATTTGCATTCAGCACTTTTCCGCACACAGCAATGTGATAAGGAGCAGACAATGTATTTGTGATGTTGATTTGAAGGGGAGATGTATCGGCCGAGGCACTGGGAGTAACTCACCTGCTCTTCTTCAAAAAGCTACTACCAGCGGCACATTGGGGCAGTGGTCAGCACTGTTGACTCACAGGGCTGAGGGTCAGGTCATGGTCCACGCGGAGTTTGCAAATTTCCTCCGTGTCTGCGTGGGTCTCAGCCTCACAACTCAAAGATGTGCGGGGTAGGTGGATTGGCCACGCTAAATGGGGGAAAGAAAATTAAAACAAAACTAGCCCCATGTGATACTTTACTCAACAGGATCAACACAGCAAGTGGCCACTCGGTCCATCGAGTCCAGGCTGCTTCTCTGCAGCGCAATCTGGTCAGTTGCACTCCTCTGCGGGGGAAGATATCTGCTTAACGTCGAAGGCAGCCCCTCCAGCAGTTCTGCAGTCTGCTGGTACTGCAGGAGAATGGCGTTGTGTATTTTGTGCACCGCAAAGGACTGGTAACGTCCTGGCTCAGAACCCAGGGTGACCCTCATTGGCAGCAATCCCACCCTCAGGGCAGCCCCGACCCTCGGATTCTGCAATCTTGCACCTTTCTATTGGAATCCGTTTGATCCAATGACGATTACACAATTGAAAATTCAGCCCAATAAAATCCATTGAGATACATTTTCTCGGTGAAATGATAAAAAGTTTCAATATGATGGCCGAATGAATTCAATGTACCAGAACAGTTTTATTCAACGTCTATTCAGTTCAAACAAACCCAAGTGGAATATAAAAACTAGATTCTGCCTGATCCTGCACTGAAGTAACATTCTGCAAACAAATACATTTACGAACATCATCAGATTGAAATCAAGCATTATTTTTCAGGAGAGTCACATATCAGTATGCATTTTGAATTTAAACTATAGTTTAATGTGTGTTCTATCCACTAATGCCTGTAATAAATGATTCAGTAGCTTCCAGACTGGAGTAAAGAATGGAACTAATTAAATTGTTCGACTCTGACCTCATGCCTTTTATTTTTGTTTCAGTCAGCGAAATTCTCCGTTTGGGAGAGAAAGTGTTCCGCCAGGCATGTGGCTTGTGTTTCCAATGGGGGAGGTATTTCTGGAGAATTTCAGGACATGCTAATGGGCCAGAGCTCCGGCCGAATTCCGAGTAATTCCTGGCTCAGTGGGCGTTCTAACCACTGGGGCCAGAGTTAGTGCCAAAGAGCCTGATGGCTGGAACTATAGTTGAGCAATTGGCAAACAGGCAACGCAGCCACTAAAATGTCCCCGAGAAGACCTGCCCCCAAGGTTGGGGTTGCCGGGGTGGACCCACACCTCCATGCCGGCGAGGAGCAGAGGGGCAACCTCTTCCCCAGAGTGGGACTGACGCCTGACCTCCTGAACTCTGCCTGGTTGGTGGTGGCCGTGGTAGTCAGCACTGCCAGTTTCACCAGGAGAATGCAGCTGGTGAGGCAGAGGGGAGGGGGTCACCGGTGAGTCTTCTACCATGAGAGGGGCAGAGAAGCAGGGGAGCTCCCATCGGCCACGACACAGGTCCCCTCTGGTTGGGGTGAACTCTGTTAATCCCATGTTAACAGATTGGTAAACATGGCATTGAGGTCACCACACCTCAGGCCGGGGGTAAGGTTGAGAGGTGGGGCCTCCATGAATGACCTAATGGGTGTAATTGCCCTTTCTTCATGCTCCCTGAATCGACAAAGAGACCTCCATGTTTGTAAAGCTTTCTTTAGAATCTTAGAATTATCACAGTGCCGAAAAAGGCCATTCAGCCCATTGATTCTGCCGCGACCTTCTGAAACAGCACTCTACCTCGGCCTACTATCCCACCCTATCCCCGTAACATAGATCACGGATCACAGCCAACCTACCTGGACTGCACGTCTTTGGATACTGAGGGGCAATGTAACATGGTCAATCCACCTAACCTGCATAT
This sequence comes from Scyliorhinus canicula, assembly GCF_902713615.1. Classification (NCBI taxonomy): domain Eukaryota; kingdom Metazoa; phylum Chordata; class Chondrichthyes; order Carcharhiniformes; family Scyliorhinidae; genus Scyliorhinus; species Scyliorhinus canicula. The sequence goes on along the minus strand of NC_052149.1, from coordinate 237,719,837 downwards.
CTTTGGACTGTCGATGGAAACCCACAGTGACAATCAATCAAAGCCGGAATCGAACCGGGGCCCCTGGCATGGTGAGGCAGCAGTGCTAACCACTGTGCCACCTTGCTTCCCCTGGAATCTGGGAACTAAATCCTTTATGAAGCTGAGACAGTTGGCAAAAGATGGGCTGTCCAATGTTTATTTAGACGTCTCTCTCCGACGTTGTCGCTGTCGTGATATGCAGACATGCAGATAATGATATACGGACAGGCACAGACAGGCAGCTAATGAACACAGAGAACAGGACATGGCCAATGAGCAGGCAGGACACTCAGGGGTGGTATCTCACTATAAAAGGCATGAGGCACTCACACTCCACCTCTTTCCACTGATGAACATCGACAGAGTGAGTCAGGGTGTATGTACAGTATCACACCTCCAGCACGTGGCTAAGAGCTAGTCTGGTTCAATCAGACAGAGTAACCACACTTAGGTTAGCAGAGAGTCTAACTCACAGAGAACTGTGCTAACTGTGCTACTGGTTCAATAAATCAGACCGAACTAACTTCAAGGTCTGGAGTATCTTTTGGTTAAAACTGCATCCCAGAGTGCATAACAGGGTTGCTAATCAGTTTCTTAACCAGATGGCCCCATTTCCCAACAGTTAAAATTGTAATTCCTAAACTAAAAGTTATGTTCCAAAACGTCTAATTTATGAACTTGAGTATTCCTAACAGTCGCTGTTGATGGCTGATGGTAAAACATTGTTGAAGGAAATGTCCCTTGTGCAGTTGCAAAAAATCAAAAATTAAGTGAAAATGTTTAAAGAGACGATTTAATGTTTAGTAATGGACTGTGTTTATATTGTTCCCAAATTATAGATGTGCTGAGTTTAACAGATTTGATCTCCCCTTATTCATTTAGCAACACAGCACACACGTAAAGCCACTATGTGCTCAATTAATGGATGCAAAACATTTTTCCAAGCACAGTGAATTTATTGCCATGTCAAACAAACCATTAGCTTAAAAAATAACTGCTCGCAATATATGCAAGTCACATGAGGCACCAAGAATTGCCACCGTTATGTAGAAAAAACTAACGGCGATACATGTTTTAGTTATTTTAATTTGTGATATGCTGTGCAAAAATACAACCCTTTTCTTCAAGGCAATAACAAGTTTATCCGTAGAACATAACCTCAGATGTGCTTATGGACGGACTGGCACACATCATGGAAAGGGAACTCTTCATGTGAAGTAAGTTTGAAATAATCAAATTCTGGAGTTTCTTTGAATCTATTTCTCAAATCGCATGCGTGCCACATATCGATGCAAAGGGTTTGATGCACAGTTCAGTCTAGAGTGACGCAACATTCTGCATACTTAAGTATACATACACATCTTATGCGAAAATGTCAAAACTGAAGGGGGCAATCTACCGTCCAAATTGCGCCCAAAAAGCAGCTCAACTCAGTCTTGTACGCCGTTCCCTGAGGTAACCAATGCATCTATCCCCTTCAACGTGGGCAAACGCCATTCAGTGCTGACCTTCACAAACGGGGACCAGACAGAGTGGCACTCCTGAGGCCCCGGATGCATGCCCTCATGGCAGGGTGGCACCCTGGCACTGCTGATGCTACCCGGTCACCCTGGCACTGCCATCTGAGTGCCAGCCTGGCACTGCCAAGGTGCCCAGGTGGCTATGCCAGCTTGTAGGGGCACTGCCAGGATGCCAGGCTAGCCGTGCCAAACTGGCATTGTGCAGCTGTGATCGGGCTGGGTTGGTGCACTGCGCAGGTGTGGGGGTATAAGGGGGGCCCAGGGACCCTCCCCTTATAGTGTGTTGGGGATTTGGGGATTGCGGGGGGGCGAGGGGGGGGGGGGGTGCGGTGTTCAGGGGTCACGTCTGGAGCCCAAGAGATCAGGATGCCAGTTAAAAATGCTGAAGTAGCTCAACACCATCCAGGACAAAGAAACCCACTTGATTGGTCTTCCATCCACCACCTCAGACACCCATTCCCTTTACCACTGACTCACGTGTTCTCTACCACCATTGTGTGGGTAATACTATACTCAGTCCCATGTCAATACTTTATGTGTTTAATGCTTTTACTAACATCCCCCAAGTCTTTATCCAAAGTATTCACAGGTTATCTCAGTTTATAATAATATAATAATCTTTATTATTGTCACAAGTAGGCTTACATTGACACTGCAATGAAGTTACTGTGAAAATATCCGAGTCACCACATTCCGGTGCCTGGTCGGGTACACGGAGGGAGAATTCAGACTGTCCAAATTACCTAATTGCGCTTCTTTCAGGACTTGTGGGAGGAAACCGGAGCACCCGGAGGAAACCCACGCAGACACGGGGAGAACGTGCAGACTCCGCACAGACAGTGACCCAAGCCGGGAATCGAACCTGGGACCCGGGTGCTGTGAAGGCATTGTGCTAACCACTGTGCTCCGTGCTGCCCCCATATATTCATCATTACTAGTGCCCCATCTCCCCCTGTCAGATCTCTGATTTCAGAGGTTCAGGTGGTCCACATTCCTCATAATCCTTCCATATCATATTCTCACTACTGTTGGAGGAGTTTAGACTATGGGCGCGATCTAATCATTCCTGATGCCACAACACCGATAAACACCACGCTATCTATCGGGACTCTATTACAATTCAGGGTCACAGCAGGGAACGTTCCGTGGAGGCTGCACTCAGTCCCGTTTCCTGCACCGAGGAGCTCTGATCGCCGGAATGCCTTAGTGCAGGAAGAGATCGGGACACCATTTTAAAATGGCATCCCAATCACTCCCCCCCGACACGACCCCTGAACCCCCCAATCACTTATCAGGGGGCCCTCTGGACCTCCCGCACCTGACCTCACACACTGGGCCCTATCCCCGCCATGGGAAAAATGCCACCCTGGCACCCTGGCAGTGCCCTTGCCAGACTAGCAGTGTCAAGGTGCCTGGGTAGCACCAGCAGTGCCAGGGAACCACCCTGCAAAGAGGAAAACCACCTGGGGTATCCGATACACTTGAAGACAACCCCACCCCAAATGCCATTCTGTCTGGTTCCCCCGTGTGGGGACCAGCACTGAACGGTCCCTAATCCCAGGCGCTTGCTAGATCCTCCGTAGGTCCGGCGAGTGGATGTAAGAGTGAGCCTCGCTCCAATATTCAGACTTGCCAGATTGCGAACCCACCCACAATGGGCAGGATTCAGATCGCGATGTCTCCTGAGCCCGCTTTAGACCTCACGATGCTCGGTGAGCCAGGTAGATCCAGGAAGAGGGATTGCCCTGCATCTACATGCCACACCGCCATTCGGACGCAATGCGGCTGGCAGATCGTGTCCCCTGTCGCTGCAGGTAAACCTTGTTGAATTGGAGGTTGTTCTGGGTGTCTTTTCATCCTCTTTTTTCCATTATTGCCATTCAATCTCTCTTTGTTGATACCCTAATTGTTCTGGTAGATGGTGATTTACTTGTCTTGTTCCTTATGGGGAGGACAAACACTGGACTCAACTATATAGTATTTTCTTCCGTTTGTTCACTTGTGTGGCTTGCCATAACACATCTGGGGACGAAGGATGGCTCTTCCTGTGGTGAGGACAAGATGTAGTAAGCTCACCTCTGCGTTTGGCTGTGTGGCGTGCTGTCATCAATGGATGGCCGCTACTCAGTTGCAGCATAGTTTGTCACATTGCCATGCGAGCTGAGGATCATCGTGTCTGCTTTCTTGTCTCGGGGATTATCTCTCCAGCTGGCTTCGGAGCCGGAGGTTAAGGTCCTTCTCGCTATTGGTTTGTCTCCTGGCTGTCATCTGTTCGAGGTGTCACAGTAACCACCTGAATAGCTGGCTGGACTGTCTAATGAAGGGCTTTTGGCAGCTGTAATGAAAGTGGACAAATCTGCCCTGCAGAGAGAGAAGCCAGTTCACAGCTGAAGTCTTAGCCGAGAGAATTTTTCTCGATCGAACTCTCAGGAACTTACATCTCTGTATAATTTCCGACAATAGTTGTCTTGGCATCTTCTGTTATTTTGAGGAGATTCAGGGCTACACAAGTATCACAAGTGGCATGGTGACAGGAGTAGGTCACTGGGAGACAGGCCGCACGGAAATAGGAGATAATCTCCTGGACAGCACACAGTCAGAATCTGGACAACAGGCACAGAGCACAGTCACATACCCAGCAGCTCCTGAATCAACAGTGATTAATGAAAGTTAACCATAGTTGTTTATATTAAGCCGTAATGTACAACTGTAATCTTACATCATCAAAACCCTTCAGTGTTTTAGTTGGTTAATAAACAGTTTTGTTCATTTACAAAGCTGTATGTTCTCTGATCACTTCAACTACAAAGACCTCACCATCGGTGCATACAGAAAACATTACAATGTGTCTGTTGTTCTCTCAGCCATGGTTTTTTTTTGTCTGATACGACAATGCTCCCGTACCCAATTTATAGTTTATGTAATGGTCATTAATTGAAATGTCCACATTCCAGAATCCAGGATTTTGACCTCACACAGGAATAAATGGTTGGGTGTAGTCTTTATGTGGTACCTTGACCTTGTAAATCCTCTTGGGATCTTCTGTGCATTTTGATGTGTTGGCTTTGAACAACTTCCCAACGTGTCCTAGCATTGGGCTGAAATTTCCTGATATTAATTACGCCTTGGGGGTGCTTTGCTCCTCAGCTCTCGCATGGTCGCTCTCCTGGCCGGTTAGGGTATTGCTTCCCTTAGCCTGGAGCGTCCCTGTGTCTGCGCTGTGTCAGTAACTGGACAGTGGAATTTACTCTGTACCGCAGTTTACTTTCCCTCCCGAATATAAACCTGTGCAGAAAGTAGATTTCAGAATGCCTTACAATCTGGATGGCTTTCTCAAGAGTTAGATCTTCCACCCCCTGACGAATGCCTGACAGTACATTATCAGCCATTCCTATATGTATTCTATCCCTGATTAACTCTGATTTCAGATCACCATAATCGCAGATTTCAGCCATTTTGGGCAGGTTAGTAACGAAGGAGTCGACAAGTTCTCCTGGCTGTTGGACACGATTATTAAATTAATCCCATTCAAGGATTTTCTCACTTCCAAGATTAAAAGTATTGAATGATTTTTAAAGTTGGCAAATGCTTCGTTGATTCCTGGTCTAGCTTTTATATGATTGGTATTGAGCCTCCCAAATAAAGCAGTGTTTTACTTAATTTCAGTAAGAAGTCTTACAACACCAGGTTAAAGTCCAACAGGTTTGTTTCAAACACGAGCTTTCGGAGCACGGCTCCTTCTTCAGGTGAAGGAGCCGTGCTCCGAAAGCTCGTGTTTGAAACAAACCTGTTGGACTTTAACCTGGTGTTGTAAGACTTCTTACTGTGCTCACCCCAGTCCAACGCCGGCATCTCCACATCATTACTTAATTTCATTCATTTTACGGGATGTGGGCGTCGCTGGTTTGGCCAGCATTTATTGCCCATCCCTAGTTGCCCTTCAGAAGTGGTGCTGAGCTGCCTTCTTGGACTGCTGCAGTCCGTGAGGTGCAGGTACTCCCACTGTGCTGTTAGGGAGGGAGTTCCAGGATGTTACCCTAGCGACAGCGAAGGAACGGTGATATATTTCCAAGTCGGGGTGGTGAGTGACTTGGAGGGGAACCTCCAAGTGGTGGGGTTCCCAGGTATCTGCTGCTCTTGTCCTTCTGGATGGGAGTGGTCATGGGTTTGGAAGGAGACTTGGAGAGCTCTTGCAGTGCATTATTTAGATGGTGCACATGGCTGTCACTGTGCATCGGTGGTGGAGGGATTGAATGTTTGTAGAAGAGGTGCCGATCAAGTGGGCTGCATTGTCTTGGATGGTGTCGACCTTCTTGGGTGTTGTTGGAGCTGCACGTATCCAGGCAAGCAGAGATTATTCCATCACACTCCTGATTTGATGGAAGGGAAGTCACTGATGAAAAAGCTGAAGATGGTTGGGCCGAGGACACAATAGAACATAGAACATAGAACACTACAGCGCAGTACGGGCCCTTCGGCCCTCGATGTTGCGCCGACCTGTGAAACCATCTGAAGCCTATCTGACCTACACTATTCCATTTTCATCCATATGTCTATCCAGTGACCACTTAAATGCCCTTAAAGTTGGCGAGTCTACTACTGTTGCAGGCAGGGCGTTCCACACCCCGACTACTCTCTGAGTAAAGAAACTGCCTCTGATATCTGTCCTATATCTATCACCCCTCAATTTAAAGCTATGTCCCCTCGTGTTGGTCATCACCATCCGAGGAAAAAGACTCTCACTGTCCACCCTATCTAACCCTCTGACGATCTTATATGTCTCTATTAAGTCACCTCTCAGCCTTCTCCTCTCTAACGAAAATAACCTCAATTCCCTGAGCCTTTCCTCGTAAGACCTTCCCTCCATACCAGGCAACATCCTAGTAAATCTCCTCTGAACCCTTTCCAAAGCTTCCACATCCTTCCTATAATGTGGTGACCAGAACTGCATGCAGTACTCCAGGTGCAGCCGCACCAGAGTTATGTACAGCTGCAGCATGACCTTGTGGTTCCGAAACTCAATCCCCCTGCTTATAAAGGCTAGCACACCATATGCCTTCTTAACAGCCCTATTAACCTGGGTGGCAACTTTCAGGGATTTATGTACCTGGATGCCGAGATCTCTCAGTTCATCGACACTACCAAGAATCTTGCCATTAGCCCAGTACTCTGCATTCCTGTTACTCCTTCCAAAGTGAACCACCTCACACTTTTCCGCATTAAACTCCATCTGCCACCTCTCAGCCCAGCTCTGCAGCTTATCTATGTCCCTCTGTAACCTATAACATCCTTCAGCACTATCCACAACTCCACCGACCTTCGTGTCATCTGCAAATTTACTAACCCATCCTTCTACACCCTCTTCCAGGTCATTTATAAAAATGACAAATAGCAGTGGCCCCAAAACAGATCCTTGCGGTACACCACTAGTAACTGAACTCCAGGATGAACATTTGCCATCAACCACCACCCTCTGTCTTCTTTCAGCTAGCCAATTACTGATCCAAACCGCTAAATCACCTTCAATTCCATACTTCCTTATTTTCTGCAATAGCCTACCGTGCGGAACCTTATCAAACGCCTTACTGAAATCCATATACACCACATCAACAGCTTTACCCTGATCCACCTGTTTGGTCACCTTCTCAAAAAACTCAATAAGGTTTGTGAGGCATGACCTACCCTTCACAAAACCGTGTTGACTATCGCTAATCAACTTGTTCTTTTCAAGATGATTATAAACCCTATCTCTTATAACCTTTTCCAACATTTTACCCACAACCGAAGTAAGGCTCACAGGTCTATAATTACTAGGGTTGTCTCTACTCCCCTTCTTGAACAAGGGGACAATATTTGCTATCCTCCAGTCTTCCGGCACTATTCCTGTCGACAAAGACAACATAAAGATCATGGACAAAGGCTCTGCAATCTCCTCCCTGGCTTCCCAGAGAATCCTAGGATAAATCCCATCTGGCCCAGGGGACGTATCTATTTTGACATTTTCTAAAATTGCTAACACCTCCTCCTTTTGAACCTCAATTCCATCTAGCCTGGTCGACTGAACCTGAGTGTTCTCCTCGACAACATTGTCTTTCTCCAGTGTAAACACTGACGAAAAATATCCATTTAACGCTTCCCCTATCTCCTCTGATTCCACACACAACTTTCCACTACTATCCTTGATTAGCCCTAATCTTACTCCAGTCATTCATTTGTTTCTGATATACCTATAGAAAGCCATAGGGTTTTCCTTGATCCTATCCGCCAACGACTTTTCGTGTCCTCTCCTCGCTCTTCTTAACTCTCCCTTTAGGTCCTTCCTGGCTACCTTGTAACTCTCAAGTGCCCTAACTGAGCCTTCATGTCTCATCCTAACATAAGCCTTCTTCGTCCTCTTGACAAGTGCTTCAACGTCCTTAGTAAACCACGGTTCCCTTGCTCAACAACTTCCTCCCTGCCTGCAATCCTTTCCTCTACATATCTGGAACTATTCGGAGGTCTGTAGACAACTCCCAACAGGTGACCTCTCCTCTACTGTTCCTAACATTGGCCCATACTACCTCAGTAGACGAGTCCTCAAGCGTCCTTTCTACCACCATAATACTTTCCTTGATCAAGGACACGCAGTAGCTGTTCCTTGAAAAAGCTCCACATTTCGATTGTACCCATCCCCTGCAGTTTCCTTCCCCATCCTATACACCCTAAATCTTGCCGAATAGCATCATAATTGCCTTTCCCCCAGCTATAATTCTTGCCTTGCGGTATATACTTATCCCTGCCCATTGCTAAAGTAAACATAACCGAGTTGTGATCACTATCACCAAAGTGCTCACCTACATCTAAATCTAACACCTGGCCGGGTTCATTACCCAGTACCAAATCCAATGTGGCCTCGCCCCTTGTTGGTCTGTCTACATACTGTGTCAGAAAACCCTCCTGCACACACTGCACAAAAACTGACCCATCTATAGTACTCGAACTATAGTATTTCCAGTCAATATTTGGAAAGTTAAAGTCCCCCATAACAACTACCCTGTCACTCTCCCTCCTGTCGAGAATCATCTTTGCTATCCTTTCCTCTACATCTCTGGGACTATTCGGAGGTCTATAGACAACTCCCAACAGGTGACCTCTCCTCTACTGTTCCTAACATCGGCCCATACTACCTCAGTAGACGAGTCCTCAAGCGTCCTTTCTACCACCATAATACTTTCCTTGATTAACAATGCCACACCCCCCCTCTTTTACCATCTTCTATGTTCTTACAGAAACATCTAAATCCTGGAACCTGCAACAACCATTCCTGTCCCTGCTCTACCCATGTCTCCGAAATCACCACAACCCTGAGGAACTCCTGCAGTGATGTCCTGGAGCTGAGATAACTGACCTCCAACCAACACAACCATCATTCTTTGTGCCGGTAACGACTCCAACCAGCGGAGAGCTTTCCCATGATTCCCATTGACTCCAGTTTAGCTCGGGTTGCTTGATGCCATACACAGTCAAATGCTGCCTTGATGTCAAAGGCAGTGACTCTCACTTCCCCTCTGGCATTCAGCTCTTTTGTCCATATTTGAACCAAGGCTGGAATGAGGTCAGGAGCTGAGTGTTAAAATGTTCAGCTTCAGTTTTGTTGCCCAGACCTGAGAAATCTCTTTCTCCAAAGTCTCCAGTTTGGTGATTGATCTAGACCTTGGATCCGAACAAATTAATCTCAAAGAGTGGATTTATGATCCACAGTTAAAACTTTAAATTGTAGGTTCAGCTTCAAATGGTCTCTGAAAATCCAAGACGGAGCCTCCGTACACCTCTTCCCAAAGGGTTTCCCCGCCCCTCGTTGTCAGCCCCTCTGTAGTAACGGCACTCGCAATCTCAGCGTTTTCAATTTCTCAACAATGGCTGCCTGGATCGACTGATTGGAGTCTTCTTGCTTTAGCACGATATTCTCAGGTCCTGGAAGCATGGAATGCCTGCTTTTCCTGGATTTTTAAAGCCACCACCTCAGTCGCAATTTATTTGAAATTATTCTTTGTTTGTTCGGAGTGAGCTTGGGCCCCATGTGCTGAGGCGCGAACTCCGGGAATCGGGTTTCCCAGGCTGCGATTATAATGGCAATTCCTGACCACTGCAGAATGTAACTATTTCAGGATTTGTGTTGAACAGTAATGTTTAATTTTTAGCTCATACCTGCGAAGACTGCTGGCTTTGCACCCTCTGGATAATGAACCTAGGTTTCCACGGAATTCAGTGGAGTCGTCTGTTGGATTGGATTTGTTTATTGTCACGTGTACCGAGATACAGTGAAAAGTATTTTTCTGCGAGCAGCTCAATAGATCATTAAGTACATGGTAAGAAAAGGGAATAAAAGAAAATACATAATAGGGCAACACAATGTGTACAATGTAACTACATAAGCACCGGCATTAGGTGAAGCATACAGGGTGTAGTGTTAATGTGGTCAGTCCATAAGATGGTCATTTAGGAATGACCTTCATTCCTAGGGGAAGAAGCTGTTTTTGAGTCTGTTCATGCGTGGTCTCAGACTTCTGTATCTCCTGCCCAATGGAAGAAGTTGGAAAAGTGAGTAAGCCGGGTGGGAGGAGTCTTTGATTATGCTGCCCGCTTTCCCCTGGCAACGGGAGGTGTAGATGGAGACAATGGATGGGAGGCAGGTTTGTGTGATGGACTGGGCGGTGTTCACGAGTCTCTGAAGTTCCTTGCGGTCCTGGGCCGAGCAGTTGACATACCAGGCTGTGATGCAGCCCGATAGGATGCTTTCTATGGTGCATCTGTAAAAAAGTTGGGAAGAGTTAATGTGGACATGCCGAATTTCCTTAGTTTCCTGAGGAAGCATAAGCGCTGTTGTGCTTCCTTGGTGGTAGCGTCGACGTGGGTGGACCAGGACAGATTTTTGGAGATGTGCACCCCTCGGAATTAGAAACTGCTAACCATCTCCACCTCGGCCCCATTGATGCTGACGGTGGTGTGTACAGTACTTTGCTTCCTGAAGTCAATGACCAGCTCTTTAGCTTTGCTGGCATTGAGGGAGAGATTGTTATCGCTGCACCACTCCACTCGGTTCTCTATCTCCCTCCTGTATTCTGACTTGTCTTTATTCAAGATCCGGCCCACTATGGTCGTATCGTCAGCAAACTTGTAGATGGAGAAACTTGTTGTTTTAGTAAGGAGTTTAATTTATGCTTTCAGATTCCAAGCCTTTCATTGGACCTTTTCCCTTTTGATTTCCTTCCGCCCCTTTGCTCCTTGAGCTTTTCTTCGCGACAGAATTCATCCTTGATTTTCCCTTCAATTCTCCAGGATTTTAATTTACTCCTGCTGTCTCTGCAAGGTTTTGAGTTGTTCCATTCACTAGCACCAGGTAGTATGTTTGGTTCATCTTATTGAGGTCCATAGCCTTCAGTATCATAGAATTTACAGTGCAGAAGGCCATTTGCCCATTGGGTCTGCACCGGCCCTTGGAAAGAGCTCATTACCTGAGCCCACACCTCCACCCTATCCCCACACCTCCTCCCTGTCCCTGTAACCCCACCTGTCCTTTTTTGACACTAAGGGCAATTTAGCACGGCCAAACCAACTAACCTACACATTTTTGGACTGTGGGAGGAAACCCACGCAGCCACTTGGAGAACGTGCAGACTCCACACAGACAGTGACCCGAGCCGGGAATCGAACCTGGGACCCTGGAGCTGTGAAGCAACTGTGCTAATCACTGTGCTACCGTGCTGCCCCTTCAGTAGTTCAACAGTCAGTGCTTATCTACTCGAAACTATGTACATAGACACAATAAAGGTCCAAGTCAGAAGCTGGCTCTGCGCTTGCTTCTACGCACAGCTCTGTTCAACACTAGACTGACCCTTGTGTGCAGGTCATGTTTTCTCATACATCACTGTATATAAGGTACTACACTCAGCCCCATGTTCATCCTTTATGTGCCATACCCTTATACTACAGTCTCCTTCAACAGCACCTTCCAAACATTAGAATCCAGCTATTTGAAGGACAAGTGCATCAGATGCCATCCTGATTTAGAACTAAACTGCCATGCCTTTACTATGGTTAGATCAAAATCCTGGAACATCCTCCAGAGGAGTGAGGATGGAGTTTTTTTACTAAAATGGTACCGGAGGTAAGAGGTTTGAGTGATATCGAGGTGTTCAGAACCTTGGACATGTTTGATAGAGAAAAGAATGCAAATTTGAGAGCAGCATGGTGGCGCAGTGGGTTAGCCCTGCTGCCTCACGGCGCCGAGGTCCCAGGTTCGATCCTGGCTCTGGGTCACTGTCCGTGTGGAGTTTGCACATTCTCCCCGTGTCTGCGTGGGTTTCGCCCCCACAACCCAAAGGATGTGCAGGTTAGGTGGATTGGCTATGCTAAATTGCCCCTTAATTGGAAAAAATGAATTGGGTACGCTAAATTAATTAAAAAAATAGAATACGAATTTGTTCACAGTGGCAGAAGGGTGAGAAACAAACAGAAACAGATTCGAGGCAAAACATCTCTAGAATTGTGATTTCTTACAGCGATCTAGAATGTGCTGCTTGAAGGCGGGGTAGGAACAGATTTAATAGTGAAATTCAAAAGGAAATTCGATCAATATAACGAGCGAGAAGAAACAGCATTACGCCGAAAGAGGAGGGAAGTGGAGTTAACTGTGCAGCTTTTGCGAAGCCCCGCCCAAGCACGATGGGCCAAACGTCCTCGTTCTGTGCTAAATTGTTCCGTGATTCAAAATGCCTTTATTATTGTTATTAACCGGAGAGGCCTTTGTTCACTATGTCAATCGTTTCCGAATCAACTTCCATAGATCAGTCCTCTTCATGCAAAGAAATTGCAGAGTTTTGCACAGGAAAATTATAAAATGAATCAAAGTGTTCTGCTGGGAATTTATTCAAGAACCAAGTCAACGTGACATGTTGTCATCTTTCTAAAATCCTGCTTCACGCGTAACAAAAACTGTTGCAAATTTTTTTCGCAGATTTCACATGGCAGATAATCATGTTTAGCCTCAGAATCTGTGCACGACACTTGCTTCTCAAAGGATTACCATCGATTCTTTACGAATTGCTGCAAGATAAATAAAGAAGATGTTTTAGTGAAGAATGTTCAGTTCATGAAGTAAGCCTTTGAAGATTAGTCCGTCTGCTTGCAAGGGTTTTCTTTCTCTCCAGCTGTCATGAATTCATTTCAAAGTATAATCTTTACTTGTCAATGTAAAATGGTCTCTACAATGCAATCTGCAGAAACCACGGAAAATGTGCTTCAATGAAAAGGATGCTTTATGCAAAGGAGGCTGCGCCACACAGTTCAATCTTGGAAAAGCCTGATGTCTGTGCCCAGTAAATTTAGACCCACAGCAAGGTTACACTTGTGTGATAATTCATACGAAATGCTCATAAAAATGGACTATTTCACAGATAGTGAATCCCTATTCCATTATGATTCATCAGGTTGTTTGGATTATCCATATCTTCCAAAGAGATCGAACGAGAAACAAAATGATGGCATTGGACGAGCACTTAACACATGCTTGTCTGCTCCACACGATAAATTTAAATGAGTGCCTCAGGGGCTGGTTTAGTACAGTGGGCTAAATAGCTGGCTTGCAATGCAGAACAGTGCCAGCAGCGCGGGTTCAATTCCCATACCGGCCTCCCCAAACAGGCACCAGAATGTGGCAACCAGGTGCTTTTTGCAGTAACTTTATTGACACCTACTTGTGACAATAAGTGATTATTATTAGCACCTCTGTTACGCAAGTTGTATTTGTTGAGAGAACGGTTACAGGAGAAGGTTGGAAAGGGGTCAGTGACCTTGCAGATGCCAGTGCTCTAAGGTCCCACAGAGCACTCTGCACAGTTCTCCAACTGTGACACACAGGTCAGCATGGGAGCGTTCATTACTCGGGCTTTCTGTCTTGTTCAGAGTGATGATTCCACACAGACCCCTGAAACATTTGCGTTTAGGGGCAAGGAGAACTCACAGATAACATAGAATTTATCATAGAATTTACAGTGCAGAAGGAGGCCATTCGGCCCATTGAGCCTGCACCGGCTCCTGGAAAGAGCAACCCTACTTAAGCCTACGCCTCCACCCTACCCTGAGACCGAGTAACTCACTTCACCTTTTTTTTGGACACTAAGGGCAATTGAATATTGTTTTCTCCATTGTAACGGCTCGGCCAATCAAAATTGACTTGGGTTCCAACCAGTAGCGATTTAAATAGTTGTGATCTTTTGAAATTTGTGATTCAAAGGCATCATCACACCTAACTGGTTGTCGAGGTGAGGCCTTTTAATCTCGCGGGAGGCCTTCCGCATGATTCGCGACATTCGAAGCGGCGCGCGAGATTTAGCGGAGTCTCGAGAGACGTCGCGATCTGGTTCACGCTGACCATGAGGCTCATTTAAAAATGTTATTCCCCCGGGGCCCGGATTTACCCGGCTGCACCTGGGAGATGTGCCAGGCTGGTATTTAGTACTGAGCTACACAAACATGGGCCAGTCATAATGGCACCTGGGAAGTTGGGGGGGGGGGGTTCTTCTTTGCTAGCGGAGATCTCCAACTGGTCAAGCATTAGGCAGGTGGTACCCTGGAACAACCTCTGCTACCTGGGAACATTAGCACTGCCATGATGCCTGGGTGGCACTGGCGGTGTGGAAGGGACAATGTCAGGGTGCCAGGATGGCAGTGCCAAGGTTTCTGGGTGCCAGGTTGCCTGTGCCAGGGGTCGGACCCAAGGGTGCCTTGCTCATAAGAGGTAAGGTGAGGCGGGGCTTGATGACTCCAGAAGAGAGTGGGGGGGGGGGGCGGAAGCCACTGAGGGATGTTGGAAAATCCGCCCCGATCCACGAGTAGTCTTCCTCAGCTCAGTTCAGCTAGCCATTCCAGGAAATAACCCTTGACGGGATCTTCTCGCCGAGGACAAATAAAAGGTTAAAGTAACATTGGATAGCGGAGTCTTTCTTAGCGCTGCAGGAGCCAAGTAAAACCCCCACTAAACACGCCCAAAGCCAGACAGAGAAATGTTTTGGTTGAATCGCGCCCTTGGTATGCCTGCATTTGTCCTGATAAGTGCAAACTGTAAAGCTTCAGCAGCATGTCTCTCTTTACAGCAAACTTCAACAGTTATGTAAAAAAAGACTTTGCGCAATTTGCCTTGACCATCATGTGGTGATGGTGGGGAATAAATCCCTCAGGGAGTTTGGGTTGCTGTGGCAACATACAATTTACATGCAATTTAGGGGCTGGTTTAGCACACTGGGCTAAATCTCTCGGTTTTAAAGCAGACCAAGGCAGGCAAGCAGCACGGTTCAATTCCCGTACCAGCCTTCCTGAACAGGCGCCGGAATGTGGCGACTAGTGGCTTTTCACAGTAACTTCATTGAAGCCTACTCGTGACAATAAGCCATTTTCATTTTCATTTTTCACATGCGTGTTCTAGTCTATAACTGTGGACAGTGATGGTCAAGGCAAACATTCACATAGAGCTGCCACCATTGGACATAGTTTCTGGAAACAATTCGTCCAGAGCAAGTCAAACGGACGCCTGACGAGACCAGTCCCCGTGAGCGAATCATAGTTGTGAATAAACAGGCTTTTTTTTTGGCATTTTCTGCAGTTCACTGGCAGTTCCCACCATCTGTTTGGGAAGTTTGTTGCAGCAATACGCATGTCCGACAGGCAATGGTTGGAACGTGTCACGCAGTGGGCAACCTAAACAACGAGACACACCACACCATCACACAACCAGCAGTGAAACAGACCAAAAGAGCTCACTTAGAAATCATCTTTGTGGTCAGCACGGTAGCACAGTGGTTAGCACAGTTGCTTCGCAGCTCCGGGGTCCCAGATTTGATTCCTGGCTTTGGTCACTGTCTGTGCGGAGTCTGCACGTTCTCCCCGTGTCTGCATGGGTTTCTTCCGGGTGCTCCGGTTTCCTCCCACTGTCCATAGATGTGCAGGTTAGGAGGATTGGCCATGATAAATTGCCCTTAGTGACCAGATAAAAAAGGTTAGATGGAGTTACGGGGATAGGGTAGAGATGTGGGGTTAGGGTGGAGGTGTGGGCTTAGGTAAGGTGCTCTTTCCAAGGGCTGGTGCAGACTTGATGGGCTGAATGGCCTCCTGCTGCACTGTAAATTCTATGATTCTATTATCTTTCAACAGGCTGCGAGTTCCTCCGAATGTGCCGATCAACGGGACTCTGCAGAAACTCATCAAGCACCCATACGGATGCTAAGATTGCTTTGCAATTCCATCGGATGGAATTGCAACACCAGATTTCCCTCTAATCTCCAGATGGTCATAAAAACAGGAAATGGGAACCGAGATAAACATCCTGGCTCTAAGTAAAGGGTAAGCTAAGAAACCTTAATTTGAAAGAAGCTTCAATAAAATGTGAGACTGAACCACATAAGGGGATATGAGGATTAAGGACCAAAAGCTTTCTTAAAGAGATGCACCTTAATGCATGAACGAGAAACAGTGAGGTTTAGGAATGGAATTCCAGCGCTTAGGGTCCAAGCAGGCAGCTGAATGCACAGCCGCAGTTGATGGAGTGACGTTTTTAAAAGTGCATTTTACAGGACGTGAACATCGCTGGTTTAGCACACTGGGCTAAATCGCTGGCTTGTGAAGCAGACCAAGGCAGGCCAGCAGCACAGTTCGATTCCCGTACCAGCCTCCCCGAACAGGCGCCGGAATGTGGCGACTAGGGGCTTTTCACAGTAACTTCATTTGAAGCCTACTCGTGGCAATAAGCGATTTTCATTTCATTTCATTTCGCTGGCTGGGCCAGAGTTTGTTGCCCATCCCGAACTGCCCTCCATTTCAGAGGGCATTTGAGAGTTGAGCTGTGGGCCTGGAGTCACGTGTAGGCCAGACCAGTAAAGACAGCAGGGCGGGATTCTCCGACGTCCCGCTGGGTCGGAGAATCGCTGAGGGGCGGCGTGAATCCCGCCCTCGCCGGCTGCCAAATTCTCCGGTGCCAGGGATTTGCGGGAGCGGGAATCGCACCACGCCAGTTGGGGGCCATTGGCAGCGACCCCCCCGGCCATTCTCCGGCCCGCGATGGGCCGAGTGACCGGCCATTTTCAGCCAGTGGGCGGGCCTGTGCCGTGGGCGGGCCTGTGCCGTGGGGGCACTCTATTCCTCCGTGCCGCGGTCCGCGATGGCTGGCGCGGGGATGAACCACTCCCCCCTGTGCATGCGCTGGGATGACGCAGCACACGCTGGCACTGCAGCGCATGCGCCAACTCGCGCCGGCCGGCGGAGGCCCTTCGGCGGGGCGCAAACCACTCCGACGCCGGCCTAGGCCCTGAAGGTGTGGAGGATTCCGCACCTCTGGGGCGGCCCAACGCCGGAGTGGTTGGCGCCACTCCTTCCCACCGGAGTTGCCCACCCCATCGGTTTCCGAAGAATGCCACCCCAGATACCCTTCCCTTTAGGCACTTCAAAAAAAAAACCCAGTTCAGATGAGAATTCTTATTTCCTCGTTTTTTCTTTTTCTTTCGAGCTGGGCAGCTGAGGAGACTGAAAATTGAGGAGTGCGGAAATCCTCGCTCGTTGTGGGGCAGGAGGAGGCGATTGTTCTACATATCTCAGTTGAATCTTCGATTTGAATTCAGATCTTTGAATAGCAAGTTCAGTCTTGTAGCAATTACATTTCTCGTGCTGCCCAATATTTCTTTAAGGCCATTTGTCATTAGTTTATTTGCCTAAATGTATTTGAACAATTGCAGTTTAGAGCTGTGCTTAATCCTTATGCTATCAGCGATGATCTTACAGGTTCAGGATTGTTGGATTTAGGATGAGTTCACTAATCACACTGACTCTGTTTCAGGTCTGACCTGATTTTCACATCGAATCTCAAGTTGTCTGCAGGAATAGATGTAGCCGGGACAATTAACAAAATCTAGGACATCAAAACCAATTAGTTACTTCTTTAATATACAACAAACTAAAAAAAACCTGGCCTTCAGAATGGATGCTGAGAAGACACAGGCAGAAGCGGAGCATGGATGGATAAAGGATTTTAGATTCCTGGGAAAGAAGTTGGGGAGGAGAGCCAATCAAGGTACAATGAAAGTAGATTTGTTTTTGAAGTTCAAAGCTTCTGGCAGAGAGAGATGGGGGCGGGGGTGGGGGGAGGGCTGGTACTCAGTGAAGGAATGGGACATGCCGCAGTGAAGTTGTGGCCTCCGATATTTATTTTCCGAGCTCAGGCTATTTTAACATTTGGAATATTTCCAATATTGCAAACATGAACTGATGGAGGAATGAGTGATGGAAGAAGAGTGAAATTTCATTTAACTGCTGGAGATCTGAAAAAATAAGCCTTGTGTTATTTGTACTCAAATATATAAGCAATATATATTTCCAAAATATATGTTTATATTTCAATCTTTCAAAACCTTGGGAAGTCCCAAAGTGCGTTATATTTATTTAGAAGCATCAGCATGTTGTGATATAACCAAAGTAGAAGTCAGTGTGAACACGGCAAGCTCTACAAATGATAACGCGATGACTGGAGCACCTTTATAATCATTCTTACATGGGATGTGTGCGTTGCTGGTGTTGTGTTCTGCTTCTTCATGTAGCATAAGCTGCTCCCTTCATGTATACTCTGACAAAGGATGGTTCAGACTTGGAGACAGGTTGAACACATTTATTGAACAGTTAACAATTCTCCTACTTGAGTTCGACTCTCCTGTTAATCTTACTTTCGTACCTCAATCTAACTAACCAGTCTGCTCTAAGCCATGCGGTGGGTATGATGCTTCCCTGATTTGCCCCTGTCTCTCTGAGTGTCGCCTATGGAAAAGAGAAAGAGCATGTGTGCCCTGTCCTTTTATATGGGTAGCCCCTTTGTGGTAGTGTCACCTCTGTGTGTATCGTGAATGCCCATTGGTCGCGTCCTATCTTACTGACCTATTGGTTGAATGTCTGTGTGTCATGATGTCTCTGGTGCTCCCTCTAGTGTTTATTTAGTCTTATTGCATTTACATTAACCCCTTGTGTATTTACAGTGATGCATATCACCACCGCTTGCTAGGCCACAGCTAGGCCAGGACAGGTAAGGACAGCAGATTTCTGTCCCTGATTAGTGAACCATATGTTTTTTGCAACAATCAGCAATGGTTATTGCTCGACTATTAATTCCAGATTTTTATTGAATTCAAATTTCACCATTTGTGTGATTTCAACCTCGGTCCCCAAAACGTTACGTCGGATCTCTGGACGACTAGTCCAGTGAGAGTACCGTCATGCCACCCCCTCCTCCCTGCTTTCATTTACGCTGATTGAGGGATACACGTTGGCCAGGACACAGAACAGCTCCTGTTCTCACAAACCCAGGATTCTCAACACAAAGTGGCCTCACCCCTCGCCTGAGGTGTGGTGACCCTCAGGTGATATCACCACCCGTCAGCTGTCAAAAAGGAGAGAGCGGCCTCTAGTCCTTGGGGACTGTGACTGTGGTGAATTATATGTTTCATCCTCAACAAACTATTGACCACCTAATTTCCATTCGTACCCCCAATTTCGCTCTTTTCTACCTCAGACAGTCTGTTAATCTTCCATTCTGTTTAAAGAGTTCTGAGATGGCTGATGAGGCCAATGCATGATCTGCAGACTCTGCTACATGTTGGGCAGATGGTACTTGAAGGGTCAGGAGCCAAAATTGTTAAATCTTCTTTCTCTTCAGGTGCCCCACGCACACTACACCCTTCAAACCTTCCATACCTCTGTCTTCAAAAGTCCCCTTTACCCCTCTGGCCATGCGAACTGCTGACCCATCGCCAACCTCCATTTCATCTCCAAGTTCATTGGCTGCGCTGTCGCCTTCCAATCTGAACTCAATTTTCAGACAATTCCATGTTTGAGACCCTCCAATCAGATTTCATCCTTTTCAAGCAGCAGTTACCAAAATCACAAATGACATTCGATGTGGTTGCTGTGCTATCCGACCCTTCTAGACGTGTTTCTATCCTTTGGCACACAGTTGATTACACCATCTTCCTCCCAACAGTTCACCACTCTCATCCAGCTGGGTGGGACTACTCTCAGCTGACTTCATTCTTATCTATCTAATTGTTGCCAGAGAATCACCTTCAATTGTTGCCTTCTGTATCTTCCCAACCCCCCCGCACTGTTATCACTGGTGACACCCGAAGATCTATCACAGACTCCGTGTTGTCTCTCATCGACCAGCTGACCCTCGACGACACTATCTAAAAAACTCTTTCCGTAGGTACACTGATGACATCAGACATCAGCCCACCACCGCCTCCCTCAATCCTCCACTGCCTCTGATTGGTCAGACTGCTTGTCCTGTGTCCATCCCTAAATGAGCAGAAAATTTCTCCAACTGGATATCGGGAAGATGGAAGTCATTGGCCGGAACGTCAGAATGTTCCAGTCAGCGGGATCTTCAGTTCCCGCTGACAGCGAAATCCCGCCACAAGGTTCCCTGGTGGTGTCGGGACCAGAAGATCCACGAAACACGCCACGGGGGGGAGGGTGGAAAATCCCACCCATCCGAAATTTCATTCCCTGGATTTCAACTTTATCTTTTCTCTTGACAACTGTCTGAGTCGCAACCAGACTATTCACAATCTTGGGAGTTGTCCTTGACTGGGGTTGAGCTTCTGGCCACCTCTCCATCACACCACGAAGACCACTTACCTCTACATCCATATCGTCACCCGACTCTGCCTCTGCTTCATTTCAACTGCGATGCTTCCCAACGTGTTACCTCCAGACTTGACTAATTTAATGCTCTCTTGGCCCCAGTCTTCTGAGATTATTTAAAGGTTCATTGCCTGTATTCTAATGATCATCACCCCAGTGCTCACTGATACTACATTGGCTCAGTCCTACCAATTTAAAAACTCTCATCCTTGTTTCCAAATCTCTCCATGGCCTCCCCCCCTCCCTCCGCCTCTCCCCCCCCCCCCCCCAACCCCTCCCCCCATAACTTGGTAATCACCTACAAGGTATCGGCACTGCTCCAATTCTGGTCTAATGCGCATCGCAGATTTGAATCGCTCCAGCATTGATAGCCAGCCCTTCAGCTGCCTGTGGTGAACCACTGTGCACCTGTATTAGGGGATGTAAGGTAGGGCCTGGACTACAGGTTCGCCGGTAGCCCCTGCTGGCTGGCTCCGCCCACTAGGAGCTGTATAAATATGCGTGTCCTCCATTGATCTGCCATTTCGCCAGCTGCAGCAGGAGGCCATGCATCTGACTGCAATAAAGCCACAGTTGTACCCAATCTGAGTCTTTGTGCAATTGATCGTGCATCACTGCCTGAGCCCCAAGTTCTGGAACTCCGTCCGTAAACTTCTCTGTCTCTCTATCACTCTCTCCCTCCTTTAAGGCTTTTCTTAAAACCTACCCGACTTCTCCCTATATCATTTTACTTGCTCCAGTGTCAAACCTCATTCGTTAATCACTTGCATGAAGAACTTCGGAAAGTCTAACAGCAGAAAAAGCGCTGAAGAATGTAAACTGCTGTTTGTTTTTGAATTCTTGACTTGGTAGCTGAACCAAAAGCCTAAATAAACACACTTTGCCGAGTTTATTCAGCTACATTAACTTCCGCTCGACACAGAGGAAACTTGCGTAGCGTGAAGCTTCTCCAAATGTCGCTAATGTGTCTCCTAAGCAGGTTAAACGTTGATCACTTCAGCAATTTGCGACTAACCTGATGTCTACACATTGCCGGCAGAACTGAGTTTGGCAGCCTAAGAACTGCTGTCACTGCAGATTGATTGAGCCAGTAATGACAACTGACACCAGAACATTTCTAATACGATTATTGTACCTTTCATATTGACAGCATTGCAAGCCTTTAACCTCACCATACTTCAGTGGCAATATTCTGATTCTGCCAGTCAACTAAAGCCTGGACCTTCCATCCAATGCTTGATTCTCATGAGTTCAGTACATTCCCCACCAACCCCTGTAGCCCCCACACCCCAAGCACCTCCCCCATGTTCTTTGCTACAATGGATCAGTGAATGCAAATGCGATTTTTATGAAATATATAGTGTTAAATTAATCCTCCCCACCCCATTACAGGTTGGAGGGGTTGGCTGGGAGAGGTTAAACGCCAAAAGAAATGACCCCAAATTGATACCTCACGAACGGCTCAGTAGCACGGTGGTTAGAACTGTTGCTTCACGGCGCCAGGGTCCCAGGTTCGATTCCCGGCTTGGGTCACTGTCTGTGCGGAGTCTGCACATTCTCCCCGTGTCTGCGTGGGTTTCCTCCGGGTGCTCCAGTTTCCTCCCACATGTCCGGAAAGACGTGATTGTTAGGTGAATTGGACATTCTGAATTCTCCCTCAGTGTACCCGAACAGGCGGCTAGGGGATTTTCATAGTAACTTCATTGCAGTGTTAATGTAAGCCTACTTAAGAACAATAATAATAATCACTTATTGTCACAGGTAGGCTTCAATGAAGTTACTGTGGGAAGCCCCAAGTCGCCACATTCCAGCGCCTGTTCGGGGAGGCTGGTACAAGAATTGAACCCATGCTTGCTGCCTTGTTCTGCATTACAAGCCAGCTATTTAGCCCAGTGTGCTAAACCAGCCCTTGTGACAGTATTGAAGATTATTATTATTATTATGATTACTAAAACACCAAACCTAGCAAGATATATGGAAGGTGAGGCCTTCAGTATGCACTAAGGAAATAATTGATTCCCTACAATGCAGAAGGAGACCATTCAGCCCATCGAGTCTTTCCGACCCTCTGTCAGAGCACTCCACTCAAGCCCACTCCCCCGCCCTATCCCAATAACCCCTTAACCTAACCTGCACATCCCTGGACATTAAGGGGCAATTTATCATGGCCAATCCACCTAACCTGCACTCCTTTGGACTGTGAGAGGAAACCGGAGGAAACCCACGCAGACACGGGGAAAATGAACAAACTCCACACAGACAGCTACCCAGCTTTGCACTAATTCTGCAAGGTATGAAGCAGCGTGGGCCAGTGGCTGTGCCCTGGAGAAAAGGCTGCTGAAGCTACAAAGAGCCACACATTGATCTAAACATTGATCCAATGAGTGCCTTCAAGCAATAAGAATGACCGTCTGGAAATCCCATCAGAAACATTTACGTGAGGTGAGAGACAAACCAGGAAGTGATGACAATGTGCAAAATGTGACACAGTGCAGTGAAGCATATGGTTCACACCATCAATTCTGTGGAAAGTATAGGCACCGTCACACCATCCAAAGTGTTTGCCAAGATTCTAATTATCTATCCGAAGAAAGATGTTACCCTATTCAATATTTGCCAAGATTGGCACAGGGACAACAGCCTTCTCTGCGAAATCTCAAAGACACGTATCTACAGACGTGGAATGTCAGGATGAAGCCTAATATTGCACGATGATTCACTAATTCCTTGTGCAGGATCCATAGTCCTAGGGTGTCAGTACAATCGATCCTGCTGGA
Source organism: Scyliorhinus canicula (assembly GCF_902713615.1). Taxonomy (NCBI): domain Eukaryota; kingdom Metazoa; phylum Chordata; class Chondrichthyes; order Carcharhiniformes; family Scyliorhinidae; genus Scyliorhinus; species Scyliorhinus canicula. Next base: position 237,696,808 of record NC_052149.1, on the reverse strand, counting down.
TGTCACAGATGTTCTACATCGTGGAGGCTAAAGGCCCATTGATGGCCAGTCTACTGGCCATGCCGTGACCTTGGACTAGTGATAGCCCACAGAATCAGTCAGATGCCGTACAGCAGATCAACATCGGAAACTAAACCGATCTCCTCAGTCCATGACCTAACATCAAAATATCCAGAATGTTTCAACAAAATTGGTAGTCTCAAGGCTGCTGGTTTAGAGAGGGACAAAATTGGCAGCTGAACATCCCTGGGTACAGGATCTTCAGGCAGAATAGAGCGCGGTTTAAATGGGGAATGTGGTGTTCCCTGTTTTTGCCTAGTTGAGATTTGTCTTTTGATCTTCGCAAGTTTCTTTTCATGGAGAGTATTTTTCTCTCTCTCTAAACCTTTCACTACTACCTTAGGAACCACTCCCGGTACCAAGTGATTTTCTCTGTTTTCTTTGTTTAGATGTCTTGAATACATAGCGTTGAACAAAGAACATCAAGCTACGTTAATTAACAAATCTGATTTATTAACACTACTTAATAAGATTCGAATGTATTCCTAGGTACAAGGTTACTAAAATAAACTACGCTATATTGCTAAACTACAAAACTCTCAAATACACAACTCATCTCTCTCACGCCTAAACACCCTCTCCGTGTCAAAGGTCTTCACGTGATATATATGTGAGTGCTCTTGGTCACCATCTGCTGGTAAGAAGTATGTACATGAAATTGTTAACCCTTTATCACCCATACAATATCCATATTGTTACAGGGGGTAGCATTATTGGTTAATGAATCAATTGCAGCTGTGAGGAGGGATGAGATATGAAATGAACCATCGAATGAGAACATGGCGAGTTGGGGTGAGGAATAAATAAGTGGTAGCAACACTACTTGGGAGTGTACTATGGATCCCCAAACAGTGAGAGGGAGGTAGAAGAGCAAATAGGTAGGCAACAGTAGGGCAGTAATGGTTGGGGACTTCAACTATACTAATATCAGTTGGAATATTAACAGTGTGAAGCGTGCAGATTCTGAAGGTATTCAGAAGAACCTTTTTCGCTGCACTTAATAAACTAAACGAGAGGGACGGCGATTCTCGTTTAGAGTTAGGAAATGAAGCTGGGCAAATGGATGAAGTCGCATTGGGGGACTGTGTTGGAGATAGCGAGCATAATAAAATTCGATTGAACAACATCATGGAAAAGGATAAAAGATAGAACAGGAGTTAAATTTCTAAATTGGGGAAAGACAAATTTTATGAAGCTGAGAGGTGATCGGGGGTGAAAGTGGTTACAGCTATTGGAAGGCAAATCAGCGAGGGGCATTCGAAAGCAAGATTCTACGAGTACAGTGTAGACATGTCCCCGTAAAGAAAAAGGCTTGTGCTGCCAAATCTAGAGCCCCCTGTTTGTCCAGAAATATACAGGACAAGATAAAGCAGAAAAATAAAGCTTTTGTCGGTCATGAAATTTGGGGCAGCACGGTAGCATTGTGGATAGCACAATGGCTTCACAGCTCCAGGGTCCCAGGTTCGATTCCGGCTTGGGTCACTGTCTGTGCGAAGTCTGCACGTTCTCCCTGTGTCTGCATGGGTTTCCTCCGGGTGCTCCGGTTTCCTCCCACAGTCCAAAGATGTGCAGGTTAGGTGGATTGGCCATGCTAAATTGCCCTTAGTGTCCAAAATTGCCCTTAGTGTTGGGTGCGATTATTGGGATAGGGTGGAGGTGTTGACCTTGTGTGGGTTGCTCTTTCCAAGAGCCGGTGCAGACTCGATGGGCCGAATGGCCTCCTTCTGCACTGTAAATTCTATGATCTATGAAAAGGTTAATACGTGAGAAAGTCTCGAGGATATCTACAGGGGTAAAGTAAATAATGAAATCGAGAAAACAGAGAGGAAATACAAAGGAATATTAGCGGGTAAAATAAAGGAAAAACCAAAAATGTTTTATCAGTACATTATGAGAAAGTGGATAACTGAAGAAAAGGGACTATCAAAGTTGTACAAAGGTAAATTAAGCTCTGAAACAGAAGGGCAGCACGGTAGCATAGTAGTTAGCATAGTCACTTCACAGCGCCAGGGACCCGGGTTCGATTCCTGGCTTGGGTCACTGACTGTGCGGAGTCTGCTCATTCTCCCTGTGTCTGTGTGGGTTTCGTCCCACAGTCCAAAGATGTGCAGGTTAGGTGGATTGGCCATGCTAAATTAACCTTAGTGTCCAAAAAGGTCGAGTGGGGTTACTGGGTTATGGGAAAGAGGTTGGAAGTGTGGGCTTAAGTTGGGTGCTCTTTCCAAGGGCCGGTGCAGTCTTGATGGGCCGAATGGTCTCCTTCTGCACTGTAAATTCTATGAAACTCTATGAAATTTGGGCAGGGTTCTGAATGAATGCTTTGTCTCTGTCTTCATTAAGGAGAGGGGATAATGCAGACATTCTCGTTAATGAAGAGAAGTGCGAAATATTAGATACAATCAGCACATTGAGAAAGAAATTACCGAGGAGCCAACATCCTTGATGGTGGATAAATAACCAGGGACAAATGGATTGTATTCCAGGCTATTAAAAGAAGCCGCGGAGGAAATAACGGATGTCCGCAGGATAATTTTTCAATCCACACCAGGTACAGGCAAGGTCCCAGAGGATTGGAGGTCTGCAAACGTTGTACCTTTGTTTAAAAAGGATGCAAGGTACAGACCAGTCATTCTGAATTTGGGCGTTGGACGAATTATTGGAATCAATTCTGAGAGCCAGGATAACCTGTCACTTGGAAGGCACAAATTAATCAGGGATAATCAGCAACGTTTTGTTCAGGGAAAATCGTGCCTTACTAGTCTAATTGAATTTTTGGAGCGAGTAACAAGGAGGATCGATTAGGGTAATGCAGTGGATGTGGTCTACCAGCAGGGGCTGGTTTAGCAAGCAGGGGCTGGTTTAGCACACTGGGCTAAACCGCTGGCTTTTAAAGCAGACCAAGGCAGGCCAGCAGCACGGTTCAATTCCTGTACCAGCCTTACCAGCCTCCCCGAACAGGTGCCGGAATGTGGCGACTAGGGGCTTTTCACAGTAACTTCATTGAAGCCGACTCGTGAAAATAAGCGATTTTCATTTCACATGGATTTTAGTAAGGCATTTAAAATGACAGGCTGCTCATAACAGTGAAGGCCCATGTGATACTTTGGAATGTGGAGTGTTTTGTCCCTTGTTGGTTGTGGTATATTTTAAAGAGTTGAACTTAAATGTGGGAGACATGATTGGGAATTCTGCGGATGACACAAAAACCAGTTGATAGTGAAGAGGACAGCGGTGGATTGCAGGATGATGTGAAAGGCTTTGGCTGAGTGGGTGGAAAGGGGGAAATGGAATTCAATGCACAGAAGTGTGTGGTAATGTGTTTGGGCAGGGCCACCAAAGTCAGGGAATACTCAATAAACAGGAGACTATTGAGAGGGGTGGAGGAAGTGAGAAATTTTAACTGTGTATGCACAGGTTCCTGAAGGTAGCTGGACTGGTGGATGAAGTTGTTCAGAAGGCATATAAGATGCTTTTCTTTAGTGGGTGAAGTATATAACACAACAGGGATGTAATGGTGGAACCTGTATAAAATGCTGGTTCAGCCACAGCTAGAATTTTGTTATAATTATAACGCTGAGGACTGTCAGATGATACAGCAGGACACAGATCAGTTTGAGAGTTGGGTGGAGAGATGGCAGATTGGGAGTTCAATCTGGACAAATGTGAGGTAATGAATGGTAGGTACTTTTTGTTAAAATTTAGAGTACCCAATTCATTTTTTTTCCCAATTAAGGGGCAATTTAGCGTAGCCAATCCACCTAGCCTGCACGTCTTTGAGTTGCGGGCGCGAAACCCACGCAAACACGGGGAGAATGTGCAAACTCCACATGGGCAGTGACCCAGAGCCGGGATCGGCAACACAGGCAGAGAAGGTAGTCAAGAAGGCATACCTCATTCTTGCCTTCATCAGAGGGAGCATTGAGTACAAAGGTTGGCAGGTCATGTTACAGCTGTACAGAAGTTGTTGGGCCACACTTGGAATCCGGTGTTCAGTTCTGGTTGCCACACTGCCAGAAGAGGTTTACCAGGATGTTGCCTGATATGGAGGGCATTAGCTTTGCAGAGAGGTTGGATAAACTCAGTTTGTTCTCACTGGAACAACGGAGGTTGAGGGGCGACCTGATAGAAGTCTCCAAAATGATGCGTGGCAGGAACAGTGTGGATAATCAGAAGGTTTTTCCCAGGGTCAAAGACTCAATTACTAGCAGACATCAGTTTAAGGTGTAAGGCATAATGTTTAGAAGAGAGGTACGAGTCAAGTTTGTACACAGAGTGTAGTGGGTGCCTGGAACTCGCTGCCGGAGGAGGTGGTGGAAGCAGGGATGATAGTGACGTTTAAGGGGCGTCTTGACAAATACATGAATAGGATGGGAATAGAGGGATACGGACCCAGGAAGTGTAGAAGATTTTACATTGGATAGGCAGCATAGTCGGTGCAGGCTTGGAGGGCCGAAGGGCCTGCTCCTGTGCTGAACCTTTCTTTGTTCTGGTCAACATATTACAGGAAGGACATAGTTGCCCTGGAGAACATGCAGAGGAGATTTACAAGAATGTTGCCTGACCTTGAAAATTGCATCTATGAGGAAAGTTTTGGTGGGTTTGGGTTCTTTTCTTTAGTTCAGAGGAGGCTGGAGGCTGCACAGAATTATGAGTGGCCTCGGTAAAGCAGACATTGAAGACTTGTTTCCTGTGGTTCAGAGATCAATTATCAGGTGGCACAGATTTAGGGTGATTGGCGGAAGCATCATAGGAAAAACCTTTTCACCCAGAGGCTGCTAGAGCTCTGGAATTTGCTGCCCAAATTGTTTCCATGGCAGCTGGATCTATACCTGAAGTGCTGTAACTATCAAGGCTCCTGACCAAGTGTTGAAAGTAAAAGAATGAGCGGCTCGATTTTGTTTCAGCTGACACAGACACGAGAATGGACTCGTCCTCTTGTATGGGGCAATGAAAGGAATCCACACGGAGTTGTAGAGAACAGTGGTATTTATTTAACATGTTATCTATTGTGTACAGCTCTAGTAGTTCCCCGCTGGGTCTTCGCTAATCGTTCCTGACTGGCTGACTGTATACAACGACACATGAACTGCGTTAAGATTTCCACGCCACATTATCGGGAGAGCTCGTATTCTGCAAGCTCCTCGGGGTAGCGTATCATCCCTACCTCCGTGCAGGTTGTAACATTTTCTGTGGCATGTTTTACGGTTCTATGCTGCAGTGTTCGACTTGCAGGAGAATGCATGTTTGTCAATTAATCCACCCCATGATTGCAGCATCCACTCACAAGACAAATTAAAGGGAAACCTAGACAAAATGGATAAAGACAGAATCATTAGATAAGTACAGGAACAGGCAGATTGGTGCAACTGAATTAAGTGTGTCATAAAGAAGTGGGGGAATCATTGAGAGCATTCCTTGATCCACAATGTTTAAACACAGCTTTGAAACATTGTTCTTGCAAAATACACATGACAGAAGAGTTAAATCTGAGTTTTGCAGGTGAAAAATTCTTCGCTAAGCTTGATGCCAAGCATGCCGATGGGTCAGTACTTTTCCCGAGAATTTCCAAGGGTTATTACATGTTATATCCCATTCAGATGATACTGTTGTCAATGATTTTCTTTTGGGCGAACTGTTAGCCAGGGCCTCTGTCAAGCTCACATGTACTGCATTACACACACTGTACAAGGATACATCTGTGTCTCTGATGGAATTGGTGTTGTGGGGATGAACAAAGCCAGAACATGACCATGATCTGCACTTATTGGTGGAAGTGGCACATAGTGAAGGATTGGTGTTCAACAGTCTGAAATGCAACATCAACATGGTGCCGTGGGCAGCACGGTAGCATAGCGGTTAGCACAATTGCTTCACACTCCAGAGTCCTAGGTTCGATTCCCGGCTTGGGTCACTGTCTGTGCGGAGTCTGCACGTTCTCCCCGTGTGTGCGTGGGTTTCCTCCGGGTGCTCCGGTTTCCTCTCACAGTCCAAAGAGGTGCAGGTTAGGTGGATTGGCCATGATAAATTGCCCTTAGTGTCCAAAATTGTCCTTAGTGTTGGGTGGGGCTACTGGGTTATGGGGATAGGGTGGGGTTGTGGGCTTGGGAAGGGTGCTCTTTCCAAGAGCCAGTGCAGACTCGATGGGCCGAATGGCCTCCTTCTGCACTGTAAATTCTATGAAACATGCAGCAGATAAATTTCTTTGGTTCTATTTATTCCAGTGCTGGCATATGTCCTGATCCATATAAAATAGAGTGTATCAAAGCCACGGCAATTCCTCAAGATAAGGACGATATTCGAAGATGTCTAGTGTCTTGTGAGAGTACCTTTAAGAAATGGGGGTTTATCGAATAGCTGTAGCGGGTGTACCTTTAAGAAATGCGTGTTTATTAGATAGCTGCAGTGATATCGGAGTGTGGGTGGAGCTGGGCTGTCTGTCTGCTTTTACTTTCGCTTTAGACTTGCAGCTACAGGGTGTGTTTAGTTCCGTTTTGATAGCTGAAAGCAAAGCAAGGACATAGAACATAGAACATAGAACGATACAGCGCAGTACAGGCCCTTCGGCCCACGATGTTGCACCGACATGGGAAGTCAAAAACTAAAGGCCATCTAACCTACACTATGCCATTATCATCCATATGCTTATCCAATAAACTTTTAAATGCCCTCAATGTTGGCGAGTTCACCACTGTTGCAGGTAGGGCATTCCACGGCCCAATCACTCTGCGTAAAAAACCTACCTCTGACCTCTGTCCTATATCTATTACCCCTCAATTTAAGGCTATGTCCCCTCGTGCTAGCCACCTCCATCCGCGGGAGAAGGCTCTCACTGTCCACCCTATCTAACCCTCTGATCATTTTGTATGCTTCTATTAAGTCACCTCTTAACCTTCTTCTCTCTAACGAGAACAATCTCAAGTCCATCAGCCTTTCCTCATAAGATTTTCCCTCCATACCAGGCAACATCCTGGTAAATCTCCTCTGCACCCGTTCCAAAGCATCCACATCCTTCCTATAATGAGGCGACCAGAACTGTACGCAATACTCCAAATGCGGCCGTACCAGAGTTTTGTACAGCTGCAACATGACTTCATGGCTCCGGAACTCAATCCCTCTACCAATAAAGGCCAACACACCATAGGCCTTCTTCACAACCCTATCAACCTGGGTGGCAACTTTCAGGAATCTATGTACATGGACACCGAGATCCCTCTGCTCATCCACACTGCCAAGAATTTTACCATTAGCCAAATATTCCGCATTCCTGTTTTTCTTTCCAAAGTGAATCACCTCACACTTCTCTACATTAAACTCCATTTGCCACCTCTCAGCCCAGCTCTGCAGCTTATCTATGTCCCTCTGTAACCTGCAACATCCTTCCACACTGTCTACAACCCCACCGACTTTAGTGTCGTCTGCAAATTTACTCACCCAACCTTCTGTGCCCTCCTCTAGGTCATTTATAAAAATGACAAACAGCAACGGCCCCAGAACAGATCCTTGTGGTACGCCACTCGTAACTGAACTCCATTCTGAACATTTGCCATCAACCACCACCCTCTGTCTTCTTTCAACTAGCCAATTTCTGATCCACATCTCTAAATCACCCTCAATCCCCAGCCTCCGTATTTTCTGCAATAGCCGCTGCTTAGGAGCTGCATAAGGATCTCTCTCTGCAAACTAGAGACTGTCTCCAGATCAGTTGGGTGATTTCGAAGTACTGACTGCTCTCAGTAGTGAATTTAAACTTGATCTTTGTGTTAAAAAGGGTCTTTTGTCTTCTGGATGTTGCAAGGAAAGATTAAGGTTTACTTATACAATATTGTATCCGTGGGGAGGATTGGTGTTGATAGTTGTTAAGATGTTTACTGTGGGTTTATAAAGTGTTAACTGGTTTCACAAATAAACATTGTTTTAATTTAAAAGTATTTTAACTCTCTGTTGTATCACACCGGCAGAGTGGGCCCATGTGCTCCCATAACCACAATCTATTAAAAGTTGTGGGTCAGGTGAACTCCATGATGCACTTTGGGGTTCTCTAAACCCTGGCCCATAACACTAGGTCTCTTGAATTTCTTCTCTCCGTATGGTCCCAATTTCACTCAAAAATCACCCTCACCAAGAGACATTGTTGAGAACGGCTGTGACGCAAAGATCCACAGATACGTCTTTGAAGCACTGAAACGGTCATTATCAGAAGCACCGATTTTGCAATTTCATGATCCTGGGCAGGCAACTACCCTGGAGATAGATGTCACACAGAAATATCAAGGTGTATGTGTGCGACAAAAAGGGAAACAAATTGCCCTTTCTTCAAACTCTCTGCCCATGACGCAATCCAGCTACTCCAACATTGAGCAGGAGAGATTAGCTTTAGTGTTTCGAATTGTGTGCTTTTATACCGATCTATTTGGCAAAAGACGTGTGGTGGAGTCCGATCACAAATCACTGGAAATGATGTTCTGAAAATCATTGACCAGTGCACTGCCAAAACTTCCACGTCTTTTGATAAAGATTCAAAGCTATGACTGTGGGATCAGGTACAAGTTAGAAAAGTTGATCACGTTGGATGTACTTTGCAGATTGCCTAACCCAGCAAAATGTGAAGATATATCCTTGGATCTACAAGTTTAATTGATTGATATTGAACTTGAAGGTATTCTCCAAATCAAGCTGCTGCATTTTTTGCAAGATAAACGCCAGCAAGAAGAAATGGCGAAAGATTCAACACTACAAAAACTATGGAAAACCACCATTGAAGGACGGCTTCACTCAATTCACCGTGTCCATGAATATGAGATCACTTTGGCCACATCGGGCCGAGCTAGAGATCTCTCAGGGAGTCATTGTTGAAAGCAGACAGGTCATCATACCGGAATCTTTGTGACTGATCGTCTTCAACCTCATCACTCACACATGGGCAAAAATAGGATGAGAAGATTCACACAAGAGATACAGGGCGGGATTCTCCGCCGGCGTGATTCTCCGTTATGCCGGCACCTGGGGGTTTCCTGACGGCTTGGGGCTGCCCCACAATGGGAAACCCCATTGACCGGCTGACGTAACGGAGAATCCGGCCGGCCTGTTGGGGCAGAAATGTGGCCCAGCGAGGCGGAGAATCCCACCCAATGTCTATTAGCTGAGTATGGCCAATGACATAAAAAATGTTTTCAAGAAGTGTGAGGCTTTTCAAGAGCTTATGACAAGTCAGTACATGGAACTACAAGGACTTCGAACCCAGCCTTCGTCCGAAATCGCATCCGTCCCCTTTCAAGCCCGTGGCACTGACTTCATCGTCATTGCAGACTACTTTACCAAGTAACTAATTGCACAATACATCACCAGTTGCGCCCACGCTAAGTGCTATTTTCAGCTTATCTGTGTGTCTACAGGGATCATTACAGATAATGGTCTGCAATTTATTGGTAAGCCATTCCAGGATATTTGTGAAAAGTGGAACACTGGTCACATTACCTCTTCTCATTACTGTAGATGTAACAGCCTTGCCGAATGAATGATTTACACAGCGAAATCGCTAATTCTCAAATCTAGACAGACCAAGCAAGATCTACGCATTGCTGTGTTACATCTGAGAGCGACACCTTCAGGTGCCACTACTCCATCAGCGGCCGAGCTCATGTTTGGCAGACAAGTACACACCAATTTACCTCCTCTTACCCATTCTCCTCTCAGAAGCAAGAGGGCAACTTTTTAAAGCAGAAGAAAAGGTGACCAACTTGCTCAATAAAAACACAGATACAGAACTGTCAGGTTTACAGTTGGGGCAACAAGTTCACATGCAGGATCCCACAGAAGGCACATGGAAATCATTTAAGGTGACAAGAGTTTGGTCGGAACTAAGATTCTACAAATTGTGACAACACCCTGGGCGAGAGCACAGTCAATTCCAGCACCAGTTGACCGGGAGTCACAACACAAGTGAATTAACCAATAATTCTTTGAAAAATACCCAAAGTCTTTGGCCATTGGCTACCCAATAATTACAGTCACCAGGTTTGTAAATGTAAACTTTACCATAATAAGACCTGTAATGAAATGTGCAGCAAATACAACTGGTTAACTTTTATCAAATTCCTAATTCCCTGCTTTACCTTGCTCAACCCTCCTCCATCCTCCACACACATGCAAGACAGACAAACAGAGGGGGTGAAAGGGGTAAAAAAAAAACATATGTATAAGGGAAAAAAGAGTCTTTGTTTCAGATGCTGAAAATTCTGAAGCTCCCACTCAAACTAGCAGAGGTGAGAAGAGTGTTCACAGAATCATAGCATTTACAGTGCAGAAGGAGGCCATTCGGCGTTTTGAGGCTGCACCGGCTCTTGGAAAGAGAACCCTACTTCCGCACAAGGCTCCACCCTTTTCCAGTAACCCCAGCTAACCTTTTTTTGGTCACTAAGGGTAATTTAGCATGGCCAATCCACCTAACCTGCACATCTTTGGACTGTGGGAGGAAACCGGAGCACCCGGAGGAATCCCATGCAGACACAGGGAGAACGTGCTGACTCCACACAGACAGTGACCCAAGCCGGGAATCGAACCCGGGACGCCGGAGCTGTGAAGCCGCTGTGCTAACCGCTGTGCTACCACGCTTCCCGTTGACACTCCTGTGACTTCTGAATGCCTCATTTTCTGTGCTGCTTGACTTAAAGATAGATGTCCATTAATCACCCATGGTTCAAAAATGATAACAGCAAAATAAAAGGAGAAATAAGGGAATCCAGAGGAAGGGCCTTTACAGAAGCCTTTAAACACAAAGTGCAACGATGAAGTGGAGCCGAGGACAAATTCCAGCTCCTCAAACAATGTACAATCCTATTGCATTGAGGACAAGATCCCAAATCAACCCAGGAACAACATCCAAGAGTGACAGTCCCATAGATCACTGTGGTCAATCAGAAAAAACTTCAGAGAAGGTTACCATTACAAGACTGGGCGTACCAGCAAGTTACCTCAATGTTTTGGAGACTCATAGATCCATCAGTTCTATACACATGTGTAATGGTAACTAAACACGTATTATATATACACCTCTTTGGAATGGGGGAAGTTCCTTTAAATAGTAATGGGGACGTTGTGATATGCACTTAAGGAATAGAAGTATGACGTGACTGGTAGGGATGTTGGTCATGTGATCCAGACTCAGTTTCACTTTGACCTGTGAGCAGAACACAGCACACACAGCTCTGTTGCTAATGTCTTGAAGCTTTCTGTCCATGTATATATGTTCTCACGTGTCTAGTTTCAATAAATCAACCCACAACGTGTTCACACAGCCCGTATGCGTGATTGGTGACTCTATATCATTACAAAAACATGACTGTTCCTTAATAATGGATTCTGCCATTTTCCCAATGGTCGATGCATGGCTCACTGACCAATAGGTTTCTGTTTTCTGTCTCCTTCCTTGAATAGAGTTTTACGTTTGAGTTTTTCCAATCTGCTGGGACCCTGCGACAATCTGGGGAATTTTTGAAAAGTGCAATGAATGCACCCATTAGCTCTGAAGCCAGTTCTTATAAATCCTGAGTAGGTAGGCCGTTAGGTCCAAGGGCTTTGTCAGTATTTAGTCTCATTTAGTCTTCCTAGTACTTTTTCTTCAGTGATGCTGATTGTTTCAAATTTCTCCCTCTCTTTTGCGTCTTGATTTTCTTGGGACGGTTTTTGTATCTTCCACCGTGAGGACAGATGCAAAATGCTTGCTCAAAGTCTCTGACATTCCCTTAATTCACATAATTGATTCCAAGGAACCAATAAGATTGTCACTCAGGTGTCTGTAAGAAATAGAGGGAATGCTACTTTTCTGGATAAGAAATGACAAATAAGGCACCGAATCAATGCTACGCTTCCTCTTTTGAGGTGGATGTTAAAATCCAACTCTGAAGAGGAGTAGGTGACATTTACCTGCAATTGAATCTAACATTTAGCCTTCAAACCACATCACTAAAGCAGAATGTCAGTAATATTTGTGGCAATATTTGTGCAAAATGGCTGCCACACTTTCTAAATTGTAACACACCGAAAAATACTTCATTAGCTGTAAGGTAGTTGGAGTCATCCTAGGGTTGTGTAAGGTGTCAAATAAATGCACGTCCTTTCTTTAATGCGTGCTGGAAATGTAAGATGAATGTTTCAGCTGAAGTATGCAAGGGAGAACTGCAGGTGAGAGGCTGAATGGAATAATGATTTTGCCATGATATGCAGACATGCAGATAATGATATACAGACAGGCACAGACAGGCAGCTAATGAACACAGAGAACAGGACATGACTAATGAGCAGGCTGAACACTCCGGGGTGGTATCTCACTGTAAAAGGAACGAGGCACTCACACTCCGCCTCTTTCCACTGATGAACATCTGCAGAGTTAGTCAGGGTGTATATACAGTATCACACCTCCAGCACGTGGATAAGAGCTAGTCTGGTTCAGTCAAAGTAACCACACTTAAATTAGCAGAGAGTCAAACTCATAGAGAACTGTGCTAACTGTGCTATTGGTTCAATAAATCAGATTGAACTAACTTCAAGGTCTGGAGTATCTTTTGGTTAAAGCTGCATCCAGTTGCAGCCTGTGTTATCCCAGAGTGCATAACACAACAGATTTCATTTCAATTTTGCAGCAAAGATACTCCAGACCTTGAAGTTAGTTCAATCTGATTTATTGAACCAATAGCACAGTTAGCACATTCTCTCTCAAATGGGATTTTCATTTGTCTGTTTAACCGTGTTAATCTTTATTGCTTTCTGTTTTCCTTCTGTTTGATCAGGTATCTATCTGCATTGTTTCGTCTCCCCTGCTGGTTTACCTCAGTTGGCTGGATGGTTGGTTTGTGATGCAGAGAGCCCAACAGCTCTGATTCAATTCCCGCATTGGCCGATGTTATTCAGCCGATACGGGAATTTTATGTTACGCCTTCTCAACCTTGCCCCCCCCCCCGGCTGAGGTGTGGTGACCCTCAGGTCAAATCCCCACCAGTCAGCTTTCCCCCCTCAAAGGGGAAAGCAGCCTCTGGTCTCTTGGGACTATGGTGACGTTACTTTCTTCTTTCACTGTGGTAAACCACTATATTGCAATGTACTGTTGTGTTGCTACATACCTGGACTTGTCCCTGCTGGATCCAAACCACTGTAGTATATAATCTGTGTATTGTGGTAAACTGCCACTGTATTATATGTAATGTGGTAAACTACTGCCTGCTGGCTCCCCCTCCCCCTGAGCTCGGTATAAAGGTGGCTAGTCTCCGCCACTGCCTCAGTTTGGGATCAGAGGCCAGGAGGCTTTCTGTTTAGTTTATTAAAGCCTCAGTTACGTTCACCACTCGTCGTGTGTTCATCGATGGCATATCATTCACCCGACCACAGACCTTCCCTTTGTCTATTTTCCCTCCACCTTCCCCCTCACTCTCTCTCTACATACTTTGCAAACATTCACATCTCTAAATTGTTCCAGTTTTGACCAAAGTGTATCAGAGTCTAAATGAGATCTGGGGCTGGATTCTCCGTCGGCGGGATGCTCCATTCTGCCGGCAGCCCGTGGGGTTTCCCAACGGCGTGGGGCTGCCCCACAACTGTCCGGCCAGCGTAACGGAGCATCCCGCCGGCGGGGTGAAACCAAAATCTGACACGGCGGGACGGTGAATCCAGCCCCGATTATTTCCTTCATTTTTAATTTTTAATTCAGATTTCTAACTTCCTCGGTATTTCACTTTTGTATGAAGTGTTATTGACATTTTAGTTGTTGCTTTCCTTTAATCAGCACCTTTTCTCTTCTAATTTACCCAGAATTTTATGTGAAGCCATGGAAACTTTGCCTGACAGCACGTCAAAAACGCAAATTGCTGTTAGTGTGGCTCGGAAAGTACGTGTGCCATCCTCAAAGGATCAGGAGCTGAGGGCCACAATTGGAGGGGGGGGGGAAGGGACTTTCTTTTTTTTTAACTTGATAAACAGCGGACAATCTAAAAAACCAAGAGTGAGGCTTGAGGTTGACGAGGCCAGTCACGCCTCTGCCAATCTCTCAGCAGCATCTCAGAAACAGGTTTGAGTCCTTCCATACTTCCCATTTTGGAAGAGAAACACAATTGTGAAGCCGCACAGATTCAGCTGGCAACGTTAAGCACTGTAAATCAACCATTATACTGACAGGAAGATTACTCGACTGCTCCCCTGTCCAGGGGAGCAATGAAGAAAGAAGCGGGAATCAGCTTTTTCACCTGTCTCTTGAGGGAAAAGCAATGATTGACATATAATTGTAAGCTTTCAACAAACATGCAGATCACAGTTGCGGTAAACACAGGAATAGAAATGCATCGGAGCAAAATCAAGATCTGTGATAATATATATTTTTTAAAACACTTTTAAAGTGGTGTTCGGAAATCTCACTTCAGCAAATAAGTACAAATGGCTCCATCTACAGGTTTCACATTCATTCTATGCTGTTGTAATAAAGCCAAAGATTCCATGTTATTTTTTTCCCAAAACAGCCTTGTCTCATCAACTCATCCTGCCACCATCAAAGATGTGTCTGGATACACCCCGAGATCTCTCTGCTCCTGCACACCCCGCTGGACCCCATTGCGGGTCAAGGTTGGGCCATTTTGTTCACATTGCATCTCCTCTGCCCTCCTGACAAAATGCACCACTGCATCTTTCTCTGCGTTTAATTTAATCTGCCGTGCCTCTGCCCATTCGACTGGTCCGTCACGGTCCTCCTCACTCTTCACTGCATTATTTTAGCTTCATATCGTCTGTCAACTTTAAAACAATATGCAGCGCACCAAGCCCGGATCACTATAGTATATGTCAAAAATAGCAATGAGTTTGTAAATGGCCCTTGGGTAACAAACGCCACTGTATTGCCCCCTCACCACTCGCCCCCACTAGTCTGAAAAGCAACTGTTCACCAACTCTCTCTGCTCTCTGACTCTCAGCCAATGTTGTATCCATGCTGTTTCTGACCCTCAACTCTTTGGACATTAATTTTGCTGAACAGTCTACTTTGTGGTACTTTGTCAGACGTCTTTTGAAAGTCCATATGCACGCCGCTAATAACACCGCACTCATAAGGCCATTCCATTACTTTATCGCAGAGTTCAATTAAGTTACTCAAACATGATTTTTCTTTAACTGCTGTCTCTCAATTATTTGTCCACGTATTTCTTAAATGCCAATTTAATTATTGTTTGTAAATGATTTCCTCTTGTATTTATCCCACTCACCACATTTTGAACAGGGGTGTGATAATTCCAATCCTCCAGTCCTTTGGCATATGCCCCACAATTCCTACCCTCACATGCCTCAGTAACCCAGAATCTGAACCAGATGATTTATCCTCTCCTTTGAGAATTGAGTTTTCTCCGCTTCTCTCCATTTATATTTGACCCCATATTGCTACTACCCCCTCATTTACTGCAGTAATAGTAGCACCCTCTCCCTTAGTAAAGACAAGTGTCGCCTCTGTACCATCTACCTCCACAAACCAATTTGATTTCAGGTCCATTATCGACCTCACACTTCCTTTGACAATGCTGCTACTATTTATATATATTTGTGTCTATAAGAGAGTTTTGGATTCCCTTGTGTGTTATCCTCCAATCTATCATCATATGCTTCCCTTGTCCGGTTAAGAGCAAATCTTTGATGTGAAGAGATGGGGGCAGCACGGTAGCATAGTGGTTAGCACAATTGCTTCACAGCTCCAGGGTCCCAGGTTCGATTCCCGGCTTGGGTCACTGTCTGTGTGGAGTCTGCATGTTCTCCCTGTGTCTGCGTGGGTTTCGTCCGGGTGCTCCGGTTTCCTCCCACAGTCCAAGGATGTGCAGGTTAGGTGGATTGGCCATGCTAAATTGCCCTTAGTGTCCAAAATTGCCCTTAGTGTTGGGTGGAGTTACTGGTTATGGATTTAGGGTGGAGGTGTTGACCTTGGGTAGGGTGCTCTTTCCAAGAGCTGGTGCATACTCGATGGGCCAAATGGCCTCCTTCTGCACTGTAAATTCTATGAAACACAACAGGAAATAGATAGGCTGCAAAATTGGGTAGAGAAATGGCAGATGGAATTTAACCTGGACAAATGCGAGGTGATGCATTTTGGCAGATCCAATTCAGGTGGGAGCTATAAAACCATCAGGAGCATAGACACAGAGAGAGATCTGGGCGTGCAGGTCCACAGATCCTTAAAAGTGGCAGCACAGATGGAAATGGTGGTAAAGAAAGCATATGGCATGCTTGCCTTCATAGGACGGCGGGGAGGGGGGGGGGGGGGGCGGTATTGAGTATAAAAGCTCGAAAATTATGTTACAGTTATGTAGAACATTGGTTCGGCCATATTTGGAATACTGTGTCCAATTCTGGTCACCGACTCACCACACTACCAGAAGGACCTGGAGGCTGGAGGCTTTAGAGAGAGTACAGAAAAGGTTTACCAGAATGCTGACTGGTATGGAGGGTATTAGCTATGAGGAGAGATTGAATAAACTGGGATTGTTCTCCCTGGAGAGACGGAGGCTGAGGGATGGCCTGATAGAAGTTTATAAAATTATTAGGGGTATAGATAGGGTGAACAGTTGGCGGCTTTTTCCCAGGGCGGAATTGTAAATTACAAGGGGGCACAGGTTCAAGGTGAGGGGGGAAAGGTTCAGTGGAGATGTGTGGGGGAAGGTTTTTACACAGAGGGTGGTGGTGGCCTGGAATGCACTGCCGAGTGAGGTGATTGAGGCAGATACGTTGGCGACCTTTAAGACTTATCTGGACACGCACATGCACAGACGGGGTATAGAAGGATGCAGGCGGTTTGTCTAGATAGGACACATGATTGGCGCAGGCTTTAAGGGCCGAAGGGCCTGTTCCTGTGCTGTATTGTTCTTTGTTCTTTGATTGCTGGATCTTGTTGGGATGATATTTGTTGTACCTCATTTTGGGGTATATTGTGTCCTGTGATGCAATTTATTTGCTCCTCTCTCCTATCTTCTTTGTCCTGGTGGACTTCCTGCGCTGTAGATTTCAGCTGTTCATCACTAGATCACAACTAAATATAGCAAATGTTTTTTTTAATCTCCCGTGCCTCCACACATTTTCATCCCAATTAAGTCTGGAAGTTGAATCAGTTACATTTTGAAGTCTATATTTTGTTGGCCTCCAAAGTTCAAACAATAAATAAAACTTGCATTACATGGTCAAGCCACCCTTAAATATTACCACACCACTGTTTCTCAGATCGTTAATGTAAAATCGGTTACAGTGTTAGTGGGCAGCATGGTGGCACAGTGGTTAGCACTGTTGCCTCACAGCTGCAGGGTCCCAGGTTTGATTACCGGCTTGGGTCACTGTCTGTGTGGAGTCTGCACATTCTCCCCGTGTCTGAGTGGGTTTCCTCCGGGTGCTCCGGTTTCCTCCCACAAGTCCCGAAAGCCGTGTTTGTGAGGTGAACCGGACATTCTGAATTCTCCCTCGGTGTACCCGAACAGGTGCCGGAATGTGTCGACTAGGGGATTTTCACAGTAACTTCATTGCAGTGTTAATGTAAGCCTACTTTTGACACTAATAAAGATTATTATTATAATGATTTATGGGTTTAAGTCATTGTTGAAGAACAAAGGTTAATTTGAGGAGATCTTGCAGTGTAATGGATAGAGTCCCTGGGATTTGAACCCATGTCCTCAGAGGACTAGTCTGTGCCTTTTGATCAGAGTTCGAATCCCACACCAGGACTTGATGATCAAGGAAGCTGTGTACATAACTCAGCCAGACATGTTAAGTTATGAGCCTGCAAAATCCTTCCAATGCGTCAACTGCAGGTGGTAAGAGTGGGAGAGACTCCTGGTTGGCCATGCCTGACGTGGTGTGGCACCCCTTAAGCTCTAAGGCTCTGGTGGCAGAATAGTGACCCGTTTCTGGCTGCTCACGGGAATTGGCAGCCATCACAGGATTTGCGTCTTGATCGCAGCCAATATTTCAGGCACATAGAAAGATAGAAAATAGGAGCAGTGGTCAGCCATAAAGCTCCTTTACCTACATGCTATCGGGACTTGATAAAATGAGTTATAAGGAGAGGCAGGATCGACTGGGACTTTTTTCCCTGGAGCGTAGGAGGCTTAGGGTTATTTTATAGAGGTCGACAAAATAATGAGGGGCATAAATAAAGTAGATAGTCAACGTCCACCGTGGGTAGCACGGTAGCACAGTGGTTAGCACTATGGCTTCCAGGGTCCCGGATTCGATTCCCGGCGTGGGTCACTGTCTGCGCGGAGTCTGCACGTTCTCCCCGTGTCTGCGTGGGTTTCCTCCGGGCGTTCCACTCTCCTCCCACAAGTCCCTAAAGAAGTGCTATTGGGTAATTCGGACATTCTGAATTCTCCCTCAGTGTACCCCAACAGGCGCCGGAATGTGGCGACTAGGGGATTTTCACAGTAACTTCATTGCAGTGTTAATGTAAGCCTACTTGTGACAGCAAAGATTATGATTATCTGTTCCCAAAGGTAGGGGAGTCTAAAACTAGGGGGCATAGATTTAAGGTGAGAGGGGAGAGGTACAAAAGGGTCCAGAGGACAACTTTTTCACACAGAGGGTGGTGAGTGTCTGGAATGAGCTGTCAGGCACAGTAGTGGAAGTGGGTACAACATTTTATTTTAAACAACATTTCAGCAGTTTTATCTGCCCCTCAAACCGACTAGGTCACCGACAAAAGCCGCAAAGAGGAGAGGAGCTCAGCAGGAGGACACCGAGGGTGAAAGAGGGGGCTACCTACGAGGGGAGAGGGAGTGGGCAGGGAGGGTGTAAGGGGGGGACTAGGAGAAGGTATTTTAGGAAATATGTATGTAAATAAGTAACTATCAGACACATCATCCATTAAAAGTATCGCTCTGTAAAATTGAAAAACGGCAATAACAACATTTTAAAAACTTGGCACTGTCATTTGGGCACCCTGACAGTGCCACTCTGCCATTGCCACGGTGCCTGGTTGGCACTTACGGGCAGGCAGGGGCACAGCCAGGATGCCAGAGAGCCCATGCCAGGAATCTGGCCCGGGGGTACCCTGTCCTTAAGAATGGGGGTGGGGTTTCAAGGACCCCCCTTAGTTGCAGGTTGGGGCATTGGGGGTTCCTGAGGCCGTGGTGGGGGAGCAGAGGGGCGGGCTGAATGATCGGGGCAGGATTTGGATTGGATTGGATTTGTTTATTGTCACGTGTACCGAGGTGCAGTGAAAAGTATTTTTCTGCAAGCAGCTCAACAGATCATTCGGTACATGGAAGAAAAGGGAATTAAACAAAATTCAAGAAAAGACAAGAAAATACATGAGAATACATAATAGGGAAAAGAGAGAGGTTAGTAATAATGTTAGCTTTAGAATTAATTTTTAAAAGGTTAGAACGAGTATAAGGTAAGTGGATCTGTTGGGGAGAGCTCACAGAGAGTCACCTCGCTCCGACGCCATCTTGCATCTAAATTTAATTGCATCTAATTTAAAATTGGCTCCCCAATCCGCGAGTCATCTTCCTGCCCTGGAAATGACACAAGTGCAGCGTCGGCGAGGCATTCCTCGCTTTGGCCAAATAATAGTAATAATAACCTTTATTGTCACAAGTAGGCTGACATTAACACTGCAATGAAGTTACTGTGAAATCACCCTATCCAGGCGGCTGTTCGGGTTAAAACGGCAGAGTCCTGTTAGATCCCATTTTTAGCACTGTAGGCGCCGATAAACTTCCCGCTTTACCCTCCTAAAACAGGACCCTCTTTTTTGCGTTAAGCCGCGCGCAATAACTTCAGCAACATCATCACAATCTATACATGGTAACATTATCATGACTCACGGCTTGTGTCTCTTTTTCTTCTGATTGCCAGTTTTCAATTCAGAAAATAATCTTTCATCTAAGCCTGCCGTCCTTTTCATCGCGAGTAGGCGTAGATCCATTCTCTGACAAGTCACACTCTAATTGAATAGGGGAAAACACGTTCAAGGGGCTGAATGGCCAAATGTTCTTCCAGCTTTATGGCCTCAACTGGTATTTGTGGAGGTGGAAAACTCATGTTTTACAGAACCGAGTCCAGGGGGTTGCTCTATTCTCCCGGCTCTTTCAACAACGTTACAGTGATGCAATGGGACAATCTCTCTGAATTTCCACCGCCGGATTTCTACAGGACAGCAACCATCCCATAAGCAGTGCCATGAACCCCAAGACATCTTGCGCAAAAGAAGTTGATGAACATCGTTTAGCGCAGTGAGAGCACATCTGAAAGGCAGCCAGGGATAATGGGTATTCATCAGGAATAAGCAGCTCACCACAAGGCAATTATAAAACGAACATGGAAGACTGTCAGAAAGATATAATGGGATATGGAAGCCAAGTCCCACAAAAACAGAACAGAGAAAGGATGAAGGGATAAATCACATAAACATATCAATACCGCACTGAGACGAGAAGAAACAGAAACCTTCAGCTATAATCCCCACATAGATGTAATATTCTGATAAAGCATCTCAAACACAGATTGATCAATCCTCCACTTTGAGTGTTCAATCCAGAGAGTCACTTCAGAGCAGCAGAGCAGAGGGCTTTTTAAAATGCGTTCAGGGGATGTGAGTGTGAACAGGACCCGGCAATTGTTACTGCCCCTCATTTCCTTTGAGAAGTTTCAAGCTGCGTTCTTGAAAAACTGGTGACCACCAAGTAGGTGGACGGATAAACGGTTTATTAAGGCAAATAAGAGATTGAGATACGGGATAGCGTACTCCACGACTCCAAACTCTGAATTAACGGTTAAACCTGCGATCAGCCCCAGGGTTCGCGCACTCTGGCCTGAATTACCCTACGAGTCACATGACCCCCCCAGGACTCGTCCCCTTAAAGGGGCACCCTACCACCTCCCTTCCCCTTTAAACCCCTGATTAACATGTCACAAGAACAATGGAACTATTTACAATATTATACCAACGAATGGATCTCAGCACAGTCCCTCATAAGGTAAGTCGGTCTGAGTGTGCCAAGATGAAGGGGTCGTGCACACTGCTATCGGGCGCAGACGTGAATGATGCGCAGCTGATGGTCACATATCAGCTGCCCGGTCATCCAGTGGAACCCCTTTTGGTTGGTGCAGGGCGGCCTGTCATCTGCAGGTGCCCATAGGGGGACATGCATTCCGTCGATCACCCCTTGGACCCGGGACATGTCGGCAATGCCCGGGCATCCTGGTGGATTCCATCAACATTGAAGTGGATGTATTGAGCCGACTGGGCACATGGGGTCTCCGTGATGACACGGATGCAACTGTGCACCAAGCTCTGTGAGAAACCCGACAGGTTCCCACTCGGCGCCAGGAAGACCATTCAAGGCGACCGTCGCCTTGACGACCACCGGTACCAGATGCGCCATGATCCGGCAGATATGTCACACTGTCTCCCTACTCAGCCAGAGTCTTTGACAGCATGTTCTAGAATGACAGGCTCAGCCGGGACACACATGGCTTTATGCGGTGCCTCCTTGGCACCTCCTCCTCCTCAGCCAGTTAGGCAGTGGGTTCTCCATCCCTGGCGGCTGCCACCTGTTGATTTGGGGTAGGCTCTGCTGCTGCCCGTTCTGCTGCTGCAGCTTCTTCCTCCTCGAGCAGCTCCAGCCCATACAGCCGCAGGGCATCTCCCAGGGCTGTGGCGATGAGCTGGAAGGCCTCCATTACTGGTTGGATGCCAATATCAATTGTCTGCAGGGGGTGAAAGGTCGACATGTTAGCATGGTGCATACCCCTGTGCCCAACCAGGTCCCCTGAGCTACATTGTGGCCCAGGTTAGCACGACAGACTCTGCCCCCACAGGCCCACCCACACTTGCACCCCTGGCCCCGTCATTGCCCAGCACCATGGGGACCTCTGGCCCTGGCACCCGTCCCTGCTGCCAGTGGTACCATTGGTTGGCGTTGCCCTTGCCAGCAGGATGCTCTGCGGCCCTTGCAAATGTCTCCATGGGGTCTACAGAGGGCATTGCCCTACAGTGGGTCACATGATGGCCCAACAGGAGGTGGCGACCAGGTGGTGGGGGGGGGGGGGGGGGGGGAATATGGCAGTAGGCTCGATGCGAGAATGGGTGGGGGCACCGATACGGCCGCTGTCACTCTGCAGAACTAGGGGCCAAGGTGTGTGGGAGGTGGGGTGTGCAGCATGATGGCTGCCTTGCAGGCTGCAGTAATGGTAATCCGCGTTTGGGCACCATCCCAGTCCCGTGGGGGGGGGTCACCCCGGCCATATGGCCCTTTCCCCGGTCACCCCCTCCCCCGGCCCTGGCAGGGCCCTCCCCACCCCAACCAGCCCGGTCAGTGTCCGACCCGATAGCCCAAGGTCACGCCTCTCTGTGCATCCTACCTCCACTCTCTCCCTCATCAGCCACAACGCCGGTTCATTGATTTTTAAAAGCACAAGTGAACCGGGCCATCTGGAACTCAGCCCGCTGGAGGCAGAGAATCACGGGTGCCCAGAGAATACTGGGTTGGACCCACTAATGCTATGTAAACGGTGTTTACTGTATGTGCGTTCCAGAACGCATTCACGCTGCTGTCGCAGTGCAGGAGAATTGCAACTTGCCGTCAAATCAGCACCTGCCGTGACTCTGGCAACAGAACCAATACTCCGCCCAATTGCGCGGAGTTGGACTTGAGATACTGGGCAGCATGGTAGCACAGTGGTTAGCACTGTGGCTTCACAGCACCAGGGACCCTGGTTCGATTCCCGGCTGAGGTCACTGTCTGTGCGGAGTCTGCACGTTCTCCCCGTGTCTGCGTGAGTTTCCTCCGGGCGCTCCGGTTTCCTCCCACAAGTCCCGAATGACGTGCAGTTAGGTGAATTGCACATTCAGAATTCTCCCTCAATGTACCTGAACAGTTGCTGGAATGTGGTGACTCGGGGATTTTCACCGTAACTTCATTGCACTGTTAATGTAAGCCTAATTGTGACACTAATAATGATTATGATCATTAGGTTATTATATGGAGTCATTTGGATTTATTAATGGACATGTATCTTTAAGGAAAGTGGCCCATGCGTTTAATCCATACAGAAAGATCCAGAAGGCTATTCTGCTTTAGATTGATGCCAGTGATGACTTGGATTGATTGATGTGGCTGGTGGCCAATGAATGGATCCAAAAGGAGGTGCTCTGCCCCATAACCTGTGGTGATTGGATCTGATCCCACTGGTGAGTTTGTTTCGTGTCACAAGGTTTGTGATTTTGGTGCAGCGCGGGGGGCACAGTGGTTAGCATTGCAGTCTCATGGCGCCGAGGTCCCAGGTTTGACCCTGGCTCTGGGTCACTGTCCGTGTGGGGTTTGCACATTCTCCCCGTGTCTGCGTGGGTTTTGCCCCCACAACCCAAAGGGTAGGTGGATTGGCCACGCAAAATTGCCCCTTAATAGGAATAAAATTAATCGGGTGCTCTAAATTTATTTTTAAAAAAGGTTTGTGATTTTGTTTCACTTTTGGTTCTGCAGTCTGGCTGGAGGCTTCTAACTAATTCACTCCCCAAACTCTCCTGGAAGCCACTTGTGAGGGCTGGTTCTCGCTTCAGTAAGCCTGGGGGCTATTCTCTCAGGACTGCAGAGGCTTGAAATCAACCCCGAGCTGAAGGGACAAAGTGCCTCAGGAACAAAATAGGCCTGAATGTGACCTTTGAGTTAAAGGTCCAGTTTGATAAGGCATCTCCAGAAGGCCTGCTGCCAGTAAGTACCGTACTGAAGGAATAACTCTGTCAAGAAGGCCATCCCCAGCTGTAAACTAGAGATTTTAATCAATCAACTTCCCACTATTTGAAGCAAAGATTCTTACCCTTTGACCTTCATCCTAATTATTTTCACCCTTTCCCGCCCCTCTGTGTTTCTCTGTCTTCTGTATGTGGGTGGAGGGTGAGACAGTTCAAGGGCGTAGTGGGACAGCTTCGACAATCACTTCCAAATTGGTTTTCCTATTTCGTTCCAATTCAAACATTTATCCTGAGTTGCATTCGCTGCATATTTGTTATTTAATCTTGTAATAAATAAAAAGCAATTGTGTTTTAACTTAGGAATGTGGTGAATGTAATGATTGGGCAGCCAAAGGCCTTAGTTTTTGGGAATTATTAACTTGTGCTGTGACTCTGGGGCAGGTGGGGCTGGAAATGACCGTGTACTTGCGCAGGGTGGCACAGCAACACATCCTGGTCAGGCTGCCAACAATACAGCCAGCGTTGGACCCTAGCTGAAGCGAAGGAGGGAATGGCCTCATCCTCCATGAACAAGCCCAACAGGGAAGCTCCGGCCCGCACGGGGGACAGGTCCGCCGCTGGGCGATAATACCAACGTGGGATTCTCCATCCGATCGGGCAACAGAGAATCCCGGCCACAGACTAGGCAGTCATTTCAGTGCAGCACTGCAGAGAATGCAATCTTTCAGCCACTAACATTAAATTAGTGGCTTTCCCAGGTTGACATAAAATATTACCTGGTGCGATTGAAGTTTGAATATAGGACTGTGCTGGCCAACATTCCACCACAACCAAGATCAATCCTTCATTCGTAACACTCACTTCCCTTCTGCCGGCACCACTTGTATTTAACCTCCTCCCCCCCCCCCCCCCCCCCACCCCCCCCCCCCCCCCACCCCCCACCCCCCCCCCACCCCTCTTCTCATTGCTCACGGTTTCAAAAACACCCCTCCAGGTGAAACAGCAATTTACTTGGACTTCTCTTGACACAGTTTGTTGTATTTGCGGGAAACTTCCGTTCACTGCGCTACATGACCCTGAGCTTCTGGCCGCCTGTCGTTTTAATTCTCCGTCTACACTCTCGCTCTGATTTCTCAGTCCTTGGCCTCCTACCCTGTTCCAGTCAAACTCAATGGAAGCTGAAGGGACAGCCTGATTGATTCGGTTGGACGCTCCGAAACATTCTGGAATCAATGATTTCAGATCATCACATTTCTCCTTGGACCCCAGCTGTTGTTAACGGTGCTGCAGTGATCAGTTGCAAAGCCCTCTGACCCCGCCTTTTGTTTGTTTGTTAATCCCATGACCATTCCATTTTCCCTTGCACCATTTTCCCGCTCAAGCATTCAAGTTCTCCTTCCTTTCGTTATGTTACATGTCGCTTCTTTTTTTCCCAATTAATGGACAATTTAAGCGTGGCCAATCCACCTAACCTGCGCATCTTGTGGGGTTGTGGGGGTGAGACCCACGTAGACACGGGGAGAATGTGCAAACTCCACACGGACAGTGACCCGGGGACGGGATCGATCCCGGGTCCTCGGCGCCGTGAGGCAGCAGTGCTAACCACTGCGTCACAGCCCCGCTCGTCACATGTCACTTCTCTTCTTTACTCCCTTTGTCCTCTGGTTCTACACTTTCTTTTACATTGTCAAGTCTGAAATTTCTTCCACTTCTGATGGAATCTCATCAAACGGAACCATTTCTCTCTCCGCACACACTGCTTGACCAGCTGAGTGTTTCCGGCATGTTCTGTTTTGATTTAATTTCTCTGCTGCCTGTGTGCAGGATTGTGATCTGCACGGATTTTGTTTCCCTTCCTAACTGCGGTGATTACTGTCATAATATACACCAGTATATCATGGTGCAGACACACACACTGATGGACATACACTGGGACCAATCAACATGCCCAAATACCGCAGCCAATCACCAGTTAGAACACACTCGCTATAAAGACAGAGGGCATCACTTTTTCCGCTTATTCTGGAGAAGCACAAGAGCTTATCAGTTACAGCACAGACTCACACCACGTGCTGAGTGATTCAACTGGTTCAGACAGGCACAGGTCTTTAGTTAAACTAGCATCATGTAACCCACAGTAATAGTATGTTTAGCAGTTTATAATTTAATAAAATAGTGTTGTACTATTTTAAGTGTTGGGGGCCTGTATGTGTTTCACGGATCCAGAGCACCCAACACATCAATTACTTTTGAGAGAGTTTGACATTGGTTGTAAATTGCAGCGGTACTACTTTTGCTTCACACTTCATATCTCAAGTGTTCAGTGTTTTCCCTGTTCCCTCAATCCCAATTAAACAAATTAATGAAAGTTTAAGGCTGTGCTGTTTGTCCTGTAAGTTCTGTTTTCACAGAAATATAACACAACCAGCATTTATGTTGTGCCATTTACAGAGTAAAACACCCCATTGCGCTTTGCAGGACTGTCATCAAGTAGTGTTTCCCAATGAGGCACACAGAGAGACAAACAGGCTGCAAGAAACGGATATCTCGTGCAAAATGTAACAGCATTTGACACCAAAGGACAGAAGGCGATAAAAGTTACAGAGAGAGGCGGGAGACGGGGAGATGTAATGGGAATTCCAAAGCTTAGGGCCGGTGCAGTTGAAGAAATGTACTGTAGGTTATTTTCCATTGAGTACAGCTGACTGTCCATACACTCAAGTCGGAAGCAAATATCAGCTGAAAATGAAGATCAAAGTGTCAGAACACAAGAGATAGGAACAGGCATGGACCACATTGTTTGTAGAGCCTGCTCCACCATTCAGTACGGTCATTGCTGACCTTAGTCTTCACCTCCATTTTTCCGCCCGTTCCCCCATCTCTTAATTCTCTGAGGGATAAAGGGTGGGATTCTGCCGTAATGGGCGGGGCGGGCAACTCCGGTGGGAAGGAGTGGCGTGGACCACTCTGGCGTCGGGCCGCCCCAAGGGTGCGGAATCCTCCAAACCTTCAGGGGCTAGGCCGGCCCCAGAGTGGTTTGCGCCCCGCCGGCCGTGGGGAAGGGGCTTGGCACCATGCCAACCGGCGCTTGAGTGAAGGAATCTCTCCTCATCTCATCCGAAATGTTCAACCCCCTTATCATGAGACTGTACCCAACCCCCTCCCCGTGTCCGAGACCCTGCCAATGTTCGAGATCCTGCCCGTGTTCGAGACCCTGCCCATGTACGAGACTCTGCCCGTGTTCGAGACCCTGCCCGTGTTCGAGACCCTGCCCGTGTTCGAGACCCTGCCCGTGTTCGAGATTCCCCGGCCAGGGGAATCAATCTCTCCGTGCCGACCCCAGCAAACCCCTTCACAATCCTGAGTGGTGAAATGTGATCAGCGTTCATTCTTCTAAATTCCAGGCAATATAGATGCAATTCACTCACCCTCTCACCATCGGGTGATATCCACACATCCAAGGGATCAATATAGTGACCTGTTGCTGTACCGCCTCCAATCCAAGTATATCCCTCCTTCAATTTGTGGACCAAAACTACACTTAGCGTGATATTACCAACGTTAGGCACAAATGTAGAAAGACTTCTTTATTCCTATACTCCACTCCACTTGCAATTAAGGCCAACGTGTCACTTGCGTTCCCAGTTGCTTGCTGTACCTGCAAGCTAACTTGCTGTTTTCCTTGTACGGGCGCACCCAAATCTCTCCACATGACTGGTGTCAGGGTAACTGGTCTGCCGATCCATAGTTTCTCTCTCCCACCCTTTTTTTGAAAAGTAGTGTTACATTTGACAACCTCCAATCTCGTGGGATCTAGCCCAAATCTCAGGAATTTGGGAAAATCATGCTGAGAGATGTACTGTTTCTGCAGCATTCACTTTTAGAGCTCCAAGGGTAGGCTGTCGGGCCCTGGGGTTTGTCAGATCTTAGCCGCTTGAGGAATGCTCTGGCCTTTGGGATTCTCTTCCCGCTGGCAGGGCATTCCCACCCGTGGGTTTCCCGGTGGCGTGGGGTGGATTCAGTGGGAAATCCCATTGGCAACTGGCGGGAAGAGGGAACCTCGCCACCAACAAATGGCGAGCTGTTGAGAAACACGCGTCTGGGGGACCAAACAATCCTGCCTCTCACATTACTCACCTCAATTTCCTCACTCTTATTAACCCCTGGATTGCACTGTACTTCTGGTATGTAGCTTGTGTCTTCTACTGTGATGACAGACATAAAATATTTGTCCAATATCTCTGCCATTTCGTCATTCGCCATGAGAATTCTTCCTGTCTCTGCTTCCCAGGGACCATCGTTTATTTTAGCTACTGTCTTTCATTTTCTATACTTGTTACATGTCTCATCTTTTAATCCAATTCTATCCTTAACCTCTTGAGAAAGCCATACAAAGAACAAAGAAAAGTGCAGCACAGGAACAGGCCCTTCGGCCCTCCAAGCCTGCGCCGACCATGCTGCCCATCTAAACTAAAATCTTCTACACTTCCTGGGTCCGTATCCCTCTATTCCCATCCTATTCATGTATTTGTCAAGATGCCCCTTAAACGTCACTATCGTCCCTGCTTCCACCACCCCCTCCGGCAGCGAGTTCCAGGCACCCACTACCCTCTGTGTAAAAAACTTGTGTTAGCGGTGAATATATTCACACGAAGGCCTGAGTATAAGGTTAAAAGTCTCAGACTCCACAGCTACGACAGCTCCTTCTCTCACTTGAGCTAAAGCTCACACGGGTTAATATACAGATTCAAGGGGCGGAATTAGTTCTATTCTCATTTACATACAATCAATCAACTATATTTGCGTCACAATTCATTACATACAATCAATCATCACATATATGTTTAAAGTGGGTGTTGTCTTACCCGCCCCTAACTTCATACAGAAGTCATTCAAAACCAACAATGATGTGTCCTGGCTACAGCTGTAGACCTTGAGCTTATCAAGGATACATTGCATGTCTTGTTCTGTGAAGCTGTTACCAGCGGCTGTTGGGACACTCTCTAGACGTTCCCACGCTTGGGTCTCATGAGACAGTTTACAGGGAATGTGGCTTGTTCAGCCATTTTGTGTCATTAATGTCACAAAGTAGCTGACAGCCATTTTATGTCTTTTCTGATATTAACACCATTGTGTATACACTATCTATTTCTACAAATTGCCTCTTCTAAACAGGCATCTAAGCCAATGAATACCTTTTGTTTCATCAGAACCATTCAAAAGTAATATAGGAGCACAAATGTAGTTACAGGGCCACCTATAATTTATATCGTAGTCCAGTATCGCAAAATGCCCTCCAACATCTTGCCTCGTACATCTCCTCTAAACCTTGCCCCTCGCACCTTAAACTATGCACCCGAGTAATTGACCCCTCTACGCTGGGAAAAAGCCTCTGACTATCCACTCTGTCTATGCCCCTCATAATTTTGTAGACCTCTATCAGGTCGCACCTCAACCTCTTTTGTTCCCGTCAGAACAAACCAAGTTTATTCAACCTCTCATCATAGCTAATGCCCTCCATACCAGGCAACATCCTGGTAAATCTCTTCTGCACCCCCTCTAAAGCCTCCACATCCTTCTGGTAGTGCGGCGACCAGAATTGAACACTGTACTCCAAGTGTGGCCTAACTAAACTTCTATACAGCTGCAACATAACTTGCCAATTTTTATACTCAATTCCCTGGCCAATGAAGGCAAGCATACCATAATCCTTCTTGACTACTTTCTCCACCTGTGTTGCCCCTTTCAATGACCTGTGGACCTGTACACCAAGATCTCTCTGACTGTCAATACTCTTGAAGGTTCTACCATTCACTGTATATTCCCTACCTGCATTAGACCTTCCAAAATGCATTACCTCATCTGCCATCTCGCCGCCCAAGTCTACAAATGATCTAAATCTTGCTGTGTCCTCTGACAGTCCTCGTCGCCGTCTGCAATTCCACCAACCTTTGTGTCATCCGCTAACTTACTAATCAGACCAGTTACATTTTCCTCCAAATCATTTATGTATATACGAACAGCAAAGGTCCCAGCACTGATCCCTGCGGAAAACCACTAGTCACAGCCCTGCAATCATAAAAGCACCCTTCCATTGCTACTTTCTGCCTTCTTTGACCTAGCCAGTTCTGTATCCATCTTGCCAGCTCACCTCTGATCCCGTGTGACTCCACCTTTTGTCCCATGGATGCATAATTCCCACTGAATTTTTGTTCTTCAATGGAATGTATTTTTGTTGAACATTTTGATTTCTTTTCAAATTCTTCCCACTGTTGAAGTACCTCCATACCTTTCAGTTTATTTAGCCAATTAACTTCAACCAGCTCTGCCATCATACCACTTAATTGAAATTCTTGTTTGTGATTGGGGTATGTCCTTTTCAACCTTAATACGGAATTCAATTTTGTTATGATCACTGTTACCCAGTGGACCATTTACTGTGGCATTGCCAAATAACCCTGCCACATTGCACAATATTAATCTAAAACAGCTTTATCCTGAGTTAGTTCCACAACATACTCCTCAAGGAAACTACAATGAAAACATTGTAAAAGTTGATCTTTCAGACCGCTCTTTTCAATATGATTCTTCCTGCCTGTGTGAAGATTAAAGTACCCCACAATTATTACATTGTGCTTGTGACAAGCTCCAGATGTTTCTCGTTCCATGTTCTGTCCCATGGTCTGTTAGGGAGCCTATAAACTACTCTCAGCAGCGCTTACCAGACTCATGCTCTTCCTAATCTCCAACTGGCATGGGTTGGATTAAATGCTCTTCCCCATTGTTGGGTTTGAAGGCAGAATGTGCAGATGAAATCTAGCAGGTGGCCTTCTCGCTGCTTAACTGGCTGCTCCATAGTTATAACAACAACAGGCCTGCAGGTGGGTCAATGGAGATCCTTAATTGTCCCATCCTGGCATTGCTTAGCTTTAAACTGGCAGCAGGAGGCTTCACAAAGATACAGAAATCTGAAGACCCACACATCCAGACATAGGAACAGCTTCTTCCCCACAGCTATAAGACTCCTCAACGACTCCCCCTCAGACTGATCTGTTCCCTGGAAGAGCACTATTCGCGATGCCTATGCTGCTCTTGCTCATGTATTTGCTTTGTTTGGCCCCTTGTTCCGCACTGTAACCAATCACTGATTGTCGATGTACCATTTGTCAATGTTCTCTGTCGATTATTCTTTTTTTGTCTACTATGTACGTACTGTGTACATTCCCTTGGCCGCAGAAAAATACTTTTCTCTGCACTTCCGTACATGTGACAATAAATCAAATCAAACAAAGTGGCCAATTGGCAGGTTTCCCTGTGTGGATTGGTGGTGACAGCGCGGCTGGTCTCTCCTTAACTGCCCCCCCCGGGCAGATTGGCGAGGGGTCCGACAAGGTGTAGCCAACCCCACATTGCCCTCCTGAAATGGCCTCTCAAACCATGGCTCCTTTGGTTCTCCTCGCCAACCTGACAAATATTGAAATGTCTGATGCGTTGCAGCTTGCCTCTTCACCGCCTGAGAGCCGCACTGGCGCTCATGGAGCGGTGCGACCTGCTTCCTGCTCTTGATACGTTCTCTTTTTTTCTGGGTAGTGATGCTTTTTTCCTGCGGTGGATTCTCTCAACAACAGCCTGCGTTGTACTTCCACCAGCTCAGAACTGCTCAGCCTGAACCCATCCATCACCTGCACACTCTTATAATTAATGATAACATTACATTTGCTGCCATCCATTCAAACTGCAGACTAATTCCATATGCTGCCAATCTGTACTTCATTGGTACTGTCAGCTTGACCCGCCTTCTGGCAATTATGCCCTTCTGGGTCCAGTTGCTTTTCTATTAGATACTGAAGATGAGATAAAATGGATGAATGTGTTTATTGGTGAATTAAAATTTTACTCTGGTCTAACGACACTGTTCCCAAGCTGAGCTCATGTCTGAAGCTCTTCGCAAAGAGGCAATACATAATCGACTTAAACTTTATTAAGCAGCCGATGGTAGCATAAAAAATTAGATGGCATTATTTTTTTTAAATTCCTTTACGGGATGTGGGCGTTGCTGGTTAGGCCAGTATTTATTGCCCATCCCTAGTTGCCCCTCAGAAGGTGGTGGTGAGCTGCCTTCTTGAACCGCTGCAGCCCCTGAAGTGTAGGTACACCCACTCTGCTGTTAGGGTGGGAGTTCCAGGATGTTGCGCCAGCGACAGTGAAGGAGCGGCGATATATTTCCAAGTCGGGGTGGTGAGTGACTTGCAGGGGAGCATTCCAGGTGGTGGAGTTGACAGGTATGTAAGCAGATTCTGGATAGATGTGGAAATAATAGGGTTTTTGTAATGGGAGACTTTAATTTTCTTCATATTGACTGGAAATCCCTTCGGGCTCAGGTCTGGATGGTGAGGAATTTGTTAAGTGTGTCCAAGAAAATGTTTTGGAACAAGATGTGGATAGTCCAACTGTAGAGGGGCCTATATTGGACCTAGTACCAGGGATCGAGCCCGGCCAGGTCATCAACATCGTAGTGGGAGAACATGTGGCGAACAGTGACCACAATTCCGTAAGCTTTCGGATACTCATGGAAAAGGACGAGTGTTGTCCTGGGGTTAAGGTGCAAAATTGGGGGAAGGCTGACTACAGCCAGATTAGGCAGGATTTGGAGGCTGTTGTTTGGAAGAGGCTGTATGAGGGCAAATCCACATTTGGCATGTGGGAGTCTTTTAAGGGGCAGTTGATGGGAGTGCACGATAGGCATGTGCCGGTAAAAAAGGAAGGACAGGAAAGGCAGGATTCGGGAACCATGGATGACCAGGGAAATTGAAAATCTTGTCAAAAATAAAAAAGGTGCATACATGAAGTACAAGCAACTAAAAACAGATGAAGCACTTGAGGAATATGAGGATAGTAGAAAAGAGCTCAAGAAGGGAGTTAAGAGAGCAAAAGGGGGTCACAAAATGTCCTTGGCAGACAGGATTAAGGAGCATCCTAAGCCATTTTGTATGTAATATAAAGGTCCCTCAATGTAGGCTGGTGCAAAAGACTAAATCACATGGGTTCAGGGGAGAACTAGCTGGATGAATCCAGAATTGGCTTGGCCATAGAAGACAGAGGGTAGCAAAGGAAGGGTATTTTTCCGAATGGTGGTCTGTAACAAGTGGTGTTCCGCAGGGATCAATACTGGGATTCTGCTCTTTGTAATATATATAAATGACTTGGACGAAAACATAGCAGGTCTAGGTAGCACGGTAGCATTGTGGATAGCACAATTGCTTCACAGCTCCAGGGTCCAAGGTACGATTCCGGCTTGGGTCACTGTGCGGAGTCTGCACATCCTCCCCGTGTCTGCGTGGGTTTCCTCCGGGTGCTCCAGTTTCCTCCCACAGTCCAAAGACATGCAGGTTAGGTGGATTGGCCATGATAAATTGCCCTTAGTGTCCAAAATTGCAGGGGCTGGTTTAGCTCACTCGGCTAAATCGCTGGCTTTTAAAGCAGACCAAGCAGGCCAGCAGCACGGTTCGATTCCCGTACCAGCCTCCCCGGACAGGCGCCGGAATGTGGCGACTAGGGGCTTTTCACAGTAACTTCATTGAAGCCTACTCGTGACAATAAGCAATTTTCATTTTCATTTTCATTTCAAAATTGCCCTTAGTGTTGGGTGGGATTACTGGGTTATGGGGTTATGGGGAGAGGTTGGAGGTTTTGACCTTGGGTAGGGTGCTCTTTCCAAGAGCCGGTGCAGACTCGATGGGCCGAATGGCCTCCTTCTGCACTGTAAATTCTATGATCTATGTGGAGATGTGTGGGGGAAGGTTTTTACACAGAGGGTGGTGGTGGCCTGGAATGCACTGCCAAGTGAGGTGGTTGAGGAAGATACGTTAGCAACCTTAAAGACTTATCTGGATAGGTACATGAACAAACGGGATATAGAAGGATACAGGGAGTTCGTCTGGATGGAACTTGTGATTGGCGCGGGCTTGGAGGGCTGAACGGCCTGTTTCTGTACTGTATTGTTCTTTGTTCTTTGCATCTGCTGCTCTTGTCCTTCTAGATGGCAGTGGTTGTGGCTTTGGAAGGTGCTATCTTGGTGAATTACCTTGGTGAGTTACTACAGTGCACCTTGCAGATGGTACACATGGCTGCTACTGTGCATCGGTGGTGGTGGGATTGAATGTTTGTGGAAGGGGGAGCAATCAAGCGGCCTGCTTTGTCCTGGATGGTGTTGTTGGAGCTGCACTCATCCAGTCAAATGGAGAGTATTCCATGACATTCCTCACTTGTGCCTTGTAAATGGTGGATAGGCGTTGGGGGGGTCAGGAGGTGAGTTACTCACCGTAGGATTCCTCACCTTTGATTCAGCTCTTGCTCAGTGTGACCTTTGTACATCATTGTGGAAATACAAATGCGTAATTGTTCCTTATTGAAGAATACCACTGGAGTATTGCCAATGCAAGGAATAGCAGACAGCCGAATCAAGAACTTCTGATGTGATGAGACCAGATTCTGGCTCCGATGGACAATGAAAGGAAGGAAAGGTCCAGATCCCAGCATGTCCTCTGGAACAGTCAGCTGAAAAGTTCAATGCATAAAGCCCCGCTCCTTCAGCCTCTAGGCAGGTTCTAATCACAAGGTCTGACGTACAGCATTTTTAACTTGTACCTTCAAGACACAGACTCTCATGCACCTCAGGAAGCAGTGAGAGAATGAGCGAGATTCTCCCAGCTTTCCAACTGTGTGCCCAGAGGTGGGAGACGGTTCTTTGGTGGCGGATTGAAACCACCCGCGTCACCGGGAGACCCGCAGCGGGAGCAGAAACCCGCAGCTGGAGGAACCAGAGAATCCCTCTGCCTGCGAACACCCGGAGAATTTCGGCCAACGTCTCTGGCAGCTACGCATCCAGGGCTGGGATTTCCTGGAAAGGGTTAAAGGCAGTCTCCTCTCATCCCAATAAACCCGTTAGAAACTGAAGAAGAGTCATACGGACGTGAAACGTCAATTCTGTTTCGAGGGCAGCACGGTGGCGCAGTGGTTAGCACTGTTGCCTCATGGCGCCGAGGTCCCAGATTCGATCCTGACTCTGGGTCACTGTCCGTGTGGAGTTTGCACATTCTCCCCGTGTTTGCGTGGGTTTCGCCCTCACAACCCAAAAGATGTGCAGGCTAGGTGGATTGACCACGTTCAATTGCCCCTTAACTGGAAAAACTGAATTGGAGACACTAAATTTAAAAAAAAAGTTCTGTTTCTCTCTTCACAGATGCTGTCAGAACTGCTGAGAGTACCCAGCATTTTCTGTTTTTCTTTCATGAATCATGGACCATATGAGAAGCAGCCACTCATTTTCCCCCAGAGCGGCCAGAGGTGGGATCGCTCAGGTGGGAAGTCAGCTTAGCAATGCTGGAGGGCCAATCGGAGGCCTTCCAGATTAAAAGGAGCAGGAACCACAATGGAAGGTAAGTGAGATAGAGAGCGGTTCAAAATGGTGACACCCTCTCCCCAACATTTTAAGTTTAAATTACAAAGAGGCTTTTGCTGCCTGGCCATCACTGTGCCGGGGGCTGTGCTGTTGTGGGGCAGTGTGGGAAAAACCTGGATGGTTTTGAGCTCCTTGAGTGAAATGAAATGAAAATTAATTATTGTCACAAGTAGCCTTCAAATGAAGTTACTGTGAAAAGCCCCTAGTCGCCACATTCCGGCGCCTGTTCGGGGAGGCTGGTACGGGAATTGAACCGTGCTGCTGGCCTGCCTTGGTCTGCTTTCAAAGCCAGCGATTTAGCCCAGTGAGCTAAACAGTGTTGTTGGAGATTTGATGAACGGTCCTCCTGTAGCCAACAAGTCCTGGCGTTGGACTCGAACCCAGCAGTTGAGACACTACCACTTGCCACAAGGCCTCATGCACATCACCTATCCTTTAAATCTCTTCATTATTTTTAAGAAAAGGTAAAATTGTTCTTTGGAATTAGTGGAGAAGGTGATATGTATATGAGGAATTACTTCCCATTGAAGTTAAAATCATAGAAGGCCTGGTCAGAGAAACTGGTCCCATTGGTGGAAGGGCCAAGAAATAGAGGACACCAAAGTGTCAAAAGCAAGCTGAGGAAAACCCTGAGGTGGTTAAGATCTGGACTGCACTGCCTGAGAGTGTAGTTGCCTGACATGCCTGAAGAGAAATAGTTGGAACGTTACAGGAACATATACGGGGGGGGGGGGGGGGGGGGGGGGAGTAGCTCAATTGCTTTTGCAAAGAGCTGGAACGGACAGGATGGATTGAATGGTCGCTCTCTCTCTGCAACTGTTTCCTGATCAGATCTAGCGTTTAGCTAAAAATTCAGTTTTGGAAACTGGAAGGCTGTGAAGGGAACATTCACCCTCCTGTTACCCAGCATTCTCAGAACTGGAAGGCTGCCGTGTGAAGGGAACATTCACCCTCCTGTTACCCAGCATTCTCAGAACTGGAAGGGTGCCGTGTGAAATGAACATTCACCCTCCTGTTACCCAGCATTCTCAGACAAGCCATTTGCATCTCAGTTGAAGAGCGTGTGTTTGGAACTCTGCTGATGACACATTGATGAAAACTTTATCAGGAGTCTGAGAAAGCTGTGGATGGCATTGACGCAATTGCTAATAAAATGTAAATCTTGCAATGAAATGCCAAAAGAAACACATTGTCGAAGTAGCAAACTAGTTTGTGAATGTTGTGCATTTAACCTTCACACAGTGCCTACATTGGGCAAAAGAAAGCCTTATCGATCTGCAAATTTCCCTTCTTTTCAATACGTGGAGTAGGTCATTGACGGAAAACATTCACCCAGTTAGCCTTTCACAACCTCAAGATTCCACAAAGCACTTTCTAGCCCATTTTGAAGTGTACTGTAGAAATAGTCTGGACAATTTGCGCACAGCACAAAGGAAATACTGATACCCCTCATGACCAACAGGCCAACACCAAAGTGCATTTCGGTCAATGAAATATTTTTGATGTGTAATCACTGTTGTATTGTCGGAAGCGCAGTGGCCAATTTGGGCACAGCAAGCTCCCACAAACTGCAAGGCGATACGGATCAGAAAATCTGCTTTTCCGTGATGTTAATTTGGGGGTTCTTGGCATGAGGAATAACTCTAGTACTCTTCATCCATGTGATCTTTCAGCTGAAAGAAGTCTTACAACACCAGGTTAAAGTCCAACAGGTTTGATTCAAACACGAGCTTTCGGAGCGCTGCTCCTTCCTCAGGTGAATGGCGAGGTATGTTCCAGAAACATTTATATAGACAAAGTCAGAGATGCTGGACAAGGCTTGGAATGCGAGCATTTGCAGGTAATCAAATCATTACAGATCCAGGGAGAGGGATAATCACAGGTTAAAGAGGTGTGAATTGTCTCAAGCCAGAACAGTTGGTGGGATTTTGCAAGTCCAGGCCAGATGGTGGGGGGTGGATGTAATGTGACATGAATCCAAGATCCCGGTTGAGGCCGCACTCATGCGTGCGGAACTTAGCTATATGTTTTTGCTCGGCAATTCTGCGTTGTCACGTGTCCTGAAGGCCGCCTTGGAGAACGCTTACCCGGAGATCAGAGGCTGAATGCCCTTGACTGCTGAAGTGTTCCCCGACTGGAAGGGAACATTCCTGCCTGATGATTGTTGCACGATGCCCGTTCATTCGTTGTCGCAGTGTCTGCATGGTCTCGCCAATGTACCACGCTTCGGGACATCCTTTCTGAGGTACGCTGCAGGAAAGGATGTCCCGAAGCGTGGTACATTGGCGAGACCATGCAGACACTGCGACAACGAATGAACGGGCATCGTGCAACAATCACCAGGCAGGAATGTTCCCTTCCAGTCGGGGAACACTTCAGCAGTCAAGGGCATTCAGCCTCTGATCTCCGGGTAAGTGTTCTCCAAGGCGGTCTTCAGGACACGTGACAACGCAGAATTGCCGAGCAAAAACTTATAGCTAAGTTCCGCACGCATGAGTGCATCCTCAACAGGGATCTTGGATTCATGTCGCATTACATCCACCCCCCACCATCTGGCCTGGACTTGCAAAATCCTACCAACTGTTCTGGCTTGAGACAATTCACACCTCTTTAACCTGTGATTATCCCTCTCCCTAGATCTGTAATGATTTGATTACCTGCAAATGCCTGCATTCCAAGCATTGTCCAGCATCTCTGACTTTGTCTATACAGTAGTCCCCCTTTATAACGCGGGTGTTGGGGTCCAAGACAGCCACCCGCGTTGCATCCGAGCCGCGGATATCCACGATGGGGGTTTTAAATAAATTTAAAACCCCCATCGTGGATCTAATTAAAACAAGCACTGCTGCATTTTTAACAACTTAAAAGTTGGATTGGAGGGAGAGAGCAGCCGTCAGTGTCAATTTCAGCGGCCGGCTGATTGTTTCAGTGAGAGAGCAGCTTCCCTCTCCGGATCAAAGTGAGCCGGACGCTGAAATTGACACTGCCGGCTGCTCTCTCCCTCCAATCAGAAACATTAAAACTTAAAAGTTGGATTGGAGGGAGAGAGCAGCGGGCAGTGTCAATTTCAGCGGCCGGCTCACTTTGATCCGGAGAGGGAAGCTGACAGTTGGGGTCCATAAGCCCCCCCGCCGTATATCACGAACCGCGGTATTGCGGAGCGCGGTATAACGGGGGACTACTGTATAAATGTTTCTGGAACATACCTCGCCATTCACCTGAGGAAGGAGCTGCGCTCCGAAAACTCGTGTTTGAATCAAACCTGTTGGACTTTAACCTGGTGTTGTAAGACTTCTTACTGTGCTCACCCCAGTCCAACGCCGGCATCTCCACATCATTTCAGCTGAAAGAGCAGGCAGGGTTACACGTCAACATCTGGCCGGCAGCACCTCTGGCAGTGCAGCAGTGAGATGCCAGATTTGATTTTTACTCGTAAGTCCGAGACTGTGAATTGAACCCACAACTTTCTGCATCAAAGGCAAGATTGCTACCAATCGAGTCAAGCACTGAAGCAATGAGCTTGAACAGCAGTGTGGTAATGTCCACATAACAATATTAGTTGTGGGGTAGATGCAGCATGGCCAGGAAATCGGGGATGGCTCCTCTGATCTTCTTCAAAGCAGCGGCAAGAGGACTTTCACTTGCACCTCAGAAGGGATCATGATTTCAAATCTGATCTGAAAGACGGGACCTCCAGCAGAGCAACACTGCATTGGAGTGACCAGTGATCAGATTTGCGACTGTGGTGAAGGCAGATTCCAATCGAGGCATTCAAGACAGAAACTGAATTCTTGTCTGAAAAGGAGGAATGTGTCGGGTTACGGGGAGAAGACTGATAGATGGCTATAGGTGAATTGTCCCTTCAGTGAGCCAGTACAGACTGGGAATGAGCCAACCGGCCTCCTTGCTGTGCTGTCATTCTGCAATTTCCTGTGTTGAGACACAAACCTTCGACCACCTGATTAAAAGCTTGAGAATTATCAACCTAGCCACAGCCGAAAGGAGCTATATTAGTCAGGAAGTTAAGAGAACTGACTCCCGAAGACATGGAGAAACATTGAAAACAGGGGCAGGAGTAAGTCGCTGAACCCCTCGAGCCTGCTCCACCATTCAGAACGATGATAGCTGATCCCCGGTCGCACCACCACAATCCCGTTACCCCCCCCCCCCCCCCCCCCCCGCCCCTCGACATCTTTGGAGTCTAGAAATCAACTCTATTCAGTGATTCCGCCTCCACCGTCTGAAAGTTCACCACCCTCTGAGTGAAGAGGTTTCTCCGCTTCTCAGTCCTAAATGGCCTGCCCTGTATCCTGAGACCCTGGTTCTAGACTCCACACCCACCCCCCCACCCTCCATCACCCACCCCCCCCCCCCCCCCCCCCCCCGCCCCACCTCCACCCGCTCCAGCCAGAGGAAACAACGGGCAGCGTTCAGTGATCCTGAGGCTAAGTGTTGACGCCGTCGGAAACGCCGTCACGTTTCTCGCAACATGGCCTCAGGATCAGCAATTCTGACCCCTACAGGGAGCTAGCATGGCACCAGAGCGGTTCACGCAACTCAAGCTGCTGAACCCGGCGTCAACTGGGCACCGTGGGATCCGCGCATGCGCAGTGGCACTGGCGCCAACACGCACCTGCGCAGTGGCTTCCTTCAGCGCGCCGACCCCGGTGCATCATGGCGCAGGGCTACAGGGGGCGGCGGGACACGATTCGCGCCGGTCATGGGGATTCTCTGGCCCGGCCCCAGGCTGAGAGAATCCTGCCCACCATCCCTGCATCCAGTCTGGTCCAGCCCTGTCAAAATGTTATACGTGTCAATGAGATCCCCTCTCAATCTTCTGAGCTGCAGTGAAAAAGATCCTGGATGACACAATCTCTCCTCATGTGACAGGTTCACCATCCCAGGAATTAGCCTGGGGAAAATTACCATTACCGTTCAAACTTGTAATACCTTTCACAGTGGTTCTTGCAATATTATCCAGGCCGATTGTCAGCGGTACAATCCTTCAGGTGAGATATTTACCCAAGATGTTAAAAGAGAGTAGTCCCTGGGGAGATGGTGAACATGGAATTCCCGTCAGGCTGTTCAGACGGGAGCAGGGCGTTCGCCAAGAGTCAAGGGGAATATTTTCCCTTTAATCGACACAACAAAAAAAGAGATTAACTGAACATTCATCTCATTGGCTCTGTGTGGGTCGCAAAGTAGGCGCTGCAATTTCTTGGACGACAAGAGTGACTACACTTCAGACAATGTGAAGGGGAGATATGATTGAGATGTATAAGATGGTGAGACGTTTGGATGGGGTAAATCGGTTCCCCTTGTTCCCCTTGGTTGAGGGGTCAATCATAAGGGGGCATCATTTTAGGGTGAGGGGCAGGAGATTCCGAGGGGATTTGAGGAAAAAGAAAATCAATCAGAGGGTGGTGAGAATCTAGAATGCACGGCCTGGGGAGGTAGTGGAGGCTGGAACCTCACAGCCTTTAAATACAGAACTTGGATGAGAACTTAAAACACCCTCACATTGAAGGACAAGTGCTGGTAAGTGGGACCAGCACGACATTAGGGTAGTTATTGTCGGTGCAGACTTGATGGGCCGAAGGGCCTTTTCTGCGCTGTATGAAATGAATGAAAAATGAAATGAAAATTGTTTATTGTCACAAGTAGGCTTCAATTGAAGTTCCTGTGAAAAGCCCCGGGTCGCCACATTCCGGCGCCTGTTCAGGGAGGCTGGTACGGGAATTGAACCGTGCTGCTTGCCAACCTTGGTCTGCTTTAAAAGCCAGCTATTTAGCCCAGTGTGCTAAACCAGTCCCTTGGTTTAGCACACCCTGGAAAGAGCACCCTACCCAAGGTTAACACCTCCACCCTATCCTCATAACAATTTTGGACACTACGGGCAATTTAGCATGGCCAATCCACCTAACCCGCACATCTTTGGACTGTGGGAGGAAACCGGAGCACCCGGAGGAAACCCACGCACACACGGGGAGAACGTGCAGACTCCGCACAGTGACCCAAGCCGGAATCGAACCTGGGACCCTGGAGCTGTGAAGCGATTGTGCTATCCACCATGCTACCGTGCTGCCCCTAAGGATAAAGGGCGAACGAGGCTGGGGGGGGGGGGGTGATTTTGCAGTCACATTCGTCTTCAGCACGAACGGCGATGCAGGTGCGAAATCCTGCAAGAATCGGGAAACGGGATCCCGAGAGATCTCGCTTCCCAATTTTCCCCATGCCTCGCCAGTGAAATAATGAGGCTCCCACCTTTTCGTTGAAATACATTTTAATGTATTTACAGATGTGCAAACGGCCTCCGTGCCACGTTACCATCCCCCCTTACGGAATATTGAAACCTCGTTGACATGACGACATGTCGGTGAGATTCTCAACGGGTTGGTGAAGACGGGAAAGAGTTGCGGGAATGCCACCGGGGGCACTGTTGTGATCTTTGTGAGGGGTTTCCGGGATGGAAGGTGCAGGAATCACAAAGATACTTGAAGGTCTTTTGAAGAACTAAACTAATTTTATTAACACTACTAAATTTGAGTTTGTCACTTATTCCAAATAGCAAACATATATGTAAGAATTAAACTACATTCACTAACACCATCTCTATCTACTAACTATAACTATATTATCTTAACTAATTCTGCAATATGCTATGAATCTTTTCTCCTCCAGCTCCAATCTAATCTCCTCCCGACGCCAAGAGCCAGTGCAATTTATAATACTGTCCCTTACTCCCTCTAGTGGCCAGGCTCAACAAAACATTAACTCTTCACATTGAAGTTAAAAACTCACCACTATCCTTCGAATTCCCCCTATACCAAAAAGGGAGTACCCGGAGGAAACCCATGCAGACACAAAGAGAAAGTGAAGACTCCACACAGTCGCCCTGGGTTGGAATTGAACCCGGGTCCCTGGCGCTGTGAGGCAGTGTCAGTATGCCGCCCAGTTGTAGGGGGGGGGGGGGATGGGACCGCCCTGGTGCCTACGAGGGGGAGGTGATGTTGATGTTGTTGTGGTGCGGGGGGGGGGGGGGGCTGGGGGTGATATTTGTGAGGGGATGGGGCTTCCATGTGCAAGGTGGGGGGGGGGAGGTATTTACTTCCTGCGCTGATCGGGGGGCCCCAGTTTGTGTCGACCTGACCTTGCCATTCTATCAGGCCCTGCCCCACCAGACTGACGCCGTAACCCACACCTTCTGCACTGTACGTTCTATATTCTACACATTCTCTTTTTCCAGAATGCCAGAAAACCTGATCTAAAAAGCCGGTTGTGCAGCTGGAGAGGTTGCAGCTGGAGAGATACATGCCTATTTTCAGCT
Source organism: Scyliorhinus canicula (assembly GCF_902713615.1). NCBI lineage: Eukaryota > Metazoa > Chordata > Chondrichthyes > Carcharhiniformes > Scyliorhinidae > Scyliorhinus > Scyliorhinus canicula. The sequence goes on along the minus strand of NC_052149.1, from coordinate 237,654,265 downwards.
AGGACCTGACCCTGGAAAAATATTGGAAAATTCCAACCCTAAAACAAGTTCCGATAGGAGCATCAACAGTTTGGATGTCCTCGGGTCTAACGAGGGTGCAGAGCAGGAGGGCCACACCTTACAACAGTCATGTACATAGAATATAGAACATACAGTGCAGAAGGAAGCCATTCGGCCCATTGAGTCTGCACCGACCCACTTACGGCCTCACTTACACCCTATCCCCATACCCCAATAACCCCTTCTCACCTTTTTGGTCACTAAGGGCAATTTATCAAGGCCAGTCCACCTAACCTGCACGCCTTTGGACTGTGGGAAGAAACCGGAGCACCCGGAGGAAACCCACGCAGATACAGGGAGAACGTGCAAACTCCGCACAGACAGTGACCCAGCGGGGAATCGAAACTGGGACCCTGGCGCTGTGCAGCCACAGTGCTATCCACGTGTGCTCCCATACTATCTAATGTTAGCAATTTCTGAAGCGTCCGTGCAGCAGAGATTCCGTAACAGAAGAGAAAGAGAGACAATAAGAGATTAAGAGGATGGTGTGAAAGTAATTTTACTTCAGCAAAATGTTTTCTGCCAGAACAACCATTGATTCAATCACTGCTCATGATCATGGCAGCTACTGAATGCTTGTCCTGGATGATCAAGTAACAGATGTCAATACAATTAAGTCATTTCACCAGAAAATCAGACAGCAAACCTTCTCCCATGTTCATTCCAAACTGAATGGCAAACAATGGAAACTTTGAGATGAGCATTAACATGATTAGGAACAAAGAAGATAAAGAGATTGAAAATTTATGATTTTTTTTTCCATGGGATAATTCAAGAAAAAAGAAAAATATTGCACCTTTACACATTTGCGGAACACTTCAGCAGTCAAGGGCATTCAGCGTCTGATCTTCGGGGAAGCGTTCTCCAAGGCAGCCTTCAGGATGCGTGACAACGCAGAATCGCCGAGCAGAAACCTATAGCCAAGCTCTGCACACGTGAGTACGGCCTCAACTGGGACCTTGGATTCATTACATTCACCCCCCTGACCTGGGCTTGTTAAATCATACCTACTGTCCTGGCTTGAGACAATTCGCACCTCTTTAACCTGTGATTATCCCTCTCTCCAGTTGCTCCGTCTGGACCTGTAAAGACTTAATTACCTGCAAAGACTCGCATTCAAAGTATCGACTTTGACGATACCTGTAGCCCACCTCTTCATTCACCTGAGGAAGGAGCTGTGCTCCGAAAGCTAGTGATTCGAAACAAACCTGTTGGACTTTAACCTGGTGTTGTAAGACTTCTTGCCTCAATAATCTCAGAATCACAGAATTGCTGCGGTGCAGAATGAGGCCATTTGGCCCATCTGGTGTCTGCACCGGCTCCCCAAATGAACATTGTGACTTTGTGTCTTCCAGGCCAGGCATTCCAGACCACTTCTTGTGTGGGAATTTCTTTTCTCACATATTTGCTTCTTTTGCAAATCACTTTCAATCTGTGCCCTCTCTTTCTTGATGCATTACCGAGCCAGAACATTCATCTCTAACTACTCCTCAAGAGCAGCCCCCTCATGATTTTGATCATCTTGACCAGATTTCCTCTCAGCCGCCTTCTCTCCAAGGAGAGCAGTTCCGACCTCTCCAATCTGTCCTCATAACTAAAGTTTCTCATCCCTTTAACCATTCTTGTAAACCTCTTCTGTACTTCCTCCAATGCGTTCTTCCGAATGTGTGGCATCCAGAATTGTACACAATGCTCCAGCTGAGGTCTAACTAGCTATGAGGAGAGGTGCATTAGCTCTGAGGGGAGGTTGAATAAACTCGATTTGTTCTCACTGGAACGACGGAGGTTGAGGGGCGACCTGATAGAGGTCTACAAAATTATGAGGGGCATAGACAGGGTGGATAGTCAGAGACTTTTTCCCAGGGTAGAGGGGTCAATTACTCAGGGGCATAGGTTTAAAGTGCGAGGGGAAAGGTCTAGGGGAGATGTACGAGGCACGTTTTTTACACAGAGGGTCGTGGGTGCCTGGAATTTGCTGCCGGAGGAGGTGGTGGAAGCAGGGACAATAGTGAAATTTGAGGGGCATCTTGACAAATCCATGAATAGGATGGGAATAGAGAGATACGTACCCAGGAAGTGTAGAAGATTTTAGTTGAGACAGGCGGCATGGTTGGCGTGGGCTTGAAGGGCCGAAGGGCCTGTTTCTGTCCTGTACTTTTCTTTGTAAAAAGTCTGACAACACCAGGTTAAAGTCCAACAGGTTTGTTTCAAACACTAGCTTTCGGAGCACTGCTCCTTCCTCAGGTTTGAAACAAACCTGTTGGACTTTAACCTGGTGTTGTAAGACGTCTTACTGTGCTCACCCCAGTCCAACGCCGGCATCTCCACATCATGTACTTTTCTTTGTTCTTTGTAGTATCTTGCATAAGGTCAGCATAACCTCCTTGCCTATGTCCCATTAATAAAACCCTGAATATTATGTGCTTTATTGACTGTCTCTCTAACTGTCCTGCCACCTTCGATAATCTGTGCACCCGCACTGCCCGGTCTCCTTGCTCCTGCACCCTCTAAGAAGTTGACGCCTTTTTTTTATTCACCGTATCTTCCCAAAGATGGAGGGCGCGATTCTCCGCTGCCCACGACGGGTCGGAGAATAGTGGGAGGGCCTTCCTGACAATTTTCACGGCCTTCCGCTATTCTCCCCCCACTCCGGCCGCCCCCCGACACGAATCGCTGCTTGCCGTTTTTTACGGCGAACAGCGATTCTCCGCAGGCCGATGGGCCGAATACCGCGGAGTTTACGGCCGTTTTCACGGCCGTGATCACACCTGCTTTCAATGTTCATGAAAACGTCCGCAAAGTGCCCGTCCCGGACAACCATGGCACCGATTGGCACGGCCGCACCACGGCCGTGCCAAGGGTGGCATGGGCCTGCGATCAGTGGGCACCGATCACGGGTAGCGGGTCCGATACCCGCGCACTATTTGTTCTTCCGCCGCCCCGCAGGATCAGTGGGTGGCTGAGGGGCATGACGGCCGGCGCATGCGCGGGTTTGACGTGTCTGCTTGATGACGTCATCCGCGCATGCGCGGGTTGGAGCCGTCCAACCCACGCATGCGCGACTGACGTCATAGTGCACGTCAGCCGGCGTGACGCTTGACGCGCGGACTTAGCGACGGTCACTAAGCCCGCGATGCCGTGCTTCACGGGCCCCGCTGCTAGCCCCGCCCGGGGGGGAGAATCGGGTCCTGGGAGGGGGCGCGGAGGCTGCCGTGAAACACGGCCAGTTTCACGGCAGCCTTTACGACTCTCCGCATTTGCGGAGAATCGTACCCGGAGTGTTGGCTCAGGTGGGAAAAGCAGAGTGAAGCTGACAGGCTCCACTGCACGGTCGGCTTTTCTCACTGTGTTGCCCAACACTCTGGACAGTTTCAAAGGGGGAGCGTGAGTCGGCTGGGGGGGGACGAGGCTGAAGAAATCCACGTTGGCCGCGATTCAGTGGCCTTGTTAGCCGTGGCCGCAAATCCCAATGACGAGAACGCGTCTGGGAAGTCCGCGAGCCTGATTAGCATGTAAAAGCAGACGTCACGACACAACTTCCAGCCCCGATGTATCCTCCCACCCATCAGGAGCGACGTCAGGTCGGCGGGAATCACGGCTGCTCTTTGAAAATAGGAAACCTGGTGCCATGACCTCCGAAAGGGACAGGTGGAGGTGAGCCCAAATGTCATCACTACCCGCTAGTGAGTCCAAGGGGAGAGAGGGGACAGAGGGTACTGGACATCTCTGGTGGGGAGGTGCGGGGAGGCTGTAATTCACCTTGCAGCGGTCGTAAAGTCTGTTTGTGGGTGTCTGTGAGGGTCGGTAGGTGGGGAGGTGAGTTCCTTTGAGTGCGGCGGAGTCTGAGGTCAGAAGGGGCCTCTAGGGTTGGGGGTCTGTTCTGTGTCATGCAGCTGGATAGCTGGTCTGTGGGTGGATGTGGGCCCACAAGACAAGCTAATTGGAACCGCCTCCTTTGTGTGGACGGGAGGGTGAAATATGCAGTGAATTTAAATTTGGAGGGGTGGCAGCCATGAATTCCCTGATGGCTGCCACTTGAGTAACCAGGGCATCGATTGGCACACCCTCACGCTGAGAGACAAACTAATTATGCCAAGTTAGTGAGCTGAAAGATATGCTTGTGACACTGATTGGCCCAAAGGAGTCAACCCTTTGCACCACCAGCCCCCCACAGTGCTCTATCCTGGGGTTAACCCTTTGCACCACCAGCCCCCCATAGCGCTCTATCCTGGGGTTAACCCTTTGCACCACCAGCCCCCCACAGTGCTCTATCCTGGGGTTAACCCTTTGCACCATCAGCCGCCCACAGCGCTATAGCGAAGACTCATTCCAGGAAGGGACAGGAATTGATATCAGTGAGCGTGCAAGCGCTGCAGGTGACGTCCCTTGGCTGGCTACACCCAGGTAAAGATGGCCAATGGGTTTGTTAATGAGCCATTAGTGACCATCGACTGTCGCTCTTTTCCTCACACAGTGATGGAGCCAGTGGGATTTGGTGTTATTCTCATTACAGGGATGGGCGAGGAGATACTCCAGCGTCAAGGTGTGTCTACACTGATGGCGGAGCATCACCCTGAGTGTCAGGAGACCGCAGGTCATGATCAGGGGCCGGAGGGCACACCAGCCTGTGAGGGCATTCAAAAGTGACACAAACAGGCCAGATGCCACCGTTGTAAGCTCTCCTTCATCCAGCTCTCCGAGATCATGTGCGCTGGAGACCTCAGCTGACGAGGGAGATGGTGAGATACCTTTGCCATGACCACCGCGTCTTGATGCCATGTGACGCAGGAGGGAAGCCGCAGCTTGTGGCTGGAAAGGTTACGGCAGCTCTAAACTGCTCCAGGGCTCCTCCAAGGACCTGTGCGGAATCTCACATGTAAGTGCATCTGGGAGGCAGCGGATTCGCTCTGAGCCAGGATGAGAGACAATATTGACTTTGACCTGGACCAGGCAAGTCAGGATGACCAATCCACGGGGTGCGGGCAGGTGGATAGTCTGCCACAGGGGGCAATGATTGCATCCATGTGCCTCTCTGTTCCCCATAGTACCAGGGTGTGCCTTTCATCAACCATTAGGTTTTCCATTCCCTGAAAGTTCACCTGGTCTGCGACCACACTAGGCACATGATACAAGTGTGTGCCTGTTCCCCTGGGAGGGTCTATGACAGCTTCATCCTTGGGCTGTCCCAGATCCTGGACCTTTTGCGGGATAGAGCCACAGGGATGTCTCCTCGGGGATAAGATTTATTTATCCCCTCAAGGTGCGGATGATGATGCCAGTGCGGAGACCAGGCACCACGAGACATGCACTGAACCTGCGTCATGCTAGAATAAACCATCAGCATCCTTAAGATGTGTCTCCACTTCCTTGAGAGGTCAAGTGTAGCCCTGTAGTATAACCCCCAGGGGACGTCCCGCATTGTGGTGGTCCGCTACACCCTCTATGACCTGACATACAGCGGGGTGAGGAGCTCACCCTGGAGGATCTGGAAGGATGGCATCTCTCCTTGGATGAGGAGGATGTTGAGGAGGATGAAATGAAGACCCTCCAATGGAGGTGGGGGAAGGCGGCCATATAGGTGCACGTGCGCACAATGGGCAGGAGGGCTAGAGAGGCCCTCAGCACCACACAGCTCCTGGAGGACCAGGATTAGGGAGGACACTTGGACGCCCTTCCTGATGTGGCCATTCCTCTGCACCTGGGGGGTTTCGAGGAGTCACAACTCAGGGAGCTGGTGACGGGAGTCCCTGCATACTGGCTGCCCATTCAAGGCAGGAGGGTGATGATGTCCCGCAGTGAGGTAAATGGCTGTGGTGTGCCTCGGAGGAATTCCTAATGTCTGAATCCGGCCTGTCTGACGGCAGCTCGCAGACGCCCTATTGCCTGGGTCATTTCAGAGCGATAATGCGCGGTGTGCCTCATCTCTCCTGATGCTGTCGGAGGAGCCGTCCTTGGTTCAGTTAGAGCTTTCCCTGTATCATTACTGAGCCCTGTCAGTACGAGGGGATAGAGGAGGAGCTATAAGTCTGAATGCTTCCCGATGGTGAGATGGGCCATTCTATTCGGGAATTAGTAGAGGTCGAGCAGCCTAAAAGTGGACACTGTCGAATCTCCTTGGTGGAACGCCCCAGGCTGTGGACCAGTGATACTCCTGTATTTGATGCTAGAGGGCCCCTGGGTCCCTCCATGGCATGGAGGGGCAACTGGAGTCAGATCCAGAAGCCCTGCCACCCTCTGGTGCTGGCACTCGTGGATGCCCAGTAGTGTCTGCACCAAGCAGTTGATGTCCTCACCATCAAGCCTGAACCATGCATTGTCCACCTGGCACCATGGGTCAAACATCAAGCCGCAGGCTCTCCACTGTGGACGCCACCCTCACAGTGTTGGCCTTAGTGCCACACATCACCGGCACCATTTCCTGTGAAAGAAAGCTTTATGACTCCTCCATTCGGCCTTGCAGTCTCAGGAGTGTCGCTGACAACCCCTCCCGGTATTCCTGATCCTGCCTTTGCATCTCTAGCAGCTGAGGGACAAACATACCCTGATTTACGGATCCTGCCTGGGGCACAGCCCGTTCCTGGGATCCCTGGGAAGAACTTTGACTGTCCAATCCCTGGAGCCTTCCGGCCTCCACCTGATTTGGATCTGATGTTCACCAGATAATGTCCCAAACACCTCCCGGGGTGTGTGTCTCTGTGTTGATGGAGGGAGCAGCTGACAGCTGCCTTGCATCTTCAGTGTCCTCTGCCGAGAACTCCTGACTTGGCACAAAATCCCTGCTGGTGAAGGAGGCAGGTTCCTCAGGTGATTTTCCCACAAGGGAAGGAACATAGTATTTGTGCATGGCAAGGGGAAAGATCTGGGAGAGACGGAACTCACATGAGTATGGGAAGATGGGTGAAAGAGCAGAAGCTCCTCACTTTTCCCTCTCCCGCCCACCTCACTCTCCGCACAGGCCGGCTCCTGCACCCCCCAACCCCCCACCCCCGCGCCCCAACCCCCCACCCACCACCCCCACCCCCTGTCTCCTCCCCACCCCGCAAGGCACCGTTGATCTCTCCTCGCATGGAGTCAGGATCATCAGCTCTGCCACGCCGTTGCCCATCTTCATCCACTCGCGGTGCTTCTGAGCTTACCCTCAAGGAATCTCACTACTCTCCATTGCCGGGAAGATTATTGTCGGAACCATCGCCATCTGCCTTTTCCCAGTTTCTGTAGAAATCTAGAACGCCACGGTGACTTCCGACGAAACCATGCAACAGAAGACGTGATTTTCACTGCTTGGCAACTTCAAGAGAAATGCCAGGAGCAACATCAACCTCTGGAAGACCCTGTCAAAGGTCAGCTGTCCAGAGAAATTGAAAATGAAAATAAAATGAAATGAAATGAAAATCGCTTATTGTCACGAGTAGGCTTCAATGAAGTTACTGTGAAAAGCCCCTAGTCGCCACATTCCGGCGCCTGGCCGGGGAGGCTGGTACAGGAATCGAACCGTGCTGCTGGCCTGCCTTGGTCTGCTTTAAAAGCCAGCGATTTAGCCCGGTGAGCTAAACCAGCCCCTTTCATCAATTCATCAACATCCTGCGACTCCTCCATGACAAGATGGCGGAGACTGTCCACACCGATGGAAATAAGACAGAAATCTTTGAGGTGAAGACTAGAGTCAAGCAAGGATGTGTCATCACCCCAACCCTTTTCTCCAATTTCATTACCACCATCCTTCACCTTGTCAAGAACAAGCTTCCCAGTGGAATGGACATTGTCTACAGGATGGACGGAAAGGGTTTCAACCTGAACCGGTTGAAATCCAAGAAGAAATCGACATTGACATCACGCATGGAACTTCAGCATGCACATGACATCGTCATCTCCACTCTCTCAGAAGAGAATCTCCAAGCCATGCTTGACAAGCTTCGGAGAAGCATACCCAAGAATAGGTTTCAGCCTTAACCTGAAGAAGACTCGAGTCCTTTACCAACCTGCCCCAAGGCAAGATACGGTCTCTCCATCCATCAGGATCAACGGAGAAACCCTACCAAACAGGGAACATTTCCCCTGCCTGGGGAACCACCTCTCATCGAAGGCTGACATCGATACAGAAAGTCAACATCGTATCCATTCCGCAAGTGCCTCCATCAGATGCCTAAAGATGAGAGAGTTTGATATCCATGACATCCGTGCTCACACCAAGATTCTCATGAACAAAGCAGTCAACCTCCCAACTCTTCAGTGTAGCTCAGAAACTTGTACTCTTCATAGACGGCACCTCAAGGCTCTGGGGCTATCATCAACGCTGTCTGAGACAGATTCTCCACATCAGCTGGGAGGACAGGCGTACTAACATCAGCATCCTTGAAGGTGCCAAGAGCACCGTAATCGAGGCCATGATCATCTGAAATCAACTCCACTGGACCAGTCACGTGTCAGAGTCCTGACTGCCAAAGCAAATATTCTTTCCCCAGCTTAAGGAAGGATCCCGAACAAAAGGAAGTGCTTACCTGACCTCAAGAAATGCCACATGGATGTCAACGCCTGGAGACTCTTGCCAGAAGAGACCTATTTGAGGGGACCTCCTGATTGAAGGGACACAATTCTTCGAGGACACCTGATGGCAAGTGGAGACCTTGAAAAGGAGCCTGAGAAAGGGATACCAGTGATCTAGAGTCCAAGGATTGATCCCTCCGCCAGGAAACACCTTCAAGTGTGCGGTCGAAAATGCGGATCTAGGATCAGGCTCACCAGCCATACAAGAACTGTTATGACACCCTGGGAAAGTATGCGATCAATCCCAGCCCCACAGACCCCGGAGTCCCAAGATAAATTAATTAACCAATAATTTGTGTAATTTCCTCAGTTCTTTAACCCTCGATTAATCCAATGATTTACAGGCACCAGATTTGTAAGTAAAACAGAAAAGAACTGTTTATTTACAACAAGAGAAGAGGTAAACATGTAATTGTGATACAGTAGTCCCCCGTTATACCGCGCTCCGCAATACCGCGGTTCGCGATATACCGCGGGGGGGCTTATGGACCCCAACTGTCAGTTGTGTCAATTTCAGCGGCCGGCTGATTATTTCAGTGAGAGCAGCTTCCCTCTCTGGATCAAAGTGAGCCGGCCGCTGAAATTGACACTGCCGGCTGCTCTATCCCTCCAATCAGAAACATTAAAACTTAAAAGTTGGATTGGAGGGAGAGAGCAGCCGGCAGTGTCAATTTCAGCGGCCGGCTCACTTTGATCCGGAGAGGGAAGCTGCTCTCTCACTGAAACAATCAGCCGGCCGCTGAAATTGACACTGCCGAGGGGGGGGGGGGCGGGTGTTGGGGGGGAGAAGAGGGGGGGCGGGTGTTGGGGGGGGGAGAAGAGGGGGGGCGGGTGTTGGGGGGGGAGAAGAGGGGGGGCGGGTGTTGGGGGGGAGGGGGGGCGGGTGTTGGGGGGAGGGGGGGCGGGTGTTGGGGGGGGGCGGGTGTTGGGGGGGGCGGGTGTTGGGGGGCGGGTGTTGGGGGGAGAAGAGGGGGGCGGGTGTTGGGGGGGAGAGGAGGGGGGCGGGTGTGGGGGAGACCCCCTGTGGGTGTGGGGGAGACCCCCCTGGGGGTGTGGAGGAGAGAGGGTGGACCTGCGGGTGTTGGGGGAGAGAGGAGGGCCTTGCGGGTGTTGGGGGAGAGAGGGGGGCCCTGCGGGTGTTGGGGGGGGAGAGGAGGGGGGCGGGTGTTGGGGGGGGAGAGGAGGGGGGCGGGTGTTGGGGGGGGAGAGGAGGGGGGCGGGTGTGGGGGAGAGGAGGGGGGCGGGTGTGGGGGAGACCCCCTGTGGGTGTGGGGGAGAGAGGGTGGACCTGCGGGTGTTGGGGGAGAGAGGAGGGCCCTGCGGGTGTTGGGGGGGAGCGGGTGTGGGCGGGTGTGGGGGAGACCCCCCTGGGGGTGTGGGGGAGAGAGGGTGGACCTGTGGGTGTTGGGGGGAGAGAGGAGGGCCCTGTGGGTGTTGGGGGAGAGAGGAGGGCCCTGCGGGTGTTGGGGGAGAGAGGGGGGCCCTGCGGGTGTTGGGGGACGGGGAGGAGAGGGGGGGAGGGGGCGAGCCAGAGGGTGTGGGGAGGGGGCGAGCCGGAGGGTGTGGGGGGACAGGGGGCGAGCTGGACGCTGTGGGGGAGAGCAGGAGGGTGTGGGGGAGAGGGGGAGAGGGAGCGAGCCGGAAGGTGTGGGGGGAGAGGGGGCGAGCTGGAGGGTGTTGGGGGGGGAGAGGGGGCGAGTCGGAGGGTGTGGGGGGAGAGGGGTCTAGTTGGAGGATGTGGGGGGAGAGGGGGCAAGCCGGAGGAAAAAAAAAGAAATTGACAATGCCGGCTGCTCTCTCCCTCCAATCAGAAACATTAAAACTTAAAAGTTGGATTGGAGGGAGAGAGCAGCCGGCAGTGTCAATTTCAGCGGCCGGCTGATTTCAGTGAGAGCAGCTTCTCTCTCCGGATCAAAGTGAGCCGGCCGCTGAAATTTTAATTGGATCCACGATGGGGGTTTTAAATTTATTTAAAAATCTATGCTAGCGCTTCCCATTGTGAGTCTACGGGGGTCTGACCTCTTCCCCCGCCCCCCCGTAGACTCACAATGGGAAGCGCTAGCATAGATTTTTAAATAAATTTAAAACCCCCATCATGGATATCCGCGGCTCGGTTGCAACGCGGGTGGCTGTCTTGGACCCCAACACCCGCGTTATAAAGGGGGGCTACTGTAATAGAACAATGGTCTATTGATCTAATTACTCCCCTAACACCGTCCCACCCTCTACCCACACATACACAAGACAGACACACAGGTCAAAATAATGAGCGTTAAACGAGATGAGAGGTGAGACTCTTTGCTGCTGAGGTGGTGGTCTTTGCAGGCGGTGATCTTCTCAGAATACAATGTCTTGAAACCATTGGTTGGTTTGGATTTTGTCGAGTGTGCCTTCAATTAGTCCTCGCGGGTTTCAGGAATTCCTCTGGAGAGTCACCTTCACTGGTACGGCCCTCCACCAGATTGACTCCCAGTCTCACTGAGATAGTATTAGAATTCTCTACCTGAGAATTTAAATCAGGGTCACCGTCAACTCTGCCTCTCAGCTGCTTGTAATAACAAAAATAATAATCTTTATTGTCACAAGTAGGCTTACATTAACACTGCAATGAAGTTACTGTGAAAAGCCCCTAGTCCCCGGCACCTGTTTGAGTACACAGAGGGAGAATTCAAAATGTCCAATTCACCTAACAAGAACATCTTTCGGGACTTACGAGTTAGCCAGGAAGGACCTAAAGGGAGAGTTAAGAAGAGCGAGGAGAGGACATGAAAAGTCATTGGCGGATAGGATCAAGGAAAACCCTAAGGCTTTCTATAGGTATATCAGGAACAAAAGAATGACTAGAGTAAGATTAGGGCCAATCAAGGATAGTAGTGGAAAGTTGTGTGTGGAATCAGAGGAGATAGGGGAAGCGTTAAATGGATATTTTTCGTCAGTGTTTACACTGGAGAAAGACAATGTTGTCGAGGAGAACACTCAGGTTCAGTCGACCAGGCTAGATGGAATTGAGGTACAAAAGGAGGAGGTGTTAGCAATTTTGGAAAATGTCAAAATAGATAAGTCCCCTGGGCCAGATGGGATTTATCCTAGGATTCTCTGGGAAGCCAGGGAGGAGATTGCAGAGCCTTTGTTCTTGATCTTTATGTCGTCTTTGTCGACAGGAATAGTGCCGGAAGACTGGAGTATAGCAAATGTTGTCCCCTTGTTCAAGAAGGGGAGTAGAGACAACCCTGGTAATTATAGACCTGTGAGCCTTACTTCGGTTGTGGGTAAAATGTTGGAAAAGGTTATAAGAGATAGGGTTTATAATCATCTTGAAAAGAACAAGTTGATTAGCGATAGTCAACACGGTTTTGTGAAGGGTAGGTCATGCCTCACAAACCTTATTGAGTTTTTTGAGAAGGTGACCAAACAGGTGGATCAGGGTAAAGTGGTTGATGTGGTGTATATGGATTTCAGTAAGGCGTTTGATAAGGTTCCCCACGGTAGGCTATTGCAGAAAATAAGGAAGTATGGGATTGAAGGTGATTTAGTGGTTTGGATCAGTAATTGGCTAGCTGAAAGAAGACAGAGGGTGGTGGTTGATGGCAAATGTTCATCCTGGAGTTCAGTTACTAGTGGTGTACCGCAAGGATCTGTTTTGGGGCCACTGCTGTTTGTCATTTTTATAAATGACCTGGAAGAGGGTGTAGAAGGATAGGTTAGTAAATTTGCAGATGACACGAAGGTCGGTAGAGTTGTGGATAGTGCTGAAGGATGTTATAGGATACAGAGGGACATAGATAAGCTGCAGAGCTGGGCTGAGAGGTGGCAGATGGAGTTTAATGCGGAAAAGTGTGAGGTGGTTCACTTTGGAAGGAGTAACAGGAATGCAGAGTACTGGGCTAATGGCAAGATTCTTGGTAGTGTAGATGAACAGAGAGATCTCGGCATCCAGGTACATAAATCCCTGAAAATTGCCACCCAGGTTAATAGGGCTGTTAAGAAGGCATATGGTGTGCTAGCTTTTATCAGTAGGGGGATTGAGTTTCGGAGCCACAAGGTCATGCTGCAGCTGTACATAACTCTGGTGCGGCCGCACCTGGAGTACTGCGTGCAGTTCTGGTCACCACATTATAGGAAGGATGTGGAAGCTTTGGAAAGGGTTCAGAGGAGATTTACTAGGATGTTGCCTGGTATGGAGGGAAGGTCTTACGAGGAAAGGCTCAGGGACTTGAGGTTGTTTTCGTTAGAGAGGAGAAGGCTGAGAGGTGACTTAATAGAGACATATAAGATAGTCAGAGGGTTAAATAGGGTGGACAGTGAGAGTCTTTTTCCTCGGATGGTGATGACCAACACGAGGGGACATAGCTTTAAATTGAGGGGTGATAGATATAGGACAGATGTCAGAGGCAGTTTCTTACTCAGAGAGTAGTAGGGGTGTGGAACGCCCTGCCTGCAACAGTAGTAGACTCGCCAACTTTAAGGGCATTTAAGTGGTCACTGGATAGACATATGGATGAAAATGGAATAGTGTAGGTCAGATAGGCTTCAGATGGTTTCACAGGTCTGCGCAACATCGAGGGCCGAAGGGCCCGTACTGCGCTGTAGTGTTCTATGTTCTATGTTCTAAACCGGAGCAGCCGGAGGAAACCCACGCAGACACTGGGAGAATGTGCAGACTCCGCACAGACAGTGACTCAAGCCATGAATCAAACCTGGGACCCTGGCACTGAAATGAAAAAAAAATGAAAATCGCTTATTGTCACGAGTAGGCTTCAATGAAGTTACTGTGAAAAGCCCCTAGTCGCCACATTCTGGCGCCTGTTCGGGGAGGCTAGTATGGGAATTGAACCGTGCTGCTAGCCTGCCTTGGTCTGCTTTAAAAGCCAGCGATTTAGCCCAGTATGCTAAACCAACCCCTGCAAAGCAACAGTGTTAACCACTGTGCTACCGCGCCACCCGACATAGAGAGAGAGGGAAAGCAAAGGGCCCGGACTTCAGGACCCTTTCGGATTCTCAGGAGAGATTTCAGACTGGGCTTATCCCAGTCTTTTACAGGCCTGCCAATTGTTTGAAGACTTTCAAGCAGAAGTTACCTTCAGCAGCCTGGCTGGGGAGTGGATTAGAATCGGCAGCCTTCGCTGACAGAGATGGTGTTTAAATCAGTTCCTGCTGTTTCCCAGGTTTCGCAGAACTGAGATAAAACGGTGACTGCCTTCTGTTCCAGAATCTTCTGAAAGACTCCGCCAACTCTGTAGGGATGCAGTGGCTTAGTGATATTGTCACTGAACTAGTCAACCAAAGACCCAGAGTAATGCTCTGGGGACCCAGGTTCAAATCCCACCTAGGTAGATGATGAAATTTGAATTCAACATAAATCTGGAATTAAAGGTCAGCTGATGACCATGAAACCGTTGTTTAAAAAAAAAATATCTGTTTCACTAATGTTCATGGAAGGAAATCTGCCATCTTTACTTGGTCTAGCCTCCATGTGACTCCAGATCCTCAGCAACTACCCCCTCAAGGACAATTAGAGATGCACAATAAATGTTGGTAAATAGCCTGTCAGTATCTACCCTGTCAATCCCTCTGGAGAATTTGACATGTTTCAATGAGATCTCTGTTCTAAATATCCACGTAACTTCAGCCTCCATCCTACTCAATACTTCTCCATCGAGTTTCTAAGAGAGGTGTGTTAAAAGGTGGAGAAGGGAAGGGGTGGTGACAAATGCTTGTTGATGTATGAAGAAAGTTGTAGAATCACAGAATCATATCGTACAGAAAAAGGCCATTTCACCCATTCTATCTGTGTCAGCTACCCAATTAATTCCACTCTTCCCTTTCCACGCATCCCAACAAGGCTTTCATTTTCGGAGATACATACAATTCCCACTCAACAGTGACGATTCAATCTGCTTCCACCACCCTTTCAAGCAGCACATTCCATATCACAACAACTCGCTGTGTAAACAGATGTCGCGTTTTGCCGAAGGTACAAACAAGAACTGAGAAACGAGAGAGGACAAATAGGCTATACGAGGACAGTATAGTGAGTGGCATAACAGGGAACAAAGAAGTCATCGTTCAAACAGTAAAGAGCATTTTGTGCAGAACTTTGCCGATGTATGTTACAGTGGTGACAGATTTGAACTGTTCCATCTACATGTGTCCTGGGTGGTTTATCCAGTTAAGAATTAACAACGGTCAATAGGCTAAAAACAGAAAAGGCTGGAAATACTCAGCAAGTCAGACAGCATCTGTGGAGAGGAGCAAGGTTAACTGATGGGTTTTTCAGGCTGGTCACTCCAGCTGGATCACCCGGCCCCGCCCACAGCGCACCCCACGCCGCAGGTTTCCGGGCGGCGAGGGGCCCATTCAAGGGGAAGCCCGTTGACAATGGTAGGACCATAAGATGGCAGGCCGGCACTCGCCACTGAGAAACACACCGGGTGGGGGGATGCTGGGCAAATCCTGCCCAACTTAGTGGATAGCACAATTGCTTCACAGCTCCAGGGTCCCAGGTTCGATAACGGCTTGGGTCGCTCTCTGTGCGGAGTCTGCACATCCTCCCCACGTGTGCGTGGGTTTCCTCCGGTTGCTCCGGTTTCCTCCCACAGTCCAAAGATGTGCAGGTTAGGTGGATTGGCCATGATAAATTGCCCTTAGTGTTGGGTGGGATTACTGGGTTATGGGGATAGGGTGGAAGTGTTGACCTTGGGTAGGGTGCTCTTTCCAAGAGCCGGTGCAGACTCGATGGGCCGAATGGCCTCCTTCTGCACTGTAAATTCTATGAAACCCATATCTTCATGTAGTATTTAAACCGATTGAAAAACCTACCCACTTGCTCAGAATCCAAATGGTTTTGATACTTTTAGACTGGAGGACCTTCATCGTAACGTCACGGTAGCACAGTGGTTAGCACAGTTGCTTCACAGCTCCAGGGTCCCAGGTCCAATTCCCGGCTTGAGTCACAGTCTGTGCGGAGTCTGCACATTCTCCCCGTGTCTGCGTGAGTTTCCTCCGGGTGCTCTGGTTTCCTCCCACAAGTCCCGAAAGACGTGCAGGTTAGGTGGATTGGCCACGCTAAATTGTCCTTAGCTTTCAAAAAAGTTAAGTGGTGTTACGGGGTTAAGGTGGAAGTGTGGGCTTAAGTAGGGTGCTCTTTCCAAGGGCCGGTGCAGACTTGAAGGGCTGAATGTCCTCCTTCTGCACTGTAAATTCCATGACATCTCAGTAACTGGAATGTTACAGCATTTGAGGTTTGCAGAAGTGACCATTGTTGTGATGTGGACAGTGTTGAACCCATCATGCACTAGATGCCCACCAAAGAAGCTGGAAGGCAGGGTTCCTGTGTGTTGTAAATCGCTCACTGCCTGGATTCAGTCATCACCTGAAGTCCCTTGCTGTAGAATCTGTTGTGAAATGAAACAGCACGCAACTGAATAATTAAAAAGTTCCCCCATTTATCAAGCTGACTCACATTAAACCCAGATCTACCTCGTTGTTGTGCTAATGCATTGATGCCGACATCAGTGCGGGGGGGGGGGCTTATTACAAATAGAAGCTTTCGAAATGGGCGGAGGTGCAGGTAATCCAGGACAGAAAAAAAAAATGTGCAAGCTATCTTCAGACTAGTCTGGCTTCCTTCGTCTTACCTTTTCAGTAAGAGTGAAGGATCTATCTCTCACCAGGTGACGCTGCCTTGAGTTCTCCACTTGAGTGGAATAGCGTTTGGAACTCAATGTCACCCATGAAAGAGAAGCAGAAAAATAAATGGTTCCTCTAATCTTAGCTCTGCTTCAGTCTCTGAATTGATTCCGGCATGTCATTTCAGGCTCACGACCATCGAGTGTTTAAAAATGATTCATTGTAAGTAGCATGAAGTGTGCATTGGGGTATATTTTCTAATCGGCAAAGTTGATGTACAAAAGATTAATGCCCTTGTATTATAGCAAAATTGTATAGCTGTTTATAAAGTACACTTTTATGATTTTCTGACGTACATTGAACAGAAGAAATCTGTCTCACAACCTCTCATCATGACATTTCAGTGCATTTGGAGGAATTTATTTTTAATCTGCATGCTTCAGTGGAAGAACATTCAATCTTTGGATTTGCGTGGAGGATGTTCAATTTATTTTATCAAGTGTCAGCTTGGTTCAGTTTTGCAGGTTGGAGTTGGAAAATTGTGGGTGACGTCTCGAGTTTAGGAGTCAGGCTCACGCCCACGGCTGAAGTCCCAGTGTAGGCCGTGGGCGTGATGTGGCCAACCATCAGATGATGGGCAAGGCCTTCGGGCTGTTTGCACCGGCGGAATCTTCCCGTCCCACAGACAGCTCATCCCCACCGTGGGTTTTCCCAGCGGCACGGAGTGGATTCCATAAAAAATCCCCAAAAAATCCCAAATCAATGACTGTCTCCTGCCACTGACCAACACGCCCCGCGGGGAGGCCAGAGAACCTGACCCATATGTCAGAGTGAGACATGGGACTGGCTTTTGTGGTCCCAGCTGAGGCAGCTGTGGACTCGAGCGGGTATGAAACTTTGTGCCTTTGCCTAACATGATGATTTCCCAGAACCATCCCACCCGCCCCTGGCCATTAGTTGGCCAATTTGAGGTAAATCACAGGTGAGCGACTGTTGTTACTGTTGGAATCCTGTTGCAGCGAAGTGCAAACTTTAGTTTGCACTGGGTCCCTTTAAGCAAAGTATGTTTATCAAATAGCTGCAGTGATGTCATTGTGGGAGTGGAGTGAGCTGTGTTTTTCTAGCTTTTTACTTTCGGTTTGAGCTGGAAGCTGTTTTTTGGCTCTGAGTTTTAGTTTCATTTTCAGTTGGGGAGCTGCATTCAAACCAAGGAGGTTAGGTCTCTCTCTGTGCCTGTTAAAGAATGTCTCCAGATCACTTGATGTTTTCAAAGTAATACCTGTTTCTGTAAGGAATGCAAACCTACTGTCTTTGTTAAGAAAGGGTTTATGACTGATGGATGTTGTTAGGAAAGTTATTAAGGTTTACCTATAGAGTATTGTACATGTTGGAATTATCAGTGTTGGTAGTTGATAAGGTGTTTACTGTGTATTTATAAAATGTTATCTTGATTCATAGAATAAACATTGATTTTGTTTAAATATACTTTAGATCTCTGTTGTGTCACACCTGGAGAGTGGGCCCTTGTGCTCCCCATAACCAAAATCTATTAAACATTGTGGGTCAGGTGAAATCCATGATATACTTTGGTGTTCTCTAAACCTTGGCCCATAATATAAGTGAGAGCAGCTGTTACTAATTGGGGAAAGGTCAGGGGATTATTCTGAGGTATATTAAGAACTGGGTTTACACAGAGGGTGGGGTTAATGAGAGAAGAAAAAGGGAGTCTGTGCTTTTTTTGAACAAACCTGTGCGAAGGAAGACTGGCTTCAGATTTGTCCTTTTCCCAATGCACGAATATTAACATTATCAAATGTGGGCTTATGACCCCTCATTTGAGCCTGTCAGCACAGTCCCGAAGTTCGCAGGGAAAACCCTTGTTTCTGGATCTAAAAATTGAGTTGGAGCTGCCTCTGACCGTGGCAGTGTTCACCTCTTACTGAAGGCAGGTAACTGGACCAGATTTGATCACCGACGTGAGAAAGAGAGGAATTTCCCAGATTTTTATGCCCCCTCTCCCCCCCAAATTGAACAGAATTTTTAATCTGGATTTTCACCTCTCCAAAGAGATTACATAGATGAGCTCAGGGTGGAGGGATTGTATATTGAGATACACAAAGTGTTACACAATATGGTACAGACTGGATGGTGCAGGGACCCTTATTCTGTCTGTATGTTTGGATGCAGCAGGGAGGATGCCCCGAGTTTGTGAAACGGTCTTTTATAAAACTCTAATTTTTTAATCTGCACCATGCCGAAACACTTCGCTTCATTGGTGAGCACATTCCGCGGCATGTTCCGGACGCAGCTCATTAGCTTTTATAGCAGAGAGCTCCCCATCATCCATCCCCGAGGGAATGAGCGCTCTCTCTCTCCCTTTTATCATCAGTTGCGGCCCATGGCAGGCTTAGTGTTTTGTTGTGTTTTCCGACAATCACTCATTCTTGCCTCATCACGGAATGCGGAATAATCTGTCGTTAATTGTTGCGCTCTCTCGATCTGTTTATTTTCCATTACAAGCGGACAAGAGGGGGAAGACTGCAGTGGAGTAACTTTACAGGTCATTGCGTTGGCAAGCCCCAGCTTGAGCTAATGGCTTACCTTGTTCACCACAGTCCCCATTGCTTTCATGGTAGATGCAGCTAGGCACCTGGGCATTGGCGTTGTGGACAATGCCTCCAGTGCATGATTGTAGGAACTCAGAGCGTGATTTCACCCACCCCTTTTCCCTTCCGCTCCCCCCCGAAAGTGGTGGGGGGGGCATGCTGGGTCATTGTTTTATTCAAGGTTGAGTGAGACAGATTTCTGATCGACAAAGGAATCGAGGGTTATGGGAACAGGTAGGAATGTGGGCTTGAGGCCACAATCAGATCGCTGTGATCTTATTGAATGGAGACAGGGCTCAAGGGGCCTATTTCTTATGGTATTGTCTTGTTTTGACAGCCCCAGTGCAAATAGAGACGTTAGAGGCTATTCTTTCATTTGCTACCTTCTAACACTCTGGAACTCTAAACACCCAGCGTTTCTCCATCTGTCCCTTCAAACCCTTTCTTCCTTTCTCCCCACTCGTTGCTTTTCAGCAATACAGAGAATGCTGTAAAGATGCCACTCTTGCAGAGGGGTTGACAAATCATTTAAGTTATGGTGAAGTTTTATTCAACACTGGTTGTACCTCAGCTGGAGATTTTGCTGACCTGACGGGCCAAGAGCGGATGGGTCAGGAAGTTGAGAGGAGTTGGTGTAATTCAGAAACCTTGTCGGGAATGTCGTGGTGGGTGTTCTGATTGTGGGGGTCTCTCCAGCGAGTCCACTGGATCGGGAGGGTAGGCCTCTCCTCCTGGGTGTAACTGTGGGACTCCCTGAGGCTTGCAAAACCCACATACTATGTTAAGTTCAAAACGCTGAATGAAAATGAAGCCCACTTCATCATTATCATATTTAAAGCTGCTTCCTTGGAGCAGATTTAGAAGTCTCACAACATCAGGTCTGACAGGTTTATTTGGAATCACTAGCTTTCAGAGCGTAGCTCCTGCATCAGGTGAGTGAACTGCGTTCCGAAAGCTATTGATTACAAATAAACCTGTTGGACTTTAACCTGGTGTTGTAAGACTTCTTACTGTGCCCACCCAGTCCAACGCCGGCATCTCCACATCATTGGAGCAGATTGGTCAATCATTCGCCTCCCACCTCAGTTAAAACCAGAAGTACGTGGATTGGAGGTAAGATTGAGTCAGGAATCTGAACGTTATCCACCACTTGCCCCAAACTCCCCTTAGGTTTTCCTTTTGGTTTGATTACCTCCCACCCCCCTCCCCACCATTGTGTCTCCCCCACCCCCCCATTGTGTCCATTACAGGGGACCACACATTAGGAAGAAGCTCAAAGGTCTCGAAGAAGAAATTTAATACAAATGGTGATGTTAAAAAGGTAACAGGAACTAGGATTCTTCTCCTCAGCATAGTGAAGGCTAAGGGGAGATTAAATTGAGGTGTTCAGAATTATGAAGGCTGTTGGAGGATGGATGGGGAGAAATTGTTTGCCAAAGAACACAAATAGGAGATAATTGCCAAAAGAACTGGGCGAGGTAATGGGGATTTTTTTATTTAGTGCAGCAAGAAAGGTCTGCCTTGAAGTGAGTTGGAAGCAGTTGCAGCCGTAACCTTCCAAGTAGAATTAGCTATGCATGTGGAAATAAACCAAGTGCCAGGACAGGGGAAGGAGCTTGGTTATAGAGTAACTGGATAGCTCTCTAAAATATCCAGCACAGGCTGAATGGGCTGAATGGCCTCCTCCTGTGCCTTTTGATCTCCCACTCGAGTTTTCCTATGCATTAATAAACAAGCGGATAATTCCCGCAGTGTTTTCGCACATCTGGTGTTGGACGTACTGTAGCTCGAAGCTGCCTGCCAGTTAAAATGATGTGAAAATAGTCACTTAACATTTGCTTCATCAAACAAGTTCACACTTGTTTCTTGGTAACTTTATCACATTCATGCACCCTGTCGAACTGACATGTGACAATTCATCGTTCTTCTTTCCCCTAGTTCTAGTGAGCGATAATAACGCTGGGACGACATGGACACATTCCTTCACACATTTGTAAAATGCCTTTCAAAATGAAACGTAACTGTTTGATGTGCTCAGTCTCCACTTCCTTTCAATCGAGGGCCATAGGTATGTGGGACTGGTTCACATGCTTCTGCCAGGCTCCAACATCTTTCTAAAGTGCGGTGCCCAGAATTGGGCACAATACCCAAGCTGAACTGATCATTCATAGAAGTTAATGAGAACATTTAAAAGCCATGAACTTACTGCGGCAGTCTGTGTCGAGGTATTACGGTACCTAGTAATGCTGGAACACCATTGGTAGATAATGTATGCTTTCCATTGGTCGAGCCTGTATGATAGCTCCGCCCTGCAAGGCGGGGTATAAGAGCCCGTGCCGCCCCAGCAGCTTCCTTTCTGTACCTGAGCTGCTGAGGGGAAACATCTAGCTTATTAAAGCCTTCAGTTGGACTACAACCTCGCTTTAGTAGTCATTGATCGTGCATCACTTATCAGGGCCATAATTATAGCACTCCTTGTGTAGTTTCGATTAGAAAGCGCACCGTATTTGTGGCTCACTATGTGGTCCCGGACAATTAACCCGGACAAATGTGAGGTGATGCATTTTGGAAAGTCTAATACAGGTAGGGAATATACAGTGAATGGTAGAACCCTCAAGAGTATTGACAGTCAGAGAGATCTAGGTGTACAGGTCTGCAGATCACTGAAAGGGGCAACACAGATGGAGAAGGTAGTCAAGAAGGCATATGGCATGCTTACCTTCATTGGCCGGGGCATTGAGTATAAGAATTGGCAAGTCATGTTGCAGCTGTATAGAGCCTTATTTAGGCCACACTTGGAGTAGAGTGTTCAATTCTGGTCGCCACATTACCAGAAGGATGTGGAGGCTTTAGAGAGGGTGCAGAAGAGATTTACCAGGATGTTGCCTGGTATGGAGGGCATGAGTTATGATGAGCGGTTGAATAAACTTGGTTTGTTCTCACTGGAATGACGGAGGTTCAGGAGCGACCTGATAGAGGTCTACAAAATTATGAGGGGCATAGACAGGGTGGATAGTCAGAGACTTTTTCCCAGGGTAGAAGGGTCAATTACTAGGTTTCAGGTGCAAGGGGCAAGGTTTAGAAGAGATGTACGAGGCAAGTTTTTTACACAGAGGGTAGTGGGTGCCTGGAACTCGCTGCCGGGGGAGGTGGTGGAAGCAGGGACGATAGTGACATTTAAGGGCATCTTGACAAATACATGAATAGGATGGGAATAGAGGGATAAAGACCCCGGAACTGTAGAAGATTTTAGTTTAGACGGCAGCATGGTCGGCACGGGCTTGGAGGGCCGAAGGGCCTGTTCCTGTGCTGTACGTTTCTTTGTTCTTTGTTCTTTGCATTGCAAATTTGCAGAACAAGTCCATTCAGTCGCAAGTGTAACACTTTGCTCCTGGTGGCCCGCCAATTGAATTCTCCTCCCTCTTCTCAGGGCGATGACTCCATCCTCGCCTTGCTGCACATTTCCAATGATGAAGCTCAACACAAGCATGGGGCTGTTTAGCACAGGGCTAAATCGCTGGCTTTGAAAGCAGATCAAGCAGGCCAGCAGCATGGTTTGATTCCCGTAACAGCCTCCCCAAACAGGCGCCGGAATGTGGTGACTAGGGGCTTTTCACAGTAACTTCATTTGAAGCCTACTCGTGACAATAAGCGATTTTCATTTCATTTCATTTTCATTTTTCACAAGCTCAAAGGACAGATCCTTGATTTCCAATGAGGCACCTGGCAGCCTCCTGGATAGCAATTCCAGGCTCTAAACGCTGCCCCCCATTTTGCTTCTGTGTTTTATTTAATGTGCGTCAGTTTTAATCTTGTTTTGGCTTTCGGACAGAGCTGGCCGTTACTCTGCCATTTGCATTCACCCCGGACGAATCCTTTGTGAGTTCAGAGCGAGGCAGGTCACAGTGGGGAAGACACTCAGGCCTCCTCCATGGTGTGACGGGTTGCCAGAAAGAACAGAGAGTTTGGCGTCCCACCCAAAGCTCCGTTCACTTTCAGCGGAACCGGGAAGATCCGGTGAACTGAAATCCGTGCCGCGAGTGAGGATGGGAGGTTTTGGCCGGCGAGTGAGGAGCAGTGAAATTGAAGTGGCCAATGCCTTGGCAGAGTTCTCAATGAAAAGATCAAGGGGAGGTAAGAGGCAAGATGGTGGGGGAGGAGTGTCCAAGGGGAGGGTCAGCTGATTGGCGGTAGGATGCCCAGACAAAGAAATGAGCATTGATGTGAAGGCGACTGGCGAAGAGCTCAACGTCATGCCGAGTTTGAAATGTATTGAGGTGGGGGGCATAGGGCCCTTGCTGCATGCGGATCATTCGGTGTCAGAGAGAGGAAAGTCAGAGGATGTTATGAATGTGCAGTAAGAGGTGAGAAAGGGTTGGGCTCAGAGCAAGGTGAAGAGGACGAAGGTTGTGGGAGAGTGTCAACACCAGTGTGTTGCTGGAGTTTTCACTCCTTAAAACTTCCCCTCAAACATAGAACATAGAACAGTACAGCACAGAACAGGCCCTTCGGCCCTCGATGTTGTGCCAAGCCATGATCACCCTACTCAAACCCACGTATCCACCCTATACCCGTAACCCAACAACCCCCCCCCCTTAACCTTACTTTTTAGGACACTACGGGCAATTTATCATGGCCAATCCACCTAACCTGCACATCTTTGGACGATGGGAGGAAACCGGAGCACCCGAAGGAAACCCACGCACACACGGGGAGGACGTGCAGACTCCGCACAGACAGTGACCCAGCCGGGAATCGAACCTGGGACCCTGGAGCTGTGAAGCATTTATGCTAACCACCATGCTACCGTGCTGCCTCGAAACATCTCCCCCTCTCTACCTCTCTCTCCGATAGGTTTCTCCTTAAAATTTACCAACCTGTCCAAATGGTTTCTGTCGTTCAGTGTTGAATATTATTTGATAATCTTCCGATGAAATACCTCAAGATGTTTCGGTACATTCGAAGGTGCTTCATAAATATACAATATAACAGAAACACTCCTCATTCATGTGGCCCAAATCAGGAGTCCCAGCATGCTGCTGAATCCAACTATTGGGGAATCTTGCTGTTCCCTCAGAGTACCCAATTATTTTTTTCCAATTAAGGGGCAATTTAGTGTGGCCAATTCACCTACCCTGCACATCTTTGGGTTGTTGGGATGAAACCCACACCAACATGGGCAGAATGTACAAATTCCACACGGGCAGTGACCCAGAGCCGGGATTGAACCTGGGATCTCAGTGCTGTGAGGCTGCAGTGCTAACCCACTGGGCCACCATACTTCCCTCCCTCAGGCTCTGTTTGGCTGTCATTTATATAAATTTGAATAAGTTTCAGTGACTGGAGAAACCTTGAATAAAATTTCCCGGGCGGGATTTCATCGGCTCATTCGCCATGGGCGCAAAACCCGTTATGGTTGCCAAATTTCAGGAGAGGGCCATAATGGGATTTGCGCTGCCATGATCTCAGTTTGCGATCATCCCCGCCCTCTGCCAGTGACGAGATCTGACCGTGAACCTGATTTACAACGTTTTTAATGTATTTGCGGGAACTTACCGGGATTGACGCCGTAATGTCCGCCCTTGCCTTATCCTCCCAGCCAGTGGGCATGACGTCAGTCCGGTGCGAATCACGACTGAACCAAAAGCCTGAATCAGTCATGATAAGCACGCTGGGATGTGGAGGTGAGTATAGACCCTGGGTGAAGAGGGACGTGGCTGGGCAGTGCCCTCGCACTTCACCTTGGCACGCGGGGTTCCAGTTTGACACTGACAGCGGTGCCCCATGGGGGGGGGGGGGGGGGGGTTGCACTTTTGTGTGGGGGGGAGCCAGGTGGTTGTGTGGTGGGGAAGGGTTTGTGCATGCATGGAGTTGGGGGGGGGGGAGCATCGGGAAACTGTGGAGGGGGGAACAGATAGTGCCAGTGATATTTGCGTAATTGGGGGTGTGGTTGTTCTGCATGTAAGGGTCGGGGGCAGGTTCCCCATGTCCGCTGATGGGGTCCCGATCTCCACAAGGGGGGTGAATGGGGCCTTTAATGGAACTTTGAGATCAAGGCACCTTTGATAATGTCTGTTCCGGTCCAGAGCCACCGCTTTCCCCCCCGAGGTGGCTGCGTGACCCTCGCCAGCATCTGTGAAGCCAACGAGTTTCACTCAGCTTTTCACACAGCCGATACCCAGTACAATTCTGGAAGAATTCCGCCTGCTGTGTACAGCCTGGTGTCTATTAAATGTTAATGCAGCAACTGGCCGTAAACACGGGAGCTAATGTGGTGCCATTTATCAAACTCATGCAGGGTTCATGTTTGTGGAGAGGGCTGAGGTTTGAAATCTATTCGGATCCATTTCATTGACAGAAGGCAGCCTGTAAGCAGATAGATTCTACATTTTTCACGCGCTGGAAAAATAGGTTTGAGGAGGAATATATTGGGTAAACTATCTGTACCGCTCTTACCTTCCTGACCCTAATCGTTAAGATATTGTCTTGTCACTTTCTTGAATATAAAGTGCAGCTGCGCTGCGGTTTGGCCCACGCCTCTATAACGTCAATCAATCCGGGAGTGACCTGAGGGGAGATTGCAGCAAGGATCTGTTTCCCAGCAGATCAGTCTGATTGATACAGGGAAAGCTCAGACACATATCTCCTCATTAACTCTTTCCACCTTCCAGCTTGTGACAATGAGTTCACTTCTTCCAATAAACACTTCATCAAGTCTCTTTTGGAAGGGACTCAGAGAATCATAGAATTTCCAATGCAGAAGGAGGCCATTCAGTCCATCGACTCTGCACTCGCCCTTGGAAAGAGCACCCCACTCGAGCCCACGCCTCCACCCTATCCCCATAACCCAGTAATCCCACCTAATCTTTTGGACACTAAGGTGCAATTTAGCCTGGTCAATCCACCCAACCTGCACATCTTTGGACTGTGGGAGGAAACTGGAGCACCCGGAGGAAACCCACCCAGACACGGGGAAGAACGTGCAGACTCTGCACAGTCACCCGAGGCTGGAATTCAACCCAGCTCCGTAGAGCTGTGAGGCAGCAATGTTAACTACTGTGCCATTCCTATGGGCGATACGGTAGAAGAGTGGTTGGCACTGTTGCTTCACAGCCCCAGGGAGCCGGGTTCAATTTCGACCTTGGGTGACTGTCTGTGCGGAGTTTGCACTTTTTCCCCGTGTCTGCGTGGGTTTCCTCTGGTCGCTCCGGTGTAGACATGTTGGATGGTGTGGGCTATTTCTTTGCAGGACTGAGATCTTCAATAAGACTTGACATTGCAGCCTCAGGAATACCTTTTTGGCTATTAGAATCCTTCCCCAGGTGCTTATGTGACATCCCTGTTCCAACACCATCAGGGCTCTTAGAGTTATAGATGTTTACATCATGGAAACAGGCCCTTTGGCCCAGCATGTCCATGCCACCCAGTTTCTACCACTGAGCTAGTCCCACTTGCCCGCATCTGGTCCATATCCTATATATTTTCACACTTATGAACTGTTTGTACAAAGCAGAAGCTAACTGGGAGCTGGTCAGCTCATAATGAATGAATGCCGACCCTAAATGAGAAGCAAGATTAGGGCGAATCCGAAGAAATGGCAAGAAGACCCTTCCCTCCGGACCTCAACTCAAGAGGGAAATCTCAGCGGAGGGCTACACTTACCCGGAAGAACAATGGTATTTGTTCTTCTCTGTCTACTTATCTGGTCGGCATGTTCTCTCAGTCACAGGTCCTTCACTGATCTCAGAAGATAAACAATCAGGTGTGCCTTAACCTGCATCTGCACAGGATTTGGGGGGTGGAGACAATAGTATTCCCCCTGTACTTTGTGGAATTCAGGCCCGCCCGCTAAGGGGCCGGGGGAAACCTAATTGTTGCCGTATCTCTGGTCAGCCGGTTCAGGGCCGGCTTGCTCAGACTCGATTGGGTATCGCCGGGAGCAGTGTCACTTAAACCTTCTAAATAAACCTCTGTTTCTTTTCTTCATTTCCGTGTGGACTCCCCATGTCTTATTCAAACTGGCGACGAGGAATGAACCTGGTCAGCTTGCCGGTTCCGCCACCTCTGTGCATTTGTGCTACTGGGTAGGAGTCGTGCTTTTTCTCCATGCCCCTGTTCAGGTGGCTGGGTGCGTTTGACGCCGGAGTCAAGGATTGGGCACCATATATGGAGCAGAGGGGCAGCACGGTGGTGCAGTGGTTAGCACTGCTGCCTCACGCCGCCGAGGTCCCAGGTTCGATCCCGGCTCTGGGTCACTGTCCGTGTGGAGTTTACACATTCTCCCCCGTGTTTGCGTGGGTTTTGCCCCCACAACCCAAAGATGTGCGGGGTAGGTGGATTGGCCGCGCTAAGTTGCCCCTGAATTGGAAAAAATTAATTGGGTACTCTAAATTTATATTAAAAAAAAGAAAAAGAAAATATATAGAGCAGATGAGCTATTTCTTTCTCACAAACAATATCACGGAAGATGAGCGCCAAATAGTGATCCTACTGAGCAGTAGTGGTGCCAATATTGTGGGGTCAATCAGAGCCTTACATACCTGACGGCGCCAAACGTCCGCACCTTTGTCCGGCTCGTAGTGCTCATCGGGCAGCACTTCAACCCAACCTTGGGGAAGCTCTCAGCTTGCTGGGGTGAGATTGGTTGCACCATTTGCCCTCTGACTGGCAGCGCATTCTGCAGGTGGGATCCGGTGGGCTGCGCCAGGGGCTCAGCAAGTTCCCAGACGTTTACCAGCCTGGCCTGGGGACCATAAAAGGATCCAAAAAAAAGATTGACCTGGGGGCTCAGCCACGCTCCCTCCCGGCGCGTCGGTTTCCCTATGCCTTGGCAAGCTCGATAGTTTCAAGCGTTTGGATATTATACGTACGTTTCGCGGTCTGGGCGGCACCAGTGGTTCCTGTCCTCAAACCGGACAGGGTGGTCCGCCTCTGCGGAGATTACTAGTTGACAGCTTTGTCAACTGGACCGCTACCTTGAGCCTCACATTGCGGACCTGTTGCTCAACCGGCTGGTGGGTGCTTCTTTACAAAGCTGGACATGAGTAATCAGCAGCTTGAATTCGACAGGTCCTCTCGTCAATATGTTCTGATTAATGCACATCGGGGTCTCTATGAGTACACGTGGCTGCATTTTGGTGTCTCATCAGCGTGTGCGATATTTCAACATTTCACAGAGAATATCCTGTGAGGGTTACCATGTATCACGGTCTATTTGGACGATGTGCAGGTCACAGGGGCTACCAACCAGGAGTTCTTGAAGAACCTGGAGGCAGTGTTGACGCTTCTCGGAGTTTGGCGTTCGCCTGCATTGGGCCAAGTGTGTGTTTCACGAAGAGAGGTGGCTGTTTGTGTTCTCAGGTGGAACTCGACGGCTTGCACCCAGTGGCGGAAAAGGTGCACGCCATCCAGTTGGCCTCCGCCAGGTGCGATGGAACTCCGCTCATATCTGGGATTGATCAGTTATTCCAGGAAATGTGTCCTGAGTCTCGTGGCCATACTGGCTCCTCTGCATCTGCTCCTGAAGAAGCAGCGGGCCTGGGAGCGCTGACACACCACTCATATCGGGCCAGCCTTCGATTGTCACGTGTGACAGTTCGCCTTATGGGATTGGGGGCATTCTGGCCCATCGGATGTCGGGTTGTCGGGAGCGGCTGATCATTTTCGCTTGGTCTTTTTCGAAAGGACAAAATGATCCCATCTATTGCAACGGCGCGGATCAAGCACTGGGTCTTGCTGCTGACCGCTTGGGAGTACTCCTTTGAGCATCGGCCATGGGAACCCACATTCTGCTGACACACTGAGCCAGCTGCCACTGCCTTTTGAATTTCATGGACTCCCTGCCACTCACCACAATGTGGATCCGTGGCTGGACCCAGGTGAACCCCGTGCTCGCCAAGGTGCGCCATCTGATATTGTTTGATTCCAGCATCGGTAACTACCAGGGGAACTGCAAGCCCTCTCCCCTAGGATGGCCGATCCGAGTGTGGAAGGTAATATTCTACTGTGGGGCAAGCAGGTTGTGTCCCGGCGAAGGGTAAAGAGCTCGTCTTGATGGGCCAGCACAGTGGATACCAGGGAGTGTATGAGATAAAAGAGTTGGCACGGAGCTATGTCTGGTGGCCAGGAATACATACAGACATCGAGAAAGTGGCTCAACAGTGTTTCATTTGCCAGGAGCACCAGAAACTCCCTACCGCTGCACCCCTTCATCCCTGGGAGTGGCTGGGCCTGGGTTCATAAGAACATAAGAACTAAGAGCAGGAGTAGGCCATCTGGCCCCTCGAGCCTGCTCCGCCATTCAATCAGATCATGGCTGATCATTTGTGGACTCAGCTCCACTTTCCGGCCCGAACACCATAACCTTTTATTTGCGCCGACTATGCTGGCCCGTTCGTGCGCTCGATGTTTCTTCTATTGGTGGACACCCATTCAGATGTTCGAGGTCCACAGAATGATGGTGTTACCTTCCGCATGACCATCGAGAAGCTGGGTGTCTCATTTTCACTGCATGACATCACCGAGGTTCTCATAATGGATGTTGAGGCTTCTTTCACCAGTGAGGAGTTCTCGGCGTTCGTGAAGGCCAATGGGATTCGGCATGGCGAAGAATCCCTTAGCACTCGGCGTCACACGGGTTGGCTGAGCGGGCAGTACAGAAGTTCAAACAGCGGCTCCAGAAACAGACGTCAGGTTCCATGGCTACAAGGCCGGCTCAGTTCCTGTCCACTTGTCAGACCAGGCCGCATTCAGAGACTGGAGTGGCCCCAGCTGAGATGCCTAAGGGCTGAGGACTCCGTACCCACCTTAGCTTGCTGTTCCTCGATATCGGGGCCAAGTTGTACGATAACAAGGTGCTCCAGGGTCATCACCCTGTTTGCCATCAAACGCCCTGACACTTCGCTCTGTTCGTCCGCAATTACACGGTCGGCGCTCGCTGACTCTCGGGGACCGTTTTTCACCAGCCTGGGCCAGTCTCCCACCAGGATTTGGCCAGCAGCCAGCTGCTGAAGCGCCACCTGGACCACCTTCGGTCGCGGAGACCGCTCCTTCGGCAGATTCCTGAAGTGCGCCCCATTCCGGAGTGTTGGATCCCGCTGTCAGACCAGTTAACTACGACACCCCGCGGATGTCACGATGCGGAGACACAGGATATCGCCTCTTCGGATTCTGAAATTCCTTCTGTGGCCTCTCTAAAGTTGACTCTGCCATGCACCTACATCCGGCTGAACTCTGACCACGGCGTTCCTGTGGGAAACGGGGTTCCCTGACACGGCGCACGCCGTCGACCCAGCGCCTGTGGTCCAGAATGTTCCGCCGGAACCGAAGAGAGTCCATCATCCCTCCTCCTCTTGTTCTTCTTCTGTTTCCTCCCTTCCTCCTCCTCACAGCCTTCAGAGGATCCTTCCGACTCGGGGTTGGGGGCTGTCATAACCTGCAACCGCACAGGACAAAAGGGGTGGGGGACAATTATATTCCCAGTGTCCTTTGCGGAATATGAGCTTGGGGGCGGGAAATGTTTAATTGCCATTGTATATAAATTCAGCCAGATTGGGGCCAGCTGGGTCAGACCCACTTGGGTGTCACCGGGAGCAATAATCCTTAAGTCTTATAATTAAACCTCCGTTTCATTTATTCATCTCAGTTTGGACTCCCCGGGGGCGATTCTCCCAAATGGAGCCCAAGTGTCCTCGCCATCGTGAACGCCGTCTCATTTCACAACGGCACGAACGGGCCCAGGTACGACCGATTCTGTCCCCCATGGGGGGCCAGCAATGCACTGGAGCGGTTTGCACCGCTCCAGCCTCCTTTACCGCCGCCAAATGGGTGCCGCGCCAACCCGCGCATGCGCGGGGGACTTCTTTAGCACGCCAGCCCCAGCTCAACATGGCGTCGGTATTCAGGGGCTGGTCGCGCAGGGAAGTAGGCCGGCCGGGGGGGAGGGGGGGGAAGAGGCCGACCCGCCGATCGGTGGGCCCCGATTACGGGCCAGACCCCATCGGAGGCTCCACCCCTGGTGAAGGAGCCCCGGCGCGGGGCTCGGAGAATCGCGCCCCTCCCTGTGTCTTCTGAAAAGGGTGTTTCCTGCAGAACTATTTCTCGTACAGGTAACGTAGACATGCCAGTGGGAAGTGCTGTATTACTGATGCAACAATTATCACACTGAATCAAATCATATTGAGAATTGATTAAAAATATTTAATTTATCTCATTTATTCTCCAGTGATAAACTGCTGCAATAGATTTCACCAAATCAGACCTCATTAATAAGATGGAAATAAAGAATTTATAATGGAAAAATAAGTAAATATACAGAAATGTATTTTAATGGATCGTTCCATTATTTTAATGGACAAAGTAATTTCACATTTCCCCGCAGGATGTTTAGGCATTAATATCCCACAGAGTGATTTTCAGGCCATAAAATGTTTCGTAAAACTGAATTTTAGTATAAAATTCATTGCTCTCTGATCGGAGACATTGTTTAAAATATCTCTGTAACTGAGAGTTTTGAATGGTTCCTTAATTGATGTTAAATTAAAACGGATGCAAGTATCACAATGTTGATGATGCACTCTCAGGCATGATGTCTCAACCTGTTCAGCATACACGCAAATAACCTTTTGACATCACGTGGTATCAGGAAAAACTCTCCTACCTTTCTTCCTCTGTGACAGCAGTCCTTGAGATACCAGAGATGAGCATAAAGCTGGGTGTGATGATATGCATAAGCAATCATGTAAATGACCTCCAACCTGCAGGTGGCAGTGTAGAACTACCACGTGACTCTGTACCTCCAGAAGTGGGGAGATAGTCATGTTAATGGATAGTCATACTTGCAGTAGAGCTAGGATAATTGATCATAATTAATACTTTGTGATATATTTCTCATAGTTATCTGCACAGTAAGAAGTCTTACAACACCAGGTTAAAGTCCAACAAGGTTGTTTCAAACACTAGCTTTCGGAGCACTGCTCCTCCCTCACTCACCTGAGGAAGGAGCAGTGCTCCGAAAGCTAGTGTTTGAAACAAACATTTTGGACTTTAACCTGGTGTTGTAAGGCTTCTTACTGTGCTCACCCCAGTCCATCGCCGACATCTCCACATCACAGTTATCTGAACCACGCATTTATTTTTTAATAAAACATTTTAACTAGTCACGAGCTCGATGTTCTATTGTGCATAATTCCTACCGGCCAAGCACAAGAATGTAACAGGTGTTGAATGACTGCTTCACATTGATTGATTGATTGATATTTATTGTCACATGTGAGGATGTAGCAATGACCCAAGCCGGGAATCGAACCTGGGAACCTGGCGCTGTGAAGCAACAGTGCTAACCACTGTGCTACCGTGCCGCCCAAGATCCCCAGTTCCAGATGAATTGTATCCCAGGCTGCTGTGGGAGGCAAGGGAGTGAATTACAGGGGTTCTGCCCCAACTTATTAATCCCTGTCTGCTCACAGGGGAGGTGCCAGAGGTTTGGAGCACAGCTAATGTGGTTGCACCTTTCAAGAAGGGTGGTAGCGATAAACCAGAGCAGTGAGTTTCACAACAGTGGGAGGGAAACTGTTGGAGAAAATCTGAAGGAGAGAATCTATCTCCATTTGGAGAGGCAAGATTTGATCAGGGAAAGTCAGCATGGCTTTGATAGAGTGAGGCCATGTATCACGAATTTGATTGAATTTTTTGAGGAGGTGATCGGGTGTCTAGATGAGGATAGTGCAGTTGGGGTGGTTTATATGCATTTCAGCAAAGACTTCGACAAGGTCCCACATTGGGGGCTGATAAAATAGGCAAAAGCACCTGGGGTCAGGGTAACTTGGCAAGTTGGATCCAAAACTGGCTTTGTGGTAGGAGACAGAGGGAGACAGAAGGCTGTATGACTGGAGGCCAGTATCCAGTGGCCTCCACATGGATCAGTGCTGGGTCCCTTATTGTTCGTGATTATACATGAACGATATAGATGAGAATGTGGGAGGGATGATAAGTAAGTTTGCAGATGACACGGCGATTAGCAAGGGGGTGAGGAAGAAGGTCTTAAGTTACAGGAAGATATAGATGAATTGCTCAGCTGGGCAGTTTCGCGATGGGTGCAATTTAACCCTTAAAAGTGCGAGGAGATGCACCTTGGAAGAAGTAACAAGACAAGGGAGTATTCAATGAATGGTCGGGCAGAGGAACAGGGGGTATTGATGTGCAGATCTCTGAACGAAGAATTTCATAGAAATTTCATAGAATTTACCGTGCAGAAGAAGGCCATTCGGCCCATCGAGTCTGAACCGGCTCCTGGAAAGAGCACCCTACCCAAGGTCAACACCTCCACCCTATCCCCGTAACCCAGTAACTCCACCCAACACTAAGGGCAATTTTGGACAATAAGGGCAATTTATCATGTCCATTCCACCTAACTTGCACATCTTTGGACTGTGGGAGGAAACCGGAGCACCCGGAGGAAACCCACGCACACACGGGGAGGATGTGCAGACTCTGCACAGACAGTGACCCAAGCCGGAATCGAACCTGGGACCCTGGAGCTGTGAAGTGATTGTGCTATCCACAATGCTACCGTGCTGCCCAAAGGAAGGGGTAGTTAAGAAGGTTTACGGGGCACTTGTCTTCATCAGATTATAAGAACAGGGAGATTATGTTGTAGCTGTACAAAACTTTAGTTAGACCACAGCTAGAGGACTGTGTGCTGGCTGCCAACTATAGGGAAGGATTTGCATAAGAAAGGGTGCAGAGGAGATTCACCAGGATGTTCCCTGGGCTGGAACCTTTCAGTTGTGAAGAGAGGCTGGATAGGCTCAGGTCGTCTTGTTTGAAGCAGAGAAGGCTGAGGGGGCGACCTGATTGAGCTGTGTATGATTCTGAGGCGTATGGAAAGGGTGGATCGGGAGCAACTGCTCCCCTTAGTTGAAAGGTCAATAACACGGAGGCATCATTTCAAGGTGACGGGCAGGTTTGGAGGGGATATGAGGGGAAAAAAATTCAGCCATTGGGTTGTGGGAGTGTGTGATGCAGTGCCTGGGAGGGTAGTAGAGGTGGGAATCCACACAACCTTTCAAAAGTACACCGATGGGTATTCAAAATGTCAAAATATTCAAGGTTATGGGCCAAGTGCTAGAAAGTGGGATAAGTGTAGATGTAGTGTATTTTGGTTGGTGCAGACATGACAGGCGCCTCTTCTGTACTCTATGACTATAGCCAATAAATATGGGCTAAATCATTAAAATCGATCACCTATCAGGCAACATCGAACCAGAGAGGGAACATAGATAACATCAATACAAAGGATCAATGACTATAATAAATAAATTGGGCAAAATACCAACAGAGATAGATTAATGAAGATTATTTATTCAAATAGAAAATTATTCCTCGGACACCCTCAGGGGCAGATACAGAACAGTAAGAGATTCTAAGAGGAAAATGCTTCCATTTGCGTTGTATCTTAGTTTGTCTCTCAGATTTATCTCAGAAAGCATTCCACGGGCAATAAATTACACTGAGGTGAGCTGATTATTAAGTCGAGAAACATGGCAGGCAGTTTTTAAACACCTCCATTCCACAATGATTCATGACTTAAATAACCACTCAATCTGTCCTGAGGGAATAGTGTTGGTCAGGTTACTGGACAGGACTCTTTAAAACGCTGCCGTGCACCCTTTAACTCCTTCCCCGAGCCACCAGGAAACAGAAGGCGGGCTGCGTATTGCCACATCTGGCAGATGAACCTCCAATAATGTAGCACTTACAGGAGCAGATTATCACCTCAAGCGCTCAGTGTGGTCGTCAAACCAAACATTTACTGATCAAGAGATCTCGCCACTTCTCAATGTACCTGACTGCATCAAAGCGATATTTCAGGCTCTGATTGTCATTTGGTACATCCATCACTGCTAGGCACTGGTTACGTTTCATTAGATCACAGGAAGCATTCATCATTAGGGGATTATGCGAGAAATAAAAATTGAATAAAGACTTGATTCAAACATATAGTGATGAGGCCGGGTGTAGACGATGACGTAAAAATTGGGAGGGGTGGAGGGAGGAAGGACCTGCATTTACATAATAAGGCCAACATTTTCCTGTCCTTCCTGCCTGTGGGATCTTCTGCTCCCGTCGATCACGACACCACACGATGCGTTCCCCCTCAGCAGAGGGTGCTGGGCACACAAAACCCCACAGACAACGGTGCAGATTCAGTACAGAGACGGTTTATTGTTTCTGCGGCTAAGTGCCGGCTCGAATGGAGAATCCGCGGGAGCTCCACGATGAGCAAAGCGGCACGAATCCCTCACCGATTCAGGTGCCACAGAATGGCCAGGTCCCGTGCCGCGCATGCGCACGGCTGAAGACCTCCACCGGTCGTGCCATACAACATGGTGCCGAAACCTAACCTGCCGACTGTGACCCCATAGCCCACCTGCTGGTCACCACCTGGCCACCCCCCGCCAGTCCCCCCAGCCCTAGTAGATGACCCCCGGGCAGCGGCACTTATCCCGGCAGAGTTTGGCGGCCCTGGACACAGTCCGAAGCCATCACGCTGGCTGAGACCATGTGTCCTGCGCTGTCGGGAACTCGGCCTATCGGGCTAGAGCATTGCGGATGGGCTGGCCGATGAGGTGCCTTGTGACTGAGCACGCGTCATGATGCAGCCGGTTTGGAGGGGACGGAGAATCGCAAACCGGCGTCAAACTATAGCTGTTGAGGCTGAAGAAATCAAAGGACATGAGGGAGAACGAGAACAAGTTACTAAGTTTAATTATCAGCCATGATGACAATGAATGGTGGAGCAGGCCCGAAGGGCCAAATGGCCTGCTCCTATTTTCTATCTTTCTATAGTGCATAGCGCTTTTTTTTGGACAGGCGGAAAGATACGTAGAAGCATATAAACTGGTAGCAGGAGGAGGCCATTCAGCCCTTCAAGCCTGCTCCACCATTCAATATGATCATGTTTGATCCTCTATCTCAATCCACTATTCCAGTTTTCTCCCCATAATCCTTGATGCTATTAAAAACTAAACGATTCTCTATCTCTTTCGTGAATATAATCAGTGACTTGGCCCCGTAGTTTGATACACGTGAGAATTTGAAATATATTGTATTATAGTTATTTGGTGTAGTAAGGGTTAAAAACCTGGATTAGTGCGTCAGTGACTGGTGCAGTCATTTTTTAAGATAATTCTAGTTTGAAAGGTTAAGAGCCAGGGGTGCAATTAGGGCATCGTAAAAATCTTGGGCTAATGCAGTTTTGTTTAGATTGAGAGGAAGTTCCCTGTGGAGTTGATTAGATTTCAGCTTGGTGAGATGATGTTGTTGCTGGTTGGAGCTAAGCTATTGGGCATTTTTCAGGAAGGCAGATCAGTGGAGTTTTAGATGAAGCTGTGTGCAGATGTCACGATTTTGCTCTCACTGCAGATCAGGTAAAGATACGTCTGTAGACAAATTAGCAGTTCCTTTCCAAGCTGTTCGGACTTGTCTGATTAGAAGGAGAGCTGAAACAATGTCCTGAAGAAATACAGATGGAGTTCCTGCCTGGTTCTTACAGGATTCAGGTCTTATCTTTAAAACAGTCTCTGTACAGCAGGTATTCGTAAGTGTTAACTATTTAACAGTGGATTGAGGACTTAAGATGTTTTTTTTTGCTGTTTGAGTGGGAATAACGATATCAGTTAAGCGTTACTGTGTCACCATATTGATTTGCATTTTTATAGAGTAATTGTGAGTTATGTTTTTTGTGTGATGTTAAAGATATTTTAATGCAGAGTTAGCAATAAAGTTTGTTTTAGTTTACCATGTCGCTATGCAGTCATTCCTGGAATGAGGTATCCTTTCGAAAAATTAGAAAATTAAAATTAAATATTCGCGTTTAGTACATAGAACATAGAACAGTACAGCACAGAACAGGCCCTTCGGCCCTCGACCAGTAACCTAGGAGTCTGGTCTGGGATCGTAATGACAGCCGTATGTGGTGGAGAATTCCACAGGTTCACTATCCCTTGAGCAAAGGAACCTTTCCTCATCTCAGTTCTAAATGGCCGACCCCGAATCCTGAGACTGTGTGCCCTGGTTCTAGATTCTACAACCAGGTAAAACATCCCCTCTTCATCTTTTCTGTCCAGCCCTCCTAGAACTTCATACGTTTCAATCAGTTTTCCTCTCATCCTTCTAATCTCTAGCGATGACAGGCCCAGTCGAACCCATCTCTCCCCACCGGACAGTCCTGCCAACCCCAGTGGGGATCACCGGGGTTCAGTTTTCGGGCTACTGTTTTCCTTCATCTACATTAATGACCTACACTTAGTTGTGCAGAGCCACGACTTTAATGTTTTCAGACAATACAAAACCTGGAAGTATTGTGAACTGTGAGGAAAATGATGATCATGTGGAGATAGACGGGCTGGTGGAATGGATGGACGCATGGCAGATGAAATTTAATGCGGATAAATGTGAGGAGGCACATTTTGATAGGAAGTAGGAGTGGATGCAATAGATAACGAAAGGATACAAAAGGACACTGGAACAGAGAAACCTGGGAATGTATGTGCACAAATTGTCCGCACTGTCTGTGCGGAGTCTGCACATGGAAATGGAAATCCCTTATAGTCACGAGTAGGCTTCAAATGAAGTTACTGTGAAAAGCCCCTAGTTGCCACATTCCAGCGCCTGTTCGGGGAGGCTGTTAAGGGAATCGAACCGTGCTGCTGGCCTGCCTTGGTCTGCTTTCAAAGCCAGCGATTTAGCCCAGTGAGCTAAACAGCCCTAGCCCACATCCTCCCTGTGCATGCGTGGGTTTCCTCCGGGTGCTCCGGTTTCCTCCCACAGTCCAAAGATGTGCAGGTTGGGTGGATTGGCCATGATAAATTGCCCTTAGTGTCCAAAATTGCCCTTAGTGTTGGGTGGGGTTACTGGGTTATGGGGATAGGGTGGAGGTGTTGACCTTGGGTAGGGTGCTCTTTCCAGGAGCCGGTGAAGACTCGATGGACCGAATGGCCTCCTTCTGCACTGTAAATTCAATGATGGCTAGTAATCCAGAGACCCAGGGTAATACTCTGGGAACCCAGATTCGAATCCCACCTTGGCAGGTGGGAAGATTTGAATTCTTTTAATTAAATCTGGAATTAAAATCTTAATGACGACCACAAAACCAATATCGACTGTCAGGAAACCCATCTGATTCGCCAATGTCCTTTAGGGAAGGAAATCTGCCGTCCTTACTCGGTCTGGCCTACATATGACTCCAGGCCCACCCACACAGCAATGCAGTTGACTCTTAACTGCCCCCCACTGAAATGGCCTAGTAAGCCACTCAATTCAAGGGCAATTAGGGATGGGCAACAAATGCTGGCCCAGACAACGATGCCCATATAACGAATAAAAAGAAAATCCCTCCTATAACATGGATTTCAGAACTGCAGACAATACTCCAGCTGTGGCCTAACCAATGGTTTATACAGTTCCAGCATAACCTCCCTGCTCTTAAACTTTATGTCTCAGCTGATAACGGCAAGTATACCATCTGCCTTCTTAACCACTATGTCCACCTGCTCTGCGACCTGGAGGGACCGGTGTACCTGCACACCAAGGTCCCTCTGATACTTGGTGCTTCCCAGGGTCCTGCCGTTTATCATGTATTCCCTTTGCCTTGTTTGTCCTGCCCAAGTGCATCACCTCACACTTATCCAGTTGGAATTCCATTTGCCACTGATCAGCCCATCTGACCAGCCCGTCAACATTCTCCTGTAATCTAAGGCTCTCCTCACTATTTACCCCCCCCCCCCCCCCCCCACCAATTTCTGTCTTATCCATGAACTTACTGCATTCAAGTTTAAGTGAATTACAAACAGCAAGGCATCAACACTGATCCTTGATGGGCCCCACTCGACTTCCAGTCAGAAAAACACCCCTCCCCCATCACCCTCTGCTTCAACACCCCTCCCCCATCACCCTCTGCTTCAACACCCCTCCCCCATCACCCTCTGCTTCAACACCCCTCCCCCATCACCCTCTGCTTCAACACCCCTCCCCCATCACCCTCTGCTTCAACACCCCCCCCCCATCACCCTCTGCTTCAACACCCCTCCCCCATCACCCTCTGCTTCAACACCCCTCCCCCATCACCCTCTGCTTCAACACCCCTCCCCCATCACCCTCTGCTTCAACACCCCTCCCCCATCACCCTCTGCTTCAACACCCCTCCCCATCACTCTCTGCTTCAACACCCCTCCCCCATCACTCTCTGCTTCAACACCCCTCCCCATCACCCTCTGCTTCAACACCCCTCCCCCATCACCCTCTGCTTCAACACCCCTCCCCCATCACCCTCTGCTTCAACACCCCTCCCCCATCACCCTCTGTTTCAACACCCCTCCCCCATCACTCTCTGCTTCAACAACCCTCCCCCATCACTCTCTGCTTCAACACCCCTCCCCCATCACCCTCTGCTTCAACACCCCTCCCCCATCACCCTCTGCTTCAACACCCCTCCCCATCACCCTCTGCTTCAACACCCCTCCCCCATCACCCTCTGTTTCAACACCCCTCCCCCATCACCCTCTGCTTCAACACCCCTCCCCATCACCCTCTGCTTCAACACCCCTCCCCCATCACCCTCTGCTTCATCAACCCCCTCCCCCATCACCCTCTGCTTCAACACCCCTCCCCCATCACCCTCTGCTTCAACACCCCTCCCCATCACCCTCTGCTTCAACAACCCTCCCCCATCACCCTCTGCTTCAACACCCCTCCCCCATCACCCTCTGCTTCAACACCCCCCCCCCATCTCCCTCTGCTTCAACACCCCTCCCCCATCACCCTCTGCTTCAACACCCCTCCCCCATCACCCTCTGCTTCAACACCCCTCCCCATCTCCCTTTGCTTCAACACCCCTCCCCCATCACCTTCTGCTTCAACACCCCTCCCCCATCACCTTCTGCTTCAACACCCCTCCCCCATTACCCTCTGCTTCAACACCCCTCCCCCATCACCCTCTGCTTCAACACCCCTCCCCCATCACCCTCTGCTTCAACACCCCTCCCCCATCACCCTCTGCTTCAACACCCCTCCCCCATCACCCTCTGCTTCAACAACCCTCCCCCATCACCCTCTGTTTCAACACCCCTCCCCCATCACTCTCTGCTTCAACAACCCTCCCCATCACTCTCTGCTTCAACACCCCTCCCCCATCACCCTCTGCTTCAACACCCCTCCCCCATCACCCTCTGCTTCAACACCCCTCCCCCATCACCCTCTGCTTCAACACCCCTCCCCCATCACCCTCTGTTTCAACACCCCTCCCCCATCACCCTCTGCTTCAACACCCCTCCCCATCACCCTCTGCTTCAACACCCCTCCCCCATCACCCTCTGCTTCATCACCCCTCCCCCATCACCCTCTGCTTCAACACCCCTCCCCCATCACCCTCTGCTTCAACACCCCTCCCCCATCACCCTCTGCTTCAACAACCCTCCCCCATCACCCTCTGCTTCAACACCCCTCCCCCATCACCTTCTGCTTCAACACCCCTCCCCATCACCTTCTGCTTCAACACCCCTCCCCCATTACCCTCTGCTTCAACACCCCTCCCCCATTACCCTCTGCTTCAACACCCCTCCCCCATCACCTTCTGCTTCAACACCCCTCCCCCATCACCCTCTGCTTCAACACCCCTCCCCCATCACCTTCTGCTTCAACACCCCTCCCCCATCACCCTCTGCTTCAACACCCCTCCCCCATCCCCTCTGCTTCAACACCCCTCCCCCCATCACCCCCTGCTTCCTGCCTCTCTGCCAATTTTGGTCCCAATTTGTCAAACTTTCTCCGATCCCATGGGCTTTTACCTTTGCTAACCATCTCCCACGTGGGACCTTATCAAAAGCTTTGCTGAAGTTCAAGTAGACTACTTCAAAAGCTTTTTCCTCATCGACACACCTGGTCACCTCTTCACAAACACAAACAAGTTGGTCAACCATGACCTCCCCTTAACAAAACCATGCTGACTGTTCCTGATTAATCCCGGCCTCTCCAAATGCAGATTGATTCTGTCTCTCAGAATTGCTTCCAATAGTTTCCCCACCATTGAGGTCAGACTGACTGGCCTGTAGATTCCTGGTTTATCCCTTCCTCCTTTCTTGAATAATGGCACCACATTGACTATCCTCCAGCCCTCCAGCACCTCTCCTGTGGCCAGAGAGGAATTGGAAATTATTGCCAGCCCCCCTGCTTTTTCCTCCCTTGCTTCACTCAGCAGCCTAGGATACATTTCATCTGACCATGGAGATTGATCTACTATTAAGCCTGCCCAACCATCAGAACCTCATCGCTGTCTATGTCAATCTCTTTAATTTTATTACAGCCCTGGGCAGCGTGGTGATGCAGTGGTTAGCACTGTTGCCTCGCGGCGCCGAGGACCCGGATTGTATCCCGGCCCCGGGTCCCTGTCCATGTGGAGTTTGCACATTCTCCCTGTGTCTGCGTGGGTCTCCCCCGCCACCCACCCCCCACCCCACCCACAATTCAAAATAAGAGCAGGGTAGCGAAGCAGGTGGATTGGCCACGCTAAATTGCCCCTTAATTGGAAAAAATAAATTGGGTACTCTAACTTTTTAAAAAAGAAAAAAAAAGATTTGAAAAATGTATTCTCCCTGCCTTCTATATCCACATCGTCCCTCTCACGAGTGAACAACAACACTTGAATAAGGACATGGGGAGTCCACAAGGAGTAAATATAAGAACAAAGTTTTATTTCCAAACGATATATATACACTTCCCGGTCGATCCCGACTGGGTTCTTGCTCGCTCGGCGCCTTACTGGTTGACCTTGTAGACACTGGGTAACCGAGACATCTTGCCCCTAGCGGGGGAGCTCCTACTCCACAAGCAGCATGGGGAAAACAAACATTCCTATTCTGTAAGTCCCGTGTGGAATATTACAGACGCAAAGTCTTCATTTCGAACCCTACCGACGTCATCCAGCTCCACACACAAATTACTACCGTGGCCCGACTCTTTCCCGAGTTATCCTTTTACCCTGAATGTACTTGTAAAACAACTGAGGATTTTCCTGTATTTTAGCTGGCAGTACGCTTGCATGTCCCCTTTGTGCTCTCTGAATTTCCTTGTTAGGTTCCCTCTTGCACATTCCATGCACCTCTTGGGCCTCTGCTGTTTTTCCTCTTGCACATTCCATGTGCCTCTAGGGCCTCTGCTGTGTTGAGCTCTCGACGCAGTGGTTAGGACCCGGGATGTCCTGCCCGTGAGTGCGGTGGAGATAGACTCAGTCACCATTTTCAACAGGGAATTGGGTAAACACCTGAAGAGAAACATGACACTGCAGGGCGACGGAGAAAGGGAATGGGATGGGACACGCCAGCTCACTCATGCACAGAAACAGTCTAGCCTTGATGGACCAAATGGCCTCCTTCT
Organism: Scyliorhinus canicula; assembly: GCF_902713615.1. Lineage (NCBI taxonomy): Eukaryota > Metazoa > Chordata > Chondrichthyes > Carcharhiniformes > Scyliorhinidae > Scyliorhinus > Scyliorhinus canicula. The sequence continues at coordinate 237,611,996 of NC_052149.1, read as the reverse complement.
GCGTAAACATTTCGAACCCCATCTGCAACAATGTTCAAACATTTGTCGGACAATGTCGAACCTGCTGGGAATTTATGCATCCCTCCCATATCTCTCATAATTACACCTCCATTTGAATCTTGGAGGCAACATATTGATTTTGCAACAAAACAGAAAATGTTGGACAATTTCAGCAGGTCCGACAGCCTCTGTGGAGAGAGAAGGGAGCTGACGTTTCGAGTCTGGATGACTTTTTCATCAAAGCTCTCTCACAGATGCTATCAGACCTGCAGAGATTGTCCTGCATTTTCTGCTTTTGTTTCAGATTCCAGCATCCGCAGTAATTCGTTTTTATCTTACTGATTTTGCAAATAGTTAAAAAGACACCGATTGAATGCGCAACCACTAAAATGTGAGCAGCAAGACCCGTGGGAGCTGAAAGTGAAGCAAACCTTTTGCAGTCATCACGCTTCCAGCCTTGGCCGAGGTAAACAGCTTGTGAAGAGGGAGAGACACATGGAGCTTAAAGAAAGGAAATAGATTTCTGTGAAAGTGGTTGAAGGGGAGACAGGCTTTTCTTTTTGGAAATGCATGAGGCTAATGATTAGACATAAAGTTGACAGGCATGCGGAGCAATTAGTCTGTCAAAATTACCTTCACTAATGTAAAGTAGGAATTTCTAAACAAGTGCAGTCCCATTAACAGCTGACGACAAGCAAAGTTAATTAACCATTTTTTGTTGTTGTTGTTAAGTGCTTCGTGCAGCCTCTCAGACCGAGATACCTTGAAAGAGAAAGAATTAAAATCAACAAGTTGACGAGAGGTTTGATCTTCTTTTACTTTCTCTCCTGTTGCGCCCCCTCCAAATGCCATGGCTCCTCATTCAGTCTGGAGGTAGCCACAATGCAAGCCGAGGATATTTCATTCTTTATCATTCATTCAGGAGGTGGGTGCTCCTGGAAAGGCCAACATTTATTGCTCATCCCTCTTGTGCCTCTGAGAAGATGGTGGTGAACCGCCTTCTCGAATACAGGCAGCACGGTAGCATTGTGGATAGCATAATTGTTTCACAGCTCCAGGGCCCCAGGTTCGATTCCCGGCTGGGTCACTGTCTGTGCGGAGTCTGCACATCCTCCCCGTGTGTGCGTGGGTTTCCTCCGGGTGCTCCGGTTTCCTCCCACAGTCCAAAGAGGTGCAGGTTAGGTGGATTGGCCATGATAAATTGCCCTTAGTGTCCAAAATTTCCCTTAGTGTTGGGTGGGGTTACTGGGTTATAGGGATAGGGTGGAGGTGTTGACCTTGGATAGGGTGCTCTTTCCAAGAGCCGGTGCAGACTCGATGGGCCGAATGGCCTCCTTCTGCACTGTAAATTCTATGATATTGGCACACCATTTCAGGGGGCAGTTTAGGATTCATTACTGTCAGACACAAAAAGGGCCAGGTCACATCAGGACAGTCGATTTCCTCCTCGAAAGGGTATGATTGCACCAGATGGGGTTTTAATTGCAATTTGATAGTTTTATTGTCTACAGCAGTGCATCTCAAACTATCTGATGTGGCGTACCGGCAGTTTTTTTTTTCAATGTGCCAGGGACCGGTGAGTGAAACAAGCCAATCCAGGATTACTGTCTCTTTCTTTTCTGGAAACACTCCAAGTACCGGCAGACGATGGCTCGCGTACCGGCACCGGTACGCGTACCACACTTTGAGAAGCACTGGTCTACAGCACTGATACTGGCTTTTTATCCCAGATTTTATTTAATTAACAGAGTATTAATTCCCCAGCTGCTATGGGGAGATTTGAATTTAAGTCCACGGATCATTAAACCAGACGTCTGTCTTACTTGTGCAGTTGGGACAGTCACTTATCATAGTAACATGTAATGATAGGCCAAGGAGACTGCTCTATCCTGCCTGGATCCTATTGGCTAGGGCCAATTGGTTACCTCATGTTTTATTTCAGGGCCCAATCAGCTAAATAGAAGAACAGAAATTAATTGAAGGATAAATTAAAAGGGGCCGCTCCTGAAAGACAAGCAGAGCACAGCCTGAAAAGAACAAAGAGGAACGGAAACTTAAAAACATCAAATCAAAATGTGAAAAACTGGGGTCGATGAAACAGTCCAACCCCTGAGGTGCCCATGGGCACGGAAAGCCTCGAGTGTGCTGGTGGACACCGCGTGCTCCCTCTCCAGGGACACCCGGTCGCGAATGAACAGAAGCAGACCATCCGGTCGGATGACCCCCCCTCCGTCGTCCGCTGCCTGTTTATGGCAAGCTTCGCCAGGCTCAGGAGCAGGTTCACGGGGAGGTCCTCCGCCACCCCCCCCATCTGCACCGGATGCGCATAGATCAGGAGCGTGGGGCTGAAATTAAACAACAACATTGTTAAGAAACTGAAAAGGGAGTGCAACCTATGACATTCGACATATGCGTGGCTCACGGACTCCACAAGGCCGCAAAAAAGGCAAGCTCTTGTACGCCCGGGAACCGGTGTGGTTACCCCATGTTCCTTGGGGTATATGAGATCCCCCAATGTGGCAGGGGGAGGGGGCAATCATTAGCAGTGCAGCTATATAAATAGAGCTATCCAGGGTGGTACCAGGCAGATGGGAACCAGTAGTGAACGGCTGGTGCTGTGTACATATTGTTGTCAATAAAGTTACTCATTGTTGTCAATAAAGTTACTTTCTGTTTGACCCTACAAATTTGTGCTGGATTCTTCGTGGCCCTCACAAAAGAGGCCAATTGGCCCATAATGCCCATGCCTACTCTTTGCTCAGGACATCCAGTCAATCGCATACCCTTGCAATGTCTTCATAACCCTGTCATTATTTTTTTTTTGCTTTGTCCAATTCTCTTCAGAAAGCTATTATCCAATTATCTTCCACCATCCGTGCCATGTCTGAACAATTTGTTGGATTTTTTTAAATGGTTATCTCCATGTCACAGAATGCTACAGGGCCCATCGGCTTTGCACCAACCCTCCGAAGGAGCACCCTACCTACCACGTACCCCACCATTGGACACTGAGGGGTAATTTGGCATGCCCAATCAACCTAACCACCTTTGCATTGTGTAATGAAACCGGAGCACCCGGAGGAAACCCACGCAGACACGAGAAGAACGTGCAAACTCCGCACAGACAGTGACCCAAGCCGGGAATCGAACTGGGACCCTGGGACTGTGAAGCAACAGTGCTAACCACTGTGCCGCCCATCTTGTCACCTGGGCTCTTTTGCCAATCACCTGAAATCTGTGTTCTCTTGACAAGACGGTGGTAATTCGCTTTCTTGAATAACGTGGAATGTTTAGAAAGATCATTTCAGAGACCTACGGGTCACACAGAGTTGGCAAGGATACATTCCCCGCTGAGCCTTCGGATGGTGGTAAGAGAGACCCCGTCATCTGAACATTAAGGCTATGATTTTGACTGTCTCTATGGAATAGTTGTTTGAAATGGAACTTGAGCATTGCTGAAAGAAGAGACATCAAAGTTCCTCATGACTGCAGGGCACAAAAACCTCTGCAAAGATGTCTCTTTTTTTCAGACTATGAAATTCCCCTTTCACCTCTGACCCAGCTTCTTGAATCTCGCCACATAACTGAAGCCCCTCACAGCTGGCAGTAAGCTTGTGAATCTCTTCTTAACCCTCCCTGAGGTTTCAATATCCTTCCTGAAGTGTGGTGCCCAGATTTTCTGTCAGAAACGTGGGCAGATATTTGACCTACATGGGGAGTCAAGGGTTATGTCGGACAGGCAGGAAGGTCGACTGAATGTCACAGTCAGATCAGCCATGGTCTTACCAGAGAGTTGAGCAGGCGCAATGGGCCAAATGGCCGACTCCGAATTTCTTGTTCATTTACTCATGAATTGCCTCTTGGAGCATGCAGTGTGGCACAGTGGTTAGCACTACAGCCTCACAGCACCGGGGACCTGGGTTTGATTCCGAACTTGGGTCACTGTCTGTGAAGGGTCTGCACGTTCTCCCCGTGTCTGTGTGGGCTTCCTCCGGGTGCTCTGATTTCCTTCCAAAGTCCAAAGATGTGCAGGTGAGGTGTATTGGCCATGCTAAATTGCCCCTTCATTTCCAAAGGTTAGGTGGGTTTTGGAGGGTTAGTGCAGACTCGATGGGCCAAATGACCTCCTTCTGCCCTGCAGAGGTTCTATGATTCTAAACAGTACCTCCTGTCTGGGGAATATTTGTCCATCATCTGTAGATGAGCAGGGATATTAAAACTGGTAATAATAATAATCTTCATTATTGTCACAGGTAGGCTTACATTAACACTCCAAAAGGCTGGTTTAGCTCAGTGGGCCAGACAGCTGGTTTGCAATGCAGAACAAGGCCAACAGCACGGTTCAATTCCCGTACCAGCTTACCTGAACAGACGGCGGAATGTGGCGACTAGGGGCTTTTCACAGTAACTTCATACTTGTGACAATAAAAGATTATTATCTTATTATTGTAGTTACTGTGAAATGCCCCCAGTCACCACATTCCGCGCCTGTTCGGGTACAACTGGGGGAGAATTCAGGATTTCCAAATTACCTAACAAGCACATCTTTCGGAACTTGTGGGAGGAAACCGGAGCACCCGGAGCAAACCCACGCAGACACGGGGAAAACGTGCAGCACAGTTGCACAAGTTGTTAGCACTGTGGCTTCACAGCACCAGGGTCCCAGGTTCAATTCCCCGCTGATTCACTGTCTGTGCGGAGTCTGCACGTTCTCCCTGTGTCTGTGTGGGTTTCCTCTGGGTGCTCCGGTTTCCCCCCACAGTCCAAAGACTTGCGGGTCAGGTGGACTGGCCATGTTAAATTGCCCTTCGTGACCAAAAAGATTAGGAAGGGTTATTGGGTTACAGGGATAGGATGTAAGTGAGGGCTTAAGTGGGTCGGTGCAGACTCGATGGGTCGAATGGCCTCCTTCTGTACTGTATGTTCTGTGTTTTATTCCAAACAGACGGTGATACAAGCCAGGAATCGAACCTGGGACCTTGGCGCTGTGAAGCAACAGTGATAACCACTGTACTACCATGCCGCCCCTACATTTACAGATGAGCCCAGGACTGCTCTCAGTGCACTATCACAGACTCCCAGTAAGTGGAGCTGAACAGTGATCGGGAAAGGGAACACAGGTTGGCTCTCCAACCCAGCTGTGCTGAAGCAAATTGTAACCATTGCTTCTGCGCTTAGGTCAGTTCAGTACAGAAAAGCAATCAGTCCTGGAATATCCCTGTTCAAGAGCTTTCCGAGACACTGAGGAAGCAAGAGTATAATTCCTTTCAATGCATTCCTGGGGTTTGTACAAATCCAGGCATTCTGATCACCAACCCATTCTATTGGAAGGGAGCACAGTAAGCAGATATGCCAGTCCCCCAGGGAACCCACTCACCGTCCCAGCCCTAAAATCCTCCAAAATCTCTTCACTTCTCTGAATCTGGTTTCTCGGACATCCTTTACTCCATCATTGTTGGCATTGCCTTCAGCTGCCTGGGCTCAAAGCTCTGGTATTCTCGAGAAACCTGTCCGCCCCTCTCTCTACTCCTGTATTTCCACCCCATTGAATAAGGTTTTTGTCGTCTGTCCAAATATCTCTTGATTTGGCTCTGAAATTCTGTCTGGCCATCTAATGCCATCTGATAATGTGAAGCAGCATTGGGATTGTTTTTTTTCCCCTACATTTAGAGTACCCAATGATATTTTTTCAATTAAGGGGCAATTTAGCATGGCCAACCCACCTACCCTGCACACCTCATTTTAGGAAGGATGTGGAAACTTTGGAAAAGGTGCAAAGGAGATTTACCAGGATGTTGCCTGGAATGGAGAGTAGGTCATACGAGGAAAGGTTGAGGGTGCTAGGCCTTTTCTCATTAGAACGGAGAAGGATGAGGGGCGACTTGATAGAGGTTTATAAGATGATTAGGGGAATAGATAGATTAGACAGTCAGAGACTTTTTCCCCGGGTGGGACGCACCATTACAAGGGGACATAAATTTAAGATAAATGGTGGAAGATATAGAGGGGATGTCAGAGGTAGGTTCTTTACCCAGAGAGTAGTGGGGGCATGGAATGCACTGCCTGTGGAAGTAGTTGAGTCGGAAAAGTTAGGGACCTTCAAGCGGCTATTGGATAGGTAGATGGATTAGGGTAGAATAATGGAGTGTAGGTTAACTTCTTAAGGGCAGCACGGTAGCATTGTGGATAGCACAATTGCTTCACAGCTCCAGGGTCCCAAGTTCAATTTTGACTTGGGTCACTGTCTGTGTGGAGTCTGCACATCCTCCCCGTGACTGCATGGGTTTCCTCCGGGTACTCCGGTTTCCTCCCACAGTCCAAAGATGTGCAGGTTGGGTGGATTGGCCATGAAAAATTGTCCAAAATTCTATGATTAACCTAGGACAAAAGTTCGGCGCAACATCGTGGGCCGAAGGGCCTGTTCTGTGCTGTATTTCTCTATCAATATCTATCCTTGGGTTGTGGAAGTGAAACCCACGCAGACACGGGGAGAAAGTGCAAACTCCACACGGACGGTGACCCAGAGCCGGGATTGAACCTGGGTCCTCAGCGCGAACCACTGTGCCACCGTGCTGCCCATTGGGATTGTATTTTTACCACATCAAGGGGACAATTATTTTTAAAAATCATTCGCAGGATGAGGGCATCGTTGGCTGTGCCTGCATTTAAATCCCATCCATAATTGCTCTTGAATTCAGTGGCTCATTCAGCCATTTTCCAGTCAACCACATTACTGCAGGTCTGGAGTGACGTTTAGATTGGGTTTCCATTAGTTTCCATCCATCCATCAAGGGACGCAGTGGAGCAGACGGATCTTTACCCCGAATGACAATAACACAATAATAATCTTTATTATTGTCACAAGTAGGCTTACATTAACACTGCAATGAAGTTACTGTGAAAATCCCCCAGTCGCCACATTCTGGCGCCTGTTCGGGTACACGGAGGGAGAATTCAGAATGTCCAATTCACCTAACAAGCACGTCTTTCGGGACATGTGGGAGGAAACCGGAGCACCCGGAGGAAACCCACGCAGACACGGGGAGAACGTGGAGACTCCACACAGACAGTGACCCAAGCCGGGAATCGAACCCGGGACCCTGGTGCTGCTAACCACTGTGTTACCGTGCCGCCAAGGGCAATGGTTTCATGGTCATAATCAGGCCGTTAACTCCAAATATTTATTTGGATTTGGATTCACCATCTGCCACCGTGAGGTTCAAATCCAGGTCCCCCAAGCACTACCCTGGGTCCCTGGATTACGAGTCGACAATTTACGCTGCAAGTATTGGTTATTGTGTCCAATTTTGTTTTATTGCAACTTGATCACCTCTGAGACTTTGAATCTGGTATGTGGGCTGGAGGAAATTGCTTGGCGTTGTGTCGAGGTGATCTGAATCACAAAATGACGTGTATTTTCCAAACGCTAATGACAAGCACAAAGCCACCTTTGGCTGTTTGGCGATGGGAGCTGCTGATGAACACGTAGAGTGCTGTAAATGGAAGGTAAGTGTGACATCTCCCATTAAACCCATGTGATGAGCTTCAGCAGATGGTGCCAAGGCTTCTCCTGAACCATTCAACAAATTAAAACCAATTAAGTAACACCTTTTGCCGCCTTTCCTGACTGGTGTGTTTTATGCCTCACAGATATGCAGAGATGACACACCTGCTTTGATTTGCGCAGTAATTTTATTCAAAACTGTTCTTTTTAAATGTCCCATGTTGACAGCTGTTGCCTTTGAGTTACTTTCCATTTCTCTTCAACCACACCCAAGCTTGACCTAAAGCACACAGAACAGCGAGGAGTCAACAGACGCACATAACTAAATAGTTGAAGAATTGAAGACTGAATCCTTGAGATTTAAATTTCTAAGTGGTTCTCCCTCTGTAATTTTAGGAAGGAGGTTCTCAGAAGCCCGAAGAGACAGACCAGTTTAAATTTACGCTGTTCTTCCAATTGTTAATTATTTGGCATATTGCTAATTGCCTGGCATATTGTTAATCACATTTTAATGCACCCACCTCTTGCCAGTGACTCAACCTGCAGTGTGCCACCGTACGTATGTGTCAAATTCAACACTCTCCCTCATAAAATCACAAATTCACTTCCATTTATGCTTAATTAATTGCTTCATCCTTTTCTCTGCTTGCTCCAACAGTTTAATTGTGGATGTAAACGTATGCAAATAAGTGTGCTATTTTTAGCTTTTTTTGTGTGGCCATTAGGCTCACTAAGGCTCTCGGAGCAATCAATCAACAATTAACATTGAGTGAAGTATTTGTTCAAGCATCAAGGAGCTGTTAGGAATGCAAATCAAATTGTTTTGGACAGAGCTCATAAAGAAGAAGGGCGTGACGGAACCTTCAGCCCAACAATCCTTTCAGAAATCTGCACTCCTCCAATTCTCTTTGCTTGTCCAATCCTAATCACCATTGTTCCTCCATTTCTGCTGCTTCAGACTAAAACTCTGGCGTTATTAACTCACTCCCTGCTCCTCTCTGCCTCCCTGCTCCTCCTTCTCTGTGCTCCTGGAACCCTGGCTCTTTTCACCTCTGCTAATATATCCACATGCAATTCAGTATCAAATTTTGTTTCACTCACGTTCCTGTGAGGAGCACCGTGGAACATTTTACTTTTCTGAAAGGCGCCAGATCAACGCCAGTAGTTGCTGTTATTGTTGTAACATGCTCAGCCTGCAGTATGTTATTCCATTCAATGTCAAACTCATCATTTCCCAACATAAAACCAAGAAACCCCTTTCATTTACATGTAATTGACTGCTTCATCTCTCTTTCTCCTTTCTTTCAACAGTTTAATTGCGGCTGTAAATGTATGCAAATTAGTGCGCTATTTTTAGTTTTGTTCTGTGGTCATTAGCCTCGTTTAGGACGGCACAGCAATCAATCACGACAATTAACGTTGAGTGAGGAGTATTTGTTTAACTATCTCTGCGAGCTGTTAGAGATGCAAATCGAATTGTTATGGACCGAGCTCATCAGGGCGTGATTACGATTCAGGATGAAACCTGAATATGTAAACTGTTCCCAAACTCAAAGTGTCTATTTGTGCCACTGTGTTGGCAAATTTGTGAGCCAAGGGATTTCATTATGGCGGCCAATGAGTTGGAGATGAGGTATGTCTTCGAATATGTTTCACAGCAGGAGAACCCAATTAGGCATGAAATATAGGTCAATATCAGGGTGACTGCCTGTTTAAGTACTCAATATGCTGTGCATATGTGATGCTAAACTATGCTATTGGAAAATGAACATGGATTAAGAAAAGAACAATGCGAACCTGAATTTATATGGCATCTTCAGAACTTTCCAAATCGTTTCACACTCAGTGAATCATTCAAGTGTAGTCACTCCATGGAGGCAATATTTAGTTTGATGAATGAGGAGGTTTACTTTGATTGGTTTGAACATTGCTACATTATAACGGTGACTGCACTTCGAAAACGCTTCATTGGCCGTGAAGTACCTTGAGACGTATTAAACTGGCGAATGGCACCACATCAATGCAAGTCTTTCATTTGTTAATGGTTTTGTTCGAAGGATTTACAGTGAACCTCTAATTGAGACCAAACACCCAAGGTGGTGTTAAAAGAATATTTGTAACTGCGCAAAACAGAGTGCCAAGGCAATGAATTGAGACTGCAGCAGCGTAATATAATTGATGAACAATTAGGCTGGGACAATCTGCCATCTCTCCCCCACCCCCCACACCCTCCATCCATCCTCCCACCCCCACCCCCCACACCCTCCATCCATCCTCCCACCCCCACCCCCGCCATGGCATGTACAAAACAACAATTAAGTAATTTTGGGCTTAAAAAAACCAATTTAGATCGCCCTGACAATGGTTTCTATATAAATGCAAGCTCTTTATTCCTGATATTCTGTACTTTTTGCCTGTGCTTAGAAACTTAATCTATAAAATTGAACGCGAAATTAAACCATACAGTCGGGATTGACTAAACATTTAACATGTTTTAAACCTTCCAGCTCTTTGTCATACTGGGCCTCGAAATTATGCAGTGCAAATATTAGCATAACAATGTTTAACATGCTGTTATGAAAGTCCTTTCTCTGCCATTTTTGCAGAGGCTCAGGAAGTTTATTCAGCCAGTAGCTTAGCAACACAGCTCATCAAGGTCCCAAGTTCAATCTCTGCTCTGTGCTCAGTTTGTTAATCTCAGCCAAAGTGACGGCAAAGCAGTTTTAGTCTTGTAATATTGAGTGAAGCAGCTTCTTCAATACGAGAGTTTAGTCCCCATAAATAAGGGAGGCGATCGTGGACTGGAGCCAATCACTTTCAAAAACTGACGAACTAGCCATTAACGGAACACGGGTTGGCGAAATACAGCTGGCTTGGAATGCAGAACAAGGCAGCAGCATGGGTTTAATTCCCGTACCAGCCTCCCCGAACAGGCGCCAGAATGTGGCGACTGGGGGCTTTTCACAGTAACTTCATTTGAAGCCTATTTGTGACAATAAGCGATTTTCATTTTCATTTCATTCATTCATTTAATTCATTTCATTCATGTTATTGCGTGCAAATTAGCTGCTCTGTTTCCGACAAGAATGATGAGGTCAAGCAAGTTGGCCTGATGGCCGAGCGGTCGAAGACGGCAGATTTGAGAATGACGAGTTCAAAATAGATGATTTGCCGTAAAGCGATTTTGGACCTCCTAAGGTTGAGAGACACGGAGTGGGATTCTGCGTCGGCGGGATGCTCCGCTTTGCCGGCGCCCAGGGGTTTCCCGATGGTGTGGGGCTACCCCACAATGGGAAAACCCATTGACCGGCCTGCATAACGGAGAATCCCACCGGCGGGACAAGGCAGAAATGTGGCAGGGCGGAGCGGAGAATCCAGCCAACTATATTCATGCTCAATGTAATCAATCAGCATCCACAGTCCCAGATGACCCTCGACTGCTTTCCCCTTTGAGGGGGGGCGGGGGGAGCTGACTGGTGGCGGTTTAACTCGAGGGTCACCACACCTGGTGCGAGGGGCAAGGTTGAGAAGGGGGGGGCCTTCATGAATAACGTCAGCCGATACGGGGGATTGAACCCACTGGTCTCGCTCTGCATCACAAACCAGTTGTCCACTGTGAGCTAAACCAGTGACAGACAGGAGAGGGGCACATGCCCATGTGAAAAGGAAAGTCAATCAGGTTTCCTGTGGATCTCCGGGAGAGGTGGAGCTTAGGAATCCCTCATTGAGAGGCAATGCAATTCCTGATTGCGGGACCCAGTATCGGGAAAGGGGTGGACTGCCGAGCACCACTCTGCTGCCTGTTTTGCTAAACCATCCCCCGCCTAGCTAGTGACCGTCTCCCTGTGACCGCCACGTCAGCCTCGTTCACCTGCGGCCTGGGTCTTTCATCAATTCTAAACCGGTGCATTACAGGAGCAGCCACTGCTCAGAGGGTCCGAGCCAATCAGAGGTTGGGAGCTCTCCAACACTCTGGGATTGAGATATGCAGTGTCAGATCTGTACTTCGAAGGCTTGTTGGGTGCGAAGCCAGCAGGCCACAGTGAGAGGGGAAGGAGGGGGGGGGCAGCGGTAAGGAGCTACGGTTTGAGAAGCCATGAAGGTGTCCGGCCAGCCTGAGTGCATGGCGTAAACATAGACATAGAATAGAATTTACAGTGCAGAAGGAGGCCACTTGGCCCATCGAGTCCACACCGAAAAGACCAACCCACCTGAACCCACACCTCCACCCTATCCCCATAACCCACTAACCCTACTTCACCTTTTTGGTCACTAAGGGCAATTTAGTATGGCTAACCCCCCAATCCACCTAACCTGCACATCTTTGGACTGTGGGAGGAAGCCGGAGCAACCGGAAGAAACCCACGCAGACACGGGGAGAACGTGCAGAATCCGCACAGACAGTGATCCAAGTTCTCAATCAAACCCAGGTCCCTGGTGCTGTGAAGCAGTTTGTGTGATGTACTAGGTGGTGTTCACGAATCTCTGAAGTTTCTTGCTTCTAAGTCACCTCAGCACGGCATTGATGGATAAAGCCTATAAGAGCACCCTACAATAGTTTGCTGCAGGCACTATGTTTTGTGATGTATTGACAAGGAGATTAACTATCAGCTCCTGTATTAGGTCTGGCTCCAAAACTAATACATTATTGTTAATCTATCCATCTCTGCTTTAAACATGGTCGATGACTGAGCTTCCACAGCCCTCTGGGGTAGAGAATTCCAAAGATTCACAATCCTCTGCAGAAATAAATTTCTCCTCATCTCGGTCCTCGGTGGCTTACTTTGACATGATGCCCCCTGGCTCCAGACTTCCCCAACAAGGCAAACATCTTACCTGCATCTACCTGGCCACAAATTATTTTGTAGGTTTCATTGAGATCACCACTCATCCTGTGAAACTCTGGAAAATACAGGCCCAGTTTCTGCAATACAATCCTGGATCACGTCTGGTGAACCTTTGTTGCATTCCGTCTCTGGCGATTGTAATGAACTCCAATTAGCTTTATTGGTTGGCCAATTGGAGTATGAGCTCCCTCAATGATAGCTCATTGAGGGGGCCCATATAAGCACCTGTGTCGGCTTTGTGAGCCAGTCTTAAGTTGACTGGACTGCTAGCAGCACTGTTTGTAGCTGCTCCTGTAATATCGTTATTGTAAATAAATATTGGTGTGGTGACGGAACTCCTGCCTCCCGTGGATTACTACAGCGATAATATCCTTTCTGAAGTAAGGGAACCAAAACTGTACATAGTGCCCCAGGTGCAGACTAACCAAACTTCCCTCCAGTTGAAGTAAGATCTCACAACTCCTGTGTTCAAGTCCTCTTGTGTTGAAGGCTACCATTCCATTAGCCTTCTCAATAACTTTCTGCACCTGCATGTCAGCCTTCAGTAGCTTATGGACAAGGACTCCCAGGTCCCTTTGGACATCTGCACTTTCTAATCTCTTACCATTTAGGAAATACACTTCACTTCTGTTCCTTCTACCAACGTGGACACCTCACATTTTTCCACATTACATTCCATCTGCCACAGTCTTGCCCACTCAGAGAGTCTGTCCAAATGCTCCTGTAGCCGCTTTACATCTTTCTCACAACACACATTCCCGCCTAGCTTTGTATCATCTGAAAAGTATTACAGGGACGCTGAGATTTACTCTGCAAGACTTAGAGGGAAATAATCACTTCTAGCTCCAGGATAACATTCAAACCTCCAGACCCGGCCTTGCATGGGACATCCCGACCAGACATCAGCACCCCCACCCCCCCCCCCCACACACACACCTGGCCCCCTGACCCGAATCACCCCCCTCCACCTCAGTCCTGACCCGGCCCCTCCCCTCCTGGTGCAACCTCGTGCGACCCCATCCGGACTGCCCCCCCCCCCCCCCCACCTCCGGACCGACCCCCTCCTCCCCCGTTGTCTGAACCATTTACCTTTGAAACACTTTCTCCCTTTTAATTTGTGGGCAGCACGGTAGCATGGTAGTTAGCACAATTGCCTCACAGCTCCAGGGTCACAGGTTCGATTCCCGGCTTGGTTCACTGTCTGTGTGGAGTCTGCACGTTCTCCCTGTATCTGCGTGGGTTTCCTCCGGGTGCTCCGGTTTCCTCCCACAGTCCAAAGATGTGCAGGGTTTGTTGGATTGGCCATGATAAATTGCCCTTAGTGTCCAAAACTGCCCTTAGTGTTGGGTGGGGTTACTGGGTTATGGGGATAGGGTGGAGGTGTGGCTTGGGTAGGGTGCTCTTTCAAAGAGCCGGTGCAGACACGATGGGCTGAATGGCCTCCTTCTGCACTGTAAATTCTATGATTATTGAAACATCCCCTTTGCAGCAGCCAGTGCTATAAAAAGGGGCCGTTCCTGACCTGTCTGCTTCAGTTACTCCATGCCGATGAAGTTGGGGGTTCACTTCCCCGTTCCTGCCTCATCCAGCCTGAATGAGCAAGGTTGGGCCAGACAGGTTCTTTGCAGCTGCAACGTGGGCAAGTCCGTCGAGTGTGGCGTTCTGCCCAAGATTTCCACTCTGAGGAAGTTACGGAAATTAGATCATATTTTTTCTCATTGCTAAAGGTTCCTTTACAACTAGATTATTAATTTGCCCTTTTTTATTGCATAATATCAGACCTAGCATGGCCTGTCTTCTAGTTTGCTACTCGACAAACTGCTGTAGAATCCCATCCCTATAACATTCCAGAAACGGATCTTCCTCAGCATCAGTGATCACTTGGTTTATCCAGTTTACGTGCAGATTGAAGTCACCCATGATCACAGTATTGCCCATGTTACATGTATCTCTCATCTCTTGATTAATACTGTGACCCACATTGCCAGCACTATTTGGTGGTCTATGAACAACTCCAGCCAAGGTCAGTTGCCCTTTGCTGTTTCTTAGCTCCACCCAGATTCCACCCATTGATCTTCCGATCTGAGATTCTCCCTTACGACTGCTCTGACACCATCCTTTATAACCAGCGCAACTCCATCTCGTCCACTTCCTTGTCCACCCTTCCTAAACTTCGAATATCCTTGGATATTCAGTTCCCAGTCTAGGTCACCATGCTGCCATGTCTCCGTAATGGCAATTATGTCTTACCCATTTCCCTTTATTTGTGCCTTTCGATCATCTGCCTTGTTACGAATGCTCGGAGCATTCAGGGGGAGCGCAGTTAACTTTGTCTTTTTTAACATCATTCCACCGTCAATGCATACTCAATGTTTTGCTTTGTTACTCCTGTCTTCTAGTCCCGTTGTTACTTCCTATTACCAACATTACTTCCTTCCAATTTGGGTGAACCTTCAATAGCAGTCTATTAATCACTGAACCGTCAATGTCTTCACAATATCTTCACATCACTTCAAAGTTTTGAGTAGTGTTATTACTGGTAACCCAGACTAATATACCAGGGACATGAGTTTAAAACCCACTATCCAGCTGAGGGAATTGAAATGTATTTAATGAATAACTCTGGAATGCAATTCTAGTCTCATTAAATGATCATGAAAATCTTGGATTGTCGTAAAAACCTTTTTGGTTTACCAATGTCCTTCAGGAAACGAAATTTGCTGTCCTTATTTAGTCTGGCCTGCCTGTGACTCCAACCCCACAGCAATCTACAGGCTTTTCACAGTAACTTCATTGAAGCCTACTTGTGACAATAAGCGATTATTATTGTATTATTATAATCTGGTTAACTCTTCGCCACTCTCTCAAATTCCCAAGCAAGCTACTGAACTGCCCCACAGACTGAAGTGACTCAAGGTAGCGCTCACCACCATCTACTCCAGAGCAATTTAGGATGGGCAATGAATGCTGACCTTGTCGATGATCTTGTCACATCCCAAGTACTGTCAGTAGTTAGCACTGTTGCCTCACGGCACCAGGGACCTGTGTTCAATTCCGACCTCGGTTGGCTGTCTGCGTGGGCCCAGGTCGGGTGCACTTTCAGAGTGCCGGTGCAGACTTGAGGGCCGAATGGTCTCCTTCTGAACTGTGGGGATCCTATGGTTCTATGCCTTGCGCACCTGCGGTGCCTGTGAACAGATAACTGGGCAATCACTGAGTCAAGGAGACAGCTCCAGCTGATCACACAGGCAGCACGCACAGAGCAGTGTCTATGAAATTGTGCTCCGGGGTAACAGTTAGCTCTGAGCAAACTACCATCTTGAAGACCAGAAGGAGACAACTGATCACTTGCTACGTTCTGACTCTCGGACAAACCCAACCAGCCATGCCCACGTCACACGTGAGGATAATTCTCATTGAATGATGAATAAACATGCTGTTTACAAACAATAATTTGGTAGTCTTGAGTTGTTGATAGCCAGAGCAAACCTCCAGACCAGAAGTGGGGAGTTAACCCTCAGAATAGTGGCAATCCAGAGCCAGAGCCAGAGGTTGCAGGTAATGGTACATCTAGACTAACCAGGGAAGCATCAGTGCAAGGTTACATCGGGACAAAAGTGCCTTGCAAGGAGCGATGGGTGCAAGCCATTCTCCCCAGTGAGGAGCTGGTAGAGGAGGGGGATGAGTACAATCAGTGGTCCTCCCGGAAGCCAGCCATGGAATAGGTTTACCAGCAAAAGGAGAAAAATGCAAATGAGAAGGTGCAAAAGTTTAGACGGAGGTTAGAAGAGAAAGAGGTGGTGGCAAATGGATTACTAAAAGAGTTGGAGGAGGAGCTACAAGCTCACAAGGAGGACTTAGAGAAATACGAGGTTGAAAAGGAGAAGTGGTGTGGCCGATTACAGTTTATTGAGAGTCTGTGTGTTAACACGAGTCCACCAGCATGCATAAGAACAAAGAACAAAGAAAAGTACAGCACAGGGATAGGCCATTCGGCCCTCCAAGCCCGCACCGACCCTGCTGCCCATCTAAACTAAAATCTTCTACACTTCCTGGGTCCATATCCCTCTATTCCCATCCTATTCATGTATTTGTTAAGATGCCCTTTAAACATCACTATCGTCCCTGCTTCCACCACCTCCTCCGGCAGTGAGTTCCAGGCACCCACTACCCTCTGTGTAAAAAACTTGCCTCGTACATCTCCTCTAAACCTTGCCCCTCTCACCTTAAACCTATGTCCCCTCACAATTGACCCTTCTACCCTGGGAAAAAGCCTCTGACTATCCACTCTGTCTGTGCCCCTCATAATTTTGCAGACCTCTATCAGGTCGCCCTTCAACCTCCGTCGTTCCAGTGAGAACAAACTGAGTTTAGTCAACCTCTCCTCATAGCTAAGGCCCTCCATACCAGGCAACATCTCTTCTGCACCCTCTCTAAAGCCTCCACATCCTTCTGGTAGTGTGGCGACCAGAATTGAACACAATACTCTAGGTATGGCCTAACTAACGTTCTATACAGCTGCAACATGACTTGCCAATTTTTATACTCAATGCCCCGGCCAATGAAGGCAAGCATGCCGTATGCCTTCTTGACTACCTTCTCCACCTGTGTTGCCCCTTTCTGTGACCTGTGGATCTGTCCACCTAGATCTCTCTGACTGTCAATACTCTTGAGGGTTCTACCATTCACTGTATATTCCCTACCTGTATTAGACCTTCCAAAATGCATGACCTCACATTTGTCCGGATTAAACACCATCTGCCATCTCTCCGCCCAAGTCTCCAAACAATGTAAATCCTATAGTATCCTCTGACAGTCCTCATCGCTATCTGCAATTCCACCAACCTTTGTGTCATTTGCAAACTTACTAATCAGACCTGTTACATTTTTCTCCAAATCATTTATATATACTATGAACAGCAAAGGCCCCACAACTGATCCCTGTGGAACACCACGAGTCACAGCCCTCCAATCAGAAAAGCACCCTTCCATTGCTACTCTCTGCCTTCTATGACCGAGCCAGTTCTGTATCCACCTTGCCAGCTCACCCCTGATCCTGTGTGACTTCACCTTTTGTACAAGTCTGCCATGAGGGACCTTGTCAAAGGCCTTACTGAAGTCCATATAAACAACATCCACTGCCCAATAGAGAACATCCACTGCCCATGCGGACCGATTGTGGGCAGCTTATGAGGCAGCTTGTCCCAGGGTCCCATGGTGATGAACCAATATTCATAAGCACAGCTCGCAACCTGAGGACATCGCAAATCACTTCACAGCAAAGGAAGTACGCTTTGAAGTACATGGCAGCCAATTTGCAGACAGCAAGGTCCCAAGAACCACAATGCAATAGTGAGCATTGAGTGACTTCAATTGATGTTCGTTGAGGGGTAAATATTGGCAGAGACGCCAGTCTTTCCTTCAAATTCATCAACCTGAGAGGGCAGATGGAACTTTGGTTTATCAGGAAGAAGTGAATGCTGCAAAACTATTTCCAGCTGGCCGTTCTCATCTTTGCGCTTAATGATCCAAATTGAGGTCCATTTGGAAAACTGATAAACCCAATTCAACTCACTGATGTAAATCACATGCATGTCATTTTTTTGAGGGATTACTAATCATTTTTCATTGTGTGTTGTGCACTTACTGGAAAGATTTGCCATGTCAGCCTGGCCGAATTCAGGGGAAGCTACCTTTCACGTTCCGCAAGTTCATTACACATTGATATTCTGCATCCAGTCAAGCTTGAGAGAATAAGCTGGATTCTCATTGAGCGCAGAAACACAATACAGTGAGTGTGCATCAAATTTCAATTCAGGCAGGGGTGAGATCAGTTTGTTGGAAACTTTATTGGAATTTTCATGATGCTACACTGCAAAGACACTCTTAAAAACACAAGGACTTAACAATCAGGAGCAGAAGTTGACCGTTCAGCCGACTTCACCATCCAATAAGATCAGGGTTGATCTGATTATGGCGTTAACCACATGTTCTTGCCTATCCCTTCTTCAAAGATCAAAATATTTTCATTTCCATCTGAAAACTAATTGCACCTCAGAATCTGGTTGTTATATTACTGGACTCAGTAATATGTATCGTTAATAGTTGCTGTGTATCCAGAGGGTCTGATGGTCCTGAAGAAACCATGAGTCTTCAACTTAAAGCAAACGAATTTATTAAGTAACGATTAATTATAATTCAGTTTGACACTCGACAGAACTATCACTAGTAATCAAGAAATTAAATTTTACATGTATTAACTGATTCAAAACTACACGTGCTAACTATGCTGTGATCTATCTCTCATACACTACTGCTGTCTACTCACTCCTGGATTGAAAAAGACCAAGGGCGGGATTCTCTGACCCCCCGCCAGGCCGAAGAATCTCCGGGGGGGGGCGGCGTGATTCCCGCCCCTGCCGGATGACAAATTCTCCGGCGCCGGGGTTTTGGCAGGGGCGGGAAACGCGTCGCGCCGGTCGGTGGCCGCTAGCAGCGGCCCCCTCCCTGGCGATTCTCCGGCCCGTGATGGGGCGAGCGGCCACCCGATTTAGGGTGGTCCCGCCGGCGTAAATTAGAACTGGTACTTACTGGCAGGACCTGGCTCTGCAGGCGGCCTCTGGGTTCCTCAGGGGGGCACGCGGGGATCTGGCCCCGGCGGGTGCCCCCACAGTTGCCTGGCCCGCGATCGGGGCCTGTGCCGTGGGGGCACTCTTTCTCTCCGCACCAGCTGCTGTGGACCTCCGCCACGGCCGGTGCGGAGACGGACACCCCTATGCATGCGCTGGGATGACGGCAGCACACGCTGGCGCTCCTGCGCATGCACCAACACACGCTGGCAGGCGGAGGCCCTTCGGCATCAGTTGGAGCGACGCCAAGCCCCTTCCCGCCGGTTGACGCGGCGCCAACCCGCGCTGGCCTAGCCCTTGAAGGTGCGGAGGATTCCACACCTTCCGGGCGGCCCGACGCCGGAGTGGTACACGCCACTCCTCGGCGCCGGGACCGCCCACCCCGCCAGGTAGGGGAGAATCCCGCCCCAAGATCCTCTGGGAGCTGATACTTATAGTGGGATCTAGTGGTGCCCTCTAGTGGTAGTGTTACAACTAGATGTTATAATTAACCATTTAGTTAGATACATATATCCATGGAAACACATGAACCCCGGAGACTGTTCTGGCTGCCAATTAGATCTGTGGCCATCTAAAATGCCACCCATTGATGGGAAATATGGCCAAGCCTGAGCACAGACAGGCTGCAGCCTGCAAATATACAAAAGGCTGCAGCTCAGACTTAGGCAAAAGGCTATTAAAAGGCTATCCCGGGACAATGGGTTCCAGGTAGACTTGGTGATTCGGACACTAATGGCTATGGCCAACCGGGACCCGCCCAGCCATCAAGGTATCCACTCCCAATTGGCTAAGATCAATCAGGGTGATCGAGACTTGATCAATCCTTTAGATCTTCACCTGGGACCCCCCAAAAGCATGCAAAAATCTCAGGGATAAAAGGTGCTGCATAGCCCGCCACTCACTCTCTCGACCGCAGTTTTTGACAGCTAACAACAACGGTGATACCCCCCTATCAGCAGCCAAGATGAAGACCATCCACGCCATCCACAGAGGGACCAGAGCCAAGGACACAGGCGACCAGCAACATGAACTCCAGCACTGCCAGACTACAAGATCACAATAAGGTCATATCTGCTCTGTACTTGCCAGTCACCTGGAAGTTAAGTTAAAGTAATTTAGTGTATTAGTTTAGAGTTCAACTTGCATGTGTCTGTGATTGATTAATATTAACCTTGTGTATTTGTTAGTAAACAATTATTGTATTTAGCAACTTATGTGATCATCTGTCCATCGTATACGGGTTAAATACAGTCTGTGGTTCAGAAGGGACAACAGATCAAAGTTCACCATTGCCTCAAATCCCCTTTGACACACATGGATTCTCTACTCCAAACTGATTGAGATCAATCAGTGATTGCTTGATGGGAAACTGATCCCTGTGGATCAGGAAAATTCCAGAAGACTATCCCTACAAGAGCCCATATGAGGGCAGAAACGAGCCTTGCTGTTAAATAGCAATCTGAGCTGGCATGGAAAGAATAGACACGGAGGCAATAACGTACAGGTCTGTTGCAATCTGACATTGACACAAGTTACGAGGGCACCTAAAAAAATAATTTCAATTTTGGTCAGGTCTTTCAGGGCATCGAGATGCCCAGGGCAATGAGTACTTTTTAACAAGCTATGGTGTGGGGAATGTAAACCAAATTTTGAGGTATTTGCATAATCTGCAAACATTCTCAGGAGAGTAGCGGGAAGTAAGCAGAGTTTCCAGGAGCAAAGGGCGGGGGCGGGGTAGCCGGGATGGAGTGGGAGGAGTGACGAATAGAAAGTGGCTTGATTGGGGCTAATGGAAATATTTAAAAGTAGGGAGGAGCACTCATTGAATCAATTATGAACCCATTACTGACAGGAAGTTTACTAAGCTGTCAGGGTGGTTGGGTGGGACTGGGAATGATGATTTAATGGATTGTATTGCTGCACATGAATAAGATAAGGTACAAAGGTAATAAAAGATGCATTCCATCATCTCAAGACTTGCCAAAGTGGTTTGCAGCCAATGAGAATTGTTTTTGAAGAGTAGTCACTACAATTGGGTCACTGTCTGTGTGGAGTCTGCACGTCCTCCCCGTGTGTGCGTGGGTTTCCTCCGGGTGCTCCGGTTTCCTCCCACAGTCCAAAGATGTGCGGGTTAGGTGGATTGGCCATGCTAAATTGCCCGTAGTGTAAGGTTAATGGGGGGGATTGTTGGGTTACGGGTATACGGGTTACGTGGGTTTAAGTAGGGTGATCATTGCTCGGCACAACATCGAGGGCCGAAGGGCCTGTTCTGTGCTGTACTGTTCTATGTTCTAATTGAGGAAGCTTGACCAGCTTCTTGTACATAAGCAATGTCCCAGAAACAACAATATGAAAAATATTGGCCGGGACAACTGGGACAATTCCCCACGCTCATCTTGGGATAATGTCATGTGGTCAAGCGCGTCCAACCGAGAGAGCAGACTTAATGTTTTGCCCATCTCTAATTGCCCTTGAGAATTTGGCGAGCTTCCTTTTTGGAACCACTGCGATTCCTGTGCTGTCAGGGAAAGAGTTCCAGGATTTTGACCCAATAACAGTGAACGAACAACGATACGGTTCCAATTCAGGGTGGCGTGTGTCTGAGGAGGGGGGTGGTGTTCCCAAGTGTCCGCTGTACAATTTCAGCAGGACTCCTTTACTCTTGTTTTCCGATTTCACCCGGAATATCAGGTGAAGAGGGGCAACAGGAAGTTTCCGGGAACAGACATGCTGGCTTGATCAGTTGGGCTGAATGGCCCTTGCAGTGGTGTGGACCCAAAGTCACGGGACGTCAGCCCCAGTTCTGCTGGTGTAGTATCGTGCTTGTACGGCTTGGCTACTTTTTGCAGCATCTGGATGAAGTTTAAAAACAGCTGTGTGCTGTGTGCCTCTTCAAATCTTGTGAATGGGCCAGAGGCTTGCATTATGAGACATTGCGATGTGAGTGTTGTGTGGGAATGTCCCAATCTGGAAATGTAGCCTTGTTATCATGTTCGTACAACTAAAATGGTTCATGGGAAAGGACACAAAAAGGTCAAGGGAATTCCGGTTCCTTCACCACAAGGGAATGTCAGGTGAGAATCCAAATGAACTCCACCAGTCCCTGAAGGAAAGCTCACAGTCCAAACAATTGGTTAATTTCATTAAATGGTTATACCTGTCAGGGAAGACTGAAGAGACTGGGGCTCTTTTTCTCTCGGAAAGAGAAATCTGAGGGGAAATCTGATCGAGGTCTCTAAGTTTGTGATAGGGTTTGATAGGGTAGATATGTGGAGGATATAGAGGGTTAGGCAGAACTTGGGGGCATGACAATGAGGTGGCAACTCTCATCGGAATTCAGGAGAAACGTCTTTAGAAAGCAGAGTGGTCAGAATGTTAACTCGATACGGCGGCAGGGTGGCACAGTGGCTAGCACCGCTGCCTCACACCGTGCCAATAACCCGAGTTCGATTCCCACCTTGGGTCACTGTCTGTGCGGAGTCTGCACGTTCTCTCTGTGTGTGCGTGGGTTTCCTCCAGGTGCTCCGGTTTCCTCCCACAGTCCAAAGATGTGCAGGTTCAGTGGACTGGCCATTCTAACATGCTCTGTAGTGTCCAAATGTTAGACAGTGTTGCGGGGAGTGGGGCTAGGTAGGGTTCACTTTCAGACGGTTGGTGCAGACGCGATGGGCCAAATGGGCTCCTTCTGCACCGTAGGGATTCTATGATATCCCCTTGGTGCGTTGTTCAGTTCTAACTGTTGGTAAGTCTGGCTCATATCCAACTTGGCCAAACCCCCATCCTCTATTTTGGAGATGGGGTACTTATCCCGTCCAAAGATGTGCAGGCTGTGTGGTGGGCCGTGCTAAATTTCTTCTTAGCGCCCAAAAGGTTAGCTGGGGTTTTAGTGGAAACATGGTGAGGTGCTCTTTCGGAGGGATGGTGCAGACAAGATGGGCCAAATGGCCTTCTTCTGCACTGTCGTGACTCTATGAGACACCACAGGGAGTGGCTAAGGAGAGCAGCATAGATATACTTAAGGGGGAGGGGCGGTGTGATTGATGGTCATACCACAATCGTTCTCTGTGCCCCCGGACCAGGAGTGGGGTATATTCCACTGAAAATCACCATGCATGAAAATGTCACAGGCAAAGGCTTGTGATTTGGACAGGGTCAGGCCTGATTGTGTTGTCCACCCCTTGAATGTACTGGCTGCTGCTGTCAATGCTCACACACACAAATAGCCTCTGAGACGAGAGAACAACAGGATTCTTGAGGAAGGAGGCTTCACAGAGCCTGATTCAGGGAATGCCGAAGTCTTCACAAAGTAGGGAATATAAAACTCAAACTTGAGGAAGAAAGTGGCAGACGCAGATGGGAAAGATTTTGGGATCTAAATACCTCAAAAGTGTGAAGCTTTTCAACGATACCATAATTTGCCAACTGTAAAATATTCCCTGGATGCTGCGTCCTGTCCCAGTGGAAAAGAAACATGCTTGCTGTGTCAGATGGAAAGTTCCAGAATGTTTATATCGCACTTCGGTGGGAATATAAACTTTCAAGCAATAACTAATTGTGGGAAGAATTAGTTTCCCACATCTGTGATTTGAGGAGAGCTCCCACTTTCTGACATCAGAACTAATGGCGGGTCAGAGGTCACATGTCCCCTGCGGATGTCCCTTCCTATTTAGGAGGTGGTCTGGCTGTTCACGCTGACAGCAGAAGAATGTGAATAATTTCTGGTGAAGTCACTTGCTAATTCCAGGAATGCTGCCCGCACTCTGGGACCTGAACCTAGAGCCTTTGGATGGAATCCTGCTTGCTGTACTGAGGGGGTGGAGGAGAGGCCGTCCTTTGTCAAACTGAACCCAGGCCTACTTTGCCTGTGGATCGAAGTATCATAAGAAACTGTTTGAAGAAGGGCGGAGGGTTGTCCTGGTGTCCTCGACACTAATCTTCAGGCAAAACCAGATGAACAATAATAATAATAATCTTTCTTATTGTCACAAGTAGGCTGACACTAACACTGCAATGAAGTGACTGTGAAAGCCCCTAGTTGCCACATTCCGGCGCCTGTTCGGGTACACTGAGGGAGAATTCAGAATGTCCAATTCACCTAACAAACACGTCTTTCGGGACTTGTGGGAGGAAACCGGAGCACCCGGAGGAAACCCACTCAGACACGGGGAGAACGGGCAGACTACGCACAGACACTGACCCAAGCCGGGAATCGAACCGGGGACCCTGGCGCTGTGAGGCAACAGTGCTGACCACTGTGCTGCTGTGCCGCCATTATCTGGCCTTTCAGCTCGTTGCCGTGGGCCTCTGGCTTTGAGGCGACTGGTAACTGCTCAGTTGTTTAGTTCCGAGCTCGATAATTCCCTCCCTGTACCTCCAGGACTCATTTTCCTCATTTAAGACACTTCTCAAAGCCAAGCTTTTGATCCTCTGACCAAATGTCTCCTTGTGCGGCTCAGTGAAGCACTTTGTTTTATGATGCTCTTGCGCAGGACTTTGGAAGGTTCCGTGATGTAATAGGTGCTCTGTCAATATAAGTTGTTGTTGCTTCTCCCACCACACACATTCCCAACAGCAATAATTTTCATTTGGCGTAAAGTAAACCAATGAACCGGATGAATTCCAGTCAGCTGCCAATCTCTGTTGACACCAATGGTTCACTGAACCGAGATTTAGACACAGGAATGGAAAAGGTTTGAATGACCATGACCGGAATTTAATGGCGGTGACGTACGTCCCATGTACCGGTTGGGGACCAGGTGGAAGCCCTCACTTGCCGTCCTATGTGTGGTCCGGCGTTATTCTAAGGTAATCGGGCACTCACATGGTCAGCATTTAAGGGCCAGTCGGGCAGAAATCCTGCACCCTGCCAACTGTGAGCCAATCAGCGGCGGGCAGCTCTGCAGGGCCAGGGAGTGGTGGCCACTGCCAATGTTACTCAGGGGCCTACCCAGAGGATCGAAGATGGACCCCCGGGAGACCGGTAAATGAAAAGAAAAAATAGTCCTTTTTAAATAAATTTAGAGTTCCCATTTCATTTTTTCCCAATTAAGGGGCAATTTAGAGTGGCCAATCCACTGACCCTGCACATCTTTGGGCTGTGGGGGCGAAACCCACGCAAACACGGGAGAATGTGCAAACCCCACACTAACCCAGAGCTGGGATCGAACCTGGGACCTTGGCACCGGAATGTGGCGACTAGGGGCTTTTCACAGTAACTTCATTGAAACCTACTCGTGACAATAAGCGATTTTCATTTCATTTCAATTGGTCTCACTCTTTCTGACGCTGCGCTTTAATGTTTTGGGATTTAGGGCGGGATTCTCTCTGTCTGCTCACAGCAGCGGGATTGTTCGCTGAGCGCCAAGTTCCCAGTTCCCGCCAGAAGTGGTAGGGCGAGTGGACTCGGGAGGGGGAATCCCGGCTGCAGTCTTAACTCCCTCTGAATGAAGACTTTGCTCCCAAGAGGCGGGGCTCCATTGGGCAAGTGAAAATGATTCATTTCTCTAGCCGGCCTCCAACATCACATCTCCATAAACCTTATCCCCAAATCTCTCCTGTCCAGTATCCTAGCTTGCTCAAATTCCCGTTAAACTGCCCCCCCCCCCCCCAACCCGGATGATTGATCTACATTGGTTCCCCATTCAACAATATCTCGATCTAAAAGTTTTCATCCTTGTTTTCAAATCTATCCATGGTCTCGCCCTTCTCTATCTCTGTAAATTCCTTTTGCTCTGTATCCCTTTCTGATCCTTATCCCCTTCCAATTATGCCCTCTTTTACATCCCCAATTTTATTCATCCCACCATTGGGGGGGCACGGTAGCACAGTGGTTAGCACAGCTCCAGGGGCCCAGGTTCGATTCCTGGCCTGGGTCACTGTTTGTGCGGAGTCTGCATGTTCTCCCCGTGTGTGCGCGGGTTTCCTCCGGGTGCTCCGGTTTCCTCCCACAGCCCAAAGGTGTGCAGGTTCGGTGGATTGGTCATGATAAATTGCCGCTTGGTGTCCAAAAAAAAAGTTAGGTGGGCTTAGGGGAATAGGGTGGAGGCGTGGGCTTGAGTAGATTGCTCTTTCCAAGGGTAAGTGCAGACTCGATGGGCCGAATGGCCTATTTCTGTGCTGTAAATTCTATCATTCTATGATTGGCAGCCAGGTTGTCTGGAACCTCATTTCTGGGCCTGAAATTTAGAGATGGCCCAGAGCTCTGGAGGAGTGAAAAGGGCCAGAGGTCCAAGTTCAGCAAAATCTGTGGAGAGGTCGAGGAAAAATAAAGTGTGACTCAAAATGCCATTGGAATGTTAGCCTTCAGGGGTGACACGATGGCGCAGTGGTTAGCACTGCTGCCTCACGGCACTGAGGAGCAGTGTTCGATCCTGGCCCCATGTCACTGTCCGTGTGGAGTTTGCACATTCTCCCCATGCCTGCGTCGATCTCACACCTACAACCCAAAGATGTGGAGGGCCGGTGGATTGGCCACGCTAACGTGCGCCTTAATTGGAAAAGAATAATTAGTTCCTCTGTTTAAAAAAAAAAGCAATGTCAGCCTTCATTGCCAAGCGCCTGGAATACAAAGAAGTTTGAGTTATATTTTGGCAACATGAGGCTTTGTTTGCAGTATTATATTCAGTACAATCCATTGTAATCCAGGAAGAATATGTTAGCTTTGTTAAATTAGATCAGCCATTGTCATTCAGGGAAATATTGACATCTCTCTCGATCAGAGAGACAATTGGTTAAGTAGCTTGAGGGGCACCACTGAAAATGGGGTTTGGGGCTAGTTGAGGAAGCAGCCCCTCCATAAAGTAGCAGAGTTACTGCAGAGATTAAAACATCAGTGTTAGTGTCATTCTACACCACCCTCTATGTGCCATGATATATAACATTTTGGGAACAATTGCTCTCGTCAGCAGAACAACCCAACCTCATCAGATTTATTCTGCATTCCCTTGAATTTAGAAGATTAAGGGGACGATCTAATTGAAGTGTTTACGGTGATTAAAGAAATCGACAGGGTGTATGGTGAGAAATTCCTTCCTCCAGTGAGGGTGGAGTTCAGACCTGCGGGATAACCTTAACATTCGAGCCAAGCTGTTGAGGGTCGATGTGAAGGAGCACGACACCAAGGGAACTGGAGCTCATGGCTCACCCTCAAAAGGTTGTAGAGGTTGGGGGGCAGGTCAGCTGACATGTTCAAAAGCAAAATTGATAGATTTACAGAGTTGAGGTGGAAATCAGCCATGATCTAATTCAATGACAAATTGAACGAAGGTGCACATTTGGTCTGATCATTAATGCAGTGCTGTTGGTGAAATCTTGCTGTGCACACATCTGCTGCTGTGTTTTCTGCATTACACCAATGAATGCGCCTTAGACGTATGGCATTGCTGTGAAGCACTTTGGGACGCCCGAGGTTGTGAAAGGTGCTGTGCCAAACTACAGAAAATATTTTTGGAACGGGGGTGGAATGTTTCCATTTTTTTGGCAAAGCGTCATCTCGGGCAGGAGAAGGTAGCCCGTCGCCTGTGCTGCCATGTTTTGTGACACATTGACAAAACAAAACAGATATGGAGATGGCGGTGGGGGGAATCTCTCGCCAGCTATGATCGATTGTTGTACGAACCTATGTGTAGAAACTTGGCTCCGCCAGTTAGGTGCAAGCAACAAACGCTGAGGGCCAGCTCCTGCACCATCTGATTCACCGATGTCCTTTAGAACATGAAGTGCAGGAGGCCATTCGGCCCACCGAGTCTGCACCGACCCACTTAAGCCCTCAGTTCCACCCTATCCCCGTAACCCAATAACCCCTCCTAACCATTTTGGTCACTAAGGGCAATTTATCCTGGCCAATCCACCTAACCTGCACATCTTTGGACTGTGGGAGGAAACCAGAGCAACCGGAGGAAACCCACGCAGACACGGGGAGGATGTGCAGACTCCGCACAGACAGTGACCCA
Source organism: Scyliorhinus canicula (assembly GCF_902713615.1). NCBI lineage: Eukaryota > Metazoa > Chordata > Chondrichthyes > Carcharhiniformes > Scyliorhinidae > Scyliorhinus > Scyliorhinus canicula. The sequence continues at coordinate 237,584,065 of NC_052149.1, read as the reverse complement.
GCGGTGAATCGAACCTGGGACCCTGGCGCTGTGAAGCCACAGTGCTATCCACTTGTGCTACCGTGCTGCCCATTAGTGAGGGAAATCTCCCGTCCATCCTTATCTGGCCTACATGTAACTCCAGACCCACACCAACGTGTTTGGGTCTTAAATGGCCGAGCAAGTCACCCAGCTCAGTGGCAACGAGGGACGGGCAACAGGTTGGGAGCTTGTTAGCAATGCCCACATCCCATGAAATAATTTTCAGAAACTACAACAGGGTCGGCTCGTCATCGGCTGTGAAATGTTTTGAGACAACCATTGATTGTGGAAAGCATCATCTGAATGCAAGTCTTTCTTTTCAACATTCCGCAGTTCATTAATAGGGAACAATGCAGCGCGAATGGCCCTTAACCGCTTGCGAAATGTGTAAGCAATATTACGGTTCAACTGGCAGGGCTCTGGAACCAGAGGGAATGAGCAATCTGTCTAAATTCTATCCTTAGCTTTGTGCTGTGGCCCCTAATTCAGTAAGGTCCAGAAAAATACTGTTCTGACTAATTTTGCGTCTGTCACTCAATAACGATCAGAGAGATAGGAGGCTCATTCCATCTGTCCAGGCTGGACTCAATCCCAGATCCTGAATACAAGATGTTATTATAATAATTAGTACAAAATGGTACATAAGGATACATGGGCATTGCCAGCCTGTGCCACTGAAAATCAAAATAGATCAATTCTGTATCAACCGGAGGTTCAGAGGCCAACAGAGTGAGAAACAGAGCAGGTGCTGGCTCAGAACACGACAATGCCAACTTTCACTGACTTGGCATTAATAATGCAGTAAAACTTCTCAAAATTTCCATAAATGAATTATCAAACGCAATTTTCAATGTAGCTATTGGGACAGGTTTGGATTTTGTTCATTGTCACATGTACCGAGGTACAGTGAATTGACAGGTATTGTCCTTCGAGCAGCTCAAACAGATCATTAAGTACATGCAAAGAAAAGAAAATACATAATAGGGCAACACAAGGTACACAATGTAAATACATAAACACCGGTATCGGGTGAAGCATACAGGGGTGTAGTGTTAATCAGGTCAGTCCACAAGAGGGTCGTTTAGGAGTCTGGTAACAGCGGGGACGAAGCTGTTTTTGAGTCTGTTCGTGCGTGTTCGCAGACTTTTGCGGCTCTGCCCAATGGAAGAAGTTGGAAGAGTGAGTAGGAGGGGTCTTTGATTATGCTGCCTGCTTTCCCCAGGCAGTGGGAGGTGTAAATGGAGTCAATGGATGGGAGGCAGGTTCGTGTGATGGACTGGGCTGTGTTCACGACTCTCTGAAGTTTCTTGCGGTCCTGGGCCGAGCAGTTGACATACCAGGCTGTGATGCAGCCCGATAGGATGCTTTCTATGGTGCATCTGTAAACGTTGGTCAGGGTTAATGTGGACATGCCGAATTTCCTTAATTTCCTGAGGAAGTATAGGCGCTGTCGTGCTTTCTTGGTGGTAGCGTCGCTGTGAGTGGACCAGGACATATTTTTGGAGATGTGTGCTCCTAGGAATTTGAAACTGCTTACCATCTCCACCTCGGCCCCGTTGCCCCCAGCAGAAGGCAGCAGAGCAGAGCTTCTGATTGGTTGTTCCGGGGAGATTTGCATACGCGCAGTGCGGTCAGCCTAAGTTGAAGGTGAACCTGCGCAAGTAACCCAAGGAGTTCGAGTGAAGGCAAGCATCCAGCAGAGGGCAGCAGAGCAGAGCTTCTGATTGGCTGTTCCGAGGAGATTTGCATACGTGCAGTGCGGTCAGCGTAAGTTGAAGGTGGTTTGTGAAGGGGCTGTTCTCGAGTGACAGCTTGTTATCTCTGGGTTGTTACCCGTGCCACGTGCTAGCGAAGTGAGAAATAAGGAGAGAGAGGAGTTGAACACGTGGCTACAGGGATGGTGCAGGAAGGAGGGTTTTGGTTTCCTGGATAATTGGGGCTCATTCTGGGGTAGGTGGGACCTCTACAAACAGGATGGTCTTCACCTGAACCAGAGGGGTACCAATATCCTGGGGGGGAGATTTGCTAGTGCTCTTCGGGGGGGTTTAAACTAATTCAGCAGTGGGATGGGAACGTAAATTGTAGTCCCAGTGTACAGGATGTTGAGAGTAGTGAGGTCAGGGATAGGGTTAAAAGTTTGAAAGAGGGCACCGGCAAGCAAGACGCTGGTTTGAATTGTGTCTACTTCAACGCCAGGAGCATCCGGAATAAGGTGGGTGAGCTTGCAGCATGGGTTGGTACCTGGGATCTCGATGTTGTGGCGATTTCGGAGACATGGGTAGAGCAGGGACAGGAATGGTTGTTGCAGGTTCCAGGATTTAGATGTTTCTGTAAGAACAGAGAAGATGGTAAAAGAGGGGGGGGTGTGGCATTGTTAATCAAGGAAAGTATTACGGCGGTAGAAAGGACGTTTGAGGACTCGTCTACTGAGGTAGTATGGGCCGAGGTTAGGAACAGGAGAGGAGAGGTCACCCTGTTGGGAGTTGTCTATAGACCACCGAATAGTTCCAGAGATGTGGAGGAAAGGATTGCAAAGATGATTCTCGACAGGAGCGAGAGTAACAGGGTAGTTGTTATGGGGGACTTTAACTTTCCAAATATTGACTGGAAATACTATAGTTCAAGTACTATAGATGGGTCAGTTTTTGTGCAGTGTGTGCAGGAGGGTTTTCTGACACAGTATGTAGACAGGCCAACAAGGGGTGAGGCCACATTGGATTTGGTACTGGGTAATGAACCCGGCCAGGTGTTAGATTTAGATGTAGGTGCGCATTTTAGTGATAGTGATCACAATTCGGTTATGTTTACTTTAGCAATGGGCAGGGATAGACACCGCAAGGCAGGCAAGAATTATAGCTGGGGGAAAGGCAATTATGATGCTATTCGGCAAGATTTAGGATGTATAGGATGGGGAAGGAAACTGCAGGGGATGGGTACAATTGAAATGTGGAGCTTTCTCAAGAAACAGCTACTGCGTGTCCTTGATAAGTATGTTCCTGTCAGGCAGGGAGGAAGTTGTCGAGCAAGGGAACCGTGATTTACTAAGGAAGTTGAAGCACTTATCAAGAGGAAGAAGAAGGCTTATGTTAGGATGAGACATGAAGGCTCAATTAGGGCACTTGAGAGTTACAAGTTAGCCAGGAAGGACCTAAAGGGAGAGTTAAGAAGAGCGAGGAGAGGTCACGAAAAGTCATTGGCGGATAGGATCAAGGAAAACCCTAAGGCTTTCCATAGGTATATCAGGAACAAAAGAATGACTAGAGTAAGATTAGGGCCAATCAAGGATAGTAGTGGAAAGTTGTGTGTGGAATCAGAGGAGATAGGGGAAGCATTAAATGGATATTTTTCGTCAGTGTTTACACTGGAGAAAGACAATGTTGTCGAGGAGAATACTCGGGTTCAGTCGACCAGGTTAGATGGAATTGAGGTTCACAAAGAGGAGGTGTTAGCAATTTTGGAAAGTGTAAAAATAGATAAGTCCCCTGGGCCAGATGGGATTTACACTAGGATTCTCTAGGCCAGGGAGGAGATTGCAAAGCCTTTGTCCTTGATCTTTATGTCATCTTTGTCGACAGGAATAGTGCCGGAAGACTGGAGGATAGCAAATGTTGTCCCCTTGTTCAAGAAGGGGAGTAGAGACAACCCTGGTAATTATAGACCTGTAAGCCTTACTTCGGTTGTGGGTAAAATGTTGGAAAAGGTTATAAGAGATAGGGTTTATAATCAACTTGAAAAGAACAAGTTGATTAGCGATAGTCAACACGGTTTTGTGAAGAGTAGGTCATGCCTCACAAACCTTACTGAGTTTTTTGAGAAGGTGACCAAACAGGTGGATGAGGGTAAAGGGGTTGATGTGGTGTATATGGATTTCAGTAAGGCGTTTGATAAGGTTCCCCACGGTAGGCTATTGCAGAAAATAAGGAAGTATGGGATTGAAGGTGATTTAGCGGTTTGGATCAGTAATTGGCTAGCTGAAAGAAGACAGAGGGTGGTGGTTGATGGCAAATGTTCATCCTGGAGTTCAGTTACTAGTGGTGAACCGCATGGATCTGTTTTGGGGCCACTGCTGTTTGTCATTTTTATAAATGACCTGGAAGAGGGCGTAGAAGGATGGGTTAGTAAATTTGCAGGTGACACGAAGGTCGGTGGAGTTGTGGATAGTGCTGAAGGATGTTATAGGATATAGAGGGACATAGATAAGCTGCAGAGCTGGGCTGAGAGGTGGCAGATGGAGTTTAATGCGGAAAAGTGTGAGGTGGCTCACTTTGGAAGGAGTAACAGGAATGCAGAGTACTCGGCTAATGGCAAGATTCTTGGTAGTGTAGATGAACAGAGAGATCTCGGTATCCAGGTACATAAATCCCTGAAAGTTGCCACCCAGGTTAATAGGGCTGTTAAGAAGGCATGTGGTGTGCTAGCCTTTATCATTAGGGGGATTGAGTTTCGGAGCCACAAGGTCATGCTGCAGCTGTACATAACTCTGGTGCGGCCGCTCCTGGAGTACTGCGTGCAGTTCTGGTCACCACATTATAGGAAGGATGTGGAAGCTTTGGAAAGGGTTCAGAGGAGATTTACTAGGATGTTGCCTGGTATGGAGGGAAGGTCTTATGAGGAAAGGCTCAGGGACTTGAGGTTGTTTTCGTTAGAGAGGAGAAGGCTGAGAGGTGACTTAATAGAGACATATAAGATAGTCAGAGGGTTAGATAGGGTGGACAGTGAGAGTCTCTTTCCTCGGATGGTGATGACCAACACGAGGGGACATAGCTTTAAATTGAGGGGTGGTAGATATAGGACAGATGTCAGAGGCAGTTTCTTTACTCAGAGAGTAGTAGGGGTGTGGAACGCCCTGCCTGCAACAGTAGTAGACTTGCCAACTTTAAGGGCATTTAAGTGGTCACTGGATAGACATATGAATGAAAATGTAATAGTGTAGGTCAGATAGGCTTCAGATGGTTTCACAGGTCGGCGCAACATTGAGGGCCGAAGGGCCCGTACTGCGCTGTAATGTTCTATGTTCTATGTTCTATGATGCTGACAGGGGTGTGTACAGTACTTTGCTTCCTGAAGTCGATGACCAGCTCTTTAGTTTTGCTGGCATTGAGGGAGAGATTGTTGTCGTTACACCACTCCACCAGGTTCTCAAGTTCCCTCCTGTATTCTGACTCGTCGTTATTCGAGATCCGGCCCACTATGGTCATTCTCTGTTTACAACTCTTTTGAAGAGCTGCACTGAAACAGAAAGATCAAAACCTTGAAATTAAACTTAACAAAGACAAATTAAAATATTGTTTCCGGGGCTGATAGTGCAATCCAACCTGTACGGTACCCTCCAGCTGTGGGCAGCCTCAAGTGTAGCAGTGGCCACCTCATGATCCCTCTCCGAAGACACTGGTGAGTGTCTACGTAGAACATAGAACAAAGAAAAGTACAGCACAGAACAGGCCCTTCTGCCCTCCAAGCCCATGCCAACCATGCTGCCCGTCTAAACTAAAATCTTCTACACTTCCTGGCTCCGTATCCCTCTATTCCCATCCTATTCATGTATTTGGCAAGATGCCCCTTAAATGTCACTATCGTCCCTGCTTCCACCACCTCCTCTGGCAGCGAGTTCCAGGCACCCACTACCCTCTGTGTAAAAAACTTGCCTCGTACATCTCTTCTAAACCTTGCCCCTCGCACCTTAACCCTATGCCCCCTAGTAATTGACCCATCTACCCTGGGGAAAAGCCTCTGACTGTCCACTCTGTCTATGCCCCTCATAATTTTGTAGACCTCTATCAGGTTGCCCCTCAACCTCTGTCGTTCCAGTGAGAACAAACCGAGTTTATTCAACTGCTCCTCATAGCTAATGCCTTCCATACCAGGCAACACCCTAGTAAGAGCAAAAGGAAAACAAATTAAACTGACAGCCCCATCAAGGGCAGTCTCTGTTTGTCAGTGCTCTAGATACTTCATTAAACAATCTTTCTCACCTGTGTATTAGCAATGATTAAATCCCATAAACATTGCATCGTGATTTTTGTGGATTAATCAACACTATTTTAAATAGTGGGTGGGGCTCAGTTGCAAACCCATCTAGACGACAGTACTCTGAAGGTGAAAAGTGGGGAGGGGAATGTCCATAGCAACGCCTCCCCAGTAAGTGGCTCAAATATCTCACATTGACATTTGTATTTGGGTCCGCCTCGGGCAGTACACAATGGACAGACAGACTGCCACCAATTCAATCTCATGGACATGCGAGTCCCTGCCTGCGTCAACACAAACATTCCATTCATAAATCAACTTCAGCAAATTAACACAGAGGATAAAGAAAATAAATTTCATTTATTGTGTAAGAGCTCCACAGTGAGTGCATCACAGCCAATAAATGTCTTTCGACGTGTTCCCACTGTTGGTTTCTGGTCTACATTGCATGCAGCAAAATCCCTCAAAGAGCAAATGACATAAATTAATAGATAGCTAAATATTGGCAGAGGGCGGGACAACCTTATTCTTCTGCGAAAAAGACAATGGTGTCTTCCGCATTCACGCGGACAGGCAGACAAGGTGTTAAAGAACAGCAACAATGACAAAGCAGTATCCATTCAACACTGCAAAGAAGTTTAGATTACCCCTGGAGCGGTGTATTCGAAAATCGATGCACCTCTATTGCAGAGGTCTCAGCAAACAGCGGCCTCCGGAAGAAATTGGAGAGAAGAAGAGCATAAACAGCAACCAATGCCTTGAAGTGATGACAGTGGGATGGGTGGGGTTATTTTCTGAGGAAAACCGAATTTCCTGCTGTTAATGCAATGTGCGCAATTTCTGGAACACACGCTGAGAACACACATTGACTCCAAGGTGACAACATTGTAAAAGCACTTGAAATTAGGGAACGAGATTTTAATGCAGAACCACATTTCTAATGTGAACTCTCACTGTTTACATCTTTTTAAAAAAAATTTACAGGACCCAATTCATTTTCCAATTAGGAGGCAATTTAGTGTGGCCAATCCACCTAATCTGCACATCTTTGGCTTGTGGGGGCGAAACCCACGCAAACACGGGGAGAATGTGCAAACTCCAAACAGACAGTGACCCAGAGCCGGGATCGAACCTGGGACCTCGGCGCCGTGAGGCTACAGGGCTAACCCACTGCGCCACCGTGCTGCCCCACTGTTTACAGCTTGCTGAATTTTCAGGACCCGGAATTCTCCCAAGTGTTGGTACGGATGCTCTGAGAAAGCAATAACTGTGCTTGGAGTTGTGACATTGTGTTACAACCTGCCTGCTTACCATTGGCTGGGGACTACTGACAATCCCACAATCCTATGGGAGTATGAGCTTCCCCAATGAGGGGGGTGGAGAAATCATTAGCAGACTCCCTGCATAAATAAAGCTGGCCAGTTTGGAACCAGCAGGGAGAGAGGAGTAAGCAGCAAGGGAAGTTGCTGCTGTTGTATATATATGTTATTGTAAATAAATGTTATTTCTTTGTATCCTGAAAACTCGTGCTGGATGCTTCGCGGCCCTCACAAAACATTGATTCCATTTTGGACCCATTGAACTAATTAAACATAAGCAGCTAATAATCAAATAATCTACCTACAAACAAATGTGTTGAATGTACATGCATACTCTTGGATAACTTCTCCACGATCTTGCTCCTGGAACTTTGTCTGTTGGGAGCGCAGATCAGCATGACCAGCTGACTATTGTCTACCCATAGCCAGGACCTCACTATCAGTGAACACAACTTATGCACATTTCTGTTATTTCTCTGAATTAGCCACGAAGAGAAGAGGTACAGACGTGCTCACACTCTGGAATGTTCCAAACACAATGAGAGGTTTATTGAGGAGGTGTTGTTCATAGTCTGAAAGTCCGCACAAAACACTCTACTGATGTCACTACACACGGTAGCATGGTGGTTAGCATAAATGCTTCACAGCTCCAGGGTCCCAGGTTCGGTTCCCGGCTGGGTCACTGTCTGTGCGGAGTCTGCACGTCCTCCCCGTGTGTGCGTGGGTTTCCTCCGGGTGCTCCGGTTTCCTCCCACAGTCCAAAGATGTGCGGGTTAGGTGGATTGGCCATGCTAAATTGCCCGTAGTGTCCTAAAAAGTAAGGTTAAGTGGGGGGTTGTTGGGTTACGGGTATAGGGTGGATACGTGGGTTTCCGTAGGGTGATCATTGCTCGGCACAACATCGAGGGCCGAAGGGCCTGTTCTGTGCTGTACTGTTCTATGTTCTATCACGTGACGCTTCACCAATGGGGTTGTATTCTCCGCTATGTAACAATTTTCGATCAGGATAGCTAATGGAATCATCGTTAATAAATGTGCTTGGAGTTGTGTTCCAACGGGTCACAAACAATAAACCTGACATGAGCTCAAAACAATAGGGTGCTTAACAACCTGAAGGGAAATATTGATCAGCTTTCAGATCCAGTGTTAGTTATTATGGATCTTCGGTCTTGTTCTAAATGTTCATGCCCATGAAGAGAAGGAGGAAGGACCACAGGTGAAGATTCCCTCAGTCAAGAATTCTTAATTCAGCACTTCCTACTTATTGTTCCTCAATCAGGGTCCCAGCATAGCATCTCAGCAAAGCGGCCACAATTGGCACATTTTGGGGTTCCAGTGGTGGAGGTAGAACTCTGTGTAAGTGACCCCCATCCCTCTCATGAACTGATGAGGAGGAAATGGTGTATGTACAGCACGGTAGCATGGTAGCATGGTGGTTAGCATAAATGCTTCACAGCTCCAGGGTCCCAGGTTCGATTCCCGGCTGGGTCACTGTCTGTGCGGAGTCTGCACGTCCTCCCCGTGTGTGCGTGGGTTTCCTCCGGGTGCTCCGGTTTCCTCCCACAGTCCAAAGATGTGCGGGTTAGGTGGATTGGCCATGCTAAATTGCCCATAGTGTCCTAAAAAGTAAGGTTGGGGGGGGGGGGTGGTTGTTGGGTTACGGGTATAGGGTGGATACGTGGGTTTGAGTAGGGTGATCATTGCTCGGCACAACATCGAGGGCCGAAGGGCCTGTTCTGTGCTGTACTGTTCTATATCTATATCTATAAATAAATGAGTGTGGGGGGTAAGTGTGTAGGCGTAGGGAGAAGGGGATGTGCCAAGTTGGGAATGTTGCAAAAGGAAATTGAATGTATCAAACCTTCATGTCGCATTTGTAACCAGCATGCCGTATGGACTGATTGACAAATGGGTTCACATCTTGTTATCATGTCAGGGCTGGGGGAGCTAGCTGTGCGAGGCACCAGAACTTTATGTGGCTGCCAGTAACCAAATGGATGACGAAACCGGTGAAATCTCGAATGGCTGTGGCCGATGTTAAGGACCTACAATGTCTGTCAACAGATAACTGGCCTATCACTGCGCCTCAAGGGGGCAGGTCCAGCCTGTCCAGAGCTGAACTCACAGGCAGCATGCACAGGGAAGGGTGGAAGAAATTATACTTTGGGGTAATAGTTAGCTCCCTCAGGATGAGGTCAGTCCATAAGAGAGTAATTTGTGGGCAGCACGGTAGCATTGTGGATAACACAATCGCTTCACAGCTCCAGGTTCCCAGGTTCTATTCCGGCTTGGGTCACTGTCTGTGCGGAGTCTGCACATCCTCCCCGTGTGTGCGTGGGTTTCCTCCGGGTACTCCGGTTTCCTCCCACAGCCCAAAGATGTGCAGGTTCGGTGGATTGGCCAGGCTAAATTGTCCTTGGTGTCCAAAATTGCCCTTAGTGTTGAGTGGGGTTACTGGGTTATGGGGATAAGGTGGTGGTGTTAACCTTGGGTAGGGTGCTCTTTCCAGGAGCCGATGCAGACTCTATGGGCCGAATGGCCTCCTTCTGCACTGTAAATTTTATGATCTATTTAGGAGTCTGAGCACATCACAGCCAATAAATGTCTTTTGAAGCGTTGGCACTATAGGCTTCAGGTCTACATTTCATACAGCAAAATCCCTCAAAGAGCAAATGACATAAATTAATAGCTAAATATTGGCAGAGGGCAGGACAACCTTATTCTTCTGCGAAGAAGACAGTGGCGTCTTCCACACTCAAGTGGAGAGGCAGACAAGGTATTAAAAGAAAAGAAAAGAAAATACATAATAGGGCAACACGGGGTACACAATGTAACTACATAAGCACCGGCATTGGATGAAGCATACAGAGTGTAGTGTTAATGAGGTCAGTCCATAAGAGGGTCGTTTAGGAGTCTGGTAACAGCGGGGAAGAAGCTGTTTTTGAGTCTGTTCGATCATGTTCCCAGACTTTTGTATCTCTTGCCCAATGGCAAAAGTTGAAAGAGTGAGTAAACCGGGTGGGAGGGGTCTTTGATTATGCTGCCCGCCTTCCCCAGGCAGCGGGAGGTGTAGATAGAGTCCATGGATGGGAGGCAGGTTTGTGTGATGGACTGGGCAGTATTCACGACTCTCTGAAGTTTCTTGAGGTCCTGGACTGAGCAGTTGCCATACCAGGTTGTGATGCAGCCAGATAGGATGCTTTCTATGGTGCATCATGTTAACATGTACTAGATGCTGTGGTACGAAGAGGCGAGAGTTCAGCTCCTTTTTCACCAACACACCTTTAATGGTTCAAACTCACTCTGCACAGAACTCTACAGATCATCACAAGCTCCAGAGTCCACCTAAAGCCCCTTTACATATCAGTGTCAATCATTGAACACTTAACATAAATGAGACAATCATTGAACACTTAAAATAAATGAGACAACTAATTGCAATGTCTCTTAACCCATTACTTAACACATTACTCCCTCCGTTCTGACACTCAGACCAGCCTTGCCCAGGTGGTATGTGAGTATAATTCTTATTGAGTATAAGAATTTGGATTGCTGAATAAACATACTGTGTATGAACAATAATTTGGAAGTCTTGAGTTTGTTGATACTGTTATGCGAGTGTCCCTTTAAGAAATGTTTTGTCTCATCACATGGCTTCAGTGATGTCATTGTGTGGTTGGTGCTGGGCTGTGGTTCTGGGTTTTACTTTCATTTTGAGCTGGGATCTGGCTGTGGCTCTGAGTTTTACTTTCGGTTTACACTGTTGGAAGCTGGATTCAGACAAAAGAAGGCTTCTCCTCTCTCTCTCTGCAGGTTAAAATGTGTCCAGATCACTTGATAATTTAAAAGTTATAACTGTTTTCTGGAAAGAAATCAAACCTGCTGTTTTGGTAAAAAAGGGTTTTTTGTTTGGTTTATTGGATGTTGTTATCGAATTGAAACAGTTGAAAGGGAAGTTATTAAGGGTTATATATAGAGAGAGCTGTAGCTGTGTGGGGTATTTATGTTTGTAGTTGATAAAATGCTTACTGTGTGTGTTTATAGAAATGTTAACTGAATTTGTAGAATTGTTTTTGATTTAAAGTACTTCAGGCCTCTGTTGAATAACACCTGAAAGGCAAGACCTTGTGTTCCCCGTAACCAAAATCTATAAACAGTTGTGGGTCAGGTGAACTCCATGATATACTTCAGTGTTTTCTAAACCCCTGGCCCATGACAATACCCAGAGAAATCTTCCAGACCAGGAGTAGGGGAGTTAGCCCACACACGCATCTGGGCCCCAGCAAGCCAGCTTGCTTCTGCAGGGGAAACATTGCATATACACCTTTGCCAACAAATAGCTGAATACACATTCCAACACACAGCACCAGCTTCAACAGTGCCAGCACAGAGTTCCAAAGTGTGTGCAGTCCTACCATCATGACTGGAGTTGGTGGGACTGCAATGGGTTAATAGACATGTTGCAATATATATAACATCATAATTTATCAGTGTGGCTCGAACATGGCTTTTCACCTGGGCAAGCGCCTACTATGGCCCAGCTCAAACCCCTCAATCATGGGTTTCCTGCCTCTCGACTTGACCATTACAATAATATTCCAGCTGACCTCCCAGTTTCTAACCTCTTGTGAACATGACGTCATCGCAGGCTCTGTTGAATTTTCCCCAACTCAAATCTTATAATGTTCCCCAATCATCCCTGTGTTTGCTGCGGTACGCTGACTTCCAATCAAAGATAGCTAGATTTCTAAATTCTCGGCGCAATTAAAAAGGGAAATATTCTGAGTTCATATCGGGTGCGACTTCCCTGGTGCTTCCTGACGACCGAACTCGCGAGACCACAGCCCATATCTCTCGGGACTTACTGCTGAAAATGACTCCCCCATGAGCTTCAGGGCAGAACTGGTCATCCCGATAGCTGATTCGCCGGAACCGAGCCCGGCAGTTTCCCACTAACAAGGGGAAGCTGTTCATGAACGCTCCCACCAAACTCACTCCCACAGCACACAAGCATGGCACTACGCAGACCTGCTCCATACATCGAAGACTTGGAATTGGCCAGGCTGCTGGCTGGACATGGTGGAGGTGAGTCGGCATGCGAGCCATTAATTACCCCCTGGATAGGGCAGCACGGTGGCCTAGTGGTTAGCACAACCGCCTCACGGCGCTGAGGTCCCAGGTTCGATCCCGGCTCTGGGTCACTGTCCGTGTGGAGTTTGCACATTCTCCCCATGTCTGCGTGGGTTTCGCCCCCACAACCCAAAAATGTGCAGAGTAGGTGGATTGGCCACGCTAAATTGCCCCTTAATTGGAAAAAATAATTGGGTAATCTAAATTTAAAAAAAAAAAAAAAAATTACCCCCTGGATGTGGGCATCCCTGTGATGGCAGAGAGTCTGGCTTCCTGGGTACCTTGATGGGATTGGTCAAGCTCAAAGTTAATACAGTCAGCTGCCCAGGTATTCAGGGCATCTGTGACTTCCAACCTCTGGCACCCAGCACTCTGCCCAGGCCTGTTCCCCCCCGAAAGGTTCCCCACAACCCCCACCTCCCTGAGCACTGGGGCAGCCGCTCCAATGCCCCTGGGTTGCATGCCGGGGGTTGGAAATGGCTACTTCCCTCCATTGCACCCGTTTCCCGCTTTTAAATAGCAGTGCTAAACCGTGGCCGCATGACCTCTCGCTGAGGAGGCGGTAAGTTCCCGGGAGGCCATTAGTTTGGATTGCTCTTAATTGGTCTCAATTGGTGTCTCGCCACGTCTTGGTGGGGTCCAATGGGCCGGTTAGATCGCGAACCAATTTGCGCCTGGCGGATTCCTGCTGGGCTCATCCTGGCCATTAAATCATGCCCTCCATTCTTGTTTTCAAATCTCTTCCTGATCCTGCCCCTCCCTATCTCTGTGATCTGCCCCGCTCCACAATCCGCCAAGATATCTTCACTCCTCTCATTCGTGGTTCAAGTATATTTCAAACACTAGCTTTCGGAGCACTGTTCCTTCCTCAGGTGAATGAAGAGGTATGTTCCAGAAACATATATATAGACAAATTCAAAGATGCCAGACAATGCTCAGAATGCGAGCATTTGCAGGTAATTAAATCTTTACAGATCCAGAGATAGGGATAACCCCAGGTTAAAGAGGTGTGCATTGTCTCAAGCCAGGACAGTTGGTAGCATTTCACAAGCCCAGGCCAGATGGTGGGGGATGAATGTAATGCGACATAAATCCAAAGTCCCGGTTAAGGCCGCACTCATGTGAGCGGAACTTGGCTATAAGTTTCTGCTCGGTGATTCTGCGAGTCCTGAAGATCGCCTTGGAGAACGCTTACCCGAAGATCAGAGGCTGAATGCCCTTGCCTTTGGACCCACGGCGAAGAATCACTGAAACGACTACACAATTACATCAATAAGTTCCATCCGACCATCAGACTCACCATGGACTACTCTCCAAAATCGGTTGCATTCTTGGACACATTCATCTCCATCAAGGACGGTCACCTCAGCACTTCGCTTTACCGCAAGCCCACGGATAACCTCACGATGCTCCACTTCTCCAGCTTCCACCCGAAACACATTAAAGAAGCCATCACCTATGGACAGGCCCTCCGTATACACAGGATCTGCTCAGACGAGGAGGAGCGTAGCCGATATCTACAGACGCTGAAAGATGCCCTCGTACGAACGGGATATGACTTAACCGATAGAGTACCCTTCGTCGTCCAGTACTTTCCCGGAGTGGAGAAACTACGACATCTTCTTTGCAGCCTTCAACATGTCATCGATAAAGATGAACATCTTGCATGAAACCTGTTGGACTTTAACCTGGTGTTGTAAGACTTCTTACTGTGCTCACCCCAGTCCAACGCTGGCATCTCCACATCTTGGTTCAAGATCATCACAATTTTAATCACTCCACCATCAGTGGCCATATCCAGGCCCTACGCTCTTGAATTCCCTCCCAAAAGTGATCTGCCCTTTGAGGCCTTCCTTAAAACTTACGTCTTTGACCAAAGATCCAGAACGTGATGGAAAGCCTGGATGAATGCCATTCCAACAACACTGAAGAAGCTCGACACCATCTCGGATAAAGCAGCCCACTTGATTGATGCTAAAAGCTCACTCCCTCCATTACTGACACACAGTGGCAAGAATCTGTGTCCAACAGCAACTCACCAAGGCTCCCCGGCAACACCGTCCAAACACAAAGGGGTGGTTTCTTAGATTTTCAGGCTGTATCCTGATGCCAGCGTGGGAACGGTGGCGTTTTATGACCGGAAATATGGCACAAAATGGGCACCGTTCCTCTGTTTAGCTGGGGGCTAGCAGGAAGGCAGTGTAGAGCACCCGGCTCTAGCTTCCGATCTGGCCGGAGAATTGCCGGGTCCGTGGCCGTGCATGTTCAGGGCAACGTCCTGCAATGGCTGCGCCGTGCAACATGGCGCCGGCCACGTACGGACCCGGCCTGTCAAATAATGCCCCCCCTTTAGCTGGCTCCCAACAGTGCCCCCAGCCCTTGACAAAGCCCCCGCTGCCCGCAATCGGCCCTCCCCCGCTGTACTCAGTCCGCAGCCACCAAGCTGAGTTCCCGACGGGTGAGACAATGAGAGACACACGCCGTCGGGAACTCGGCCGGTCGGGGGCGGAGCATCGGAGGAGGGCCACAGGCTACGTCCTGAGGCTGTCAATACAGCATGCGGCATATGTATGGCGCTTTGGAGGGGGTGGAGCATCGTGAAAGCGTCACCGCCCCCCCGATTCTCTCCCCCAGCTCTCCCCACCCCTACACTCACCACCCTGACTTTGAAATATATCGCTGTTCTATCACTGTCGTGGGGGTCAAAATCCTGGAACTCCCTCCCTAACAGCACAGTGGGTGTACCTACGTCACACGGACTGCAGCGGCCCAAGAAAGCTGCTCGCCCACCACCTTCTAAAGGGCATTTAGGGAGGAGCAATAAATGCTGGTTTAGTCAGCAACACCCACAGCCCACGTTTTACAAAAGATTTTGCCATCAGCCCTAATATTCCCCAATGTGTCTTGCTGTCAACTCTGGACGTGTTGCTGCAGGTTTCGTTATACCACCCTGTCCCGGCCCACACTCCCACCGCTAGTTGTCCAATCCTTTACAGTGCACCCCCTCCTACATCCGATTGGGGGGCAGGTCGGCTGTCGTCAGTCACACCGCCTTTTACTCCATCTCCAGAATATTAATATTCATAATATTCAATGATGATTTAAAATAAGCTGCACATTATTTTCAGTGCATCCCTTTCATTTCCCCCTCAGTTGACCATGAGAAGCCCTTTGAGCTTGCTGGTTTATTTCTGGTGACTTGTGGACAGACCTGGAGCATTGACAACCTTTCCCTGAAATAACATTTTGAGATGATCACCGGCTCGTGCATTAACTTCCCCTTTTTGAAATGTTATATTTTTGGTTAAAGGAGTAAATATTATCCCAGGAAGCTTGATTTCCACATATTTTTTGATATCTGGCAATTTCAACTGGAGGATTACTCTTTTCCCTTTTTGATAAGCACTTTGGTGATTACCACAAAGGTCCTGCCCGTTGAAAGGTGGCTGATGCCTCGCTATTTGAAGCATTATTTTCCTTCCCATTCAAGTCTGAAGCACTCCGAAAGGTCAAGGGGCTTATTTCCATTTTGTTGAATTAAGCTGTTTAATTTACATGATGCCATTAAGCATTCCATTAGTGGGCTTGACTAATCATGGCTGTGAATTAAAATGTGGGAAGCCATGTGTCAACACTTGGGTTCACAAATAACAGTTAATTATCGCTGAACTCTGTGATCTTTACTTCTCCCTTGAACTTTCCCAGTGCAGTTATTTGCAGATTTATCTCGGCAGCTGTCTTTGTTGGCTCTGGTTTTGCCCCGAATGTTTTGAGCCCTTGCCCAGAGCGGTGGCCCATGAGTCCTCACCAGAATTTCACGCCAATTCCAAATTTCCGTAAACTAATGAGGAAAGGGGCGTGATTCAACCACGGTGTTGCGTGGAATTGGCGTTAATCTGGCCGTGCTGGTTAAATAGCGGGAAAGGCCAAAATTGAGATTCTCTCCAGGCGTGATTCAGTTTGCCATCTAACCGGCCCTTTCCCAATGGCAAGTTTCGGATCGTGATCAAATTGGATGAGCATATCATTCGCCCCAATCTGCATTAATTTCAATCTCATTGGCAAGATTGACGTCAAATGTAATGGCCTCCCAGGAATTAACGGGCTCCCCAGCCAGAAATCAGGCAGGCATCATTTGGTTAGGGCACGAGGGGTTATGGGGAGAAGGCAGGAGAATGGGGATGAGAAAATATCAGCCATGATTGAATGCAGACTCGATGGGCCGAGTGGCCTAATTCTGCTCCTATGTCTTATGGTCTTATTATGGTCTTATGGTACTGCTCTTTAAAAACATATAGCTGGCGTAATGGCTGATGCGGAGAACTGAGGAGGCAAGTAGCCAATTCTATTTTCCAGCCATTTCCATTTTCCGGGGGGGGGTGGTGGTTGGGGGCTGAAGAGTTCCAGCTCAGGGGCCATCTCTGGGCCAGACCCGGGGGGGGGGGGGGGTACCCATAGCAGGAGCAACTACTGCTTCTGCCTGTCTATCCCAGCAAACACTTCCAGGACAGAGCCCTGCTCTTGGTTCTATGCTGAAGGTCACTTTAACTCCCTTTGACTGCATGGTGCCACGTCGGCGCAATGGTTAGCACTGGTGTCTCACGGCGCTGAGGAGCTGGGTTCGATCCTGGCCCTGGGTCTCTGTCCATATGGAGTTTGCACATTGTCTGCGTGGGTCTCACCCCCACAACCCGAAGATGTGCCGAATAGGTGGATTGACCACACTAAATTGCCCCTTAATTGGAAAAAAAGAATTGGGTGCACGAAATTTATATTTATTAAAAAATACTCACTTTGACTGTGAGCAACCTCGAGCCTCACAGCTGCAGTCGATTGCAAATGAGGAATTAGCCTTGTTAGTTGTGAGAGCAGTTCCCAGCTGCAGGATGTGTTTGCTGTTTGCTCCTGCTGGTGGCTGCAGATGCCTGGAGGCTGCTGTTGCTGTTTCCTTCCCTTTCTGTCGCCAGAAAGGAAGACATTGTTTTCTAAAATACCAGCGCCCTGGAACACTGGGCTCAGGGGGAGGTATAAGTCCACAAAGCAATCCGGTTTGAAACAAGACGACGCTGCGGGACCTGGTGTGTGACATTGTTTAAAATGGACCCCATGATGACGCTGTTGAAGAAATGCTTTTGCAGATTGCTGATGCTTTTGCTGCTGGTGTGGTGAGTGCTGTATGTAACTGGCACATCATCGCGGCTTAAACACGCTGGAGTCAAGGATGTTCAACTGCACCTTGAGCACCAGTGGAATATGTGGATGTCAGAATTAGGTTCCGGTGAGATTGGGCCGTGTGGGAGGGGCCTGCATGGCTGTGGCTCCAAGATGGAGAATGGCACTGATACGGGGAACAATCACGCATTGGTGGACCGATCATTTCTACAACAACGTTCTGGACATGATAACACCATCCTCAGGCTCACCTCCGTTTCTGTTGAGGAACCGGTCAGGGGTCATACCGTGTTTTTGTTTTGTGAAAATGGACTGACATAGCTTTATATTGGTACCAATATGGAACGGTGATGTTTCCTTATTGTTGAATGGTTAGTGGGATATGTGGAATGTTCCTAATTGATTTTCAAATCTTTGTTACTGTTGATCATTTAATGGACAAAATATTCTCAAGTGGTGCTGCAGGTTGTGTTTGCTGATTGTTCCTGCTGGTAGCTGCAAATGCCTGAAGGCCATTTCGTAGATCATAGAATTTACAGTGCAGAAGGAGGCCATTCGGCTCATCGAGTCTGCACCGGCCCTTGGAAAGAACACCCCAGTTAAGCCCACACCTCCATCCCACCCCCGTTACCCAGCAACCCCACCTCACCTTTTTGGAGACTGAAGTCAATTTATCATAGCCAATCCACCTAACCTGCACATCTTTGGACTGTGGGAGGAAACCGGAGCACCTGGAGGAAACCCACGCAGACACGGGGAGAACGTGCAGACTCCGCACAGACAGTGATCCAAGCTGGAAATCGAACCTGGGACCCTGGAGCTGTGAAGCAACAGTGTTAACTACTGTGCCATCCTGCTGCCCAATTTTTCTTTTTCCCACATGCAGGAAGGGTTTCTTTACCGCTGCCTCCTTTGCTTCTGTGGCCTGGAGTAAGGAAAGGGAGGGTGTAAGATGACCTGCTGCTGATGCTAGACAAGAGGAAAGGGAGCTCTTTCTCTCTTCTAACGTGCTCTGTGTTGGTTTGACTTTGCACTACTGAGGAGACTACTGCTGGGAACTGCGAGAGGAGAAGAGAGAGGTGGATCGATGTGAATATAGCTCCAGCTGTCTGGAGGCTGTGTGTTTGTTTGCTGCTGCCTCTTCTGGCTTCTGTGGCCTGGAGGAAGGAAAGGGTGGATGTAAGATGGCCTGTTGCCAGTGCCGTCACCGGAGAAGGGGAAGGGGAGTTCTTCCTCCTTCTGGTGTGCTTAGATTCGGTGTTATTTTCTCCTGCTGAGGAATCTGCTGCATGGAGCTGCAGGAGGGAGAAAGAGACGTGGATTGATCTGAATGATCAACTTGATGAAGGTGTTGAAGAAATGCTTTTGCAGATTGCTGGTGATTTTATTGTGAGTATGATGAATGCAGCATGTCGCCGCCAGTCAAACACGCTGGACGTCGAGGCTGTTTTACTGCAACTTGAACACCAGTGGAACATGTGGATATTGAGCTTTGATTCCGATGAGATTAGGTCGTATGAGAAGACCTGTACAATGGAGACTCCTGGTCAGAGACGGATTCGTAAAACAACCGACCGACAAGGAAATCCGTTCGGTTGTGGACCTGTGAGGGGTGATACAGTGTGTTTAGTTATCTTTGTACAAATGAACTGTTGTATCTTTGTGTTTGCACCAATATTCTGGATCAAGAAGGTGTTTCTATGTGTGGCATGGTGCCTTTTTCTCACTGGACTTTCAAGTAGTTGGTTTTCATCTTTTAGGACAAAGGTCCTGTTCACCGTTTAATCAGCAAAATTAAGTCCCATTTGCATCCACGTACCAGGCCAGGCACCATATTCTCCAGTACTCTGGACCAGGAATCACATGGGCTTGAATTACTTCGGTTCCTGTCTGACATGGCGCTAACGTGGTGGACCTCACGGTGGGGAAAGGGGGCAACTCATTGAAAGAATTGCGTGTAAATTCCATCCGAGAACCACCCCCCCAGAATGCAACACCTGTCCATCCCCCACCACCACCAGACTCCTTCCACCGCCCTCCCACTAGAGACCCCCGAATAAGGAGACACCCCAGAGACCCCTAAACAAAGACAACCCCCACTGAAAATCCCTAATAAGGAGCCTGTCACTGAGACCCCCTTATTAACGAAGCCCCACAGAGACACCCATACAAGGAGACCCCCACAGAGACTCCCTCAATAAAGAGACGCTCTTGCAGATCCCCCAAATATGGAGCCACCCTCACAGGCCCCCCAGAAGGAAGTACCCTAACTGGAAGTCCCCCAGAAGTGAGACCACTGTCGGGAAGTTACAGATCAGTCCAGACAAAGGCAGTGAAAGTAATCACTGCTCCAACACTCGCCTGGGCAATACAACTGCTGGCTCAGACACAGAAGCAGCACCTGTCAATTCCTGGAACGAGAAAAACAGGAGTTGGGTTTAAACCCCCTCAGATCTTTGATCTGCAAGCTATTCATTCATTTCTCCTTGATGTTGATTTCACAGCACAGGTCAGCTGTGAAACTAACCGCAATGTTTATATGAACATCAAGACTGCCAGCTCCTGGACCACTTCAAACAGAGTTAAGTGCTGTTAGTTTCATGGCTCACCACTTCAATGTCACCCAACTTCGAAGGGGGATGAATGGAAACACTTTCTTTCGGTGATTTCTGTGAAGGGGTCTCTTTATTTATGGGATTTCTGGTGAAGGGTAGGTGGAAGGGAGGGGGTTGTGTCACCTCCATACTGCGGGGGGGGCAGGGGTGTGGAGAGGAGGCGGGGGTGACCCAGAAATTCCTGCGGATGAGGACAGCTGAGTTTTATTGCGGGGGGGGGGGGGCATTGAATAGCATTGTGGGAGGTCATGGCCCAGCCATGAGACTTCGTTATAGGGCTGCCCACTCAAAATAGCACACCGATAGTAGGATTCCTCAGGGAATCCCTTGCAATCTTTGATTGGAAACCGGTTCTTGATTTGTACTCCCAGCAGGAGCACAAATAAGGTGCAATTCAACTCCGCCAAGAAAGCTATAGGCCGGGATTCTCCCCTACCCGGTAGGGTGGGGAGTCCCTGCGTG
Source organism: Scyliorhinus canicula (assembly GCF_902713615.1). Classification (NCBI taxonomy): domain Eukaryota; kingdom Metazoa; phylum Chordata; class Chondrichthyes; order Carcharhiniformes; family Scyliorhinidae; genus Scyliorhinus; species Scyliorhinus canicula. Next base: position 237,563,379 of record NC_052149.1, on the reverse strand, counting down.
ATGGAGTGGTTGGCGCTCCGACAACTGGCGTGGACGGCCTTTGGCGCCACGCCGGCCGGCGAAGTCCTTTCGGCCCCGGCTGGCGTGGCATCAAAGGCCGTCTACGCCAGCTGTCGGAGCGTCAGCGGCTGCATGCGCAGGGGAGGGGGTCACTTCCGCCTCTGCCACGGTGAAGACCATGGAGAAAGCGGAAGGAAAAGAGTGCCCCAGTGACACAGGTCCGGCCACCGATCGGTGGGCCCTGATCGCAGGCCGGGTCAGATCGCCCCGCGCCCCCCTCCAGGACCCCGGCGCCTGCCCACACCGCCTGCTCCCGCCGGGTAGGTAGGTGGTTTGATCCACACCGGTGGGAGAGGGTTGACAGCAGCGGGACTTCGGCCCATCGCTGGCCGGAGAATCGCCACGGGGGGCCCGCCGACCGGCGCGGCACGATTCCCGCCCCCGCCAAATCTCTGGTGCTGGAGAATTCGGGACGCGGCGGGGGCGGGATTGACGCCGGCCCCCGGCGATTCTCCGACCCAGCGGGGGGATCGGAGAATCCCGCCTATAGTCTCCCAAATGGAAAATTCTGCCCCCCTAGCAACATTCCCTGATATTATCTTCTCTCTCGTTTCCTTTCTAGCTTCCCTTTAATGAAATTAAAATTGCTTATTGTCACAAGTAGGCTTCAAATGAAGTTACTGTGAAAAGCCCCTATATTTAAATGAATATATGAAATGAACCACAACCAGCACCTGTGGTAGTGTTTTCCACATTCTTACCACACGGACAGAACTGTAGTGGCCCGCCAATTCCAATAGAGTTCCGTAGCACTGGTAGAAGTGTTTTCAAATGTCAATTTAAAAAAGCATTTACAAAGTGTTATTACATAGGGATTTTATACAATCGGAACGGTCTTCTCACCATACACCAGGAGGGTTAGGTTTCTATGCCATGTGGCTCCTTAGAGCCAAGTTGTTTTATCCCCAGTTAGCTGGCAGCTATTTGATTTGTCGGCCTGGGCTTCCCATCAAAATCAGATGGCCAGTTTCGAAATAGCTCTTCACAAGGTTATTGAGTGGCTGTGGAGTGCTTTGGGATATTCTGAGATTGTGTGATGTGGTGTGACAACGTATAGGAGATAAACGTTGCACATCATTCTAAGCCTCGTTGGAACACTTGTGTTCTCTTGACCGGAGTGACTGATTTTGGCCAGGATTCCCCGTTGGGGGTTTGCCCCGCCATCACTGGCTGCGGGAACGGAGAATTCGGCAGACAGCCAAAATCCCGTTCGCTGCGGTGGGACCCCAGCTTTTGTCCACGATCATGCACGTGCAGTGCATCCTGGTTCTATTCTCTTCCTTATCGCCCCCTGAATGATGTTTGTGGTTCTGTTGACGGCACCTTTGTCACTGAGTGAGAAGATCCCTTCTGTCGATTTGAGCGCAAAATCCATTTTGACCCAACGATAATGAAGAGATGCTGGGGTATCAGAGGTGCCACCTCTTGGTTAATGTTGTTGGAGTCTTGACTGGAAGCGGAAGATCCCATTGTACCATTTTGAAGAGGTACAGTGGGGGGAGGGTTTATCCCTGGTGTCCTCACCAAGCTTTATCACTGGACAAACGTCACTAAAATGGACCATCTGGTCATGATCGCAATTGCTGTTTGTAGGACTTTTGCGATTCGCAAATTGTAACAGTGATTTACACTTTACAAGCACTCCATTGACTGTAAGTTCTTTGGAACACCTTGAGGTCAGGAAAGACGTTACGGCAACTGCTCGGTCCAAGATCACAAGAAACTGCAGAGTGTGGTGAACTCAGCCCAATGCATCACCCAAGCTTGCCACCCCCAAGTTGATTCTGTCTACACCTCCCGCTGCCTCAGAAAGGCAGACAGCATTGTCAGAGACCCCTCCCACCCAGGCATTGCCTTCTTCCAGACCCTTCCATCAGGCAGAAGGTACAGAAGTCTGAAGACTTGCACATCCAGACATAATGTGGAGATGCCGGCGTTGGTCTGGGGTGAGCACAGTAACCACAGTGAGCACAGTTGTAAGACTTCTTACTGTGCTCATCCAGACATAGGAACAGCTTCTTCCCCAAAGCTACTTGACTCTTCAACAACTCTCCCTCGGACTGATCTGTTCCCTGTAAGAACACTATTCACGATGCCCTATGCTGCTCTTGCTCATGTATTTGCTTTGTTTGGGCCCTTGTTCCTCACTGTAACCAATCACTGTTTTGTCGTTTTATCATTTGTCAATGTTCTCTGTTGATAATTCGATTTTTTTACTGTGTACGTACTGTGTACGTTCCCTCGGCCGCAGAAAAACACTTTTCACTGTACTTCAGTACATGTGACAATGAATCAAATCAATAAACGTGATATAAATGCATGTTTTTCTTCCTTCTATCTCCATGTCAATTTATTTTACTGTAACTGTCAAAGCTTCATATAATCTGTCAAATTCTTATTCCATTAATTGTAATTTTAACACACGAGGCTAAAATGGACCCACGAGGGGGGGTCAACTTTGACCTTCCAATTGGCCGACAGTGGGAATTCGTCAATCCATCCTTTTCCATGGCACAGCATCATTCAGTGGGCAGCACGGTAGCACAGTGGCTAGGACTGTGGCTTCACAGCTCCAGGGTCCCAGGTTCGCTTCCCGGCTTGGGTCCCTGTGCGGAGTCTGCACATCCTCCCCGTGTCTGCGTGGGTTTCCTCCGGGTGCTCCGGTTTCCTCCCACAGTCCAAAGGCGTGCAGGTTAGGTTGACTGGCCATGCTAAATTACCCTTAGTGTCCAAAAAAGGTTAGAACGGGTAATTGGGTTAGAGGTATCGGGTGGAAGGGAGGTCTCAAGTGGGTGGGTGTAGACCCAATGGGTTGAATGGCCTCCTTCTGCACTGTATGTTCTATGTGATCTATGTTCTCTATGTAGCTAACACAGAGGCTCATGAGAGTGGTGACACGTTTGTTGAATGTAATTTCTAAACTACAGAGGGATATTTGGGAGTATATGCTAGGTGCGGGATTCGTCGCCAGGAGAACCTTTTCCCATTCAGAAACGAGGACAGATCATTGCTCCAAATCTCACTTACCTATGGTTCATAAGAGTTGTCTAATTGCACTCATTAAAATGGAAGGAGCCAGCGTCATACACTAAAATTCACAAAAAAACATTTTTCCACCATCAGCACTTTGAACGCATCAAACAGGGAATTAAATTTAATCATAGCATCCTGTTTTCCCTCCCATCAATTCTTATGAATATTTCATTTATTTCTATTTCAAATGAGTTTTCTTTACAATATAAACAATCTTGGTATTAAACAACATGGATCTAATCTTGGTGGTGTGTACTCTTGTTTTCTGTACATCGTGCCACTGTCTCTCCCTACCATACCCGACTAACAGATAGTTCCAGGTTGTGCTGGGCTTCAAAGTTGGAACATAGAAATGTTTTTGGACAGGAGTAGAAGCCATTAGAACTAACAGGCTTGCTCTCTGTGACAATTCAATCATATCTACTTCAATTTCCATCACATTCCTCAATTGCTTCTTAATGCATTTGGTGCTACCCACTGCGCCACCATGCCGCCTCGCACACCATTATCTTAGCCCAATATCTGAGACACAATAATGACTTCTGGTGGCTTATCCAACTAAAGGATGCAGGAAAAGATACAACTAAGGCTGTCCTTGATAACCGTCCATGCTCCATTCTGGACACATACTCCAGCATGGGGCAGGGTCAGAATTGAAAATCCAGGCATTTTTATTTAAATTTCAAGCAGTGACTTTAACCACACCCTGACTGACTCCCGTGCCTCAGCACAAGAAACACAAACAAGGAGCGGGATTCTCTGACCCGCCGCCGGGTCGGAGAATCGCCGAGGGCCGGCGTGAATACGGCCCCCGCCGTCGCCCGAAGTCTCCGGCACCAGGAGATACTGCCCCCCCCCCCGCCCCCCCCCCCTTGTGATTCTCTGGCCCGCGATGGGTCGAAGTCCCGCCGCTGTCGTGCCGGTGCCACCGGTGTGAATCAAACCACCTCCCTTACCAACGGGACCAGTCAGCGCGGGCGGGCCTGGGGGGGGGGGGGGGGACCTGGGGGGGTGCGGGGCGATCTGGCCCCGGCTCCTGGGGGTGCCCCCCCATGGTGGCCTGGCCCGCAATCTGGGCCCACCGATCGGCGGGCGGGCCTGTGCCATGGGGGCACTCTATTCCTTCTGCGCTCACCATCTTCTTCACGATGGCGGACGCGGAAGTTACCCCCGCATCTGCGCATGCGCGGGGATGACGTCAGCAGCCGTTGATGCTCCAGCGCATGCACGGACTTCCACCGGCCGGCGAAGTCCCTTCGGCCCCGGCTGGCGGGGCGCCAATGGCCATTCCCGCCGGCCGGCGGGGCGCCAACCACTCCGGCGCGGGCCTAGCCCCTCAAGGATAGGGCTTGGCCCCGAAAGGTGCGGAGACTTCCGCACCTTTGGGGCGGCCCAACGCCAGAGTGGTTCACTCCACTCCATCCCGCCTGGACCCCCCGCCCCACCGGGTAGGGGAGAATCCCACCCAAAAAGTTCATAAAACGAATATGATTTTTCCGAACAATGAATATTATGAAGGCTTCTGCACGTTTGCGACCTAACTGCTTGTTTTGCTACAGTGAGAGACAAAGATAGAGAATGGCTCCCTGCAACTTTCCTGAGACAGGAATATTGAGCCGCTGCCAGCTAACCTGCTTCTCACATTGGATCAATTCCCAGCCAAAGCAGGAAATCTGTATTGATTAGCTTCTCCTCAATAGGGACAATCTGATAAAGAGGTTGAGTTTATCCGAATAGTAATGCCCCAATCGCCCAGTTTCGGCCCGAGGGTGGACAAAATTTCTTCGAGAACATTTCGCATCTGCGTCTATAGCAACAGTGGAAAGGTTAAATTCCAATTCAAGGAATTTATGTTGGAAGCGGATTTGGTGCATAAAAAAAACTCCTGTTTGTTCCCAAAGTGAATTGAATTCTTTTTAGATTTTGGATCTATCAAGCATCTATGAGCATTGAACATCCAACTCACATTAGACCTCATCCCACCAACTTCGAGAAAACGAAGAGCAAGTAAACGTGCTTTGACATAACCGCATTCACAACCTCCTTCACAGCCAGTGAAGTACTTTCCGAAGTGTAGCCACTGCTGTAACACAGCAGCCAATTTTGTTCAGTTTGGGAAACATTTAGTGAGATAAATGACCAGATTGTCTGTTTCAGGAATGTTGGTTGAGGGACTAAAATAAACCAGAGCACCCAGAGAACCCTTTCCTGCTCTTCTTCAAATGGTTGCCATGGGGGATTTTTCATGTCCAGCTGCCCAGACACAGCCTCGTTGAAGACCTCATCCTTTCCACCACCTTCCCCCACCCTCAGTACTGTACTGGTGTGTCAATTAGGGCAGCACGGTAGCATTGTGGATAGCACAATTGCTTCACAGCTCCAGGGTCCCAGGTTTGATTCCGGCTTGGGTCACTGTCTGTGCGGAGTCTGCACATCCTCCCCGTGTGTGCGTGGGTTTCCTCCGGGTGCTCTGGTTTCCTCCCACAGTCCAAAGATGTGCAGGTTAGGTGGATTGGCCATGATAAATTGCCCTGAGTGTCCAAAGTTGCCCTTAGTGTTGGGTGGGGTTACTGGGTTATGGGATAGGGTGGAGGTGTTGACCTTGGGTAGGGTTCTCTTTCCAAGAGCCGGTGCAGACTCAATGGGCCGAATGGCCTCCTTCTGCACTGTAAATTCTATACATATCTATATAATTCTAAAAAGTTTCCGCGGGGGGGGGGGGGGGGTGGGGGGTGGGGGGGGGGGGGGGGGTGTTTGAATCTGTACCTTAGCCAGTCAGAGAAAAGAGCGCTACTGAGTCGACCACGGCCGATCAGCCCCCAGTGGATTCGTGGGCGAAGATTGCAGGTTGGATCCCTGCTGTTCATAAGTTGGCCACTTTCAGTCAGATTGGGATACTTGGCTGGCTCGGAATTGTATCGAAAGCTACAGCAGTGAAACATGGGCTGGAATTCTCCGGCCGTTGCCATTCTCTGCTCCCGGAGGCAGTGCACCCCCTGCCCACGGGTTTCCGGGCAGCGTGGTGTGGCTTCAATGGGAAATCCCACTGACATGCGGCGAGAGGAGAGAAGTTCACGCCACCACCCAGAAACACACGGCGGAGGCGTCAGAAGAATCCCACCCTATGGTGATTAATCACGGCTGCATTGAAGGTTTACCCTATTCGCCTGATTTTACTCTCCTGCTCACAGTTACTATAATATTCCTCTTTTTGCTGCTTTTCTACTGAAAACAATTGATGGATTCTGCATCAACGATAGTGGAACAACAGAAGAATTACTGGATAAAGTTCGCCCTCCACCAGTCTGACAGTTACATGATGCATTCAGAATGGAATTGTTCATTTATCTTCGAAATCCATCTCTATCGATTCATCTCCAATCGGCAGGGAAATGAAGCCAGGAAACCCCCAGTGGTGGAGAGTTTGGCGAATAATGGAAATAGAAGCAATCTTTGCACATTGTCGACTCCTGGCTAACACTTATCCTTCCATCAATGCCATTGAAACAGACGGCCTGCTCATTATCCCATTGTTGTTTGTGACAGCTTGCTGTGTCTAACTTTACTGCTGCATTCCCTATTTCAAAAGCAATTAATTGACTGGAATGTGCATTGAGATAACCCAATGCCAAAGGAGTTATAAAAATGCAAGTCTTTCTATTTTTGCATTAGTCGATGGTCAACTTTTTGTTACCAAGCACACTGCTCTGACCATGTGGCAAATCTCATCGACTATCAAGCAAAATGTTCCATCCACCAACAACAACAACCCGTATTTACATAGGCTTTTATGAAATGTCTTAAAGTAGGAAAGATGGGCAGGAAGGCAGAGGTGAAGTGAAGGAAGTCCAGAGATTGGGGCACAGGAAACTGGAATTATGGCCACCAAAGGCGGAGAAATTAACAATTGGAGTTACATAAGAAAACTAAATTGGAGGAGCTCAGATATCTTTTTTTTTAAATAATTTTTATTGAAGAAATTTTTCAAAATACAAACATTTTAACCCCCCCTACATTTACATTTAAATTATAACAAAACAAAGTCAAACCCCCCTACTTAACAAAAAAAGAAAAAAAGTCCCCCCCCCCTACTCGCGCGGTCCCCCCCCCCCCCCCCCCCCCCCACCCCCCCCCCCCCCCCGCCGGCGAACCGACAGTCAGACCAACTTATCATTTCTAGCAGCGTCCTCGGGCAGGCCTTGCCCGTGCCACCACCGCTACCGTACTTCCTTCGTCTTTGTCCCCCCCTCCCCCCCCCCTCCCCCCCCCCCTTCCCTCCCGCCCTCCCCTCCCCTCCCGGGTTGCTGCTGTCACGGCCTCAGTTTCTATCTCTGATCCAAGAGGTCTAGGAAGGGTTGCCATCGCCTGAAAAAACCCCTGCACCGACCCTCTCAGGGCGAATTTGATCCTTTCCAATTGGATGAAGTTTGCCATGTCGTTTAACCAGGTGTTAACACTCGGAGGCCTTTCGTCCCTCCACTGAATCAAGATCCTCCTCCGAGCCACCAAGGACGCAAAGGCTAATATTCCAGCCTCCCTCGCCTCCTGTACCCCCGGTTCCACCCAACCCCGAAGATCGCAAGTCCCCATCCTGGCTTGACCCTGGACCCCACCACTCTCGACACCGTCCCTGCCACCCCCTTCCAGAACTCCTCCAGTGCCGGACATGCCCAAAACATATGTGCATGATTCGCAGGGCTTCCCGAACATCTAATACACCTGTCTTCACCCCCGAAAAACCGACTCATCCTTGTCCCCGTCATGTGGGCTCTATGCAGTACCTTAAATTGAATGAGACTTAGTCTCGCACATGACGACGACGAGTTGACCCTCTCCAGGGCGTCTGCCCATGTCCCGTCCTCTATCTGTTCCCCCAGCTCTAACTCCCACTTATCTTTCAGCTCCACTACTGGTACCTCCTCCACCTCCTGCATAATCTTATAGATGTCCGAGATCTTCCCCTCCCCGACCCAGACCCCTGAAAGCACCCTATCACTCACCCCCCTGTCGGGGAGCGCGGGGAACCCCTCTACCTGTCGCCTGGCAAATGCCTTCACTTGGAGGTACCTGAACGTGTTCCCCGGGGGGAGCCCAAATTTCTCCTCCAGCTCTCCCAAGCTCGCAAACCTCCCCTCTATAAACAAGTCCCTCAGTTGTCTAATACCCGCCCTCTGCCAGCTCTGGAATCCCCCTCCTGTATTTCCCGGCGCAAATCTGTGGTTCCCTCTTAGTGGTGCCCCTATCAGACCTCCCACTTCCCCCCTGTGTCGCCTCCACTGCCCCCAGATCTTGAGGGTGGCCGCCACCACCGGGCTCGTGGTATACCTCGTGGGAGGGAGCGGCCATGGTGCCGTTACCAGTGCCCCTAAGCTTATGTTGCCGCAGGACGCCCTCTCCATGCGCTTCCAGGCTGCCCCTTCCCCTTCCATCATCCACTTTCGTACCATCGATGTATTTGCCGCCCAGTAATATCCTGAAAGGTTGGGTAACGCCAGCCCTCCACTATCCCTACTCCGCTCCAAAAAGACCCTTCTAACTCTCGGGGTGCCATGTGCCCACACATACCCCATGATACTACTCGTTACCTTCTTGAAAAAGGCCCTGGGGAGGAAGATGGGCAGACACTGGAACAAAAACAAGAACCTCGGGAGGACCGTCATTTTAACTGACTGCACCCTCCCTGCCAGCGACAGCGGCACCATGTCCCACCTCTTAAACTCCTCCTCCATCTGTTCCACCAGTCTGGAAAAGTTCAACTTGTGGAGGGTCCCCCAGTTCTTTGCCACCTGCACCCCCAAATACCTAAAACTTTTAACTGCTCTTTTGAAGGGGAGCCTCCCAATTCCCTCCCCTTGGTCTCCCGGGTGTATGACAAAGACCTCACTTTTCCCCAGATTTAATTTATACCCCGAAAAGTCCCCGAACTCCGCTAGCATCCCCATTACCTCCGGCATTCCCCCCTCCGGGTCTGCCACATACAACAACAAATCATCCGCATAGAGCGAGACCCGATGTTCCTCCCCTCCCCTTGTCAGTCCTCTCCACCCCCCTGAACCCCTCAGTGCCATCGCCAACGGCTCAATCGCTAATGCAAAGAGTAAGGGAGATAGGGGACATCCCTGCCTAGTACCTCGATGGAGCCCAAAATATTCTGACCTCCTCCCGTTTGTTACCACACTTGCCATCGGAGCTGAATAGAGCAGTTTTACCCACTTGATAAATCCCTCCCCAAACCCAAACCTTTCCAACGTCTCCCACAAGTATTCCCACTCCACCCTGTCAAATGCCTTCTCCGCGTCCAGCGCTACCACTATCTCCGCCTCCCCTTCCACTGTTGGCATCATAATCACATTTAACAATCTCCGGACATTTGTGTTAAGTTGACGTCCCTTCACGAACCCCGTCTGGTCTTCATGGACTACCCCTGGCACACAGTCCTCTATCCTGGTTGCCAGGACCTTTGCTAACAGCTTGGCGTCAACATTCAGGAGGGAGATGGGCCTGTAGGACCCGCACTGGACCGGGTCCTTGTCCCGCTTCAAAATCAAGGAGATCAGGGCCTGCGACATTGTTGGGGGCAGAACCCCCCCCTCGCGCGCCTCATTAAAGGCTCGCACCAGCACTGGACCCACCAAGTCCACAAATTTCCTGTAAAACTCCACCGGGAACCCATCCGGCCCCGGCGCCTTCCCCGCCTGCATCTGGCCTATCCCTTTAATTAGCTCCTGCAGCTCTATCGGCGCCCCCGACCCTTCTACCAGCTCCTTCTGTACCTTTGGGAACCCCAATTTGTCGAGAAAGTTCTTCATTCCCCCTCTCCTCTTCGGCGGTTCAGACCTATACAATTCCCTATAGAAGTCCCTAAAGACCCTATTCACCTCTTGCCCCTTCTGCACTACGTCCCCACCCCTCTCTCTCACTCCCCCAATCTCTCTGGCTGCATCTCGCTTACGAAGCTGGTGTGCCAGCATCCTGCTCGCCTTTTCCCCGTACTCATACGCCGCACCCTGCACCCTTCTCCACTGCATTTCCGCCTTCCTAGTGGTCAGTAGGTCGAACCTGGCCTGCAAGCTACGCCGCTCCCTTAATAGCCCCTCCTCTGGTGCCGCCGCATATTTCCTATCTACTTCTAGGAGCTCCCCCACCAGCCTCTCCCTTTCCTGCCTCTCCTTCCTCTCTCTGTGTGCCCTTATGGAGATCAGCTCTCCTCTAATCACTGCTTTCAAGGCCTCCCAGACCGTCCCCACCTGCACCTCACCTGTGTCGTTCGTACCCAGATAGTTCTCAATGCCCGTTCTCACCCTTCTGCACACCTCTTCGTCCGCCAACAGCCCTACATCCAGGCGCCACAACGGGCGTTGATCCCGCGCCTCCCCCATGTCCACGTCCACCCAATGTGGTGCATGGTCCGATATCGCAATGGCCGAGTACTCCGTGTCCTGCACTCTCAGTATCAGCCCCCTGTTCAATACGAAAAAATCGATCCTAGAGTACACTCTGTGGACGTGGGAGAAAAAAGAATACTCCCTCGCCCTAGGCCTACCAAATCTCCATGGGTCTACCCCTCCCATCTGCTCCATGAACCCCCTTAACACCTCTGCCGCTGCCGGCCTCCTATTCGTCCTGGAACTCGATCTATCCAGCCCAGGGTCTAACACCGTATTAAAGTCCCCTCCCATGATCAGGCCCCCTGCCTCCAGTCCCGGGATGAGGCCCAGCAGGCGCCTCATAAAACCCGCGTCGTCCCAGTTCGGGGCATACACATTTACCAGTACCACATTCTCTCCCTGCAACCTACCCCTCACCATCACGTACCTGCCCTCCTTGTCTGCCACCACCTCTGCCGCCACAAACGACACCCTCTTTCCCACCAAAATCGCCACCCCCCGGTTCTTGATATCCAAGCCTGAGTGGAACAGCTGTCCCACCCACCCCCTTCTCAGGCGGACCTGATCTGCTACCCTCAAATGAGTCTCCTGCAGCATTGCTACATCAGCCTTCAGTCCCTTCAGGTGTGAGAAGACCCTTGATCTTTTGACCGGCCCATTCAGCCCCCTTACGTTCCACGTGATCAATCGGATCGCAGAGCGACCCGTCCCTACTCCCTGTCGATTAGCCATGTCTTGTCCCTTGCTCGCCCCGGGTCATCCCTCCTTTTCTGACCCGCTTCCCATAGCGATGGCCCCCCCCCCCCCACCCCCCCGGCTCTCCCCTTCTCGTCCCTGGTCTTTCCAGCAGCAACCCGGTGTCCCCCCCCAGCCCCCCCCCCCTTCCCCCCCCCCCCCCCCACCCCTCCTAGCCGCGATGTACCCAACATCGTACTCCCGAGAGTCAGCTGGTCTCCGCTGACCCGGCTGCTCCTGCCACATTCCGACTCCTCCCGGTTCACCCCATCTGCGCCCGTGAAAGATCCCCTTAAAACCCCAGAGAGAGACCCGCATAATCAACCCGCTCCCCCCCGTCCCGTCTCCCCAACTTAACGATATAAATACCCAATGGCAACTAAATACATAAATACTTAACTACATACTTAAATAACAAAATAATTAACTAGCTATCAACTAACAGTGTGCCCAACCATCACCCTCCATCAAACAGTATAAATAACCGCAGATAACCATAACCCGAAAAGAAAAAAAGAACAAAAAACCCCCCCCAAGCACCCAAAGAAAAAGGGTAAGAGGGGTAAATAACTAAGGGAAATTGGAAACGGGAAGAAACACCCCATAAGAAGCCAACGACCCACAATAGGGATTTCAACAGTACAAATATACAGAAACACCCAACAACTCGAAACCTTCAAGATATTCAGAAAAGTCAACCGTTCGAGAAAAAACACCCCAAACAATCCACGAAACTGTTACCCAGTTCCGACCTGGCCTGAAAAAGAAAAGGGCCACTTGCTCAATCAAGAGTCCCCAGGCGGCTACGACCGCCGGTGCTCCCAGGTTTTAGTTCGTGTCCAACTTTTCCTCTTGTACAAAGGTCCAGGCCTCCTCTGGGGACTCGAAATAATGATGTTGGTCCTTGTAGGTGACCCACAAGCGCGCCGGCTGCAGCATTCCAAATTTGATCTTTTTCGCGTGTAGCACCGCCTTTGTCCGGTTGTACCGGGCCCGCCGCTTTGCCACCTCTGCACTTCAGTCCTGGTACACCCTTACCGTCGAGTTCTGCCACTTGCTGCTTTTCTCCCTTTTTGCCCACCTCAGGACTTTCTCTCGATCACTTAGCCGCTGGAACCGCACCAGCACCGCCCTCGGGGGCTCGTTTGCCCTAGGCCTCCTGGCCATGACCCGGTATGCCTCTTCCAATTCCAGGGGCGCCGGACCGGCCCCTTCCCCCATCAGGGAGCTCAACATCTCCGCCACATATCCCGGGAGATCCGACCCCTCCAGGCCTTCTTCCAGGCCCAGGATCCTCAAATTTTTCCTCCTCATCCGAGTGTCCAGCTCCTCGAAGCGGCTCTGCCACTTCATGTGGAGTGCCTCGTGCACCTCCACCTTTTCCCCGATGACTGTGGCCTCCTCCTCCCTCACGGTCATCTCCTGCTGCAGATCTTTAATCGACACCTCTTGGATCGCCTGGGCTCCCACCAACCTGGTGGCCGTCGCGTTCATGGACTCTAAGAGCTCCACTTTCATCTCCGTGAAAAAACGGAGGAGAGCGGCCTGCTGCTCCTCCGCCCATTTCTTCCACTCCTCCGATGCGCCGCCGGCCGCCATTTTGATTTTCTTCCCCCGCTTTTTTTGGGGAGCTGCTGCCGTTTTTCTTGCCGCTCCACTCCGGGTACCGACCATAAAATCGGTCTAGTTCTCCTCAGGGGACCTTCCCCCACCGGGATTCGTTTTTCCAGCACCGTTGTGGCCCTCCAATTGGCCCAAAAACACCTTTGTTGCAGGAGCTTCCAAATGTGCGGCTTAGCTAGTCATAGCCGCAACCGGAAGTCGGAGCTCAGATATCTTGAAGGGTGGAGGAGATTACAAACAGGAGTAGGCCATTCAACCCTTCAAGCCTGCTCTGCCATTTAATAAAACCAGGACTGATCTGACAGTAACCTCGAGTCTGCATTCCCCTGCACTCCCCCCCCCCCCCCCCCCCCCCCCCCCACCCTCCCCTTACAGAGATGGGGAAGAACATGGCTAAGGAAGAAAATTTACACAGTCACGACATTAGCTCCCAGGCAGGCAATGTGGGCCAGTAAACACAGGGGTGATAGTGGAACAGAACGTGCTCCAAGGCAGGATGGGCAGATGGTTTCCAGTTGGAGGGTAGAACGTGAGAGGCCAGCCAGGAGTGCGTTGGAATGGTCAAGTCTAGAGATGACAAAGGTGTGGATGAGGGTTTCAGCAGGAGAGGATCTGAGGAGCAATATTGGGAGATGTTTCGGAGGTGAAAATCGGTACTGTGAGTGATACTGAAAATATGGGGTCATAAGCTCATCACATAATGAACATAAAGTTGAAAACATATTTAACTTAAAACAGTTGCTGTGATGTTCTTTGCCTTGTGGATGATGATGGCTTCAAAGTGCAGTGTCTTACAAAGAACATTAAGCTATGTTTCAGACAAAGCTTATTTATTAACGCGACAACTAAATTAGATTAGAACCAATTTACTACAGAGCTTATAAACGTGCGACTACTCACCATCTCGTCTAATCACCTACCCCCAGAATCAAAGCTTCACGTGATTTGCATGGATGCTCTTAATCTTCAAAGAATGGATGGAGGCATTCATATCAAATTGTTAACCCTTCGTTTACCATACAATATACAGATTGCCACAGTTGCTGGGAAGAGGGATGGAGCCATTAGCTAGAGAATAGAGATTGGGGAGAGACTGCAGACAATGGCTTCAGTCTTTCCGATATTTAATTGGAGGGAAGTTCAGCTCATCCAGAATCAGAAGTCGGGTAAACAGCAAGACCATTCAACAACAGTGGAGGGGCCGAGAGAAATGATTGTGAGGCAAATCAGGGTGTTGTTAGCGTACATGTGAAAACTGGCAACGTGTCTTTGGGTGATGCTGACGGAGGGTGAAGAATAGATACGGTAAAATCCTGATCAGTCCAATCGAAGAGGATTTGCTCACTAATTTGTGTTAAGCAGGGCTGAGGAGGCCAACTTTCCCACATAAATGTGACTCTCTGTAACCCGAGATGGGCGTTAGTTTGCAAGGACAGTTGAATCAAGCCAGGGGTTGTTTTTTTTGAAGAGATGGACAATGACAGCAGATTTACAGGAGAGAGGGTCAGCATACAAAGTTTCTGATGGAAACCTTTCAGAAACTATTAAAATGAACTGAAACTACACCAATAAAAAGAGGAATCATTCAATGTATTTATCGCATGGCCTATGTTTTTCATGATGTGGAGATGCCGGCGTTGGACTGGGGTGAGCACAGTAAGAAGTCTTACAACACCAGGTTAAAGTCCAACAGGTTTGTTTCAAACACGAGCTTTCGGAGCACGGCTCCTTCTTCAGGTGAATGGAAAGGCTTGTTCCAGAAATGTTTATATAGACACAGTCATCTCTGGGGCATCCGGGGCATCTCTGACTGTGTCTATATAAACATTTCTGGAACAAGCCTTTCCATTCACCTGAAGAAGGAGCCGTGCTCCGAAAGCTCGTGTTTGAAACAAACCTGTTGGACTTTAACCTGGTGTTGTAAGACTTCTTACTATGTTTTTCATGTATAGAACAACAGATTTTCACCTGTCTGGACTGTACACAGAACAATATTTTTCACTGTACCTCAGTACATGTTGTTTAAGCTTCTGGGCTGCTGTAGGGTAAAGGAGACATGAGTTCTGCTTCTCCACAAAACACCTTTATTTCTTTGGTCCAACTTCAGACACAAATCTCCACCAACAATAGTGCCACCTGTAACCCCTTTACCTACCAGTGACTTCCATTGGATAATAGACATCAAATTAGTATTTAATTGGAAGGTCTGTTCACCCAGTCCTGACACACATGACAATAAATCTGAACCCAAATCCAAATGTGACGTGGGGCCTCTAAGAGAAAAGGGCAGAGAATCATTAAAGATTAAGCAGAAATAGTTGGGCCACTTAAAATACTTCCCTTCAGTGTTCGTGGGAGAGGTGAAATGGGAGAGGAGAAAGATTCTGAGGCAGTTGAAGATCAGATGAAAAATATTTTAACAGAAGAATCTATAAGAGAAGTTAGTGAGGTCAGAAGGTGAGGCAGGAAATGCTGAAAGGCACAACAGAATGTCCACTTGAATTGGCCAGATGTAACCGGAATGTTAGGATGACTAATCTCCCTGGGATTTGCAATCTTATTCGGCAACCTGACTTGAGAGCATCATAACAAAGAGGAAAACAGAGAAGCCTTGGAAAAAAAATATTTTATTTCATGTTACAAAATGAATAGATGTCAGTCATAAATGAAACCCTGGTACGGTGACCTCCTTCCAACATCCAGATCTCAGTTGCAACCTAGCACACGAGAAGGCCCTCTCCATAACCGTGTCTTAGGTCCCTCATTGGCATGGCATCAATTTACTTGTGTACACATTGGGGAACTGCGGTAAAGTGTCATGATAGTTAGGCAGAGAGTGCGTGAGGCAAATCAGGAGGCAGTGACAAGTTAAAAATACTTTCGGATTTTCAAAGCCTGCAGCTTTTCAGAGGGTGGGCCGACTGAGAGAAGGAAGTCATTCTCTGATTCTGAGGTCTTGAGGAGAGGCTGAACTGGGGTCAGAGATGGGGGGGACGGGGAGGGACAGGGGGGGGGGGGCGGGGGGACGGGGGGGGGGGGGAACTTAATTTTTAAAAAATGAGCATTGAGCAAGAAGGAGGGTGTGCATATATAAATATATTTGTATTTAATTGTGATCTCGGTTCAACTTCTTCAACTTCGGTCCCTCGATGACAATTGGTACGAGGAAATAATTAAAAGTTTATTAAAAAAAAGCATTGAGAGTAAGTAGCATTGAAAGGATCACATTAAGTCTAGGCCTGTTGGCATTTTTCAATGATGTCTAGTACTGGAACTTGAAGACAGCTGTTCCCAGACTAACAGCTTGTGGAGTACCAGCATTAATATATATCCGCACTGTGCCTGTCGGCTAGACAATCTGTCAGTGTGGTCCTGAGGTCCATTAGTCATGGAAGTGATTCCTCACTGTTTAAAATTATGTGCGTTCTCTTCAGGTAGCATTAACTCTTCCAATTCCAAAGTAGTTGGAAACTTCCTTGAGTTGCAAAGAATATTTCAAGGGATATTAAGATTTAATTAATTCTGCCCCATGGATGATTAACCAGCAATAAACCCTGAGAATCTGAGTTCAAATTGAAATGCGACAGTTCCACTACGGGAGGATTTGAATTCAGTTTGTAAAGAATCTGACCGCAAATTATGGTTGCGCGGCAGCTGAATTTTCAACGCATCGCTTTAAGTTTCAGACACAAAATGGCATCCATGCCACATGCAGAGACTTCTGATGCGGGATATGTTGGACTTCATTTTGTGTAGGGCGTTGACACAGGTGGAGCAAGTTTGGACCCAGAGGTACACAGAGTGGGAAGATCATGAAGGCTCGTAGCGTCATGCAGCAGGAAGAACATCCTTCCCCCACCAACCCTGGCCAACGCTATTTAAATTTTTCAGATTAGTTAATGATTAATTTCTACTAGCTGTTGCTGAGTTAGTTGGGGCGTTGGTCTCCACTGTCATTCTAAGTTAGCAAAATCTATAAAGAGTGGTAACAAATAAACTCAGATTTAAAATACCCCAGGAAGTAGTGATTATAACATGATAGAATTCAGCATTCAGTTTGAGACTGAGAAACCTGGGTCGGAAATAACTGTATTTTACTTAAAGGAAATTTCAATCAAATTAGGATAAAGTTAGCAAAAGTGGACTGGGTCGATAGATTCGCTGAAAGGACAGTAAAGAAGCAATGGCAGACATTTAAGGAGGTAATTACATGACTCGCAGCAAAAAATATATCCTAGTAAGGAGGAATGATTCGAAGAGGGTAATAAACAAGCCTTGGCTAACCAAGGAATTTCAGGATCATAGAATCATGGAATTTACAGCACAGAAGAGGCCATTCAGCCCATTGAGTCTGCATCGGCCCTTGGAAAGGGCCCCCTACTTAACCCCACACCTCCACCCTATCCCCGTAGCCCCATCTAAACTTTTTGGACACTAAGGGCAATTTAGCATGGCCAATCCACCTAACCCGCAAATCTTTGGAGAGTATTGAGTTCAAAGAAAAAGCATACAAGAAGGTCAAAGTCAGTGAGAGCCCCGAAGACTGGGATACATTCCAAACCCAGCAAAGGAAGATTCAAAAGATAAATGGAGAGAAAATGATCTATGAGGGCAAACGTCCGTGGAACACAAAAGCTGACAATAGGAACTTCTTTAAACATAGAAGAAAGAAGAGAGGGGATCAAAGTGACCATAGAGCCTCAGAAATTGAATCTGGGAGGATAGTAATGGGGAACAAGGAAATGGTGGAGGAGTTAAACAGATATTTTGCATCGGTAATTACGGTGGAAGATATTTCTCACTCCACCGATGCTGTCAGACCTGCTGAGATTTTCTGGTTTTGTTTCAGATTACAGCATCCGCAGTAATTTGGTTTTATTAAAATCATCTTTACTCCTGTACTCAAATCCTCTTGCAATGAATTTATTCATGCACCAGGAGACCAAGGTTCCTTTTGGCATCACTACTTCAGAAATACTGTACCCTTCCGGTTTTTGCCGACCAAAGTGGACAACTTCACTCTTATTCAGATTATCTTCCGTCTGCCAAGTACTTGACTCTTTTTCACAGATTTTTACAGATGCACCATAGAAAGCATCCTATCTGGCTGCCTCACAGCCTGGTATGGCAACTGCTCGGCCCAAGGCTATCTGAAACTACAGAGAGTCGTGAACACAGCCCAGTCCATCACACAAAATCCTCTCCCACCCATTGACGCTGTCTACACCACCCACTGCCTTGGAAAGCGGGCAGCATAATCAAAGACCCCTCCCACCCAATCTCTTCCATTGGGCAGGAGATACAAAAGTCTGAGAACGGGCACCAACAGGTCCAAAAACAGCTTCTTCCCCACTGTTACCAGACTCCTGAATGACCCTCTTATAGACTGAACTGATCTCTTCACACATCTTCTCCACTGAGTAGTACTACACTCCGTATGCTTCACCTGATGCCTGTGTCTATGTATTTACATTGTGTATTTATCGTATGTCCTCTGCTTTTTCATGTATGGAACGATCTGTCTGGACTGTACACAGAACAATACTTTTCACTGTACCTCAGTACACGTGACAGTAAATCAAATTCAATTCAATATTCAATTAGCCTTTTCAAGCCCCTCCTGGCATCCTCCTCATGATTCACAGTCCCACCTAGTTTTGTGTCATCAGGAAATTTTACAATTGGTCTCCACATCCAAACTATTGATATAGACTGTGAACAGCCGTGGCCCCTTGTGGTACCCACTAGTAACAGCCTGCCATCCTAAATATGACCCATTTATTACTACTCTCTGCTTTCTGTCTGTTAACCAATTCTCAATCCAGACAAGTATACTACCCCCAATCCCATGAGTTCTGGAATGTGATTTAAATAACTCGGAACAAAGTTCCACAGTGAGTACGTTTAAAGGCGTGTTTCCCGACACTCACAGTGATGAGAACCACAACGCTATTGGACGGCACTCAGGGAGCCTCAGTGGGGAATGTACGGCCGACGCTGCACATAGCCCGGCTTTCTGCACCAAGGACCTCCCCTCGCGGGAACTCCTCAGTGTAGCGAGCGATTGGTATGCCATTTCAAAATAGCGCCCCAATCTCTGGAGACCCAATGCGCCCCCCCTCCAAGCCCCAGCTCATTATGAAGGGGTATTCCCGGGCCCCCGGCACACCCCCAACATCCACGTAGGGCACCCCCCCCCCAGCCCAATTGTCGCCCCACGATGTGTTGACCTGATACCCTGATAGTGTCTCTGGCAGCTATCAGTGCCACCTGGACACCTTGGCAGTTCCAGGATGGCACCCAGGTAGCATTACCAGGGTGCCAGGTTGGCAGTGCCAAGGTGCCCAGGTGGAACCAGCCATGCCAGGGTACCACCCTGCCTAGACGGCATGCACCTGGGGGCCTCCAATCCCCTGGAAGACCCCCATGAGTGCCATTCCGTCTGGTCCCTGTGAGACTGGCTATCTCGCTGTAATATGCAGATTCGCCAAAATGTGATCCAGTCCACAATGGGTAGGAATTATATTCCAATGGCATTGGGAGCTGGGTCGATCCCGGGGACAGGATTATCGGGTTTCTATCAGCCACGGTACACCGCGGCAATCTACTTTTCATGTGCTGTGTGACCATTCGATCACCCTCTCTCCCCCCCCCCCCCCCCCCATGATTTTGTTCACTGACCCCCCGTGTGGGACCTTCACAAAACCATTCTAAAAATCCAAATACAGCGCACCCATGGGTTCCCCTTTTACCTATATTACAGGTAACTGATGTGTTGGGTAAGCTGGGTCTATGTGGACTGTGTTTGATGCAGTGTAGAGAGAGAGACAGGCTTCCAACACTTGATGAGATGCAACAGGATTTTATTTAACATCTAACTATATTACATGCTTAACTGTGGGTTGACACTATGCTGACTTGACTGGAGACATGAGGCTAGCCTGACCAGACTAACTGACTACCACATGGTGTTTGTACTAGCTATGCTCACGAGCTCTGACTGTCTCAGAGGCTGGATCCCGAGCGAGCGTGAAAACTGGTGCCCTCTGGCTTTATAGTGGTCGTGTCCTGTCTGGTGATTGGTTGCTGTGTTCTGTGTGTTCATTGGTCATCCTGTGTGTCAATCACTGCCTGTCTGCACACCATCATATACATGGATGTATATCATGACAGTAACATCCTCAAAAAACTCCAATAGGTTAACAAACACGATTACCCTTTCAGAAATCCAAGTTGAGTCTGCCCAATCGTAACATTATTTTCTAAGTGCCCTGTTATCACATCTTTTAGAACAGATTCTCACATTTTCCCTCCAGCTAACATCAAATTAACAGGTCTGCAGTTTTCCATTTTCTCTCCACCTCCCTTCTTAATTATCGGGTTACAATGGCAGCACGGTAGCACAATGGTTAGCACAGTTGCTTCACAGCTCCAGGGTCCCAAGTTCGATTGCCGGCTCGGGTCACTGTCTGTGCGGAGTCTGCACGTTCTCCCCGTGTCTGCGTGGGTTTCCTCCGGGTGCTCCGGTTTCCTCCCACAGTCCAAAGATGCGCAGGTTAGTTGGATTGGACTTGCTGAATTACCCGTAGTGTCCAAAAAGGTTGGGTGTGATGATTAGGTTATGGGAATAGAGTGGATGTGTGGGCTTGGGTAGGGTGCCCTTTCCAAGGGCTGGTACAGACTTGATGAGCTGAATGGCCTCCTTCTGCCCTGTAAATTCTAACGATTCTATACATAAGTTACTTTCCGCTCTGCAGGATCCACTGCAGGTTCTACGCAGTTTTGAAAGAGAAACGCCATGCATCATTTCTACAGCAACCTACATCAACACTCCGGGTTTTTATTGTGACTATTTGTTTCCCTTTTTCTGGCAACTTTTCTGTGTCTTTCTCCGTGATGACAGACAAATTAATTGTTTAATTTCTCCATGATTTCATTGCTCCCCATTATGAATTTTCCTGTCTCCGCCTGTATCAGACCCCGATTGTCCTTGGTAATCTTTTCCCTTTCACAAAGCTAAAGAAGCTTTTACAGCCTGTATTTATGCTTCTCGTTATTTTGCATTCCTATTCTATTTTCTCTTTATTAGTTTCTTGGTCTTCCTTTTAACGGCTTCTCTAGTGCTCCCATTCCTCGAGCTTACTACTTTTTTTGGTGGCAATCTTATAAGCCAGTTCCTTTGATCTAATTAAACCTTTAACTTCTTTTGTTGTCCACCATTGATTCATTCTTCCTTGTTTGGTTTTGGGCCTTTGGGGAATGTATATTTGTTACAGACCAGCAGCAATGTTGCAGAGCATGGTCCACTGTATCAAGCACAGCCTCACCATCGTGAGGGCACATCCTTTGCACTCAGTGTCTGATGGGTGGCTGAGGAGGAGGAAGAGCGAAGGAGGAGACAGTGGGCGCTGTCCATGATCAGCTCATCTGACGGTGGTGTCAGTAAACTATGCCAATCTAACCATGCAATGTTTCATGCAAATGCCAGCTCTTCACCCGTTGTGCGTTCCCCGTAGTAAAGATGCCTGTGCTTTGATTTGATTTTATTTGTCCTACTTCTCTCAGGCAGTGCCCAGTGGCTGTAGTATTGTAGCTTGTAGGCTGCTGACCTTCATTGGGGGAGATGGCAGCTGACCTTGCAGGGTGCCCAGCTTCAGTCCATACCCCCTTGGCAGGGGTGGCGGCAGCCTGGGCTAACTTGCTGACTTGCAATAGCAAGGGCAATGGCAGAGTGACCGTAATGGAGCACGCATGTTGTCCTTGCTGGGAGAAGATAGCAGATGGGCAGCATGGTAGCACAGTGGTTAGCACAATTGCTTCACAGCTCCATTGTCCCAGGTTCGATTCCCAGCTTGAAATGAGGAATTGAACAGATGAATGTGATATAAAATAGGATTATTAGTTAGAATGGTATAGATAATAGGGCCGGTCTGATGGTAGTGAGCTCACAGACAAAGGACAAAGGGATTCAGCAAAGCCTGGCTAGAAAGGGGGAGGGTAGCCTCATGGAGAGAATAGTGAAAAGGATGCTATACCTACGAATCCATCTCTCATTTTATTGAGCCAGACTACCGGGTGAAGAATTTAAGATTAACAGGGTGACTGTCTGTGCGGAGGCTGCACGTTCTCCCCGTGTCTGCGTGGGTTTCCTCCGGGTGCTCCGGTTTCCTCACACAGCCTGAAAGATGTGCAGGTTAGGCAGATTGGCCAAGCTAAATTGCCCTTTAGTGTCCAAAATTGCCCTTAGTGTTGGGTGGGGTTACTGGGTTATGGGGATAGAGTGGAGATGTGGGCCTGGGTAGGGTGCTCTTTCCAAGAGCTGGTGCAGACTAGATGGACCGAATGGCCTCTTTCTGTACTGTAAATTCTATGATTCTGAATTCTCCCGAACAAGCGCCAGAGTGTGGCAACTAGGGGCTTTTCACAGTAACTTAATTGAAGCCTACTTGTGACAATAAGCAATTATTATTATTAAGTTACTGTGAAAAGCCCCTAGTCACCACATTCAGGCGCCAGTTCGGGGAGGCTGGTGCGGGAATTGAACCCGCGCTGCTGGCCTTGTTCTGCATTACAAGCCAGATGTTTAGCCCACTGTGCTAAAACAGCCCTTTCATTGCAGTGTTAATGTAAGCCTACTTGTGACAATAACAAAGATGATCATTATCAGATTGGTGCTCGATGTGGAGCCACTAGCACAGGGTGGACCCTCAGCAACCTGGGAAATCTGTTAGAGCACAGAATGCTGGACTGCCGTCAGAGTCGGCCAGTTCCTTTCAGCACTGTAGTCCGCAGCAATGGTGGCGGTAGTCTGCGTCTGCAATGACAACAGGCTCAGCCTCCATGGTCTCAACCTGAGCTCCCACAGCCCCACCTAGACAGGTGGTGGCTCATGCTTGAGCTTCAATGAAAGTTAAGATGTCGACCATCAACTGCATCTCTGTTGTGGCCACGAGCGTGCTAATGCAGTTGGCCACCACTGCATTGCTCGCTAGGATGGTTTCCAAGGTCTTTGTGAAGTTGCTGCGAGTTGCTCCATGACTATGGGCTTTCTAGCAGGCCAGTCAATGCACCAAGTATTTCTATCTGCATGTCCATCAGCCTTTTATTGCACCCCTCCCTCCCCCCCCCCCCTCCCATTTAACTGCTCACCTGATTACTCTGCAGTCAAACTTACAGACAAGCTTATTGACACTCATGCCTGGTGTCTCACAGTCCCCTCTAATCTACTCACTAAATGATGCACAGCCATTATCTGAGCTGGTGTCTTATCAAGTGACGGTATCTCTTCACCATCAATGTCTTCTCTCTCTTCCACTACTTCCTCCTGCTCCGCATGGCCAGCTTGCAATAACTTTGTATATGACAGGAGGAAGTCACAAGGTGGGGTTGTGGTGAACTTTGAACACCTGCCGAGCATTCTCCTCCTACCAGTAAAAGGAATGAATAGGTACTTGATAAATACATGCAGATGTGGTGAGGAAAAGTGGAGGAAAGCAAAAGGCACCCACAACCTTTAGATCAAAACAGAGTATGTGATGAGAAAGAAATGGGATGTAAGAAGGAAGGAAGATCAGGTGTGAAGATGCCATCAAGACGATTGGTTTCATCCTTGCCTCTCAGACCATGGCCTCCGGCATCGCTACCTTAATGATTTTAGCACCATCCCCACCATTGTGTTAAATATACGCTGGGGTCCTGTCCCCTGCCAGTTAGATGCTGCTGCCTGCAGTCATGTGTCATCTTGTCTCACAAGGGAGCGGGAATGGAGTTATGGTGCAATCTGTGTGATAAATATGCATGTCGTGTTGATTGTCTGCAAGCTGTGAGTGGCTGAGTTAATCAGACACGTGTCCTGCAGTGTGGAAGATTGAGAGGTGATCATATTAAAGCATGCACAATTCAAAGGGGCTTGACAAGGCAGACATTGGGAGGTTGGAGGATCTAGAACATGTGGCACGGTCTCGGGATGAAGGGATGATCATTTAGGACTAAGGCAAGGAGGGACTAATTTGCCCAGAGTCCTGTGATATGTTGGACTTCCCTTCCCCAGAGTTTGTGTCCTATCACTGAGCATTTTCAAGACTAGAATGGAGAGTTTATTTGGCCTCTCAGGGTATCCAGGGGCATAGAGAGCAGGTGGGATGGTGGAGTTGAGGCGGATGGTCAACCCTGATTGCATTGAATGGCAGAGCAGCCTTGATGGGCCGAATGGTCCACTCCTATTCCTGTTTCTCATCTTTTTACGTCAGTGAGATGGGTCCAGCAAGGTGTGAGGCTGATGTAAGTCCATGAATCTTACATATGGGTATTGTTTGATCCAGACTGTTGGTAGGTGTGTGAAGGGGTGCTGAATTGAGCATGACCGAACAATTTGTGGAATAAGGTATTTGAAGTTACACTTACCTAAGCCGAAACCTCCACCCCATTGCCACAACCCAGTAACCCCACCTAGCCTTTTTGGACATTAAGGGCAATTTACCCTGGCCAATCCACCTAACCTGCACATCTTTGGACTGCGGGAGGAAGCCGGAGCAGCCGGAGGAAACCCACGCAGACACGGGGAGAACGTGCAGAATCCGCACAGACAGTGACCCAAGCCGGGAATTGAACCTGGGACCCTGGAGCTGTGAAGCAAATGTGCTAACCACTGTGCTACCACGACTTTGTCATTCATAATGATCCCTGCACCCTTTATCAAATTCTGCCCCCATGATACTTAAAATTGTTTAAGAAGACCAGTAAACGTAACAATGAAGATGTCCGGATATTATGGAAAATAAACCAACCCGTTTAGGAAACCTGTTGTTCGCCTGTCTGATTCCAATCTCACAGCAAGATGATTGACTGTCTGCTGCCCTCTGAACTGGTCAAACAAACCTTTCAGTTACATCAAACCGCGACGGGGAAAACTGCAGCAGTCAAGAAGGCAGCCGAGCGCCACCTTCTCAGGGCAATAAATGCCAACAACGCCTCCATCCTGAGAATAATTTTGCTTTGGTTGCTATGTGCAGTGACATAGACACCTTTTCATGACATTTCCTCTGGTTGACATTTCCAGCGAAACTTCAAAAATATTCTTTTCTGCAGCGGCATCCTTGCGAATATCAGGAGGCGACTTATCAAGGTTTGCACTTGATCATTCCAGTACTAAAGGTCACAGTTGTCCTTGTCTGGCATGTTGATGTTTGCAATAAGTTTAACAAAAACTCGGAACCCTGAGGTAGAAGCATACATTGAAATATGTGGCATTTCTGGAACATACAGTATTGTTTGCTCAACTCATTGATTTGTTCAAACAACTGCCCGACATCTTACATACATTTTTTTAAATGACTTAGGCACTTGAAAACTGTCTGCAGATGAGCAAATTGTTTTGTCCCTGATAATAAGTGATACATTTCACAATTACTGACACAAAACAGTTGCTTCCCATCCCTCCAGTCTACAGCAGCACTCACTCGATCAAATATGGCGTCTGCTGAGGTCCCATTGGCAGCACTCTCATCCTTGACGATTGTGGGTTTAAATCCTGTGGTGTTCCTTGCGTTGCTAATCTCAGTATGTTTGGCGTAGTGTCTGTGGTGATATGCATCACTGTAAATACACAAGCGGTCAATGTAAATGCACTTAGACTAGATAGACACTAGAGGGAGCACCAGAGACATGGCACACAGTCATTCAACCAATAGGCCAGTAAGATAGGACACGACCAATGGGCACTCACGATACACACAGAGGTGACACTACCACAGGGGGGCATTACACCAACCCATATAAAAGGACACAGCACACATGCTCTTCCTCTTTCCAGTGGAGACACTCAGTGAGTGCACAGGGTTGATTTGAAACACATCACACCCACCACGTGGATTGTAGCAGACTGGTTTGTCAGTCTGAGTAGCTATAGCAGGATTAACAGGAGAGTCGAATCCAAGTAGGAGAATCGTTAACAGTTCAATAAATGTGTTAAAGCTATCTCCAAGGCTGAACCTTCCTTTGTCAGAGTGCACATCAAGGAAGCAGCTTATGCTACGTCAAGAGCACAACAAAACAGTGTTCACAAAGACCACAAGTAGCTTTAAATTGAAGAAAGCTGTGAATTTATAAACACTACTTAATTGGATTCGACACTTAATCCTATATAATACACAGTTGATAATAAACATATAAGCTACACTCATCTACTACTAAACTCTACACTATTACACTAACTATGATCTGCTCTCACTCACACAAAGTTTCCTTCAGTCTGTTCTGCAACTTTCTCCTCACCCTCACACCCACAAGGCTTAGCATCAATGTCTTATATATATAGACATCTAACTCCATCTAGTGGTTGATTTTGACATTACATTATCCCTTGCAGTGCCTTACATTTATGATAGTGCCACAAATCCCACTGCAGGACATCATTAGAAAAATCAATACTGGTGCTCAGTATGATACTGAGAGAGTGCTGCACTGTAGGAGCTATTAGCTTTTGGATGAGTTGTTAAACCTATAAACCCTCTCCATCTTGTCACCTGGATGGAAATGGGTCCCACGGCACTATTTTAAGGAAGAGTCGGGTAGTTATCCCCGGTGCCTTGGCCGATATTCATCTCATCGTCAAAAACAGAATACCTGGCCTCGATCCCTTGCTGTTTGTGGGGACTGCTGTGTACAAATGGGGCCTGCCATATTTCCAGCATCGCAACAGTGATTAGACTGCAAACGTGCGTCACTGGCTGTAAAACCCTTTGCGATACCCTGAGGTTAGGACAGGCGCTAGAGAAATGCAAGTCTTTGTTTTCCCAGGTGAAAGCAGTGGAAGGATACGGTGATAGAGTAGAGATGAAGTAAGGCGGATTGAGGCTTGTGTGCAGCGTAAACACCAGCATCGACCTTTTGGGCTAACCGGCCTGTTTCTGCAATGCAGGTTCATTTGTTGTGCAAATGGCAGATTGTCCAAATATTGCTGGAAATTGAACTCCCCAAAACAAAAGCTGTCTGACTCCAACCCACATTATCACTGGCCTCCACTGACCTCCCCAACCACTTGCCAGCATAATAATGTCCAATCACAGACAGCACACTCTGCAACTTTTAAACAATCAAAAGCTCCTGAAAGCCCAGTTCTTTTAGAGTTGATCCGGTTGCCATAGAAACTGCAATGTAAATGGGATGGTCCCCATAGCAACAGAAAACCACTTGAGGAATTGGCTCTCTGGTACTAAATGAGTTTTAAGATACGATCTTTATTGCAAATTATCAGAAGACGTGTAAGTATATTATTCCTTGCTCTGTTCTTGGTGTCAATATTAGTTCCAGTTTAATTTTTACAGTTACAGTCTGGGCTTTGCAAGGATGCACCAGCACAGTGACTAATGTGTTATTCTATCCATTACATTTCGAAAACAGGAGCAGCAATATTCTTCCACATTATGAAATAATACAATGCTAGATATTTTCACATCTGTCATGTTGTGCAAAAAATAGATATGTCTCTGCTTGTTGAAATAGTGATCTGTAATGCTCACTGAAGCATGTTAACAGAGAGACTTTACTTTGGAACTGTCAATTCAGCACTGCAGCAAAATCACTTTCCAATAGCCAATAGTTGTTTTGCTTCGCTCCAGCAGCCTCAGCTGATTATATATTATTGTGAATGTTATGCTCTTCAAGGTGAATCAAGTGCTCGGCAATGGAATATGTTCCACTGACCGTCCTTGATTTTGTTCAGCCGGGGGCTGCGCTCTCTCCACTCAATCTGACAATAGCCCTAAACTCGGAACAGCACTCACGGCAGCACCATTTTACACAAGAAATCAGCACGGCTTTTTCAGCCAATTTCACCTCCATCATCTCAAGATCTCCATCAAGCCCCAGCAACTTCTCATTCCAGTCCTGTAGCTTTTCCATTCTTTCACCACCCGTTGTACATCACCTCCTGGTCGGGCCGACTCAATGAGTCAATCATCTCCCCGCCAGAAACCTCCATGCCCGTGAACAATAAACCTAATTGCAAATCCGGTGGAAAGGAAATTCTGGAGCTCACAATCTAAGAATCAAAATCCAATTCTACAGCTGCTCGACCTTCAATTTTGAGATCAAGCTGACAGGTGTTACTGCCCGGTTGATTCAGATATCAACCTTCTTTTTTAGACACAAAATGGCGACAGAGCTGATGGAGAGCCTTCATAAATGAAATGAAATGAAATGAAAATCGCTTATTGTCACAAGTAGGCTTCAATGAAGTTACTGTGAAAAGCCCCTAGTCGCCACATTCCGGCGCCTGTCCGGGGAGGCTGTAACGGGAATCGAACCGTGCTGCTGGCCTGCATTGGTCTGCTTTCAAAGCCAGCGATTTAGCCCAGTGTGCTAAACAGCCCCTGAACCTGCTCACCATTGCCATCTTGTGGCTAACGCTTGCAACTACGTTGTTACATGGAGATGTTTACATTCAAGGTTTTGAACAGAGTCACTTTCAATGCTCAGAGTAAGGTTAGATGTTGCGTGCAGCTGTGAAAGTTAAACCTCTTTCATTTCTGTTATTCTAAAGGGAAGACAAATATGGAGAAACACGGGGAGTTGACTTGAAGGAGCGGAATGCTGAAAAGACTATATGATCATTCAATTGAGAAGAAGAGAGCTATATAATAATTCTTCCCTTTGGGTTGAGTGGAGAAACAGGAGATAAATAAGGTCAATAAATTGAAAGTAGCAATGCTAAATTGCAAAACAGTTACTAGTTTTATGCTCTTTGAGCTCTGGTTCAATGTAAGTATTTAACCTCTAGCCTGATGAAGCGGTCTTTTTGTCTGATTCTTATTGGTATTCTAATTCTCTAACAAATTATATGGTGTGCATTAATTTTGTTCGGAACGTAAAGGACAACAGCTTGCATTGACATAGTGGCGTTAATAATGAAACATCGCAAGGGATAATAAACGGGATGGTGATCAAACAACTGTCAACCCTGAGCCACATAGGCAGCACGGTGGCACAGTGGGTTAGCACTGCTGCCTCACAGCGACGAGGTCCCAGGTTCAATCCCGGCCTAGGATGACCTGGGAACGGATTACCTGCCTGCTCGATGGAGGCTGCCAACCGATAGCTATTCATGGCTTCAGTGAAGTGTGATTTGGAGCGTGCCTCAGCACTTTGCTGCCGACAGCGACCTCCCGACCCCCTGCTGTTTCCCACCTGCCCCAGCGGGAGGTCCCGTCTGCTTGAACCCTCTAAGATTGCACCCTACCCAGGCCCACACCCCCGCCCTAGCCCTGTAACCCCACCTAATCTCTGGGCACTAAGGGGCAATTTAGCATGGCCAATCCACCCAACCTGCACATGTTTGGGCTGTGGGAGGAAACCGGCGCATCCAGAGGAAATCCACGCAGACACGGAAAGAATGGACAGCAGAATGAGCAGCACGGTAGCACATTGGTTAGCACTGTTGCTTCATAGCGCCAGGGACCCGGGTTCGATTCCCGGCTGGGGTCACTGTCTGTGTGGAGTCTGCACGTTCTCCCCGTGTGTGCGTGGGTTTCCTCCGGGTGCTCCGGTTTCCTCCCACAAGTCCCGAAAGACGTGCTTGTTAGGTGAATTGGACACTCTGAATTCCCTCTCTGTGTACCCGAACAGGCGCCGGAATGTGGTGACTAGGGGATTTTCACAGTAACTTCATTGCAGTGTTAATGCAAGCCTACTTGTGACAATAAAGATTTTTTTTTTAAATTGACAGCCTGATACTGGGTGAAGGCTGCCAATTAGTGAAATGTCTGTGAGCCAGATGGGCAATGGAGAGACTGTATAAATTATAAACCTCATGCAGCATATTTATCTGATCTGGCAAAATTCATTTTGGAAAGTCAAGTACATCACCCCGCCCCCCACATCTTAAACAGTTGGCGCGAGAGATTTACATAAGATAGGAAATGGGAGCTGGCGTCAGCCATTTCATCCTGTGAACCTTCTTCACCATTCTGCAACACAGCTGCATAGTTGCATAGAATTTACACTGCAGAAGGAGGCCATTCGGCCCATCGAGTCTGCACCGGCCCTTACAAAGAGCACCCTAATGAAGCCCACGTATCTACCCTATCCCCGTAACCCAGTAACCCCCACTTAACAGTTTTTGGACACTAAGGGCAATTTATCATAGCCAATTCACCTAAGCCGCACATCTTTGGACTGTGGGAGGAAACCGGAGCACCTGGAGGAAACCCAACGCAGACAGAGGGAGAACGTGCAAACCCCAGGCAGACAGTCACCCGAGGCTGGAATCGAACCAGGGACACTGGCGCTGTGAGGCAGCAGTGCTAACCACCGTGCAGCCCCCACTTTCAAACATGAAAAGTTTGACTACAATACAATACTCTTCCCCCTCCCAAGTATCTTCACAGATTTCAAGGATAGCATAGATTACAAAATATATCTTTTGCTGCAATGGTTTCAGCAAATGCACAGACACTGAAAACGAACGGGCAAGCTGTGGTCAGAGACAACCCACTCTGAAACCAAATGGTAGAAGCCACCTAATCGAACTTCTCAAGTCCCACCCCACCGCCCCCCGCCCC
The DNA here is from genome assembly GCF_902713615.1 of Scyliorhinus canicula. Taxonomy (NCBI): domain Eukaryota; kingdom Metazoa; phylum Chordata; class Chondrichthyes; order Carcharhiniformes; family Scyliorhinidae; genus Scyliorhinus; species Scyliorhinus canicula. The sequence goes on along the minus strand of NC_052149.1, from coordinate 237,532,982 downwards.
CACCAGTGATTATTACGGTGCGAGCCTACTGCTCTCACTGGATTCCGAGTTCCAAATGAGTGTGTCCACACCCCACTCTCGAAAGACTTGCCTTGGAATCTTCTTTTCAAACAGTGCCATCTCTCAGCTGTTTTCCGCAGCATCAATCAAACGAAAAGGGAGGGGTCTGTGGCGGGCGAATTCAATGGACGTTGTTCTGACTTAACCCTTTTTTTTGGTGAAGGTGAGAGATCCAGCCCAGGAACACTGCCCTTTACGTTGGCGGTAATGTAAACATTTAGCAGTCAGCCAGTTAGAAATTTGCTGCTCCGACTGCGAATTGTCAACTTGCCAGGTCCAGCAAGCAGGGTGCCAATAAGCATAATAAGTATGTGTACCCTGGATAACCAAACTCACTTAGCATCCATAAATGATATGCCCAAGCTGTAGATTGTGTCAGGTATTCTAATCTATTGGCCTGCCTCAGTTGTGGTGTGTGGAGTCCCTGATGAGGTGCCGTATGTGTGTGTCTGGGCAGACATCCAGATAGCTGTTTGTAATCTGTTTGAAGTCCGTTGCCTTAATCAGTCGTTGGCCTGGGTTTAGGTTAATTAAAAAGTGAAACCGGACTGCTGATTTGGAGCCTATTTCACTGGCTTGGATTTGGCCCAAATCGCAATTAATGTAATTGAATTATTGACCGAATGGAATGCCCAAACTGAAGCAAGTTTGCATGGTGTCTCACATTGGGCAGAGGTGATTGCAGGAGGAATCACACATTGACCTACAGCTCCGCCTTCCAACCTGAGGTCAAAAACAAAAATGGCCATTCCAGGACATGACCGGGTAAGTGCTGGCTTGATACCAACGCCCTTCCGGATGCCCTCCACCCTTACAACCTCTGCCAATTTAAACTAATTCGAACCTCTGCTGCCTTTGAGATCTCTCAATAACCTCACCACTCTCCACCGCTGCGAACTGCTCCAGTCCCACACCCCTCTGCACTCCTCCAACCCGGTCCTCTTGTACCTTCCCAGTTTTCATTGCTCCGATATTGGCAGCAGAGCCTTCAGTTGCAATTCTCTCCCGAAATCTCTCATCCGCTCTGCATCTCCCTGCTCCTCAAAATGTATTTATTTTACCGTTTGGTCACTTGTCTCAGAATCTTCTGAAATGGCTCAGTGTCAAGTGGCTTGGGATGTTTTACTTCCGCTGAAGATGCTTTACAAATTCAGATTTATGCTGGTAGTAATTGAAAAGCTGTTGCCCTGATTTAACTTTGGATGGCGAGTGTGGCATGGACGTACCAGGTAGGTGGAATGATGCCCATGACAATGCCAACATGAGGCCATGATGTGGAGATACCGGCGTTGAACTGGGGTGGGCACAGTAAGAAGTCTTCCAACACCAGGTTAAAGTCCAACAGGTTTGTTTCAAATCACTAGCTTTCGGAGCGCAGCTCCTTCATCAGCTGAGTGAAGAGGTGGGTTACACAAACACAGCATATATAGACAAAGTCAATTATGCAAGATGATACTTCATGTGCAAGTTTTTGCAGGTAATTAGGTCTTTACAGGTCCAGATGGAGCCACTGGAGGGAGGGATAATCCCAGGTTAAAGAGGTGTGAATTGTCTCAAGAAGCCAGGACAGTTGGATGTCACAAGCCCAGGCCAGATAGTTGGGGGGGGGGGGGGGGGGGGGGGGGTGGTGTGAATGTAGTGCAACATGAATCCAAGATCCTGTTTGAGGCCGTACCCGTGTGTGGAACTTGGCTATCAATGCCAACATGAGGCCAGACAAATTTCCATCCCTCAAACTCATAACATGAAAGAGGGCAGAGCTCCCACTCAAACTCATTTGGAAAGATTAAGTGGTTGGCGGGTGGACGTACGGTTTTGCACTTTGGGGAGGGGGTTATAACCAGGGACCCAAGGAAACGGGTTCGCTGGATTAGGATTAGTGGTGAGCGATGGTGTGGTGGGGGCAGAGGGATAGTGGAAGGGTGTGCGGATGCAATCATGGTCAGGAGAGTGTGAAATGAAGTCCGGACAAGAGAGGTCCATGTACGTCATGCAGGGGATGACCACCCCTGTTGCCAAGACCCACAAGGAAATCAGAAAAGTAATTAAAGTTTTAACTTGTTGGAAGTGGTGCTTACCGGAGGGACCCAGCACAGCGAGTGGCTAGCATGACCCATGGTTATAATTGCATTGGGGTCCAAATGATATAATCGAACACCAACTGCTAATATATAGAAACTTACATAGAAAATAGGAGCAGGAGGAGGCCATTCAGCCCTTCCAGCCTGCTCTGCCAATCACTATGATCGTGGCTGATCATCAACTTCAACCCAGACCGTGCCTTACCCCTATATCTCTTGATCCCTTCACCCCCAAGAACCCTATCTAATGAGACCCATGCCTGCCAATGGTGTGTCTTTCCCATCTCCATAAGCACCTTGGTTAAAATGGTGGTAACCTTACCGACATCAAAATTGGCGCAGGTCAAAATCAGGCTGAGACGTTTTCAAAAATCATACTTGTGAGGTGTTGAACCTGCCCTGGCTTCACTTCCACTCGAATAACCACCGTCACCTCCAACCCCACAACTACCTTCACCACCATGATTGTGGGAGGGGTGCCAATCTCTGACATCCCTGCTGTGGCCTCATGTGAAATCCTCCATCTGCCCTTCAACCAGTTATTCAGGGGGCGGGGAGGGAGGGGTTTGGTAGCGTGGTGGCAATCTCGCTGGATTAGTAATCCAGTGATACCAACTAATGCTCTGGGACAATGGTCAAATTTCAATGGTGGTATTTGAAATTCAATGAATAACATTTGGAATTAAAAGCTGGCCTTCCTCAGTAACGGTGACCACGACAACTGTCATCGATTGTCGTGAAACCCCAACTGATTCACGAATGTCCTTTAGGGAAGGAAATCAGCCGTCCTTACCTGGTCTGGCCTACATGTGACTCCAGACCCACGGCAACGAGGTAGACTCTTGAACGTCCCCCTGAAATGCCACAGCAACCCACTCAGTTCAAGGGCAATTAGGGATGGGCAACAATTGCTGGTCATGCCAGCGATACCCGGAGCACACAAAACAATGCGGGTTGGATTCTCCGATTTTGTTGCTAAGTGCCGCGGCTGCCACCCCGCGTGGCCACCACCCCGCGTTCCTGGACACAGCCCGCGGCCACCACGCGTTCCTGGACCCAGTCCGCAGCCACCCCGCGTTCCTGGACACAGCCCGCGGCCACCCCGCGTTCCTGGACACAGTCCGCGGCCACCCCGCGTTCCTGGACACAGTCCGCGGCCACCACCCCGCGTTCCTGGATACAGTCCGCGGCCACCCCGCGTTCCTGGACCCAGTCCGCTGCCACCCCGCGTTCCTGGACACAGCCCGCGGCCACCCCGTGTTCCTGGATACAGTCCGCAGCCACCCCGTGTTCCTGGACACAGTCCGCAGCCACCCCGCGTTCCTGGACACAGTCCGCGGCCACCACCCCGCGTTCCTGGACACAGTCCGCAGCCACCACCCCGCGTTCCTGGATACAGTCCGCGGCCACCACCCCGCGTTCCTGGATACAGTCCGCGGCCACCCCGCGTTCCTGGACACAGTCCGCGGCCACCACCCCGCGTTCCTGGATACAGTCCGCGGCCACCCCGCGTTCCTGGACACAGTCCGCAGCCACCACCCCGCGTTCCTGGACACGGTCCGCGGCCACCCCGCGTTCCTGGACACGGTCCGCGGCCACCCCGCGTTCCTGGACACAGTCCGCGGCCACCACCCCGCGTTCCTGGACACAGTCCGCAGCCACCCCGCGTTCCTGGATACAGTCCGCGGCCACCACCCCGCGTTCCTGGACACAGTCCGTGGCCACCCCGCGTTCCTGGACCCAGTCCGCTGCCACCCCGCGTTCCTGGACACAGTCCGCGGCCACCACCCAGCGTTCCTGGACACAGTCCGCGGCCACCACCCCGCATTCCTGGACACAGTCCGCAGCCACCCCGCGTTCCTGGACACAGTCCGCGGCCACCACCTCGCGTTCCTGGACACAGTCCGCAGCCACCCCGCGTTCCTGGACACAGTCCGCAGCCACCCCGCGTTCCTGGACCCAGTCCGCAGCCACCCCGCGTTCCTGGACACGGTCCGCAGCCACCCCGCGTTCCTGGACACAGTCCGCAGCCACCACCCCGCGTTCCTGGACACGGTCCGCAGCCACCCCGCGTTCCTGGACACAGTCCGCGGCCACCCCGCGTTCCTGGACACAGTCCGCAGCCACCACCCCGCGTTCCTGGACACGGTCCGCAGCCACCCCGCGTTCCTGGACACAGTCCGCGGCCACCCCGCGTTCCTGGACCCAGTCCGCAGCCACCCCGCGTTCCTGGACACGGTCCGCAGCCACCCCGCGTTCCTGGACACAGTCTGCAGCCACCACCCCGCGTTCCTGGACACGGTCCGCAGCCACCCCGCGTTCCTGGACGCAGTCCGCGGCCACCCCGCGTTCCTGGACACAGTCCGCAGCCACCACCCCGCGTTCCTGGACACAGTCCGCAGCCACCCCGCGTTCCTGGACACAGCCCGCGGCCACCCCGCGTTCCTGGACACAGTCCGCGGCCACCCCGCGTTCCTGGACACAGTCCGCGGCCACCACCCCGCGTTCCTGGACACGGTCCGCAGCCACCCCGCGTTCCTGGACACAGCCCGCAGCCACCCCGCGTTCCTGGACACAGTCCGCGGCCACCCCGCGTTCCTGGACACAGTCCGCAGCCACCACCCCGCGTTCCTGGACACAGTCCGCAGCCACCCCGCGTTCCTGGATACAGTCCGCGGCCACCCCGCGTTCCTGGACACACTCCGCAGCCACCCCGCGTTCCTGGACACAGTCCGTGGCCACCACCCCGCGTTCCTGGACACAGTCTGCGGCCACCATCCCGCATTCCTGGACACAGTCCGCAGCCACCCCGCGTTCCTGGACACAGTCCGCGGCCACCACCCCGCGTTCCTGGACACAGTCCGCGGCCACCACCCCGCATTCCTGGACACAGTCCGCAGCCACCCCGCATTCCTGGACACAGTCCGCAGCCACCCCGCGTTCCTGGACACAGCCCGCGGCCACCACCCCGCGTTCCTGGACACAGTCCGCGGCCACCACCCTGCGTTCCTGGACACAGTCCGCGGCCACCCCGCGTTCCTGGACACGGTCCGCGGCCACCCCGCGTTCCTGGACACAGTCCGCAGCCACCCCGCGTTCCTGGACCCAGTCCGCAGCCACCACCCCGCGTTCCTGGACACGGTCCGCGGCCACCCCGCGTTCCTGGACACGGTCCGCGGCCACCCCGCGTTCCTGGACACAGTCCGCGGCCACCACCCCGCGTTCCTGGACACAGCCCGCGGCCACCCCGCGTTCCTGGACACGGTCCGCGGCCACCACCCCGCGCTCCTGGACACAGTCCGCAGCCACCCCGCGTTCCTGGACACAGCCCGCGGCCACCCCGCGTTCCTGGACACGGTCCACGGCCACCACCCCGCGTTCCTGGACACGGTCCGCGGCCACCACCCCGCGCTCCTGGACACAGTCCGCAGCCACCCCGCGTTCCTGGACACAGCCCGCGGCCACCACCCCGCGTTCCTGGACACAGCCCGCGGCCACCACCCCGCGTTCCTGGACACAGCCCGCAGCCACCACCCCGCGTTCCTGGACACAGCCCGCGGCCACCCCGCGTTCCTGGACACAGTCCGCGGCCACCACCCCGCGTTCCTGGACACAGCCCGCGGCCACCCCGCGTTCCTGGACACGGTCCGCGGCCACCACCCCGCGTTCCTGGACACAGTCCGCGGCCACCCCGCGTTCCTGGATACAGTCCGCGGCCACCACCCCGCGTTCCTGGACACAGTCCGCGGCCACCACCCCGCGTTCCTGGATACAGTCCGCGGCCACCCCGCGTTCCTGGACACAGTCCGCGGCCACCACCCCGCGTTCCTGGATACAGTCCGCAGCCACCCCGCGTTCCTGGACACGGTCCGCAGCCACCCCGCGTTCCTGGACACAGTCCGCAGCCACCCCGCGTTCCTGGACACAGTCCGCGGCCACCACCCCGCGTTCCTGGACACAGTCCGCGGCCACCCCGCGTTCCTGGATACAGTCCGCGGCCACCCCGCGTTCCTGGACACAGTCCGCAGCCACCACCCCGCGTTCCTGGACACAGTCCGCCGCCACCACCCCGCGTTCCTGGACACAGTCCGCGGCCACCACCCCGCGTTCCTGGACACAGTCCGCAGCCACCCCGCGTTCCTGGACACAGTCCGCGGCCACCACCCCGCGTTCCTGGACACAGTCCGCAGCCACCACCCCGCGTTCCTGGACACAGTCCGCGGCCACCACCCCGCGTTCCTGGACACAGTCCGCGGCCACCCCGCGTTCCTGGACACAGTCCGCAGCCACCACCCCGCGTTCCTGGACACAGTCCGCGGCCACCCCGCGTTCCTGGACACAGTCCGCGGCCACCACCCCGCTTTCCTGGACACAGTCCGCGGCCACCCCGCATTCCTGGATACAGTCCGCGGCCACCCCGCGTTCCTGGATACAGTCCGCAGCCACCCCGCGTTCCTGGATACAGTCCGCGGCAACCCCGCGTTCCTGGACACGGTCCGCAGCCACCCCGCGTTCCTGGATACAGTCCGCGGCCACCCCGCGTTCCTGGATACAGTCCGCGGCCGCCACCCCGCGTTCCTGGACACAGTCCGCGGCCACCCCGCGTTCCTGGACACAGTCCGCAGCCACCACCCCGCGTTCCTGGACACGGTCCGCAGCCACCCCGCGTTCCTGGACACAGTCCGCGGCCACCCCGCGTTCCTGGACCCAGTCCGCAGCCACCCCGCGTTCCTGGACACGGTCCGCAGCCACCCCGCGTTCCTGGACACAGTCCGCAGCCACCACCCCGCGTTCCTGGACACGGTCCGCAGCCACCCCGCGTTCCTGGACACAGTCCGCGGCCACCCCGCGTTCCTGGACACAGTCCGCAGCCACCAACCCGCGTTCCTGGACACGGTCCGCAGCCACCCCGCGTTCCTGGACACAGCCCGCGGGCACCCCGCATTCCTGGACACAGTCCGCGGCCACCCCGCGTTCCTGGACACAGTCCGCAGCCACCACCCCGCGTTCCTGGACACAGTCCGCGGCCACCACCCCTCGTTCCTGGACACGGTCCGCAGCCACCCCGCGTTCCTGGACACAGCCCGCAGCCACCCCGCGTTCCTGGACACAGTCCGCGGCCACCCCGCGTTCCTGGACACAGTCCGCAGCCACCACCCCGCGTTCCTGGACACAGTCCGCAGCCACCCCGCGTTCCTGGATACAGTCCGCGGCCACCCCGCGTTCCTGGACACAGTCCGCAGCCACCCCGCGTTCCTGGACACAGTCCGTGGCCACCACCCAGCGTTCCTGGACACAGTCCGCGGCCACCACCCCGCATTCCTGGACACAGTCCGCAGCCACCCCGCGTTCCTGGACACAGTCCGCGGCCACCACCCCGCGTTCCTGGACACAGTCCACGGCCACCACCCCGCATTCCTGGACACAGTCCGCAGCCACCCCGCATTCCTGGACACAGTCCGCAGCCACCCCGCGTTCCTGGACACAGCCCGCGGCCACCACCCCGCGTTCCTGGACACAGTCCGCGGCCACCACCCTGCGTTCCTGGACACAGTCCGCGGCCACCCCGCGTTCCTGGACACGGTCCGCGGCCACTCCGCGTTCCTGGACACAGTCCGCAGCCACCCCGCGTTCCTGGACCCAGTCCGCAGCCACCACCCCGCGTTCCTGGACACGGTCCGCGGCCACCCCGCGTTCCTGGACACGGTCCGCGGCCACCCCGCGTTCCTGGACACAGTCCGCGGCCACCACCCCGCCTTCCTGGACACAGCCCGCGGCCACCACCCCGCGTTCCTGGACACGGTCCGCGGCCACCACCCCGCGCTCCTGGACACAGTCCGCAGCCACCCCGCGTTCCTGGACACAGCCCGCGGCCACCCCGCGTTCCTGGACACGGTCCGCGGCCACCACCCCGCGTTCCTGGACACGGTCCGCGGCCACCACCCCGCGCTCCTGGACACAGTCCGCAGCCACCCCGCGTTCCTGGACACAGCCCGCGGCCACCACCCCGCGTTCCTGGACACAGCCCGCGGCCACCACCCCGCTTTCCTGGACACAGCCCGCAGCCACCACCCCGCGTTCCTGGACACAGCCCGCGGCCACCCCGCGTTCCTGGACACAGTCCGCGGCCACCACCCCGCGCTGCTGGACACAGCCCGCGGCCACCCCGCGTTCCTGGACATAGCCCGCGGCCACCCCGCGTTCCTGGACACAGTCCGCGGCCACCACCCCGCGTTCCTGGACACAGCCCGCGGCCACCCCGCGTTCCTGGACACGGTCCGCGGCCACCACCCCGCGTTCCTGGACACAGTCCGCGGCCACCCCGCGTTCCTGGATACAGTCCGCGGCCACCACCCCGCGTTCCTGGACACAGTCCGCGGCCACCACCCCGCGTTCCTGGATACAGTCCGCGGCCACCCCGCGTTCCTGGACACAGTCCGCGGCCACCACCCCGCGTTCCTGGATACAGTCCGCAGCCACCCCGCGTTCCTGGACACGGTCCGCGGCCACCCCGCGTTCCTGGACACAGTCCGCAGCCACCCCGCGTTCCTGGACACAGTCCGCGGCCACCACCCCGCGTTCCTGGACACAGTCCGCGGCCACCCCGCGTTCCTGGATACAGTCCGCGGCCACCCCGCGTTCCTGGACACAGTCCGCAGCCACCACCCCGCGTTCCTGGACACAGTCCGCCGCCACCACCCCGCGTTCCTGGACACAGTCCGCGGCCACCCCCCCGCGTTCCTGGATACAGTCCGCAGCCACCCCGCGTTCCTGGACGCAGTCCGCGGCCACCACCCCGCGTTCCTGGACACAGTCCGCAGCCACCACCCCGCGTTCCTGGACACAGTCCGCGGCCACCACCCCGCGTTCCTGGACACAGTCCGCGGCCACCCCGCGTTCCTGGACACAGTCCGCAGCCACCACCCCGCGTTCCTGGACACAGTCCGCGGCCACCCCGCGTTCCTGGACACAGTCCGCGGCCACCACCCCGCGTTCCTGGACACAGTCCGCGGCCACCCCGCGTTCCTGGATACAGTCCGCGGCCACCTCGCGTTCCTGGATACAGTCCGCAGCCACCCCGCGTTCCTGGTTACAGTCCGCGGCAACCCCGCGTTCCTGGATACAGTCCGCAGCCACCCCGCGTTCCTGGATACAGTCCGCGGCCACCCCGCGTTCCTGGATACAGTCCGCGGCCACCACCCCGCGTTCCTGGACACAGTCCGCGGCCACCCCGCGTTCCTGGATACAGTCCGCGGCCACCCCGCGTTCCTGGATACAGTCCGCAGCCACCCCGCGTTCCTGGATACAGTCCGCGGCCACCCCGCGTTCCTGGACACGGTCCGCGGCCACCCCGCATTCCTGGACACGGTCCGCGGCCACCCCGCGTTCCTGGACACGGTCCGCAGCCACCCCGCGTTCCTGGATACAGTCCGCAGCCACCCCGCGTTCCTGGATACAGTCCGCAGCCACCCCGCGTTCCTGGACACGGTCCGCAGCCACCCCGCGTTCCTGGACACGGTCCGCAGACACCCTGCGTTCCTGGACACAGTCCGCGGCCACCACCCCACGTTCCTGGACACAGTCCGCGGCCACCCCGCGTTCCTGGATACAGTCCGCGGCCACCCCGCGTTCCTGGATACAGTCCGCAGCCACCCCGCGTTCCTGGATACAGTCCGCGGCCACCCCGCGTTCCTGGACACGGTCCGCGGCCACCCCGCATTCCTGGACACGGTCCGCGGCCACCCCGCGTTCCTGCACACGGTCCGCAGCCACCCCGCGTTCCTGGATACAGTCCGCAGCCACCCCGTGTTCCTGGATACAGTCCGCAGCCACCCCGCGTTCCTGGACACGGTCCGCAGCCACCCCGCGTTCCTGGACACGGTCCGCAGCCACCCTGCGTTCCTGGACACAGTCCGCGGCCACCACCCCGCATTCCTGGACACAGTCCGCGGCCACCCCGCGTTCCTGGACACAGTCCGCAGCCACCACCCCGCGTTCCTGGACACAGTCCGCAGCCACCCCGCGTTCCTGGACACAGTCCGCGGCCACCACCCCGCATTTCTGGACACAGTCCGCAGCCACCACCCCGCGTTCCTGGACACAGTCCGCAGCCACCACCCCGCGTTCCTGGACACAGTCCGCGGCCACCCCGCGTTCCTGGACACAGTCCGCAGCCACCACCCCGCGTTCCTGGACACAGTCTGCAGCCACCACCCCGCGTTCCTGGACACAGTCCGCGGCCACCCCGCGTTCCTGGACACAGTCCGCAGCCACCACCCCGCGTTCCTGGACACAGTCCGCAGCCACCACCCCGCGTTCCTGGACACAGTCCGCGGCCACCCCGCGTTCCTGGACACAGTCCGCAGCCACCACCCCGCGTTCCTGGACACAGTCCGCAGCCACCCCGCGTTCCTGGACACAGTCCGCAGCCACCCCGTGTTCCTGGACACAGTCCGCAGCCACCACCCCGCGTTCCTGGACACAGTCCGCGGCCACCACCCCGCGTTCCTGGACACAGTCCGCGGCCACCACCCCGCATTCCTGGACACAGTCCACGGCCACCACCCCGCGTTCCTGGACACGGTCCGCGGCCACCACCCCGCGTTCCTGGACACAGTCCGCGGCAGCCACCCCGCGTTCCTGGACACGGTCCGCAGCCACCCCGCGTTCCTGGATACAGTCCGCAGCCACCACCCCGCGTTCCTGGACACAGTCCGCGGCGGCCACCCCGCGTTCCTGGACACAGTCCACGGCCACCCCGCGTTCCTGGACACAGTCCGCGGCCACCCCGCGTTCCTGGACACAGTCCGCGGCCACCACCCCGCGTTCCTGAACACAGTCCGTGGCCATCCCGCGTTCCTGGACACAGTCTGCTGCCGCCGAGTTCTTGACTGCTGAGACCACACGTCAACCGCGCAATCGGGAACGCAGCCTATCAGGGACGGAGCATCGGAGAAGGGCCTTCCCATGGCGCTCCAAAACCGTTCCCACAGAGTGCGACGCAATGATGCCATTCTGAAAGGGGTAGAGATTCGAAAACCAGCATCAAACGGGCACCCTCCCCGGTTTGGGCGTCGGAAGGGATTCTCCACCCAATCGCTGATTGTGATATCGGCGTCGGGCAATGGAGAATCCCGCCCTACATTTTCGAAAAGCTTCACTCCCACTGGGATCAGGTGGAAGTGACGTCCTGCAACATGGCACTGAAATAAATCAACATCCAACGGTTTTCTCCAATCAGGTCGGCGCTGATACTAATTTTAATCGACTCTCCGTGTTATTGGCCACTCCGAGTGAACCTGGGTCCATAACAGCAGATTATGAATGAGTGCAATAAGGATTGAAAGGTCAGCCAGGTGACCCTCAACATGCTGGAGTTGCCCTGTAGTGTTTCAATGACATTAAAGCTCAGCGGGCGATCATTTCTTCAGCATTAGATGTGTTGTTAGTGTTAAAGTCACATTTTCTCTGCGGATTAATCACAAGGGTTAAACAGCGCCAACCAAGCAGAAAATTGCTAATTAAAATAATGATTATGGGATAGGCTGGACTCCATCAAGCCCAGTAATGGATTTTGCATCACTGTTTATGACCACAAACGTGCGTGTAATTAAAGTTGGTTTAAGTGCTGCGTGCCATGTCAGCGAAATGCTTACTCACCTGGATCACTTTTTATCGGGCTCGATGTGTGAAGAATGGCGTGGCCTGAAGCTGACAAGGACAAGCGGGAACATTCAGGGAATAAGGGAGAGAAAGAGCAGAGAGATCAGGGATGCGTAAAGCGTGCTCAACGAGAAGGAATCTTGAGGAGGTTGTCCAAACGCTTTGCTGCCCGTAACCTAACTCGCACCAAGTCGTGCTCATCCATCATTGACCCATTATTAGGGGAGCTGGTGACACACTGGTAACATTGTTGAACTAGTAACCCTGAGGCCCAGGTTAATGCTTTGAGGACACAGGTTCAAACCCAACCACGGCAGCTGGGGGAATTTTAATTCAATTAATCAATCAGGAATATGAAGATAGTTTCTAATGGTGACCATGAAACCCATCTGGTTCACTAATGGTCCTTCAGGGAAGGAAATCTGCCGTCCTTACACGCCTGGCCGACATGTGACTCCGGACTCACAGCAATATGGTTGACTCTTAACTGTCCTGCGAATGGCCAAGCAAACCGCTGAGCAGCCGGGAGCCACGAGGTGGACCATGAGGTCGGGGTGGGTGGGCACGGACCACCATTTCTGCAGCCTGCAAGGCAGCCAGGCCGCTCACGCGCCCTGATGGTCCACTGTGAACTTAGCGCCATGGGTCGTATGGGCGCCCCACCAGACCAACACCCTAGGTACCCTCTGGACCCAGCTGACCCACCAATAGGATGGGCATGTTCCAACGTAACCAGTGCCATCTTCCTGGCTGGGATGAGGGTGCGTACGGATGGAGTTCCTTTATGCAGCTCCTGCTTGCCTGGCTCTGCAGTGCCGATCCTGACTCCGGCAAGTCGCAGGCCAGTTTCCATTGGAGTTGCACTAGTTCCACGTGGAGTCAGTGCGGGCCCATGAACGTGTCCTGAACCGCTGCGGGACTGTTACCGCGTTGGTTACCGTAGAACTCTCACGATTCAGTCCCGGCCTCAGCACCTGGCCTCTCAAATAGACAATCCACCCCTTTATTTCTGAATCTCTTCACAATGAGAGGCACAGTGGCACAGTGGTTAGCACTGCTGCCTCAAAGCTCCAGGGACCCAGGTTCAATTCCGGTCTTGGGTGAGTTTGCACATACTCCCCGTGTCTGAATTGCCCCTTCATGTCCAAAAGATTATGTGGGGGTTACTGCGTTACAGGGATAGGGTGTAGACGTAGACTTAAGTAGGGTGCTCTTTCCAAGAGCTGGAGCAGACTGGATGGGCCAAATGGCCTCCTTCTGCACTGTAAATTCTCTGAGCTTGCAGTCTGTGGAGATTGTAAGATTTACAGTATAGGATGTTCCATTTCTTGTTACAGTCGTTCCTGCCTGGTAATAAAGGCAGGGACCCTCTTGGAATGGTTTGATAGGTCACCAGATCAGTTCAATTGGTAGTGAACAGGAGTTTGTGTCAGTCAGCTTTAATCAGGGGAGAAGGAAAGTGTCTCAGAGAGATGGATAAGGAAGAGGGACAGGGAGAGATCCCAGAAGGAAGTCCCAGGTAAGGGACAAAAACAGGGGAGAGAAACAGGTCCTGGTTAAGTTCAGGAAAAGAGAAGAGCAGAGAAACAGTTGCCAAATTGGAAAAAGGACTGTTAGGAGCAGACTTTAAGCGCAGTGCAATCGGGAGAAGCCCTACTCATCGAATCGGTGGGTCTGAGTAACTGGGGCTCAGGAAAAGTCCCGGGGAGCTGAGAAGGCATCGGAAGTTTGTTGATTCCATGCTGTTGAGAGGATTAGGACTCAGTGGAAGTCCCGGAAGTAATTGTGCCATTAATTAGATCAGGGGTGGGCAAACGTTTCCGTGCAAGGGCCACATTCAGAAATTCACAATTTTAAAGGGCCGCATAGTATATTAATTAATAGTCCCGGTTGTAACCAATTAGCGTGCGGCATATACCTCAGCGCTTCCCCCGGCAGCATCCTGCCTTTAGCCCTCTTTTTCTCTACTTTTCAAAAATGGCGCTTCACCCGGTTATGATTCTGGGCGCCTCATATAGAACATAGAACAAAGAACAGTACAGCACAGAACAGGCCCTTCGGCCCACGATGTTGTGCCGAGCAATGATCACCCTACTCAAGTCAACGTATCCACCCTATACCAGTAACCCAACAGCCCCCCCATTAACCTTATATAAAAAAATAATAATTTTTTAAAAAATTTAAAAAAAAATGTTTTTTGTTTTTTTTGATGACTTGATCTTGGTGGGCCGCATAAAGATGCGGCCCGCGGGCCATAGTTTGCCCACCCCTGAATTAGATGCTGGATTGGATTGGATTGGATTGGATTTGTTTATTGTCACGTGTACCGAGGTACAGTGAAAAGTATTTTTCTGCAAGCAGCTCAACAGATCATTCAGTACATGGGAAGAAAAGGAATTAAACAAAATTCAAGAAAATACAAGAAAATACATAATAGGGCAACACAAGGTATACAATGTAACTACATAAGCATTGGCATCGGATGAAGCATACAGGGTGTAGTGTTAATGAGGTCAGTCAATAAGAGGGTCATTGAGGAGTCTGGTGACAGTGGGGAAGAAGCTGTTTTTGAGTCTGTTCGTGCGTGTTCTCAGGCTTCAGTATCTCCTGCCCGATGGAAGAAGTTGGAAGAGTGAGTAAGCTGGGTGGGAGGGATCCTTGATTATGCTGCCCGCTTTCCCCCGGCGGCGGGAGGTGTAGATGGAGTCAATGGATGGGAGGCAGGTTCATGTGATGGACTGGGCGGTATTCATGACTCTCTGAAGTTCCTTGCAGTCCTATGCCGAGCAGTTTCCATACCAGGCTGTGATGCAGCCCGATAGGATGCTTTCTATGGTGCATCTGTAAAAGCTGGTAAGGGTTAATGTGGACATGCCAAATTTCCTTAGTTTCCTGAGGAAGTATAGGCGCTGTTGTTGGTTATAGCGTCGATGTGAGTGGACCAGGACAGATTTTTAGTGATGTGCACCCCTAGGAATTTGAAACTGCTAACCATTTCCACCTCGGCTCCGTTGATGCTGTCAGGGGTGTGTAGTGCTGACAGGCATGCTGGAGTGCAGCTTTGTGAATCCTGTGGAACACAGTCGCAGGAAAAGAGATTAAACAACTGGGATGTGAGGTGTCATTGAGGCAGTTTGAGTCAGAGCAGCTTTAGAGGCAATTGACAGGCTAGATCTTTTAAAGTGAAGGTTTAAAATCCCTCACAAGGGAGACAGAGTTTTAACAAGATTGCGCAACTCATGGTGGACATGAACATCTGGGTGGGTTGCTGAGAAATCCATGGGATCTGTTTTGGTCACATCAACCATATATTGTACAGTGTGGTGTGTTCATAGAATTTCATAGAATTTACAGTGCAGAAGGAGGCCTTTCGGCCCATCGAGTCTGCACCGGCTCTTGGAAAGAGCACCCTACCCAAGCCCACAACCCCACCCTATCCCCATAACCCAGTAACCCCACCCAACACTAAGGGAAATTTTGGACACTAAGGGCAATTTATCATGGCCAATCCACCTAACCTGCATATCCTTGGACTGTGGGAGGAAACCGGAGCACCCGGAGGAAACCCGTGCAGACTCCTCACAGACAGTGACCCAAGCCGGGAATCAATCCTGGGACCCTGAAGATGTGAAGCAATTGTGCTAACCACAATGTTACCATGCTGCCCTACTGTGGTTGAACCACAGTTTGCCTGTTAATTCATATATACCTCATGTTGATTCTGTATGTTTGAGTACAGGATGTGTATTGTAAATTGTTTAATTTTTCTGACTTTATTTGTGATTGTTTAAATCCATGGAAAACTTTGGCTCAATTTTCTTAGCAAGGGCCTGGGGTTTCAAACTTTATGTATTTTTAACATGCACGATAGATCCCAAACTGGATAATAACAGGCTCATGTCAAACTTTAAGCATCTTGGGAGATTTTAATATCAGTTGATTGGTAGTAATAATAATCATCTTTATTGTCACAAGTAGGCTTACATTAACACTGCAATGGAGCTACTGTGAAAATATCCTCGTCGCCACATTCCGGCGCCTGTTCGGGTACAGAATGTCTGATTCACCTAGCAGCACGTCTTTCGGGACTTGTCGGAGGAAACCGGAGCACCCGGAGGAAACCCACACAGACACGGGGTGAACGTGCAGACTCCGCACAGACAGTGACCCAAGCCGGGAATCGAACCAGGGACCCTGGCACTGTGAAGCAACAGTGTTAGCCACTGTGCTACCGTGCTGCCCACAAATAACAGTAAATAATAATAATAATAGTGAAAAATAATAGTAAAGAATATGAATATTGCTACAGGGGTAAAGGGTGCTATTTGTTTGGCAATGTGACGATGACAATGCCTCAGCCAATCTGAGTCAATTTACCAACCAATCGACAGCCTTTTCTCATGTGGTTTAAATTGTAGTGATTGTTTTAATTTTGGTGTTCTTTGGGTGGAAGATAACGTTTCCAGCAGTGTGTCCCTCTGCTCTACAATACTGTGCTAAAAAGGCACTCCAGAAATACTGTTGTTCATTTTGGAAGCACAGAGTGAGGTGGTGTTATGGAGGGATATAAGATTAGAAGTGGGGGTGTCCACTGATGATTGCACAATGTTCAGCACCATATGTAACTCTTTGGATGCTGAAATGGTCTGTGCCCATGTGCAACAAGACCCGGGCAATAGTTAGGCTCGGCCTTAAAAGTGGCAAGTGCCAAGCACCCTGTCCACCACCTCCATCATCCACTCCCTGCACTACCGACGTATGGTGGCAATAGTGTGTACCATCTAACAGGCCTCATTGACAGCACTTTCAAACCTACAACCTCTATCACCTTTAAGGACGAGGGTAGTTGATGCACAGGAATGCAACCACCTGCAAGTTCCCCTCCAAGCCTCTCACCATCCTGTCATGGAACGTTATCACCAATCCATTACAGTCCCTGGATCAAAATCTCAGAATGCCCTCCCTCATAGCACTTTGGGTGTACCGATACTTCAGGGACTGCAGCGGTTCAAGAAGGCAGCTCACCACCACCTTCTCAAGGGCAATTAAGACTGGGCAATAACATTGAGGAAACCCATGTCCTCAGCAAATAGGAAAGAATTAAAGCAGAGAGCATTGGGGTAGTAAATTACCATCTGCGGAGCCCAGGGTAGGAGTGAGGGTGGGACGTTTGAGGAGTTTGCTCTACTTCATGTGAAAATCAGAGAATAATTTGCAAGTGAGAACAAGGATCATGACTCCCAGCAAATAATGCATATGGACCCGATGGGATGAAAAATGGCTGGGATCTACCTGTGTAATGTTCTATAAGTCCCCCTGTTTGGGCCCTAAACTCTGGAATTCCCTCCCTGAACCTTTCTTTCTCTTTAGCTCTTGCATCTCCTTCAAGACACTTCGATAAGAATCCAGCTCTTTGATAAAAGCCTTTGTTTATCGGCTCTGATATCACTTCCGTGGCTGGGAGTCGAATGAAGAGTCATGATACTCCTGCAAAGAGCCTCGGCTCACTCTCCTATATTAAGGACACTGTATAAATGCAAATGGTTGTTGAGGGGGAAACATTCTGTCGAGCGCTAGCACATCCCAGTCCACCCACTCCTGTCAAATTCCTCGACAGGATTCAGCTGTAAATCTCCTTCTAAATTTCAATCAATCCATGCTTAAACTGCAGCTCATTGAGGATATTAAACTCAGAGTGTCGCGCCATTCGCCGGTTAGCGTTCTGATGGTGAAGGATGGCTCGAAACGGTGATGTCAATACATTAAAAGCTGCTTCAGGTCACCTCCTCTGAGGGCGCTGAATTCTGGAGTTCGGCTGTGTTATTAAGAGTTGCAGCCGATCACGGAAGGTGGCGCAGGCCTGGAAGAAACGGTGCGCAAATGTTGGTGTGATTTAATTCAAAGATGGCCCTGGGACCGCACAAATAGGTCATTGCGGTTCCAAGGTCAATACGAATCCCAACCCACTGCTCTACAACTCTGCAACCACACTGTAAAAACGGAGGGGTGGTTTATCTCATTGGGCTAAACAGCTGGTTGGTGATGCAGAACAAGGGCCAGCAGCGCGGGTTCAATTCTCGTACCAGCTGAGAATTCTGAATTCTCCCTCTGTGTATCCGAACAGGCGCCGGAATGTGGCGACTAGGGGCTTTTCTCAGTAACTTCATTGCAGTGTTAATGTGAGCCGACTTGTGACAATAAAGATTATTTATTTATTAGGGGTGTGGAGAGAGGGTGGTGATGTGAGCTAGTTACCCAGAGGCCCAGGATAATGCTCTGCGGATGTGGATTCACACCTGACTATGGCCGCTGGCGGACGTGAATTCAATTAATATATCTGGAATATAAAATTGGTCTTGCTGGCGGTGACCATGAAGCCATGATCGATTGTTGTGAACACTCATCTGGTTCACTCATACCCTTTAGGGAAGGAAATTTGCCACCCTTACCCGGTCTGGCCCACATGTGACTCCAGATCCACAACAATATGGATAACTCTCAAAATGCCCTCTGAAATGGCTGAGCAAGCCATCCAATTGAAGGGCAGTTAGGGAAGGGCAACAAATGATGGGCGTGACAGTGACGCACATATCCCATGAAAGAATGAAGACAAAACTAATCCGGCTTGTAAGGGTCCTCCTGTTTGTTCCTGCCTAATTACTCTTCCTTTTATTTTTGTTGTTGCATTTTTTTGGTCCATGGATGTTTCATGGACCTGCAACTTTTATGAAGCCGTGGACTGTACCTTTAATTCAAACACGCATATTCCAGAAGGCTGTGCTGGTTTAGACTGACATTAGTGATGGTCCGCATTGAATGACTTGGCCGGTAACCAGCGATGATCGGTTCTGAACTCACAGAAATGTTTTTCAGAGGCAAGGCTGGGTTTCTAGTTTCACTGTTGTTTCTGAAGCCTGGCTGGAGGAGCTCTAACTCTCTCTCAAAGATCTGGAGAATAGCCTTTGGAAATCTAGTGTATGAGCTCTCCGTCTAATCTCTCTCTCACAAAGGCTGGTGTGAAAGAGAGACCAGAATCTGATACCCCTCCCTCTGCAGAACTGGCTGTGCAAACAGAACTCAGCAACCATTAGCCTTCTCTCTGCAGGAAGGAAGATGAGGTGAAGCGGAGACCGGAATTTGATAACACTCTCACCACAACAGGCCGGTCAGAGGCCTCTCCTGGGAAAGCTGTGAGTAAGATACACGGCTGAGCTGCAAAGAGGATCATTAAAAGCTGTAGACCTGAGACTTTAGACCACACCCCAGCTCTGAAGAGTGTGCACTGAGGAACTCAGCATCAGAAGCAGGGATGCTTATCCATGAATCTCTATTATTTTGCAACCTTTTCCTTCCCCTCTGTGTTTGTCTGTCATGTGTGTACGGGTAGAGGGTGGGGCAGTTAAAGGGGAGTTCGGTGTTAAAGGACATTTAACCAACTGTTTTCACTGCATATTTCACGTTTGTTCTAGTGATAAATAAACATTAATTGTTGTTAAACTTACAAACCTGGTGACTGTAATTATTGGGCAGCCAAGGAGTTTGGGTATTTTTGTACAAAATATTGGTTAATTAACTTGTGTTGTGACTCTGGGACATGTGGGATTGGAATTGACCGTGCAATTGCCCAACAGGCTTCAACTGCCTTATCAGCATTAAACATTGGAGGTGTTGCCAAGGAGCATTATCAGACAAAAGGTGACACTGAGTTATCAGTGCTTTGGCTGAGCTCCAGGTTTTTCGAGGAAGATTAGGGTGTGGAGCAGGCTGGTGGGCACATTCAGGAGAGCATTGGAAGGGCAGCACGGTGATACAGTGGGTTAGCACTGCTGTCTCACGGTACCGAGGTCCCAGGTTCGATCACGGCTCGGGGCCATTGTCCATGTGGAGTTTGCACATTCTACCCGTGCTTGCTTGGGTTTCGCCCCCACAGTCCAAAGATCTACAGGGTAGGTGGATTGGCCACACCAAATTGCCCCTCAATTGGAGAAAAAGAATTGGGTACTATAAATTTATTTAAAAAAATAAACAAAGGAGAGCAACACCAAACAATCCTCAGGGTATATTTGGAGTTTTACTATGAACGGTAGCAAGCAAAACTCAAAATCAAAGCAAGGTGATTACCAGAATCATGGAATCAGAGAGTAATATAGCCGCGAGGGAGACCATTCAACCCATCTTCCCTGTGCCGGGTCTGTAGTGGAACTATCCAAATATTCATACCCCTTGCTCTTTTCCCCAAATCCTGTCATTTTCATTGTATCAAATATTTATTGAATTATCTGTGGAATGTCTTTGTTGATTCACTTTCTCCCTTTCAGGCAGCACGCTTCAGACCACAACAACTTAATGTCAATTATGTGTCCCTTCATGTTGCCCCCTGGTTACCAATTGGAAACAGTTAGAGGTATCATCAGATTCAAAAAGTTATCCCAGTCTCTCCTTACTTCCTCCATCAAAGTCCTTCAAGATTTTGAACACACCAACAAATTTCCTCTTAACCTTCGCTGCTCTCGGGGTAGCAACCTCAGGTTCCTTGGTGTCTGTGCAACTAAACCCTCTCCTCCCTGGTTACCGTTTGAGGAAATCTCCTTTGCAACTTCTCCAAGACCTTGGCAACCTTGCAAATGGGTGGTGCTCAGAATAGAACGCAACCCACCAGCGGAGGTCCCAGCCGGTGTTCCATGAAGGTGCCGGACCGGGAGCGTGACATGGCCGGTAGATGCCAGGAGAGGTCTCCAGCATCTTCACGGCCGCCACTGTACCTCACGGGCTCTACCCAAGTCCCATGAGGCGGTGCAACGGGAATCCCGCCCACAATAAGCGGGATCTAGCCGTGCTCGCTGAAGTAGGTTTTAAACCTACGAAGGCCTACTTACCCAGGATCTAACGGCCTCCCAGCATTTAATGGTCTCCCCACGGAGTTGCCAGCCAGGCGTCGTTCAGTACTGGGTCCACACAAATGTGGACGAGGTGGAATGGCATCCGGAGGGTCTGCTGGGACATGGGCACCATGGCACTGCCTAAATGACACCTTGGCACTGCCCAGCCTAGCCCTGCCAAGGTACCCGGATGGCACCACAAAGCCAGAAGGAGCATTCCCAGTGTTCCAGGGTGGCAGTGCCAGGTTTATCAGGAGCCAGTGTGGCACTGTCAAGGGTCAGGGCCTAAGCGGGTCCATTCCCATGAAAGGAGAGTGGAGGGAGGGTATGAAGGGTGGGCATGTGCATGGCGGGTATGAAGGGTGCTCTGGACATTGGGGGGGGGAGGGTTGAAAGGTGGAGGTCGTGGAGGGGGGGGGGGGGGGTCCGAGAGCGAGCATGGGAAGACTTGAAAAAGGGGACCTTCAGTGACCCCACAGCCCCACAGCAGGTGGCCTCACTTGGGGGGGGGGCGTGGGGCACTCCCCATGTCTATAAGGGATGACATTGTCCATGGGTGGGGGGGGGGGGGTATGGGGGACCCACAAGCTCACTTAGAGATCTGGAACTTTTTCAAAATGGTGGCCCGATCTTTGAGGAGCCGGTCTGACTAGTGAGTTCAGCTCCCCAGTGATGGAAATAATTCTACATGTGGACAATACCGGTGAGAAACTCTCCAGGGCCCAAAACAGTGACTAAGTGTCATTGAAAAGCGGTGAGGAACTCGCTGGCGGAAAACTCCTTGAAAAGCCGGCCACAAATGACACTCTGAAACCTTTCTGTTATAATAATAATCATTATTAGTGTCACAAGTAGGCTTACATTAACATTGCAATGAAATTGCTGTGAAAATCCCCTAGTCGCCACAGTCCGGCACCTGTTCGGGTATTACAGAGGGAGAATTCAGAATGGCCAATTCACCTAACAGCACATCTTTCGGGACTTGTGGGAGGAAACCGGAGCACCCGAAGGGAACCCATGAGGAGAACGATCAGACTCCGCACAGACAGTGACCTCAGCCGGGAATCGAACCTGGGACCCTGGAGCTGTGAAGCTACCGTACCGCCTTTAGATTGTGCCCTTTGTGTCCCATTCCTCAATTAATAAAATTGAGAATCCCTCATTCTTTTTTGATGTCTGCTGAATTTATTCTGTTCCTTCACCCCTTTCCAAGCTGTCGTGTTTGGTTGATGCGGCCTCTCTTCATTCGTCCTCCCAAAATTCATCACCTTCCACTGCTCTGCATTAGGTTTAATTTCCCACGTGCTGGCCATGCCATCAGTCTCTCTCTCTGATCTCCTGAAGACTGTTATTATCCCAGTTATATACTCCATTTCGGAATTTCGTACCAGCTACAGATTTTGAAATGAGGTCCTGTGTACCCAAGGTCATTTATGTATCTTAAAAAGTGCAGTCACCATTATACCGACCCCTGGGAACTCAACTGTACAACTCACTCCACTCGGAATATCAACCATTCACTACTGGTCTCTGGTTTTTGTCTCCAGGTCAGTTTTGTATGAATATTGGCATTGTCCCTTTAATTAAGGGGGTTTTCATTTTGCTAACCAATTTATTTTGTGGCATTTTGTCAAACACTGATTGAAAGTCCGTATAGACAACGTCAACCACACTTCCCTCATCTCCCTTCCCCGTTACTTCGTCAAAGAGCTTGATCAAGTGATTCGCTTTGATAAAAAATCCATGCTGCCTTTCAGTTTTAGCCCCATGTTTCCAAACAGCCGTGAGTTTTATTCTAGGTTATCGGCCAGGATTTAGTGGAGCTGTCGGGGGGGGTCTTGGCAGCCAGCTGGAGACCTGATGAGCTATCCAATCAGAGGCCAGGGCTCGCAACAAAGGAAGAAAACTCTGACTAAACAACGTGCACAAAACACCCCAATACTTTCATTTCCATGTCAGCAAAGGTTGGGCTAGCAAACTAGTTGGTTGCCGATAATAGCTAATACAATTTACAGAAAGGTTTTGTTTGTAACCCATTATTTTTAATGGTGTTAGCGTTAAATACAGCTTAAAATGTGAAGTGAATCTGTAGTGGCTGTGAGTGCAGCAGGAAGAGGCTGTTCATAGAATTCATAGAATTTACAGTGCAGAAGGAGGCCATTCGGCCCATCGAGTCTGCACTGGCTCCTGGAAAGAGCACCCTACCCAAGGTCAACAACTCCACCCTATCACCGTAACCCAGTAACCCCACCCAACGCTAAGGGCAACTTTGGACACTAAGGGCACTTTATCATGGCCAATCCACCTAACCTGCACATCTTTGGACTGCGGGAGGAAACCGGAGCACCCGGAGGAAAGCCACGCAAACACGGGGAGGATGTACAGACTCCACACAGACAGTGACCCAAGCCGGAATCGAACCTGGGACCCTGGAGCTGTGAAGCGACTGTGCTATCCACAATGCTACCGTGCTGTTCTGTGGTCATAACAACAGAAATATCTGCCTGTCAGTAAAGAACACTGAAAATGCACATGTTTGCATTTATAAAGTGGTAAAATAACTTGTCAGCATCCAACTAGAGAAACTCTCATGAAGGTTACACATTGACTGTTACCCGCCAGAGGTCCAGGATCATCGTGGGTCCCCAGAACAAAGGTGAGTGCAGATGGAATTCGGGGTCATAGGGTAAAGGTCGTGACATGGAAGGCAGTGCAAGGCGAGAGCAAGAGGTTGGATTTCATCAGGTCCGTCAATCGGGCATGGGGGTGTGCTGGGTGAACTTTCAACGACGCAAGGAAGCCATGTGGCCTCCATTCAACCGTGAGCCAGCACAAAGTTGCAATCTGGTCGGGAATATTGGCTCATTAATGAGGGACATCCAACTTCGGAGCAGGAGCACCCCTGGGCCAGCTCCATCATTCAATAAGATCATGGCTGATCTGGTTGTAGGTCTCTGCTCCACTTTCCTGTCCTGTTCACAGAATCAAAGGATTGGAGCGGTGCAGAACGAGGCCATTTGGCCTGTCGTACCTGTACCGGCTCTCCAAATGGCTACTTTGTGCCACTACCCTGCCTTTTCCTCCTACCCCTGCATATAATCTCTATTCAACTAATCATCTAATGTCCTATTGAATGTCTCTATTGAGCCTGCTTCCCCGACACTCCCAGGCCGGGAATTCCAGACCCCAACCACTCGCTGTGTGGGCATGATTTTTCTCACGTCACATTTGCTTCTTTTGTAAATCACTTTAAATCTGTGCCCTCTCTCGTTCTCGATTCTTTTACAAGGGGAAACAGTTTCTCCCAATCTACTCTGTCCAGTTCCCTATCACATCTCCTCTTAGCCTTCTTCTCTGCAAAGAGAACAGTCCTAACCTCTCCAATCTATCCTCAAAACTGAAGTTTCTCATTCCTGGAACCATATGTGTAAACTTCTTCAGCACACTTTCCAATGCATCACATCCTTCCTATAGTGTGGCGCCCAGAACAGTAGTGTCTGGTATAAGTTCAGCATAACTTCCTTGCTCTTGTGCTCTGCGCCCCTATTAATAAAGCTTCTTTTGTAGTTACTCTCGCCACCTGTCCTGC
The DNA here is from genome assembly GCF_902713615.1 of Scyliorhinus canicula. Taxonomy (NCBI): domain Eukaryota; kingdom Metazoa; phylum Chordata; class Chondrichthyes; order Carcharhiniformes; family Scyliorhinidae; genus Scyliorhinus; species Scyliorhinus canicula. The sequence goes on along the minus strand of NC_052149.1, from coordinate 237,508,710 downwards.
CACCTTCAATGATTTATACAAACCCAGGTCCCTCTGCTCCTGCACCCCTTTAACTATTTGATCTCTTCTTTTTTGTATTGTCTCTCCATGTCCTTCCACATGGCTGAATATCTGAGATTGCGCATGGAAGGTGAAACTTCAGCGTGCTCGCATATCCAGGAGGAAAAGATTCTCGGAAGGTTAGATTAAAACCCTGTGAGATGGGTCACGTTGAAGCCCCGAGAGTGGGAGCAACTTCTGATGAGAATTCCAAGGCAAGATCTTCAGATATGGAGAATGGAAACCCTCATGAGCAAGTTGAAGTTTCAGAGATATTGATGGGCTCACAAAGGGACAAATATCTGTGCAGGTAGCTGACAAATCCATGGAATCTGTTTTGGTCACAAATGTAATCTATTGAGCAGGACCTCAGAATGCAACATGATCTATGCAGAGAACCTGGATATTATTGTACTTTGTTTTATGGCTATTTTGATATGTTTGTAATAGTCTTTCCATATTTTGCCCCCCAAAATTAAATATCTCCTGGAATTATTTGAAGAAGGGTAGAAAGTTCTCTGGATGTTTTTGGCAACATTCCTCAAGCAACCATGACCCAATTAGCTGCTTCGTTGTTTGTGAGACCTTATGATCTGTGAAATGGCTGAAAGTTAGATCTTTTTTCTATTTCACCCGTTCCTCGTTTAACCTGAGTTGTCTGGAGGATGCAGTTGGTCGAAGGGTTTCAGAAATGTGCACCACCCACAGTGGCCAGAGCCTGCAATGATCAATGTGACTGTTGACACAGAAAAAGCGAATGGGGAATATTGGCACATTCATTCAGAATGGCCAACGGTTAGCAAGGAAGCAAAGCAAAAATCCACGGCAGCAGAAAGCTAGGTTTGTAGATCAGAAATCCGCAATGCAAGATTTTTCATCGCACGTTTCATGGTGTTGCTCATTGCCTTGTGGTTTTTCCAGAACAATCCAACCAATTGGAGGTTGCATTTGTATGGAAACCGAATGCTAATTATTAATTAGCATTTATGCCTAAGTGAGGAATTTTGTCCATGCCTACCATGCAATGGGACTATCGGCACTGGGAAAATAATAGGTGACGCTCTACCTTTTAACAGAGACGTCTTTTATATTTAAGAAACAGGAGCGGGTGAAGACACCACGGGCCCTCGAGCCTCCCCCGACCGTCCAGCGAAGTCATGGCCGATCTTCTGCATTGTGGAAGCTGTAACCAATTAGCAGCTTGTGACGCTGATTTGCAAAGCCAAATTGTCCACACGGCCATCGCTGAACCCGAGGCTGGGTTCAATACTTCCCTCCCCACGTTCACTCTGGCGCTCAGTTCCAAGCTTTCATTGAGGGGATAAACTGCTGTAAACTTTGTGGCTGCCCAAGTAATCTCTTCATTAGCCGTGCGGAAATGGCTTCAGCGACTGTCGCTGTCTCGAGTCTCTTCAGTGACATTTCGAGTTGGCAGCCAGAAAATTGCAATCTGATTTCAGATGGCTTTTGCATGTAATTGATCTCATAATTGAAGCTCCTCAAAAGGAATGCAGGTGAGAGTTGTGTGACTTTCTCCTACACCGGGGGATCTCATATCCGTGACCTTTCAAACAAAAATGACTGCACATCCACCTCCTGGGTATATGATTTGTTTTTATAAATATGCAGGATGACTTGTGTCTCGGTGTAATGCAAAATAACATCTTTAATTGAACCTGCATGAAGCTGCCTTTTCGTTAGGAATGCTGTGTGACCTTTTATCATTCAAACTGGGTAATAGAGTAACTATGGCTCTGCTGTTTAAACCCATCTATCCCTCATACCCAGCTGTGATCTGTGCTTGCTGCGGATTCTGAAGCATTTTGCACTTTTGGACCGACACTGTACAGTGATTTTCTGATCTTGTGTTCCTGGCTGGAAGCGTCACCCACTGGGAACATGTGTCACAAAATCAAGATCGATGCGAGGTGTCACTGTCTTGACCATTTAAATTGAGGAATTATCATCCAGGCTTTTTTTTAATGGTATTTATAGGAACAGGAGGAGTCCATTCAACCTTGTTTTGTCATTCAGCTAGATCATGGCTGATCCGCATCTAAACGGATTCGGGAGTGGTCACATTGACGATTTGATTTTTTTATTACACTCGAGCGTCTCGAGCTGCTAAGTGGTTATAATTGTCAAGTAATCAGCCAGGATCTCAGCAATCCCAGGGGCCAGATAGTCAAATCCTGCTCCTGGGGCAACACGGTAGCACAGTGGTCAGCACAGTTGCTTCAAAGCTCCATGGCCCCAGGTTCGATTCCCGGCTTGGGTCACTGTCTGTGCGGAGTCTGCACGTTCTCCCCGTGTCTGGGTGGGTTTCCTCCGGGTGCTCCTGTTTCCTCCCACAGCCCAAAGATGTGCAGATTTGGTGGATTGGTGGTGATAACTTGCCCTTAGTGTCGCAAAAGGTTGGGTGGGGTTACTGGGTTATGGGGCTACAGGGATAGGGTGGAGGTCTGGGCTTAGATAGGGTGCTCGTTCCAAGAGCCGGTGCAGACTCGATGGGCTGAATGGCCTCCTTCTGCACTGTAAATTCTATTTCTTAGCTCCTTATGTTTAGTTCCAGATAATGGACGGGATTCTCCGCCTCGCCAGCCCCCGTTTTTCTGTGTGGCGCATCCTCGCCGGCTGCGAGGTTCTCCGTTCTGGCAGCCGGCCAATGGGGTTTCCCATTTTCAACATCCCGTGCCGTCGGGAAAGCCGGGGGGGGGGGGGCGTGGGTGCGCTGCCAGCGAAACGGAGCATCGTGCTGCCGGAGAATCCCTCAGAATGCCACAGTTCAAAGGTACATTTCTGTTTATTAGTTTCTCAGTGCTGATAGGCCCATGATGTGATGTTTACAGACAAAAGTCCAAATTTCGGTCTGGAAAGTATCTTACCTGGACGCTGTGACAAATCTCTCAATCTCAGATTGACACCCCAGTCTCAATAGCTCTTTGGGAGAGATGGTTCAAGATTTCTGCTGTCCTCTCTGTGCGATTGAAGTGCTTCCTGACTTCGCGCCTGAACGACCTGAAAATGGGCAGTGGAATTAGAAACAAGGACCGGCATTCTCCGCTCGTTGCGATTCTCTTTTCCCGCCAGCAGAGTTTCACCAGCAGTGGCGGTTTCAATGGCAATCCGCATTGACAAGCGGCGGGAATTTAGATTCTCGCCGCTGGTGAACGACGCGCCTCCGGCAAACACGAGGCTGGGGAAACGGAGACTCCAGCCAAAAGAAACATAGGAAATAGGAAAAGGCACAGACCTACTCCGCCATTCAACCTGAGCACGGTTCATCCTCTACCTCAACACCATCCTCCCGCGCTCTCCTTATACCCCATTATACCTTTAGAGTCTAGAAATCTATCTATTTTCTCCTTAAATTTCAGTGCCCTGGCCAATATTTATCCCTCAACCAACATCACTGTGGCACAGTGGTTGGCTCTGCTGCCTCACAGTGCCAGGGTCCCAGGTTCAATTCCAGCCTCGGGTCATTGTCTTTGCGGAGTCTACGCGTTCTCCCCGTGTCTGCGTGGCTTTCCTCCGGGTGCTCCGGTTTCCTCCCACAATCCAAAGATGTGCAGGTTAGGTGGATTGGCCATGATAAATTTCCCTTTGGTGTCCCACAGGTTGGGTGGGGTTCCTGGATTACGGGGATAGGGTGGAGGCGTGGGTTTAAGTCGGGTGCTCTTTCCAAGGGCTGGTGCAGACTCGATGGGCCAAATGGGCTCCTTCTGCACTGTAAATTCTATGAGCTATGACTTAAGAAATAAAATCATCTCACATTGCTGTTTTGAGACCTTTCCATTAGAAACTTGGGCTGCTGCAACAGTGGCTAAAGAAAAGTGCTCGAGGGCACCCTTGGGTTGGGGAAGGAGCTTTATAAATGAAACCTTTATAAATAAAAGCTCCTTCTTTAAAGGCTCCCAATTTCAGCCTTTCAACCGGTGAAAGTTCTCTGAAGGGGGCGAGGTCAAGCCGTGACCATTGACGCAGTGAAGTGATTACCTTCTGCATACGTTGACAATCTATTTTCTTGTGTTTTTTTGTCTTCCACATCCTTGCCCACTGTCTGCCTTCCATGCACTAAGGATTGCTGCTGCTTCCAATCATCTGAGAATAATTTGGATCTGGTGCCAGTAAGAGAAGAGCAAAAGAGGAGCTTTCTGCTCCTGTAAGTCATTGAGTGCTCCCAGCGATATGCCTGAATCCACGCATACTGACAATGATTGACACTTCAGAAATGGCAGCGCATTTTAAATATGGATGTGGATGGCTCATGCCTGTAAATGGGGAAAAAATGTTTGGAAATTATTTGATGCATTTTTTTTAACTCCCTGCAAGAAAATGCATGTATCATGAATGGACCAGGAGAGAGCTCCTGGGGGGTGACCCTGTTCCTTTTGAATAAGCAAATGAGTTGCCAACTTTCACTGTCAGGGGTCAATGGAACAGCTCAGCGTTGAAAGTTTACTAATTTTATATTCACCTTCATTGAAGGAAACAAACTTTCAACATTTTTCAGCAGCTCCTCAGTCCTTTCGCGATTTAAATATTTAACACACACAGAGTACATTTTAATGTCAACCTCTTTTTAAGAAAAATGTAAAACGATCCATCCGTTCAGTACGCTTCCTGGCAACCTGCTCTGTTAGACTGGCACTCTGTTGTCATGTGAGAGTACCTTTAAGAAATGGGTGTATATAAATGGGTGTGTATATAAATATCTGTAGTGAGAGTACCTTTAAGAAATTAGTGTTTATTACTGCAGTGATGTCAGAGAGTGGGTGGGGCTGGGCTGTCTGTCAGCTTTTTACTTTTGTTTTAGGCTGTTTGCTACAGGGTGTGTTTTAGTTTCATTTTCAGTGTTGGAGCTGAAGCCAGACAGAGCAGGTGCACTGTTGATCTCTCTGCCAGGAAAAGACTATCTCTTGATCATTTGGTGAATTCAGAATTATAAATGTTCTCAGTAGTGAATGTAAACCTAATGTGCTTCTGTTAAAAGGGGTTTCTTTTGTCTTCTGGATGTTGTTTGGGAAGTTATTAAGGATTACTTAGTGTTGTATTCATTGGGAGTTTCGTTTGAATTGATGGTTGCTAAGATGTTCACTGTATGTTTTAAAAAGATTAACTTGAGTTCATAGAATAAACATTGTTTTGCTTTTAAAAAATACGTTTCCATTTCTGCTGTACCACACCTGCAGAGTGGGCCGTGTGCTCCCCATACCACAATCTATTCAAAGTTGTGGGCCAGGGGAACTCCATGATACACTTTGGGGTTCTCTAAACCCTGGCCCATAACACTGTCAAGAGAATAATGGACACTATGGGCTGTTTGCAACATTGTTATTTAAGCTTGACCGTCTGACTGGCAATCTGAGGTTCATCCGGAAGTTGTACATCTGGTGATACAGTCCCCAGGACTGGCCTGCAAACCCACCACTTTCCACCACAGCCTCCCTTGACTTTCACTGTTGTGGTCACTTCGATAAATAGTCAACAATAAGAGTAAAGTCACCACAGTCCCAGATGACCATAGGCTCTCTCTCCCCCCCCCCCCCCCCCCCACAGCCCCTGCCCCCCAACTTTGAGGGGGAGAGCTGACTGGTGGTGATTTAACCTGAGGATCACCACACCTCAAGCTTGGGGTCAAGGTTGAGAAGGCGGGGCCTTCATGGATAACCTCAACAGAATGGGCACAAAGGCGGGGGAATAGTAATGTTACTGGAGTAGTAAACCAAGAGACCAAGTTAATGCTCAGCGGAGAAGGTGTCAAAACCTGATACGGCAACTGGTCAAAGTGAGCTTCAATTGATAAAATCTGGGATTGAAAGCTAGACTTAGTAACTGGGATCCTGAAATTATCCTAATGGCCTCTCTGGCTCAAGGGTGCCTTTCGGGGAACCAGAGAATTCCTGCAGTGCAGAAGAAGGCCACTCAGCCCTTTGAGTCTGCAATGACCCTCCGAAAGGGTACCCCCAGCTCGGACCACTCCCCAGCCCTATCCCCATATGCCTGCAAAGTGTGAGCCTTCGGTGTGACCACCTCTCTATAGATGTTATCCACAATACTCCCCATCTCATGGATGCACCATAGCCCCAGCCACCACTCCAGTTCCAGAACACAGGCTTCCAGGAGCTGCAGCTGGAGGCACATCCCACAGACACACCGGTCCTGGGCACTGGAAGCATTCCTGGTCTCCCACAGGGAGCAAGAAAAGCAAATCATTCCTTTCAGCTCTCCTTTTAGTTAAATTAATCATTTTAACTTCAGGTAAAATCAACTAGGATGCTTCTTCTTTGCACTGTTTCTCTTTGTTATGGAATATTATGCTTAGGTTGTCAGCATTGCCGTCTCATAGCTCCAGGGTCCTGGGTTCAATTCCGGCCTTGGGTAACTGTCTGTGCGGAGTCTGCACATTCTCCCCGTGTCTGCGTGGGTTTCCTCCTGGCGCTCCGGTTTCCTCGCACAGTCCAAAGATGTGCGGGTTAGGCCAGGATAAATTGCCTTTAGTGTCCAAAAAAGATGGGGTGGGGTTACTGGGGTGGGGTGGACGCATGGGCTTAAGTGGGGTGCTCTTTCCAAGGGCCAGTACAGGCTCGATGGGCCGAATGATGTCCCTCTGCCCTTTAAACTTTAAAAAAAACAGCTATATGACATCCCTGGGCTCTAAGAAACAATTTAGCATGGCCAATCCACCTAACCTGCACATCTTTGGGCTGGAGGAGATATGGGGCAGGGCCCAAAATTCAGTTTCATAATGGCGTGAAATTACAGTGGGATCTTTCACTGGTGAATCGGGAATCCCACTGAAGGCTGGCGTGAAACTGATTTGCACACCGCTAATGGGATGCAGATGGAGGCCCTGCCGGAATCTTCGCCCCAAGGTCTGATGCCATGACACCAGGGGGAAAACACACCGGTCCAGAACATGTCTGGAATAACATGGCATGAAGAAGTCAGGACTTACCCGAAGAACACATCTGGGGTTGGCTCGGGAGATGGAGATCGCCTGGATCCTAGAACAACTCAGCGATGGGTGGGGAAAACACCTCTCAGGTGGACCTTTCATCTTCCAGCTTCAATGTTCCTGGACGTACATCTTCTTCCTTCAATGGTGGGTGAATGATGGCGAACACCTTTTAAATATGGCACCCAGATGTGATGGTGGCCTGCCCAGCCATAGAAGGTGCCACAAAACTGCCGGATGCATTATTACGGCGAGAATGGAAGATTCATCATCATCCACAACGCGAAACACTTCCAAACCCCCCCCCCCCCCCCCCCGATGATCAGGGCCCCAGGGTATTCAGGCTCTTGGCAGCCATCCGAACATTCCTCACCGAGGCCCAGAACTGATGAACCGTCCCGTTTAATAGCGGGCTGGTTCTCGGCACTGCCGGTGCCAGGAAACGTGCCCGCTCGACCCGAGACTCTGATTCATTTCTGTTAAATTGCGCCTCTCAGCTGTATCTCATGGGCAGCATTCACGTTGCGAAGTCTGAAGGTTGCGACTTGGAGTTTCATTCCAGGATGTAAGTGTAGAAATCTAGGCTGAAGCTCCAGTGTTGGGACTGCGGGAGTGTCGCACGAGTGGACTTGGTGTCTTTTGGATGAGATGTTCCCTCGAGGGCGATGGGAGCGTGAACTCATGAACATGGGGAGTGGTTGAGGCAAATAGCAGAAAAGTATTTCAGGAGAAGTTGGATGAGTGCATGAGGGAGAAAGGAACAGAAGGATATGGTGATGATGTGAAATGAGGTAGGGGGGAGTTAGGCCGTATGGAGCATAAACACCAGCATTGACCAGTTGGAACAAACCCACTTGGAGTCACTGTGAGCAATTCTGGGCACCACACCTTAGGAAGGGTATTTTGGCCTTGGAGGGAGTGCAACAAAAATTAAACCTGGACTATAGGGGTTAAGTGACAAGGAGACATTACTCAAATAGACCTGTTGCCACTAGAATTTAGAAGGTTAAGGGGTGATCTAATCGAAGTATTCACGACATTAACAGGGAAAGACAGGTAAGATAAATATAAACTATTTCCACTGTTTGGAGATTCTAAAACTAGGGGGCAAAGTCTGAAAATTTGGGCCAGACCGTTCAGCAGAGATGTTGGTAAGAACATGTTCACTCAAAGGGTGGTAGAGGTTTGGCACTCTACCACACACAGCTGTTGAGGCAAGATCGGTTGTTAATTAAAAATTCAAGATAGATTTTTGCCAAGCAAAGATATTGATGGAAATGGGCCAAAGAGGTTGTGGAGTTTCGACACAGATTATGATTTAATTAAATGGCAGGATAGGCTCGAGGGGCTGAATGGCCTGCTCCTGTCCCTATGTTCCGATGTATAAGAATTGAGGTAGTTATTTATGATGCGACCATTGCAACACATAATAATCAGCAGCTGTTCAACACATGAATAACGTGGCCAAGTATTCAGGAATGTTGTTTCACTGACAAACTATTCAAGTGCGGATAATAAAGGGTTACACTTAACAAGTGTTTAATGCGACAATTTAGTTTGCTTTCTTAATAGATCAATTTCTCATTACGCAACTCAGCCAGTAGTAAAGTTTATCACGCATGAACCTCACACGCAGCTTTCTCGAATTGCTTCTAAAAGACCCTGTTGTAAATGGAACCATTTTTATTCAAATGAAATGCTGTTTTCTTTATTTGCATGCGGTTTACACGCGTGCAGAGAATTCAGGCGGCTCCTAGGGCGTCATTAAAGCTGGAGGTAAGCGTTGGAGTGTTTGATAAGTCTTTTTTTTAAATTATGCACCTTTTGTGTTGTGTACACCTCACCAGATTGAAAACAATGGACTACTTTGCATTCTCTGCACAATCCAGTGGAGTGACAGTCTTGGAATGATGTTCTTCAAATTATAGCCCATGAAGGCTCCACGCAGTTGTCTGAAGTTCCCTGGCATTCTATTCCCGCAGAAATATCTGTGTGTTTATTTTCCGTCAGTTAGTGACTCGATTAAAACTTCCCACCACTGACATTTCAAATGGCCCCATGGGGGATTTTCATGTGCAAATCAAGGGGCCAATGACGATTTTTAGACTGTAACACAAAGCTGGTTTACTCGGGGGAACCTGGAACTGGTTGCATGCAGGAAAATCAGGTTCAATTGTTTCCCAAGCTGCAGGCCCTGAAAACGACTGTGCATTAGGCCGAAACCTACTCAGTATATATTAAAATGGACTTGCCCCAGAATGGAGATGGAGCGGAAACAGATTCCCTTCCCCAATATCCCCCAAATTCCTGTTTGACCCCCATCGCACTCTATCCCATTCACCAATCAATTGCCTCTCCTCAATCATCTCCCCTTTTTCAGGACCTTTTCCGTCATCCCCTGCATCCCAGACTCCCATAATTCCAGACCACCTTCATTCAGGATCCTGAAGGGAGGAGTGTGAAACAGATCAGGATCACTGTGAAGCAGACCGGGAGGGGAGTGAAGCAGGTCAGGATCACTGTGAAGCAGACCGGGAGGAGTGTGAGGCAGGTCAGGATCACTGTGAAGCAGGCCGGGAGGAGTGTGAAGCAGGTCAGGATGACTGTGAAGCGGGCCAGGAGGTGTGTGAAGCAGATCAGGATCACTGTGAAGCAGACCGGGAGGGGAGTGAAGCAGGTCAGGATCACTGTGAAGCAGACCGGGAGGAGTGTGAAGCAGGTCAGGATCACTGTGAAGCAGGCCGGGAGGTGTGTGAAGCAGATCAGGATCACTGTGAAGCAGACCGGGAGGGGAGTGAAGCAGGTCAGGATCACTGTGAAGCAGACCGGGAGGAGTGTGAAGCAGATCAGGATCACTGTGAAGAGAGCGGGACAAGAGTGAAGCAGATCAGGATCACTGTGAAGAAGCTGGGAGGAGTGTGAAGCAGATCAGGATCACTGTCAAGCCGACCGGGAGGAGAGTGAAGCAGATCAGGATCACTGTGAAGCAGACCGGGAGGTGTGTGAAGCAGATCAGGATCACTGTGAAGCAGACCGGGAGGAGTGTGAAGCAGGTGAGGATCACTGTGAAGCAAACCGGGAGGAGTGTGAAGCAGGTGAGGATCACTGTGAAGCAGACCGGGAGGGGTGTGGAGAAGGGTGAAAGAACAGTATCCTTAGATTTATTAATAGGGGCACAGAGTACAAGGCCAAAGATGTTCTGGTGAACTATTTAGAACTTTGCTGGGGTATTGTGTACAGTTATGTGTGCCACACTTTAGGAAGAATGTGAAAACATTAGAGGCAGTGCGGAAATGATTCATAATGATGGTTCCAACGATGAGGAACTTTTGTTATGAAGATTGATTAGAGAAGTTTTGACTGGTTTCCTTGGAGGAAAGCCACCCAAGAGGAGATTTGATGAAGATATTTGTTGCATTGTGCAATGTCTAGATGAGGATTTTGGGGATTGTCTATTCTTCAAATGTATCTTGCTGGCACCTGTAGTTTCTCAACCTAATACTCTCTATTTATCTGTACATCTCCCTGATCAAGCCTCTCTTCTCAATTGCACCTGTGTCCCCCCCCCCCCCCCCCCCATGCCCTACCCAGTATTGATACTTTTCCAATCACCCCTTCTTCGAACAGGCACCAGAATGTGGCGACGAGGGGCTTTTCACAGTAACATCATGTGAAGCTAATAAGCGATTTTCATTCCTGGTCGCTCTCCTTCCCGACCTGTCACAATTCCTCGGCATCTTCCTTTCCGACCGCCCTACCTTCCAGATCAGCTCCCTCTTCATGATTACCCTCCATCTGACCGACATCTTCCCAATCACTGACCCTCCCTCCGTTGTCATATCCGCTTCCTGGTCCTCACCCCATTTCCTGATTTTCCTCCCACCAACTCCCAATTGTGATGACTGCAGGAAATGTTTCCATAAATTGTATTATGGGTCTGTTGCAGTAATGTTATTGAAAGAACTTAGGTTAATGTATCCGGATTATAGGAGCAATTTAATGCCCATAGACCTGCAGTGCTAAGAATGACCCCGCTTCAGATGGGACTCAGTTTTTTTTTTCCAGCCTCGGTCTGGAATGCCCCATCGAGGCCGCACTCTTAGCTCGTCAGTGCAGGAAGAGATCTGGGTGCCATTTCTAAATGCCGTCCCGATCTTCCAACTCCCCTCGATATCCCCACCGTGGACACCCGACCCAACCACTGCACCAACCTACCTCTTGGGGGGTCCTCAAGCCCCTCCTCACACCAGATCATAAGGGCAGGCACCCCTGGGCCCGATCCCTGGCACGGGCAAGTTGGCACCCAAGCACCTTGGCGCTGTCATCCTGACACCTTGGCAGTGCCCCTGCCAGCCTGCCAGCGCCACCTGGGCACCCTAAATGTCTGCCAAAGCTGTGATTAAGGGGCTAACAGCTGGGAAGACTGTGATGTTATACATGGGAAGGGCCGGGTCTGTTTTTTGTTTCATTTTCAGCCCTGCCCCTGTGTCTGTCGTTTTTAGTTTCTTTTTGTTTGGAGAGTTTTGCTCTGGGTTTTGAGGAAAGGAATTGCTTTTCACAGACTTGACTTCTGAAAGCTTCTCTCCCAAGGACTTTGTGAATAAATCCGTAAACCATTGAGTGTTAATTTTATTAATAAGTGGCAATTGAGCTGCGTGTGTGGATTTGGCTTAATTGATAGAAGTAGATGGGAAAGTAAGCTCAAAGACATTTCTTTTGAAGAACTGTTTAACTGTTAATTGAAGAGCTGTTTTTTCCTCAGATGTTAATGGGATTAATCCTGTATTAATAATAAAGATTGTTTCAATATAAAAGATCCCTCGGTGGCAGTGGAATCTCTCCTGGAGTGAAATATCCTTTCCTCCGCAGTGTACAAATTAAAACATTTGTTGGGGTCTGGTCCGTTTTCCTGATATAAATTGGGGTCTGGTCCGAGTTCTGAAATGCAATCACCTCCTCTTCCCAGTCATCCATTTTCCCAATCATCACTCCTCAGTTGTTGCCATTTGGATGTTTTTCCCAAATCACCCATCGTTCCTGATTGCTCGAGCCCCTTCCTGCCTTGGTTCTTTGCTTGAAGCAGAGAGTTAAAGCCCACCTTGACGTGTTTCACCTTTGTTAAACTTTCTTCCAATGCATCTGACTTGTTGAATTAGCTGCATTTCAAAATGAAGCCAAACACTCGACATCAGAAATCAATGTCAGCTTGTGTCAGTTTCTTGTAGCCGTCAGGCGCACCACATCCTTCAGCTGAATTTGCATCCTTTTTTCCTGTGGTTGGATCTTACAAACTTCGAAAACTGACTTCAATCTCTGATTTGTTAACTAACTTTCAAAGCTTGTGTTATCCTGCTGCATTGTTCCAAGAATGTACATCCAGGTGACTGCAGCGAACAAAGGGGCTTATTGATGAAACGCAAAGGCAATTAGAGAACAGGCACAAAACACTGCACAACAGGTCTTTACACTTCATCTCACTGGTCCACACTATTGTGTTATGTACTCTGGGATAACACAGGCTGCAACTGGATGCAGCTTTAACCAAAAGATACTCCAGACCTTGAAGTTAGTTCAATCTGATTTATTGAACCATTATCACAGTTCTCTATGAGTTCAACTCTCCTGCTAATCTTGCTATAGTAACTCAGTCTAACTAACCAGTCTGCTCTAAGCCACATGATGGATGTGATGCTTCTGATCTGCCCCTGTCCTACTCATTAAGTGTCGCCTGTGGAAAGAGACCGAGCATGTGTGCCCTGTCCTTATATATGGGTTGTGTAATGCCCCCTTGTGGTAGTGTCACTCTGGGTGTCTTGACAGCCCGTTGGTCGTGTCCTAGTCTCCATGTTCTTTAGCTGTATGTCTGCATATCATGACGTCTCTGGTGCTCCCTCTAGTGTTTACTTAGTCATAGTGTATTTGCATTAACCCCTTGTGTATTTACAGTGATGCATATCACCACACACACCTCTTGGGGTCTTTCTCCCAGGGTCTCCACGCAAACTCCCCATAGTCCGGATTTCATGATTGGCCCCTAGCCAGACAAGTGGCCTGTGGAGCTTAAAGGCTTGAACTATATTGTAAATGGCAGAACCCTTAGGAACGATAAATTACAGAGGGATCTGGGCATGCAGGTCTGGAGTATTGCGTGCAATTCTGGACGCCACATTATCAGAAGGACGTGGAGGCTTTGGAGAGAGTGTAAAGAAGGTTCACCAGGATGTTGCCTGGTCTCGGGGGTGTTGGCTATGAGGAGAGGTTGAATAAATTAGGATAGTTTCACTGGAAAGACGGAGGCTGAGGGGAGGCCTGATAGAGGTCTACAAAATTATGAGAAGCATTGACAGGGTGGATATTCAGAGGCTTTTTCCAAGGATGGAAGTGTCAATTGCAAAGGGGCACAGGGCAGCACGGTGGCGTAGTGGTTAGCACTGCTGCCTCACAGCGCCGAGGTCAGTGATTTGATTCCGGCTCTGGGTCACTGTCGTGTGGAGTTTGCACATTCTCCCCCTGTTAGCATGGGTTTCTCCCCCACAACCCAAAAGATGTGCTGTGTAGGTGAATTGGCCACGCTAAATTGCCCCTTAATTGGAAAAATGAATTGGGTACTGTAAAGTTATTAAAAAAAAGGGGCACAGGTTCAAAGTGAGAGGGGGAAAGTTTAAGGGAGATGTTCAGGGAAATATTTTCACACAGAGAGTGGTGAGTGCCTGGAACGCATTGCCAGAGGATGTGGTGGAAGCAGCACGTTAGCAACATTTAAGAGGCATCTAGATGGATACATGAATAGGGAGGAAATAGAGGGATACGGACTGAGTACGGGCAGAAGCTTTTTTTCAGTTAGGAGGTCATGATCGGCACAGGCTTGGAGGGCCGAAGGGCCTGTTCCTGTGCTGTACTTTGCTTTGTTCTTTGTAACACAGTACCAAAAGTCTAAAAGTGTAATTATTTTGAACCGGAATAACATCTATGCAGTGGGGAATCTATGAGTCAAAAACAAGCATTTTAAACAGATACAATGCTGAAATGGATTGACAAAAATCAATATGATTTAGTGCCAGAGGAAGAGAGAGAAAAACTGAGTGAATCGAGCAAAAAAGAAATGGCCACCGCACTCATGTGTACAAAGTTCTGTCTCATAATGAATGAAGAGGTTGTTGGGGAAGTTTAAACAAAAGCGAAGACTGACATTTACTGGCTTTCTCAAAGGCACACGTGAAGGGTCAGCTCTATCTTTTTTTGGTGTGGGGGGGGGGGGGTGCAGGTGAGAAATAGTTAAATTTGTTAATGAGCTGGGAAGACAACAGCAGAAATCCAGACAAACGTTTTGAAAAATTCAGCACACACCTCCAGGCTAAATTAAATTATTGGAACCACCAATGTTAACTTCAAGACCTGAAGCATTAACCGTCTCTAAGCCTGCTGACGATTTTGTAACTGATGTGTTATCTGGGTTGGTCTAATATCGACTGAAACTGGATGCAGTGAAACTAGAAACAGGCTTCCGACCCAGGAGATGTTCCAACACTGTTTTATTGAACCTGTTGATTGCTGTACATAATCTGCTGTGGGTCGACACTCTATTAACCTCACTGATAACCTCCTACTGGCTTGACCAGACTAGCTCTCTATCACATGGTGATGATGTTCACTGGCTTGTGCACTGCGACTATCTCCTTAGCCGTGTCCTGTGAGAGAGGGAGAGCCTTAATGCCCTGTGGGCTTTATAGTGGTGGTGTCCTGTCTGGCGATTGGCTGTTCTGTGTCGTATGTGTTCATTGGTTATCCTGTGTGTCATTCACTGCCTGTCTGCATCTCATGATATACATGAGTGGATATTATGACAGTGACAAGATTGAAATATGCAGCCAGAACATGTAAATTCACGGACACCGATGAAAGGCTGCAAGATCGGCTCATTCCCGTACCAGCCTCCCCGGACAGGTGCCGGAATGTGGCGACTAGGGGCTTTTCACAGTAACTTCATTGAAGCCTACTCGTGACAATAAGCGATTTTCATTTTCATTTCATTTCATTTAGGATTGGTACACCCTGATGTACTGGAGGAATTGATTGGAAAGGACAGCCTCACAATATTCCAGGCCAAACTCACTGCCAGACCACATGAAGCCATGAGTAGACAGATGATAATTCTGACTGCCCGAACGGCTACTCTTCATTTCAGCCCAGAGACGATAGGCCGAGGCCACTACCCAAAGTTCCCTTTAATCCAAAAAGTGAATCTTTTGAGATCTACAACCATCATCTCTACAGTAAGAGTTCTGTTCGCTGAGCAAGTGATCCACAAAAAATTATTAGTATGTGACAAGGGAACCCAATTCACCTCCAGAGAACTGATGGTATTCATTCAAGAGTATGGATTCAACATCATTACCTCATTACCACATCCACCCAGGCGAACATCGGTCTGTAGAAAGATAAGTCCAGATGGTCAACTCTCATAATAATAATCTTTATTAGTGTCATAAACAGGCTTACATTAACACTGCAATGAAGTTACTGTGAAAATCCCCTAGTCGCCACATTCCGGCGCCTGTTCGGGCACACCGAGGGAGAATTCGGAATGTCCAATTCACCAACAGCACGTCTTTCGGGACTTGTGGGAGGAAACCGGAGAACCCGGAGGAAACTGACGGAGACATGGGGAGAACGTGCAGACTCCATCACAGGCAATGACCCAAGCCAGGAATTGAACCTGGGACCCTGGCGCTGAGAAACAACAGTGCTAACCCCTGTGCTACCTTGCTGCCCTCATGAACTGCCAAGAGACAATGGAAGACCCAAACCTGTTTTCTTGTCATGATGCGATGCAACGTACAATTCTCAAGGCTGACAGGAAATTAGCTGAAAAGCTGTTGAATTAAAGAAAGTAGAAGGCTACCCTGCCAAGTACTATACTCCCTCCAAGTAACTAGTAGGAAATAAGGCATTAACTCACTGATGGACAGGTAGCAAGTAGTCAATACTTGGCCAAATTCCTGTGTGAAAGGACAAACTGTACATGTACAGGCTCCAATCATTAAAAACTGGAACTCACACACTGCATAATACATACTGAGTCTTTCCTGAGAGCTCAGAAATCTGTGGAAACACCTGAACCCAAGGGATAAGATTGCTTGATTGACAGCTCAGGCTCTCTGATCTTTGTAAGAAGTCTTACAACACCAGGTTAAAGTCCAACATGTTTGTTTCAAACACTAGCTTTCAAAGCGCTGCTCCTTCCTCATTCACCTGAAGGAGCTGCGCTCCGAAAGCTCGTGTTTGAAACAAACCTGTTGGACTTTAACCTGGTGTTGGAAGACTTCTTACTGTGCTCACCCCAGTCCAACGCCGGCATCTCCGCATCATCTCTGATCTTTGCTATTAATTGTACAATCTTTATTTACACAAGGTCAGAGGTTTCAAGTGTTTGCAGTTTCGACTATTGAAATATCAATGTGTCCCGATTATTGACACTTTGGTTGGGCTGTGGTGGAATAAATGTGTTCAATACAGTGGAAAGTAGTGAATGAATGTTTTTTACAGCTTTTTTTGACTGTCACATCTATTGCCATTATAGGGTTATTGTTTCTATTCAGTTTACAGTGGGCTATTGGAATGAAAGCACCTAAGTTTAGCAGAGCGGACATGAGAGCCAATGGGGATGGGTGGAAGGGCATGAGTTGGCAGGAATAGGGCATGGGCATCGTGCTGGGGTGGAGGTTTTATGAGAGGTGAGGGCTGGAGAGACTTCCTGTTTTTACTTCAACTGGGACAAGGTCCCGTAACATTGAGGCGGGACTTTTAAACAGTCCATCTCCGCACCTGGCAGCCCCTGTAGCTGCCTCCGGGCTCTTTCCCGGATCAGCTGGTCTGTCTCCAGCCTGCATTTACCACCTATCCCCGCCCCCTGCCCCCCCCCCCCCCCCCAACCCGTTCACCCCAGCAATTGAGGGAACTTGGAACTTTCTCCCGAGGCAGGTTGTCTGAGTTGGGAATTGCCCCGACTACCACTCCCCACCTCGGTGATGAAAATCCAAGCCTATGAGTTTGAAGCATGAGTAAGGGCTGGATTCTGCCACCGATTCCAACTGGTTAACAAACCTCCTGGGAGTGCAAGCCGGCACGCAATTCCGTATTCCTTGCCATGCAAATTTATGCATGGCATACGAGGGATGTGCAAGGGAGTACAGATAACCCTCAGCAGACCACACTGCAGACCCCACACCCACATTATGTGGTGCGCCATCCTACCTCCACGAATGGGGGGTGTGGCCTGATCTGCCCCATCCCCAGGGACACCTGAAATAGGGAGACCCCCCGGGACCCCTGTAATTTGGAGATTCCACCCCCCCCCCCACATGACCCCTGTAAAGGTGAGACCCCCAAGGAATCTCCTGACCAAAGGACCTCTGTAATAGCGGGACCCCCCCACAGAGACCCCCTGCCTAAAGGAAAGACTCACCTACACTGCCCCAACCACACACAGATCCCCTCCCCCCACAGGGATTCCTGTAATAGGGGGACACCCCCACAATAGGGCGACCCCCATAGGGACCAGCCGCCTAAAGGGACCCCCCACAAATCACTCCCCCCCCCCCCCCCCCCCCCCCACACAGACCCCCTCCCCCCAGAAATGAGACTCCTGTCTGGAAGCTTGGCAACAGCCCAGACAGGGGTAGTGTGAAGAATTACAGCTGTAACACTAACCTTGCAGCTCCACATGTCCATTCCTGGAAGGAGAGAAGCTGTAACCTGTGTCTGTTCCCACAGATCCATTCATAGCTTTCCAGTAGTGATCTGTGATTGACAGCTTCTACAAATCATCTGCAGCTTTGATCCATTCATCTCCTTCCAGGATTCAATGGTCCAAGTGGTGAAACCTCAATGTTTGTAAACATTGACCACATCAAAGAGAGGTAAGTGCAGTGAAATCACACACCTCTGTGATTGGAATGCATTTAGTGTTTTGTGGTCTCCCTGTTACATGGGTCCATCTGGAGGATCTCCCTATTATATGGGTCCCTGTGGGGGTTCCCCCTCTTACAGGGGTCCCTGAAGGAGGGTGTGGGGGGTCTGGCAGTGGGGTATGGACCAGCAGTGCACTGTAAGCGTGGGGGGGAGGGGCAGCTCTTGGTTGGGCTCGGATGGTCTCGACCAACGTGGCCCTGGAGTGTTGGCTTCGCGGTCGGCAGCCAAGGGGATGACCCTTTGGGGAGAGCCCCCTTAGGGACACTGCGAGGTTCACCACCAGGGTGATTCCCATGTGATTCCCGGCCGCGGGGATCGAAGAATCATGGGAGGCCAGAGCATCGGGTGCCAGGTCTGCTAAATTGATGCAAATGGGTCATTAAGACTCATTTGCATTCATTGACATGTTCCCGCTGATGCGCGGTCATGAACCTCCCTCTGTCCGCCAGCGAGGGTCGGTGCATTACAATCGGGTCACCGTATCGGTCCTGATCTTGCCCTGATGCCCAATTCTCCATCCCATCGGGGAACATGATTGAGAATCCAGCCCCAAGTGTTTCATGTGGAATGACCTCCCCAGCTACAATAGAACATTCCAGCAGCTGGAACATTGGTGCCATGTATAGAACAATGGCCATCGATAAATAAATCAGTTTTTCATCTGTCCTTTCTCTGACATCCATTGTACATTCCCAACAATGCGGTGAAAGAAGATCCATGTTCCGGGAATTCTGACCTCTAAAATTCATTTTTAGCTGGGATAATAGAAAGCAAAGGAAAGCTCTTGGGAATGAGTCGGTAAACGAGGAGGATTGGAAAGCTCCCTCAAAGACCTGGCACAGAAAATTATCGAATTTACAGTGCAGAAGGAGGCCATTTGGCCCATCGAGTCTGCACCGGCTCTTGGAAAGAGCACTCTACCCAAGGTAGATGGGCGAATGGCCTGCTTTGGCTGCTGAGATGCTGTGATCGTAACTTAACCAAGTTAATTCCCAAACATCCCTTCATCATTTGCACTGAGAATACGTAGATGTAGAACAGGGATGATCAGAACCTGGAATCCACTTCAAACCAGTGTAAAAATGACCGATAGGACCATTAAAATTTATTGCGAACAATCACAGAGTATTATATCAAGAGCAGCTTGGTTAAGCATCTTGATGGAAAAAGAACTGCTGCTTCTCTCTGCACTTTGAAAATAGGTCCATCTATTTTTGTTCCAACTCCTTGTTAATGTTTGAATTGTGCCACATTGGGATACATGCTTGAAGTTGGCAAGCAAGAGCAGCTGTGTATTTACTCTGCAATCTTGGAAATAAACCTGTCTGAGGGTACAGGCTGGCTTCAGACTAATTCTTTCTTCAATTATAAATAATCGGTCCTGGTCACCTCCTAATTCTTTCGGAGAGAGGCCATAAGACCTTTAGACGTAGGGGTAGGTGGCAGCCATGCTATAATCTGATAACCTCTTTCCCGCCTTATTCCCCAGAACCCTTGATTCCCTCTCCAGATAAAAAATCTGTCAACCTCAGCCTTGATTGTACTCAATGAGCAAGACTCTAAGGCCCTCTGCGATATAGAGTTCCACAGAGTGCTTTGATAATATTGTCAGATATTGCACTGTGGGAGGACGAACAAGGCAAAGGAGTAAATAATGAGCGACAGGAAGCTAAGAAGTACGGAGGACCATAGGGACCTTGGTAAAATATTTAGGTACTCAAGACTTTGATGCTCGTGGAGCAGCATGGTGGCACAGCGGGTAGCACAGTTGCTTCACAGCTCCAGAGTCCCAGGTTCGATTCCCGGCTTGGGTCACTGTCTGTGCGGAGTCTGCACGTTCTCCCCGTGTGTGCGTGGGTTTCCTCCGGGTGCTCCGGTTTCCTCCCGCAGTCCAAAGATGTGCAGGTTAGGTCATGCTAAATTGCCCCTTAGTGTCCAAAAAGGTTGGGCGGGGTTACTGGGTTTCAGGAATAGGGTGGAAGGTGTTCTTTCCAAGGGCCAGTGCAGACTTGATGGGCCGAATGGCCTCCTTCTATACTTTAAATTCTCTGATTCTATGAGGCAGAAGCTCCTGTCCAAAGAAGTAGCCAAAGCCTTGAAGCAGCAATTATCTATTAATTGAAAATTGTCCCAGCTCTGAATAATAGTACTGAGGATATACATGGGTGAGTTTGTGCGGAGGTTTTCTGCTCTTCAATGCGGGAGCAATGGGGACATTTTGCACACTGTTACTTCAGGGTTCCTTGTGACTCTGGACCAATGCTGCATTGGGTGACTTAAAAGATACCTGCAGAAAATTCAATGTTCCTGTGACATCTTCAAAAACAAAGGAGTATTATTCGTGCTCCACATACTTCTCTAGAAATGCATCATGGGATAACAAACTTGACTTTGTTGTTTGCAGTACAGTTTCACAGGTACATCCTTCCAATACCCTCTCACTGACTCTCAAGCCCATTTCTAATTTGATGGTTCCCACTGATTTATTGCCGAGCTGCCTTTGGGGAGAAAATGCAATCTAACTTCCCTTCTTACTCTTCGGGAACGCTCCAACCACCACGCTGCCCGAAAAGCTCACGAGACCTTGCGATTACTTTTTTAGCAAATCTGCACAGATAGTCTCACTGTGATATGCCGCATCCTGAGGCGTTGGGATCAATCACCCTCATCTCAGAGACCTCGGTCACGCACCGTTCAGTCAGCACCAGTCCCCACAAACAGCGACCAGACGGAATGATACTCATAGCTGTCTCCCGGGAGATTGGTGGCCCCAAGATGCATGGCCTTTGGGCAGGGTAATACCCTGGCACAGCTGGTGTCACCCGGGCACCCTGGCAGAGACAGCCTTACACCCTGGCAGTGTCACCTGGGTGTCAGACATGCACCAGCTGGCAAGGGCACTGCTAGGGTACCAGGTTGGCACTGACAAAGTGGCATTTTTTGCATGGGTTCGATCGGGCCGGGGTGCCATGTGCAGGTGTTGGGGGGGGGGGGGGGGGAGCGGGAACCATCCCATAGTGAAATGGGGCTTGGTGGGGGGGGGGGGGGGGAGGTGTTCGTGGGTCACGTCAGGTGCTTCGGAGGTCAGGACACCATTTTAATTTGGCATCCCGATCTCTCGCTACACTGAGGAGTTCCGGTCAGCGGACCTCCTCAGCGTAGAAAACGAGCCATGTGCGGCCTCGTTGCCGCATTTCCCGCTGAGGCACCTTATCATTTTTGTCTTTTATTTTATCTTTCCAATTCAGGGGCACTTTAGCGCGGCCAATCCACCAGCCCTGAACATCTCTGGGTTGTGGGGGTGAGACCCACGCAGACATGGGGAGAATGTGCAAACTCCACACGGACAGTGACCCGGGGCTGTGATTGAACCCGTGTCTTCAGAACCGTGAGGCAGCAGTGCTAACCACTGAGTTACCGTGCTGACCATGAGGCCCCTTATTTAATGCAAGTGGCATTGCATAGCCATGTGTTTCTCAATGCTTTAAGCTCAGGAAACAGGCTTCTAAATGTGCTCGCGACGGGACTTTGGTCCCATTTAGTTGAATCGTGCCCTTAATGTTCTCATTTCTTGGGCCGGATTCTCCAATTCCCCCGCTGGACCAGAGAATTGCCGGGGGGGCGGTGTGAAACCTGCCCCACACGGGCTGCCGGATTCTCCGGCGCCAGTTTTTCAGCGGGGACGGGAAACGCGCCGGTTGGGGGCTGTTGGCAGCGGCCCCACCGGCGATTCTTCGGCCCACAATGGGCCGACTGGCCACCCGTTTTTGGCGGGTCATGCTTGCGTAAAATACACCAGGTCTGTACCGGCGGGACCTGACTCTGCGGGCGGCCTGCGGAGTCCTCAGGGGGACACGGGGGGATCCGACCCCAAGGGGTCCCCCACCTTGGCCTGGTCCGCGATACGCGGGCGGGCCTGTGCCATGGGGGACTCTTTCCCTCCACGCCGGTGTGTGTAACGGTCCACCGTGGCTGGCCTGGAGAAGCACACGCTGGCGCTCCCGCGCATGCGCCAACTCGCGTCGGCCGGCAGAGGCCCTTTGACACTGGTTGGCGCAGCGCCAACCCTGCCAGCGCCGGCCTAGCCCCTGAAGGTGCAGAGGATTCCGCACCTTCTGGGCGGCCCGATGCCGGAGCGGTTCACGCCACTCCTCGGTGCCGGTGCGGCCCACCCCAGCTGGTAGGGGAAAATCCTGCCCCTTGTGTCATTTCAGAATTACCATTGTTCAGTTAATTGTCGCAGGGTTCTTGCTCTTCACTCACTTGCTTTCTGAGACATACAATTGTTTAACCTGGAGGGAGGTTTTGAGTCTGCAGATGTACTTTAACAAATCCAAACGCCCTACTGTCTCTGCAGGTGGTGGATCATTGTGATTAATGTCAGGGTAATGCACAAGGTATGAGAAACATACTGTCTGAAGCTGAAATCGTGAAATGCATCACCTCGACAGCGGCATCAATGCTGTGTGGAACACGCGTACAATAAACACCGTTTGCATATCATCAGCAGGTCTGACCCAATAATCTCCGGGGCCACCGTGATTCTCCACCTCCGACGGCGCGGTTCACTTCTGCTTTTAAAAACCATGAAACTGGCATCATGGCTGCTGAGGAGGGAGAGAGAGGGGGTAGGACACAGAGAGACACGGGCTGCTGGACCGGATGCTGGCTGGGGTGGGAGGGGGCCCTGCCAGGGTCGGGGGCAGGTGGGGGGGGGGGGGGGGAAGTGGAGGTGACGGGACAACAGGCCTGTCTGTTGTCTATCTATTCTCATCCCATTTTCCAGCACTTGGTCCGGAGCCTTGTACTGTATGATGTGGCATTTAAATGCTCATCGAGATACTTCTTAAATGTGAGGGTTCCCGCCTCCACCACCCTTTCAGACAGTGAGTTCCGGATTCCCACCACCACCTTGGTGAAAAAGACTTTCCTCAAATTCCGTCTAAATCCTGCCTCTTACTATAAATCTATGCACCCTTATTGACCCCTCTATTGAGAAGAAAAGTTCTTTTTTTCCACCCTGGGTGCGATTCTCCGAAATGGAGACAGTGTTCGCGCCGTCGTGAACACCGTGAACGGGCGTAATGGGCAGTCGCGATTCTGGCCCCCACAGGCGGCCAGCAGAGCGCTGGAGCAGTTCACGCCGCTCCAGCCTCCCTTCCCGGTGCCAGATTGGCACCGCACCAACCCGCGAATGCACGGGAGACTTCCTCAGCGCGCCGGCCCCGACACAACATGGCGCGGGGGTTCAGGGGCCGGCCACGTAATAAAATAGGGCCGGGGCTGGAGAGGCCGGCCCGCCGATCAGTGGGCCCCGATCGCGGGCCAGACCCCATTGGAGGCCCCCCCCCCCCCTCCCCGGTGAAGGAGCGCTTTCCCCCGCCCCAAGGCTTCCACCCGACCCTACGCGCAGAGTTCCCGACGGCTGCGAGCAGGGGTGAACGGCGCCGGCAGGGCTCTCCGTTTCCGCACGGCCGCTCGGCCCATCAAGGCCGGAGAATCGCCGGCCCGGCCCCGGATAGCGGCCCATGACCGGCGTCATGTCAAACACGCCAGCGCAAATGGCGCCGATTCTCCGCTCCTTGGAGAATCGCCTACGGCCGTCGGACCGGTGCCACGGGAAAAAATGGCGCGAATGGCGATTCTCCCATACGGCGCGACTGAGGACAATTGCCTCTATCTTTGTCGCTCATAATTTTGTGACACCTCAATCAGGTCTCCTCGCAACCTACTCTGCTCCAATGAAAACAACCTCAGCCTAACCAGCCTCTCTTCTTAGCTGAAATTCTTCAGCCCAAACAACGTCCCCATGGGGTGAATCCTTTCTGGTGCAATCACATCCTTGATTTAGTGTGGTGACTAGAATGGCACACAGTACTCGAGTAATTAATTAACAAGTGTTTTATACAGCTTGAAATAACCTCCTTGCTCTTACATTCTGTGTCTCAGCGAATGAACCTTTGAAATTCTCTGGAATCAAAGAATGAACAGTGCAGGCGGAAGCCCATCAAGCCTGTCCCGGCCTACGGGAAGAACACCCTACACCTCCACCCTATACTGTAACCCAGTAACCCCACCTAACCTCTTCGACACTAAGGGGCAATTTAGCCTAGCCAATCTACCTAACCTGCACGTCTTTGGACTGTGGGAGGAAACCGGAGCACCCGGAGGAAACCCACGCAGACATGGGGAGGATGTGCCTTTAGTGTTGGGTGGGGTTACTGGGTTATGGGGATAGGGTGGAGGTGTGGCTTGGGTAGGGTGTTCTTTCAAAGAGCCGGTGCAGACTCGATGGGCCGAATGGCCTCCTGCTGCACTGTAAATTCTATGAAATTCTATGAAATGAGAGCACCCTACCGAGGCCCACTGCCCCGCCTTATCCCCATCACCCAGTAACCCCACCTAACCTGAATATCTTTGAACACTAAGGGGCAATTTAGCATGGCCAATCCACCTAACCTGCACATCTTTGGACTGTGGGAGGAAACCGGAGCACCCGGAGGAAACCCACGCACACAGGGGGAGAATGCGCAGACTCCACACAGTTACCAAAGGCCAGAATGAACCTGGGACCCTGGCAATGTGAGGCAGTATTGCTAGCCACTGTGCCATCATGCCATCCCTCTGGCCCTCTGCACTCCCTAGCATTCTACCAATCATCGCATAGTCCCTTCCTTGTTGGTCTTTCCAAAATATATCGCCTCAAATTTTGCAAGGGTAAATTTAATTTGCTATTCTTCTGACCATTTCCTTCTATATTACCCTGTAACCTAAGGCCTCCCACCTCACTGTTTAACACACCACCAATCTTCGTGTCATCTGCGAACCAACTTATCTTACATCTGATGTACCATCAATTGAACGCGAGACGAGTTGCTGGACAAAAGTATGGCTTTAATCAGCTAGATGTTAGCCCTGCGGTCGACTACAGTAAATGGACGACCGCCGGGAGTACTGGGTATTTATACCCCACCCTGGAGGCGGGGTTAACTCAGCCTCTCGACCAATCGGGGAGCCGTCACATGACTGGTCTCAACCAATCGGTCGAGAGGCACATGACCGACCAGGGCCAATGGTAAGCCGGTGCTCTGCACCAATGGCAAGCAGCTATGTTAATCATACCACCACAACATCCATCTTTTGTGTCTAGATAAACTGCAAACTTAAAGGGACGCAGCTCGATCTCTGCGTTACACCACTGTACACAGGCTTCCAGTCACAAAAACAACCTTTGACCCTCTGCTTCCAGTCACAAAGCCAGTTTTGGATCTATTTTGCCAAATTGCCCTGGATCCCCTGGGCTCTTACCTTCTTGACCAGTCTCCCGTGTGCGACATTGGCCACAGCCTGACCGAATTCCATGTAACCTGCACTGCCCTCATCGACACACCCCATCACCTCCTGAGAAAATTCACTCAAACTTGTTTGACGTGATCTCTCCCTGGCAAAGCCATGCTGACTAACCTTGATTACTGTCTGCCTCTCCAAGTGGAGGCAAATTCTGTCCCTCAGAACCTTTTCCAAAATTTTCCCCACGGCTGATGTTAGACTCGCTGGCCTGTAATTCCTTGTTTTTTCCGTACTTCCCTTCTTGAATCATGGCATCAATCCTCCAGTCCTCTGGCACCACTCCTGTGGCCAGAGAGGATTTGAAAATTAGCATCCGAGCCCCGGCAATCTCCCCTCTTGGTTCACACAGCAGCCTGGGATACATCTCACCTGGGGGCCTAGTGAAGTCATCCAATTTTAATCCCACTAAAACTGCCTCTACCTCTTCCCTCCCAATGCTAATTTGTTTAATTATAAGGCAGCCCCTCCTGCTGATTTCCATACTTACATCGTCCTTCTCCATCATGAACATAGATGCGAAAAACTCATTCAAAACCTCACCTACATCTTTCCGCTCCACATTGCCACTTTGGCCGCTGATGGGCCCTACACTTTCCTTAACGGCCAACAAGTGACTTTGACGGGAACCTCCAGGTGATGGTGTTTCCAGGTATCTGCTGCTCTTGTCCCTTTAGACGGTAGTGGCCGTGGGTTTGGAATGTGCTGTCTAAGGAACCATAGTGAGTTCTTGTAGTGCATTTTGTAGATGGTGCACACGGCCGCTATTGTGCATCATTGTTCCCGTACCAGCCTCCCCGGACAGGCACCGGAATGTGGCGACTAGGGGCTTTTCACAGTAACTTCATTTGAAGCCTACTCGTGACAATAAGCGATTTTCATTTTCATTTCATCAGTAGTGGAGGGATTGAATGTTTGTGGAAGTGGTTCCAATCAAGCGGGGCTGCTCTGTCCTGGATGGTGTTCTGTGTTCTTGAGTGTTGTTGGAACTGCACTCATCGAGGCAAGTAGGGAGTATTCCATCACACTCCTGACTTGACCCTTGTAGATGGTGGACAGGCTTTGGGAGGTCAAGAGATGAGTTACTCACTGCAGGATTCCTAGCCTCTGACCTGCTCTGGTAGCCACAGAATTTATATGGCTAGTCCATTCCGTTTCTGATCAATGGTGACCCCCAGGATGTTGATGCTGGGGAATTCAATAAGAATCTTTATTAGTGTCACAAGTAGGCCTACATTAACACTGCAATGAAGTTACTGTGAAAAGCCGCCAGTCGCCACATTCCGGCGCCTGTTCGGGTACCCAGAGGGAGAATTCAGAATGTCTAATTCACCTAACAGGTGAACTTGTGGGAGGAAACTGGAGCACCCAGAGGAAACCCACACAGACACGGGGAGAACGTGCAGACTCTGCTCAGACAGTGACCCAAGCCGGGAATCGAACTTGGGTTCCTGGCACTGTGAAGCAACAGTGCTAGATGGTAGTGGAATGTCAAAGGGGTGATGGTTAGATTCTCTCTCATTGGAGATGGTTATTGCCTGGCACTTGCATGGTGTAAATGTTACTTTTCACTTTTCAGCCTGAGCCTGGATATTGTCCAGGTCTTGCTGCATTTGGCCATGGACTGCTTCATTATCTAAGAAGCTGTGAATGGGGCTGAACATTGTACAGTGAATATTCACATGAGCTCATGATGGAAGGAAGGTCACTGATGAAGCAGCTGGAAGCAGTTGAAGATGTTTGAACCTAGGACACTACCTGGAGGAACCCCTGCAGTCATGTCGCAGAGCTGAGATGATTGGCCTCCAACGGCCTCCAACCGTCACAACCATTTTCCTTTGTGCCTGGTTTGACTCCAACCAGCGGAGAGTTTCCCCCTGATTCCCATTGACTCCATGATGACATACCCGGTCAAATGCTGTCTTGATGTTAAGGGCAGTCACTCTCTCCTCACCTCTGAAGTTCAGTCCCTTTGTCCATGTTTGAACCTGGAATGAGGTCAGAGGTTGAGTGACCCTGGCAGAATCCAAATTGAGTGTCAGCGAGCAGGTTATTGCTGAGTAAAGCTATTCCCCTGAACAAGTGCCAGAATGTGGTGACTAGGGGCTTTTCACAGGAACTTCATTTGAAGCCCACTTGTGACAATAAGCGATTTTCATTTCATTTCAAGTGCCACTTGATAGCACTGTTGATGACTCCTTCCTTCACTTTACTGATGATTGAGAGTATACCCATAGGGTGGGAATTGGCTGGGTTGGATTTGACCTGTTTCTCGTCTACAGGACACACCCGGGCAATTTTACACATTATCGGGTAGGCATCACTGTTGTACTTGTAGAGGAACAGGTTGGCTAGGAGTGCGGCAAGTTCTGGAGCACAAGTCTTCAGTACTATTGCTGCGATATTGTCAGGGCCCAGAGCCTTTGCAGTATCCAGTGCCTTCAGCCATTTGTTAATAACACGTGGAGCAAATAGTATCGGCTGAAGACTGACACCTGTGATGCTGGGGACCTCCAGAGGAGACCAAGATGGATCTCCACTCGGCACTTCTGGTTGAAGATTGTTGCGAATGCCTCAGCCTTGTCTATTGCACTGATGTGCTGGGCTCCGCCATCATTGTGGATGGGGATATTTGTGGAGTCTCCTCCCCCAGTGAGTTGTTTAATGCACACCACCTTTCACGGCTGGATATGACAAAATTCCCACATCCTGCGATTGAAAATATATTTATACATATTTTTAGAATTACATATCACATGAAACATATGGCACAGAAACAAACCTTTTGGTCCAAATAGTCTATGCCAATTTCTACAACCCCCAGGAGTTTCGTTCCACTTTACTTCATCTAATCCTATCACCATATCTTTCCATTATTTTCTCCCTTAAGTGTTTATCTAACTTCTCCTTCAAGTCATCTCTGCTATTGGTCTTAACTATTCCCTGTGGTATTGAGTAATACATTGTAACCATTCTCTAGGTAAGAAAATTTCTCCTGAATTCCCGATTGGATTATTCGTCACAAATCTGATAGCTATGAGTGAAATTTGACAGGTTTGTTAATCTGGCTAGAGACTGAAAACTGTGTCTGTTGTTTTTCCGATCGCTTTATGTGAAATTAGAAATCTACTCACACGATTGCATTTGAAATTTCTCTCAGATTATGGCCACAAGGAAACCTTTGTGAATGCATTCACAAGCAGATTGGGATTTTCCTCCAAGCTAATTAACCAAACTCAGCCACATTACAACTTCTATTTATTTAGCTGCTTCACGGCTTTGGGGGGGTCGCCTGAACTGTTAGCCAGTGACATAATCAGAAGTATAGCTGCAGTTGTAATGTTGGGATACAGCAACCAATTTGCATACAGCAAGATCGCACCAACATCTGGTTCAGATGGGATGTTTCCCCTTGGAGCAGAATTTCTTTCTTTCTCCAACCTCCAAGTGTTCTTGCTCAGACCAGCACGTCATCTAAATAAACCGACACATGTGACAGCCCCCACGTGGTGTTCTTCACTACGTGCTGAAAAATAGCGCAGGCGGAGGACACTCCCAAAGACAGCCGCGTATATCGGAGAGGCGCCTGTGCACATTGATGGTAACATATGTGTGGGAGGCGGGATCCAGCACAAGCTGCAAGCTGGTGTGGCTCATACCAAGCTTTGTGAATAAATTCCCGCCCGCAATCTTTGTGTAGATATCCTCAGGGGCCTGGGGTAGCGAAGCCGTCTCTACTTTCAATTTGCAAACCTCACAAAAACTAACCATTTTTCCTCGCCTCACTGACACTGCCCAATCAACGAACTGGATGGGACTGATGATACCCAAGGACTCCAATCGACTGAGATCCGTTTCCACCTTTTCCTGCAAGGCGTAGGGAACCGGGAACGGAAATACTCTGGCGGGGCTTCTAGGTCGAGCTGTATGTGGGCTACAGCCATTTTTATCGTCTCCAGTCTGGGCTGAAACATCTCATCCAGTCCACCTGGCCCCATCTGGAGGATGTGTTGCCAATGCAGTTGCAGATGGCGCAACCAATACCGGTCAGTCTGGCTGGGCCTGTGGTCCTTAACCACAATGAGAAGGAGACACACCGATCGGCGCCAGTAGCGACTGGCATCATAGTGGTTCTTGCGATTTCAAACAGTTCCCCCGTGCAGGTGGCCAACCTGGCCTGGGTATCCATCAAATCTAGAGTCTGAATCCCCAGCTTAATGTGTCAAATGTTTTCTGTTCCACCATGGGATTGCCACGCCAGTGTCCAGCTCCATATCCAACAGGTTCCCAATGAGCTGCTCGCAACATCAATGGGGGCCACTCGAGGGGCTGTCATACAATGCAACTCCATGCAATTATCTTCCTCATCTTGGGGGAGAGGGTGGCACAATGGTATTGTCACTATACTCTGTGAGGTCCCAGGAGGGGGTGGCATAATGGTATTGTCACTATACTCTGTGAGGTCCCAGGTTCAAATCTCGCCACTGGAGATGGTGAAATTTGAATTGAATGATGACCATGATCCAATGTCAACTGTTGTAAAACCCCAACTGGTAATCTCAACAAAAGCATCGGCGACGGACTCACCTGGGGTCCTTTCAGCGGTATTAAACCGGTGCTGTTGTGCTATAACGGACGGGATCGGATTGAAGTGTTGCCCCAGTAAAGCTATAAGCTCATCGTGTCTGGGGCCACGAGGTATGTAAGACTCCATATCACTCTAAACATTTACACGCCACAGGCCGTTGACAAGGTGACGACACGGCGGTCGTTCTTTGCGATATTGTTGGCCTGGAAAAAGTAACGCATCCTCTGGGCGTACTGATTCCAATCTTCCAGTCCAGCATCAAATATGTCCAAATGTCCAGAAAGACACATGATGGGAAAAAAACATTTCCAGCCTGTATCTGACTGGGAGGTAGCTCAACAGTGTCGATAGCTATCCCGTTTGTATCCTCATCGCCAGTTTTGTATGGGCCATGAAGAATCCTCACCGAGTTTGTTTTTTTTCAAACTTTAGTGTACCCAATTGATTTTTTTTCCAATTAAGCGGCAATTTAGCATGTTCAATCCACCTAGCCTGCACATCTTTGTGTTGTGGGAGCGAATCCCACGCAAACACGGGGAGAATGTGAAAACTCCACACGGACAGTGACCCAGAGCCGGGATTGAACCAACGCTGTGAGGCAGCAGGGCTAACCTCCTGCGCCACTGTGCTGCCCACACCAAGTTTGTTGAAGCAAAAACTTTCTTCATCTTACATGTGAAGTGATTAATTTTGGAAGGTCGAATTTGAATGCTGAATACAGGGTTAAAGGCAGGATTCTTGGAAGTGTGGAGGAACAGAGGGATCTTGGGGTCCACGTACATAGATCCCTCAAAGTTGCCACCCAAGTTGATAGGGGTGTTAAGAAGGTGTATGGTGTGTTGGCTTTCATTAACAGGGGGATTGAGTTTAAGAGCCGCGAGGTTTTTCTGCAGCTTTATAAAACCCTGGTGAAAATGAAATGAAAATGGCTTATTGTCACGAGTAGACTTCAATGAAGTTACTGTGAAAAGCCCCTAGTCGCCACATTCCGGCGCCTGTCCGGGGAGGCTGGTACGGGAATCAAACCGTGCTGCTGGCTTGCTTGGTCTGCTTTAAAAGCCAGCAATTTAGCCAAGTGAGCTAAACCAGCCCCTGTGGTTAGACCACATTTAGAATATTGTGTCAAGTTCTGGTTGCCTCATTATAGGAAGTATGTGAATGCATTGGAGAGGGTGCAGAGGAGATTTACCAGGATGCTGCCTGGACTGGTTGGCATGTCTTGTGAAGAAAGTTTGAGGGAGCTAGGGCTTTTCTCACTGGAGCGAAGAAGGAAGAGAGGTGACTTGATAGAGGTGTTCAAGGTGATGAGAGGCATGGTTAGAGTGGACAGCCAGAGACTTTTCCCCAGGGTGGAAATGGCTGTCACGAGGGGACATAGTTTTAAGGTGATTGGAGAAAGGTATAGGGGAGATGTCAGAGGTAGGTTCTTTACACAGAGAGTGGTGGGTGTGTGGAATGCACTGCCAGCAGAGGTGGTGGAGTCAGAGTCATTCGGGACATTTAAGCGACTTTTAGACAGGCAAATGGACAGCACTAAATTGAAGGGGTGCAGGTTAAGTTGATCTTAGATGAGGATAAATGGTTGGCACAACATTGTGGGCTGAAGGGTCTGTACTGTGCGGTACTGTTCTATGTTCTATAACAATTATTTACAGCTCCAGTAGTTCCCTATTGGGTCTTCGCTAATCGGTGCCGTATTAGCCGATTCTATTTCTCCATAACCAGAGAATGCGGACCTACCCCGCCCCCTTATCGGGAGAGCTCGTATTCTGCAAAATGCACAGGGTCTTTAATCATCCCCACTCCAGAAGATCTGTGTGGGTTGTAACACATAAGTGCTTGGTAGCCAGCACAGACACAGATGGTCCTCTTTCTGCACTGTTAAATTCTATGTCTCTGTGAATCTATGTTTCAATGGGTGATGGTTGATGAATAAGTGCTGGCCTGGACTTACCTGCTTAAGTGCAAAGTAGCCATAAAATCTTGCGCATCCACTTACGAGAGGGTGGCCTCGCTATAAGACATCACGTCATACAGGGTGGAACTCCCTCAGTTCAACACAGTCTTTGCCACGAGCAGGCCCTGTCTCTGCAGTGAGACTTGAAGTTCTAACTTTCTGAGTCAGACACAGTGGAAATACAGTTGCATTTGTGACAGCTCCCCTCCTGTTCCATGCCTAATTGCGACTTGATAGCTTACATTCTGCAACTGTGAGAAACATTCTAGTCAGAGCCAATCCCGTCAGCGCTGATAATCCAGAAACATAGGGCGAAATTCTCCCCTATCCGGCGGGGCGGGGGGTCCCGGCGTAGCAGAATGGCGCCAACCACTCTGGCATCGGGCCTCCCTAAAGGTGCGGAATTCTCCGCACCTTTAGGGGCTAGGCCCGTGTCGGAGTGGCTCCCGCTCCGCCGACCGACACGAACGGCCTTTGGCGCCATGCCGACCGACGCGAACAGCTGGCCAAAAGGCCTTCGCCGGTCAGCGTGAGTCCGCTCATGCGCCGGAGCATCAACGGCCGCTGACGTCACCACCGGCGCATGCGCAGTGGAGGGGGCCTCTTCCGCCTCCGCCATGGTGGAGGCCGTGGCGGCGGCGGAAGAAAAGGTGTGCCCCCACGGCACTGGCCCGCCCGCCGATCGGTGGGCCCCGATCGCCAGCCAGGCCACCGTGGGGGCACCCCCCGGGGACCGATCGCCCCACGCCCCCCCAGGACCCCGGGGGCCCGCTCGCGCCACCAATCCCGCTGGCACAGAGGTGGTATAAACCACGTCGGCGGGAGAGGCCTGACAGCGGCGGGACATCGGCCCATCGCGGGCCGGAGAATCGTTAACTTTGAAATGGTCAGCTGTGAAACGAACAGCACCAAACACTGTTTGAAGTGGTCCAGGAGCTGTCAATTAACGCTTGATGTTTATAAACCTTGCGGTTAGTTTCACAATTGACCACTTAACAACCATGAAGGAAGATGAATTAAACAATGTTGACAGCTGAGGGTGTGTGGAGGGTTCAATCACAGCCTACTAAAATCAATATCAAAGAGAAATCAATGAATGGCTTGTAGATCAAAAATCGGAGGCAGTTTAAACCCAGCTGACTGGTTTTCCCTTTCCAGGAATTGACAGGTGCTGCTTCCTGTGTCTGAGCCAGGATGTCTCTGGGGTGTCTATTTATTTAGGGTGTCTCTGGAGGGAGTAATGGGAGCTCTGGTGCAAGTGGGGTGGACAGGTCTGACATTGCTATGGCGGAGGGTGGGCCTCTGATGGACATTTGGGGAAACTTCCTTAAAGAGTTACCTCCTTGACCCACCCAA
Source organism: Scyliorhinus canicula (assembly GCF_902713615.1). Classification (NCBI taxonomy): domain Eukaryota; kingdom Metazoa; phylum Chordata; class Chondrichthyes; order Carcharhiniformes; family Scyliorhinidae; genus Scyliorhinus; species Scyliorhinus canicula. The sequence goes on along the minus strand of NC_052149.1, from coordinate 237,475,494 downwards.
GGTCCACAACATCAGGTACACGCTCTTCATGAACAGCACCAATTCTCGCCCATGTGATTCACAGTCCAGAGGACCGATGAATCACGAGGGCCCAGAGAGCATGTTCCTGACCTCGATCCCGACACCAGCAGGAGGCTGAAGCATCGGAAACGGGTGGGCGCCGTACCCGTTTCCTCCCCGCCGCTACATTGTCTGCTGCTTTGGGGGTTCCGCTATTTGCGGCGCGAGGTGGAGAATCCATCCCAGGGAGTCGAGGATTTTGACGCAGCAACAATGAAGGAATGGCTGGGTCTGCCATTGCCATATCTGGTGCCTAGGTCGATGCCTGTTGATCCATCCTGGTTTTAGTATTGTCAGAGGTTTTCATGATGGTTTCCTGCTTCCGAGTGATTTGCCGAGCTATTTTAGAGGACAGTTAGAAGTCGATTGCATTGCTGCGGACCTGGAATCACACATAGGACAGACCAGATAAAAATGGCAGATTCCCTCCCCTGATAGACATTAATGAACCAAATGGGTTTTACGGCCATCTGAGAATTTCATGGTGACCATGACTGAGACTAGCGTTTTATTGAAAAAAAATTGAAATTGAATATTGCTTATTGTCACAAGTAGGCTTCAAATGAAGTTACTGTGAAAAGCCCCTAGTCGCCACATTCCGGCGCCTGTTCGGGGAGGCTGATACGGGATTTAGTTAATGAATTGAATTTACATCCCCCTGCTGCCATGATGAGATTTGAACTCACACCACCCGATCTATTGTCCGGATATTTAGATCTCTAGCTTTGGAACATTTATCCATCCCGGGTCCCACTCGTCACATTTCCAGCTGCTCCACCGGGAAATACAGAATCACGCTCTTTCCTCTCTTCTGCTCTGAAGAGGGAGCCATGAGGACTCCAAATGTTAACTCTGATTTCTCTCACTGCGGATGCTCCCAGATGTGCTGAGCATTCCCACCTTTCTCCATTCTTGTTTCAGACCCCAGCATCCGCCGTGTTTCTGCTATTTGAGAACATTAATACTTTGATACCGCAAGCAGCAGGATCGGGATTCTCCAATTCCCCCGCCGGGTCGGAGAATCGGCAGCGGAAACCACGCCGGCGTCATCCTAGCCCCCTGGGAAGGGGTGAATACCTGGGCCTGAAGGCACGTGGACGCCCTTTTGAAGCCGGCGTCAGAACATGGCCGCAGGATCGGAGACTCCCGGCCCAGAACTTTCCTCGTAATAAATACACAACTGTTTACGAGGCACCAGGTTGCCAGGCCAACAAGGAGGGAAGTGTTGCTTCATCTCCTTCTGGCGGCTGAGACAATGTAAAAGACGCAGAACTTAAAATGCATTGAAGACGATATAATTAGGCACAGTGCAAGTAAAGTCGGAGCATAAATCAAACACACAGGCAGTTAACTGGATAAGAAGCAAATTCCGGGCCTTTCTCAAATCAAATGGAAGAAGAAAATTGACAAATAGAATCAAAGGTCAGCACTAAAGAAAAGATTTAAACAGCAGATAGAACAGATATTACTTAAGATAAAGATAGATAGTTTTTTGAAGAATAAAGGGATTAAGGGTTATGGTGTTCGGGCCGGAAAGTGGAGCTGAGTCCACAAAAGATCAGCCATGATCTCATTGAATGGCGGAGCAGGCTCGAGGGGCCAGATGGCCGACTCCTGTTCCTAGTCCTTATGTTCTTATGTTCTTACAGCAATTAAAGTTATTGCTGTAAGTAAAAAAAGTGGAGTGCTTCAAGACAAGAGATCTATGAACCAAGACAGACATTAAGTCAAATGTGAAAGATGTAGCAATTATGAAGCAGCTAATGAAAAGAAATCAAGGATAAATGTGATAAGTTCGACAAAAATGGAGGTTCGAAAGACGAAGAGGGACACGAAAGTGAGAACAATCAGGAAATCAGGGGGGAAACTCTCCCCTGGTTGGTGTCATGCTTGGCACAAAGGAAAATGGTTGTAATGAAATGAATTGAAAATGGCTTATTGTCACGAGTAGGCTTCAATGAAGTTACTGTGAAAAGCCCCTAGTCGCCACATTCCGGCGCCTGTCCGGGGAGGCTGGTACGGGAATCGAACCGTGCTGCTGGCCTGCTTGGTCTGCTTTAAAAGCCAGCGATTTAGCCCAGTGAGCTAAACCAGCCCCTGTTATGGTTGGAGGTCAATCATCTCAGTGCCAGGACATCACTGCAAGATTTACCTAAATGAGATCAATGAATGTGATGGCCTTTTAGGACAATCAACAATGGTTTCATGGTCATCATTACTGGGATTTGCTTTTTTTTTCATTCCAGATTAATTGATTGGATTTAAATTCCAAGGATTTGAAAACCCATGTCCCCAAAGTATTAGCCTGGGCCTCCAAATTGCTAGTAATATTAATAATCTCTATTTGTGTCACACTTGTGACAATAAAGATTCTTATTTAAAAAAAATAAGTAGGCTTATATTAACACTGCAATGAAGTTACTGTGAAAATCCCCCTAGTCGCCACACTCTGGCGCCTGTTCGGGTACACGGAGGGAGAATTCAGACCCTCCAATTCGCCATACAGCTGGACTGTGGGAGGAAGCCGGAGTGCCAGGATGATGCACGATCAATTGTACAAAGACTCAGATTGGGTACAACTGTTGCTTTATTGCAGTAAGATGCGTGGCCTCCTACAGCAGCTGGAGAAATGGCAGCTGAATGGAGGACACGCATATTTATACCCCTCTTCCTGGGCGGAGCCAGCAGGCAGGGGCTACCGGCGAACCTGTAGTACAGGTCCTGCCTTACATCACCTAATACAGGTGCAACAGTGGTTTACCACACCGGATAAACCCACGCAGACACGGGGAGAACGTGCAGACTCCGCACAGACAGTGACCCAAGCTGGGAATCGAACCTTGGACTGTGAAGCAACAGTGCTAACCACTGTGCTACTGTTCTGCCCGAGCCCAGTGGCAGCTATCACTTCACCACCACCTCCTGCGTGTATGTAACAAATAGTGGCCCCTCCCCCACCCCCGCCACAGCTAATTCCCATTCACACAGTTTTTATTTTACATTCTGAAATTGATGTAGGTTTGTAGTGTTTTACATTAATCAGGAGGTCTATATTTTGAAAGGTTGCTGCAGCATCCATAAGGTTATGGAAATCACAGAGTGTTTCTAATAAATGTCAGTGGCTTCTGCTTTGATTTGATTTTGTTTATGTTAACCTTTTTATCTACACATACTGAGTTGAACAGGGCTCCTCACGGTTGACATATACTTAGATTCCACATCGCATTTTGAAATATGCCATCAATCAGTAATTAATTTTGACCACATTCCCCATCCATCATGGAGACACTGCAAACTTAACTCACAAAGGCTTTCTAATCTCTGTTTAAAGAAATCCAAATCTTTGCGAATACTGATTGACTTTTACACTTGACAACGTTATCTCATTTCAGGAAAGGTGAGTGTTGAAAGGCAGACGCCTGGATACATGCACAGATATACGTGTATAATACATATGGATGGATGGATATATGGATGGATGGATATATGGATGGATGGATATATGGATGGATGGATGGATGGCTATATGGATGGATGGCCATATGGGTGGATGGATATATTGATGGATATATGGATGGATGGATATATGGATGGATGGATATATGGATGGATGGATGGATGGCTATATGGATGGATGGCCATATGGGTGGATGGATATATTGATGGATATATGGATGGATGGATATATGGATGGATGGATATATGGATGGATGGATGGATGGCTATATGGATGGATGGCTATATGGGTGGATGGATATATTGATGGATATATGGATGGATGGATATATGCATGGATGGATATATGGATGGATGGATGGATATATGGATGGATGGATGGCTATATGGATGGATGGCTATATGGGTGGATGGACGGATGGATAGATGGATGGATGGATAGATGGATGGATGGATAGATGGATGGATGGATATATGGATGGATGGATGGCTATATGGATGGATGGATATATGGATGGATGGCTATATGGGTGGATGGATGGATGGGTCTGATAATTTCTGCAAATCTTTTGAATACCCATTATTTATTACAGCACAGATATTATACAGACAAGGATCCCATCATACCGATTAACAGGAAAATGTTGCTGATGCTGTGAAACGCTAACTCTGTTTCTCTCTCCACAGATTCTGCCAGGCAGCTGAGTTTATCCAGCATTTTCTGTTTTTACCTCTCCATATCTGTTGCCCCATTGATCGGCAAATGCAAACCGGCGTCATAAACTATAACCGATTCCCAGTTGATTCCCAGGAGCCATTCAGGTATGCCAATCCAGAAACTGATACTGCTTTTGGCTGGCTGATCATCGACACTACCTGCAGGACCTTACCAAACTTATCCTGATGACATTTAAAACTAAGTCCACTGTCGGATGTGTTTAGGCGGGGTTTTTCTTGGTAGGCTGCAGCAGCAAGAAACGTGCCGCTATTCAACGGCACCTTGCTGATTTTCTGGCTTCAGGTAGTTTCTCTCCGCCGAGGTCACACTGAGAGCTAACCTAATCAGCACGAACGGCTACTCTCAAATCGGGGCGCCATTTTGATTGGCAGCCCTGATTTCCCCTCACACCCATGACTTTCAGGCCCCCTCCCCAGTTTATTGACTCACTCTCACCACCCCCCCCCCCCCCCACCCCAGAACCTTGGCAAGGCCCCGGGAACCTCCTTTCACCCCTCCCTCTAATTGGCAAGTGGCCTGCGAGACCCTCCCCCCCCCCCTCTCTCAACGGCCCTCGAGTTGTCGTTACCCCTGGGCCACGTTTGTGCGGACCAGTACTAAACGCCGCCCTGATGAAGTCTCGCGGGCATAGCCGTTGAGTCTCCGGTGCCGGGTGAATCCGGTGTCCCGGTATTTAAATGAGCCGTTGGGGCTCTCGCGCGATTCGCCCGGATCCATGCCGGGCACAACGGGGTGAACCACGCCAGTATCTCACAAACAAGCGGACAGATTTGTAATTACTAGATTTAATGCTAATCTCTCCGAGTTGGGGAGTAAACGAAGGCAGGAAGGAAGGGCTGGCTTTGGAAGTGTCGTCAGTGTTGTGAAGTTGGAAACATGGCAGGAAATTTGCACCCAGCAAATTGGCCCTGGTTCCTTGTTTCACCAACATGACACAAAAACATTTTGGGCAGGATCTTCCAGCCCCGACGTCGCGTGGGCAGGACTGTAAACTGCGGCGAGCTGTTCAAAGGTCCATTGACTTTGTCGGGGATCGGAAAATCCCAATCGCAGGAGGAGCCATAAAATTCCGCCCTTTCTTAAATGGTTCATCTTGCACAGTATTGTTTTTGCATTTATCACAGCAGAGGTGCTTAAGTGAACAGACAGGGTATGTACTGTCTCTGTTCCCAGCCGACATTCTTAAACTTGATCATTTTTAGTGCAGCGAAATCAGAATTTTGAAATGGTGATCGGCGTAGAGGACTGAAAGTTCTGCTTTGAGCGCAGTTGACGATTTGGCCACAAACTGCACTCAAAATTGTGTTGATTGCGGAAGCAATATTTTTCCCCTCAAGTTTCTGCTGGTGCTCATTTGCATATCGCCGAATGCAACATTTACACTGAACCAGCGAAATTGGCAAGGGCTTCAGGATACAAATTCTTCTTTTAAATTGTGCATTAAAAACATTCCTTGATATATTTAAAAGTGGCAACTTGGTGCGGTTTGATTAATGCAGCTGAAAATTAGTTAATCAACAAAAGTCAGTGCAGTTAATCAGAGCGTCCGGTGCACTGCCTGTGAGCAAACCAAGTTTTAAATAATTGAAAATAACTTCAACATCTTATACGCGACAAGTTGCTAGTTATGTTGCTGATAGTCGTCAGTTTATTCGTGAATTGAAACCAAAATAAACTTGTAAAAGCTTTTTAAAAATGTGCCCATTAGAGGTCTTACGCCGAATTGATTTTACGAACCTCTTTAGATATCCGCAAATTAGCACAATTCGCAGAAACCAGCCACGGTGATGAATTTGAACGGGGAATGTGGCCAGTTTCGTGGATGGGGCCAGTTTCTCACATCCGTGTCAAATAAATCACAAAAACTCGCTTACGCTGGACAGAACTTGAGCTGGAATCTATGATAATCCAGAATCACCTGTAGGCCAGACCAGGTAAGGACGGCAGATTTCCTTCCCTAAAGGACATTCGTGAACCAGAGGGGTTTTTCCAATTGATGATCATCGCCATGGTCATCGTTAAACTTACAATCCCAGGTTTTATTGACTTCAAATTTCACCACCTGCCATGGTGCGATGTGAAGCCGGGTCCCCAGAACATTTCCCTGGGTCTCTGGGGTACTCGTCCAGAGATAATACCACTCGGACACCGTCTCCGCTGAAAAGGGAATTGGGTGATACCTCTTGGGGAGGGGAGGTGGAGGAAAGCAGCAAGACAATGGGGAATAAGCAGAGGGTGTGGGCCTGATTGGAAAGCTCTTTCAGTGAGTTGGCACAGGTATGTTGAGCTGAATGAATTCCAGCTCTGCTCCATCATTCTCCAATCTCAAAATAGACTCTTAAAGAGGGACAAAGAGATAGAAGTCTGGAGATTGAAGAGATGACTGCCAATGGGGACAAGAAGGGGGGAATGGTTGATATTTGCTATGCTTCTATGTTAATCTCGCTGATGGGATTAGACTGAATGCAACCAATGTGATCAGGTTATAGCCCCTTTTGGGCGCGATCCTGATCATGCCAGCTGGAGTTGGCCAGGAGAATAGGAAACTGATTTTCGCATGACGCAAATCCCATTTCAGGGCTCTCCTGCAATTCTCCTGACAGAGCGGCGGCAAGGGTCTGACATAATAATAATAATCTTTATTGTCACAAGTAGGCTTACATTAACACTGCAATAAAGTTACTGTGAAAAGCCCCCAGACAGACAGTGACCCATGCCGGAAGTGCTGTGAAGCCATTGTGCTAGCCACAATGCTACCGTGCTGCCCTCAACTGCCGCAGAATATCTAGGGATTTTAGGGCCGCACCTGCCCAGCGACCGGAAATTCCCGCACGAGGCCAACGGACCTGTACGTGGACCCCGTCCCATCCGTGGTGGCCTCGCGGCGGGCGCGGCCGAAACATCCAGCCCCTTATTTCCACTCAACAAACACAACCATCTCAGATCTCAATCCACTTTTAAACACAGTTAGCACTCAGCAATAATTGCTGTCCAGAGACACTTCACTTTGAGAAAAATAAATCTTTTGAAACTGACTGAGAGAAAGAGACCTGAGCCCCTGTCAGAATAATGCAGAATCTCTGGCCGTATTTACACAGAAACCTTCTCGGTTCACCTTCTGGCCAAAAAAACTGACCCTGAAAACCTCAACACCTGATTGCTGAAACCCCTTCGCACCTCCCATTAACTACATCACGCTGTTAAGCTGAACATAATATCTGCAGTTAAGTACTCCACAGGGAACCCACTTAATATAAATCTAGCTCCATTTGCCCAACTTTTACGATGCTTTAATTGCACCTCTGAACTCAAAAAGCTTAGCTATCTTTCAAACCAGGATTTTAAAAAACACTACTGCAGCAGTCCAACACACTCTAACCCAGGCTGTAACCCTTATTGCACAAAATACATACAATACAAATATATCTGAAATTCCCATATTCATCACATTGTGTTTGGGACCTGCCCCTCAGCGAATGGGATGTGATATCGAGGCCCCAAGCATGGTCATCCGAGATTAAGCCATGCCTTGGATGCCACCACTCAAGGCTTGGATGTTGTGCTGCAGGTTTACCACTGCATTCGCCAGCCTAGCAGTGTTGGCCTGGGTGCCACGCACCCCCCGGCACCATCTCCTGCGACTAAAGCCTTTGGGACTCCTCCAATCAGCCTTAGAGTTGCAGGAATGTCACTGACACCCCCTCCTGAATCTCGCGGCTCTGGCTTACCATCTGTAGCAGCTGGGGGAGAACCTCGTCCAGAGGCTCGGCGTCTAGCTGGGGGCCAGCTGACTTCTGGGACCCAACAGACCTCCGCCTTGGGAGTTCCCGCCTCCACCTGGTATGCACCAGCAGCTGTGTGCTGCTCACTGGGTAGTGGCCCATGAAACATGTCTGCCAATGTCGCCCACCGAGGTATGTGCCTCTGCGATGGTGGAAGGTGCAGGTGAAAGCTGTGATGCATTGTCAGTGTTCTCCTCAAAGCCCTCCTCCGAGGTGGTTTCTCGGGTGGTAGTGGGTGGGGGTGGTGGGGAGCGACTCCAGGCGACCCCGTCCCTTCCGATGGTGAGCCTGCAAGACAATGGACATGGGTTCAGTGAAAGGGGAGGACAAGAGTCTGAGACATCAACAACCCATTTTAGACAGGTCAGCTGGGTGAAGGTGCTCACTTCTCCAGCGCAGGCAAACCTTCCTTTCGGTCATTGCTCATTTCCTGGCCACCCCTGCAATTTCCAGAACTGATACCAGGAGGAGAGGGGTGGTAACTCAGCCTTACAGCTCACTGGAGGTCATTCCTCTTCTTCCTACATGGGCAGCACGGTAGCACAAGTGGATAGCACTGTGGCCTCACAGCGCCAGGGTCCCAGGTTCGATTCCCTGCTGGGTCACTGTCTGTGTGGAGTATGCACGTTCTCCCCATGTCTGCGTGGGTTTCCTCCGGGTGCTCCGGTTTCCTCCCACAGTCCAAAGATGTGCAGATTAGGTGGATTGGCCATTATAAATTGCCCTTAGTGACCAAAAAAAGATTAGGAGGTGTTATTGGGTTACGGGGATAGGGTGGAAGTGCAGGATTAAATAGGTCGGTGCAGACTCGATGGGCTGAGTGGCCTCCTTCTGCACTGTGTGTTCCATGTTCTTTCCCCAAAGGCGTGAAAACTCTCAAATCGGGGTCACCAGCCACCCCCGTCTTCTCCCTCTCTCTCTCTTATTATAGACTATCATTTCCCGCGGGGAGAAAATTAGGACATTGTGAGCTGCATGCCTGGCGGGTCAGGGGCTCTATAATAGGTGGTATGTGTGGGCACCACGCCTAGACAGAAAGAGAGTGTGCTGACAACGAGGGGCGGTTCTGAGGAACAATCTGGTTGGTTGGTTGTTGGGAAGTGTGCAAGGTGGCTTTAAGTGGATTCGGTGGCGGGCTAACTGATACCAGGAGGAGAGAGGTGGTAACACAGCTTACAGCTCACTGGGGGTCATTCATCTTCTTCCTACATGGGTCAGCGATCATCCTGGCCAAGCTCTCTGACTGCACTAACTGCAGCCGCCACTGTTTTCCAGGCGGGATTTGTCACGTTACTCTGGGGTCCTCCACCCTCTCAGGGGATACAGGGTAACCCGCTCTCCTCCGCGGCCTCCAACAGCCTGGCCAGATCTGAGAGCAGACAGCGAGGAGCAGGTCTCCAGACTGCCGTCCTCCTGCTATGACAGGGAGTGAGTGCTGAGGGACCGTTTAAATGCTGCTCCCCTTGTTAACAATGAACACTCGAGCCCCAAATCGGGTGAATCAGACACCCCGGGGGCTCTGGCCCCTCATGATTCACAGGGGGGGGATCATTGTTTGCACTAAGTGTGGGTGAATTGTGATCTGAATCTCGTCCATTCTACAATTCCCACCAAAGCTTTTCAGCCGATAGTGTGCATTTTAATCTGATCACCCCTCGCTCTTCAATATAGACCCAATCTTTTTCCTTGGGTCAATACCCCTTTCCTAAAATCAGTCTGGGAAACCTTTGCTGCACTCCCAATAAGCCAGGTATCCTGACTTAAGTCAGGAGACCATCGCAGCAAAGTGCTTACTCCTCAGCTGCAATGATTGGCGACTTTCTTATGTTTAAGATCACTGTGGTCTTCCTCGCACATGCCGATTCTCCTTCCTGTGACAGGGCTGTGGATTTAAATCATTTTGACTTGTTTCCCAACATGAAGCTGCCCTCAATTCAGTGTAAAGCACAAATCGTCAGCAGTCAGTCTCAGAGACACCTTCAGCACGGTAATTGGAAGATTTACAATGCAACGCTAAGTGACGTTGACACCGGGATGTGGGAAAAATGCCGAACATATATTTTGAGCTGGGAATTGCACAAAGGTCAAATGATATTTGAAGAGACTGCTTAAAGCTGCCACTCAGAAGCAGGAGTTTCCATTTTATGTGCCAGTCCTCGCTGTAATGAACACAACTTCACCTCCCAGCATGAAAAAAAGAATGTAATTTAATGCCACTTGCTAATGACACCCTGTTCGCTGTCACCGAGGTGACATTCTATGTGTCTCACTGCGCTATCTCTTCTCTTCTGTGTTGACAAACGAAGATTACCGGGTCCTCTTCAGGGCGAGTTTTACACAACCTCCTTTCAAGTTTCGGAATTCTTGAATTTATTCCATCGGGAGTTTTGAATTTCCTGTCATATTGTCATGCTGCATGCACTTTTATCACACCGAGATAGTCCTTCCAACCCAATCCAATTGCATTATACATTGTCAAAAATCTCATTAACAAATCCATTTCATCTGACTGAGGACAGGCAGAGCAGGAATGCTATGTATGCACTGAAGACCATTTTGATGAAAAGATCTCTCATTGCTGCACTTTCCCTTTACTGTCAGAATTTTGTTCAGAGAACACGTAGAGTCCTAGTTAGTATTCTGCGCTGGTCGACCTGCACCTGGTGCTTGGGAGGTATCTAAATTGAATCGATGGAAATTGAAGGCTGTTCTTCTTGAAAGACTCCCGGAAGGACAAGTGCGACAAGCGCATGAGAACGCCACGCCATCAAGTTCCCCTCCGAGTCACACATAGGGCTGGTTTCTGCTTCTGCTTTAGTGGTGTCAGCACCAGAATCTAATATCCATATTCCACCAACATTGGAGCGCGAGATAAACCGGCGTGACCTGCCGTGATGGCCATCCTGACAGTGAAAACTTCTAAACGGAAATAACCCAAAGATGGTTCCCGAAGATTTCCTGTAATGGATCTGTGATTATTTCCTTTGTCAGCTCGTTCCACTGTGGGATTGACCTTGATGATAATAATAATAATCTTTATTGCTGTCACAAGTAGGCTAATATCAACACCGCAATGAAGCTACTGTGAAAAAACCCTTGTCGCCACATTCCGGCGCCTGTTGGGGTGCACGGAGGGAGAATTCAGAATGTCCAATTCACCTTACAGCACGTCTTTCGGGACTTGTGGGAGGAAACCGGAGCACCCGGAGGAAACACACGCAGGCACGGGGAGAACGTACAGACTCCGCACAGACAGTGACCCAAGCCGGGAATCGAACCTGGGACCCTGGAGCTGTGAAGCAACAATGCTAACCTCTGTGCTACCATGCCGCCCAATTGTCCTTGCTGGAGGAGTCTAGGTATTAAGTGTCCCACCAGCCCCATTCCATATTTTATAAAACATGGTCAGTCTATTTTTCCTTCCCCTTTTTGCCACAGTGATTCCCATTCCACATCTTTGATGAAGGATGTGACACTAGTGCATTTCCCATATTTATTCATGCAGGATCGGGCAGCCGCACATCTTTGGGTCTCTTCAAGCCTATTTATACCTCTCGCCAAATAAGGATCCCACACACAACTTGCAAACCCCAGGACTGGGCAGAAAAAGGCTTGGTGAACGATAACTCCAACATTTTTGTTGCAATGTCCGAGATTTCTCTGAGAACCTTGTTGGGTGTGGGTGTTATGTACTGAACGGACTGAAGATTTTTTTTAAAGACAAACCACCTGGTCAGGTTGTGTGTCTACCTGTTTCGTTAATTTGATTACAGAATTTACAGATATTTGCTGGTGGATCCTTTCTGTTGTTGATGCACATGAAGCTGTGGTGGACTTTGTGTTGCTCATTTTAAGGACATTTGGCGTAGTGTTAATTAGAGTAAATTTATTAACACTACTTAATTGGATTCGACACTTACTCCTATATAATACACAATTGACAATAAACATATAATCTACATTCATCTACAACTAATCTCTACACTAGGGCCTGGATTCTCTCCTACCCAGCTGGCTGGGGGTCCCGGCGTGATGGAGTGGCGTGAACCACTCCAGCGTCGGGCCGCCCCAAAGGTGTGGAAGTCTCCGCACCTTTAGGGGCCAAGCCCTCACATTGAGGGGCTAGGCCCGCGCCGGAGTGGTTGGTGCCCCTCCGAATGGTGGGAAAGGCCTTTGGCGCCACACCAGCCGGGGCCGAAGGGACTTCACCGGCCGGCGGAAGTCCGCGCATGCGCCGGAGCGTCAGCAGCTGCTGACATCATCCCGCGTATACGCAGGGGAGGGGGTCACTTCCACATCCGCCATCGTGAAGTCTACGGTGAACACGGAAGGAAAAGAGTGCCCCCATGGCACAGGCCCACCCGCCGATCGGTGGGCCCCGATCGCGGGCCAGGCCACCGTGGGGGCACCCCCCGGGGCCAGATCGCCCCACGCCCCCCCCCCCCCCCCCAGAACCCCAGAGCCCACCCACGCCGCCTGGTTCCGCCGGTACGGTAGGTGGTTTGATTTCCGCTGGCGGGACCGGCATGACAGCGGCGGGACTTCGGCGCATCGCGGGCCGGAGAATTGCCGATGGGGGGGCGGGCGCACCGACAAGCGCGGCGCGATTCCAGCCCCCGCCGAATCTCTGGTGCCGGAGACTTCGGGAGATGGCGGGGGCGGGATTCACGCCGGCCCCCGGCGATTCTCCGACCTGGCGGGGGGTCGGTGAATCCCGCCCTATTACACTAACTATGATCTTCTCTCACTCACACTATCTTTCCTTCAGTCTAGTTTTCCCCTCAACTTCTCTCCCACAAGGCTTAGCAGCGGCACCTTATATAGTTGTACATCACAGCCTGTTTCTCTCCTGAAATTGCTGTTGCTCGTATCACTAATGGGCAGCAATGGTGGGAGAGGACCGGTCTCTGATTGGAAAACATGGCTGCTGGGTGGGGGAGGAGTGGCTGCTGGGTGGGAGTGGCTGCTGGGCTGGGGAGTGGCTGCTGGGCTGGGAGTGGCTGCTGGGCTGGGACAGGAGTGGCTGCTGGGCTGGGAGTGGAGTGGCTGCTGGAATTGGGGAGAAATGGCTGCTGGAATTGGGGAGGTGTGGCTGCTGGGATTGGGGAGGAGTGGCTGCTGGGCTGGGAATGGAGTGGCTGCTGGGCTGGGGGTGGAGTGGCGGCTGGGCTGGGAGTGGAATGGCTGCTGGGATTGAGGAGGAGTGGCTGCTGGACTGGGGGTAGAGTGGCTGCTGGGCTGGGAGTGGAGCGGCTGCTGGGATTGGGGAGGAGTGGCTGCTGGGCTGGGAGTGGAGTGGCTGGTGGGCTGGGAGTGGAGTGGCTGCTGGGTGGGAGTGGAGTGGCTGCTGGGCTGGGGGAGGAGTGGCTGCTGGGCTGGAAGAGGAGTGGCTGCTGGGTGGGAGTGGAGGGGCTGCTGGGCTCGGGAAGGAGTGGCTTCTGGGCTTGGGGAGGAGTGGCTGCTGGGATTGGGGAGGAGTGGCTGCTGGGATGGGGAGGAGTGGCTGCTGGGCTGGGGGTGGAGTGGCTGCTGGGCTGGGGGTGGAGTGGCTGCTGGAATTGGGGAGGAGTGGCTGCTGGGATTGGGGAGGAGTGGCTGCTGGGATTGGGGAGGAGTGGCTGCTGGGCTGGGGGGTGGAGTGGCTGCTGGGCTGGTGGTGGAGTGGCTGCTGGGCTGGGGGTAGAGTGGCTGCTTGGCTGGGGGTGGAGTGGCTGCTGGGCTGTTGGTGGAGTGGCTGCTGGGCTGGGGGTGGAGTGGCTGCTGGGCTGGGGGTAGAGTGGCTGCTGGGCTGGAGGTGGAGTGGCTGCTGGGCTGGGGGTAGAGTGGCTGCTGGGCTGGGGGTGGAGTGGCTGCTGGGCTGGGGGTAGAGTGGCTGCTGGGCTGGGGCTGGAGTGGCTGCTGGGCTGGGGGTAGAGTGGCTGCTGGGCTGGGGGTAGAGTGGCTGCTGGGCTGGGGGTAGAGTGGCTGCTGGGCTGGGGGTAGAGTGGCTGCTGGGCTGGGGGTGGAGTGGCTGCTGGGCTGGGGCTGGAGTTGCTGCTGGGCTGGGGGTAGAGTGGCTGCTGGGCTGGGGGTAGAGTGGCTGCTGGGCTGGGGGTAGAGTGGCTGCTGGGCTGGAGGTGGAGTGGCTACTGGGCTGGGAGTGGAATGGCTGCTGGGATTGAGGAGGAGTGGCTGCTGGGCTGGGGGTAGAGTGGCTGCTGGGCTGGAGGTGGAGTGGCTGCTGGGCTGGAGGTGGAGTGGCTGCTGGGCTGGGGGGTGGAGTGGCTGCTGGGCTGGGGGGTGGAGTGGCTGCTGGGCTGGTGGTGGAGTGGCTGCTGGACTGGGCGTAGAGTGGCTGCTGGGCTGGGGGTGGAGTGGCTGCTGGGCTGGGTGCAGAGTGGCTGCTGGGCTGGGGGTGGAGTGGCTGCTGGGTGTGTGGGTTGGGGGGAGGACTCTATTTAATGGTGAATTTGGCCTCAGCATGGTTCTGTAGGCATTGCTCTGCTCTCTGATGTAATGTTTGCTCACCCTCCACAATTGTCTTGAAATGTCTGGGAATTTAGGCTGAATATTCCAGAGTGCTGGGAACAAACACAGGAGAAAAGTTAATTTAAAGAACCAAGGGAAATGGAGACATGAGAAGAAATCTTTCCACATCGCGAGTGGCTAAAATGTGGAAAGTACAATCCCAGAGTGCGGTGCAGACAGATTCAATCAACATATTCCAGAAGGAATCGGATTATTATCTGAAAAGGAAGAATGTGCAGGGCTACAGGGAGAAGATGATTTTAAGATTATTCCCTTCTCGTTCTGAATATGCCCCTGCCACCACGACCCCCTCCCATTTCCCCGGCCACTCCACCAGAGGAAATAGTTTCTCTTCATCTACCCAGCTACAACGTCCTTTGCTGTTGTCAACCCTTCCATCAGACCATAAGACATAGGAGCAGAATTAGGCCACTCGGCCCATTGAATCTGCTCCGCCATTGAATCATGGCTGACATTTCTCTCATCCCCATTCTCCTGCCTTCTCCCCATAACCTGTGATCCGCTTATTGATCAAGAACCTATTTATCTCTGTCTTAAAGACACTCAGTGATTTGGCCTCCACAGCCTTCTGCGGCAGAGTTCCACAGATTTGCGGCCACTGGCTGAAGAAATTCCTCCTCATCTCTGTTTTAATGGATTGTCCCTTTAGTCTGAGATGGTGCCCTCTGATTCTAGTTTTTCCGACAAGTGGAAACATCCTCTCCACGTCCACGCTATCCAGGCCTCGCAGTATCCTTTAAGTTTCATTAAGATTCCCCCTCATCCTTCTAAACTCCAACAATTACAAATGCAGAGTCCTCAACCGTTCCTCAAACGACAAGCTCTTCATTCCAGGGATCATTCTTGTGAACCTCCTCTGGACCCTTTCCAAGGCCAACACATCCTTCCTTAGATACAGGGCCCAAAACTGCTCCAAATGGGGTCTGAGCAGAAGTCCATCCCTGCTCTTGTATTCTCGCCCTCTCGAAATGAATACGACCATTGCATTCGTCTTCCTAACTGCCGACTGAACCTGCACGTTAACCTTAAAGGAATCGTGAACAAGGACTCACGATTATAGATCTTGATCAATAAGGGGGTCAGGGGTTATGGGGAGAAGGCAGGAGAATGGGGATGAGAAAATATCAGCCATGATTGAAATGCAGAGCAGACTCGATGGGCCGAGTGGCCTAATTCTGCTCCTATGGCTTTTGGTCTTATGGATCCCCAAGTCCCTTTGTGCTCCTGATTTCATGAGCATTTCCCCATTTAGGTCCATTTTGGTCAGGTCCACGTCCGGCTTTCTCCAGTGTAAGCATTGAGACCGAGGCATTGCGCCTGTTACTCGCTCAATACCTCTTTCAACATCAGGGTCTATTACAGGGAAAGCTGTTGTTACGAACCGAGCATCACCAAGGGGAATAATTCAGACCCAACATATCGACAGGAAAACGGGTCTTAATTTACTGGGGGCTCCTGCGAATGTAATGGAATTTGTGGATGATGGTCTGTGATTGAGTTTATGTGTTTCAAAGTTCGCCAGGGAGTTGGAGAAGGTGCCATAAATGAGATTTGTGGCTCATATGAAAGCTCTTGCAATAAGGGTATTGCAAATTGGAAAATAAATTGGTTAAATAATAGAAAACATAGGCCAGTGAACAATGGTACAAGTTATAATTGGACAAATGTGTCCTGCTTCACACCCAGGTTGTTTAATGCTACCCTTCACAATCTGCACATTATTAAAAGTATCTTGCTTTAGCGCGCATACTTCGATTGCCCATTTTATTCACCAATCAACAAAACACTCTCGCACGTCGCAATGTCGTGCCACAGAAATTCAAATGGTTCATTTTGAGGCCCAGACTCCCAAGGTGGTCACAGCCGAGTGTCAACATTACCTGGCTCAAAGTTACGGACAACCAGAGGAATTAAACGTTGAATGACCCGTCCCAATTTGTGGAGTTGGTGCAGTGAAACCAAAAGCAATGTTTGTTTGATTAATCATAGTCTCAACAGGGATATATATTGGGCAAGAGCATAATTAGCGTCCATGGCTATGAGAGTCACTGAAAAATCCATTAGGGAATTTTTTTAATTCATGTACGGGATGTGGGTGTTGTTGGCGAGACCAGCATTTGTTGCCCATCCCTAATTGCCCTTGAGAAGGTGGTGGTGAGCTGCCTCCTTGAACCGCTGCAGTCCCTGAGATGTAGGTACACCCACTGTGGCTGAAGGAAAGTGTTTTGAAGGGGAAACAAGGTAAGTGTATGAGTGAAAAGGGAACAGAAGGTTAAGCTGTTCCAGTTGGCTAAGAAAGGAGAAGGGAAAAAGCTTGGCCAAATTGGTAAGTTTGAAGGAGAGACTGAAAGGAGAAGAGAAGGAAGTGGAGAGGGAGAGGGTGGGGGGGGGGGGGGGGGGGGGGGGCGCGGTTTAGGGAGAGAATCCAGAGCTGAGGGTGCGGAGAGCGGCTGATGACAGAGTGACAAAAATCAGGGATGTGCAAGATGTCAGAAATGAAGGAGCAGAGGGATGTTAGAGTCTTTGGGGGTTGGCAAAGGTGGGGCGAAGTGAGGTGACAGATCTTTGAACACAAGGGTGAGAATTTTAATTTCAATGCATTCCTGGGACTGAATCTTACTGTGGATGGGTGTGGGGGTAAGAGTTGGGGGGCTGGAGGGGGGGTTGCAGTGGGTGGACAGATTGCTCAAAGCCCCCCCCCCCCCCCTCCCCAGAAGATAAGTCAGTCCCAATTAAATGCAATAATACTCTGGGAGGTGGCAATAACACTCCAGGAGATGGCATAAACAGTCTGAGGGCCAGGCAGCCACCCTCAGCAGACAGGAAGTCCGACCCTCGAGAGTTGCTGCACAATCAGTTGGCCAGAAGCTCCTACTAGTCCCAGCAGTGCCAGAACATGGCGGTGGGGAGCCCCCCTGCCTGCTCGCGCCTGGGGAGAAGGTGCAGAGGGAGGCAAGTCTTCAGCTTTAAAGGTTCAAAGGGAGCTTTGGTGAGGAGTTGGAGGTGGAGGGGTGGGTTTTGGAGAGGAGACAGGGAAGACCAAAGGGCAGGGGGCTTGTGGGGGGGGGGGGGTGCCTTTGATATGTGATGCACCATCGATTGCACGTGAGGCGAGTGATTTACCAAAGTCAGGCTTTAATTAACTAGAACACAGCCTGGCGATCGTCTACAGTGGAAAGGGACGATCGTCAGGCTTCTGAGCATTTATACCTCGTTGATAGAGGCGTGGTTAACTCAGCCTCTCGGCCAATCGGTCGAGAGGCACATGACCGACCAGGGCCAATGGTAAACCGACGTTCTGGCCCAATGGCAGACGAGTATGCAGATCATATCATCACATTCACCCCTTACGGAGAAGGAAGGCGGGGGGGGGGGGGGGGGGGGGTATGAACGAGACCCGGGGTGGGGGGGGGGGGGGGAAGAACTGATGATATGAGTAGCCGTCGGGAGAATAATTTTCTCTCCGTACCCTTGTCGAATTTGGGGGCTTGCCACTGGCCCAGACATAACAATATTTACAAAAGGAAGTCCATGGGACCGTAGAACTCTAGAAGGATTCGATCAGTCGTTTGGTGGTCCTTGACGTCCTGGCCGAGCGCCGTAGTGGAGGAGGTGTTGTCGGATCGGCTGATGGTCCTGCTGATGTCCTGGAGTCCGGGAACGATAGACTTCGAGTAGTCTCCATCACCTGAGCTGGCCGCGGAGACGCCATGGATGAGGGATGGGGAAGCTGAGTGGGGTGCTGGGGTGAAAAAGGGGAGGGGGGGGTCTGTGGTGGGGGGGGGGGGGGGCTGCACGCCGGCGGGTGCCAGGTCCCGGAGGGAGACCGTGTCCTGCCGACCGTCGGGGTACTCCACATACACATACTGCGGGTTAGCGTGGAGTAACTGGACATGCTCCACCAACGGGTCGGACTTGTGCACCCGCACATGCTTCCGGAGCAAGATGGGCCCGGGGGTGACCAGCCACGTCGGGAGAGGGGATCCGGAGGACAACTTCCTGGGGAAAACAAGAAGACGTTCATGAGGTGTCTGATTAGTAGCAGTACAGAGCAGTGAGCGGATAGAGTGCAGCGCATCGGGGAGCACCTCTTGCCATCGGGAAATAGGGAGATCTCTGGACTGGAGGGCCAGTAGTATGGTCTTCCAGATGGTACCATTCTCCCGCTCGACCTGTCCGTTACCCCGATGGTTATAACTGGTCGTCCTGCTAGAGGCGATGCCCCTGTCGAGCAGGAATTGACGCAGCTCGTCGCTCATAAATGAGGACCCCCGGTCGCTGTGAATGTACTCGGGGTAGCCAAACAGGGAGATGATGGAGAGGAGGGCCTTAATGACGGTCGGTGTGGTCATGTCGGGACAGGGAATGGCAAAGGGGAAGCGGGAGTGTTCGTCGACAACCGCCAGGAAGTAAATGTTGCGGTTGTTAGAGGGAAGGGGCCCCTTGAAGTCAATGCTGAGATGTTCAAAGGGGCGGGATGCTTTGATCAGGTGTGCGCGCTCGGGGCGGTAGAAGTGCGGTTTGCACTCGGCGCAGATGTGGCAGTCACGGGTTACTGTCCTGACTTCCTCGATGGAGAAAGGCAGGTTGCGGGTCTTAATGAAATGGTAGAGACGGGTCACCCCTGGATGGCAGAGGTCCGCGTGGAGGGAGCGGAGGCGGTCTATCTGCGCGCTGGCGCAGGTACCGCGGGACAGGGCATCGGAAGGCTCATTGAGCTTCCCAGGACGATACAAGATATCATAGTTGTACGTGGACAACTCGATCCGCCACCGTAAAATCTTGTCATTTTTGATCTTGCCCCTTTGTGCATTATCAAACATGAAGGCTACTGACCGTTGGTCTGTGAGGAGGGTAAACCTCCTGCCGGCCAAATAGTGCCTCCAATGTCGCACGGCTTCGACTATGGCCTGGGCTTCCTTTTCCACAGAGGGGTGGCGGAGTTCGGAAGCCTGGAGGGTTCTGGAGAAGAAGGCCACGGGTCTGCCCGCTTGGTTCAGGGTGGCCGCCAGAGCTACTTCAGATGCGTCGCTCTCGACCTGGAAGGGGAGGGCCTCGTCGATGGCGCGCATCGTGGCCTTTGCGATGTCCGCTTTGATGCGGCTAAAGGCCTGACAGGCCTCCGTCGACGGCGGGAAGGTCGTGGTTTGCATGAGGGGACGGGCCTTGTCCGCGTAGTTGGGAACCCATTGGGCGTAGTATGCGAAAAACCCCAGGCAGCGTTTGAGAGATTTGGGGGTATTGGGGAGAGGGAGTTCCATCAGGGGGCGCATGCGTTCGGGATCGGGGCCTATCACTCCGTTACGCACTACGTAGCCGAGGATGGCTAGGCGGTCGGTGTTGAACACGCATTTATCCTCATTGTACGTGAGGTTAAGGAGTTTTGCGGTTTGGAGGAATTTCTGGAGGTTGGCGTCATGGTCCTGCTGGTCGTGGCCGCAGATGGTGACATTATCAAGGTACGGGAAGGTAGCCTGTAATCCGTACTTGTCGACCATTCGGTCCATCTCCCGTTGGAAGACCGAGACCCCATTCGTGACACCAAACGGAACCCTAAGGAAGTGGTAGAGGCGCCCGTCAGCCTCGAACGCGGTGTACAGTCGGTCACTCGCGCGGATGGGGAGCTGGTGGTAAGCGGACTTAAGGTCCACAGTTGAGAAGACCTTGTATCTCGCGATCTCGTTTACCATGGTAGAGATACGGGGGAGAGGATACGCGTCCAGTTGCGTAAACCGATTGATGGTTTGGCTGTAATCGATGACCATCCGGTTTTTCTCCCCCGTCCGGACCACCAGCACTTGGGCTCGCCAGGGACTGTTGCTGGCCTCGATGACCCCTTCCATTCAGCAACCTCTGGACCTCGGACCTGATGAAGGATCGGTCCTGGGCGCTGTACCGTCTGCTCCGTGTGGCGACGGGTTTGCAATCGGGGGTGAGGTTAGCAAACAGGGAGGGAGGGTCCACTTTGAGGGACGCGCGGCTGCAGACAGTGAGGGGGGGTATAGGGCCGCCGAATTGAAAAGTCAAGCTCTGCAGGTTGCACTGGAAGTCCAGTCCTAGGAGTGCCGGTGCGCAAAGGTCAGGGAGGACAAGGAATTTATAATTTTTAAAAACCTTCCCTTGGACCGTGAGGTCTGCGATGCAGCACCCGGTGATGTGGACGGAGTGCGAACCTGAGGCTAAACCGATTTTGCGTGTTACGGGATGGACAGGGAGCGCGCAGCGTCTTACCGTGTCAGGGTGAACGAAGCTTTCCGTGCTCCCGGAGTCCAGCAGGCAGTCCGTCTTGTGGCCGTTGAGGTGGATCAGCGTAGTCGTTTTGGCGAGCGTGCGTGGATGAGACTGGTCGAGCTGAACGGCCGCGAGCCGTGGAGAAAATTCGTCGTCGCTGTCCGATTCCATGCTGGAGGGACCTTGCGTGGCAGATGTGGAAGCCGGTGGCCAGGATCCCCAGGTGAGGTCTGTTCCCCAAGATGGCGGCGCCCAGGACCCGCACGTGGGGTCGGGGCCCCAAGATGGCGGCGCCCAGGACCCGCTCGTGGGGTCGGCACCCCAAGATGGCGGCGCCCAGGAAGCCCTCGTGGCCGCTGGAGGCGGAGCTAGCGTTGCCGGCGCTGTGAGCGGAGAGGCGCGCAGGCCGGCTCCAGGACGCCGGCTAGGTGCATCAGCTGTGGGAGGAGGTAAGGCGCGCGGGCCGGGTGCGGGGGGCCGGGGCAGGGGGAGCCGAGTCGC
Source organism: Scyliorhinus canicula (assembly GCF_902713615.1). Lineage (NCBI taxonomy): Eukaryota > Metazoa > Chordata > Chondrichthyes > Carcharhiniformes > Scyliorhinidae > Scyliorhinus > Scyliorhinus canicula. Next base: position 237,454,197 of record NC_052149.1, on the reverse strand, counting down.
GTTGCGGGCAGGCAGGGACCGGGGGGGCCCAGAGAGGCGAGCCGGTCGGGCGCCGGGGCCCGGGGGTGGGGGGAGCCGGGGTCCGGGAGCGGGGGGAGCAGGGCCGCTGCGGGCAGGCAGGGACCAGGGGGGCCCGGAGAGGCGAGCCGGTCGGGCGCCGGGGCCCGGGGGCGGGGGGGAGAAACGTGCGCGGCGGGCAGGCAGAGGCCTGGAGGGGCCGGGGAGGTGCGCATGTCGGCCGGCGGGGCGCGAGTCGGGAGCTGCTGGAGGGGCCCTGGAGGAGAGAGGGAGGCACACAGGCCGTTTGCAGAGGCCTGGGGGAGGGGGGGAGAGCGCTGTGCAGCTTCCAGAAACGCTGCAGCCAGCGTTTTGGCCTGGCAGACCGTGGAGTAGTGGCTCTTCTTCCCGCAGCTCTTACAGAGGGCGGAGCGGGCTGGGCAGCGCGAGCGAGGGTGCTTAGCGTACCCACAAAAGTAGCAGCGGGGCCCCGCGGATTTATCGGGGCGCCCCGCGGCACAAGCCTGAGGGAGGCCGGGAGCGGTGGGTAGCTGGTGGGAAGCGTGCCAGGAGGCGGCCTGGCCAGGGTCATAGGTGCGAGCGCTTAGATCTGCGACCTCCAGGGAGGCGGAGAGAGTCAGCGTCTCCGTTAAACTGAGTTCGTCTCTTTCCAGCATCCGCTGGCGGATCACGGGAGACAGCATCCCAGCCACGTAAGCGTCTCTGACGAGTAGCTCCATGTGCTCTGTAGCGGACACCGCTTCACAGGCGCAACCTCTCTCCAGGGCACAGAGGGCCCGGGCGTATTGGTCTAGAGACTCACCGGGGACCTGCTTTCTGGTGGCCAGCAGATGTCGAGCGAATACCCTGTTGATCGGTTTGATGAATTGTCCTTTTAGCTTTTGTATAGCGTCATCATAATCTGTTTCGTCTTCGATTATTGAGTAAGCGTCAATACCCACGCTGGAGTGGAGGACGTGCAGCTTCTGTGCCCCGGTGGGGGGGTGGTTGTAGATGCCAGGAACCCTTCGAGGCAAGTCAGCCAGAGTTTGAAAAGTTCTGTAGAGTTCGGAGTTTGCGGGCTGATGCGGAGGCATTCAGGCTTGATGCGGAACTCCATCTTCAAAGTTGTAGTTAATTAAATTGATGCACCATCGATTGCACGTGAGGCGAGTGATTTACCAATGTCAGGCTTTAATTAACTAGAACACAGCCTGGCGATCGTCTACAGTGGAAAGGGACTATCGTCAGGCTTCTGAGCATTTATACCTCGTTGATAGAGGCGTGGTTAACTCAGCCTCTCGGCCAATCGGTCGAGAGGCACATGACCGGCCAGGGCCAATGGTAAGCCGACGTTCTGGCCCAATGGCAGACGAGTATGCAGATCATATCATCACAATATGCACAAGACACACCTCCGACTTAGGAACCCAGCTCCCTCCCACTTCACACTCACTTCCTCCCCGCTTTACAAAAAGTCAGTTTTAGAAACATCCTTTGCCTTGTGGCCCGCCGACCGTACCCAGTTTTCATGGCAGTGGAGGTGGATTGAACCCTTAATCAGCAAATTGATCAGGGAGTTAAGTGGATCAGTAACCCTCCGGGCAGACACCGTGGTGGGAAACATACCTATCGGCCATGTAATGGGGAATGAGTTGGGAGATGGGCGAGAAGAAGGTGGGCTTATTTTACAACATAATTTACTCCCCCCCCCCGCCCTCCCACAGCCAAAACACACCCAGCCGGGCTGGGAGGGGCTATAGAATTGAGTCTCGACTGGGAGTGAATGCAGGCCAGCATGGACAATGGATCGAAGACTTGGTGTGGGCGAGGAGGTGGACAGCATGGGAGGAGCACACACTAGTTCGGGTCAGGTCGGGTCACCTGACTTTAAACACTATTGATCAGCTCACTGAGGTCCAACAAGGGGGGGGGGGAGGGGCAGCACGGTAGCACAGTGGTTAGCACCCACCCATCACAGCTCCAGGGTCCCAGATTCGATCCCAGGCTTGGGTCACTGTCTGTGCGCAGTCTGCACGTTCTTCCTGTGTCTGTGTGGGTTTCCTCCGGGTGCTCTGGTTTCCTCCTACAGTCCAAAGATGTGCAGGTTAGGTGGATTGGCCATGATAAATGTGTCCAAAAAGGATAAGTGGGTGGGGGGGGGGGGGTTACTGGGTTACAGGGATAGGGTGGAGACATGGGCTTCAGTAGGGTGCTCTTTGTAATGGCCGGTGCAGACTCGATGGGCCGAATGGCCTCCTTCTGCACTGTAAATTCTATGCAAGTCCCCAGATTCAGGAGGTTGAAGAAAAACTGTGACCGATTTGGACCCAAAGTAAATTACGCCTTTGGAGCTCGAACCAAAACTGAGGGACATTTTTCACCAGCACCTTCTCCACGTTCCGTGTGGAGCAGCTTGTGTGGACTAATAAAGTAAAATGTAATTTGTAAAGTAATCATCAAAGCCAAGAGAATGTGAAAGCAGCGGATATGAGACAAATGGTCTGGTCATATCTCTGATTGCTTTTGTATTGAAGTGAATTATAGATTTTTTAAAGTATTATTCTTTAATTATAAAACACAGTGAAGATTCTAACCTTGTTGGATTTCTTCAAAATTGAATCAGAGGGTACAATGCGGAAGAGAGCTTCCGACCGCAACACTCTGACTGGCAGACAAACAGCTGTTTGTGTTACTGGCAGCGGGAGGGGCATAAATCCGGGGCTGAGGATGAAGTACACGACTGCCGTCCTCCCCGCCACCATCTCTCCATCCCTCCGTTTTTGGCCTCTTGCACATCCTGCAGCTTCACCAGCTGCCTGGACTCCGAGCTCTGAAATTCCCAACCTCACCCTCCCCACTGCCCTTTCCTCCTACAGGGCACGCGATAGAACCTGCCCCTATGGTCACCTATCCTGCCATCACCTATGGGGCCCCGGTGCCAGATTTTATTTGACGATGTTCCTGCGAAGCAGCTTGGAAAGCTTTGGTCTGTTCAAGGTGCTATGTAAATGCGGGTTGTTGTTCTGCTCACCCCCCCTGGTTCCAAGGTAATAACCCCCGCCCACCCCGTACCCTGCCTGAGAATGCCCAAACCATGGGCAGGATTCTCCCAACGGACGGCTAAGTGCCGATGCCAGAGTGAAAACGGGAATGTTTTACTCTGGTGCGGCGCCCATTTCGGGATCCCATTCCGCAGCCCACAGTTGGCTCGGACGGCGCTGGAGCAGCCCACGCTGCTGATCCCGGCCTGATCCCGGCGCCGCGGGGTCCGCGCATGCGCAGTTGGGCCGGCGCCAACTAGCGCATGCGTAGTGGCCTTCTTCCCCACGGCGGACCTTACGCCAAGTGGCGCAGGGCTACAGGAGCCGGCGCGGGGGAAAGGAGGCCGGGGGGACGAGAGGCCAGCCCGCCGATTGGTGGACCCCGATCGCGGGCCAGACCACTACGGAGGCTCGCCCCAGGGTCGGACCACCCCTCTCCCCCCCCCCCCACAGGCCGTCCCCGGCCCCTTTAACGCCGAGGTCCCGCCGGCTCAGAGGATATTAGAACGGCGTCGGTGGGACTCGGCTTTTTGTTGATGGCCACTCGGCCCATCCGGATCGGAGAATAGGCGCGCAACCCACCGCCGTGCCGACCATGCCGGCGCCGATTCTCCGCACCGTGGAGAATTGCGTCCTGGCGTCCGGGTGGCATGGCGTGATTCACGCGGTGCGGTGCCGATTCTCCGACCTGGCGGGGGTCGGAGAATTCTGCCGCATGTTCTTCAGACCATAGTACCATGATGTTTATACACAGCAGTGTTCAGCTTCATCCGTGCAATAAACCTAATCCATTCGGCAAGGGGAGGCTTCAGATGATGCCCATTGTTTCAGCCTGAGGAATCAGTGAGAGGCAGGTTCTGCCATAATTGCCCTACGTTGATTGACATATTTTGGGTCGCTATTTTCGGTTTCTGGCTCTCGTTGCCAGGCCGTAATACCCGTCATCGTGATGGCGGTGTGCACAACAGCCCACAGGTGATGTCACCACATTGCTCCATCACCAGAATTGGAAGCACAGCCGGCATTGCCGGCGTGAAACGCTCGCCCCGGTGGCCTCAGGCCACGGTGCCTCTTCTGCATCCCCTGCTGCCTCTCTACTTGGTACCTGAGACTCGGAAAGGTCAAACGCAGCTGAGTCCAGAGCCTTTGGCCCCTCAATAGCTCTACGGGGGCGATTCCCGTCGTCACATGCGGGGTTGTGCGATAACCAATAAGGAACCGTGTTTGCCGCATGTCCTGGGACCCCGTCGATTGAATTTTCAAGCCTCCTTTGAAGATCTGGATCGCCCTTTCCACTAATCCGTAGGAAGAGGGATGATACGGGGCGGTTTGAAAATTCCAAATGCCGTTCCCCTGGAAAAACACAGCAAATTCCTTGCTAGTGAACAGCATCCCATTATCGGCCAATAGGACCTCCAGGACCCTGTGGGCGCTAAATGTACCCCGGAACTTTTCAATCATGGCCCTGGATATCATGGAGTCATCCTGGGGGCTGCACGTTAGCACAGTGGTTAGCACAGTTGCTTCACAGCCCCAGGGTCCCAGGTTCGATTCCCAGCTTGGGTCACTGTGCGAAGTCTGCACATTCTCCCTGTGTCTGTGTGGGTTTCCTCCGGGTGCTCCGGTTTCCTCCCACAGTCCAAAGATGTGCAGGTTAGTGGGTTTACGGGGACAGGGTGGAGGCATGGGCTTAAGTGGGGTGATCTTTCCAAGGGCCGGTGCCAACCTGGGTTTTAGCGGGGGCGAGAATTGCGCCGGGTCGGTCGGCGGCCGCTGGCAACAGCCCCCCCTCCCCCCGATGATTCTCCGGCCCGCGATGGGCCAAGTGTCCGCCCGTTTTCGTTCGGTTCTGGGATCCTCGGGGGGGACTGAGTTTGGAAAATACCTGGGTGAAAGAGCGAAGTGTCACCGGCTGGACCTCCTTCTTCCTGACGCCGAACAGCACGAGGCACGGCTTTGGCAATTCTGGGTCCTACTGTGTCCGCGCACGCACCCACCACCGGCAAGCTGTCCAGGACGTTGAGTGCCACAACCACGTCATCCCCCACTGATAGGGACCAGGTGGGTTCACAACAATGGCAGGTGGCTGGGGCCATCGGCATGAACAACATTAATACACGGGAAGTGCTGAAAGGAATATTTGTACGTAGTGGGCAGGAGCACACGGCGCTGCATCCGAACCGATTCACTTCGCAAGATTCCTTCAACCTCCCGGAAGAGGCCAAACACCAGCTTGTGGGTTTATTAGAATAAAAGAATGTCGCCCATAAACGTATTGATGGAACATCTTTATTCCGAAAATCACAGCCAAGCTCTATCGGCACGTAATGACACATCACATTCGCCCAGGTTCCTTGTGGCAGGTGATCTGCATATTGGATCCAATTCTCCAGACCCGTGTCGTAGGCTTCCAACTTTCCAAATAACGGCATCTTAACCGACACAATGTGACATCCTCAAATAGTGAATGTCCGGCGGCTCGACAAATCTGAGTGAGTCCAGCATTTCCTTTAATCCTCGTCGCCTGTTTAATGATTCAGAGGAGGCTGGCGGCAAACGAACACAGATTTTATGCAAACCCACCTCCCACCCATTGACTCCATCTACACCTTCCGCTGCCTGGGGAAAGCGGGCAGCATAATCAAAGACCCCCTCCCACCCGGCTTACTCACTCTTCCAACATCTTCCATCGGGCAGGAGATACAAAAGTCTGAGAACACGCACGAACAGACCCAAAAACAGCTTCTTCCCCGCTGGTACCAGACTCCTAAACGACCCTCTTATGGAATAATCTGATCCCTTCACACATTTTCTCTACTGAGCAGGACTCCACTCCGTATGCTTCACCCGATGTCTGTGCCTATGTATTTACATTCTATAGTTACGTTTGCCCTATGTATCTTTTTCATGAACAGAATGATCTGTCTAGACTGTACGCAGAACAATACTTTTCACTGTACCTCGGTACACATGACAATAAACCAATCCAATCCAAATACAAATTTACTCTATTTACAAAGTCTGCGTAACGTAGCATATCGCTCCGAGTATAATCCTTGCTGGAGGATTAACCACACCAGGCCCGGTTTGGGCCTGCTTTTCCGTTAGCTCATAGCGAGCCCCAGGTGTTTGGCCTCTGTCTCCTACCTGGAAGCTGGTACTCCACGTGTCACACCAGAGGTCATTGAGAATTTCTCCATGGTCCTCGTGGGGGTTATGGCACCTTCAATATTGACAGTGGAAAGATGTGGGATATATCTCCCTTTTAGTCCAGCTCGCGACTGACTGCTACAAGATGTATTTTTCCAAAGAAGTGTTTTAACCCTTTGAGTGTTGTGAATTTTAAGAACAGGAATTTAAGTTTAAATCAAAATCAAGGATAAATGTTTAATTCTCACAACGCCTGAAGATGTACGCAACGGACACCCACTCATCATTCCCACAGACATTAGCAGACAGATAGGAAGAGATGATTTCCAAAGATTTAACATTGTAGGGAACCTGCTAAATCCTTGTCTGTTTTGTGTTTCCCCTTTTAATCCCTGTCCTGCAACCTTGCGGATTTTGTTTTAAACAGCAGACTTTGGTCAAATTGAAGATACCTCTCATCAAATGTACTGGCCCAGAACTCACCCTGATACTCTCTGCCATAGCCCGTGATGTCATTTTGATGGACTTGGCAAGGAGCAAATCAGTGATTCTGAAATTCTGGGACACCTCCTGTTCTCAATTGTGATTGGTGGATCCATTCAGAACCTTCCAGAAGAAAGGCTGGTCATAAGGCAAACTCCATTTCGTCTCCCAGTTCTGTTCTGACCTCAAGAACATCAGGAGCTGTTTGGTGCATTCTCTCCCTATCGGGCCCGTGAAGGTTTGAATCTCGGATTGAAAGCTAGGGAGCTGCAACTGACCTGCCTCTCTGCAGTCAGTTTAACCTGTGGGAGTTCCCCTGGAAGTGAATCTTGATCTGAAAAAGAGGCAGACAAATGGTTGATGTGTAGAGCGACCAACTTTTGTTTAAATCCTCAGGTAGGGAATGTTAAAATGATCTCAATGAGACCTGGGGTCAATCTAGTGGTGGCCTGTGAGGACTGAGCTGACCTCAGAGGTGGAAGATTTTCCATCATTTGAATGGCCAGGAATCTTTCTCACTTTGATCTCCTGCCATTGGCACGTGTTAGAAGGATTTTCAAGTTGTTACTCAACCTGTCTGGCCTTGCAAGGCCATCAATCCCTGAATAATAATAATCACTTATTGTCACAGGTAGGCTTCAATTAAGTTACTGTGAAAAGCCCCTAGTCGCCACATTCCAGCACCTGTTCAGGGAGGCCGGTACGGGAATTGAACCCGCACTGCTGTCCTTGTTCTGCATTACAAGCCAGCTGTTTAGCCCACTCTGCTAAACCAGCCTGAAGTGGCACTTGAACCTGGAAGTTCTGGCTGAGAGGTGGACTCGCCACCCACTGCACCACAATACCTCCTATCCGAATAATAGTGTTTAAATTGCACAAGTGGCTCTTAAAAATTAGCCATCCCTTATTTATTTATTTTTTAAAAACTTTAAAGTTTTAGAATACCCAATTAATTTTTTTTTCCAATTAAAGGGGCTATTGAAATGAAAATGAAGTGAAATGAAAATCGCTTATTGTCACGAGTAGGCTTCAATGAAGTTACTGTGAAAAGCCCCTAGTCGCCACATTCTGGCGCCTGTTCGGGGAGGCTGGTACGGGAACCGAACCGTGCTGCTGGTCTGCTTTAAAAGCCAGTGATTTAGCTGTGTGAGCTAAACCAGCCCCTATTTAGCATGGCCAATCCACCTACCCTGCACAACTTTGGGTTATGGGGGTGAAACCCACGCAGACACAGGGAGAATGTGCAAACTCCGCACGGACAGTGACCCAGGGCCATGATTCAAACCCAGGTCCTCAGCGCCGTAGGCTGCAGTGCTAACCCCTGTGCCACGTGCCGCCCTACCATCCCATATTTTTGGACTGTGATCCCTCATTCTAGATTGTCCAACAAGAGAAACTACCTTCTCCACGTCAAGACCCCTCAGGATATTAGGTTTTGAACAAGTCACCTCTTTTCTTCTAAACTCCAGTGGATACAAAGCTAACCTCTCCAACCTTTCCTCACAGGACAACCCGCCCATTCCTGGTATTTCAATGTCCATCACCAGGAAGGCCCGGTAGCACCACCACAGCCTGAGCTGGGTGAGTCCGAAAGGACATAGTTGCCAGACTGGGACTGCAGCAGGTGAGGGAACCAACAAGAGGGAAAATATACTTAGCATCATCCCCACCAATGTGTCTGCCATAGATTCATCTGTCCCTCACATTATCAATAGGAGTGACCACCGCACAGTCCTTGTGGAGTCAAAGTCCCACCTTCACATTGAAGATACCGTCCATCGTGTTGTGTGGCACTACCACCGTGCTGAGTGGGATAGATTCAGAACAGATTTGGCAACTCAAGACTGGGCATCCATGAGGTGCTGTGGGCCATCAGCAGCAGCAGAATGGAACTCAGCCATCATCTATAATGTCTTGGCCCGGCATATCCCCCATTGTACCATTACCACAAAGGCAGGGTATTAAACCTGGTTCAACGAGGAGTGCAGGAAAGCGTGCCAGGAGCAACACCAAGCATACCGAAAAACGAGGTGTCAACCTTGTGAAGCGATGGGCGGCTGGTAGCATATTGGTTAGCACTGTTGTTTCACAGCGCCAGGGTCCCAGGTTTGAATCCCCGGCTTGGGTCATTGTCTGTGCGGAGTCTGCACGTTCTCCCCGTGTCTGCGTGGGTTTCCTCCGGGTGCTCCGGTTTCCTCCCACAAGTCCCGAAAGACGTGCTTGTTAGGTGAATTGGACATTCTGAATTCTCCCTCCGTGTACCAGAACAGACGCCGGAAAGTGGCAACGCGGGGATTTTGACAGCAACTTCCTTGCAATGTTAATGCAAACCTACTTGTGACAATAAAGATTATTATTACTACTTGCATGCTAAACATCATAAGCAGCAACTGACGGACAGAGCTAAACAATTGCACAATGAACGCATTAGATCTAAGTTCTGCAGTCCTGCAACATCGTTCTGAAAACTTATACTGCAAGAACTTGCTGAATCCATAGCCGAGCTGTTCCACAGCATTTACAATCGTGGTATTTACCCTGCAATGTGGAAAATTGCCCAGGCATGTCATGTACACAAGAAACAGGACAAATCCAACCCAGCTAATTATCGCCTTGTCAGTCTACTCTCAATCATCTGTAAAGTGATGGAAGGAGTCATCAACAGTTCTATCAAGCAGCACTTACTCAGTAATAACCTGCTCACTGATGCTCAGTTTGGGATCCAACTGGGTCACTCAGCTTCTGACCTTATTTCAGCCTTGGTTCAAGCATAGACAAAATAATAATAATCAATTATTGTCACAATAGGCTTCAGTGAAGTTACTGTGAAAAGCCACATTCCGGCACCTGTTCGTGGAGGCCGGTACAGGAATTGAACCCACGCTGCTGGACTTATTCTACATTACAAGCCAGCTGCACAGCCCACTGCGCTAAACCAGCCCCAGTTGAAAGAACTGAATGCAAGAGGTGAGATGAGAGTGACTGCCTTTGACATCAAAGCAGAATTTGACTGAAGATGGCATCAAGGGACCCGAGCAAAACTGGAGTCAATGGGAATCGGGGGAAAGCTCTCCACTGGTTGGAGTCGTACCCGGCACAAAGGAAGATGGTTGCAGGGGTTGGAGGTTAATCATCTCAGTTCCAGGACATCACTGCAGGAATTCCTCAGGGTAGTGTCCAAGGCCCAACTATCTTCAGCTGCTTCATCAATGACCTCTTCCATCATAAGGTCAGAAGTGGGGAGGTTCGGAGATGACTGCACAATGTTCAGCACCATTTGCAACTCCTCAATCCATGTGAAAATGCAGCAAGACTTGGAAATATCTAGTTTTGGACTCTCTATGAGCTCACATAAAAGCAGAGGGTGATGACCACTCGCTGTGAGGAAAGGCGGGGTGGTGGGTGAGGGAGCGGGGTTGATAAAAGGGTATGGATAGGCCTGTTGTAAAGATTAAAAAGAGAGTTTTTACATGTTTCAGGACTGAAATGTTTTACTGGTGAACATTTTAATGTGACAATTATCCATTCCCCCTCGCTATGAATACTGATCTCAGTAATGCCCAGTCAGTGCTCCTCACTCTTGATCTTCCGTGGTCTAGTGCTGCGTCTGGGTGTGTCCCCAAGGTGCACATCAGAGGTGGAGGCAGCCGGCTACTTTCTAGCCTTGTGGCGTTTATGCCCTTGGCAGTCGTCCTCTGGAGGTCTTGTAGCCGGATTGACCCGGTTGGCTGTCACTGTGATATATCAGGGTGCTCATGATAAACGAGTCAACGAGAATCAAAAGCAAGACCCTCCTCCGGTTGCAGTCAGACCTGCCAAAAGGAAGAAGGTTCTGGTTGTTAAACATCAACCATCTCAACTCAAGGACAGCCTCCACCACCACATAACCCCCCCCCCCCCCCCGCCCGCTCCCTGCCCCCTGCATCCCCCAGCTCCGTCACCCTCCCACCCCCGCCACTCTGCAATCACCCTATCGACTTCTGTCTCAATACAGAGCATCCAGAGCTCTCTGGGGTAGGAATGTCAAAGATTCACAATGCTGCCAGTGAAGAAATTCTTCATTATCGCTGCGCTAAATCGCCGGACCCGAATGTAATATCCCACATGGGACCTTTAGGGCGGGAATGCTAGTCTTCCCTGTGCTCCTTGCTGAGGATGAGCTAGGGGCGGGGCATCACAATAACACGGTGCATATTAGGTCGGCCAATAAGGCACCGGCCATGTAGAAACCAGGAAGGGGTCTATCAGGAACTGTGCATATATCGTTTGTAAATAAAACCTCGTTCTTATTTTTACTCAGTGGAGACACTCCATGTCCTTATTAAACTTTATTCTGATACATCATCCTGTCAGGCTTAGGTCTGGATCTCTTCAAAATAAAATACACTTTTGGGCCATCAATTGAAATCTAATGTTAAACTTTAAACAGTTCTTGGATGGGAAAAACAGCCCCAATGTAAATCAGCAATATGTATTCTGAAGGACTTCAAGCTGAATGAGGCCGAGTTCCTGGAAGAATTGTGAGAAATACAAAATCCCTTCAGCTGTCACGAGATATTAATCTTCCACCGCAGGTCCCAACACCTTGGAGGGATCTCAGTGACACACTTCATTTATCAACAGTAATAATCCGCAGGTCTGAAATGCTGCATAACATTTTAAAAATGTTAGTGTTGGTGATGGCCGAGGAGGCAGCAAATGACACATGCTGCTCCAAAGATGCGAGCAATGTTTTATTTGGAAACCTTTGTGGGCAACAACATATTTGAAATGTCCCTGTTTTATCGATATTATCATGTACAACCTCGAGCAGCTGTGAGTCAGCCGACTCTCGCCTCTGAGCCAGGGATTCATCTTTATTGTCACTAGTAGGCTTACATTAACATTGCAATGAAGTTACTGTGAAAATGTCCTCGTCGCCACATTCCGGTGCCTGTTCTGGTACATAGAGGGAGAATTCAGAATGTCCAATTCACCTAACAAGCACGTCTTTCGGGATTTGTGGGAGGAAGCCGGAGCACTCGGAGGAAACACACGCAGACACGGGGAGAACGTGCAGACTCAGCACAGACAGTCACCCAAGCCAGGAATCAAACCCGGGACCTTGGAGCTGTGAAGCAACAGAGCTAACCACTGTATTACTGTCCTGCCCGTGTTTTGTGGTATTTGTGGCTTCAAGTCCCAATCAAAACACAAACGGCGGAATCCACCAGCCGTGCTGCGTACGAAAAGCAGCGCGGCGCAGTCGGTAGATGCTGAAAGGCAGCATGGTGCAGTCGGTAGATGCTGAAAGGCAGCGCGGTGCAGTCGGTAGATGCTGAAAGGCAGCATGGTGCAGTCGGTAGATGCTGAAAGGCAGTGCGGTGCAGTCGGTAGATGCCGGAAGGCAGCACGGTGCAGTCGGTAGATGCTGAAAGGCAGCACGGTGCAGTCGGTAGATGCTGAAAGGCAGCATGGTGCAGTCGGTAGATGCTGAAAGGCAGCGCGGTGCAGTCGGTAGATGCTGAAAGGCAGCATGGTGCAGTCGGTAGATGCTGAAAGGCAGCATGGTGCAGTCGGTAGATGCCGGAAGGCAGCACGGTGCAGTCGGTAGATGCTGAAAGGCAGCGCGGTGCAGTCGGTAGATGCTGAAAGGCAGCATGGTGCAGTCGGTAGATGCTGAAAGGCAGCATGGTGCAGTCGGTAGATGCCGAAAGGCAGCGCAGTGCAGTCGGTAGATGCTGAAAGGCAGCACGGTGCAGTCGGTAGATGCCGGAAGGCAGCGTGGTGCAGTCGGTAGATGCTGAAAGGCAGCATGGTGCAGTCGGTAGATGCTGAAAGGCAGCATGGTGCAGTCGGTAGATGCTGAAAGGCAGCACGGTGCAGTCGGTAGATGCTGAAAGGCAGCATGGTGCAGTCGGTAGATGCTGAAAGGCAGCACGGTGCAGTCGGTAGATGCTGAAAGGCAGCACGGTGCAGTCGGTAGATGCTGAAAGGCAGCATGGTGCAGTCGGTAGATACTGAAAGGCAGCATGGTGCAGTCGGTAGCTGCCGAAAGGCAGCGCGGTGCAGTCGGTAGATGCTGAAAGGCAGCACGGTGCAGTCGGTAGATGCTGAAAGGCAGTGTGGTGCAGTCGGTAGATGCTGAAAGGCAGCATGGTGCAGTCGGTAGATGCTGAAAGGCAGCATGGTGCAGTCGGTAGATGCTGAAAGGCAGCATGGTGCAGTCGGTAGATGCCGGAAGGCAGCATGGTGCAGTCGGTAGATGCTGAAAGGCAGCATGGTGCAGTCGGTAGATGGTGAAAGGCAGCATGGTGCAGTCGGTAGATGCTGAAAGGGAGCGTGGTGCAGTCGGTAGATGCCGGAAGGCAGCATGGTGCAGTCGGTAGATGCTGAAAGGCAGCGCGGTGCAGTCGGTAGATGCTGAAAGGCAGCATGGTGCAGTCGGTAGATGCTGAAAGGCAGCGTGGTGCAGTCGGTAGATGCCGGAAGGCAGCGCGGTGCAGTCGGTAGATGCCGAAAGGCTGCACGGGCAAGTCGGTAGATGCTGAAAGGCAGCATGGTGCAGTCGGTAGATGCTGAAAGGCAGCATGGTGCAGTCGGTAGATGCTGAAAGGCAGCGCGGTGCAGTCGGTAGATGCTGAAAGGCAGCGCGGTGCAGTCGGTAGATGCCGGAAGGCAGCACGGTGCAGTCGGTAGATGCCGGAAGGCAGCGCAGTGTAGTCGGTAGATGCTGAAAGACAGCACGGTGCAGTCGGTAGATGCTGAAAGACAGCACGGTGCAGTCGGTAGATGCTGAAAGGCAGCATGGTGCAGTCGGTAGATGCCGGAAGGCAGCATGGTGCAGTCGGTAGATGACGGAAGGCAGCATGGTGCAGTCGGTAGATGCCGGAAGGCAGCGCGGTGCAGTCGGTAGATGCCGGAAGGCAGCATGGTGCAGTCGGTAGATGCTGAAAGCCTGCGCGGCGCAGTCGGTAGATGCCGGAAGGCAGCATGGTGCAGTCGGTAGATACTGAAAGGCAGCATGGTGCAGTCGGTAGATGCTGAAAGGCAGCATGGTGCAGTCGGTAGATGCTGAAAGGCAGCGCGGTGCAGTCGGTAGATGCTGAAAGGCAGCATGGTGCAGCCGGTAGATGCCGGAAGGCAGCGCGGTGCAGTCGGTAGATGCCGGAAGGCAGCGCGGTGCAGTCGGTAGATGCTGAAAGGCAGCATGGTGCAGTCGGTAGATGCTGAAAGGCAGCACGGTGCAGTCGGTAGATGCTGAAAGGCAGCGCGGTGCAGTCGGTAGATGCTGAAAGGCAGTGCGGTGCAGTCGGTAGATGCCGGAAGGCAGCACGGTGCAGTCGGTAGATGCTGAAAGGCTGCGCGGCGCAGTCGGTAGATGCTGAAAGGCAGCATGGCGCAGTCGGTAGATGCTGAAAGGCAGCACGGTGCAGTCGGTAGATGCTGAAAGGCAGCGCAGTGCAGTCGGTAGATGCTGAAAGGCAGCACGGTGCAGTCGGTAGATGCCGGAAGGCAGCATGGTGCAGTCGGTAGATGCCGAAAGGCAGCGCGGTGCAGTCGGTAGATGCCAAAAGGCAGCACGGTGCAGTCGGTAGATGCCGAAAGGCAGTGCGGTGAAGTTGGTAGATGCCGGAAGGCAGCGTGGTGCAGTCGGTAGATGCCGAAAGGCAGTGCGGTGAAGTCGGTAGATGCCGGAAGGCAGCACGGTGCAGTCGGTAGATGTTGAAATGCAGCACGGTGAAGTCGGTAGATGCCGAAAGGCAGCGCGGTGCAGTCGGTAGATGCCGAAAGGCAGCGCGGTGCAGCCGGCAGATGCTGAAAGGCAGCGCGGTGCAGCCGGTAGATGTTGAAATGCAGCACGGTGAAGTCGGTAGATGTTGAAATGCAGCACGGTGAAGTCGGTAGATGCCGGAAGGCAGCATGGTGCAGTCGGTAGATACCGGAAGGCAGCGCGGTGCAGTCGGTAGATGCCGGAAGGCAGCATGGTGCAGTCGGTAGATGCCGAAAGGCAGCGCGGTGCAGCCGGTAGATGCTGAAAGGCAGCACGGTGCAGTCGGTAGATGCTGAAAGGCAGCATGGCGCAGTCGGTAGATGCTGAAAGGCAGCGTGGTGCAGTCGGCAGATGCCGGAAGGCAGCATGGTGCAATCGGTAGATGCTGAAAGGCAGCATGGTGCAGTCGGTAGATGCTGATAGGCAGCACGGTGCAGTCGGTAGATGCTGAAAGGCAGCATGGCGCAGTCGGTAGATGCTGAAAGGCAGCGTGGTGCAGGCGGCAGATGCCGGAAGGCAGCATGGTGCAATCGGTAGATGCTGAAAGGCAGCATGGTGCAGTCGGTAGATGCTGATAGGCAGCACGGTGCAGTCGGTAGATGCTGAAAGGCAGCACGGTGCAGTCGGTAGACGCTGAAAGGCAGCGCAGTGCAGTCGGTAGATGCTGAAAGGCAGCGCGGTGCATTCGGTAGCTGCCGAAAGGCAGCGCGGTGCAGCCGGTAGATGCTGAAAGGCAGCGCGGTGCAGTCGGTAGCTGCCGAAAGGCAGCGCGGTGCAGCCGGTAGATGCTGAAAGGCAGCACGGTGCAGTCGGTAGATGCTGAAAGGCAGCGTGGTGCAGTCGGTAGATGCTGAAAGGCAGCACGGTGCAGTCGGTAGATGCTGAAAGGCAGCACGGTGCAGTCGGAAGATGCCGGAAGGCAGCATGGTGCAGACGGTAGATGCTGAAAGGCAGCGCGGTGCAGTCGGTAGATGCTGAAAGGCAGCACGGTGCAGTCGGAAGATGCCGGAAGGCAGCATGGTGCAGTCGGTAGATGCTGAAAGGCAGCGCGGTGCAGTCGGTAGATGCTGAAAGGCAGCACGGTGCAGTCGGTAGATGCTGAAAGGCAGCGCGGTGCAGTCGGTAGATGCCGGAAGGCAGTGTGGTGCAGTCGGTAGATGCCGGAAGGCAGCGTGGTGCAGTCGGTAGATACTGAAATGCAGCGCGGTGCAGTCGGTAGATGCTGAAAGGCAGCATGGTGCAGTCGGTAGATGCCGGAAGGCAGCATGGTGCAGTCGGTAGATGCTGAAAGGCAGCGCGGTGCAGTCGGTAGATGCTGAAAGGCAGCATGGTGCAGTCGGTAGATGCCGGAAGGCAGCATGGTGCAGTCGGTAGATGCTGAAAGGCAGCATTGTGCAGTCGGTAGATGCCGAAAGGCAGCGTGGTGCAGTCGGTAGATGCTGAAAGGCAGCGTGGTGCAGTCGGTAGATGCTGAAAGGCAGCATGGTGCAGTCGGTAGATGCTGAAAGGCAGCGTGGTGCAGTCGGCAGATGCTGAAAGGCAGCGTGGTGCAGTCGGTAGATGCTGAAAGGCAGCATGGTGCAGTCGGTAGATGCTTAAAGGCAGCGCGGTGCAGTCGGTAGATGCCGGAAGGCAGCATGGTGCAGTCGGTAGATGCTGAAAGGCAGCATGGTGCAGTCGGTAGATGCCGGAAGGCAGCATGGTGCAGTCGGTAGATGCTGAAAGGCAGTATGGTGCAGTCGGTAGATGCTGAAAGGCAGCATGGTGCAGTCGGTAGATGCCGGAAGGCAGCACGGTGCAGTCGGTAGATGCCGGATGGCCGCGCGGTGCAGTCGGTAGATGCTGAAAGGCAGCGCGGTGCAGTCGGTAGATGCCGGAAGGCAGCGCGGTGCAGTCGGTAGATGCTGAAAGGCAGCACGGTGCAGTCGGTAGATGCCGAAAGGCAGCGCGGTGCAGTCGGTAGATGCTGAAAGGCAGCACGGCGCAGTCGGTAGATGCTGAAAGGCAGCGCGGTGCAATCGGTAGATGCCGGAAGGCAGCACGGTGCAGTCGGTAGATGCTGAAAGGCAGCATGGTGCAGTCGGTAGATGCTGAAAGGCAGTGCGGTGTAGTCGGTAGATGCTGAAAGGCAGCGCGGTGCAGTCGGTAGATGCTGAAAGGCAGCATGGTGCAGTCGGTAGATGCTGAAAGGCAGCGCGGTGCAGTCGGTAGATGCTGAAAGGCAGTGCGGTGCAGTCGGTAGATGCTGAAAGGCAGCGCGGTGCAGTCGGTAGATGCTGAAAGGCAGCGCGGTGCAGTCGGTAGATGCTGAAAGGCAGCATGGTGCAGACGGTCGATTCCGAAAGGCAGCGCGGTGCAGTCGGTAGATGCTGAAAGGCAGCATGGTGCAGTCGGTAGATGCCGGAAGGCAGCATGGTGCAGTCGGTAGATGCCGGAAGGCAGCACGGTGCAGTCGGTAGATGCTGAAAGGCAGCACGGTGCAGTCGGTAGATGCCGGAAGGCAGCACGGTGCAGTCGGTAGATGCCGGAAGGCAGCATGGTGCAGTCGGTAGATGCTGAAAGGCAGCGCGGTGCAGTCGGTAGATGCCGGAAGGCAGCACGGTGCAGTCGGTAGATGCCGGAAGGCAGCATGGTGCAGTCGGTAGATGCTGAAAGGCAGCATGGTGCAGTCGGTAGATGCTGAAAGGCAGCGCGGTGCAGTCGGTAGATGCTGAAAGGCAGTGCGATGCAGTCGGTAGATGCCGGAAGGCAGTGCGGTGCAGTCGGTAGATGCTGAAAGGCAGCACGGTGCAGTCGGAAGATGCCGGAAGGCAGCATGGTGCAGTCGGTAGATGCCGGAAGGCAGCGCGGTGCAGTCGGTAGATGCCGAAAGGCAGCGCGGTGCATTCGGTAGATGCTGAAAGGCAGCGCGGTGCAGTCGGTAGATGCCGGAAGGCAGCATGGTGCAGTCGGTAGATGCCGGAATGCAGCATGGTGCAGTCGGTAGATGCTGAAAGGCAGCATGGTGCAGTCGGTAGATGCTGAAAGGCAGCACGGTGCAGTCGGTAGATGCTGAAAGGCAGCGCGGTGCAGTCGGTAGATGCTGAAAGGCAGCGTGGTGCAGTCGGTAGATGCTGAAAGGCAGCGCGGTGCAGTCGGTAGATGCTGAAAGGCAGCATGGTGCAGTCGGTAGATGCCGGAAGGCAGCGTGGTGCAGTCGGTAGATGCTGAAAGGCAGTGCGGTGCAGTAGGTAGATGCCGAAAGGCAGCACGGTGCAGTCGGTAGATGCTGAAAGGCAGCATGGTGCAGTCGGTAGATGCTGAAAGGCAGCACGGTGCAGTCGGTAGATGCTGAAAGGCAGCATGGTGCAGTCGGTAGATGCTGAAAGGCAGCACGGTGCAGTCGATAGATGCCGGAAGGCAGCGCGGTGCAGTCCGTAGATGCCGGAAGGCAGCGCGGTGTAGTCGGTAGATGCTGAAAGGCAGCGCGGTGCAGTCGGTAGATGCTGAAAGGCAGCATGGTGCAGTCGGTAGATGCCGAAAGGCAGCATGGTGCAGTCGGTAGATGCCGGAAGGCAGCATGGTGCAGTCGGTAGATGCTGAAAGGCAGCACGGTGCAGTCGGTAGATGCTGAAAGGCAGCGCGATGCAGTCGGTAGATGCCGGAAGGCAGCACGGTGCAGTCGGTAGATGCCGGAAGGCAGCGCGGTGCAGTCGGTAGATGCCGAGAGGCAGCACGGTGCAGTCGGTAGATGCCGGAAGGCAGCGTGGTGCAGTCGGTAGATGCTGAAAGGCAGCATGGTGCAGTCGGTAGATGCTGAAAGGCAGAGCGGTGCAGTCGGTAGATGCCGGAAGGCAGCGCCGTCAGTCGGTAGATGCTGAAAGGCAGCACGGTGCAGTCGGTAGATGCCGGAAGGCAGAGCGGTGCATTTGGTAGATGCTGAAAGGCAGCACGGTGCAGTCGGTAGATGCTGAAAGGCAGCACGGTGCAGTCGGTAGATGCTGAAAGGCAGCACGGTGCAGTCGGTAGATGCCGGAAGGCAGCATGGTGCAGTCGGTAGATGCCGGAAGGCAGCACGGTGCAGTCGGTAGATGCTGAAAGGCAGCATGGTGCAGTCGGTAGATGCTGAAAGGCAGCACGGTGCAGTCGGTAGATGCCGGAAAGCAGCACGGTGCAGTCGGTAGATGCCGGAAGGCAGCATGGTGCAGTCGGTAGATGCTGAAAGGCAGCGCGGTGCAGTCGGTAGATGCTGAAAGGCAGCATGGTGCAGTCGGTAGATGCTGAAAGGCAGCATGGTGCAGTCGGTAGATGCCGGAAGGCAGCATGGTGCAGTCGGTAGATGCTGAAAGGCAGCACGGTGCAGTCGGTAGATGCTGAAAGGCAGCGCGGTGCAGTCGGTAGATGCCGGAAGGCAGCACGGTGCAGTCGGTAGATGCCGGAAGGCAGCGCGGTGCAGTCGGTAGATGCCGAGAGGCAGCACGGTGCAGTCGGTAGATGCCGGAAGGCAGCGTGGTGCAGTCGGTAGATGCTGAAAGGCAGCATGGTGCAGTCGGTAGATGCTGAAAGGCAGAGCGGTGCAGTCGGTAGATGCCGGAAGGCAGCGCCGTCAGTCGGTAGATGCTGAAAGGCAGCACGGTGCAGTCAGTAGATGCCGGAAGGCAGAGCGGTGCAGTCGGTAGATGCTGAAAGGCAGCACGGTGCAGTCGGTAGATGCTGAAAGGCAGCACGGTGCAGTCGGTAGATGCTGAAAGGCAGCACGGTGCAGTCGGTAGATGCCGGAAGGCAGCATGGTGCAGTCGGTAGATGCTGAAAGGCAGTGCGATGCAGTCGGTAGATGCCGAAAGGCAGCGCGGTGCAGTCGGTCGATGCCGGAAGGCAGCATGGTGCAGTCTGTAGATGCCGGAATGCAGCATGGTGCAGTCGGTAGATGCTGAAAGGCAGCATGGTGCAGTCGGTAGGTGCTGAAAGG